>NC_090443.1:855004999-856204999 GCF_031143425.1 Pleurodeles waltl
TGGGGGAACGCTGGGTGGAAGGAAATTTGTGGCTCCTCTCAGATTCCAGAACTTTCTGCCACAGAAATGTGAGGAACATGTGTTTTTTTAGCCAAATTTTGAGGTGTGCAAAGGATTCTGGGTAACAGAACCTGGTCCGAGCCACACAAGTCACCCCATCTTGGATTCCCCTAGGTCTCTAGTTTTCAGAAATGCACAGGTTTGGTAGGTTTCCCTAGGTGGCGGCTGAGCTACAGGCCAAAATCTACAGGTAGGCACTTTGCAAAAAACACCTCTGTTTTCCTTCAAACATTTGGCTGTGTCCACGTTGCGCTTTGGGGCGTTTCCTGTCGCGGGCGCTAGGCCTACCCACCCAAGTGAGGTATCATTTTTATCGGGAGACGAGGGGGAACGCTGGGTGGAAGGAAATTTGTGGCTCCTCTCAGATTCCAGAACTTTCTGCCACAGAAATGTGAGGAACATGTGTTTTTTTAGCCAAATTTTGAGGTGTGCAAAGGATTCTGGGTAACAGAACCTGGTCCGTGCCACACAAGTCACCCCATCTTGGATTCCCCTAGGTCTCTAGTTTTCAGAAATGCACAGGTTTGGTAGGTTTCCCTAGGTGGCGGCTGAGCTACAGGCCAAAATCTACAGGTAGGCACTTTGCAAAAAACACCTCTGTTTTCCTTCAAACATTTGGCTGTGTCCACGTTGCGCTTTGGGGCGTTTCCTGTCGCGGGCGCTAGGCCTACCCACCCAAGTGAGGTATCATTTTTATCGGGAGACGTGGGGGAACGCTGGGTGGAAGGAAATTTGTGGCTCCTCTCAGATTCCAGAACTTTCTGCCACAGAAATGTGAGGAACATGTGTTTTTTTAGCCAAATTTTGAGGTGTGCAAATTATTCTGGGTAACAGAACCTGGTCCCAGCCACACAAGTCACCCCATCTTGGATTCCCCTAGGTCTCTAGTTTTCAGAAATGCACAGGTTTGGTAGGTTTCCCTAGGTGGCGGCTGAGCTACAGGCCAAAATCTACAGGTAGGCACTTTGCAAAAAACACCTCTGTTTTCCTTCAAAAATTTGGCTGTGTCCACGTAGCGATTTGGGGGCGTTTCCTGTTGCGGGCGCTAGGCCTACCCACACAAGTGAGGTATCATTTTTATCGGGAGACGTGGGGGAACGCTGGGTGGAAGGAAATTTGTGGCTCCTCTCAGATTCCAGAACTTTCTGCCACAGAAATGTGAGGAACATGTGTTTTTTTAGCCAAATTTTGAGTTTTGCAAAGGATTCTGGGTAACAGAACCTGGTCCTAGCCACACAAGTCACCCCATCTTGGATTCCCCTAGGTCTCTAGTTTTCAGAAATGCACAGGTTTGGTAGGTTTCCCTAGGTGGCGGCTGAGCTACAGGCCAAAATCTACAGGTAGGCACTTTGCAAAAAACACCTCTGTTTTCCTTCAAAAATTTGGCTGTGTCCACGTTGCGCTTTGGGGCGTTTCCTGTCGCGGGCGCTAGGCCTACCCACCCAAGTGAGGTATAATTTTTATCAGGAGACGTGGGGGAACGCTGGGTGGAAGGAAATTTGTGGCTCCTCTCAGATTCCAGAACTTTCTGCCACAGAAATGTGAGGAACATGTGTTTTTTTTAGCCAAATTTTGAGGTGTGCAAAGGATTCTGGGTAACAGAACCTGGTCCGAGCCACACAAGTCACCCCATCTTGGATTCCCCTAGGTCTCTAGTTTTCAGAAATGCACAGGTTTGGTAGGTTTCCCTAGGTGGCGGCTGAGCTACAGGCCAAAATCTACAGGTAGGCACTTTGCAAAAAACACCTCTGTTTTCCTTCAAACATTTGGCTGTGTCCACGTTGCGCTTTGGGGCGTTTCCTGTCGCGGGCGCTAGGCCTACCCACCCAAGTGAGGTATCATTTTTATCGGGAGACGTGGGGAACGCTGGGTGGAAGGAAATTTGTGGCTCCTCTCAGATTCCAGAACTTTCTGCCACAGAAATGTGAGGAACATGTGTTTTTTTAGCCAAATTTTGAGGTGTGCAAAGGATTCTGGGTAACAGAACCTGGTCCCAGCCACACAAGTCACCCCATCTTGGATTCCCCTAGGTCTCTAGTTTTCAGAAATGCACAGGTTTGGTAGGTTTCCCTAGGTGGCGGCTGAGCTACAGGCCAAAATCTACAGGTAGGCACTTTGCAAAAAACACCTCTGTTTTCCTTCAAAAATTTGGCTGTGTCCACGTTGCGCTTTGGGGCGTTTCCTGTTGCGGGCGCTAGGCCTACCCACACAAGTGAGGTATCATTTTTATCGGGAGACGTGGGGGAACGCTGGGTGGAAGGAAATTTGTGGCTCCTCTCAGATTCCAGAACTTTCTGCCACAGAAATGTGAGGAACATGTGTTTTTTTAGCCAAATTTTGAGGTGTGCAAAGGATTCTGGGTAACAGAACCTGGTCCCAGCCACACAAGTCACCCCATCTTGGATTCCCCTAGGTCTCTAGTTTTCAGAAATGCACAGGTTTGGTAGGTTTCCCTAGGTGGCGGCTGAGCTACAGGCCAAAATCTACAGGTAGGCACTTTGCAAAAAAACACCTCAGTTTTCCTTCAAAAATGTGGCTGTGTCCACGTTGCGCTTTGGGGCGTTTCCTGTCGCGGGCGCTAGGCCTACCCACACAAGTGAGGTATCATTTTTATCGGGAGACGTGGGGGAACGCTGGGTGGAAGGAAATTTGTGGCTCCTCTCAGATTCCAGAACTTTCTGCCACAGAAATGTGAGAACCATGTGTTTTTTTAGCCAAATTTTGAGGTTTGCAAAGGATTCTGGGTAACAGAACCTGGTCCGAGCCACACAAGTCACCCCAACTTGGATTCCCCTAGGTCTCTAGTTTTCAGAAATGCACAGGTTTGGTAGGTTTCCCTAGGTGGCGGCTGAGCTACAGGCCAAAATCTACAGGTAGGCACTTTGCAAAAAACACCTCTGTTTTCCTACAAACATTTGGCTGTGTCCACGTTGCGCTTTGGGGCGTTTCCTGTTGCGGGCGCTAGGCCTACCCACACAAGTGAGGTATCATTTTTATCGGGAGACGTGGGGGAACGCTGGGTGGAAGGAAATTTGTTGCTCCTCTCAGATTCCAGAACTTTCTGCCACAGAAATGTGAGGAACATGTGTTTTTTTAGCCAAATTTTGAGTTTTGCAAAGGATTCTGGGTAACAGAACCTGGTCCTAGCCACACAAGTCACCCCATCTTGGATTCCCCTAGGTCTCTAGTTTTCAGAAATGCACAGGTTTGGTAGGTTTCCCTAGGTGGCGGCTGAGCTACAGGCCAAAATCTACAGGTAGGCACTTTGCAAAAAACACCTCTGTTTTCCTTCAAAAATGTGGCTGTGTCCACGCTGCGCTTTGGGGCGTTTCCTGTCGCGGGCGCTAGGCCTACCCACACAAGTGAGGTATCATTTTTATCGGGAGACGTGGGGGAACGCTGGGTGGAAGGAAATTTGTGGCTCCTCTCAGATTCCAGAACTTTCTGCTACAGAAATGTGAGAACCATGTGTTTTTTTAGCCAAATTTTGAGGTTTGCAAAGGATTCTGGGTAACAGAACCTGGTCCGAGCCACACAAGTCACCCCAACTTGGATTCCCCTAGGTCTCTAGTTTTCAGAAATGCACAGGTTTGGTAGGTTTCCCTAGGTGGCGGCTGAGCTACAGGCCACAATCTACAGGTAGGCACTTTGCAAAAAACACCTCTGTTTTCCTTCAAACATTTGGATGTGTCCACGTTGCGCTTTGGGGCGTTTCCTGTCGCGGGCGCTAGGCCTACCCACCCAAGTGAGGTATAATTTTTATCAGGAGACGTGGGGGAACGCTGGGTGGAAGGAAATTTGTGGCTCCTCTCAGATTCCAGAACTTTCTGCCACAGAAATGTGAGGAACATGTGTTTTTTTAGCCAAATTTTGAGGTGTGCAAAGGATTCTGGGTAACAGAACCTGGTCCGAGCCACACAAGTCACCCCATCTTGGATTCCCCTAGGTCTCTAGTTTTCAGAAATGCACAGGTTTGGTAGGTTTCCCTAGGTGGCGGCTGAGCTACAGGCCAAAATCTACAGGTAGGCACTTTGCAAAAAACACCTCTGTTTTCCTTCAAACATTTGGCTGTGTCCACGTTGCGCTTTGGGGCGTTTCCTGTCGCGGGCGCTAGGCCTACCCACCCAAGTGAGGTATCATTTTTATCGGGAGACGTGGGGGAACGCTGGGTGGAAGGAAATTTGTGGCTCCTCTCAGATTCCAGAACTTTCTGCCACAGAAATGTGAGGAACATGTGTTTTTTTAGCCAAATTTTGAGGTGTGCAAAGGATTCTGGGTAACAGAACCTGGTCCCAGCCACACAAGTCACCCCATCTTGGATTCCCCTAGGTCTCTAGTTTTCAGAAATGCACAGGTTTGGTAGGTTTCCCTAGGTGGCGGCTGAGCTACAGGCCAAAATCTACAGGTAGGCACTTTGCAAAAAACACCTCTGTTTTCCTTCAAAAATGTGGCTGTGTCCACGCTGCGCTTTGGGGCGTTTCCTGTCGCGGGCGCTAGGCCTACCCACACAAGTGAGGTATCATTTTTATCGGGAGACGTGGGGGAACGCTGGGTGGAAGGAAATTTGTGGCTCCTCTCAGATTCCAGAACTTTCTGCTACAGAAATGTGAGAACCATGTGTTTTTTTAGCCAAATTTTGAGGTTTGCAAAGGATTCTGGGTAACAGAACCTGGTCCGAGCCACACAAGTCACCCCAACTTGGATTCCCCTAGGTCTCTAGTTTTCAGAAATGCACAGGTTTGGTAGGTTTCCCTAGGTGGCGGCTGAGCTACAGGCCACAATCTACAGGTAGGCACTTTGCAAAAAACACCTCTGTTTTCCTTCAAACATTTGGATGTGTCCACGTTGCGCTTTGGGGCGTTTCCTGTCGCGGGCGCTAGGCCTACCCACCCAAGTGAGGTATAATTTTTATCAGGAGACGTGGGGGAACGCTGGGTGGAAGGAAATTTGTGGCTCCTCTCAGATTCCAGAACTTTCTGCCACAGAAATGTGAGGAACATGTGTTTTTTTAGCCAAATTTTGAGGTGTGCAAAGGATTCTGGGTAACAGAACCTGGTCCGAGCCACACAAGTCACCCCATCTTGGATTCCCCTAGGTCTCTAGTTTTCAGAAATGCACAGGTTTGGTAGGTTTCCCTAGGTGGCGGCTGAGCTACAGGCCAAAATCTACAGGTAGGCACTTTGCAAAAAACACCTCTGTTTTCCTTCAAACATTTGGCTGTGTCCACGTTGCGCTTTGGGGCGTTTCCTGTCGCGGGCGCTAGGCCTACCCACCCAAGTGAGGTATCATTTTTATCGGGAGACGTGGGGGAACGCTGGGTGGAAGGAAATTTGTGGCTCCTCTCAGATTCCAGAACTTTCTGCCACAGAAATGTGAGGAACATGTGTTTTTTTAGCCAAATTTTGAGGTGTGCAAAGGATTCTGGGTAACAGAACCTGGTCCCAGCCACACAAGTCACCCCATCTTGGATTCACCTAGGTCTCTAGTTTTCAGAAATGCACAGGTTTGGTAGGTTTCCCTAGGTGGCGGCTGAGCTACAGGCCAAAATCTACAGGTAGGCACTTTGCAAAAAACACCTCTGTTTTCCTTCAAACATTTGGCTGTGTCCACGTTGCGCTTTGGGGCGTTTCCTGTCGCGGGCGCTAGGCCTACCCACCCAAGTGAGGTATCATTTTTATCGGGAGACGTGGGGGAACGCTGGGTGGAAGGAAATTTGTGGCTCCTCTCAGATTCCAGAACTTTCTGCCACAGAAATGTGAGGAACATGTGTTTTTTTAGCCAAATTTTGAGGTGTGCAAATTATTCTGGGTAACAGAACCTGGTCCCAGCCACACAAGTCACCCCATCTTGGATTCCCCTAGGTCTCTAGTTTTCAGAAATGCACAGGTTTGGTAGGTTTCCCTAGGTGGCGGCTGAGCTACAGGCCAAAATCTACAGGTAGGCACTTTGCAAAAAACACCTCTGTTTTCCTTCAAAAATTTGGCTGTGTCCACGTTGCGCTTTGGGGCGTTTCCTGTTGCGGGCGCTAGGCCTACCCACACAAGTGAGGTATCATTTTTATCGGGAGACGTGGGGGAACGCTGGGTGGAAGGAAATTTGTGGCTCCTCTCAGATTCCAGAACTTTCTGCCACAGAAATGTGAGGAACATGTGTTTTTTTAGCCAAATTTTGAGTTTTGCAAAGGATTCTGGGTAACAGAACCTGGTCCTAGCCACACAAGTCACCCCATCTTGGATTCCCCTAGGTCTCTAGTTTTCAGAAATGCACAGGTTTGGTAGGTTTCCCTAGGTGGCGGCTGAGCTACAGGCCAAAATCTACAGGTAGGCACTTTGCAAAAAACACCTCTGTTTTCCTTCAAAAATTTGGCTGTGTCCACGTTGCGCTTTGGGGCGTTTCCTGTCGCGGGCGCTAGGCCTACCCCCCCAAGTGAGGTATAATTTTTATCAGGAGACGTGGGGGAACGCTGGGTGGAAGGAAATTTGTGGCTCCTCTCAGATTCCAGAACTTTCTGCCACAGAAATGTGAGGAACATGTGTTTTTTTAGCCAAATTTTGAGGTGTGCAAAGGATTCTGGGTAACAGAACCTGGTCCGAGCCACACAAGTCACCCCATCTTGGATTCCCCTAGGTCTCTAGTTTTCAGAAATGCACAGGTTTGGTAGGTTTCCCTAGGTGGCGGCTGAGCTACAGGCCAAAATCTACAGGTAGGCACTTTGCAAAAAACACCTCTGTTTTCCTTCAAACATTTGGCTGTGTCCACGTTGCGCTTTGGGGCGTTTCCTGTCGCGGGCGCTAGGCCTACCCACCCAAGTGAGGTATCATTTTTATCGGGAGACGTGGGGGAACGCTGGGTGGAAGGAAATTTGTGGCTCCTCTCAGATTCCAGAACTTTCTGCCACAGAAATGTGAGGAACATGTGTTTTTTTAGCCAAATTTTGAGGTGTGCAAAGGATTCTGGGTAACAGAACCTGGTCCCAGCCACACAAGTCACCCCATCTTGGATTCCCCTAGGTCTCTAGTTTTCAGAAATGCACAGGTTTGGTAGGTTTCCCTAGGTGGCGGCTGAGCTACAGGCCAAAATCTACAGGTAGGCACTTTGCAAAAAACACCTCTGTTTTCCTTCAAAAATTTGGCTGTGTCCACGTTGCGCTTTGGGGCGTTTCCTGTTGCGGGCGCTAGGCCTACCCACACAAGTGAGGTATCATTTTTATCGGGAGACGTGGGGGAACGCTGGGTGGAAGGAAATTTGTGGCTCCTCTCAGATTCCAGAACTTTCTGCCACAGAAATGTGAGGAACATGTGTTTTTTTAGCCAAATTTTGAGGTGTGCAAAGGATTCTGGGTAACAGAACCTGGTCCCAGCCACACAAGTCACCCCATCTTGGATTCCCCTAGGTCTCTAGTTTTCAGAAATGCACAGGTTTGGTAGGTTTCCCTAGGTGGCGGCTGAGCTACAGGCCAAAATCTACAGGTAGGCACTTTGCAAAAAACACCTCAGTTTTCCTTCAAAAATGTGGCTGTGTCCACGTTGCGCTTTGGGGCGTTTCCTGTCGCGGGCGCTAGGCCTACCCACACAAGTGAGGTATCATTTTTATCGGGAGACGTGGGGGAACGCTGGGTGGAAGGAAATTTGTGGCTCCTCTCAGATTCCAGAACTTTCTGCCACAGAAATGTGAGAACCATGTGTTTTTTTAGCCAAATTTTGAGGTTTGCAAAGGATTCTGGGTAACAGAACCTGGTCCGAGCCACACAAGTCACCCCAACTTGGATTCCCCTAGGTCTCTAGTTTTCAGAAATGCACAGGTTTGGTAGGTTTCCCTAGGTGGCGGCTGAGCTACAGGCCAAAATCTACAGGTAGGCACTTTGCAAAAAACACCTCTGTTTTCCTACAAACATTTGGCTGTGTCCACGTTGCGCTTTGGGGCGTTTCCTGTTGCGGGCGCTAGGCCTACCCACACAAGTGAGGTATCATTTTTATCGGGAGACGTGGGGGAACGCTGGGTGGAAGGAAATTTGTTGCTCCTCTCAGATTCCAGAACTTTCTGCCACAGAAATGTGAGGAACATGTGTTTTTTTAGCCAAATTTTGAGTTTTGCAAAGGATTCTGGGTAACAGAACCTGGTCCTAGCCACACAAGTCACCCCATCTTGGATTCCCCTAGGTCTCTAGTTTTCAGAAATGCACAGGTTTGGTAGGTTTCCCTAGGTGGCGGCTGAGCTACAGGCCAAAATCTACAGGTAGGCACTTTGCAAAAAACACCTCTGTTTTCCTTCAAAAATGTGGCTGTGTCCACGCTGCGCTTTGGGGCGTTTCCTGTCGCGGGCGCTAGGCCTACCCACACAAGTGAGGTATCATTTTTATCGGGAGACGTGGGGGAACGCTGGGTGGAAGGAAATTTGTGGCTCCTCTCAGATTCCAGAACTTTCTGCTACAGAAATGTGAGAACCATGTGTTTTTTTAGCCAAATTTTGAGGTTTGCAAAGGATTCTGGGTAACAGAACCTGGTCCGAGCCACACAAGTCACCCCAACTTGGATTCCCCTAGGTCTCTAGTTTTCAGAAATGCACAGGTTTGGTAGGTTTCCCTAGGTGGCGGCTGAGCTACAGGCCACAATCTACAGGTAGGCACTTTGCAAAAAACACCTCTGTTTTCCTTCAAACATTTGGATGTGTCCACGTTGCGCTTTGGGGCGTTTCCTGTCGCGGGCGCTAGGCCTACCCACCCAAGTGAGGTATAATTTTTATCAGGAGACGTGGGGGAACGCTGGGTGGAAGGAAATTTGTGGCTCCTCTCAGATTCCAGAACTTTCTGCCACAGAAATGTGAGGAACATGTGTTTTTTTAGCCAAATTTTGAGGTGTGCAAAGGATTCTGGGTAACAGAACCTGGTCCGAGCCACACAAGTCACCCCATCTTGGATTCCCCTAGGTCTCTAGTTTTCAGAAATGCACAGGTTTGGTAGGTTTCCCTAGGTGGCGGCTGAGCTACAGGCCAAAATCTACAGGTAGGCACTTTGCAAAAAACACCTCTGTTTTCCTTCAAACATTTGGCTGTGTCCACGTTGCGCTTTGGGGCGTTTCCTGTCGCGGGCGCTAGGCCTACCCACCCAAGTGAGGTATCATTTTTATCGGGAGACGTGGGGGAACGCTGGGTGGAAGGAAATTTGTGGCTCCTCTCAGATTCCAGAACTTTCTGCCACAGAAATGTGAGGAACATGTGTTTTTTTAGCCAAATTTTGAGGTGTGCAAAGGATTCTGGGTAACAGAACCTGGTCCCAGCCACACAAGTCACCCCATCTTGGATTCCCCTAGGTCTCTAGTTTTCAGAAATGCACAGGTTTGGTAGGTTTCCCTAGGTGGCGGCTGAGCTACAGGCCAAAATCTACAGGTAGGCACTTTGCAAAAAACACCTCTGTTTTCCTTCAAACATTTGGCTGTGTCCACGTTGCGCTTTGGGGCGTTTCCTGTCGCGGGCGCTAGGCCTACCCACACAAGTGAGGTATCATTTTTATCGGGAGACGTGGGGGAACGCTGGGTGGAAGGAAATTTGTGGCTCCTCTCAGATTCCAGAACTTTCTGCCACAGAAATGTGAGGAACATGTGTTTTTTGTTAGCCAAATTTTGAGGTTTGCAAAGGATTCTGGGTAACAGAACCTGGTCCGAACCACACACGTCACCCCATCTTGGATTCCCCTAGGTCTCTAGTTTTCAGAAATGCACAGGTTTGGTCGGTTTCCCTATGTGGCGGCTGAGCTACAGGCCAAAATCTACAGGTAGGCACTTTGCAAAAAACACCTCTGTTTTCCTTCAAAAATGTGGCTGTGTCCACGTTGCGCTTTGGGGCGTTTCCTGTCGCGGGCGCTAGGCCTACCCACACAAGTGAGGTATCATTTTTATCGGGAGACGTGGGGGAACGCTGGGTGGAAGGAAATTTGTGGCTCCTCTCAGATTCCAGAACTTTCTGCCACAGAAATGTGAGAACCATGTGTTTTTTTAGCCAAATTTTGAGGTTTGCAAAGGATTCTGGGTAACAGAACCTGGTCCGAGCCACACAAGTCACCCCAACTTGGATTCCCCTAGGTCTCTAGTTTTCAGAAATGCACAGGTTTGGTAGGTTTCCCTAGGTGGCGGCTGAGCTACAGGCCAAAATCTACAGGTAGGCACTTTGCAAAAAACACCTCTGTTTTCCTACAAACATTTGGCTGTGTCCACGTTGCGCTTTGGGGCGTTTCCTGTCGCGGGCGCTAGGCCTACCCACCCAAGTGAGGTATAATTTTTATCGGGAGACGTGGGGGAACGCTGGGTGGAAGGAAATTTGTGGCTCCTCTCAGATTCCAGAACTTTCTGCCACAGAAATGTGAGGAACATGTGTTTTTTTAGCCAAATTTTGAGGTGTGCAAAGGATTCTGGGTAACAGAACCTGGTCCGAGCCACACAAGTCACCCCATCTTGGATTCCCCTAGGTCTCTAGTTTTCAGAAATGCACAGGTTTGGTAGGTTTCCCTAGGTGGCGGCTGAGCTACAGGCCAAAATCTACAGGTAGGCACTTTGCAAAAAACACCTCTGTTTTCCTTCAAACATTTGGCTGTGTCCACGTTGCGCTTTGGGGCGTTTCCTGTCGCGGGCGCTAGGCCTACCCACCCAAGTGAGGTATCATTTTTATCGGGAGACGTGGGGGAACGCTGGGTGGAAGGAAATTTGTGGCTCCTCTCAGATTCCAGAACTTTCTGCCACAGAAATGTGAGGAACATGTGTTTTTTTAGCCAAATTTTGAGGTGTGCAAAGGATTCTGGGTAACAGAACCTGGTCCCAGCCACACAAGTCACCCCATCTTGGATTCCCCTAGGTCTCTAGTTTTCAGAAATGCACAGGTTTGGTAGGTTTCCCTAGGTGGCGGCTGAGCTACAGGCCAAAATCTACAGGTAGGCACTTTGCAAAAAACACCTCTGTTTTCCTTCAAAAATTTGGCTGTGTCCACGTTGCGCTTTGGGGCGTTTCCTGTTGCGGGCGCTAGGCCTACCCACACAAGTGAGGTATCATTTTTATCGGGAGACGTGGGGGAACGCTGGGTGGAAGGAAATTTGTGGCTCCTCTCAGATTCCAGAACTTTCTGCCACAGAAATGTGAGGAACATGTGTTTTTTTAGCCAAATTTTGAGTTTTGCAAAGGATTCTGGGTAACAGAACCTGGTCCTAGCCACACAAGTCACCCCATCTTGGATTCCCCTAGGTCTCTAGTTTTCAGAAATGCACAGGTTTGGTAGGTTTCCCTAGGTGGCGGCTGAGCTACAGGCCAAAATCTGCAGGTAGGCACTTTGCAAAAAACACCTCTGTTTTCCTTCAAAAATGTGGCTGTGTCCACGCTGCGCTTTGGGGCGTTTCCTGTCGCGGGCGCTAGGCCTACCCACACAAGTGAGGTATCATTTTTATCGGGAGACGTGGGGGAACGCTGGGTGGAAGGAAATTTGTGGCTCCTCTCAGATTCCAGAACTTTCTGCCACAGAAATGTGAGGAACATGTGTTTTTTTAGCCAAATTTTG
Source organism: Pleurodeles waltl (assembly GCF_031143425.1). Classification (NCBI taxonomy): domain Eukaryota; kingdom Metazoa; phylum Chordata; class Amphibia; order Caudata; family Salamandridae; genus Pleurodeles; species Pleurodeles waltl. Next base: position 855,016,595 of record NC_090443.1, read on the forward strand.
AGGTGTGCAAAGGATTCTGGGTAACAGAACCTGGTCCGAGCCACACAAGTCACCCCATCTTGGATTCCCCTAGGTCTCTAGTTTTCAGAAATGCACAGGTTTGGTAGGTTTCCCTAGGTGGCGGCTGAGCTACCGGCCAAAATCTACAGGTAGGCACTTTGCAAAAAACACCTCTGTTTTCCTTCAAAAATGTGGCTGTGTCCACGTTGCGCTTTGGGGCGTTTCCTGTCGCGGGCGCTAGGCCTACCCACACAAGTGAGGTATCATTTTTATCGGGAGACGTGGGGGAACGCTGGGTGGAAGGAAATTTGTGGCTCCTCTCAGATTCCAGGACTTTCTGCCACAGAAATGTGAGGAACATGTGTTTTTTGTTAGCCAAATTTTGAGGTTTGCAAAGGATTCTGGGTAACAGAACCTGGTCCGAACCACACACGTCACCCCATCTTGGATTCCCCTAGGTCTCTAGTTTTCAGAAATGCACAGGTTTGGTCGGTTTCCCTATGTGGCGGCTGAGCTACAGGCCAAAATCTACAGGTAGGCACTTTGCAAAAAACACCTCTGTTTTCCTTCAAAAATGTGGCTGTGTCCACGTTGCGCTTTGGGGCGTTTCCTGTCGCGGGCGCTAGGCCTACCCACACAAGTGAGGTATCATTTTTATCGGGAGACGTGGGGGAACGCTGGGTGGAAGGAAATTTGTGGCTCCTCTCAGATTCCAGAACTTTCTGCCACAGAAATGTGAGAACCATGTGTTTTTTTAGCCAAATTTTGAGGTTTGCAAAGGATTCTGGGTAACAGAACCTGGTCCGAGCCACACAAGTCACCCCAACTTGGATTCCCCTAGGTCTCTAGTTTTCAGAAATGCACAGGTTTGGTAGGTTTCCCTAGGTGGCGGCTGAGCTACAGGCCAAAATCTACAGGTAGGCACTTTGCAAAAAACACCTCTGTTTTCCTACAAACATTTGGCTGTGTCCACGTTGCGCTTTGGGGCGTTTCCTGTCGCGGGCGCTAGGCCTACCCACCCAAGTGAGGTATAATTTTTATCGGGAGACGTGGGGGAACGCTGGGTGGAAGGAAATTTGTGGCTCCTCTCAGATTCCAGAACTTTCTGCCACAGAAATGTGAGGAACATGTGTTTTTTTAGCCAAATTTTGAGGTGTGCAAAGGATTCTGGGTAACAGAACCTGGTCCGAGCCACACAAGTCACCCCATCTTGGATTCCCCTAGGTCTCTAGTTTTCAGAAATGCACAGGTTTGGTAGGTTTCCCTAGGTGGCGGCTGAGCTACAGGCCAAAATCTACAGGTAGGCACTTTGCAAAAAACACCTCTGTTTTCCTTCAAACATTTGGCTGTGTCCACGTTGCGCTTTGGGGCGTTTCCTGTCGCGGGCGCTAGGCCTACCCACCCAAGTGAGGTATCATTTTTATCGGGAGACGTGGGGGAACGCTGGGTGGAAGGAAATTTGTGGCTCCTCTCAGATTCCAGAACTTTCTGCCACAGAAATGTGAGGAACATGTGTTTTTTTAGCCAAATTTTGAGGTGTGCAAAGGATTCTGGGTAACAGAACCTGGTCCCAGCCACACAAGTCACCCCATCTTGGATTCCCCTAGGTCTCTAGTTTTCAGAAATGCACAGGTTTGGTAGGTTTCCCTAGGTGGCGGCTGAGCTACAGGCCAAAATCTACAGGTAGGCACTTTGCAAAAAACACCTCTGTTTTCCTTCAAAAATTTGGCTGTGTCCACGTTGCGCTTTGGGGCGTTTCCTGTTGCGGGCGCTAGGCCTACCCACACAAGTGAGGTATCATTTTTATCGGGAGACGTGGGGGAACGCTGGGTGGAAGGAAATTTGTGGCTCCTCTCAGATTCCAGAACTTTCTGCCACAGAAATGTGAGGAACATGTGTTTTTTTAGCCAAATTTTGAGTTTTGCAAAGGATTCTGGGTAACAGAACCTGGTCCTAGCCACACAAGTCACCCCATCTTGGATTCCCCTAGGTCTCTAGTTTTCAGAAATGCACAGGTTTGGTAGGTTTCCCTAGGTGGCGGCTGAGCTACAGGCCAAAATCTGCAGGTAGGCACTTTGCAAAAAACACCTCTGTTTTCCTTCAAAAATGTGGCTGTGTCCACGCTGCGCTTTGGGGCGTTTCCTGTCGCGGGCGCTAGGCCTACCCACACAAGTGAGGTATCATTTTTATCGGGAGACGTGGGGGAACGCTGGGTGGAAGGAAATTTGTGGCTCCTCTCAGATTCCAGAACTTTCTGCCACAGAAATGTGAGGAACATGTGTTTTTTTAGCCAAATTTTGAGGTGTGCAAAGGATTCTGGGTAACAGAACCTGGTCCGAGCCACACAAGTCACCCCATCTTGGATTCCCCTAGGTCTCTAGTTTTCAGAAATGCACAGGTTTGGTAGGTTTCCCTAGGTGGCGGCTGAGCTACCGGCCAAAATCTACAGGTAGGCACTTTGCAAAAAACACCTCTGTTTTCCTTCAAAAATGTGGCTGTGTCCACGTTGCGCTTTGGGGCGTTTCCTGTCGCGGGCGCTAGGCCTACCCACACAAGTGAGGTATCATTTTTATCGGGAGACGTGGGGGAACGCTGGGTGGAAGGAAATTTGTGGCTCCTCTCAGATTCCAGGACTTTCTGCCACAGAAATGTGAGGAACATGTGTTTTTTGTTAGCCAAATTTTGAGGTTTGCAAAGGATTCTGGGTAACAGAACCTGGTCCGAACCACACACGTCACCCCATCTTGGATTCCCCTAGGTCTCTAGTTTTCAGAAATGCACAGGTTTGGTCGGTTTCCCTATGTGGCGGCTGAGCTACAGGCCAAAATCTACAGGTAGGCACTTTGCAAAAAACACCTCTGTTTTCCTTCAAAAATGTGGCTGTGTCCACGTTGCGCTTTGGGGCGTTTCCTGTCGCGGGCGCTAGGCCTACCCACACAAGTGAGGTATCATTTTTATCGGGAGACGTGGGGGAACGCTGGGTGGAAGGAAATTTGTGGCTCCTCTCAGATTCCAGAACTTTCTGCCACAGAAATGTGAGAACCATGTGTTTTTTTAGCCAAATTTTGAGGTTTGCAAAGGATTCTGGGTAACAGAACCTGGTCCGAGCCACACAAGTCACCCCAACTTGGATTCCCCTAGGTCTCTAGTTTTCAGAAATGCACAGGTTTGGTAGGTTTCCCTAGGTGGCGGCTGAGCTACAGGCCAAAATCTACAGGTAGGCACTTTGCAAAAAACACCTCTGTTTTCCTACAAACATTTGGCTGTGTCCACGTTGCGCTTTGGGGCGTTTCCTGTCGCGGGCGCTAGGCCTACCCACCCAAGTGAGGTATAATTTTTATCGGGAGACGTGGGGGAACGCTGGGTGGAAGGAAATTTGTGGCTCCTCTCAGATTCCAGAACTTTCTGCCACAGAAATGTGAGGAACATGTGTTTTTTTAGCCAAATTTTGAGGTGTGCAAAGGATTCTGGGTAACAGAACCTGGTCCGAGCCACACAAGTCACCCCATCTTGGATTCCCCTAGGTCTCTAGTTTTCAGAAATGCACAGGTTTGGTAGGTTTCCCTAGGTGGCGGCTGAGCTACAGGCCAAAATCTACAGGTAGGCACTTTGCAAAAAACACCTCTGTTTTCCTTCAAACATTTGGCTGTGTCCACGTTGCGCTTTGGGGCGTTTCCTGTCGCGGGCGCTAGGCCTACCCACCCAAGTGAGGTATCATTTTTATCGGGAGACGAGGGGGAACGCTGGGTGGAAGGAAATTTGTGGCTCCTCTCAGATTCCAGAACTTTCTGCCACAGAAATGTGAGGAACATGTGTTTTTTTAGCCAAATTTTGAGGTGTGCAAAGGATTCTGGGTAACAGAACCTGGTCCGAGCCACACAAGTCACCCCATCTTGGATTCCCCTAGGTCTCTAGTTTTCAGAAATGCACAGGTTTGGTAGGTTTCCCTAGGTGGCGGCTGAGCTACCGGCCAAAATCTACAGGTAGGCACTTTGCAAAAAACACCTCTGTTTTCCTTCAAAAATGTGGCTGTGTCCACGTTGCGCTTTGGGGCGTTTCCTGTCGCGGGCGCTAGGCCTACCCACACAAGTGAGGTATCATTTTTATCGGGAGACGTGGGGGAACGCTGGGTGGAAGGAAATTTGTGGCTCCTCTCAGATTCCAGGACTTTCTGCCACAGAAATGTGAGGAACATGTGTTTTTTGTTAGCCAAATTTTGAGGTTTGCAAAGGATTCTGGGTAACAGAACCTGGTCCGAACCACACACGTCACCCCATCTTGGATTCCCCTAGGTCTCTAGTTTTCAGAAATGCACAGGTTTGGTCGGTTTCCCTATGTGGCGGCTGAGCTACAGGCCAAAATCTACAGGTAGGCACTTTGCAAAAAACACCTCTGTTTTCCTTCAAAAATGTGGCTGTGTCCACGTTGCGCTTTGGGGCGTTTCCTGTCGCGGGCGCTAGGCCTACCCACACAAGTGAGGTATCATTTTTATCGGGAGACGTGGGGGAACGCTGGGTGGAAGGAAATTTGTGGCTCCTCTCAGATTCCAGAACTTTCTGCCACAGAAATGTGAGAACCATGTGTTTTTTTAGCCAAATTTTGAGGTTTGCAAAGGATTCTGGGTAACAGAACCTGGTCCGAGCCACACAAGTCACCCCAACTTGGATTCCTCTAGGTCTCTAGTTTTCAGAAATGCACAGGTTTGGTAGGTTTCCCTAGGTGGCGGCTGAGCTACAGGCCAAAATCTACAGGTAGGCACTTTGCAAAAAACACCTCTGTTTTCCTACAAACATTTGGCTGTGTCCACGTTGCGCTTTGGGGCGTTTCCTGTCGCGGGCGCTAGGCCTACCCACCCAAGTGAGGTATAATTTTTATCGGGAGACGTGGGGGAACGCTGGGTGGAAGGAAATTTGTGGCTCCTCTCAGATTCCAGAACTTTCTGCCACAGAAATGTGAGGAACATGTGTTTTTTTAGCCAAATTTTGAGGTGTGCAAAGGATTCTGGGTAACAGAACCTGGTCCGAGCCACACAAGTCACCCCATCTTGGATTCCCCTAGGTCTCTAGTTTTCAGAAATGCACAGGTTTGGTAGGTTTCCCTAGGTGGCGGCTGAGCTACAGGCCAAAATCTACAGGTAGGCACTTTGCAAAAAACACCTCTGTTTTCCTTCAAACATTTGGCTGTGTCCACGTTGCGCTTTGGGGCGTTTCCTGTCGCGGGCGCTAGGCCTACCCACCCAAGTGAGGTATCATTTTTATCGGGAGACGAGGGGGAACGCTGGGTGGAAGGAAATTTGTGGCTCCTCTCAGATTCCAGAACTTTCTGCCACAGAAATGTGAGGAACATGTGTTTTTTTAGCCAAATTTTGAGGTGTGCAAAGGATTCTGGGTAACAGAACCTGGTCCGTGCCACACAAGTCACCCCATCTTGGATTCCCCTAGGTCTCTAGTTTTCAGAAATGCACAGGTTTGGTAGGTTTCCCTAGGTGGCGGCTGAGCTACAGGCCAAAATCTACAGGTAGGCACTTTGCAAAAAACACCTCTGTTTTCCTTCAAACATTTGGCTGTGTCCACGTTGCGCTTTGGGGCGTTTCCTGTCGCGGGCGCTAGGCCTACCCACCCAAGTGAGGTATCATTTTTATCGGGAGACGTGGGGGAACGCTGGGTGGAAGGAAATTTGTGGCTCCTCTCAGATTCCAGAACTTTCTGCCACAGAAATGTGAGGAACATGTGTTTTTTTAGCCAAATTTTGAGGTGTGCAAATTATTCTGGGTAACAGAACCTGGTCCCAGCCACACAAGTCACCCCATCTTGGATTCCCCTAGGTCTCTAGTTTTCAGAAATGCACAGGTTTGGTAGGTTTCCCTAGGTGGCGGCTGAGCTACAGGCCAAAATCTACAGGTAGGCACTTTGCAAAAAACACCTCTGTTTTCCTTCAAAAATTTGGCTGTGTCCACGTTGCGCTTTGGGGCGTTTCCTGTTGCGGGCGCTAGGCCTACCCACACAAGTGAGGTATCATTTTTATCGGGAGACGTGGGGGAACGCTGGGTGGAAGGAAATTTGTGGCTCCTCTCAGATTCCAGAACTTTCTGCCACAGAAATGTGAGGAACATGTGTTTTTTTAGCCAAATTTTGAGTTTTGCAAAGGATTCTGGGTAACAGAACCTGGTCCTAGCCACACAAGTCACCCCATCTTGGATTCCCCTAGGTCTCTAGTTTTCAGAAATGCACAGGTTTGGTAGGTTTCCCTAGGTGGCGGCTGAGCTACAGGCCAAAATCTACAGGTAGGCACTTTGCAAAAAACACCTCTGTTTTCCTTCAAAAATTTGGCTGTGTCCACGTTGCGCTTTGGGGCGTTTCCTGTCGCGGGCGCTAGGCCTACCCACCCAAGTGAGGTATAATTTTTATCAGGAGACGTGGGGGAACGCTGGGTGGAAGGAAATTTGTGGCTCCTCTCAGATTCCAGAACTTTCTGCCACAGAAATGTGAGGAACATGTGTTTTTTTAGCCAAATTTTGAGGTGTGCAAAGGATTCTGGGTAACAGAACCTGGTCCGAGCCACACAAGTCACCCCATCTTGGATTCCCCTAGGTCTCTAGTTTTCAGAAATGCACAGGTTTGGTAGGTTTCCCTAGGTGGCGGCTGAGCTACAGGCCAAAATCTACAGGTAGGCACTTTGCAAAAAACACCTCTGTTTTCCTTCAAACATTTGGCTGTGTCCACGTTGCGCTTTGGGGCGTTTCCTGTCGCGGGCGCTAGGCCTACCCACCCAAGTGAGGTATCATTTTTATCGGGAGACGTGGGGGAACGCTGGGTGGAAGGAAATTTGTGGCTCCTCTCAGATTCCAGAACTTTCTGCCACAGAAATGTGAGGAACATGTGTTTTTTTAGCCAAATTTTGAGGTGTGCAAAGGATTCTGGGTAACAGAACCTGGTCCCAGCCACACAAGTCACCCCATCTTGGATTCCCCTAGGTCTCTAGTTTTCAGAAATGCACAGGTTTGGTAGGTTTCCCTAGGTGGCGGCTGAGCTACAGGCCAAAATCTACAGGTAGGCACTTTGCAAAAAACACCTCTGTTTTCCTTCAAAAATTTGGCTGTGTCCACGTTGCGCTTTGGGGCGTTTCCTGTTGCGGGCGCTAGGCCTACCCACACAAGTGAGGTATCATTTTTATCGGGAGACGTGGGGGAACGCTGGGTGGAAGGAAATTTGTGGCTCCTCTCAGATTCCAGAACTTTCTGCCACAGAAATGTGAGGAACATGTGTTTTTTTAGCCAAATTTTGAGGTGTGCAAAGGATTCTGGGTAACAGAACCTGGTCCCAGCCACACAAGTCACCCCATCTTGGATTCCCCTAGGTCTCTAGTTTTCAGAAATGCACAGGTTTGGTAGGTTTCCCTAGGTGGCGGCTGAGCTACAGGCCAAAATCTACAGGTAGGCACTTTGCAAAAAACACCTCAGTTTTCCTTCAAAAATGTGGCTGTGTCCACGTTGCGCTTTGGGGCGTTTCCTGTCGCGGGCGCTAGGCCTACCCACACAAGTGAGGTATCATTTTTATCGGGAGACGTGGGGGAACGCTGGGTGGAAGGAAATTTGTGGCTCCTCTCAGATTCCAGAACTTTCTGCCACAGAAATGTGAGGAACATGTGTTTTTTTAGCCAAATTTTGAGGTTTGCAAAGGATTCTGGGTAACAGAACCTGGTCCTAGCCACACAAGTCACCCCATCTTGGATTCCCCTAGGTCTCTAGTTTTCAGAAATGCACAGGTTTGGTAGGTTTCCCTAGGTGGCGGCTGAGCTACAGGCCAAAATCTACAGGTAGGCACTTTGCAAAAAACACCTCTGTTTTCCTTCAAAAATTTGGCTGTGTCCACGTTGCGCTTTGGGGCGTTTCCTGTTGCGGGCGCTAGGCCTACCCACACAAGTGAGGTATCATTTTTATCGGGAGACGTGGGGGAACGCTGGGTGGAAGGAAATTTGTGGCTCCTCTCAGATTCCAGAACTTTCTGCCACAGAAATGTGAGGAACATGTGTTTTTTTAGCCAAATTTTGAGTTTTGCAAAGGATTCTGGGTAACAGAACCTGGTCCTAGCCACACAAGTCACCCCATCTTGGATTCCCCTAGGTCTCTAGTTTTCAGAAATGCACAGGTTTGGTAGGTTTCCCTAGGTGGCGGCTGAGCTACAGGCCAAAATCTACAGGTAGGCACTTTGCAAAAAACACCTCTGTTTTCCTTCAAAAATTTGGCTGTGTCCACGTTGCGCTTTGGGGCGTTTCCTGTCGCGGGCGCTAGGCCTACCCACCCAAGTGAGGTATAATTTTTATCAGGAGACGTGGGGGAACGCTGGGTGGAAGGAAATTTGTGGCTCCTCTCAGATTCCAGAACTTTCTGCCACAGAAATGTGAGGAACATGTGTTTTTTTAGCCAAATTTTGAGGTGTGCAAAGGATTCTGGGTAACAGAACCTGGTCCGAGCCACACAAGTCACCCCATCTTGGATTCCCCTAGGTCTCTAGTTTTCAGAAATGCACAGGTTTGGTAGGTTTCCCTAGGTGGCGGCTGAGCTACAGGCCAAAATCTACAGGTAGGCACTTTGCAAAAAACACCTCTGTTTTCCTTCAAACATTTGGCTGTGTCCACGTTGCGCTTTGGGGCGTTTCCTGTCGCGGGCGCTAGGCCTACCCACCCAAGTGAGGTATCATTTTTATCGGGAGACGTGGGGGAACGCTGGGTGGAAGGAAATTTGTGGCTCCTCTCAGATTCCAGAACTTTCTGCCACAGAAATGTGAGGAACATGTGTTTTTTTAGCCAAATTTTGAGGTGTGCAAAGGATTCTGGGTAACAGAACCTGGTCCCAGCCACACAAGTCACCCCATCTTGGATTCCCCTAGGTCTCTAGTTTTCAGAAATGCACAGGTTTGGTAGGTTTCCCTAGGTGGCGGCTGAGCTACAGGCCAAAATCTACAGGTAGGCACTTTGCAAAAAACACCTCTGTTTTCCTTCAAAAATTTGGCTGTGTCTACGTTGCGCTTTGGGGCGTTTCCTGTTGCGGGCGCTAGGCCTACCCACACAAGTGAGGTATCATTTTTATCGGGAGACGTGGGGGAACGCTGGGTGGAAGGAAATTTGTGGCTCCTCTCAGATTCCAGAACTTTCTGCCACAGAAATGTGAGGAACATGTGTTTTTTTAGCCAAATTTTGAGGTGTGCAAAGGATTCTGGGTAACAGAACCTGGTCCCAGCCACACAAGTCACCCCATCTTGGATTCCCCTAGGTCTCTAGTTTTCAGAAATGCACAGGTTTGGTAGGTTTCCCTAGGTGGCGGCTGAGCTACAGGCCAAAATCTACAGGTAGGCACTTTGCAAAAAACACCTCAGTTTTCCTTCAAAAATGTGGCTGTGTCCACGTTGCGCTTTGGGGCGTTTCCTGTCGCGGGCGCTAGGCCTACCCACACAAGTGAGGTATCATTTTTATCGGGAGACGTGGGGGAACGCTGGGTGGAAGGAAATTTGTGGCTCCTCTCAGATTCCAGAACTTTCTGCCACAGAAATGTGAGAACCATGTGTTTTTTTAGCCAAATTTTGAGGTTTGCAAAGGATTCTGGGTAACAGAACCTGGTCCGAGCCACACAAGTCACCCCAACTTGGATTCCCCTAGGTCTCTAGTTTTCAGAAATGCACAGGTTTGGTAGGTTTCCCTAGGTGGCGGCTGAGCTACAGGCCAAAATCTACAGGTAGGCACTTTGCAAAAAACACCTCTGTTTTCCTACAAACATTTGGCTGTGTCCACGTTGCGCTTTGGGGCGTTTCCTGTTGCGGGCGCTAGGCCTACCCACACAAGTGAGGTATCATTTTTATCGGGAGACGTGGGGGAACGCTGGGTGGAAGGAAATTTGTTGCTCCTCTCAGATTCCAGAACTTTCTGCCACAGAAATGTGAGGAACATGTGTTTTTTTAGCCAAATTTTGAGTTTTGCAAAGGATTCTGGGTAACAGAACCTGGTCCTAGCCACACAAGTCACCCCATCTTGGATTCCCCTAGGTCTCTAGTTTTCAGAAATGCACAGGTTTGGTAGGTTTCCCTAGGTGGCGGCTGAGCTACAGGCCAAAATCTACAGGTAGGCACTTTGCAAAAAACACCTCTGTTTTCCTTCAAAAATTTGGCTGTGTCCACGTTGCGCTTTGGGGCGTTTCCTGTCGCGGGCGCTAGGCCTACCCACCCAAGTGAGGTATAATTTTTATCAGGAGACGTGGGGGAACGCTGGGTGGAAGGAAATTTGTGGCTCCTCTCAGATTCCAGAACTTTCTGCCACAGAAATGTGAGGAACATGTGTTTTTTTAGCCAAATTTTGAGGTGTGCAAAGGATTCTGGGTAACAGAACCTGGTCCGAGCCACACAAGTCACCCCATCTTGGATTCCCCTAGGTCTCTAGTTTTCAGAAATGCACAGGTTTGGTAGGTTTCCCTAGGTGGCGGCTGAGCTACAGGCCAAAATCTACAGGTAGGCACTTTGCAAAAAACACCTCTGTTTTCCTTCAAACATTTGGCTGTGTCCACGTTGCGCTTTGGGGCGTTTCCTGTCGCGGGCGCTAGGCCTACCCACCCAAGTGAGGTATCATTTTTATCGGGAGACGTGGGGGAACGCTGGGTGGAAGGAAATTTGTGGCTCCTCTCAGATTCCAGAACTTTCTGCCACAGAAATGTGAGGAACATGTGTTTTTTTAGCCAAATTTTGAGGTGTGCAAAGGATTCTGGGTAACAGAACCTGGTCCCAGCCACACAAGTCACCCCATCTTGGATTCCCCTAGGTCTCTAGTTTTCAGAAATGCACAGGTTTGGTAGGTTTCCCTAGGTGGCGGCTGAGCTACAGGCCAAAATCTACAGGTAGGCACTTTGCAAAAAACACCTCTGTTTTCCTTCAAAAATTTGGCTGTGTCTACGTTGCGCTTTGGGGCGTTTCCTGTTGCGGGCGCTAGGCCTACCCACACAAGTGAGGTATCATTTTTATCGGGAGACGTGGGGGAACGCTGGGTGGAAGGAAATTTGTGGCTCCTCTCAGATTCCAGAACTTTCTGCCACAGAAATGTGAGGAACATGTGTTTTTTTAGCCAAATTTTGAGGTGTGCAAAGGATTCTGGGTAACAGAACCTGGTCCCAGCCACACAAGTCACCCCATCTTGGATTCCCCTAGGTCTCTAGTTTTCAGAAATGCACAGGTTTGGTAGGTTTCCCTAGGTGGCGGCTGAGCTACAGGCCAAAATCTACAGGTAGGCACTTTGCAAAAAACACCTCAGTTTTCCTTCAAAAATGTGGCTGTGTCCACGTTGCGCTTTGGGGCGTTTCCTGTCGCGGGCGCTAGGCCTACCCACACAAGTGAGGTATCATTTTTATCGGGAGACGTGGGGGAACGCTGGGTGGAAGGAAATTTGTGGCTCCTCTCAGATTCCAGAACTTTCTGCCACAGAAATGTGAGAACCATGTGTTTTTTTAGCCAAATTTTGAGGTTTGCAAAGGATTCTGGGTAACAGAACCTGGTCCGAGCCACACAAGTCACCCCAACTTGGATTCCCCTAGGTCTCTAGTTTTCAGAAATGCACAGGTTTGGTAGGTTTCCCTAGGTGGCGGCTGAGCTACAGGCCAAAATCTACAGGTAGGCACTTTGCAAAAAACACCTCTGTTTTCCTACAAACATTTGGCTGTGTCCACGTTGCGCTTTGGGGCGTTTCCTGTTGCGGGCGCTAGGCCTACCCACACAAGTGAGGTATCATTTTTATCGGGAGACGTGGGGGAACGCTGGGTGGAAGGAAATTTGTTGCTCCTCTCAGATTCCAGAACTTTCTGCCACAGAAATGTGAGGAACATGTGTTTTTTTAGCCAAATTTTGAGTTTTGCAAAGGATTCTGGGTAACAGAACCTGGTCCTAGCCACACAAGTCACCCCATCTTGGATTCCCCTAGGTCTCTAGTTTTCAGAAATGCACAGGTTTGGTAGGTTTCCCTAGGTGGCGGCTGAGCTACAGGCCAAAATCTACAGGTAGGCACTTTGCAAAAAACACCTCTGTTTTCCTTCAAAAATGTGGCTGTGTCCACGCTGCGCTTTGGGGCGTTTCCTGTCGCGGGCGCTAGGCCTACCCACACAAGTGAGGTATCATTTTTATCGGGAGACGTGGGGGAACGCTGGGTGGAAGGAAATTTGTGGCTCCTCTCAGATTCCAGAACTTTCTGCTACAGAAATGTGAGAACCATGTGTTTTTTTAGCCAAATTTTGAGGTTTGCAAAGGATTCTGGGTAACAGAACCTGGTCCGAGCCACACAAGTCACCCCAACTTGGATTCCCCTAGGTCTCTAGTTTTCAGAAATGCACAGGTTTGGTAGGTTTCCCTAGGTGGCGGCTGAGCTACAGGCCACAATCTACAGGTAGGCACTTTGCAAAAAACACCTCTGTTTTCCTTCAAACATTTGGATGTGTCCACGTTGCGCTTTGGGGCGTTTCCTGTCGCGGGCGCTAGGCCTACCCACCCAAGTGAGGTATAATTTTTATCAGGAGACGTGGGGGAACGCTGGGTGGAAGGAAATTTGTGGCTCCTCTCAGATTCCAGAACTTTCTGCCACAGAAATGTGAGGAACATGTGTTTTTTTAGCCAAATTTTGAGGTGTGCAAAGGATTCTGGGTAACAGAACCTGGTCCGAGCCACACAAGTCACCCCATCTTGGATTCCCCTAGGTCTCTAGTTTTCAGAAATGCACAGGTTTGGTAGGTTTCCCTAGGTGGCGGCTGAGCTACAGGCCAAAATCTACAGGTAGGCACTTTGCAAAAAACACCTCTGTTTTCCTTCAAACATTTGGCTGTGTCCACGTTGCGCTTTGGGGCGTTTCCTGTCGCGGGCGCTAGGCCTACCCACCCAAGTGAGGTATCATTTTTATCGGGAGACGTGGGGGAACGCTGGGTGGAAGGAAATTTGTGGCTCCTCTCAGATTCCAGAACTTTCTGCCACAGAAATGTGAGGAACATGTGTTTTTTTAGCCAAATTTTGAGGTGTGCAAAGGATTCTGGGTAACAGAACCTGGTCCCAGCCACACAAGTCACCCCATCTTGGATTCCCCTAGGTCTCTAGTTTTCAGAAATGCACAGGTTTGGTAGGTTTCCCTAGGTGGCGGCTGAGCTACAGGCCAAAATCTACAGGTAGGCACTTTGCAAAAAACACCTCTGTTTTCCTTCAAACATTTGGCTGTGTCCACGTTGCGCTTTGGGGCGTTTCCTGTCGCGGGCGCTAGGCCTACCCACACAAGTGAGGTATCATTTTTATCGGGAGACGTGGGGGAACGCTGGGTGGAAGGAAATTTGTGGCTCCTCTCAGATTCCAGAACTTTCTGCCACAGAAATGTGAGGAACATGTGTTTTTTGTTAGCCAAATTTTGAGGTTTGCAAAGGATTCTGGGTAACAGAACCTGGTCCGAACCACACACGTCACCCCATCTTGGATTCCCCTAGGTCTCTAGTTTTCAGAAATGCACAGGTTTGGTCGGTTTCCCTATGTGGCGGCTGAGCTACAGGCCAAAATCTACAGGTAGGCACTTTGCAAAAAACACCTCTGTTTTCCTTCAAAAATGTGGCTGTGTCCACGTTGCGCTTTGGGGCGTTTCCTGTCGCGGGCGCTAGGCCTACCCACACAAGTGAGGTATCATTTTTATCGGGAGACGTGGGGGAACGCTGGGTGGAAGGAAATTTGTGGCTCCTCTCAGATTCCAGAACTTTCTGCCACAGAAATGTGAGAACCATGTGTTTTTTTAGCCAAATTTTGAGGTTTGCAAAGGATTCTGGGTAACAGAACCTGGTCCGAGCCACACAAGTCACCCCAACTTGGATTCCCCTAGGTCTCTAGTTTTCAGAAATGCACAGGTTTGGTAGGTTTCCCTAGGTGGCGGCTGAGCTACAGGCCAAAATCTACAGGTAGGCACTTTGCAAAAAACACCTCTGTTTTCCTACAAACATTTGGCTGTGTCCACGTTGCGCTTTGGGGCGTTTCCTGTCGCGGGCGCTAGGCCTACCCACCCAAGTGAGGTATAATTTTTATCGGGAGACGTGGGGGAACGCTGGGTGGAAGGAAATTTGTGGCTCCTCTCAGATTCCAGAACTTTCTGCCACAGAAATGTGAGGAACATGTGTTTTTTTAGCCAAATTTTGAGGTGTGCAAAGGATTCTGGGTAACAGAACCTGGTCCGAGCCACACAAGTCACCCCATCTTGGATTCCCCTAGGTCTCTAGTTTTCAGAAATGCACAGGTTTGGTAGGTTTCCCTAGGTGGCGGCTGAGCTACAGGCCAAAATCTACAGGTAGGCACTTTGCAAAAAACACCTCTGTTTTCCTTCAAACATTTGGCTGTGTCCACGTTGCGCTTTGGGGCGTTTCCTGTCGCGGGCGCTAGGCCTACCCACCCAAGTGAGGTATCATTTTTATCGGGAGACGTGGGGGAACGCTGGGTGGAAGGAAATTTGTGGCTCCTCTCAGATTCCAGAACTTTCTGCCACAGAAATGTGAGGAACATGTGTTTTTTTAGCCAAATTTTGAGGTGTGCAAAGGATTCTGGGTAACAGAACCTGGTCCCAGCCACACAAGTCACCCCATCTTGGATTCCCCTAGGTCTCTAGTTTTCAGAAATGCACAGGTTTGGTAGGTTTCCCTAGGTGGCGGCTGAGCTACAGGCCAAAATCTACAGGTAGGCACTTTGCAAAAAACACCTCTGTTTTCCTTCAAAAATTTGGCTGTGTCCACGTTGCGCTTTGGGGCGTTTCCTGTTGCGGGCGCTAGGCCTACCCACACAAGTGAGGTATCATTTTTATCGGGAGACGTGGGGGAACGCTGGGTGGAAGGAAATTTGTGGCTCCTCTCAGATTCCAGAACTTTCTGCCACAGAAATGTGAGGAACATGTGTTTTTTTAGCCAAATTTTGAGTTTTGCAAAGGATTCTGGGTAACAGAACCTGGTCCTAGCCACACAAGTCACCCCATCTTGGATTCCCCTAGGTCTCTAGTTTTCAGAAATGCACAGGTTTGGTAGGTTTCCCTAGGTGGCGGCTGAGCTACAGGCCAAAATCTGCAGGTAGGCACTTTGCAAAAAACACCTCTGTTTTCCTTCAAAAATGTGGCTGTGTCCACGCTGCGCTTTGGGGCGTTTCCTGTCGCGGGCGCTAGGCCTACCCACACAAGTGAGGTATCATTTTTATCGGGAGACGTGGGGGAACGCTGGGTGGAAGGAAATTTGTGGCTCCTCTCAGATTCCAGAACTTTCTGCCACAGAAATGTGAGGAACATGTGTTTTTTTAACCAAATTTTGAGGTGTGCAAAGGATTCTGGGTAACAGAACCTGGTCCGAGCCACACAAGTCACCCCATCTTGGATTCCCCTAGGTCTCTAGTTTTCAGAAATGCACAGGTTTGGTAGGTTTCCCTAGGTGGCGGCTGAGCTACAGGCCAAAATCTACAGGTAGGCACTTTGCAAAAAACACCTCTGTTTTCCTTCAAACATTTGGCTGTGTCCACGTTGCGCTTTGGGGCGTTTCCTGTCGCGGGCGCTAGGCCTACCCACCCAAGTGAGGTATCATTTTTATCGGGAGACGTGGGGGAACGCTGGGTGGAAGGAAATTTGTGGCTCCTCTCAGATTCCAGAACTTTCTGCCACAGAAATGTGAGGAACATGTGTTTTTTTAGCCAAATTTTGAGGTGTGCAAAGGATTCTGGGTAACAGAACCTGGTCCCAGCCACACAAGTCACCCCATCTTGGATTCCCCTAGGTCTCTAGTTTTCAGAAATGCACAGGTTTGGTAGGTTTCCCTAGGTGGCGGCTGAGCTACAGGCCAAAATCTACAGGTAGGCACTTTGCAAAAAACACCTCTGTTTTCCTTCAAAAATTTGGCTGTGTCCACGTTGCGCTTTGGGGCGTTTCCTGTTGCGGGCGCTAGGCCTACCCACACAAGTGAGGTATCATTTTTATCGGGAGACGTGGGGGAACGCTGGGTGGAAGGAAATTTGTGGCTCCTCTCAGATTCCAGAACTTTCTGCCACAGAAATGTGAGGAACATGTGTTTTTTTAGCCAAATTTTGAGTTTTGCAAAGGATTCTGGGTAACAGAACCTGGTCCTAGCCACACAAGTCACCCCATCTTGGATTCCCCTAGGTCTCTAGTTTTCAGAAATGCACAGGTTTGGTAGGTTTCCCTAGGTGGCGGCTGAGCTACAGGCCAAAATCTGCAGGTAGGCACTTTGCAAAAAACACCTCTGTTTTCCTTCAAAAATGTGGCTGTGTCCACGCTGCGCTTTGGGGCGTTTCCTGTCGCGGGCGCTAGGCCTACCCACACAAGTGAGGTATCATTTTTATCGGGAGACGTGGGGGAACGCTGGGTGGAAGGAAATTTGTGGCTCCTCTCAGATTCCAGAACTTTCTGCCACAGAAATGTGAGAACCATGTGTTTTTTTAGCCAAATTTTGAGGTTTGCAAAGGATTCTGGGTAACAGAACCTGGTCCGAGCCACACAAGTCACCCCAACTTGGATTCCCCTAGGTCTCTAGTTTTCAGAAATGCACAGGTTTGGTAGGTTTCCCTAGGTGGCGGCTGAGCTACAGGCCACAATCTACAGGTAGGCACTTTGCAAAAAACACCTCTGTTTTCCTTCAAACATTTGGATGTGTCCACGTTGCGCTTTGGGGCGTTTCCTGTCGCGGGCGCTAGGCCTACCCACCCAAGTGAGGTATAATTTTTATCAGGAGACGTGGGGGAACGCTGGGTGGAAGGAAATTTGTGGCTCCTCTCAGATTCCAGAACTTTCTGCCACAGAAATGTGAGAACCATGTGTTTTTTTAGCCAAATTTTGAGGTTTGCAAAGGATTCTGGGTAACAGAACCTGGTCCGAGCCACACAAGTCACCCCAACTTAGATTCCCCTAGGTTTCTAGTTTTCAGAAATGCACAAGTTTGGTAGGTTTCCCTAGGTGGCGGCTGAGCTACAGGCCAAAATCTACAGGTAGGCACTTTGCAAAAAACACCTCTGTTTTCCTTCAAAAATTTGGCTGTGTCCACGTTGCGCTTTGGGGCGTTTCCTGTTGCGGGCGCTAGGCCTACCCACACAAGTGAGGTATCATTTTTATCGGGAGACGTGGGGGAACGCTGGGTGGAAGGAAATTTGTGGCTCCTCTCAGATTCCAGAACTTTCTGCCACAGAAATGTGAGGAACATGTGTTTTTTTAGCCAAATTTTGAGGTGTGCAAAGGATTCTGGGTAACAGAACCTGGTCCGAGCCACACAAGTCACCCCAACTTGGATTCCCCTAGGTCTCTAGTTTTCAGAAATGCACAGGTTTGGTAGGTTTCCCTAGGTGGCGGCTGAGCTACAGGCCAAAATCTACAGGTAGGCACTTTGCAAAAAACACCTCTGTTTTCCTTCAAACATTTGGCTGTGTCCACGTTGCGCTTTGGGGCGTTTCCTGTCGCGGGCGCTAGGCCTACCCACCCAAGTGAGGTATCATTTTTATCGGGAGACGTGGGGGAACGCTGGGTGGAAGGAAATTTGTGGCTCCTCTCAGATTCCAGAACTTTCTGCCACAGAAATGTGAGGAACATGTGTTTTTTTAGCCAAATTTTGAGGTGTGCAAAGGATTCTGGGTAACAGAACCTGGTCCGTGCCACACAAGTCACCCCATCTTGGATTCCCCTAGGTCTCTAGTTTTCAGAAATGCACAGGTTTGGTAGGTTTCCCTAGGTGGCGGCTGAGCTACAGGCCAAAATCTACAGGTAGGCACTTTGCAAAAAACACCTCTGTTTTCCTTCAAACATTTGGCTGTGTCCACGTTGCGCTTTGGGGCGTTTCCTGTCGCGGGCGCTAGGCCTACCCACCCAAGTGAGGTATCATTTTTATCGGGAGACGTGGGGGAACGCTGGGTGGAAGGAAATTTGTGGCTCCTCTCAGATTCCAGAACTTTCTGCCACAGAAATGTGAGGAACATGTGTTTTTTTAGCCAAATTTTGAGGTGTGCAAAGGATTCTGGGTAACAGAACCTGGTCCCAGCCACACAAGTCACCCCATCTTGGATTCCCCTAGGTCTCTAGTTTTCAGAAATGCACAGGTTTGGTAGGTTTCCCTAGGTGGCGGCTGAGCTACAGGCCAAAATCTACAGGTAGGCACTTTGCAAAAAACACCTCTGTTTTCCTTCAAAAATTTGGCTGTGTCCACGTTGCGCTTTGGGGCGTTTCCTGTTGCGGGCGCTAGGCCTACCCACACAAGTGAGGTATCATTTTTATCGGGAGACGTGGGGGAACGCTGGGTGGAAGGAAATTTGTGGCTCCTCTCAGATTCCAGAACTTTCTGCCACAGAAATGTGAGGAACATGTGTTTTTTTAGCCAAATTTTGAGTTTTGCAAAGGATTCTGGGTAACAGAACCTGGTCCTAGCCACACAAGTCACCCCATCTTGGATTCCCCTAGGTCTCTAGTTTTCAGAAATGCACAGGTTTGGTAGGTTTCCCTAGGTGGCGGCTGAGCTACAGGCCAAAATCTACAGGTAGGCACTTTGCAAAAAACACCTCTGTTTTCCTTCAAACATTTGGCTGTGTCCACGTTGCGCTTTGGGGCGTTTCCTGTCGCGGGCGCTAGGCCTACCCACCCAAGTGAGGTATCATTTTTATCGGGAGACGTGGGGGAACGCTGGGTGGAAGGAAATTTGTGGCTCCTCTCAGATTCCAGAACTTTCTGCCACAGAAATGTGAGGAACATGTGTTTTTTTAGCCAAATTTTGAGGTGTGCAAAGGATTCTGGGTAACAGAACCTGGTCCCAGCCACACAAGTCACCCCATCTTGGATTCCCCTAGGTCTCTAGTTTTCAGAAATGCACAGGTTTGGTAGGTTTCCCTAGGTGGCGGCTGAGCTACAGGCCAAAATCTACAGGTAGGCACTTTGCAAAAAACACCTCTGTTTTCCTTCAAAAATTTGGCTGTGTCCACGTTGCGCTTTGGGGCGTTTCCTGTTGCGGGCGCTAGGCCTACCCACACAAGTGAGGTATCATTTTTATCGGGAGACGTGGGGGAACGCTGGGTGGAAGGAAATTTGTGGCTCCTCTCAGATTCCAGAACTTTCTGCCACAGAAATGTGAGGAACATGTGTTTTTTTAGCCAAATTTTGAGGTGTGCAAAGGATTCTGGGTAACAGAACCTGGTCCCAGCCACACAAGTCACCCCAACTTGGATTCCCCTAGGTCTCTAGTTTTCAGAAATGCACAGGTTTGGTAGGTTTCCCTAGGTGGCGGCTGAGCTACAGGCCAAAATCTACAGGTAGGCACTTTGCAAAAAACACCTCTGTTTTCCTTCAAACATTTGGCTGTGTCCACGTTGCGCTTTGGGGCGTTTCCTGTCGCGGGCGCTAGGCCTACCCACCCAAGTGAGGTATCATTTTTATCGGGAGACGTGGGGGAACGCTGGGTGGAAGGAAATTTGTGGCTCCTCTCAGATTCCAGAACTTTCTGCCACAGAAATGTGAGGAACATGTGTTTTTTTAGCCAAATTTTGAGGTGTGCAAAGGATTCTGGGTAACAGAACCTGGTCCGTGCCACACAAGTCACCCCATCTTGGATTCCCCTAGGTCTCTAGTTTTCAGAAATGCACAGGTTTGGTAGGTTTCCCTAGGTGGCGGCTGAGCTACAGGCCAAAATCTACAGGTAGGCACTTTGCAAAAAACACCTCTGTTTTCCTTCAAACATTTGGCTGTGTCCACGTTGCGCTTTGGGGCGTTTCCTGTCGCGGGCGCTAGGCCTACCCACACAAGTGAGGTATCATTTTTATCGGGAGACGTGGGGGAACGCTGGGTGGAAGGAAATTTGTGGCTCCTCTCAGATTCCAGAACTTTCTGCCACAGAAATGTGAGGAACATGTGTTTTTTTAGCCAAATTTTGAGGTGTGCAAATTATTCTGGGTAACAGAACCTGGTCCCAGCCACACAAGTCACCCCATCTTGGATTCCCCTAGGTCTCTAGTTTTCAGAAATGCACAGGTTTGGTAGGTTTCCCTAGGTGGCGGCTGAGCTACAGGCCAAAATCTACAGGTAGGCACTTTGCAAAAAACACCTCTGTTTTCCTTCAAAAATTTGGCTGTGTCCACGTTGCGCTTTGGGGCGTTTCCTGTTGCGGGCGCTAGGCCTACCCACACAAGTGAGGTATCATTTTTATCGGGAGACGTGGGGGAACGCTGGGTGGAAGGAAATTTGTGGCTCCTCTCAGATTCCAGAACTTTCTGCCACAGAAATGTGAGGAACATGTGTTTTTTTAGCCAAATTTTGAGGTGTGCAAAGGATTCTGGGTAACAGAACCTGGTCCCAGCCACACAAGTCACCCCAACTTGGATTCCCCTAGGTCTCTAGTTTTCAGAAATGCACAGGTTTGGTAGGTTTCCCTAGGTGGCGGCTGAGCTACAGGCCAAAATCTACAGGTAGGCACTTTGCAAAAAACACCTCTGTTTTCCTTCAAACATTTGGCTGTGTCCACGTTGCGCTTTGGGGCGTTTCCTGTCGCGGGCGCTAGGCCTACCCACCCAAGTGAGGTATCATTTTTATCGGGAGACGTGGGGGAACGCTGGGTGGAAGGAAATTTGTGGCTCCTCTCAGATTCCAGAACTTTCTGCCACAGAAATGTGAGGAACATGTGTTTTTTTAGCCAAATTTTGAGGTGTGCAAAGGATTCTGGGTAACAGAACCTGGTCCGTGCCACACAAGTCACCCCATCTTGGATTCCCCTAGGTCTCTAGTTTTCAGAAATGCACAGGTTTGGTAGGTTTCCCTAGGTGGCGGCTGAGCTACAGGCCAAAATCTACAGGTAGGCACTTTGCAAAAAACACCTCTGTTTTCCTTCAAACATTTGGCTGTGTCCACGTTGCGCTTTGGGGCGTTTCCTGTCGCGGGCGCTAGGCCTACCCACCCAAGTGAGGTATCATTTTTATCGGGAGACGTGGGGGAACGCTGGGTGGAAGGAAATTTGTGGCTCCTCTCAGATTCCAGAACTTTCTGCCACAGAAATGTGAGGAACATGAGTTTTTTTAGCCAAATTTTGAGGTGTGCAAAGGATTCTGGGTAACAGAACCTGGTCCCAGCCACACAAGTCACCCCATCTTGGATTCCCCTAGGTCTCTAGTTTTCAGAAATGCACAGGTTTGGTAGGTTTCCCTAGGTGGCGGCTGAGCTACAGGCCAAAATCTACAGGTAGGCACTTTGCAAAAAACACCTCTGTTTTCCTTCAAAAATTTGGCTGTGTCCACGTTGCGCTTTGGGGCGTTTCCTGTTGCGGGCGCTAGGCCTACCCACACAAGTGAGGTATCATTTTTATCGGGAGACGTGGGGGAACGCTGGGTGGAAGGAAATTTGTGGCTCCTCTCAGATTCCAGAACTTTCTGCCACAGAAATGTGAGGAACATGTGTTTTTTTAGCCAAATTTTGAGTTTTGCAAAGGATTCTGGGTAACAGAACCTGGTCCTAGCCACACAAGTCACCCCATCTTGGATTCCCCTAGGTCTCTAGTTTTCAGAAATGCACAGGTTTGGTAGGTTTCCCTAGGTGGCGGCTGAGCTACAGGCCAAAATCTACAGGTAGGCACTTTGCAAAAAATACCTCTGTTTTCCTTCAAAAATGTGGCTGTGTCCACGCTGCGCTTTGGGGCGTTTCCTGTCGCGGGCGCTAGGCCTACCCACACAAGTGAGGTATCATTTTTATCGGGAGACGTGGGGGAACGCTGGGTGGAAGGAAATTTGTGGCTCCTCTCAGATTCCAGAACTTTCTGCCACAGAAATGTGAGAACCATGTGTTTTTTTAGCCAAATTTTGAGGTTTGCAAAGGATTCTGGGTAACAGAACCTGGTCCGAGCCACACAAGTCACCCCAACTTGGATTCCCCTAGGTCTCTAGTTTTCAGAAATGCACAGGTTTGGTAGCTTTCCCTAGGTGGCGGCTGAGCTACAGGCCACAATCTACAGGTAGGCACTTTGCTAAAAACACCTCTGTTTTCCTTCAAACATTTGGATGTGTCCACGTTGCGCTTTGGGGCGTTTCCTGTCGCGGGCGCTAGGCCTACCCACCCAAGTGAGGTATAATTTTTATCAGGAGACGTGGGGGAACGCTGGGTGGAAGGAAATTTGTGGCTCCTCTCAGATTCCAGAACTTTCTGCCACAGAAATGTGAGGAACATGTGTTTTTTTAGCCAAATTTTGAGGTGTGCAAAGGATTCTGGGTAACAGAACCTGGTCCGAGCCATACAAGTCACCCCATCTTGGATTCCCCTAGGTCTCTAGTTTTCAGAAATGCACAGGTTTGGTAGGTTTCCCTAGGTGGCGGCTGAGCTACAGGCCAAAATCTACAGGTAGGCACTTTGCAAAAAACACCTCTGTTTTCCTTCAAACATTTGGCTGTGTCCACGTTGCGCTTTGGGGCGTTTCCTGTCGCGGGCGCTAGGCCTACCCACCCAAGTGAGGTATCATTTTTATCGGGAGACGTGGGGGAACGCTGGGTGGAAGGAAATTTGTGGCTCCTCTCAGATTCCAGAACTTTCTGCCACAGAAATGTGAGGAACATGTGTTTTTTTAGCCAAATTTTGAGGTGTGCAAAGGATTCTGGGTAACAGAACCTGGTCCCAGCCACACAAGTCACCCCATCTTGGATTCCCCTAGGTCTCTAGTTTTCAGAAATGCACAGGTTTGGTAGATTTCCCTAGGTGGCGGCTGAGCTACAGGCCAAAATCTACAGGTAGGCACTTTGCAAAAAACACCTCTGTTTTCCTTCAAAAATTTGTCTGTGTCCACGTTGCGCTTTGGGGCGTTTCCTGTTGCGGGCGCTAGGCCTACCCACACAAGTGAGGTATCATTTTTATCGGGAGACGTGGGGGAACGCTGGGTGGAAGGAAATTTGTGGCTCCTCTCAGATTCCAGAACTTTCTGCCACAGAAATGTGAGGAACATGTGTTTTTTTAGCCAAATTTTGAGGTGTGCAAAGGATTCTGGGTAACAGAACCTGGTCCCAGCCACACAAGTAACCCCATCTTGGATTCCCCTAGGTCTCTAGTTTTCAGAAATGCACAGGTTTGGTAGGTTTCCCTAGGTGGCGGCTGAGCTACAGGCCAAAATCTACAGGTAGGCACTTTGCAAAAAACACCTCTGTTTTCCTTCAAAAATGTGGCTGTGTCCACGTTGCGCTTTGGGGCGTTTCCTGTCGCGGGCGCTAGGCCTACCCACCCAAGTGAGGTATCATTTTTATCGGGAGACGTGGGGGAACGCTGGGTGGAAGGAAATTTGTGGCTCCTCTCAGATTCCAGAACTTTCTGCCACAGAAATGTGAGGAACATGTGTTTTTTTAGCCAAATTTTGAGGTGTGCAAAGGATTCTGGGTAACAGAACCTGGTCCCAGCCACACAAGTCACCCCATCTTGGATTCCCCTAGGTCTCTAGTTTTCAGAAATGCACAGGTTTGGTAGGTTTCCCTAGGTGGCGGCTGAGCTACAGGCCAAAATCTACAGGTAGGCACTTTGCAAAAAACACCTCTGTTTTCCTTCAAAAATTTGGCTGTGTCCACGTTGCGCTTTGGGGCGTTTCCTGTTGCGGGCGCTAGGCCTACCCACACAAGTGAGGTATCATTTTTATCGGGAGACGTGGGGGAACGCTGGGTGGAAGGAAATTTGTGGCTCCTCTCAGATTCCAGAACTTTCTGCCACAGAAATGTGAGGAACATGTGTTTTTTTAGCCAAATTTTGAGGTGTGCAAAGGATTCTGGGTAACAGAACCTGGTCCCAGCCACACAAGTCACCCCAACTTGGATTCCCCTAGGTCTCTAGTTTTCAGAAATGCACAGGTTTGGTAGGTTTCCCTAGGTGGCGGCTGAGCTACAGGCCAAAATCTACAGGTAGGCACTTTGCAAAAAACACCTCTGTTTTCCTTCAAACATTTGGCTGTGTCCACGTTGCGCTTTGGGGCGTTTCCTGTCGCGGGCGCTAGGCCTACCCACCCAAGTGAGGTATCATTTTTATCGGGAGACGTGGGGGAACGCTGGGTGGAAGGAAATTTGTGGCTCCTCTCAGATTCCAGAACTTTCTGCCACAGAAATGTGAGGAACATGTGTTTTTTTAGCCAAATTTTGAGGTGTGCAAAGGATTCTGGGTAACAGAACCTGGTCCGTGCCACACAAGTCACCCCATCCTGGATTCCCCTAGGTCTCTAGTTTTCAGAAATGCACAGGTTTGGTAGGTTTCCCTAGGTGGCGGCTGAGCTACAGGCCAAAATCTACAGGTAGGCACTTTGCAAAAAACACCTCTGTTTTCCTTCAAACATTTGGCTGTGTCCACGTTGCGCTTTGGGGCGTTTCCTGTCGCGGGCGCTAGGCCTACCCACCCAAGTGAGGTATCATTTTTATCGGGAGACGTGGGGGAACGCTGGGTGGAAGGAAATTTGTGGCTCCTCTCAGATTCCAGAACTTTCTGCCACAGAAATGTGAGGAACATGTGTTTTTTTAGCCAAATTTTGAGGTGTGCAAAGGATTCTGGGTAACAGAACCTGGTCCCAGCCACACAAGTCACCCCATCTTGGATTCCCCTAGGTCTCTAGTTTTCAGAAATGCACAGGTTTGGTAGGTTTCCCTAGGTGGCGGCTGAGCTACAGGCCAAAATCTACAGGTAGGCACTTTGCAAAAAACACCTCTGTTTTCCTTCAAAAATTTGGCTGTGTCCACGTTGCGCTTTGGGGCGTTTCCTGTTGCGGGCGCTAGGCCTACCCACACAAGTGAGGTATCATTTTTATCGGGAGACGTGGGGGAACGCTGGGTGGAAGGAAATTTGTGGCTCCTCTCAGATTCCAGAACTTTCTGCCACAGAAATGTGAGGAACATGTGTTTTTTTAGCCAAATTTTGAGTTTTGCAAAGGATTCTGGGTAACAGAACCTGGTCCTAGCCACACAAGTCACCCCATCTTGGATTCCCCTAGGTCTCTAGTTTTCAGAAATGCACAGGTTTGGTAGGTTTCCCTAGGTGGCGGCTGAGCTACAGGCCAAAATCTACAGGTAGGCACTTTGCAAAAAACACCTCTGTTTTCCTTCAAAAATGTGGCTGTGTCCACGCTGCGCTTTGGGGCGTTTCCTGTCGCGGGCGCTAGGCCTACCCACACAAGTGAGGTATCATTTTTATCGGGAGACGTGGGGGAACGCTGGGTGGAAGGAAATTTGTGGCTCCTCTCAGATTCCAGAACTTTCTGCCACAGAAATGTGAGAACCATGTGTTTTTTTAGCCAAATTTTGAGGTTTGCAAAGGATTCTGGGTAACAGAACCTGGTCCGAGCCACACAAGTCACCCCAACTTGGATTCCCCTAGGTCTCTAGTTTTCAGAAATGCACAGGTTTGGTAGCTTTCCCTAGGTGGCGGCTGAGCTACAGGCCACAATCTACAGGTAGGCACTTTGCAAAAAACACCTCTGTTTTCCTTCAAACATTTGGATGTGTCCACGTTGCGCTTTGGGGCGTTTCCTGTCGCGGGCGCTAGGCCTACCCACACAAGTGAGGTATAATTTTTATCAGGAGACGTGGGGGAACGCTGGGTGGAAGGAAATTTGTGGCTCCTCTCAGATTCCAGAACTTTCTGCCACAGAAATGTGAGGAACATGTGTTTTTTTAGCCAAATTTTGAGGTGTGCAAAGGATTCTGGGTAACAGAACCTGGTCCGAGCCATACAAGTCACCCCATCTTGGATTCCCCTAGGTCTCTAGTTTTCAGAAATGCACAGGTTTGGTAGGTTTCCCTAGGTGGCGGCTGAGCTACAGGCCAAAATCTACAGGTAGGCACTTTGCAAAAAACACCTCTGTTTTCCTTCAAACATTTGGCTGTGTCCACGTTGCGCTTTGGGGCGTTTCCTGTCGCGGGCGCTAGGCCTACCCACCCAAGTGAGGTATCATTTTTATCGGGAGACGTGGGGGAACGCTGGGTGGAAGGAAATTTGTGGCTCCTCTCAGATTCCAGAACTTTCTGCCACAGAAATGTGAGGAACATGTGTTTTTTTAGCCAAATTTTGAGGTGTGCAAAGGATTCTGGGTAACAGAACCTGGTCCCAGCCACACAAGTCACCCCATCTTGGATTCCCCTAGGTCTCTAGTTTTCAGAAATGCACAGGTTTGGTAGGTTTCCCTAGGTGGCGGCTGAGCTACAGGCCAAAATCTACAGGTAGGCACTTTGCAAAAAACACCTCTGTTTTCCTTCAAAAATTTGGCTGTGTCCACGTTGCGCTTTGGGGCGTTTCCTGTTGCGGGCGCTAGGCCTACCCACACAAGTGAGGTATCATTTTTATCGGGAGACGTGGGGGAACGCTGGGTGGAAGGAAATTTGTGGCTCCTCTCAGATTCCAGAACTTTCTGCCACAGAAATGTGAGGAACATGTGTTTTTTTAGCCAAATTTTGAGGTGTGCAAAGGATTCTGGGTAACAGAACCTGGTCCCAGCCACACAAGTAACCCCATCTTGGATTCCCCTAGGTCTCTAGTTTTCAGAAATGCACAGGTTTGGTAGGTTTCCCTAGGTGGCGGCTGAGCTACAGGCCAAAATCTACAGGTAGGCACTTTGCAAAAAACACCTCTGTTTTCCTTCAAAAATGTGGCTGTGTCCACGTTGCGCTTTGGGGCGTTTCCTGTCGCGGGCGCTAGGCCTACCCACACAAGTGAGGTATCATTTTTATCGGGAGACGTGGGGGAACGCTGGGTGGAAGGAAATTTGTGGCTCCTCTCAGATTCCAGAACTTTCTGCCACAGAAATGTGAGAACCATGTGTTTTTTTAGCCAAATTTTGAGGTTTGCAAAGGATTCTGGGTAACAGAACCTGGTCCGAGCCACACAAGTCACCCCAACTTGGATTCCCCTAGGTCTCTAGTTT
This sequence comes from Pleurodeles waltl, assembly GCF_031143425.1. Classification (NCBI taxonomy): domain Eukaryota; kingdom Metazoa; phylum Chordata; class Amphibia; order Caudata; family Salamandridae; genus Pleurodeles; species Pleurodeles waltl. Next base: position 855,043,497 of record NC_090443.1, read on the forward strand.
TCAGAAATGCACAGGTTTGGTAGGTTTCCCTAGGTGGCGGCTGAGCTACAGGCCAAAATCTACAGGTAGGCACTTTGCAAAAAACACCTCTGTTTTCCTACAAACATTTGGCTGTGTCCACGTTGCGCTTTGGGGCGTTTCCTGTTGCGGGCGCTAGGCCTACCCACACAAGTGAGGTATCATTTTTATCGGGAGACGTGGGGGAACGCTGGGTGGAAGGAAATTTGTTGCTCCTCTCAGATTCCAGAACTTTCTGCCACAGAAATGTGAGGAACATGTGTTTTTTTAGCCAAATTTTGAGTTTTGCAAAGGATTCTGGGTAACAGAACCTGGTCCTAGCCACACAAGTCACCCCATCTTGGATTCCCCTTGGTCTCTAGTTTTCAGAAATGCACAGGTTTGGTAGGTTTCCCTAGGTGGCGGCTGAGCTACAGGCCAAAATCTACAGGTAGGCACTTTGCAAAAAACACCTCTGTTTTCCTTCAAAAATGTGGCTGTGTCCACGCTGCGATTTGGGGCGTTTCCTGTCGCGGGCGCTAGGCCTACCCACACAAGTGAGGTATCATTTTTATCGGGAGACGTGGGGGAACGCTGGGTGGAAGGAAATTTGTGGCTCCTCTCAGATTCCAGAACTTTCTGCCACAGAAATGTGAGAACCATGTGTTTTTTTAGCCAAATTTTGAGGTTTGCAAAGGATTCTGGGTAACAGAACCTGGTCCGAGCCACACAAGTCACCCCAACTTGGATTCCCCTAGGTCTCTAGTTTTCAGAAATGCACAGGTTTGGTAGGTTTCCCTAGGTGGCGGCTGAGCTACAGGCCACAATCTACAGGTAGGCACTTTGCAAAAAACACCTCTGTTTTCCTTCAAACATTTGGATGTGTCCACGTTGCGCTTTGGGGCGTTTCCTGTCGCGGGCGCTAGGCCTACCCACCCAAGTGAGGTATAATTTTTATCAGGAGACGTGGGGGAACGCTGGGTGGAAGGAAATTTGTGGCTCCTCTCAGATTCCAGAACTTTCTGCCACAGAAATGTGAGGAACATGTGTTTTTTTAGCCAAATTTTGAGGTGTGCAAAGGATTCTGGGTAACAGAACCTGGTCCAAGCCACACAAGTCACCCCATCTTGGATTCCCCTAGGTCTCTAGTTTTCAGAAATGCACAGGTTTGGTAGGTTTCCCTAGGTGGCGGCTGAGCTACAGGCCAAAATCTACAGGTAGGCACTTTGCAAAAAACACCTCTGTTTTCCTTCAAACATTTGGCTGTGTCCATGTTGCGCTTTGGGGCGTTTCCTGTCGCGGGCGCTAGGCCTACCCACCCAAGTGAGGTATCATTTTTATCGGGAGACGTGGGGGAACGCTGGGTGGAAGGAAATTTGTGGCTCCTCTCAGATTCCAGAACTTTCTGCCACAGAAATGTGAGGAACATGTGTTTTTTTAGCCAAATTTTGAGGTGTGCAAAGGATTCTGGGTAACAGAACCTGGTCCCAGCCACACAAGTCACCCCATCTTGGATTCCCCTAGGTCTCTAGTTTTCAGAAATGCACAGGTTTGGTAGGTTTCCCTAGGTGGCGGCTGAGCTACAGGCCAAAATCTACAGGTAGGCACTTTGCAAAAAACACCTCTGTTTTCCTTCAAACATTTGGCTGTGTCCACGTTGCGCTTTGGGGCGTTTCCTGTCGCGGGCGCTAGGCCTACCCACACAAGTGAGGTATCATTTTTATCGGGAGACGTGGGGGAACGCTGGGTGGAAGGAAATTTGTGGCTCCTCTCAGATTCCAGAACTTTCTGCCACAGAAATGTGAGGAACATGTGTTTTTTGTTAGCCAAATTTTGAGGTTTGCAAAGGATTCTGGGTAACAGAACCTGGTCCGAACCACACACGTCACCCCATCTTGGATTCCCCTAGGTCTCTAGTTTTCAGAAATGCACAGGTTTGGTCGGTTTCCCTATGTGGCGGCTGAGCTACAGGCCAAAATCTACAGGTAGGCACTTTGCAAAAAACACCTCTGTTTTCCTTCAAAAATGTGGCTGTGTCCACGTTGCGCTTTGGGGCGTTTCCTGTCGCGGGCGCTAGGCCTACCCACACAAGTGAGGTATCATTTTTATCGGGAGACGTGGGGGAACGCTGGGTGGAAGGAAATTCGTGGCTCCTCTCAGATTCCAGAACTTTCTGCCACAGAAATGTGAGAACCATGTGTTTTTTTAGCCAAATTTTGAGGTTTGCAAAGGATTCTGGGTAACAGAACCTGGTCCGAGCCACACAAGTCACCCCAACTTGGATTCCCCTAGGTCTCTAGTTTTCAGAAATGCACAGGTTTGGTAGGTTTCCCTAGGTGGCGGCTGAGCTACAGGCCAAAATCTACAGGTAGGCACTTTGCAAAAAACACCTCTGTTTTCCTACAAACATTTGGCTGTGTCCACGTTGCGCTTTGGGGCGTTTCCTGTCGCGGGCGCTAGGCCTACCCACCCAAGTGAGGTATAATTTTTATCGGGAGACGTGGGGGAACGCTGGGTGGAAGGAAATTTGTGGCTCCTCTCAGATTCCAGAACTTTCTGCCACAGAAATGTGAGGAACATGTGTTTTTTTAGCCAAATTTTGAGGTGTGCAAAGGATTCTGGGTAACAGAACCTGGTCCGAGCCACACAAGTCACCCCATCTTGGATTCCCCTAGGTCTCTAGTTTTCAGAAATGCACAGGTTTGGTAGGTTTCCCTAGGTGGCGGCTGAGCTACAGGCCAAAATCTACAGGTAGGCACTTTGCAAAAAACACCTCTGTTTTCCTTCAAACATTTGGCTGTGTCCACGTTGCGCTTTGGGGCGTTTCCTGTCGCGGGCGCTAGGCCTACCCACCCAAGTGAGGTATCATTTTTATCGGGAGACGTGGGGGAACGCTGGGTGGAAGGAAATTTGTGGCTCCTCTCAGATTCCAGAACTTTCTGCCACAGAAATGTGAGGAACATGTGTTTTTTTAGCCAAATTTTGAGGTGTGCAAAGGATTCTGGGTAACAGAACCTGGTCCGTGCCACACAAGTCACCCCATCTTGGATTCCCCTAGGTCTCTAGTTTTCAGAAATGCACAGGTTTGGTAGGTTTCCCTAGGTGGCGGCTGAGCTACAGGCCAAAATCTACAGGTAGGCACTTTGCAAAAAACACCTCTGTTTTCCTTCAAACATTTGGCTGTGTCCACGTTGCGCTTTGGGGCGTTTCCTGTCGCGGGCGCTAGGCCTACCCACCCAAGTGAGGTATCATTTTTATCGGGAGACGTGGGGGAACGCTGGGTGGAAGGAAATTTGTGGCTCCTCTCAGATTCCAGAACTTTCTGCCACAGAAATGTGAGGAACATGTGTTTTTTTAGCCAAATTTTGAGGTGTGCAAAGGATTCTGGGTAACAGAACCTGGTCCCAGCCACACAAGTCACCCCATCTTGGATTCCCCTAGGTCTCTAGTTTTCAGAAATGCACAGGTTTGGTAGGTTTCCCTAGGTGGCGGCTGAGCTACAGGCCAAAATCTACAGGTAGGCACTTTGCAAAAAACACCTCTGTTTTCCTTCAAAAATTTGGCTGTGTCCACGTTGCGCTTTGGGGCGTTTCCTGTTGCGGGCGCTCGGCCTACCCACACAAGTGAGGTATCTTTTTTATCGGGAGACGTGGGGGAACGCTGGGTGGAAGGAAATTTGTGGCTCCTCTCAGATTCCAGAACTTTCTGCCACAGAAATGTGAGGAACATGTGTTTTTTTAGCCAAATTTTGAGTTTTGCAAAGGATTCTGGGTAACAGAACCTGGTCCTAGCCACACAAGTCACCCCATCTTGGATTCCCCTAGGTCTCTAGTTTTCAGAAATGCACAGGTTTGGTAGGTTTCCCTAGGTGGCGGCTGAGCTACAGGCCAAAATCTACAGGTAGGCACTTTGCAAAAAACACCTCTGTTTTCCTACAAACATTTGGCTGTGTCCACGTTGCGCTTTGGGGCGTTTCCTGTCGCGGGCGCTAGGCCTACCCACCCAAGTGAGGTATAATTTTTATCAGGAGACGTGGGGGAACGCTGGGTGGAAGGAAATTTGTGGCTCCTCTCAGATTCCAGAACTTTCTGCCACAGAAATGTGAGGAACATGTGTTTTTTTAGCCAAATTTTGAGGTGTGCAAAGGATTCTGGGTAACAGAACCTGGTCCGAGCCACACAAGTCACCCCATCTTGGATTCCCCTAGGTCTCTAGTTTTCAGAAATGCACAGGTTTGGTAGGTTTCCCTAGGTGGCGGCTGAGCTACAGGCCACAATCTACAGGTAGGCACTTTGCAAAAAACACCTCTGTTTTCCTTCAAACATTTGGATGTGTCCACGTTGCGCTTTGGGGCGTTTCCTGTCGCGGGCGCTAGGCCTACCCACCCAAGTGAGGTATAATTTTTATCAGGAGACGTGGGGGAACGCTGGGTGGAAGGAAATTTGTGGCTCCTCTCAGATTCCAGAACTTTCTGCCACAGAAATGTGAGGAACATGTGTTTTTTTAGCCAAATTTTGAGGTGTGCAAAGGATTCTGGGTAACAGAACCTGGTCCGAGCCACACAAGTCACCCCATCTTGGATTCCCCTAGGTCTCTAGTTTTCAGAAATGCACAGGTTTGGTAGGTTTCCCTAGGTGGCGGCTGAGCTACAGGCCAAAATCTACAGGTAAGCACTTTGCAAAAAACACCTCTGTTTTCCTTCAAACATTTGGCTGTGTCCACGTTGCGCTTTGGGGCGTTTCCTGTCGCGGGCGCTAGGCCTACCCACCCAAGTGAGGTATCATTTTTATCGGGAGACGTGGGGGAACGCTGGGTGGAAGGAAATTTGTGGCTCCTCTCAGATTCCAGAACTTTCTGCCACAGAAATGTGAGGAACATGTGTTTTTTTAGCCAAATTTTGAGGTGTGCAAAGGATTCTGGGTAACAGAACCTGGTCCCAGCCACACAAGTCACCCCATCTTGGATTCCCCTAGGTCTCTAGTTTTCAGAAATGCACAGGTTTGGTAGGTTTCCCTAGGTGGCGGCTGAGCTACAGGCCAAAATCTACAGGTAGGCACTTTGCAAAAAACACCTCTGTTTTCCTTCAAAAATTTGGCTGTGTCCACGTTGCGCTTTGGGGCGTTTCCTGTTGCGGGCGCTAGGCCTACCCACACAAGTGAGGTATCATTTTTATCGGGAGACGTGGGGGAACGCTGGGTGGAAGGAAATTTGTGGCTCCTCTCAGATTCCAGAACTTTCTGCCACAGAAATGTGAGGAACATGTGTTTTTTTAGCCAAATTTTGAGGTGTGCAAAGGATTCTGGGTAACAGAACCTGGTCCCAGCCACACAAGTCACCCCATCTTGGATTCCCCTAGGTCTCTAGTTTTCAGAAATGCACAGGTTTGGTAGGTTTCCCTAGGTGGCGGCTGAGCTACAGGCCAAAATCTACAGGTAGGCACTTTGCAAAAAACACCTCTGTTTTCCTTCAAAAATGTGGCTGTGTCCACGTTGCGCTTTGGAGCGTTTCCTGTCACGGGCGCTAGGCCTACCCACACAAGTGAGGTATCATTTTTATCGGGAGACGTGGGGGAACGCTGGGTGGAAGGAAATTTGTGGCTCCTCTCAGATTCCAGAACTTTCTGCCACAGAAATGTGAGAACCATGTGTTTTTTTAGCCAAATTTTGAGGTTTGCAAAGGATTCTGGGTAACAGAACCTGGTCCGAGCCACACAAGTCACCCCAACTTGGATTCCCCTAGGTCTCTAGTTTTCAGAAATGCACAGGTTTGGTAGGTTTCCCTAGGTGGCGGCTGAGCTACAGGCCAAAATCTACAGGTAGGCACTTTGCAAAAAACACCTCTGTTTTCCTACAAACATTTGGCTGTGTCCACGTTGCGCTTTGGGGCGTTTCCTGTTGCGGGCGCTAGGCCTACCCACACAAGAGAGGTATCATTTTTATCGGGAGACGTGGGGGAACGCTGGGTGGAAGGAAATTTGTGGCTCCTCTCAGATTCCAGAACTTTCTGCCACAGAAATGTGAGGAACATGTGTTTTTTTAGCCAAATTTTGAGTTTTGCAAAGGATTCTGGGTAACAGAACCTGGTCCTAGCCACACAAGTCACCCCATCTTGGATTCCCCTAGGTCTCTAGTTTTCAGAAATGCACAGGTTTGGTAGGTTTCCCTAGGTGGCGGCTGAGCTACAGGCCAAAATCTACAGGTAGGCACTTTGCAAAAAACACCTCTGTTTTCCTTCAAAAATGTGGCTGTGTCCACGCTGCGCTTTGGGGCGTTTCCTGTCGCGGGCGCTAGGCCTACCCACACAAGTGAGGTATCATTTTTATCGGGAGACGTGGGGGAACGCTGGGTGGAAGGAAATTTGTGGCTCCTCTCAGATTCCAGAACTTTCTGCCACAGAAATGTGAGAACCATGTGTTTTTTTAGCCAAATTTTGAGGTTTGCAAAGGATTCTGGGTAACAGAACCTGGTCCGAGCCACACAAGTCACCCCAACTTGGATTCCCCTAGGTCTCTAGTTTTCAGAAATGCACAGGTTTGGTAGGTTTCCCTAGGTGGCGGCTGAGCTACAGGCCACAATCTACAGGTAGGCACTTTGCAAAAAACACCTCTGTTTTCCTTCAAACATTTGGATGTGTCCACGTTGCGCTTTGGGGCGTTTCCTGTCGCGGGCGCTAGGCCTACCCACCCAAGTGAGGTATAATTTTTATCAGGAGACGTGGGGGAACGCTGGGTGGAAGGAAATTTGTGGCTCCTCTCAGATTCCAGAACTTTCTGCCACAGAAATGTGAGGAACATGTGTTTTTTTAGCCAAATTTTGAGGTGTGCAAAGGATTCTGGGTAACAGAACCTGGTCCGAGCCACACAAGTCACCCCATCTTTGATTCCCCTAGGTCTCTAGTTTTCAGAAATGCACAGGTTTGGTAGGTTTCCCTAGGTGGCGGCTGAGCTACAGGCCAAAATCTACAGGTAGGCACTTTGCAAAAAACACCTCTGTTTTCCTTCAAACATTTTGCTGTGTCCACGTTGCGCTTTGGGGCGTTTCCTGTCGCGGGCGCTAGGCCTACCCACCCAAGTGAGGTATCATTTTTATCGGGAGACGTGGGGGAACGCTGGGAGGAAGGAAATTTGTGGCTTCTCTCAGATTCCAGAACTTTCTGCCACAGAAATGTGAAGAACATGTGTTTTTTTAGCCAAATTTTGAGGTGTGCAAAGGATTCTGGGTAACAGAACCTGGTCCCAGCCACACAAGTCACCCCATCTTGGATTCCCCTATGTCTCTAGTTTTCAGAAATGCACAGGTTTGGTAGTTTTCCCTAGGTGGCGGCTGAGCTACAGGCCAAAATCTACAGGTAGGCACTTTGCAAAAAACACCTCTGTTTTCCTTCAAAAATTTGGCTGTGTCCACGTTGCGCTTTGGGGCGTTTCCTGTTGCGGGCGCTAGGCCTACCCACACAAGTGAGGTATCATTTTTATCGGGAGACGTGGGGGAACGCTGGGTGGAAGGAAATTTGTGGCTCCTCTCAGATTCCAGAACTTTCTGCCACAGAAATGTGAGGAACATGTGTTTTTTTAGACAAATTTTGAGTTTTGCAAAGGATTCTGGGTAACAGAACCTGGTCCTAGCCACACAAGTCACCCCATCTTGGATTCCCCTAGGTCTCTAGTTTTCAGAAATGCACAGGTTTGGTAGGTTTCCCTAGGTGGCGGCTGAGCTACAGGCCAAAATCTACAGGTAGGCACTTTGCAAAAAACACCTCTGTTTTCCTTCAAACATTTGGCTGTGTCCACGTTGCGCTTTGGGGCGTTTGCTGTCGCGGGCGCTAGGCCTACCCACACAAGTGAGGTATCATTTTTATCGGGAGACGTGGGGGAACGCTGGGTGGAAGGAAATTTGTGGCTCCTCTCAGATTCCAGAACTTTCTGCCACAGAAATGTGAGGAACATGTGTTTTTTTAGACAAATTTTGAGGTTTGCAAAGGATTCTGGGTAACAGAACCTGGTCCCAGCCACACATGTCACCCCATCTTGGATTCCCCTAGGTCTCTAGTTTTCAGAAATGCACAGGTTTGGTAGGTTTCCCTAGGTGGCGGCTGAGCTACAGGACAAAATCTACAGGTAGGCACTTTGCAAAAAACACCTCTGTTTTCCTTCAAAGATTTGGCTGTGTCCACGTTGCGCTTTGGGGCGTTTCCTGTTGCGGGCGCTAGGCCTACCCACACAAGTGAGGTATCATTTTTATCGGGAGACGTGGGGGAACGCTGGGTGGAAGGACATTTGTTGGTCCTCTCAGATTCCAGAACTTTCTGCCACAGAAATGTGAGGAACATGTGTTTTTTTAGCCAAATTTTGAGGTTTGCAAAGGATTCTGGGTAACAGAACCTGGTCCTAGCCACACAAGTCACCCCATCTTGGATTCCCCTAGGTCTCTAGTTTTCAGAAATGCACAGGTTTGGTAGGTTTCCCTAGGTGGCGGCTGAGCTACAGGCCAAAATCTACAGGTAGGCACTTTGCAAAAAACACCTCTGTTTTCCTTTAAAAATGTGGCTGTGTCCACGTTGCGCTTTGGGGCGTTTCCTGTCGCGGGCACTAGGCCTACCCACACAAGTGAGGTATCATTTTTATCGGGAGACGTGGGGGAACGCTGGGTGGAAGAAAATTTGTGGCTCCTCTCAGATTCCAGAACTTTCTGCCACAGAAATGTGAGGAACATGTGTTTTTTTAGACAAATTGTGAGGTTTGCAAAGGATTCTGGGTAACAGAACCTGGTCCGAGCCACACAAGTCACCCCATCTTGGATTCCCCTAGGTCTCTAGTTTTCAGAAATGCACAGGTTTGGTAGGTTTCCCTAGGTGGCGGCTGAGCTACAGGCCAAAATCTACAGGTAGGCACTTTGCAAAAAACACCTCTGTTTTCCTTCAAAAATTTGGCTGTGTCCACGTTGCGCTTTGAGGCGTTTCCTGTTGCGGGCGCTAGGCCTACCCACACAAGTGAGGTATCATTTTTATCGGGAGACGTGGGGGAACGCTGGGTGGAAGGAAATTTGTGGCTCCTCTCAGATTCCAGAACTTTCTGCCACAGAAATGTGAGGAACATGTGTTTTTTTAGACAAATTTTGAGGTTTGCAAAGGATTCTGGGTAACAGAACCTGGTCCCAGCCACACAAGTCACCCCATCTTGGATTCCCCTAGGTCTCTAGTTTTCAGAAATGCACAGGTTTGCTAGGTTTCCCTAGGTGGCGGCTGAGCTACAGGCCAAAATCTACAGGTAGGGACTTTGCAAAAAACACCTCTGTTTTCCTTCAAACATTTGGCTGTGTCCACGTTGCGCTTTGGGGCGTTTCCTGTCGCGGGCGCTAGGCCTACCCACACAAGTGAGGTATCATTTTTATCGGGAGACGTGGGGGAACGCTGGGTGGAAGGAAATTTGTGGCTCCTCTCAGATTCCAGAACTTTCTGCCACAGAAATGTGAGGAACATGTGTTTTTTTAGCCAAATTTTGAGGTTTGCAAAGGATTCTGGGTAACAGAACCTGGTCCCAGCCACACAAGTCACCCCATCTTGGATTCCCCTAGGTCTCTAGTTTCCAGAAATGCACAGGTTTGGTAGGTTTCCCTAGGTGGCGGCTGAGCTACAGGCCAAAATCTACAGGTAGGCACTTTGCAAAAAACACCTCTGTTTTCCTTCAAAAATTTGGCTGTGTCCACGTTGCGCTTTGAGGCGTTTCCTGTTGCGGGCGCTAGGCCTACCCACACAAGTGAGGTATCATTTTTATCGGGAGACGTGGGGAAACGCTGGGTGGAAGGAAATTTGTGGCTCCTCTCAGATTCCAGAACTTTCTGCCACAGAAATGTGAGGAACATGTGTTTTTTTAGACAAATTTTGAGGTTTGCAAAGGATTCTGGGTAACAGAACCTGGTCCCAGCCACACAAGTCACCCCATCTTGGATTCCCCTAGGTCTCTAGTTTTCAGAAATACACAGGTTTGGTAGGTTTCCCTAGGTGGCGGCTGAGCTACAGGCCAAAATCTACAGGTAGGCACTTTGCAAAAAACACCTCTGTTTTCCTTCAAACATTTGGCTGTGTCCACGTTGCGCTTTGGGGCGTTTCCTGTCGCGGGCGCTAGGCCTACCCACACAAGTGAGGTATCATTTTTATCGGGAGACGTGGGGGAACGCTGGTTGGAAGGAAATTTGTGGCTCCTCTCAGATTCCAGAACTTTCTGCCACAGAAATGTGAGGAACATGTGTTTTTTTAGCCAAATTTTGAGGTCTGCAAAGGATTCTGGGTAACAGAACCTGGTCCCAGCCACACAAGTCACCCCATCTTGGATTCCCCTAGGTCTCTAGTTTTCAGAAATGCACAGGTTTGGTAGGTTTCCCTAGGTGGCGGCTGAGCTACAGGCCAAAATCTACAGGTAGGCACTTTGCAAAAAACACCTCTGTTTTCCTTTAAAAATGTGGCTGTGTCCACGTTGCGCTTTGGGGCGTTTCCTGTCGCGGGCACTAGGCCTACCCACACAAGTGAGGTATCATTTTTATCGGGAGACGTGGGGGAACGCTGGGTGGAAGAAAATTTGTGGCTCCTCTCAGATTCCAGAACTTTCTGCCACAGAAATGTGAGGAACATGTGTTTTTTTAGACAAATTGTGAGGTTTGCAAAGGATTCTGGGTAACAGAACCTGGTCCGAGCCACACAAGTCACCCCATCTTGGATTCCCCTAGGTCTCTAGTTTTCAGAAATGCACAGGTTTGGTAGGTTTCCCTAGGTGGCGGCTGAGCTACAGGCCAAAATCTACAGGTAGGCACTTTGCAAAAAACACCTCTGTTTTCCTTCAAAAATTTGGCTGTGTCCACGTTGCGCTTTGAGGCGTTTCCTGTTGCGGGCGCTAGGCCTACCCACACAAGTGAGGTATCATTTTTATCGGGAGACGTGGGGGAACGCTGGGTGGAAGGAAATTTGTGGCTCCTCTCAGATTCCAGAACTTTCTGCCACAGAAATGTGAGGAACATGTGTTTTTTTAGTCAAATTTTGAGGTTTGCAAAGGATTCTGGGTAACAGAACCTGGTCCGAGCCACACAAGTCACCCCATCTTGGATTCCCCTAGGTCTCTAGTTTTCAGAAATGCACAGGTTTGCTAGGTTTCCCTAGGTGGCGGCTGAGCTACAGGCCAAAATCTACAGGTAGGGACTTTGCAAAAAACACCTCTGTTTTCCTTCAAACATTTGGCTGTGTCCACGTTGCGCTTTGGGGCGTTTCCTGTCGCGGGCGCTAGGCCTACCCACACAAGTGAGGTATCATTTTTATCGGGAGACGTGGGGGAACGCTGGGTGGAAGGAAATTTGTGGCTCCTCTCAGATTCCAGAACTTTCTGCCACAGAAATGTGAGGAACATGTGTTTTTTTAGCCAAATTTTGAGGTTTGCAAAGGATTCTGGGTAACAGAACCTGGTCCCAGCCACACAAGTCACCCCATCTTGGATTCCCCTAGGTCTCTAGTTTCCAGAAATGCACAGGTTTGGTAGGTTTCCCTAGGTGGCGGCTGAGCTACAGGCCAAAATCTACAGGTAGGCACTTTGCAAAAAACACCTCTGTTTTCCTTCAAAAATTTGGCTGTGTCCACGTTGCGCTTTGAGGCGTTTCCTGTTGCGGGCGCTAGGCCTACCCACACAAGTGAGGTATCATTTTTATCGGGAGACGTGGGGAAACGCTGGGTGGAAGGAAATTTGTGGCTCCTCTCAGATTCCAGAACTTTCTGCCACAGAAATGTGAGGAACATGTGTTTTTTTAGACAAATTTTGAGGTTTGCAAAGGATTCTGGGTAACAGAACCTGGTCCCAGCCACACAAGTCACCCCATCTTGGATTCCCCTAGGTCTCTAGTTTTCAGAAATACACAGGTTTGGTAGGTTTCCCTAGGTGGCGGCTGAGCTACAGGCCAAAATCTACAGGTAGGCACTTTGCAAAAAACACCTCTGTTTTCCTTCAAACATTTGGCTGTGTCCACGTTGCGCTTTGGGGCGTTTCCTGTCGCGGGCGCTAGGCCTACCCACACAAGTGAGGTATCATTTTTATCGGGAGACGTGGGGGAACGCTGGTTGGAAGGAAATTTGTGGCTCCTCTCAGATTCCAGAACTTTCTGCCACAGAAATGTGAGGAACATGTGTTTTTTTAGCCAAATTTTGAGGTCTGCAAAGGATTCTGGGTAACAGAACCTGGTCCCAGCCACACAAGTCACCCCATCTTGGATTCCCCTAGGTCTCTAGTTTTCAGAAATGCACAGGTTTGGTAGGTTTCCCTAGGTGGCGGCTGAGCTACAGGCCAAAATCTACAGGTAGGCACTTTGCAAAAAACACCTCTGTTTTCCATCAAAAATTTGGCTGTGTCCACGTTGCGCTTTGGGGCGTTTCCTGTTGCGGGCGCTAGGCCTACCCACACAAGTGAGGTATCATTTTTATCGGGAGACGTGGGGGAACGCTGGGTGGAAGGAAATTTGTGGCTCCTCTCAGATTCCAGAACTTTCTGCCACAGAAATGTGAGGAACATGTGTTTTTTTAGCCAAATTTTGAGGTTTGCAAAGGATTCTGGGTAACAGAACCTGGTCCTAGCCACACAAGTCACCCCATCTTGGATTCCCCTAGGTCTCTAGTTTTCAGAAATGCACAGGTTTGGTAGGTTTCCCTAGGTGGCGGCTGAGCTACAGGCCAAAATCTACATGTAGGCACTTTGCAAAAAACACCTCTGTTTTCCTTCAAAAATGTGGCTGTGTCCACGTTGCGCTTTGGGGCGTTTCCTGTCGCGGGCGCTAGGCCTACCCACACAAGTGAGGTATCATTTTTATCGGGAGACGTGGGGGAACGCTGGGTGGAAGGAAATCTGTGGCTCCTCTCAGATTCCAGAACTTTCTGCCACAGAAATGTGAGGAACATTTGTTTTTTTAGACAAATTTTGAGGTTTGCAAAGGATTCTGGGTAACAGAACCTGGTCCCAGCCACACAAGTCACCCCATCTTGGATTCCCCTAGGTCTCTAGTTTTCAGAAATGCACAGGTTTGGTAGGTTTCCCTAGGTGGCGGCTGAGCTACAGGCCAAAATCTACAGGTAGGCACTTTGCAAAAAACACCTCTGTTTTCCTTCAAACATTTGGCTGTGTCCACGTTGCGCTTTGGGGCGTTTCCTGTCGCGGGCGCTAGGCCTACCCACACAAGTGAGGTATCATTTTTATCGGGAGACGTGGGGGAACGCTGGGTGGAAGGAAATTTGTGGCTCCTCTCAGATTCCAGAACTTTCTGCCACAGAAATGTGAGGAACATGTGTTTTTTTAGCCAAATTTTGAGGTTTGCAAAGGATTCTGGGTAACAGAACCTGGTCCCAGCCACACAAGTCACCCCATCTTGGATTCCCCTAGGTCTCTAGTTTTCAGAAATGCACAGGTTTGGTAGGTTTCCCTAAGTGGCGGCTGAGCTACAGGCCAAAATCTACAGGTAGGCACTTTGCAAAAAACACCTCTGTTTTCCTTCAAAAATTTGGCTGTGTCCACGTTGCGCTTTGGGGCGTTTCCTGTTGCGGGCGCTAGGCCTACCCACACAAGTGAGGTATCATTTTTATCGGGAGACGTGGGGGAACGCTGGGTGGAAGGACATTTTTGGCTCCTCTCAGATTCCAGAACTTTCTGCCACAGAAATGTGAGGAACATGTGTTTTTTTAGCCAAATTTTGAGGTTTGCAAAGGATTCTGGGTAACAGAACCTGGTCCTAGCCACACAAGTCACCCCATCTTGGATTCCCCTAGGTCTCTAGTTTTCAGAAATGCACAGGTTTGGTAGGTTTCCCTAGGTGGCGGCTGAGCTACAGGCCAAAATCTACAGGTAGGCACTTTGCAAAAAACACCTCTGTTTTCCTTTAAAAATGTGGCTGTGTCCACGTTGCGCTTTGGGGCGTTTCCTGTCGCGGGCACTAGGCCTACCCACACAAGTGAGGTATCATTTTTATCGGGAGACGTGGGGGAACGCTGGGTGGAAGGAAATTTGTGGCTCCTCTCAGATTCCAGAACTTTCTGCCACAGAAATGTGAGGAACATGTGTTTTTTTAGACAAATTTTGAGGTTTGCAAAGGATTCTGGGTAACAGAACCTGGTCCGAGCCACACAAGTCACCCCATCTTGGATTCCCCTCGGTCTCTAGTTTTCAGAAATGCACAGGTTTGGTAGGTTTCCCTAGGTGGCGGCTGAGCTACAGGCCAAAATCTACAGGTAGGCACTTTGCAAAAAACACCTCTATTTTCCTTCAAAAATTTGGCTGTGTCCACGTTGCGCTTTGGGGCGTTTCCTGTCGCGGGCGCTAGGCCTACCCACACAAGTGAGATATCATTTTTATCGGGAGACGTGGGGGAACGTTGGGTTGATGGAAATTTGTGGCTCCTCTCAGATTCCAGAACTTTCTGCCACAGAAATGTGAGGAACATGTGTTTTTTTAGACAAATTGTGAGGTTTGCAAAGGATTCTGGGTAACAGAACCTGGTCCGAGCCACACAAGTCACCCCATCTTGGATTCCCCTAGGTCTCTAGTTTTCAGAAATGCACAGGTTTGGTAGGTTTCCCTAGGTGGCGGCTGAGCTACAGGCCAAAATCTACAGGTAGGCACTTTGCAAAAAACACCTCTGTTTTCCTTCAAAAATGTGGCTGTGTCCACGTTGCGCTTTGGGGCGTTTCCTGTTGCGGGCGCTAGGCCTACCCACACAAGTGAGGTATCATTTTTATCGGGAGACGTGGGGGATCGCTGGGTGGAAGGAAATTTGTGGCTCCTCTCAGATTCCAGAACTTTCTGCCACAGAAATGTGAGGAACATGTGTTTTTTTAGACAAATTGTGAGGTTTGCAAAGGATTCTGGGTAACAGAACCTGGTCCGAGCCACACAAGTCACCCCATCTTGGATTCCCCTAGGTCTCTAGTTTTCAGAAATGCACAGGTTTGGTAGGTTTCCCTAGGTGGCGGCTGAGCTACAGGCCAAAATCTACAGGTAGATACTTTGCAAAAAACACCTCTGTTTTCCTTCAAAAATGTGGCTGTGTCCACGTTGCGCTTTGGGGCGTTTCCTGTCGTGGGCGCTAGGCCTACCCACACAAGTGAGGTTTCATTTTTATCGGGAGACGTGGGGGAACGCTGGGTGGAAGGAAATTTGTGGCTCCTCTCAGATTCCAGAACTTTCTGCCACAGAAATGTGAGGAACATGTGTTTTTTTAGCCAAATTTTGAGGTTTGCAAAGGATTCTGGGTAACAGAACCTGGTCCCAGCCACACAAGTCACCCCATCTTGGATTCCCCTAGGTCTCTAGTTTTCAGAAATGCACAGGTTTGGTAGGTTTCCCTAAGTGGCGGCTGAGCTACAGGCCAAAATCTACAGGTAGGCACTTTGCAAAAAACACCTCTGTTTTCCTTCAAAAATTTGGCTGTGTCCACGTTGCGCTTTGGGGCGTTTCCTGTTGCGGGCGCTAGGCCTACCCACACAAGTGAGGTATCATTTTTATCGGGAGACGTGGGGGAACGCTGGGTGGAAGGACATTTGTGGCTCCTCTCAGATTCCAGAACTTTCTGCCACAGAAATGTGAGGAACATGTGTTTTTTTAGCCAAATTTTGAGGTTTGCAAAGGATTCTGGGTAACAGAACCTGGTCCCAGCCACACAAGTCACCCCATCTTGGATTCCCCTAGGTCTCTAGTTTCCAGAAATGCACAGGTTTGGTAGGTTTCCCTAGGTGGCGGCTGAGCTACAGGCCAAAATCTACAGGTAGGCACTTTGCAAAAAACACCTCTGTTTTCCTTCAAAAATTTGGCTGTGTCCACGTTGCGCTTTGAGGCGTTTCCTGCTGCGGGCGCTAGGCCTACCCACACAAGTGAGGTATCATTTTTATCGGGAGACGTGGGGGAACGCTGGGTGGAAGGAAATTTGTGGCTCCTCTCAGATTCCAGAACTTTCTGCCACAGAAATGTGAGGAACATGTGTTTTTTTAGCCAAATTTTGAGGTTTGCAAAGGATTCTGGGTAACAGAACCTGGTCCCAGCCACACAAGTCACCCCATCTTGGATTCCCCTAGGTCTCTAGTTTTCAGAAATGCACAGGTTTGGTAGGTTTCCCTAGGTGGCGGCTGAGCTACAGGCCAAAATCTACAGGTAGGCACTTTGCAAAAAACACCTCTGTTTTCCTTCAAACATTTGGCTGTGTCCACGTTGCGCTTTGGGGCGTTTCCTGTCGCGGGCGCTAGGCCTACCCACACAAGTGAGGTATCATTTTTATCGGGAGACGTGGGGGAACGCTGGTTGGAAGGAAATTTGTGGCTCCTCTCAGATTCCAGAACTTTCTGCCACAGAAATGTGAGGAACATGTGTTTTTTTAGCCAAATTTTGAGGTCTGCAAAGGATTCTGGGTAACAGAACCTGGTCCCAGCCACACAAGTCACCCCATCTTGGATTCCCCTAGGTCTCTAGTTTTCAGAAATGCACAGGTTTGGTAGGTTTCCCTAGGTGGCGGCTGAGCTACAGGCCAAAATCTACAGGTAGGCACTTTGCAAAAAACACCTCTGTTTTCCATCAAAAATTTGGCTGTGTCCACGTTGCGCTTTGGGGCGTTTCCTGTTGCGGGCGCTAGGCCTACCCACACAAGTGAGGTATCATTTTTATCGGGAGACGTGGGGGAACGCTGGGTGGAAGGAAATTTGTGGCTCCTCTCAGATTCCAGAACTTTCTGCCACAGAAATGTGAGGAACATGTGTTTTTTTAGCCAAATTTTGAGGTTTGCAAAGGATTCTGGGTAACAGAACCTGGTCCTAGCCACACAAGTCACCCCATCTTGGATTCCCCTAGGTCTCTAGTTTTCAGAAATGCACAGGTTTGGTAGGTTTCCCTAGGTGGCGGCTGAGCTACAGGCCAAAATCTACAGGTAGGCACTTTGCAAAAAACACCTCTGTTTTCCTTCAAAAATGTGGCTGTGTCCACGTTGCGCTTTGAGGCGTTTCCTGTTGCGGGCGCTAGGCCTACCCACACAAGTGAGGTATCATTTTTATCGGGAGACGTGGGGGATCGCTGGGTGGAAGGAAATTTGTGGCTCCTCTCAGATTCCAGAACTTTCTGCCACAGAAATGTGAGGAACATGTGTTTTTTTAGACAAATTGTGAGGTTTGCAAAGGATTCTGGGTAACAGAACCTGGTCCGAGCCACACAAGTCACCCCATCTTGGATTCCCCTAGGTCTCTAGTTTTCAGAAATGCACAGGTTTGGTAGGTTTCCCTAGGTGGCGGCTGAGCTACAGGCCAAAATCTACAGGTAGATACTTTGCAAAAAACACCTCTGTTTTCCTTCAAAAATGTGGCTGTGTCCACGTTGCGCTTTGGGGCGTTTCCTGTCGTGGGCGCTAGGCCTACCCACACAAGTGAGGTTTCATTTTTATCGCGAGACGTGGGGGATCGCTGGGTGGAAGGAAATTTGTGGCTCCTCTCAGATTCCAGAACTTTCTGCCACAGAAATGTGAGGAACATGTGTTTTTTTAGACAAATTTTGAGGTTTGCAAAGGATTCTGGGTAACAGAACCTGGTCCAAGCCACACAAGTCACCCCATCTTGGATTCCCCTAGGTCTCTAGTTTTCAGAAATGCACAGGTTTGGTAGGTTTCCCTAGGTGGCGGCTGAGCTACAGGCCAAAATCTACAGGTAGGCACTTTGCAAAAAACATCTCTGTTTTCCTTCAAACATTTGGCTGTGTCCACGTTGCGCTTTGGGGCGTTTCCTGTCGCGGGCGCTAGGCCTACCCACCCAAGTGAGGTATCATTTTTATCGGGAGACGTGGGGGAACGCTGGGTGGAAGGAAATTTGTGGCTCCTCTCAGATTCCAGAACTTTCTGCCACAGAAATGTGAGGAACATGTGTTTTTTTAGACAAATTTTGAGGTTTGCAAAGGATTCTGGGTAACAGAACCTGGTCCCAGCCACACAAGTCACCCCATCTTGGATTCCCCTAGGTCTCTAGTTTTCAGAAATGCACAGGTTTGGTAGGTTTCCCTAGGTGGCGGCTGAGCTACAGGCCAAAATCTACAGGTAGGCACTTTGCAAAAAACACCTCTGTTTTCCTTCAAAAATTTGGCTGTGTCCACGTTGCGCTTTGGGGCGTTTCCTGTTGCGGGTGCTAGGCCTACCCACACAAGTGAGGTATCATTTTTATCGGGAGACGTGGGGGAACGCTGGGTGGAAGGAAATTTGTGGCTCCTCTCAGATTCCAGAACTTTCTGCCACAGAAATGTGAGGAACATGTGTTTTTTTAGCCAAATTTTGAGGTGTGCAAAGGATTCTGGGTAACAGAACCTGGTCCGAGCCACACAAGTCACCCCATCTTGGATTCCCCTAGGTCTCTAGTTTTCAGAAATGCACAGGTTTGGTAGGTTTCCCTAGGTGGCGGCTGAGCTACAGGCCAAAATCTACAGGTAGGCACTTTGCAAAAAACACCTCTGTTTTCCTTTAAAAATGTGGCTGTGTCCACGTTGCGCTTTGGGGCGTTTCCTGTCGCAGGCACTAGGCCTACCCACACAAGTGAGGTATCATTTTTATCGGGAGACGTGGGGGAACGCTGGGTGGAAGGAAATTTGTGGCTCCTCTCAGATTCCAGAACTTTCTGCCACAGAAATGTGAGGAACATGTGTTTTTTTAGACAAATTTTGAGGTTTGCAAAGGATTCTGGGTAACAGAACCTGGTCCGAGCCACACAAGTCACCCCATCTTGGATTCCCCTCGGTCTCTAGTTTTCAGAAATGCACAGGTTTGGTAGGTTTCCCTAGGTGGCGGCTGAGCTACAGGCCAAAATCTACAGGTAGGCACTTTGCAAAAAACACCTCTATTTTCCTTCAAAAATTTGGCTGTGTCCACGTTGCGCTTTGGGGCGTTTCCTGTCGCGGGCGCTAGGCCTACCCACACAAGTGAGATATCATTTTTATCGGGAGACGTGGGGGAACGTTGGGTTGATGGAAATTTGTGGCTCCTCTCAGATTCCAGAACTTTCTGCCACAGAAATGTGAGGAACATGTGTTTTTTTAGACAAATTGTGAGGTTTGCAAAGGATTCTGGGTAACAGAACCTGGTCCGAGCCACACAAGTCACCCCATCTTGGATTCCCCTAGGTCTCTAGTTTTCAGAAATGCACAGGTTTGGTAGGTTTCCCTAGGTGGCGGCTGAGCTACAGGCCAAAATCTACAGGTAGGCACTTTGCAAAAAAACCTCTGTTTTCCTTCAAAAATGTGGCTGTGTCCACGTTGCGCTTTGAGGCGTTTCCTGTTGCGGGCGCTAGGCCTACCCACACAAGTGAGGTATCATTTTTATCGGGAGACGTGGGGGATCGCTGGGTGGAAGGAAATTTGTGGCTCCTCTCAGATTCCAGAACTTTCTGCCACAGAAATGTGAGGAACATGTGTTTTTTTAGACAAATTGTGAGGTTTGCAAAGGATTCTGGGTAACAGAACCTGGTCCGAGCCACACAAGTCACCCCATCTTGGATTCCCCTAGGTCTCTAGTTTTCAGAAATGCACAGGTTTGGTAGGTTTCCCTAGGTGGCGGCTGAGCTACAGGCCAAAATCTACAGGTAGATACTTTGCAAAAAACACCTCTGTTTTCCTTCAAAAATGTGGCTGTGTCCACGTTGCGCTTTGGGGCGTTTCCTGTCGTGGGCGCTAGGCCTACCCACACAAGTGAGGTTTCATTTTTATCGGGAGACGTGGGGGAACGCTGGGTGGAAGGAAATTTGTGGCTCCTCTCAGATTCCAGAACTTTCTGCCACAGAAATGTGAGGAACATGTGTTTTTTTAGCCAAATTTTGAGGTTTGCAAAGGATTCTGGGTAACAGAACCTGGTCCCAGCCACACAAGTCACCCCATCTTGGATTCCCCTAGGTCTCTAGTTTTCAGAAATGCACAGGTTTGGTAGGTTTCCCTAAGTGGCGGCTGAGCTACAGGCCAAAATCTACAGGTAGGCACTTTGCAAAAAACACCTCTGTTTTCCTTCAAAAATTTGGCTGTGTCCACGTTGCGCTTTGGGGCGTTTCCTGTTGCGGGCGCTAGGCCTACCCACACAAGTGAGGTATCATTTTTATCGGGAGACGTGGGGGAACGCTGGGTGGAAGGACATTTGTGGCTCCTCTCAGATTCCAGAACTTTCTGCCACAGAAATGTGAGGAACATGTGTTTTTTTAGCCAAATTTTGAGGTTTGCAAAGGATTCTGGGTAACAGAACCTGGTCCTAGCCACACAAGTCACCCCATCTTGGATTCCCCTAGGTCTCTAGTTTTCAGAAATGCACAGGTTTGGTAGGTTTCCCTAGGTGGCGGCTGAGCTACAGGCCAAAATCTACAGGTAGGCACTTTGCAAAAAACACCTCTGTTTTCCTTTAAAAATGTGGCTGTGTCCACGTTGCGCTTTGGGGCGTTTCCTGTCGCAGGCACTAGGCCTACCCACACAAGTGAGGTATCATTTTTATCGGGAGACGTGGGGGAACGCTGGGTGGAAGGAAATTTGTGGCTCCTCTCAGATTCCAGAACTTTCTGCCACAGAAATGTGAGGAACATGTGTTTTTTTAGACAAATTTTGAGGTTTGCAAAGGATTCTGGGTAACAGAACCTGGTCCGAGCCACACAAGTCACCCCATCTTGGATTCCCCTCGGTCTCTAGTTTTCAGAAATGCACAGGTTTGGTAGGTTTCCCTAGGTGGCGGCTGAGCTACAGGCCAAAATCTACAGGTAGGCACTTTGCAAAAAACACCTCTATTTTCCTTCAAAAATTTGGCTGTGTCCACGTTGCGCTTTGGGGCGTTTCCTGTCGCGGGCGCTAGGCCTACCCACACAAGTGAGATATCATTTTTATCGGGAGATGTGGGGGAACGTTGGGTTGATGGAAATTTGTGGCTCCTCTCAGATTCCAGAACTTTCTGCCACAGAAATGTGAGGAACATGTGTTTTTTTAGACAAATTGTGAGGTTTGCAAAGGATTCTGGGTAACAGAACCTGGTCCGAGCCACACAAGTCACCCCATCTTGGATTCCCCTAGGTCTCTAGTTTTCAGAAATGCACAGGTTTGGTAGGTTTCCCTAGGTGGCGGCTGAGCTACAGGCCAAAATCTACAGGTAGGCACTTTGCAAAAAACACCTCTGTTTTCCTTCAAAAATGTGGCTGTGTCCACGTTGCGCTTTGAGGCGTTTCCTGTTGCGGGCGCTAGGCCTACCCACACAAGTGAGGTATCATTTTTATCGGGAGACGTGGGGGATCGCTGGGTGGAAGGAAATTTGTGGCTCCTCTCAGATTCCAGAACTTTCTGCCACAGAAATGTGAGGAACATGTGTTTTTTTAGACAAATTGTGAGGTTTGCAAAGGATTCTGGGTAACAGAACCTGGTCCGAGCCACACAAGTCACCCCATCTTGGATTCCCCTAGGTCTCTAGTTTTCAGAAATGCACAGGTTTGGTAGGTTTCCCTAGGTGGCGGCTGAGCTACAGGCCAAAATCTACAGGTAGATACTTTGCAAAAAACACCTCTGTTTTCCTTCAAAAATGTGGCTGTGTCCACGTTGCGCTTTGGGGCGTTTCCTGTCGTGGGCGCTAGGCCTACCCACACAAGTGAGGTTTCATTTTTATCGCGAGACGTGGGGGATCGCTGGGTGGAAGGAAATTTGTGGCTCCTCTCAGATTCCAGAACTTTCTGCCACAGAAATGTGAGGAACATGTGTTTTTTTAGACAAATTTTGAGGTTTGCAAAGGATTCTGGGTAACAGAACCTGGTCCAAGCCACACAAGTCACCCCATCTTGGATTCCCCTAGGTCTCTAGTTTTCAGAAATGCACAGGTTTGGTAGGTTTCCCTAGGTGGCGGCTGAGCTACAGGCCAAAATCTACAGGTAGGCACTTTGCAAAAAACATCTCTGTTTTCCTTCAAACATTTGGCTGTGTCCACGTTGCGCTTTGGGGCGTTTCCTGTCGCGGGCGCTAGGCCTACCCACCCAAGTGAGGTATCATTTTTATCGGGAGACGTGGGGGAACGCTGGGTGGAAGGAAATTTGTGGCTCCTCTCAGATTCCAGAACTTTCTGCCACAGAAATGTGAGGAACATGTGTTTTTTTAGACAAATTTTGAGGTTTGCAAAGGATTCTGGGTAACAGAACCTGGTCCCAGCCACACAAGTCACCCCATCTTGGATTCCCCTAGGTCTCTAGTTTTCAGAAATGCACAGGTTTGGTAGGTTTCCCTAGGTGGCGGCTGAGCTACAGGCCAAAATCTACAGGTAGGCACTTTGCAAAAAACACCTCTGTTTTCCTTCAAAAATTTGGCTGTGTCCACGTTGCGCTTTGGGGCGTTTCCTGTTGCGGGTGCTAGGCCTACCCACACAAGTGAGGTATCATTTTTATCGGGAGACGTGGGGGAACGCTGGGTGGAATGAAATTTGTGGCTCCTCTCAGATTCCAGAACTTTCTGCCACAGAAATGTGAGGAACATGTGTTTTTTTAGCCAAATTTTGAGGTGTGCAAAGGATTCTGGGTAACAGAACCTGGTCCGAGCCACACAAGTCACCCCATCTTGGATTCCCCTAGGTCTCTAGTTTTCAGAAATGCACAGGTTTGGTAGGTTTCCCTAGGTGGCGGCTGAGCTACAGGCCAAAATCTACAGGTAGGCACTTTGCAAAAAACACCTCTGTTTTCCTTTAAAAATGTGGCTGTGTCCACGTTGCGCTTTGGGGCGTTTCCTGTCGCAGGCACTAGGCCTACCCACACAAGTGAGGTATCATTTTTATCGGGAGACGTGGGGGAACGCTGGGTGGAAGGAAATTTGTGGCTCCTCTCAGATTCCAGAACTTTCTGCCACAGAAATGTGAGGAACATGTGTTTTTTTAGACAAATTTTGAGGTTTGCAAAGGATTCTGGGTAACAGAACCTGGTCCGAGCCACACAAGTCACCCCATCTTGGATTCCCCTCGGTCTCTAGTTTTCAGAAATGCACAGGTTTGGTAGGTTTCCCTAGGTGGCGGCTGAGCTACAGGCCAAAATCTACAGGTAGGCACTTTGCAAAAAACACCTCTATTTTCCTTCAAAAATTTGGCTGTGTCCACGTTGCGCTTTGGGGCGTTTCCTATCGCGGGCGCTAGGCCTACCCACACAAGTGAGATATCATTTTTATCGGGAGACGTGGGGGAACGCTGGGTGGAAGGAAATTTGTGGCTCCTCTCAGATTCCAGAACTTTCTGCCACAGAAATGTGAGGAACATGTGTTTTTTTAGACAAATTGTGAGGTTTGCAAAGGATTCTGGGTAACAGAACCTGGTCCGAGCCACACAAGTCACCCCATCTTGGATTCCCCTAGGTCCCTAGTTTTCAGAAATGCACAGGTTTGGTAGGTTTCCCTAGGTGGCGGCTGAGCTACAGGCCAAAATCTACAGGTAGGCACTTTGCAAAAAACACCTCTGTTTTCCTTCAAAAATTTGGCTGTGTCCACGTTGCGCTTTGAGGCGTTTCCTGTTGCGGGCGCTAGGCCTACCCACACAAGTGAGGTATCATTTTTATCGGGAGACGGGGGGGAACGCTGGGTGGAAGGAAATTTGTGGCTCCTCTCAGATTCCAGAACTTTCTGCCACAGAAATGTGAGGAACATGTGTTTTTTTAGACAAATTGTGAGGTTTGCAAAGGATTCTGGGTAACAGAACCTGGTCCGAGCCACACAAGTCACCCCATCTTGGATTCCCCTAGGTCTCTAGTTTTCAGAAATGCCCAGGTTTGGTAGGTTTCCCTAGGTGGCGGCTGAGCTACAGGCCAAAATCTACAGGTAGATACTTTGCAAAAAACACCTCTGTTTTCCTTAAAAAATTTGGCTGTGTCCACGTTGCGCTTTGGGGCGTTTCCTGTCGTGGGCGCTAGGCCTACCCACACAAGTGAGGTTTCATTTTTATCGGGAGACGTGGGGGATCGCTGGGTGGAAGGAAATTTGTGGCTCCTCTCAGATTCCAGAACTTTCTGCCACAGAAATGTGAGGAACATGTGTTTTTTTAGACAAATTTTGAGGTTTGCAAAGGATTCTGGGTAACAGAACCTGGTCCGAGCCACACAAGTCACCCCATCTTGGATTCCCCTAGGTCTCTAGTTTTCAGAAATGCACAGGTTTGGTAGGTTTCCCTAGGTGGCGGCTGAGCTACAGGCCAAAATCTACAGGTAGGCACTTTGCAAAAAACACCTCTGTTTTCCTTAAAACATTTGGCTGTGTCCACGTTGCGCTTTGGGGCGTTTCCTGTCGCAGGCGCTAGGCCTACCCACCCAAGTGAGGTATCATTTTTATCGGGAGACGTGGGGGAACGCTGGGTGGAAGGAAATTTGTGGCTCCTCTCAGATTCCAGAACTTTCTGCCACAGAAATGTGAGGAACATGTGTTTTTTTAGACAAATTTTGAGGTTTGCAAAGGATTCTGGGTAACAGAACCTGGTCCCAGCCACACAAGTCACCCCATCTTGGATTCCCCTAGGTCTCTAGTTTTCAGAAATGCACAGGTTTGGTAGGTTTCCCTAGGTGGCGGCTGAGCTACAGGCCAAAATCTACAGGTAGGCACTTTGCAAAAAACACTTCTGTTTTCCTTCAAAAATTTGGCTGTGTCCACGTTGTGCTTTGGGGCGTTTCCTGTTGCGGGCGCTAGCCCTACCCACACAAGTGAGGTATCATTTTTATCGGGAGACGTGGGGGAACGCTGGGTGGAAGGAAATTTGTGGCTCCTCTCAGATTCCAGAACTTTCTGCCACAGAAATGTGAGGAACATGTGTTTTTTTAGACACATTTTGAGGTTTGCAAAGGATTCTGGGTAACAGAACCTGGTCCGAGCCACACAAGTCACCCCATCTTGGATTCCCCTAGGTCTCTAGTTTTCAGAAATGCACAGGTTTGGTAGGTTTCCCTAGGTGGCGGCTGAGCTACAGCCCAAAATCTACAGGTAGGCACTTTGCAAAAAACACCTCTGTTTTCCTTCAAAAATGTGGCTGTGTCCACGTTGCGCTTTGGGGCGTTTCCTGTCGCGGGCGCTAGGCCTACCCACACAAGTGAGGTATCATTTTTATCGGGAGACGTGGGGGAACGCTGGGTGGAAGGAAATTTGTGGCTCCTCTCAGATTCCAGAACTTTCTGCCACAGAAATGTGAGGAACATGTGTTTTTTGTTAGCCAAATTTTGAGGTTTGCAAAGGATTCTGGGTAACAGAACCTGGTCCGAGCCACACAAGTCACCCCATCTTGGATTCCCCTAGGTCTCTAGTTTTCAGAAATGCACAGGTTTGGTCGGTTTCCCTATGTGGCGGCTGAGCTACAGGCCAAAATCTACAGGTAGGCACTTTGCAAAAAACACCTCTGTTTTCCTTCAAAAATTTGGCTCTGTCCACGTTGCGCTTTGGGGCGTTTCCTGTCGCGGGCGCTAGGCCTACCCACACAAGTGAGGTATCATTTTTATCGGGAGACGTGGGGGAACGCTGGGTGGAAGGAAATTTGTGGCTCCTCTCAGATTCCAGAACTTTCTGCCACAGAAATGTGAGGAACATGTGTTTTTTTAGCCAAATTTTGAGGTTTGCAAAGGATTCTGGGTAACAGAACCTGGTCCGAGCCACACAAGTCACCCCATCTTGGATTCCCCTAGGTCTCTAGTTTTCAGAAATGCACAGGTTTGGTAGGTTTCCCTAGGTGGCGGCTGAGCTACAGGCCAAAATCTACAGGTAGATACTTTGCAAAAAACACCTCTGTTTTCCTTCAAAAATGTGGCTGTGTCCACGTTGCGCTTTGGGGCGTTTCCTGTCGTGGGCGCTAGGCCTACCCACACAAGTGAGGTTTCATTTTTATCGCGAGACGTGGGGGATCGCTGGGTGGAAGGAAATTTGTGGCTCCTCTCAGATTCCAGAACTTTCTGCCACAGAAATGTGAGGAACATGTGTTTTTTTAGACAAATTTTGAGGTTTGCAAAGGATTCTGGGTAACAGAACCTGGTCCAAGCCACACAAGTCACCCCATCTTGGATTCCCCTAGGTCTCTAGTTTTCAGAAATGCACAGGTTTGGTAGGTTTCCCTAGGTGGCGGCTGAGCTACAGGCCAAAATCTACAGGTAGGCACTTTGCAAAAAACATCTCTGTTTTCCTTCAAACATTTGGCTGTGTCCACGTTGCGCTTTGGGGCGTTTCCTGTCGCGGGCGCTAGGCCTACCCACCCAAGTGAGGTATCATTTTTATCGGGAGACGTGGGGGAACGCTGGGTGGAAGGAAATTTGTGGCTCCTCTCAGATTCCAGAACTTTCTGCCACAGAAATGTGAGGAACATGTGTTTTTTTAGACAAATTTTGAGGTTTGCAAAGGATTCTGGGTAACAGAACCTGGTCCCAGCCACACAAGTCACCCCATCTTGGATTCCCCTAGGTCTCTAGTTTTCAGAAATGCACAGGTTTGGTAGGTTTCCCTAGGTGGCGGCTGAGCTACAGGCCAAAATCTACAGGTAGGCACTTTGCAAAAAACACCTCTGTTTTCCTTCAAAAATTTGGCTGTGTCCACGTTGCGCTTTGGGGCGTTTCCTGTTGCGGGTGCTAGGCCTACCCACACAAGTGAGGTATCATTTTTATCGGGAGACGTGGGGGAACGCTGGGTGGAATGAAATTTGTGGCTCCTCTCAGATTCCAGAACTTTCTGCCACAGAAATGTGAGGAACATGTGTTTTTTTAGCCAAATTTTGAGGTGTGCAAAGGATTCTGGGTAACAGAACCTGGTCCGAGCCACACAAGTCACCCCATCTTGGATTCCCCTAGGTCTCTAGTTTTCAGAAATGCACAGGTTTGGTAGGTTTCCCTAGGTGGCGGCTGAGCTACAGGCCAAAATCTACAGGTAGGCACTTTGCAAAAAACACCTCTGTTTTCCTTTAAAAATGTGGCTGTGTCCACGTTGCGCTTTGGGGCGTTTCCTGTCGCAGGCACTAGGCCTACCCACACAAGTGAGGTATCATTTTTATCGGGAGACGTGGGGGAACGCTGGGTGGAAGGAAATTTGTGGCTCCTCTCAGATTCCAGAACTTTCTGCCACAGAAATGTGAGGAACATGTGTTTTTTTAGACAAATTTTGAGGTTTGCAAAGGATTCTGGGTAACAGAACCTGGTCCGAGCCACACAAGTCACCCCATCTTGGATTCCCCTCGGTCTCTAGTTTTCAGAAATGCACAGGTTTGGTAGGTTTCCCTAGGTGGCGGCTGAGCTACAGGCCAAAATCTACAGGTAGGCACTTTGCAAAAAACACCTCTATTTTCCTTCAAAAATTTGGCTGTGTCCACGTTGCGCTTTGGGGCGTTTCCTATCGCGGGCGCTAGGCCTACCCACACAAGTGAGATATCATTTTTATCGGGAGACGTGGGGGAACGCTGGGTGGAAGGAAATTTGTGGCTCCTCTCAGATTCCAGAACTTTCTGCCACAGAAATGTGAGGAACATGTGTTTTTTTAGACAAATTGTGAGGTTTGCAAAGGATTCTGGGTAACAGAACCTGGTCCGAGCCACACAAGTCACCCCATCTTGGATTCCCCTAGGTCTCTAGTTTTCAGAAATGCACAGGTTTGGTAGGTTTCCCTAGGTGGCGGCTGAGCTACAGGCCAAAATCTACAGGTAGGCACTTTGCAAAAAACACCTCTGTTTTCCTTCAAAAATTTGGCTGTGTCCACGTTGCGCTTTGAGGCGTTTCCTGTTGCGGGCGCTAGGCCTACCCACACAAGTGAGGTATCATTTTTATCGGGAGACGGGGGGGAACGCTGGGTGGAAGGAAATTTGTGGCTCCTCTCAGATTCCAGAACTTTCTGCCACAGAAATGTGAGGAACATGTGTTTTTTTAGACAAATTGTGAGGTTTGCAAAGGATTCTGGGTAACAGAACCTGGTCCGAGCCACACAAGTCACCCCATCTTGGATTCCCCTAGGTCTCTAGTTTTCAGAAATGCCCAGGTTTGGTAGGTTTCCCTAGGTGGCGGCTGAGCTACAGGCCAAAATCTACAGGTAGATACTTTGCAAAAAACACCTCTGTTTTCCTTAAAAAATTTGGCTGTGTCCACGTTGCGCTTTGGGGCGTTTCCTGTCGTGGGCGCTAGGCCTACCCACACAAGTGAGGTTTCATTTTTATCGGGAGACGTGGGGGATCGCTGGGTGGAAGGAAATTTGTGGCTCCTCTCAGATTCCAGAACTTTCTGCCACAGAAATGTGAGGAACATGTGTTTTTTTAGACAAATTTTGAGGTTTGCAAAGGATTCTGGGTAACAGAACCTGGTCCGAGCCACACAAGTCACCCCATCTTGGATTCCCCTAGGTCTCTAGTTTTCAGAAATGCACAGGTTTGGTAGGTTTCCCTAGGTGGCGGCTGAGCTACAGGCCAAAATCTACAGGTAGGCACTTTGCAAAAAACACCTCTGTTTTCCTTAAAACATTTGGCTGTGTCCACGTTGCGCTTTGGGGCGTTTCCTGTCGCAGGCGCTAGGCCTACCCACCCAAGTGAGGTATCATTTTTATCGGGAGACGTGGGGGAACGCTGGGTGGAAGGAAATTTGTGGCTCCTCTCAGATTCCAGAACTTTCTGCCACAGAAATGTGAGGAACATGTGTTTTTTTAGACAAATTTTGAGGTTTGCAAAGGATTCTGGGTAACAGAACCTGGTCCCAGCCACACAAGTCACCCCATCTTGGATTCCCCTAGGTCTCTAGTTTTCAGAAATGCACAGGTTTGGTAGGTTTCCCTAGGTGGCGGCTGAGCTACAGGCCAAAATCTACAGGTAGGCACTTTGCAAAAAACACTTCTGTTTTCCTTCAAAAATTTGGCTGTGTCCACGTTGTGCTTTGGGGCGTTTCCTGTTGCGGGCGCTAGCCCTACCCACACAAGTGAGGTATCATTTTTATCGGGAGACGTGGGGGAACGCTGGGTGGAAGGAAATTTGTGGCTCCTCTCAGATTCCAGAACTTTCTGCCACAGAAATGTGAGGAACATGTGTTTTTTTAGACACATTTTGAGGTTTGCAAAGGATTCTGGGTAACAGAACCTGGTCCGAGCCACACAAGTCACCCCATCTTGGATTCCCCTAGGTCTCTAGTTTTCAGAAATGCACAGGTTTGGTAGGTTTCCCTAGGTGGCGGCTGAGCTACAGCCCAAAATCTACAGGTAGGCACTTTGCAAAAAACACCTCTGTTTTCCTTCAAAAATGTGGCTGTGTCCACGTTGCGCTTTGGGGCGTTTCCTGTCGCGGGCGCTAGGCCTACCCACACAAGTGAGGTATCATTTTTATCGGGAGACGTGGGGGAACGCTGGGTGGAAGGAAATTTGTGGCTCCTCTCAGATTCCAGAACTTTCTGCCACAGAAATGTGAGGAACATGTGTTTTTTGTTAGCCAAATTTTGAGGTTTGCAAAGGATTCTGGGTAACAGAACCTGGTCCGAGCCACACAAGTCACCCCATCTTGGATTCCCCTAGGTCTCTAGTTTTCAGAAATGCACAGGTTTGGTCGGTTTCCCTATGTGGCGGCTGAGCTACAGGCCAAAATCTACAGGTAGGCACTTTGCAAAAAACACCTCTGTTTTCCTTCAAAAATTTGGCTCTGTCCACGTTGCGCTTTGGGGCGTTTCCTGTCGCGGGCGCTAGGCCTACCCACACAAGTGAGGTATCATTTTTATCGGGAGACGTGGGGGAACGCTGGGTGGAAGGAAATTTGTGGCTCCTCTCAGATTCCAGAACTTTCTGCCACAGAAATGTGAGGAACATGTGTTTTTTTAGCCAAATTTTGAGGTTTGCAAAGGATTCTGGGTAACAGAACCTGGTCCGAGCCACACAAGTCACACCATCTTGGATTCCCCTAGGTCTCTAGTTTTCAGAAATGCACAGGTTTGGTAGGTTTCCCTAGGTGGCGGCTGAGCTACAGGCCAAAATCTACAGGTAGTCACTTTGCTAAAAACAGCTCTGTTTTCTGTGATGTATCCACGTTGTGTTTTGGGGCATATCCTGTCGCGGGCGCTAGGCCTACCCACACAAGTGAGGTATCATTTTTATCGGGAGACTTGGGGGAACATAGAATAGCAAAACAAGTGTTATTGCCCCTTGTCTTTCTCTACATTTTTCCCTTCCAAATGTAAGACAGTGTGTAAAAAAGACGTCTATTTGAGAAATGCCCTGTAATTCACATGCTAGTATGGGCACCCCGGAATTCAGAGATGTGCAAATAACCACTGCTTCTCAACACCTTATCTTGTGCCCATTTTGGAAACACAAAGGTTTTCTTGATAGCTATTTTTGATTCTTTATATTTCAGCAAATGAATTGCTGTATACCCGGCATAGAATGAAAACCCACTGCAGGGTGCAGGTCATTTATTGGCTCTGGGTACCTAGAGTTCTTGATGAACCTACAATCCCTATATATCCCCGCAACCAGAAGAGTCCAGCAGACATAACGGTATATTGCTTTCGAAAATCTGACATTGCAGGAAAAAGTTACAGAGTAAAACTTAGAGAAAAATTGATGTTTTTTTCACCTCAATTTCAATATTTTTCTTTTTCAGTTGTATTTTCTGTAGGAAACCCTTGTAGGATCTTCACAAATTACCCCTTGCTGAATTCAGAAGTTTGCCTACTTTTCAGAAATGTTGCGGTTTCTGGGATCCAGCGTTGGTTTCATGCCCATTTCTGTCACTGACTGGAAGGAGGCTGAAAGCACAAAAAATAGTAAAAATGGGGTATGTCCCAGTAAAATGCAAAAATTGTGTTGAAAAATTGGGTTTTCTGATTCAAATCTGCCTGTTCCTGAAAGCTGGGTAGCTGGTGATTTTATCACCGCAAACCCTTTGTTGATGCCCTTTTCAGGGAAAAAAACACAAGCCTTCTTCTGCAGCCCATTTTTCCAATTATTTTGAAAAAAATGAAATTTTCACTGTTTTTGGCTAATTTCTTAGCCTCCTTCTGGGGAACCCACAAAGTCTGGGTACCTCTAGAATCCCTAGGATGTTGGGAAAAAAGGATGCAAATTTGGCGTGGGTAGCTTATGTGAACAAAAAGTTATGAGGGCCTAAGCGCGAACTGCTCCAAATAGCCAAAAAAAGGCTCGGCACAGGAGGGGGAAAAGGCCTGGCAGCGAAGGGGTTAAGTCTGTGGAACACTGGGCCCACACTGCATGGGCGAGGCCCACACAAGATACCCGAACATGATGGAGAGAACACTGCAGGGGCATCAGATAGAAATAAAACAGGCACCTCAGGGGTAAGGAAAAGGGGGGCACGTCAGCCGGTTGAGTGCATGATGCCAAATCCACGAGGGGGCCACATGCCCAATGTTCAATCCTCGGGAGTGCAAAGCCACAGTCTCACAAGTCTCTACAGTGGGTGGGTTGCCCACTGCTATATCCTGGGGAGTGCTAAGCCACAGTCTCACAAGTCTCTACAGTGGTTGGTATGCCCACCGTACAATCCTGGGGAGTGCAAAGCCACAGTCTCACAAGTCTCTACAGTGGGTGGGTTGCCCACCGTACAATCCTGGGGAGTGCAAAGCCACAGTCTCACAAGCCTCTACAGTGGTTGGTTTGCCCACTGTACAGTCCTGGGGAGTGCAAAGCCACAGTCTCACAAGTCTCTACAGTGGGTGGTTTGCCCACTGTACAATCCTGAGGAGTGCAAAGCCACAGTCTCACAAGTCTCTACAGTGGGTGGTTTGCCCACTGTACAATCCTGGGGAGTGCAAAGCCACAGTCTCTCAAGTGGATAACAGTCTCCACTGGTTCTGGAGGGGGCTTTGTGCCCAGAGTGCTTCATCCTGCCAAGGACAGAGGTACTGGATGTAAATCTCCACTGGTTCTGGAGGGGGCTTTGTGCCCAGAGTGCTTCATCCTGCCAAGCACAGAGGTAGTGGATGTAAATCTCCAATGGTTCTGGATGGGGCTTTGTGCCCAGAGTGCTTCATCCTGGCAAAGACAGAGGTAGTGGATGTAAATCTCCACTGGTTCTGGAGGGGGCTTTGTGCTAGAGTGCTTCATCCTGCCAAGGACAGAGGTAGTGGATTTAAATCTCCACTGGTTCTGGATGGGGCTTTGTGCCCAGAGTGCTTCATCCTGCCAAGGACTGAGGTAGTGGATGCCTTTCTCCACTGGTTCTGGAGGGGGCTTTGTGCCCAGAGTGCTTCATCCTGCCAAGGACAGAGGTAGTGGATGTAAATCTCCACTGGTTCTGGAGGGGGCTTTGTGCCAGAGTGCTTCATCCTGCCAAGGACAGAGGTAGTGGATGTAAATCTCCACTGGTTCTGGATGGGGCTTTGTGCCCAGAGTGCTTCATCCTGCCAAGGACTGAGGTAGTGGATGCCTTTCTCCACTGGTTCTGGAGGGGGCTTTGTGCCCAGAGTGCTTCATCCTGCCAAGGACAGAGGTAGTGGATGTAAATCTCCACTGGTTCTGAAGGGGGCTTTGTGCCCAAAGTGCTTCATCCTGCCAAGGACTGAGGTAGTGGATGCCATTCTCCACTGGTTCTGGAGGGGGCTTTGTGCCCAGAGTGCTTCATCCTACCAAGGACAGAGGTAGTGGATGTAAATCTCCACTGGTTCTTGAGGGGGCTTTGTGCCCAGAGTGCTTCATCCTGCCAAGGACTGTGGTAGTGGATGCCTTTCTCCACTGGTTCTGGAGGGGGCTTTGTGCCCAGAGTGCTTCTTCCTGCCAAGGACAGAGGTAGTGGATGTAAATCTCCACTGGTTCTTGAGGGGGCTTGGTGCCCAGAGTGCTTCATCCTGCTCGTGGCGGACTCAGTAGCGTCAGTGCTCTTGGCGCTCATGGCCAGCGGTGCTGGTGGCGGCGGTGTCCTGTTCAGCGGTGCTTGTCGCGGCGTTGTCCTTGGCAGCGGTGCTTGTGGCAGCGGTGTCCTGTTCAGCGGTGCTTGTGGTGGCAGTGTCCTGTTCAGCGGTGCTGGTGGCGGTGGTGTCCTGTTCAGCGGTGCTTGTTTCGGCAGTGTCCTTGGCAACGGTGCTTGTGGCGGCGGTGTCCTGTTCAGCAGTGATGGTGGGGGCGGTGTCCTGTTCAGCGGTGCTTGTGGCGGCAGGTGTCCTTGGCAGCGGTGCTTGTGGCGGCGGTGTCCTGTTCAGCGGTGCTGGTGGCGGCAGGTGTCGTTGGCAGCGGAGCTTGTGGCGGCGGTGTCCTTTTCAGCAGTGCTTGTTGCGGCGGTGTCCTGTTCAGCGGTGCTGGTGGCGGCGGTGTCCTTGGCAGCGACTCAGCTGCTGGTGGTCCTGTCTGGGCCAGCGGGGCTGCTGCTGGTGGTCCTGTCTGGGCCAGCGGGGCTGGTGCTGGCAGTCCTGTCTGGGCCAGTAGGGCTGGTGCTGGCGGTCGCCTCCTGGCCAGCGGGGCTGGTGCTGGCAGGCCTGTCTGGACCTGCGGGGCGGCTGCTGGCGGTCCTGTCTGGGCCTGCGTGGCTGCTGCTGGCGGTCCTGTCTGGGCCAGCAGGTCTGGTGCTGGCGGACGCCTTCAGGCCAGCTGGGCTGGTGCTGGCGGTCCTGTCTGGGCCTGCGGGGCTGCTGCTGGCGGTCCTGTCTGGGCCTGTTGGGCTGGTGCTGGCGGTCCTGTCTGGGCCAGCGGGGCTGGTGCTGGCGGTCCTGTCTGGGACAGCAGGGCTGGTGCTGGCGGTCGCCTCCTCGCCAGCGGGGCTGGTGCTGGCGGTCCTGCCTGGGCCAGCGGGGCTGCTGCTGGCTGTACTGTCTGGGCCAGTAGGGCTGGTGCTGGCGGTCACCTCCTGGCCAGCTGGGCTGGTGCTGGCGGTCCTGTCTGGGCCTGCGGGGCTGCTGCTGGCGGTCATTTCTGGGCCTGCTGGGCTGGTGCTGGCGGTCCTGTCTGGGCCAGCGGGGCTGGTGCTGGTGGTCCTGTCTGGGCCAGCAGGGCTGGTGCTGGCCGGATCCTGGGCAGCGGGGCTCATGACGGTCTTCTCCGCCGTGCTGCTCCTCCCAGACTTGCCGGGTTTCTTGTGCCCCTTCCCCACCTTGGAAGGTGTCACAGCTGACTCCACACTCCCACCTGCAACCCTGGGAGCGGCTTTGGTGGCTGGTGTTTTGCCCCTCTCCCGCCGGGCACTGGCCAACTTTTGATGCTTTACAGGTGGGGGACTGTCCGTGCTGTGGCTCCTTGCCACACTGGCTGCCCTGCTGCCTGGTGCACTCCAGAATCCGGTGACTACTGGCACCACTGGTCCCGCCGCCGTTGTGGCTGAGGTGCTAGGTTGGGACCTGGAGAGTCGGGCCCTAAGAGACTGACAGGGTGGGGGAGGTGAGGGAAAGAGGTCAAGGGTGGCCAGGAAAAGTTTCTTAGGTACACTGGGACAGGTAGCTGGAGGGGGTTTGGGAGTGGAGGAAGAGGTAGTGGTTGTAGGAGGTGTACGTTTGATGACTTTGGGTGAAGGTGCATGCGCTGGAGGCTGTCGTGAGGTGGATGGCTGTTGGGTGGGTGTGTAACTGCGTTTGTGTACCTTGGGAGGTGGCGTCACAGACACACTGGGAGAGGACACAGGGGAAGTGTGAATGGTAGTGGGGGTGGTGAGTGCACGTGAGCGGGATGTGGTGGTGGGTGTGCTGGTGATGGAAGTAGTGGCTGTAGATGTAGTGCATGCAGGTGTGAGTGGAGACGAGACTGGGAGGGATGAAGGAGACGAGGAGGAGGGGGACACAGTGGAGGCAGTGGATGTTGCTATGTCTGCATGTGTGTGATGCTTGCGTGAGTGCCTGTGGGATGTGTGGTGCTTATGTTTGCCTGAGCTTCCTTTGTGTGTTGAGGTGTGTGCATGCTGGTCTGATGGTGTGCTTGCGGTAGGCTAAGGTACAGGGGATTGGGTCTGGGTGGAGGAAGTTGGAGGCTAGAGACAGGGACAATGGCTGCCATCAGTGCTGAGGCCCGAGTCTGAAAAGCTTGCAGAAGGGCTGCCTGACCAGAATGAATGCCCTCCGGGAATGCATTGATTTGTTGCAACTGCCTCTCTACACTCTGGATGGAATTCAAAATGGTAGACTGCTCAACAGTGAGGGACCTGAGGAGGTCAATGGCCTCCTCACTGAGGGCAGCAGGGGTGACTGGGGCAGGGGCTGAGGTGCCTGGGGCGAAGGAGATGCCCACCCTCATGGGTTAGCGGGTGCGGGGCAAAGGCTGAGGGGCTGCTGGGAGGGCGGTGCTGGAGGGGGGATGGCGGCTGTACCTGTAGATGCAGGGGGCACAGATGGGGCCGCCACCACAAGGGAGCTCCCATCAGAGGACGAGTCCGTATCACTGGTGTCAGCTCCTGTCCCCGCTGTGGACCTCCCCTCGTCCTCCGTCCCACTGGTGGCTTCAGACTCCGTTGTCTCCCCCTCCAGGGCCATGTGGGATGCAGCTCCCTCCTGCTCCAGTGCCACTGCTCCTCCGCCTGATTATGCTAATGCACACATGTACAGGGAGACCACAAAAAGGGGGGGAAACAGAAGAAAGACATGTTCAGTGCATGCATTACCGCTACTGTTGGCGGACACGACAGACACAGAAGCCCCCTGCACTACGCCGCTCACTTGGGGTCCACTATACAATCCCTGGGACATGGCCTACGAGGCCATGGCTGATATCTGCACACATGGATGTCACAGGAGCATGAATAGGTGTCGTTGGCACTGTACCCAGGTGGGGTGGGGTGCCACAGGGTCTGCCTGAAAAAGGGGACTTAACTAGCATACTCGCCCTGGCCTATGGAAACACACAGCCCACCTCCCCCACCCAGACACCTCCACTCCGCGCTGAATCAGCAGAATGTGTTGGTACTCACCCCCTTGTTGCTGCTGTGATGCCCTCAAGTGCCCATCCAACTCCGGGTATGCCACTGCCAGGATCCTAAACATCAGGGGGGTCATGGTGCGATGGGCACCCCTCCCACGTTCGGAGGCCATCACCAGCTGGGCCTCCGCCATCTTCCTGCTCCAGCAGCGAATGTCCTCCCATCTCTTCCGGCAGTGGGTGCTCCGTCTGTGATAGACCCCCATGGTCCGGACGTCCTTGGCGATGGCACGCCAAATATCCTTCTTCTGGTGGGCCCTGACCTACATGAATTGTACAGTGGAAAAAGAGAAGTTATTACCAACTGCACCGTCACAGTCATTGGCCTGCATCCCTATCCTTGCCATGTGGCACATGCACTCCGTCGTTTCATACATGCATCATTCTCCCCACCCCTATCTTTCATCCGCACCACTCCACACAGGCATTGTCCATACAGCATGCTCCCAGTGTACTTACCTGTTTGTCTGGAGGACCGTAGAGTAGCGTGTACTGGGGAGGACCTCATCCACGAGTTTCTCCAACTCCTCCGTGCTGAAGGCAGGGGCCCTTTCCCGAGACGCACGAACCATTGTCTCTTCCAGACTGAGGTCACAGCAACACTTGCAGCGTAGGTCCTCTCCTATCGAAGATCAGGTATCGAGTGATTGAAGTGATAGAAAATGGTGGTCACGTCCGCGGCGGTGCGTACCGTCACCACCGGCGTACATCGTCATTGGCTCCTAGGACCCATAGGGTCCAATGTTAACCAATGCAGAATTGTGCCGGCGGTCTTTGACCGCCTACCGCGACGGTGTACAACTACAGTGCAGTTACCTCACATCCCATTGTCCCACTTTACAGGTCAGGCAGCCGCCACTTCAGGGGCCCACATGGCTTTATTTTAACTCCGTCACACATACCTAGGCCTTGCCTCAACACTCATACAGGCAATATTCTGGTTATAAATGGTTTTCTGAGTAAGCTGTGTTTACGTACCTCTGAGTTGGTTGACTCTGTGTTCGCTGTTGTCCTTCATAGGCACCGTCCGCTGGGACATGTGAGGAGATGGCGGCATCCTCCGGTGTACAGACCGCTGGTGGACCTGTCGACAATGGAGGAAAGTCATGTGATCATCACCTACAGGCTTGATCGTGCCACAATCCTGGAACTGTGCACAGTTGGAGCCAGACCTGATGTCAATTATCCGCCATCCCACAGGAATCCCCCCTCAAGTGCAGGTGCTATCAGTACTCCATTTCCTTGCAAGTGGGTCATTTCAAACTACAGTGGCCATAGCATCAGGGATGTCCCAGCCTATGTTTTCCAACGTGTTGTCTAGAGTGTTGTCTGCCCTGCTGAAACACATGCAGAGCTACATAGTTTTCCCTCAGGTGGAGGATTTGCCTACAGTGAAAGGTGACTTCTATGCCCTGGAGCATATCCGCAACATCATAGGTGCCATTGATGGGACCCATGTGGCCTTGGTCCCCCCACGCAGGAGTGAACAGGTGTACAGAAACCGGAAGAGTTATCATTCGATGAATGATAAGATGGTGTGTTTGGCCGACCAGTACATCTCCCATGTTAATGCCAAATTCCCTGGGTCAGTGCATGACGCTTACATCCTGCGGAATAGCAGCATCCCTTATGTGATGGGTTAACTCCAGAGGCACCGTGTGTGGCTATTAGGTGAGCACCTGGAAGCAAGTCAATGGGAATAGTTGTCTGGGTCTGGGGATATCCCTACAGGTTAGTGTGTGTCTAACAGTTGTCCCTCGCTATTTGTAGGTGACTCTGGTTACCCCAACCTGTCATGGCTACTGACCCCAGTGAGGAATCACAGGACAAGGGCAGAGGAACGCTACAATGAGGCCCATGGGTGAACTAGGAGGATTATAGAGCAGACCTTCGGCCTCCTGAAGGCCAGGTTCCGGTGCCTCCATATGACAGGTGGTTCCCTATTCTACTCACCAAAGAAGGTGTGCCAGATCATCGTGGCCTGCTGTATGCTTCACAGCTTTGCGACGACAGGTGCCTTTTCTGCAGGAGGATGGTCCAGATGGAGGTGTTGTGGCAGCTGTGGAGCCTGTGGACAGTGAAGACGAGGAAGCAGAAGAAGAGGACATCGACAACAGGAACTCTGTGATCCTACAATATTTCCAGTGAGACACAGGTAAGAAGACAAACCTGCCTACTACATGTACTTTAACACTACTACCTCTCTACTGTTGGTCCTTTTCACCCAGTGTATGGTCACTGAGTTGTCACTTTCCCTTACAATTTCACAGATGTGGGTCCCACTGTGTGACATCTGCTTTGTTTCCTCATGGACTAGAGCTGTGTGACATAGGTATGTTGACATTACATTTGAAAGAGCATTTCGTCACTGTAATTGCTAATATACTATTTCGAAATCACAGACAGACTCCAAATTGTTTTGTGCTTCAAGGGTGTTTATTTAAGTGCTCAATATTGGAGGGTGCTGTAACATGGTGAGGGTTGATGGTGGAGGAATGTCCATGGCAGAGTCCAGTCTATTAGTCTCACAGATGCATTGCCCAAAGGGGCATAGGAAGTGGAGCTGGGGCAGTTTGAGGATGGACAGGATGACAAGGTGGGACAAAAGGATGACATTCAGGGCGGTCTCATTTCTTGGCGGGGGTCTTGGCATTGTTCTCTGTCTTTGTCCTGGATCTCAGGGACCGTTTGCGGGGTGGTTCTCCATCTGCAGGGGGTGTGGTGCTGGTGTGGTGGTCCTGTGGCGGTGCCTCCTGTCCACTAGCGCCGGCGGAGGTGGTGGGCAGTTCATCGTCCAGGCTAGTGTCAGGGGCCCCTTGTTGTGCCACATTGTCCCTCCTGGTGTTGAGGACTTCCTTCAGCACCCCTACGATGGTGCCCAGGGTGGAATTGGTGGATCTGAGTTCCTCCCTGAAGCCCAAATACTGTTCCTCCTGCAGGCGCTGGGTCTCCTGAAACTTGGCCAGTACTGTTGCCATCGTCTCCTGGGAATGATGGTACGCTCCCATGATGTTGGAGAGGGCCTCGTGGAGAGTGGGTTCCCTGGGCCTGTCCTCCCCCTGTCGCACAGCAGCCCTCCCAGTTCCCCTGTTTCCCTGGGCCTCTGTCCCCTGAACGGTGTGCCCACTGCCACTGCCCCCAGGTCCCTGTTGTTGTTGGGGTGGTGGGTTAGCCTGGGTTCCCTGTTGTGGTGGACACACTGCTGATTGACATGTCCTGGGGACAGAGGTATGGGCCCGCTGGGTGGGTGCTGTGCTGGTGTTTCCAGAGGGGGCAAGCTCTGTGGTGGCCTGTGCTAGTGTGAGGGGAACCGACTGTCCCGAGGTCCCAGATGGGCCGGGCTGGTCGTCTAGATCCAGTTGGACAGAGCTGCTGTAATCACTGTGGGCTTCTTCTGTTGGTGGTGTGGACATGTCTGGACCCTCCTGTGCCGTGACGTTGGGTAGGGGTCCTGCAGGGGTGTAAAAGCATGCTTATTGCATCTGTATGTGCGATGGTGTGCAATGGGTGAGTGACCGTGTACCCAGTGCTTGCATTCCTGTGTGGGACCTTGTGTGAGTATGGTTTAGGGGGGTGTATGGGTATGTGCAGTGGCCATGCATTGGTGATGGGTGTCCATGCTTTGGTGTTGCATGCAGGGCTTGGTGTTGGGATGTGTGGTTTGTGATATTGGTACATTTGTGAGGAGTAGGAGTGATGGGGGTGAGGGCGAGGGTGGGGGTATGTGTTGGCATGCAGGTAGGGTGGGGGATATAGTAGTTAAGGTTTGACTTACCAGAGTCCATTCATCCAGCTACTCCTTCGAGGCCCTCAGGATGCAGAATCGCCAAGACTTGCTCCTCCCATGTTGTTAGTTGTGGGGGGAGGAGGTGGGGGTCCGCCGCCAGTCCTCTGTACCGCAAGGTGGTGTCTGGATACCACGGAACGCACCTTCCCCGTAGGTCGTTCCACCTCTTCCTGATGTCATCCCTATTTCTTGGGTGCTGTCCCACTGCGTTGACTCTGTCCACTATTCTGCGCCATAGGTCCATCTTCCTAGCTACGGAGGTGTGCTGCACCTGTGATCCGAATAGCTGTGGCTCTACCAGGATGATTTCCTCCACCATGACCCTGAGCTCCTCCTCAGAGAACCTGGGGTGTCTCTGCCATGCCATGGGGTGGTGTGGGGTGGTGTGTGTTGTGATATGTGGGGGGATATTTAGTGGTGTGTTGTGTGGAGTGCGTGGATGTTATGTGGGTGATGGTGTTGTGTGCCTGTGGATGCTTGTTTGTAGATTGTAGTCTCTCTCTCTGGCCTTCTTTCGGGATTTTGGTCGTAGGGGTTTGTGGGTGATGTCGGTGTGTGTTTTATATTGTATTGGGTGTGTGGGAGTGGTGTGTGTATGTGTATCAGGTGTGTGTATTTCGATTTGTCCAATGTGGTAGTGTTTTGTAAGAGTGTGTGTATTTTGAACGCGGCGGTGTGTACCGCCAATGGAATACCACAGTTGAAAGACCGCAGCGTGGATTTGTGGGTCGTGATAGTGGGCGTATTCCTGTTGGAGTGACGGTGGAGGTTTTGTTTTCGCCAGTTTATCACTGACCTTTGGTGTGGCGGACTTGTGTGGGTGTCTCAATTTTGGCGGATTCCGAGCTGTGGGCCATAATAGCCGTGGCGGATTTCCACGGCCACGGCGGTGTGTTGGTGGTCTTCTGCACGGCGATAAGATGCTTTTACCGCCAATGTTGCAATGACCCCCTAAGTAGCAAATGAACTGCTGAGTTTTGAATAACCTGAACACACTGCAGCTGATATGAAGACTGAGTAATATAAAGGGCATTGCCATAATAGAGCAGAGATCCTATAATTGTACACAATACTCTAAAGTGGTGCTCACGGTTAATGAAAGAAAGAAACTTCTTAACAACTCTCACATAGAAGAAAAGATTTGAGGCAAATTAGCAATTCCAGGGCAGCAGGATAATTCCTGGTCATACATAAACCCTAGATTGTGCTCATATGAGGTGTAGGTTAAGAAATACTGTTAGGGGCCACGAAGCTTAAGACCAAAAGGAGAGGGGGGTGCCAATAATCTTGAGCTTGGTAATGCTTGCATTAAGTATCAACAATATTATGTACTACCTTTGCCAGGGTTAGGTAACTATAAAATCGTATTGTCTGTGCTTATGATACCTGTTCTAAGAGGAGTGTTGTTGGTGGGCAACCTTGACTAAAAGTATAATTCTCTTCTTGTTAAGAACGGAGTTCTTTCATTATCAGTCAATCAATCAGGAATTTGTAAAGCACACTACTCACCCGTGAGGGTCTCAAGGTGCTGAGGTGGGGGGCAGGTGCTGCTACTGCTGGAACAGCCAGGTCTTGAGAAGTCTCCTGGAGGTAAGGAGGTCTTTGGTCTGATGCAGGTCGGTGGGAAGAGTGTTCCATGTCTTGGCGGTGAGGTGCGAGAATGATCTTCCGCCTGCTGTAGTTCTGCGGACGCGTGGAACGGTTGCGAGTGTGAGGTCAGCGGAGCGGAGATGCTGGGACAGGGTGTAGAAGGAGACCCATCTGTTGAGGTATTCTGGTCCGGTGTTGTGTAGTGCTTTGTGAGCGTAGGTGAGGGGTTTGAAGGTGATTCTCTTGTGGACTGGGAGCCAGTGCAGGTCTCCCAGATGGCTTGTCATGTGGCAGTGGCGGGGATGTCCAGGATTATCCAAATCGGTTAAGTTGTTAGAGTGAATTCAAAAAATGTTTCAGACGTCATAGGCACCATAGACTGGGAAAATAGCTTGCAAGTTAACTTCTCTTGTACTTTGCATTTAGGTATACATTAATACAGAGGTTTGTGTTTAGAAAATGCTGTCTCCTGCTGTTGATGGAGAAATGTAGGTTGGTACACTCAAATTTATGTGGCTCTGTAAAAAATTACATCTGCCTTGTACACATGTTGTAGTTTATGAAAGCTGTGTGGGAGAGGGTGAGGGTGATACTAGACAAAAGGCTTCATCTACAAAGATGTGGCGCAGCGCGACACTGTGGCAAATTTTGCAGCGCCACGCTGTGTCATTTCAGAAACGCAGAGAGGAGTTCGCAATTTAGGAAATGCAAATCCCAGGGTGCTGAGGGCCTAAGGCCCCCTCTGGCAGACCCAAAAAATATTTTTGCGGACATGTGAAGCACACACATGCCTTAGGGGCATGTGTGCGCTACATGTCAATTTTAAAAATGCATTTAAAATGCATTTTTAAAATTTGCACATGGTTACCACCAAACTTTTGTTTGTGGTAATTGCATTTCCTAAATGCCCAATTCGCATTTAGTAAATGCTTGATACATGTGCTTAAGAAATCGCAAATAAGGATTCCTTATTTGCGATTTCCTATTTAGAGAATCGCAATTTGCGATTCTCTAAATGGGGTCACAATTTTAAGGAATCGCTATTTTAGCGATTCCTTAAAATTGCACTGCGAAAGCCTTTCATACATTCTGAAAGGCATGTTTGCATTCGCAAACGGCCAAATTTTGCGATTCGCACTGTTTGCGAATGCAAAATCGCTTAATACATCTGGCCCATTCTTCCTTGGAAAAACCAATACTCCGCTGTTACAATAAATATCATCCATTATATATATCCTTGTGTTTAATTAATTTTATTTTATTAGTTTCTTTGTAGGGGTGGCCTTCTGCTGAGTTCGTCTCCTTTTCTATGTTACTTCCTTTGTGTGACCCCTTTCTCTTCTACTTTTTTTTATTTATCTTTCTCTGTTTCATTTTTTGTTTTGTTGCTATCGTAAATGATGGGAGAACAGAAGGCGCTGATAATTGTTTTTTCAAGCTAGCTGTTCTTTATTTATTGTGCTTACTGCTTGGATGTTCCAGCTAAGATCACTTCTATTTGGGTTTGCATTTTAAACTGTAACCTTTTGTTTTTGTGCTTCGTGCCTTTAATATAAATATAAGATTTGTAAATGTAAAAAAATGCATTATGATTGATTGCTATATTTAAAGATGAGCAAAGGCCAACTCGGTAAATCAGGCTGGTGAGAAGGCATCAAACAATGTAACAGGAACCGCTTTCCTTTTGGCCTCCTTAGTTGTCATAAATATACTTCACTGATAAACAATTAGCAAGTCGAATCGAGCGGTTGTAAATCATGAAACAGTTTTTGAAAGCTATGGCCATTTGGCAAGCGATGCTTTTAGTGCACAACTTTTTTTTCTTGAGTCTTGACAGGCAAAACAACATTCCAAGCTTAACAGGTTACAGATAGTAAAATTGATGTCTAACTTGTAAAGAGATGACTGTCTTTGGGATGTCGTGTGAGGACCCCACTAACAATTTTCTTATCTGCATTGTGTCATCACCCTTCCCAGACAGCAGACGAGGCTGAGCACTGGTGTCAGGCACAGGACTGAGATATTGACCGCTGGACTGACGCTCTGTAAACAGTCTTTCAAGTCAAATCCTTCGTCTGCTACTTCAGGCAATGTATGCACAATATTTATTAATGAAACAGGAAATTGATGGATATAGAACAGAAACCTTTGACTTTTCATTTTATTTTTAATAAACTCGGTAATGGTAAATTACTATGTGGCAGCCTTTCGGCCCCGATTTAATTAGAGTTTGAGTAAAAACAGTCAAAAGGGGGCCGCCATTTTAACAATTTTGAAAAGATTTAATGTTATTTGTCTGGAAGAACAATTAGTGCCTGGGGTATATTAAAGTTTTATTGCCAAACATGTGTGACACACATTTGTCTTCCAAAAACGTCAGATTACATTGTTTGAGTTATAACCACATGAATTAACATGACCCTAAATGTTGTCTAATTTTTATCACTATTCTAATTCTATCAGCTTGGAAAAATGAATTAATGAGAGTAGGGATTATGATGCCAGAGGACAAAATAACAGCCGGATTACCATTCCACTTTTGTGTGCCCCTAAAGAATGAGCACCGCACTGTGCCATGTTTCATAACAAAAAAACTATTTCTGACTCGAAAGAGTGGGACAAAAAATAGCCTGGTTTTACGACCATGTTTTACTTTGGGAGGTGGACAGCACCAGCGTGGAAGTGTACGGCCCCAGAGGTGAAAATGGGTGTCAGCCCTCTAACACAAATACAGTTATTTTTTTAAACAAATTAACCACTGTGAAAATGTGACTTGGCTTTGACTTTGTGGCATACTCTCGAGTGGGACTACCTTATTGAAATTCAAACTTTTAACTTGGAAACAATAAAAAGAAATTCTTATATCTGCAGATCGTTCACTTAATACCGAGATTGGTGCATGCCTCACCTAGCTGCAAATATTCAGATTGTGAATACATTTTCGTAGAAATATAGAAAATCATTGCATTCGGGAATAACTAAGGTTACAGTGTAATTTATGTTATGGGGAGACATCTCATGCATGGCTTTGAAGATCGTGCACCCCTGCCTCGAGTTTATAATGGCAAGCTGTGTTTAACTACATCACCACACATGACAATCAGACATGTGCACTGGAGGCATTTCTGTGACAGGAATGGAGACCCAGAGGGGGATCTATGGGCTGGTGTTGCACACTATGTGCACCCTTATTATCGAACCTGGCTACTATTAGCTCACAGGGCTGTTGAGGACTGATAGGGGTGGCAGCAGTGCTTAATTTGTGCATGGTGCTGAGCACCGGCACTTATTTTTGAGGGCCGGAGCTTAGTCTTCTGCCTCAAGCATTTGCTGCGAGCAAA
This sequence comes from Pleurodeles waltl, assembly GCF_031143425.1. NCBI lineage: Eukaryota > Metazoa > Chordata > Amphibia > Caudata > Salamandridae > Pleurodeles > Pleurodeles waltl. The sequence continues at coordinate 855,088,027 of NC_090443.1, forward strand.
ATACACATATGGGAAACACGGAGGAAGAGAAAAAAGAAAAAGCTTCACAATGGGAGAAAGTAGAAAGCTGCGAGAGTGAGCTGAAGGGGCAGAGAGTGGTTTTAAATGCATTGAATAGGTCTGAGATGGCTTTAGGATTACGCTGCCTCAGTATTCCCTATTCGCACATTTAATTACAGCAGCCGCGTGGTAAAGAAGAGGACTCTGGACACCGGCACCTTTTCATTTACAAATTAAGCACTGGGTGGCAGTAATAATGATTGCATTATAATGGCAGGCCTCCGTACTTTCTCTGCCAGGGGGAGTAACCTACTGGCTGCTCCTACCTTTTTGAAAGGGTCTGCATTGACCTAGCTTCCTTGGCATGTTTCCCCCTAACATTCTAACTTCAGACCTCCGTCTTTTTGCTAACTTCGTTTTTTGCTTGCCTGAGGTTTCTCCATTGCTAACCAGTGTTAAGGTGTGTGTGCTCTCTGCTTAAAACATAGTAACAGTGATCTATGACCAATTGTTATATTTAATTTAATTATAGGTCACTAGTAAAGTGGCACTACATGTGCCCAGGACCTGTAAAATAAATGCCTCTAGTGGGTCTGCAGCACTGATTGTGCCATCCACTTAAGTAGCCCTTTTATAATGTGTCAGGCCTGCCATTGCAGCCTGTGTGCAATTTTTAAACTGCCATTTCAGCCTGGCAAAATAAAACCTTTCACCAGTCCCAAATCATCCTTTTTAATACATATGACACCCCTAAGGTAGGCCCCAGACAGCCCCAAGGTCAGGGTTCAGTATATTTAAACATTTTACATGTCCTGGTAGTGAAAACCCTTAAATTCATTTTTACCAATGCAAGGCCAACCTCTCACACAGGAAAAGATTGGAATTACCTTTTCTATAGGAGTAATTTCCAATTGAGAAAAGGTAACCCTTTCATGCTTAGTGTCTCTGGAATCACAATTTAAAGTCCTAACTTATGGTGAAGTTGGATTTTAAATTGCAATTCTAAAAATGCCACTTTTTTAAAGCCAACCTTTTTTTGTCTTTGCCATTTGGTGATTACAGCCTGTCTCTGAGTCACATGACTGGGTGTAGCTGACGGTTGGGCTTTGTGTATTCCTCCTAGACAGCCACACACAATAAGGGGGGCTTAGGTGTGACTGAATTGGCCATCACAAGCAGGATGGGAGGGAGGAGCTGGGCCCATCCCACTTATACTTGAATAGGCTGTGTCCTGTCTCCACACAAGGTCTGCATAGCCCCTATAGTTAGTCTGGAGCTAGGCCAAGGAAGGCAGGGAATCTGAGTACTTCAAAGGCATGCCTCTAGAAGCTTCTTGTCACTTCAATGGCACAAATGTGTATAGATACTGGACCTGTGACACCACCACTTCAGTACACGTCCCTGTAGATACTGTGCCAGAAAGAAGGACTGCTGTGGTGCTGGTTGGACTGCCACTCTGCTGGACTACTGCTCTGAAGGAACTGCTGCCCAATTGTGCTGTACTGCTGCCTGCTGTTCTCTTGCCTGGGGAAGGAGGACAGGACCTGCAACTTCCCAGGACAAGAGACTCCAGGGGCTAGTCTTCTGGTCTGATCTCTGTCTCAGAGAGATAAAAGGTTTGCAAGCATCGTGTGCCAGGTGCTGAACCCAGCTGCAATGCGTTCCTGATGACGAACAGGTGCACCCCAGGTGCACCCCAGGTCTTGGACCCTTGGAGTGGCTCAGCAGCTGAAACCAAACTTTGGGGCTCTTGGCGACTGTGAATGGGCCCTTTCACTGCTCACAGCATGATTCTACACGAAGCTCCACCAGCCCAACTCTTCAAACTTCAGCACTGACCACTCTCAGAAGACTGTCAACTAAAAGCTGCAGCATGCCCCTCTACCAGTGCTTTAAATGGGCTGGTACTGAGTATCTGCACTTCTTTAGTTTGAAAGGGAGAGTACCTTCACTTCTCAGCTCTGATGCAATACATTTAATGGGTAGAGTATCGTCACTTCTCAGGAGCAAACAGGTACTCTAAATAGTGAGTACCTGCACTTCTATATTTCCATTTAAAACACTGCCCTCTACGATGACTGGCCTGCTATTCACACTATGTGACAGCCTCCCATGGCACCTTCCTTGTTCTTTGAGGTCTTCTCTAAGGCAAACAGGACTCTTGGTGCTGAATTGACTAATCTGGGGAGTGTAGCCGACCTGCACTCCATCACGTTTGGCCTGAACTTCTGACTTTGACCTGGCCCATTGCAACCAGATACCCAGAGTGGTCGCTTTGTGCCTTTTAGTATTATTTTCAATAAATGATAGCCCTGGTTCTACTGATTGGATTTTTGTCATTTTGGTCCTGTTGAATGTATTCAATTTTACTCACTAACTTTTTCTAACTTGGTGTGCAATGCTTTTTGTGTGGTGTTTTTCTCTTTATTGCTGTTTGAAATGTTGCACACATATTTTGCACATTTTCTCTAAGTTAAGCCTGACTTCTCTGGGCCAAGATACCTAGGGTAATGAGTACAGGTTAATTTGGGGTTTGCTTGTACCTTACCCTGTCAAGGATTTTGTTGCTGCGTGACCAGGGCTCATACCCCAGTGAACCAGTAACCCATTTAACTACTTTCTGCCAGTCTCTTGGGGGACAAGGATGTTGTATGTTTATGGTTGATGGCTGTATGTAGAGAATGTGTGTTGAGCTTGTGTAACAAATGTGACCACATCCATAAAGGAATCGATTTTCTGCTTTGAACATCCATGTGGTACCTAAAATAGAGGAAGGGAGAATGCCCACATAGCAGATCAGAATTTCACATATCTTCCAGGCCATTTCAGGAATCCTTTGTAGGAATCCTTTGTAGGGGGTGAATCTATTGGGTGTGGTAGAATGGAAAGAAACTGCTCCTTTGAAGCTTATTAGGTTTTCACTGCCCATTCTAGGCCCACTTTTCACTGGAAGGGTTACCCCCATGGGTTAACAGATAGTTAATAGTGGCAGCTTTTCTTTCTTTTGTACTCTTGTCTCAGCTGGACCATTGTGAGTGGAATAGCAAAGCAATCAGAACTGCCCTCTTGGTTTCAAAGTTGGTATAAAGAAATAACGGACAGGGTGCCAGTGATGACTGAGAAACTTTCTGTGTTCCATTGTTTTGGATCTATCTCCCTTTGCTAGGCTTCGAACCAGCACCCTTAAGTACTTCAAAAAGCATGTCAGGAGGTGCTGTAGGACCTTCCTGTAAGGGTGATAGCTGACCAACTGTTCAGGAGGGCCGCTGGAGATCGCCTTGTACAAGAAAGGCACTTCTCAAAAAGAGAAAGACTATGAAGAAAACTAGGAAGGATGACCTAGAGAGGTCTCTGCAGCAATTGGTGTGGACCTGAAATGCTCCTCATGGGTGCCACCAGGGATCTCAAAGTGTCCCCAAGTGTGACCTCATGCGTATGAACCCACGATCAAAGGGTACTGGAGAATTCAACTCTATCTGAGCTCTGATGTGAAGCCAGGTGCTAAAAAGTGTCAAGACTCTTAAATTATCTGGGGTGCAATCCATGGTTACCCGAAGGAAAAGTAAAAGTGTTAGTGGAAAACCTACATCAACAAGGAGGCCAATCCCAGGCTTGAGTACTCACTACTACCACCAAGGCTGGAAACCAAGGCCCATATTTATAGTTTTTGACCCAAACCAGCGCTGCCATTCCTACGCACCATGCGGACACCATATTTAAGGATTGACGTTAGCCGGTGTAGGGGAAAATGGGGGTTGTGCATCAAAAAATGGTGCAAGTCAGGTTTGAGTCAAAACTCATGGCTCAAACTGGACTTGCGCCATTTTTTGACACACAACCCCCATTGAAATGACTCCTGTCTTAGCAAAGAAGGAGTCATGCCCCCTTGCCCAATGGCAATGCCCAGGGGACTTCTGTCCCCCTGGTCATTGCCATTGGGCACAGTGGCATGTGGGGACGGCAAAATTGGGCCCCCCCTTATGGCACTTTAAAAAATAATAATAATACTTACCTGAACTTACCTGTACTTACCTGGGATGGGTTCCCCCACCTATGGTTGTCCTCCAGGGGTGGGCAAGGGTGGCAGGGGGTGTCCCTGGGGGCAGGGAAGGGCACAGCTGGACTGCTCCCATGGTCAGAGACCATGGAAGTGAGCCCACAGGTCCCTTAACGCCTGCCCTCACCCAGGCGTTAAAAAAAGGCACACATCAGGCTGTGCACTGTTTTTTAAGGCCCGCCCCCTGCTGGAGTATAAATAAGGCGCACATGCCTTAAAGTCATTTTTTGGGCGGGAACACCTACCTTGCATGTCATTAATGCAAGACAGTTTCCCGCATCCAATAAATGACGCACACGGAGGAATTTTGATGTCCTCGGGCGTCATAGTATAAATATGGTGCATGGTTTGCACCGAATGTGCGTCAACATTTTTGACACACATTTCGCGCAAATGGAGTATAAATATGCCCCCAAGTTTGTTTGGGAGATGGGTTTTATGATTGTGCTTGAGAAAGACCCCAACCTTCAAACTCAGTTGAGCTGCAAGCATTTGACTTCACTGCTACTGTCCGCACTTATCTGATTCAATGCACCAATATAAAAAACTGCCCTTGCACAAGTCAGATGGGCAAGGATGAAGAAATTGCCCTCTATGGTGCATGGACCATGTGGCGCACACAAATGAGCTGCACTGGTATGCTGACCACCTAAGGACATAGGCACTGTCTGTGCTCTTGATGATCAAGTGGACAACAAGGTATTGTGCTTACCAGGTGAACAACAAAGGGGTGGGACAAAGCTCATATGAATGGAGAAGGAATAATCACGAGGCCTGGCTGTAGCAGGGTGGCCCACCCAAAGTGTTTTGCAGAGTTTGCAATGCTTCCTGCTAAAAGCATCATAGGGACTGTCAGGATTGTTATAGGCTGTGCTTTATAAAGATGTCCCACAGGGAACAGCCTGCATTGTGTCCCCCAGTACATGTAAAACATTTTTCTAAAAAACATGCAGTATAACTTTCTAACTTCTTTCTGACATATGCTCTCTATTACATTGTGTATCATTTAGTAAAGTCATTTTTCTCTGAATTCAAACTCTAAACCCAAAAGAAAAAAGCGTAGATCGAGAATGGCACCACAACTAACCATCTCTGTTTAAAGACGAAAGATCCTTCTATGTAAAAACTTCTAAAACAATGCAAATCTCTGCCCAAGAGAAGAGGGAGCATCATCAACCACTTAGAATTTATAAAATAAATAAAAACTTGGCTATCACTCATGACATGACACAATCACAAGAAGACTACATGTAATTAACATTCTCTAGGAATGTTAATAGCAAGGCCCATTAGGTTAGGCCCACAGCACTGTAGGAGGGAGTGAAAACAGTGAGATGGCTAACAACTATTTTCCACAAACGTGCATGGCCAAGTAAAGTATTCCTAATGATGGATTATACATGTATCATCAACGGTTCAAATTCTATATACATCAATATAAAGATAGTAAGTACATGCATGCGCATCTGCACCTATCTCTTACACTCTCTGCAACACACAACACAAGCTTATGTGCTGTTTAAAGCACTTAGAGTAGCTCTATCTCACCTTCAATCCCCTTTCAAAAATGTTTTCCTACTTAGGCAAAACTACATCCATCATGCTCTCAATCATACACTAGAAGGGTGCCAAAGAAAGTGATGAAAATAAGACCACTTCCATTATTTGGTCAAGGGTAAAAAGGTATTATTTAACATAAATTTCTGGAGCAGCTACTTACTCAAAATTAAGAAAGCACCTCACAGGGGGGATGGAAAGTACTATGTAAAAAACAATACTATATTACCATACACAGTTTGATATGCACCCTCCATTTTAGGTCGCCAATGTGATTATATTAGATTAATTTATAAAAAGATTTGCACAGGTTTACTATAAACACCTTAATTAGCATGGGCTTTTTTGGAAAAAAGTAATTTCAAAGCATACTAATAAAATTTGACCCAATAACAGTGACAATTGTAATTTGATTTATTGACTTGTGCGTTGTATTCAATGTATTTACAATCTGAACAATTGTTACATGCTTCCACACTGATTGTGTCCATTTCCACACTGGCATCATTTTGGCATTTGTCAGCTCCACTGTGTTATATTTCCTACAGTAGCTCACCCATCACTCCATACTGGACAATCCCATTAGCACCAAAGGAGAAGGGGTACGCTTGATGATCCAGCAGTAGAAATAGACATCAATTAGCCTGATGATGAGCTAACTAATCTGTTTTAAACTTATCAAGTTAAGGAAATGTCAAATGGTGAACTAATATTTATTATCATTGTTGTATTGTGCAGGCCTGATTTGGATTTTGCTGAGGAGCCCTAATAAAATAACAAATTGAAACAGGGTCTCTGTTCAAGGGGCCAGTTTCAATGTCCATTTTTTTTATTTCTACCGACAGTGGTGGGTGGTGATCTGTGAGAAAGGTGTGCTGTTTTAGTTCAGCCAGATTCCAGCGAGAAAGCTGAGCTTCTTCTACGAAGGGTTGGTTCCCATGAAATTTTGGAAGAAACTGCCTCAGAGTACATTCAAACACAATTTTCATTGTGGGGTGCTGGGCTAACCATTTGATACACATATTACTGCGGCCAGGTCAGCTGTGTGACAGAACCTCTGCAAGACTTCTGCCTGTGTACAGGACCTGGGGTGAGGGAGGTGAGGGGCAAGGTCTGCTGGTCTCCTTGCTGTGTAAGGGGACATCACCCAGTGAATCCAAGACCACCTGACCTGGAGCTGTGAGCGCTAGAGCCTGCCTGCTTACCAAGCCTGCTTGACCCAGTTGCTCAGGATCCATAATAAGCTGGGCTCCGAAACATCAGGTGTAAAGGGCCTCAGTTCCCACATTTGGGGCCAGTAACACCTGTGTGCACTGTGGCCCTCTGAAAGGGGTTCTGACGCCACATATGCCAAGACATATAAACAATAAACTTGTGTCAAAAGTTTGTTATTAATGCCATCCATCTAACAAGGGTGACGCTTCTGTCAAAAAGTACCTGTGGAATGTCAAGACCAGCACTTTACTATAGTTGCTTACCCTTCCTAATATGTCAGGGTAACCCCCTCATGCCAACAATTACCTCCAATATGCCAGTGCAGCACTTTGCCCTAGGTGGCTCATAAATCATGAAAAACCTCTGTTAGACCTGGCATCCTTAGCATGGTGTCCCCCTAACATTTTGCCATCAGACCTCCTTTTGTGGCTGACCGTTTTCACCGGCCTTAGGGTTGTGCTTACTTGCCACTGCTAACCAGTGCTAAAGTGCCTGTGCTTTTTCCCTAAAATGTGGTAACACTAGCTTATCTTCAATTGGCATGTTTAATTTAATTATAAGTCCCTAGTATACTGTCCTACATGTGCCTAGGGTCTGGAAATAAAATGCTACTCATGGGCCCGCAGCACTGAGGGTGCCACCCACTTAAGAAGCCCTTAAACCTGTCTCAAGCCTGCCACTGCAGAGCCTGTGTGCAGTTTGAAACTGCCATGTTGACCTAGAAAAGTAAACCTCTTGTCAGGCTCAAATCTCCCTCTTTAAAACACATTAGTCACCCCTAAGGTAGGCCCTAGACAGCTGTAATGGTAGAGTGCAGTGTATTTAACAAGTTTGGCATGCACTTTTAAGTTTTAAATGTCCCGGTAGTGAAAAACTTCTACATTTGTTTTTCACTAATGCAAGGCCTAGCTCTCCCATATGTTAACATAGGGATTAATTTATTACATTTTATAAGTGTAATTTAAAATCTGGAACAGATGGATTTTTCAAGTTTGGTGTCTTTGGAATCATAATTTAAAATCACTACTTATAGTGAAGCAGGATTTTAAATTGCGAAAAAAAATGCCATCAGAATCACTATCTGTGTAAATAATGATTCTGATGGTGGTGTTCCGAGGAGTGCTCCCTTTAATAATTATTGCTTTTTGATTTCCCATTTGGGATTACTTTGAGTGTTTCTGTAACTGAACAAGTTTATTTAGAGAGTTGAAGAATATAGGTCTTCTCTCTATGTTAAAGGAGATTTATACACTTTAAGGATTGGATCTTGAATTCTAGTCCCTTGAAAAGCTCAGTGGTCAGTATTATTTTTGTTCTTTTTGCCCCAAATATTGCTTGTCCTGATGATGACCCATTAGATTTTAAGGGTAACAATGCTTTTGACACATCATTTGCAAATTTGGGATGAAACATTGACTATGATAGGTTCCATCTTGAGTGGGCTACTTACTTGAATTTAAGACCCTCTGCCATTGTTCTTTGTTTACACTGTATATTGCCTTTATGTGTTTGTTTTGTGTAAAATGTGGAGCACAAATTGTTTGTTTTCATATGATGCAGTGAAAAAAATCCTTACCTAATAAGAAATTATTTTGTTTTGAATTTCCTGTTGGGCATCATTTCATTATCATTTCTATTTTCATTTGAAAATGTGTGCTATATGGGTACATTACCTCCTGGAACCACTGTAGTTTTTTAATGGTTTAACTGCCCTGGGTTCTGGGTCAACAGGGCTGCCCCTGTTGTAGCTAACTAGTTTTAGAAAGTTGGCATTTTCTTAGTTTAGCCATTTGTGCCTACTGACTGCCTCTGATCACATGGTTGGGTTGGGGTGACATCTGGGCTTTGTGTATTTCTCCTAGACGGTCACCCACAATGGGAGCTTAGATGTGACCCGATGGGGCCTTGATGGGCCATCCTGGACAGGTTGGGAGGGAGAAGCTTGGTGCATCCTCACTTACACCTGAATAGGCAGTATCCTTTCCACACATAAAGGGCTGCATACCCCGCTGTAGTGATTCTGGAGCCAGGGCCGGGAGTGCTCTGCACTTCAAAGGCATGTATTTGAAGTTTCCCCCACTTTAAAGACCCATCTGGGTATAAGTACCAGATCTCTGACACCACCTCTTCAATACCCTCCTGGACCTGCAGATACTCTGCCAGGAATGCGAGGAAACAGGACTGGTGTGCTGCTGAAGGCCTGCCTCACTGCTGGATTGCTGTCTGCTGGGCTCCTGCTTTGCTTTACTGACCTGTGCCTGTTGCCCTTAGGAGTGAGAAGGATTGGATCTGAATCTCTTCAACCCAAAACCCAGAGTGACTCCAAAAGCTAGTTGGCTGGCCTCCTGATCTGAATTCTCAGGGACATAACAGACTCCCAACTACTATGCTTCAGCAACTGGACTCTGCCATGTGTGAGTCTGTACTGCCAAGTGGTGCCACTCCAATCTTGGACATTTGGAAGTGGGCCTAAGGTGCTTGCTCCAGCTTAACCAACGCATCCTCTACTGGGGAAGCAGAAATGGTGCATTGGTGCTGGTACATGGAGAAAATTGATGCATCACCTCTGGTTTGTGGGTCAGAACCAGGTGGCTACCAGGATCCACTCGCCGCTGTACCTCACATCTCAACACCAGGTAATCGTCCTCGGGACCAGCACTGTTGCGCTTTTCTCAGCACAAGGTCCTTGCATCCTCATCGAAGGCAGTCTTGATAATGACACCAAAACTCTGCATCACAGCCTCTGCGCCCATTGGAATCAATGCATTGCCACGATTGCACCTCAGTTCCTCAGCATCGAAGCAGTAGAAATTCTCACTGCAGCTTGACCTCATCTTGGGACCAGTGTATCGCTGCTGTTGCATAGGAAAAAGCAACGCATCTCCTCTACTGAGTTCTTTGGAACCAGCACATCACTCCTCAACCAGTATTTAAGGTACTTTTGTTCAGCATGCATTTTGGGGTCCCTGTAGCTGGCCTTAACTACATCGTGGTCAGGCAAAAAATTTGACTATGTCCCGGTCATGTGTGACCAGATATCCTCAGTTGCTGCTTTTGGCTTGCATGGGCTATTACACAGTTTATTCTTTAAAAAATCATTACTCAAGTTCTACTTGTTGGATTTTTGTCATTTGGGTCTTGTTTTATTTATTTTATTAAGTTCTATGTTCCTAACCTGGTGTGGGATCCTTTGTGTGTAGTGTTCTCACAGTTTTACTGTTTGAAGTGTTGCACAAACAAGTTACATATTGCCATCAGGTTAAGCCTGTCTGCTCTGTGCCAAGCTACCAGAAGGTGAGCACAGGTTAATTTGGGGTTTGCTTGTGTCTTACCTTGACAAGAATTGTGGCTGCTGCTTGGCCAAGGCTCACACCCTAGTCAACAAACAACCCAATTTCTCACAACCTCCAATATGTCAGTACCCTACACACCAAGAATTGCCTGCAATATGCCAGATCTAGAATGTTGCCCTTTTTACCTCATATGTAAATAATTGCCTCCGTATGCACACAGCCAGTGCCAAACTCGCAAGTGTAACATACACTCCTAATTTCTCACTCATTCTTAAAGACTCTCCCACAACCATTCATTCTCACTCACTCATTCTTACCCTTATTCACTCTCACCTTTCTCTCTAATTCCCTCTGATTCACTCATTAGAACTCAGTTTCACTCACACTCACTTATTCACACTCACTTTTCTGCTGCACACATATTTAAGCTCATTTACATTCACTCACACACTCATCCTGACTCAAACTTATTCCCTCAAACCCATTCATTCTAACTCACAACTATCACTGGCTCACTTGCTCACATTCTTAAAATCTCTCTCAGTTTCACACCTTTCTCTTTCTTATTCTCACTCACTCACTGGTTCTCACTCACAGTTTACCTGCTCTCACTGACTTTGCAGTCACTCACTATAATTCACTCATTTTCACTCATAGGCATGCACACACTCATATGGTTACACACACATTCAGTGTCTCTTATACACACTCTCCCTATTTCACAAGCTCTTACTTAACCTTTTTTTACTTGCCTGGCTTCATCTGCCTACACTAATCTGCTTCAGCTCCTCAGCTGCTGGTGCGTGGAACCTCAGCAGGCACCCACCTCCTTCTCACCTCTAGCTCTGAAGCAGGAACTCGAAAGCTGATGTCTGCATAATGAATTTACTAGCCACTGAGCAGACATCAGTTTTTAGCTCCTTTCTTTTTCACCTCACCCTGTCCTAGCATATCGACCTCACCTAACCCTCCTAATCCTATCACGAGACTGGAGATGGTGAGGTGACAAGGTGATTAACAGATGCCCCTGGGCCCTGCAGGGATTAAGCCTAAAGTGCCTGGGGGCTATTGGTGTGTGCAGCACATAACTAAATGGGTGGCACTAGATGTTACAAACCTCTGAGGCCAGCCCTGAATACTCCCTGATGGATGGTGCAGGGGCCTCTATTCTCCAGTACCAACCACTAGGCAGATTCTCTGCCCTTCTCAGTGTAGGGTTTTAAAAGAAGGTGCAGCCCTGACACTCCTAAGAGTGAGCTGTCAGGAGATTCTGCCATACTAACAAGAGATGGAATTGATGTGCATTTGCAGGCGGATTTCTGTCTACACCACAAAAAGCATGGAGAGGGTTGGACAAAGTAGGCTATGCAATGCCCAAGTAAGAGAAAGAATGCTTTGATTGTATCTGTGGACCCATGGTGCCATTGGTCTGAAAATGTCCTGTGGAACCTGCAGCATACTAAAAAGGGTGTTGTTTCCCCCTGCCAACACTATAGAACAAGCTGAGTACTGATAAAACGGTGGTAATGAATTAAACATCAGCAGAAAAATATGGAAAGCTTCATGATGGAAGCAGCAAGAGCACAATATTGTGAGACTAGGGTGAATAAACTGATCATTATATTTCCACCGGTAATAAGTTGATGTATTTGCCATTACCTGAGTGATCATTCTCCTGTTCACATACTCCTCTCATTTCCCTTGTATAGCATTGTCCTAATGGCAAATAGCTTCCTTGTGGGGTAATCTACACATGGTCAGCCCTGGCAGGGCCCAAGAAGTCACCCATCCCACTTAATGCTATGCACCTGCTTCACTTACGGGACATGTTGAAAGCTGCTCTGAAGCAGCAGGACCAAAGACACAATTGGTGCCTGCCCAGTTAGAATTACCTGCGCAGGTGTAAACATTCAGAGCACAATGCGAGTGATGTCATTTCTCAGTCATCAGTGCCATGCAATGAAATGACCGGGCCACCTGGAGGCAGAGCTTGTCCTTAGTGAAGAAGGCTGATCCCTAACGTGCTCCATCTGTGGCCGCTTCTGCATTTTCAGAATAGTTGACTCCTGTAGCCCTATTTATAAAAAAGGTAAGTTTGTGTGTGCAAACATGGAGATGTGAACTAAAGCAGACCGAAGAGAGGTAACAGCGTCATTCGTATACCATCACTGAGATGGGTCCACCAACAGCCAATTTCATCATGACGAATGTTTGGATTTAGGCTTCTTTTTAAAGATCATTGACTCATATTCTATTGGGAGTATTAACTCGGTGCTCCATCAGTCCCTGGGGGAGGGGAGCCCTTAGTTGTGCTGTGGGCTGGGGCCCCCTTTTCTTCATCCTCCTCCCTCCCCTTTGCGCTGGTCCTGCGACGGGAGAGGAAATAATGAAGGGGATGCGTTGGGCCAGAAACGTGTCATTGAGAGGCAACGCAGGGGACCTAAGCAGGAAGATATTTAAAATGGACCAAACCAGCCCTTCTTGCCCCTGGATCTCTAAAGGTGTCTGTGATTGTGCCCTCCCTTCAGGAACAGCCGTCGGAATCACTGGAAGACCAGAGTCGGTGCGTGCAGCTTGTGCCTGAGTCCTTCATTGCAGCAGCAGAGCCCTTCAGAGTCACTTTGGTGCAGGCAGGATCTCATCGGCACAAAAGTGCAGCGTTTGCAGGTAAGGTGGGGGACACGAGGGTGGCAGACAGGGGATAACGGGGCCACCTCGGCGTAGCCGGCAGTAAAATCACCAGGGGCCTGTAGAATTTCCCAGTTAGTGTAATAACCGACTATATATATCTCTGACCAACTTGCAGGTTAAGCATTCAAGTTTTCTCCCGCTTCAGTTTTCTTTGTCATTGTTGTCAGATCGGCGCTTGCTTAGCATGCAAGAGGTAGCTGGATTGTTGCCCGCATTCTCCAAATGTGTATTTGCCTTTAATAAATTGATGTTTGTTAGAAATGGTGTCTCTAGTTGGCAGTCGGTTTGCACCCTGTCCAAGTAGGACCCTCACTCTAGTCAGGATAAGGGAGATACCCGCTCAGATAACCCCTGCTCACCCCCTTGGTAGCTTGGCACAAGCAGTCAGGCTTATCTCAAAAGCAATGTGTAAAGCATTTGCACATAACACACAGTAATAAGTGAAAGCACTACAAAAGGACACCACACCAGTTTTAGAAAAATTACCAATATTTATCTATATAAAACAAGACCAAATACGATAAAAAATCCAACATACAGTAAGAAAAATATGAATTCTGCAAGATTTACTCAAAACTACAGTTCCTGGAAGTCGCTAGCTCCACCTGGGGCTATAACGGCATCGTGATCAACAAAACCAACAGTTCAGGCCGGCTGTGGCGTTGCAGGCCAGCTACTGTGTCGGGAAGACCCACAAACAGTACCTTGGATTTGAAGGGCGTCATGATCCTCGTGGTGAGCTCCAGAGAGCTGCGTCGCTGGCGTCAGTTCCGGTGTCAGTGCAGGAGTCGTCAGGCCCTTGAAGTCATGCACATCGGGGATTGAACTCCGGGCTGATGAAAACAGGTGCGCGGGCGTGGATGGCTTCGGGGCTGCGGTGCAAAGCGGGACGATGCGACGTGCGGTGCCCACAGGTCACGGTGCAGGCAGCGACTCGGTGACGGCGTCCAGCGGCGTCGGTGAGACCAGGGCTGCAGTGTGAAGAGGGGCGGTGCAATGTGCGGTGTCCACAGGTCTCGGTGCAGGCAGCGGCGTCGTCATTGCGGAAGCGCTGTCGTTGGTAGGCCCAAGCCAGCGGTGCAGGATGGGACGGTGCTTTGTGACCCTCACGAGCGGTGTCCACAGGCCACCGTGCAGGCAAGAATGCCTGGTGACGACACTGGAGCCAATGGTGCTGGCGTCGGTGGACTGGGGCTGTGGCACGGGACGGTGCCTCGTGCTCCTCAAGAGCAGTGTCCACAGGTCACGGTGCAGGCAGCGGCGACGGTGTCAGCAGGAGCGACGTCATCAGGGATGCCTAGGCTGCGGTGTGAGCAGGTGACACCGGAGTGCGGGGCCCACAGGTCGCGGTGCGAGCAGCGGCTCGGTGAAGTCGTCCGATGAAGGTGTCGCTGAGACCAGGGGCCCGGTGCGAAGCGGGGCAAAGCGACTCTGTGCCGCATCGGCAGCTCACGGTGCAGGCCAGCGGCGTCGTTGGTGGCGTCGCAGTGGTTTCTCCTCTTCCCAGTTCCCAGTGCTGCAGGTCGAGGAAATTGAAGTCTTTGGTGTCCCTGAGCCTTCCAACAGGAGGCAAGCTCTACTCTAAGCCCTTGGAGAACTTTCTCAAGCAGGACACACAGCAAAGTTCACACTTTGCACTCTTTTCAGGCAGAAGCAGCAACTGCAGGCCAGTCCAGCAAAGCAACACAGCAAGGGGACGGTACTCCTCCTTCAGCTCTTCAGCTCTTCTCCTGGGCAGAGGTTCCTCTTGATTCCAGAAAGATTCTAAAAGTCTGGGGTTTTGAGTATTCTTCTTATACCCAGTTCTGCCTTTGAAGTTGGCAAACTTCAAAGCAAAGTCTCAAGTGTTTGCAAGATCCTTCCTTGTCCAGGCCAGGCCCCAGATGCACACCAGGGTGTCGGAGACTGCATTGTGTGAGGGCAGGCACAGTGCTTTCAGGTGTGAACGACCACTCCTCCTTCCTCTCTAGCTCAGATAGCTCATCAGGATATGCAGGCTACACCCCGCCCCCTTTTGTGTCACTGTCTAGAGGAGAGGTGTGAACAGCCCAACTGTCAAACTGACCCAGACAGACAATCCACAAACAGGCAGAGTCACAGAATGGTATAAGCAAGAACATGCCTACTTTCAAATAGTGGTATTTTCAAACAGACAATTTAAAAACCAACTTCACTAAAAGATGTATTTTTAAATTGTGAGTTCAGAGACCCTAAACTCCACATACATTTTTATCTACTCTCAAAGGGAATCTGTGCTTTAAGGATATTTAAAGGCAGCTCCCATGGTAACCTATGAGAGAGATAGGCCTTGCACAGTGAACCCCGAATTTGGCAGTATTTCACTGATAGGACATGCAAAACACACTAGTATATGTCCTACCTTAAACATACACTGCACCCTGCCCCTGGGGCTGCCTAGGGCCTACCTTAGGGGTGTCTGACATATAGTGGAAGGGAAGGTTTAGGCCTGGCAAGTGGGTACACTTGCCAAGTCGAATTGACAGTTTAAAACTGCACACACAGACTGCAATGGAGGGTCTGAGTCATGTTTACAGGAGCTACTAATATGGGTGGCACAACCAGTGCTGCAGGCCCACCAGTAGCATTTGATTCACAGGCCCTGGGCACCTCTAGGGCATGTTACTAGGGACTTATTAGCAAAACAAATATGCCAATCATGGATAAACCAATCCACAGCACAATTTATATGGGGAGCACTTGCACTTTAGCACTGATTAGCAGTGGTAAAGTGCGCGGAGACAATAAACCAGCAAAAACAGACCTAAATAAATAGGAGGAAGAAGGCAAAAAGTTTGGAGATAACCCTGCAAAAAGGGCCATTTCCAACAATGTTTTACTGAAAGCATGCAAATGGTTTCTTTTGTAGCACATGGGAGGTTGGTGAATACCCCTCTGGGTGCAGTTGAGTCATGTTGTTAATGCATGCAGGTGATTATATGTAGAGAACTAAAGGGGGGGTTGGTGAGCACCCTGCATGCTGCAATTGTGTGTTGGATTACCGGGTTTCTTTAAACATGCTGTTGTCGATGAAGTTCGGCAAAAGGGGGGTTGGTGAGTACCCCTCGGTGCAGTGGTAATTTGTCAACCTTGGGGCGGTAGGTGCAATTTTTAGAACTGGGACATATCTAATGGATCCTTCTCTCTTTTTTGGTAAATAACCCATGCCTAAATGGGATAGCACAGTCACAGCAGTCACCAATTGCGTCTTTCAGCATGGCCCCCAAGCGTGCTTGATCGGCATCCAACGCCCCCATGCCACAGACGGACTTTCGCTCACTCAGTGACCTTTGGAGGTTGGACAAGACCCATGGCATGGACTAGGCCCTCCGGAAGCTGTCAGAAGGCCCTGAAAAGAATCCACAGTCCAGACCAGCTCCCACCCTTCCCAAGCAGCAGAGAAAGGCTCCAGTACGTTACAGGGATTCCTCCTCGGGGCCCAAAGCTACATGAAGCACTCAACCAAAGGACGCAGCTACACGGGGTGAGTCCACGAGGCAGCCCTTGGCAGTAGCTCCCAGAAGCCAGTCCACAAAGGTACGGGTGGTCAATGCCAGCGAAGTGGCTAAGGCCCAGAGTAATCTCCACGAGCCTGGCCCCCAGGAAGGTGATTCGCCTGGGGCGGATAAGGTTCCGGTAGCAGCACAGCCCCAGTGGGGGCCTGATAGCACTCAATCCACCTCAGCCATTCAAAGCACAGCAATAGGTTTCTTAGCACCAACCCCGGGACAAGGGGTAGTCGGGCAGGTAGGTACGGCTCAGTCCTCTATCCAGGTGAATTCAGCGGGTGGGCAGGCGTGTGCTTCGGTGCAGGTATGGGCTTTGCCCTTGGTTATAAATACCTCAGTCCCAACCACCCCTGTCCAGACTCCACTTTCTACCAGTCCATTGTTCCTGGGCTCCACTGCACCCGCTCTGGCTCCTCATGCAGCAATTGCCTGGCTCATTATTGCAGAGACCAGGGAGAAGATTTATAAAGGGGAATAAGTGGACATATTTGACTTGATTAACGCGGGTGAAGTCCCGGGGAAGGCTAGATCGGGAAAAGATGGGGAACTCAGATCGAGGAAGGTTTGGATAGAATGGTCCCTGAAGAATTGGGTGACAGGGTTTTCCATCCACGCAGTGATCCTGACAGAGAAACATCCATCCTTGGCCCCTCAGCTGTTTGCATACATTTCACTTATTCATAGTGTGGCTTCGGAATTTCTGGTTTCTGCCTGCCTTCAGTATGATGTTAAGTTCAGACAGATGAACACAGTCAGACCAGAGATGACGTGGGACCAAAAGGAGAAGACTCTGTGGTACTCTGAATTCACTCTGTGCCCCTATGGGGCAAAGGCAGGGAAGCCCTTTCGGTCTGATAGAAGCGCGGGGGACAAATAAAACTCGCCCACTGGCAATATAACAAAAAGCAATGCAGTAGGGGTCCTACCAGCAAATTCAAACACATATGCTCGTTCTGTGGGTCTCAGTGACACCCCGAAATCAAGTGTTTCAAGAAGCATGGTAAACAGAAGGAATCTTAGCCACTCAAAAACAGACAGTAGCAATCCTACTGGTAATCTTCCTATGCCCATACATCTTCACATTCTGGCTCATCTGCTCAGTAGGTACAAGAATGCAAAAGACGTCCATGTCTTACACCACAGTTTAAAAGAGGGTTTTCACATACTTTCTAATGCCCCTCCTGCCCCGGTCCCGCCTAGGAAACCTGAGGCAACCAAAGATAGCACTGGAAAATATCATGAAGGAAGTTCAAGTGGGGAGGGTGCAGGCCCCTTTCTGTCCCCATCTTGGGAGGGCTTGGTCTGTTCACCATTGTGCCTGGTCCCAAAAAGAAAGCCAGGAAAATGTTGCCTTATCCACAATCTATCATTCCATGAAGGCACATCAGTCAATGATGGTTTAGCCCAAGACCTATGAACTGTGCGATACACCACTTTGATGAGGCTCTGGGCAAGTTACAGAAGCTATGGAGAGGGGCTTTGATGAAGAAAGCTGACATTGCATTGGCCTTCCGCCTCCTGCCAGTGCATCTGGAAAACTCTTGCCTACTGAGGTTCACATTTGAGGAGCAGAATTACTTGGATATCTCCATGCCCATTGGATTCTCCATTGCATGCTTGTTTTTATGAGTCCTTTCGTAGGTTCCTACAATGGGCAGTGAAGGATGTGGCTACCACAGATGGGGTAAGGTGCTATTTAGATGATTTTTTGTTTATGGGACCATCAGGCTCCATGGACAGCGAGAAGGCCCGGGCCCTTGGGGTGCCATTAGCAGCCGACAAGGCGGATGGCCCCTCCACACGTATAACATTTTTGGGTATCAAAATTGACTCTGTGGTGGGTGTGTGTAGGCTTCAGGCAGACAAGGTCACAGCATTCAAAGCATCTATTGAGGCCTGCCTAGCGGGCAGGAAGGTCACTTTTCACCAGCTGCAAGTGTTGGTTGGGCAGTTAAATTTTACTTGCGGATGATCCCTATGGGGAGGGTTTTTAAAAAAAATCACCAGGGCTATGGCATGTCTTTGGTGCAAGCACCACCATACTAGGCTGTCCCCGCAGGTCAGAGAGGAATTGAGGACTTGGAAGGATTTTCTGGATAACTTCAATGGCACTCTCCTATGGCAACAGTCACCGCGGTCCAGCACCTAGCTGGCCCTGTTCACTGATGCAGCGGGCAGCGTGTGGGTTTCGGGGCAATCTGTGGTTCTGATTGTGCATGCAGCACTGGCAAGAAGAATGGCAGGCCGCTGGACTCACAAGAAATTTTACCTTCCTTGAGCTTTTTCCCATCATTGTTGCACTGCAGATCTGGGGGGACACCTTGGCCAACAGCTGAATAGTGTTCCGGTCAGACAGCATGAAGGAGGCCATTGTGATAAATAATCAGAATGCTAAGTGCCCATTCGTGTTACACTTGCTTAAAGCCCTTATTCGCAGTTGCTTGATGCATAACATATACTTTCAGCGAAGCATGTCCCGGTTGTTAATAACGCTGTGGCTGACACCATCTCTTGTTCCAAGTTGACAGAGTTCAGAGCACTTTGGCAGCAAGTGGATGAGACGATGTCGGTCTTTCCTCTGGAATTGTGGAAGCTTTGTGCCCGATCGCCTCAGACCTGATCGCCGCATCCTTGGCACCCAACACCAAATGTACATATGAATTGACTTGGCAGATTTACAATGCCTCCTTTGATTCCCTGGTAGAGGCTGAACTTTTTTGCTCGGAGGGCATCCTAAAGTTTCTGTGAAGCAAAAGGAGGGTGGCAGGTCTCTGCACGTAGTGCGGAGGCAGATGTTGGAGATTGCCTTCTTTGCTGGGCTGAAAGGGGTAGCCAACCTGGTGAAGGATCCTAGGTTTAGGAGGGCTATTAAGGGTTTGGAACGCATGACCCCCCTTAAGGAGAACGCCAGGAGGCCTATTAATGCAGTGTGTCTGGCATGATTGGTGGAGGTTTTGCCGGGGGTATGCCGTTCCTCATTTGAACTTTGCCTATTCTTTAGCTTTTTTTGGGGCATTCCGGATCTCTGAGATAGTACCATCCTCCAAGGTCAGGCAGGGATCCAGTTTCGAATTGACCGACGTTGTACTGACTGATAGCTAGCTTAGTGTGAAGGTCCGGAGATCTAAGACAGACTGGTGGGGTAAAGGCACATGGGTGAGTCTAAATTCAGCCCCGGGTGCCAACTTCTGCCCGGTGTCACTGGCCAGGGATTTCCTCTGGGTGCGTCCTGAGGGCAGTTGTTCCAAGCTATTGATACATATGGATGGGTCCCCGCTCACTTGCTTCCAGTTTACACATGTTTGTAAACACGCCCTGGCTCTCATGGGTGAGGAGGCTTTAGGGTTCACTTCGCATTCCTTCTGCATTGGTGCAGCCACCACAGCAGCCACACTGGGTCTATCTGGGTAGGCCATCAAAAGGGTGGGCAGGTGGAAATCGAAATGCTATGATCGCTATGTACGTCCTCATTTGATTTAGGCCCCTCTTTGACCCAGATTCCTTTTACCTTTGCTCCAGTCGACGAGTGCAGTACGATTCACATGTGTTGATGCAAACACTCCTTCATTCAAAGAGCGGCACAGTATTTCAATTACCCTGGCCTGGCATGAGGTGGGGTTCCAACATCATTGGGTGGGTATTGGGGCCTCAAGCTAAGGGATTTATTCACCATCTTGATAGGGCCCTGAATGAAGTGCTGCCCCCGTCCCCCAGATGTAATCATCATCCTTCTGGGAGCTAACGACATCGTGTCCTTGGGTAGGCAGGGGTTTTAGGGAGGTTCTCTTCTCCACCCTATCTAGAGTGCGCAATCGGCTACCAGCGGCAGCCTTGCTCTGGTCTGAGGTTATTCCACGGTTGGTGTGGTCTGGAGGGGTTTCCATCTGGGAAATCAGTAGAAAGAATTATGCAGGTTCATCGATGGGCACGCTGCAGCACTGCTTGATCCAGGTAGCCAGACCAGAATTAGTCCTTCCAGACGGGGTACATCTGTCCATGAGGGGCCAAGAGCTATTCGTCCAGTCCATTATGGGGGTTATCTACAGCCTTACTCAGTGTCATTAGTGGGTGGGTGAGTTTGCCGGTTAGCTCCTCACCCCGTGGTGGAACTCAAAGGTCCGAAATGGCAGGGCATACTCAGAATAAGCACTTTTGGCTGGACTGACCTTAACGGGGGTGATTGAGGGGGCAATGGGCTGAGGAGAGAGGAGGGCTGACCTCTCAGTGGCCCTGGACTATCTTGCCTGCCCTAGATGCCTGGTAGGAACTTTGGGGGATACACTTGTGTTCAGGTATGCAGGTGGGCCGATGCGCTATGCGGTATCTTGGGATTTGATGGGAGCACCCTTCTGGATTGGAGGGATGCCAAAAGACTGTTGTGCCAGTAGCATTAAAGGATGTCCTCTGCTTAAATGCCCGGGTGGCGGTCAATGTTGGGGCCTGCCGGCACAATGTGCACTGCAACCTTAGCTGCAAGAAACTGTCACCACAATTACTGTAACCGATCTGCTGCCAGTTGTATTTGTAAACATCTTTGGAAAGGCTTGAAGACTTATCCTTCATAATTTCTTTGTCTAATTCTGCTGTACCTTGCGGGGTAAGGAAAGAGCCCTGATGATGATTGATGATGAGTGGCATACACCATTTTGATATGTATTATGTATGCGTTTTGATGTTATGTTTTTTAATGTTCTACGTTTGGAATTAAATGCTACATGAGGGCAATCCTCATATTTCAAGTGGGTTCAAATCTTCTTCCCCATGGGGGAGGGGGAGCGAATTGCATGTTGTGCGCACACTGTGTATGTTACCGGCCCCCAGGTCCGGTCACCGATTTTGCAGTCATTAGTCGCTTTCAATCACCTCGCTGTGTTTTTTGCATGGCCTTTCCCGTAATGGATGTCTTTAAAGTCTGGACTCATACTTCAATTAATTTCCAAACTTTGGACTTGCTTTATGAGACTACATACTAGTCCTTCAGCCCCTGGTACAATGGAGGGGCCCGCGGAGAGAGAGACTCGGTCTAGTCTCTCCGCGGGCACGTTCAGGATGGACAGGAAGTGGCGCAGGGCAGCCTGATTGGCCACAGGTAAGTTGGGGTGGATGTTAGGTAGAAGTTAAAAGGGGGGTAGGAGGGGTACTCTACCTCTTTCCTCGCCGACATTATGAGGAAGCTGAGGTTTTTTCACCGCCCACCCACCCGGCAAGTTAGGAAGATTTAAAAGAGGGGATGGTGACATTAAAGGGTTATGGGGAAAAAGGGATAGAAGGAGGGGGGTTGAGAGTCAGTTAGGGCAGGCGGCATTATAGGATAAGGCAGAAGATGGGGGAGGGTGGAGAGCCAGATGCTGGCTTGACCACCCTTCCAAGGGGAAAAACAAGGAGGTGAATGATCAGAGTGGGGGGGGATGCACGAAGCAAGTAGGGCATGAAAGGAATAGGGGAGTGTCTAGGGGAGGAGAAGCGAAGAGAGGTTTTGGAAGAGAGAAAGATGATCAAGGAAATCTTGAAGAGCTGGGGTTCGTTAATGTTGTGGTATACATTGAAAGTTAAATGATGTTTATTTTTAAATCCTGTCCTAAATAAATGACCTTTTACACTAATGACTGGGGTCACTGTAAGTATGTCCCGATGATGCTCTCAGAATCGGAAAGCCAAATAATTGAAAAACTTTGATGAGTAAACAATGCTTCTAAAGTTAAAGTCAACATCAAAGTTAGTTCCTAAGGCTTTTATAAAGCTTAGTATCTCTGCCAGGACTGACTATTTCTCCATGGAAATATTAGAGACACCGAACCCCGGCTAAAAAGGCTTTTTTCATTGCACGAACATTGTCTACTCTGGCCTGAGCCTCACAGACGTTTGAAGCCTCTCATCCAATTACTCTGCAATAATCTTGCTCTTTTTTAGTATGAAACCCTTAATATAGTAAGTAGTTTACGCCAATCAAATTCTGTCTCTGATTTAAGCTGTACTCTTACTGTAGGCAAGCATGATATCACTGCTAATCCTTTAGACACCAGAGAAGTATCATCTTTTGTCTCAGATTCTGGACAGAATGATCCAGACATTTTCTTGAAACTAGTGAATTACATTTCTTTTAGGCGCACAGCTTGATCGTTTACCTCACAGAATCTGGAGACAAATGGCTCATTCGCAATCATCCCTCTAAGGACCTCTGACTGAAAAAAAGCTGTGATCGTCCTTCTGCTAAAACCCCTCAGACCATCCTTCAAAATTGAGAAGTGTTTGTTCTATATTGGACCTGCCATTCCTAGAAAAGTGATTGGAAAAACAAATCAGTAGGATCTGACTTTCTGGAGATAAACCATCTGCTTGATTCAGTTCAATCAGGGTTCTGCCCTACACAAAGCACCAAATCTGCCCTTATCTCTGACCTAGTTGACATTTCAAAAGCGATTGACTTTGTGGCATTTGTGTTGCTAGATCTTTCTAATTAGACCTATTAGATCTTTTGGCATCTTTTAATATGATCACTCATAATATCTTGATCTCCAGGATCACAGAAATCGGTATCAGTGGCACTGCTTTTAGGAGTGTAACTCCTATCTGGAGAATCAATGTGAATTTGTTCATCTCCCCCACTTTTTTTTAGAGCATAGAACTATTGTCCAAAAGGTCATGGAGGGCTCTTTTCTGAGCCCAATTTTATTCAAAGGCTTTCTTAGTCTGCTAAATTATCTGATCACTAGAGTCTACTCATGGGGTCAATTTTATGAATTATGTAGATAATACACAGCTGATTATATCTATGGACCTATCTTC
The DNA here is from genome assembly GCF_031143425.1 of Pleurodeles waltl. Taxonomy (NCBI): domain Eukaryota; kingdom Metazoa; phylum Chordata; class Amphibia; order Caudata; family Salamandridae; genus Pleurodeles; species Pleurodeles waltl. The sequence continues at coordinate 855,111,153 of NC_090443.1, forward strand.
ACCAGGATGTTGTGAGACTTTTCGTGCTTGTAGGCAGAACATCACTTCTTGGCCTACACATAAATCTCTCAAATTCCATGGAGATAACATTGAGATTCTCTGTTGTTCTACAGGCAAGCTACCATACACATTCCCTATAGGTTTCTGTCCCCTGATGGTTGAGGTGACGCCCACCGCCACCATTTCTGTGAGATATCTTGGGGTCCACTTTGATGAGGGCCACTCTTTTGCCAGCCAGGTCAACAAACTATTTCTTATCTCCTTTTCCTTCTTGAAAATATTGCAGAAAGTTCTTCCTCTCCTTCTGGTTCACATGCATCATGTGGTGGTTGAGGCTTAAAAACTGAGCAGGCTTATGGGACCTCTTCTTTTATGGATCCCACAATTATTTTCTTAAATGCCTGTATTAGATTCAGAGTGTCACACCCAGACTGACTCTCTCTCTCTCTCTCTTTCTCTCTCTCTCTCTCTCTCTCTCTCTCTCTCTCTCTCTCTATCTCTCCCTAGTCATTCTTCAGCCTCTGAAGCCCTGGACAAACTCCACTGGACCCGATGCCTAAAAGGATTATATTTAGGACCTTGGATATTGTCAACAAGACTATTCATCAAGGTTAGGTGATATCGATATGATAGGAGGTGAAAAAGCAAGGAGCTAAAAACTGATGTCTGCTCAGTGGCTAAGGAATTCATTATGCAGGCATCAGCTTTCGAGTTCCTGCTTCAGAGCTAGAGGTGGGAAGGAGGCGGTGCCTGTTGAGGTTTCATGCACCAGCAGCTGAGGAGCTGAAGCAGACCAGAATAGGCAGCTGAAGCCAGGCAAGTAAAAAGAACGTCCATTGGCCCTATCCCAAATGCTTGCTGCACTCAACTGATGCTACCTTGCTCCCTCTTCCCAAGTTTAATGAAATCCATTCTGGGAGTAATGCTTTCTCAGTCTAGCCCTCTCTTCACTATTCCATCCACCCCCTTGAAGAGCAGTTTCTATTTAGAAAGTCTTTAAAACATGGGTCTATTCTCTATAGCTTGTTGTCAAAATGGGATTTGGCTGTTGTCAGTGCAAGAATGCCTTTCCAAGTATCAGCCGTGCATTACGAATTAAAAACATATATATACAAATATACAGCCATAGGCAGCAGCGCCCATCAAAGACTCTCCTGGAACTGGGGAATATGTAAAGAGATCGCACTACTGATCTGACATCCCGACAAGCAGCAGTCGGGAGAATTCTCACCTGAACACTAATTGTGTTAAGACATCTCTGTAGGTAACTGTGCAGCAGCACAGTTTCAACATCATGGGCTGCCAGCTCATCAACAGTAGTGTTTAATGCTGTTCCATCCTCATAAAATAGACTCGGTATCCTTTAATCATCAATAATGCTTCAGTTGGCCATTGTGGATTCGAACTGTGCATTATTGATGATGCTATACTCCCTCCAAGTCACTGCCATATTTGTTTACTTTGGAACACTTCTTCCCCTGATTCTCAAGGGTCACACATAAATGGTACCACCTACAGACAACAAAGTTGTGCAACACCCTATTCTCTACAGCATAGACATGGATTGAATGACTGTTGCTTCCAAAATATCACACAGTTTTCTTGTTTGGAACTACTGTTAATTTTGAAAAACATCTGTGTCGATGTACACCATGATACGTTCACAAATAAAAATGAAATTGCATCTCTATTGCTGAATTCACCTGTCATCAACTCTCCGTCAGCCCGACACAGAAGTACGTGGTCAGACAGGCTCTGAGACCTAAGCCTGAGATTACTGACTGATAGGTCATTAGTGGGGCAGCATGTAGTCAGCAAACAAACACATGAACAAGAACCTCAGATCAGTGCCACAGATAGGCGTGGTGATACCAAAACAGTCCCAAAAGATTGACCCTGAGTAAAGCACAAACGGCTGTAGGGGTGCCTGCATTCCCAAACACCATAAAGTCAGATGCCACATGTAATTAGGAACACTTAGCCAATCAGAACACAGCACACATCGTAAAAGCAGCGATCACGCCGCCCTGAGGCCGGACATCTGGCCACATTATCCCCTGACCTTCATTGTATCCATGCAAGGTCCAGGCCCACCTGCATTTGTTATCAGGACCTTATTTATGACTCCGAGACAACTGCTCACATTCTTCACTAAGAAAGGAATGTTTACACTGTTTTCTGGTACTCAGAGAAATATATAAAACACCTCTCAGAACAATTGTACTTTGAGACAGTCCTCAGATGCCAGTTCCACAAACTGTTCCTGCTTTGCCAAACGCCTCTTGTCTTTCATTTTGTTAAGGAAAATTCACATTCAAGCAATACTACTTTACATTTCTAGCACTAATGCAGTCATAAATATCTGGGACTAATGCTTCAAGGTTGCTCTTATTCCTTTGCATGAAAGGAGAAAATGGACAATCTGTGACCCCTTAGCAAACATGACATCCACAAAATTAGACACTATTAGACAGAACTGGAAGAAATCAAATCCTCGACAAACACTGTTGATCTGACTTCAATCCACACTGTACAAGAGTTAAAAATCATGCATACAGAAATATGTGTATTTAAACTGCAGCTTGGTAGCTTGGTTCATCCGAAACAAAGTCACTGAACTAGAAAATAGAAGATGGAGGGGGAATGTGTTCCATTATGAACTACCAGAGAGAGAAGAAGGAGATGATATGCTCATCTTTTTGGCACATTTTCTACCTAAACTTACAGGAATAGACTTTGGCAGTACTACTGAATTTCAAAGGGCACATACAATGACATACAGGCAGCAGACTACCACAGATTGCCCAAGACCTGTAATAATGTGCCTCTTGTGCCATCATCAAACCAGGCTGATGCTTCAAACTGCTAAACAACAGCATGGTCCATATAAAGTTTTCATTTGACAACCATGTGCTCTGGAAGAAGTTTCTGTTTCTAGGATCTCTCCTTAATCAGGGTTGTATCAGATACTGACCTTTAAAACCAGCGACAATGATGATCATGATGGACAGTAAAACAACAGAATACCATGAGCCACAAGACACAGAAAGCTTCTTAGAAACGTTCTAAGGCTCCTGAATGGACATAGCATCTACATCCCAAGGAAACTATGTGCTGGCTTTGACACCTTGCCTTACACCCCAGCAAATTGCTCATGCTGCCCTCAATTCAATGACTAATAGCAACGGGCACCTCTTGAAATAAATCACTAGGCAGTCAACCTCTGAGAGACAGAGATTATTCAATACTCCATCTTAAAGTCAAGTCACTCCAAGTTTGCTTTACAGGTACAATGTATCCATTTCTGATTCTACAGATTGTGAATATCTACCCGGGGCTCTCATTGTTTAGTGAGCAGTATCGGTCCATGGAGGACACAGGGAGTTGCTCACTCTTATGAGGTTAATAGTACCACATTGAACTGTGGTGTTTTTGCATCTGATTAGTATAAAGTTTACCCTACCTTCCAATCGAGTGGTGCTATAGGTACCAGTATTTGAGTCAGTATAACTTCTTTTGGGATACTCATTCATCAGGACGTTTTGGTGCTTTGGCACCCCATTGGTCCTCAAATCTGCTGTCTGCCTCGCCCAGTCCTCCCAAGTCTTCCTCTGTTTCACCAGAGCACAGACAACAGAAGCATAATCATGCTGGTCTATCAGTGCTAACAGTCTCACCAACTACACGAGAAGGAAGAAAGTCAGTCTTATTTGGGATCTCGACAAGCAAACATTGTTTTGTTATAGGAGACACATTTGTCCCTTAAAGAAATTGATAAGCTTGATAAGCTTGATGTAAATAGGTAAGAAAGTAGCAGCAATATTATGCCCAGGCCTCTCATCAGAATCTACAATCAAAGAGGGAGAAGGAGGTTTTTATAGGGGTGGGTCTGTCCTCCTTACAACCTATATAATTTTACAACATGGCCTAGCCCAAAGGAACTTCCACATGTTGGAAAAAGTGTTTTTGTGTGAAAAACCCTCACCACCAGGGTTACCCCTTGGTGGCATGCTTCATCATTGGGTTTGCTCCCATTCTGCTGCATAACAAGGCATTGCTGTGACCGACGGAATACGTGGGAGCACTGTTATAGTTTCATCAATGTGAATACTAAGAGGGATAGGAGTGGTGGGGTCTTAGGTGGGTTAAAAATACCTGTCTCTGGATGGTATTACTAATTGAATATGTCTCGCAGGGGTGGTATGGTTAAAAAGTGGAGTTGGAGGGGGTATGTTATGTACCTTACCTTCTAAGTGGTCTACATGTTTCGAAGTCTACCCCTAGACTCCTCATCAGGACCAAGGTGGACCCACTAGTGTCTGTCACTCCTTGAATAGTTACCACTAGAAAAAGCACTAATACTAAATGCTCTGTGGTTTGGTGTGGTACATCCAACTAAAGTAAAGTAATACCCATTAGTATCGATGACCTTCTGGAAAACTTTTAGGGGCATATTTATACTCTGTCTGCGCCGAAAGATTTTGACACATATTCGGCGCAAACATTGCCCCATATTTAAACTATGACGCCCGACCCCACGGACGTCAAAAATCCTCTGTGTGCGTCATTGATATGCAAGGTAGGCGTTCCCGTCCAAAAAATGACTTTAAGGCCTGTGCGCCTTATTTATACTCCCATGTCATTTTGAGGCACAGGAGGGGGCGGGCCTTAAAAAATGGCGCCCAGCCTGATGTGCGCCGTTTTTTAACACCTGGGTGAGGGCAGGCGTTAAGGGACCTGTGGGCTCACTTCCATGGTCTCTGACCATGGAAGCAGTCCAGAGGTGCCCTTCCCTGCCCCCAATTCTTTGATGCTGATCCCCAAGATATCCATGGGTGATGCTCTGGGGGAAGACAGATTCCCTATAACACCCCATTCAATTGCTTTACTGGGGAGGACATTTAGGGAAACCTTTCAAATGTAAGGTCTGCTGGTCAACTTCAATAGGGCTTAAATGTCACTGATTCCTAGGCTAGGCAGAGTTTCACGGCTCTCCAAAAACTATATTCCCATATCTTTAATCAACCGAGATATCATGATCTTTACCTCAACCCACTGATTGTAGTAATGGATTTTTGTTGGAGAAAATTGTCATCAACAGAGGGACAATACAGTACTGTATCACCTATTATTTTTACTTGCAGTGGTGCCTCTAGCAAGTGCCATTCATCATTCAAGAGAGATTGTGTGTGTTGCTATACCCTCAGGTAACATAACGCTGAGCTATATGCAGTGTCTTGTTTGTTGTAGGACGGAATCTTTTGGCTCCAAAAGGACTCCACACCACTGTGATGCAATCACTAGAATAGAATGGGATTAAAGCTTGGGTTAGAATGTTGGAGTTCAAAGGTACACGCAGAGGATAAGGATCTGTGATTTACAGCTCTGTGTGTGTTGTAGTCATAGGCATGTATCCACGCTGTGGAAGACGCTACAACTGGTGATGAAATAAGAGATAAATAATCTGAAGAAAGACAGTGCTCTCCTTGAGAGGTTGCCATGGTACAAACAAACTGCTTGGGTGTGCCATGTGTGCCTTTGAGACAATGGTTGGCGTATTTTGCGTCAAAGCGCAACTCCAGCCGGTATGAAGTGTTTAAATGTAAAGAAAGCTTCACTGAGAAGGCTATGCATTGTTGATCAAGAAGCTATGACCAAGACAATATTAGAAGGCACTATGCTGCCATGTGAAATCAAGTTGTACATAGTACAGCGCATTAACACTGAAGGCAAACACAACAAGGTTTACAAGGCACAATCAAAGACAAATACAATTCACCAAATAAAGTTGCAAACTTAAGGGCTGCAAGGTAGATATCAACCAGGTGTCATAAAATGCAAACTGAAGTGTAGAAAGGAGGAAATAAATAACTTACCAAGCCCACTAAAGAGTGTTATCATGCTGCAACATTCGACGGAGTGGCTCAAGGAGTAGTGCTTAGGGTTGAGCTTACAGAGCTGGCCATACCTGAAGCAGTTGCCCACCATGCTGCCAAGTGGGGCTCAGAACAACTTCATAAATCAAAATAATAAGAGCAAAGAGATGAAAGCAAAAGTTTGATTAAATAAAGATGTGTGATTTACAGCTCTGTGTGTGGTGTAGTTATTAGCGGGTACCCATGTTGGGGAGGATGCTACTCCATATGCTGACAACATCTGGCTGACATTGGCCTCCCATAATATTTCCATACCTACCCTAATGGAGGTCCTATTGATTTTTTCCACTTTCTCTGGCTATAGAATCAATTGGGCAAAGAGTGAAGCCCTACCTATGACACTGTACACAACTCGCTCCTTGTAGGGACACCCTCCGGTGTGTGCAGATCAAAAGGAAATACTTGTGCATTCCGGCAAACAATAACTTACAAATTATTGTCAGAAATAATATGGCAGTTTTAATAAACCAAATGCAGAAACACTGTGATATGCAACTACGCGGGTGGATTTAGTTAATTGAGATAGTTGTTGTCCACTTTTTAATCATGTTTTCTGCATGTTACCAATGTCCGTCCCCACAGTGCAGCTTTGGGTATTAATCATCAAATTAAAGACAGTATACGGCAGCCACATTAACTTTGTTCCACCCAAAACATTGAAGTGTATCACATGGTTCGCCACCTGTTGCAGTTGACTTTCATTTAGAACTGGAAACCTTAACCGAGTTGTGCTACAAAATCACCTACAAGGAAGAATATAGGGACCTTCAGTTATTTACAGGAAATACGTTCTCTAAAGAATCTGAGAAACCCCTGTTTTGGCAGGTTCTGTAAAGATGTCGGAGTCTCGTCACAAAATTCTAAAACCACATGCTGTCTTACATCTGTAGGAAATTCTTTGGAACAATACAGAACCTCGATTTGCCAGAGAGGTACTTCACAGGCCACAATGGATACGCAGTAGAATCATTTCTCTTGGTCACGTCCTTTCAGAATGGGTCTTTTAACCATTCTCAGTCTTATGTGCAGAATTCCATTTAGACTCGAATCAATCAGTTTTTTGCAATAAATGCAACTTCATATCTGCCTCACTAGTTACCTGAACAACCACCCAGGTGAGATGGATAAATCTACTTTGCATGACAATCTGGAAAAATTAGGAATCTACAGGAAATTTGTTTCCATCTTATATGAAACATTGATAGGCGTAGTGTACTCTAAACTGACCCTGAAACACATATATAGTACATTGCAGCAAATCTTCCGAAATCTTACAATGAGAGAAGTGGTTGGATCTGCTACACAATAGGAACCTATGTGAGGCTTGATTACAATTCTGTTTCTTAAAAATAATATATTATATTATATTATATTATATTATATTATATTATATTATATTATATTATATGATTAGTACTGGTCTCCATATATGTTTCACAGGGCGAAACTTGCACCTAATGCAATGTGCTGGAGATGTAACTACCTCAGTGGAGACATGGCACATATTTTGTGGCTAGGTGCAGAGTTGCAAACTTACTGGAGCTCCATCTGGCGCCAGCTGCAGAGTGTGTGTCACATGATAAGCAGGACATTGTTTGCATTACTAACCATAAAAAGATGGATGATCTAAGCGCTGACTGTACCAAACACTGTACAATGAGTCACTGGAAGACAGCTTCACCCCCGCTTGACTGAATACCCGAAACCCTGACTGCAGTAAATTCACATCAATGTATGATTTATAATCAGCAAGGGCGTAACATAGGCCCTGCAGCCCCTACAGCAGAGGGGGCCCAAAGCCCTTCAGAAGACCTCAACTTCTTCAGGATGCACCCATTTTCTCCAAGTTACATATGGGATATGCAGGAGCCCCTCATCACATTCTGCAGGGGGCTGGGGTTGCCTTATTTTGCATTACACCACTGGTAAACTAAATGACCAGTTGCACGAGTTTGAGGAGATTTAAGGGCGTACTTGATGTGAATGTTTGATATGATTTGAGTGAAAAAGGGAAAAGGAAAATAAAATGGTGAGACACTAAGGCCCATATTTATACTTTTTTTGCACTGCATTTGTGTCACTTTTGACGCAAAAGCAGTGCAAACTTACAAAATACAGTTATATTTTGTTAGTTTGCACCACTTTTGCGTCAAAAAAATGACACAAATGCGGCCCAAAATATATATAAATATGGGCCTCAATGAGATCCCTTCATGATGTAGATGTTAAAATTCATCTTAGTAATGGGACAACTCAATTACCAGTGGATGCCATGGTAAGTTAGGAATTTGTCATGTATGTTATATTTTCCGCATTTATTACATGAATTGCATAAATTGTGTGGACTGTTTGTATTACCTATCTGTAATGTTCTATGATGAGCCTCTTAATTTGAAAATTTAATTAAAAAAATCAAACAAGAAATGTCTTGGCGTGGGTGGAAGGTGGCAACCTTCAGTGGGTAGTGGATCAGCACGATTGATGCCCTTGAGCAAAAGAGAATAATTGCCAGTCCCAAAAAATCAGTGCCAAGGGTTCCCACTGTCACTCACTGTATTTTTGCCAAGTGTTCGAGTCAGGTGAGGCAAGAATTGGTTACCATAGTCTTCAAGTGTGCATGTAGTCAGTGTGGGGAGGGTGTTCGGTAACTACACTTGGGGATGTGATGTCAGTCAATATTGTACAGTAGGTGCTAAAAACCTCAAAGTTCTGTAGCATTTGAAGACTAACTGTGAAGGTGGATTACTCCCAGTGAGGAAGTAAGCATCAATCACTGTCTCCCAATTCCAACAAGAGGCAATTGTGGAGGTTCCAACTTAATGCTGATTACCTACCAATTGTATACGCCAATCTGAGGGTGTCAGCTAAATTTAGATTTCTATTCATTGACTTTTTTATGGATTTATATAACACACATGGCTACATGGGTTATAGTATAACTGCACAGGTCAGCGAGGTTGACAGCAAATTAACAAGAGATTTAACAAATTGTAGAACTTGTTTTTCAATTCTATGGAACCCTTCCCTGAAAATGTAAAGGTTGTTTAGTGTGAAGGCATATAATGACGCTGAAGCATAATGTTGCACCAGCAGCAAAACGGCACAATCAATAGACAAACACATTGCCTATTATATATTCTAATCTGCCACTCAAGTAACACATGCAAACATTCAAAAAACAGTCTCAGAATGTCCTAGTCAGTGAATCTCTGTTTTGTCTAGTGGCAATGTTGAACAACTAACATCTGCCCGTCCCAAGCCCAAAAGAACAATAAAATCTAAAACACAGAGACCAAATCTTGGAATACTGAAAACATGTATAACATCAAAGAAATTAATTCAGTTGGGACTCATATAACAAATATGGCAAGACGGTGTGAGGTATAGCCACGTTTATATTGAGCTGTTTTGCATCACCCTTAGGATGGTGTACCTACATAGATAACATACCTACTTTCTTCTCATGTTTCAATATTTCTCCTACTCCCTTCCTATGTTTCGTTATTTCCTGATTGCTCCTGGTTCTTTCAAAGGGATAGAGAATGGTGCTTTAAAGATTTTGAATTTGATGTACCAATAGATTTTGTGTTTGCAATGTCTACGAGCTTCTGGATCATATATTACAATTGCAAAATCCAAAGCTGCACAATGCCAAAGACATATTGCGAATTGCAAATGTCCTTGGTAGTCACAATGTTCATTTTGCGAACATTACAAGTTATTATTGAAAGGAGGCATGAAAGGGACATCTTCCCTTTCTAACGGTTTTTAATAGAATGTAACAATAGTTCGCAACAGTAGCACTGGCGTTACAGCATTCATTGGCTACTGACATCTGAAAGGAGGGTGTTATCAATCTGTAAAATGGAAACTGTTCATGGTGATGACTTTGTAAAAGTGAGCTATGGGCATTGTAGGGGGCCCACAAAGGTCCAAAGTACCATTGCATGGTCACCCAAATGTCCCTTGTAACAGGACTATTATGTTTTTGTGACTCCAGTATGTCGGAAGCTGGCTCTCTTTTATAGTGCACTAAAATTAAGTACGCTGTGCAGAGACTCTAGTGGATCCCCAATTAGGTTTGCAGAGGTAAATGAAGATTGGACTAGTGCTCTATTTGTGGCAGGTGGGCAAGCAGGCTTATCAGAGGGTAGTGCTAAGCATTTGTTGTACTCACAGAGGCAATAAATGAGAAACACACTCAAAGAGTAAATCCGAGACCAATTTAGAAAAATAATTATTTTTATATATGTTTCAAACCCAAGAACTACATAATCAGGTAATTAGACTTTCAAGCATAAATACTTTGCGGTTTCAAAAATAGACACAGTGCAATTTTCAAAGTTCTCTCAAAGTTATCATCTGGAGTAAAATCAGTCTTCAGCAAACACAGGGTTAACAATGACTTACAAAACCAATCTCAGGGAGTTAAGGTAAGTACTGGCCGCTGGTCAGACCCACACCAACATGTCACACTGGGCAGCACTGGGACGGCTGGGTGCAAATGTGCAGTAAGTTGTTGGGTGCCCATAGCTTTCCTATGGGACAGTGGTCTCCAAACTTTTTTATGCTGTGCCCTCCCAGTTGAAAAATAAACATCATTGGGCCCCCCTCAGAATTTTTCACAATTATTTTTATGAAGAATGCAATGTTTAAATATGTCTAGACCTATTTAAATATTGCAGTTAAGTACTGTTACCTTTTAAAAAAGCTTCTGCTCCCAACAAAGCCCTGTTATCTGCAGAAAGCTTATTTTGTCCAGAGCCTGGTGCCCCCCCGGGATCACTTAAGGCCCCAAAACGCGTCCCGCCCCTCACTTTGAAGACCCCGGCTATGGGAGATTGACCCCGTGACAAACAGACTGCCGGCTCTGACTGGAAACCCAGTCAGGGACAACAAACAGGTAGGTAGACTTGGGGTGCTTGGGAGCATAGGTGCACCTTTGGTCCTCCTCTTTGCTCAGAGGTGACAGATACAGGGGTGATTTTTGGTATTGGGTTTTCTTTTCTGACTCGCAGACAGGGGATCCTTTGAGTTGAGGGTACAGGCGCAGTGGGGGAGTCTGGCAGGAGCCACGGGACGTTGTTGGTACTGATGAACCATCTCAGCTACGGTCAGGGGTCATGGGTGCAGTGGTTGCTGTAGGTGTTGGGTTTTCCCTCACCACTGGGGGAGTGGGGGCCTGCAGGCATGGGCTGCAGGCTACTTGGATGAGTCCAGGAAGAGTGACACTCAGGTGGACTTGTGCTCAGGACAGCTGGGGAGTCCTGCTGGCTCCGTTGGTGGGTTTCTCACTGGGTCAGGGTTGTTGGGTGCACAGGTCACTTTAGGTGTTTGGTTTCCAGGCTGCAGAGTCCTTGCTTTATACTTTGTTGCTGAGCTGTATTTTGCCATCACTGTGCTTGCTTTTGAAGCGTGGCAGTGTGGGAGCACTTGGTAAAGAACTGATGGAACTGGCGATGGAAATATCTTCAGCAACGTTATGGGTGATGCAAGCTTTTAAGTTAAGAGCAGAAGTTGTTCTCTGGGAGCCTTTCGAAGAGTTGCTTGGAAGTACAGCGTTTCCCTCTCCTGGTGATAAAGCTGATGAAGGCCCCGGGGGGACATTTAACAGTTTCTGCACTGCATCAACATGAGTTTCCACTAGCTTGAGTTTGGTGGAAATGGTCACCATTGCAGAGGATAAATATGAGGTAATTAAAGGTGATGAAGAAGCCCCTCTAGATCCCAATTGGGGGTGTTGAATAGACCTTTTTCTCCCATGGGCAAGTAAATGGCATGAAATCAAATCTTAAGAACACAGACTCATTCCTTGTTAATAAGAAATTCTGGTTAGGGGGCAAGAGTGGGGGGCCCACCCCAACCACATCCAGCCATGGATGGGTGCAGACAAGTTTGTTCTTGACCCAGGCACACACCCAGGCCGCGGTGTGCAAGAAAGCGCTTTATAGCATGTTTTCAAATAGCACCCTGCCTCCTGATAGAGCTGCCACCTGGCGGATGAAGTCCCACCCCAGGGAATGTGCAAGGTGCTTGATGCGGATGATTAGAGGCACACCCCGCAGTGTGCAGATAGTGCTTTATAGTGTGCTCACCAGGGAAAATGCAAGGTGCTTGATGCAGCTGTTTAGAGTACCATGCCGCAGTGTGCAAATTTGCCCGGCCTCCTGACAGAGTTGCCACCTGGGGGAGGAAGTCCCACCACAGGAAAAGTACAAGGTACTTGATGCGGCTGGTTAGAGTACGCAGGATGCAAAGTTGATGCTGTGCAAATAAGAAACTGCATTGAGAACTAGAGCTTTGTAAATCAGGACACGTATCTCAATGGCTTTGTATAGCACGACCTCATTATGAAGCTCTTAACAAACTTCACCCTTTGCTAAGGTTGCAAACTTGCTGAATTCTAATCTTCATACAACTTCACTTTGCAACAGAATCCTCATGCTACCACAACTTTGTACAGTATATTTGTAAAGTTTTTATAACTTCACAAGTTTCATGAACCTCATAATGGGTACAATTCTGAACAAGTATTGGCAAAGCCAAAAGCATGGCACTTTTCTGAAACTGCATCTATACTTCCATTCATGCAGTCCCTCATCCATCCATCCATGTACTCAGTCACTCCTGCATATATACATGCAAAGTCATCAGTCAATGACAAGACACTTCGGGCAAATTTAAGGAAAGTGGCTCTGCACACCGTGCAGCGCCACTTTCCTTGCGTCCCCCACGCCACCATGTGTGCGTCGTATCTAAGATATACATATCTAAGAGATGTTGCTGCTAGTCCTGAACAGTACATAGGGCCCACTGTAAACAATGGTGTTCCACCTTGTAACACCTGCTCTGAGCAGGTGTTAAAGTGCTGAAAAAAATTACGTAAAGAAATCTCTTAGCTTTTTTTGTGCCATTTTTTCACCCCCACTAACGGGGTGGGGGTGAGGCTCCCTTTGTATGTATTATGCCTGGGACAGGCATAATGTAGCACAAAGGGTTGCAAAGTGGCTCAATGCATGCATTGCAACACTTTCTAAATATGGCATGGGGAAAAGTCCACCTTAGCGCCGCCTTAGAGTTAAAAAAAATGACGCTAAGGCGATGGTAAAGTGGCACTAGGCCCTGTTAAATCTGGACCTTTTTGTTATAAGGCAGATCTCTTCGGCTTGCTATAAGTCAGTTTGGGGATGGTGCGCTTTTGGTATCAGTGACTGCTAGCCTTTGAGGGGCGAGAGAGTGCATTTGGGAGTATGTCACTGTTAACCTATTTTGGGTGATATAGTGTTTCCAGTAGTATGTGTGATAGGGTGTGAGAATGCTGTTGGTAGTGTGTGAATGCTACTCTTTGAGAGGTGTGAGTGCCATTAGTAGTGTGTGACAGCTTGTCTTAGAAGGGTGTGAGAGAGCTTCCAGCAATGTATGATTGTCTCTGAGGGGTGTGAGAACACTGTTGGTACTGCAGGACCATTAGTCTTTGAGGGTTGTAAGACTGCTTCTGGCACTGTGTGAATGCCATTCTGTTAGGAGTGTGAGAGTGTTGAGAGATGTGGAGTGCTGTCAGTTGTTTGTGCAGTATGAGTGACATTGATAGTGTGAGGCTACTATTCTTTGAGGGGTGTGAGTGTTGTTTATTTGTGATGGTTATGAAAGTGATGTCTAGTGTGGCTGATATTCCTATGGGTAAGAGTGCTCTAGGAAGTGTGAGACTGGGAGGGTGCTGTCGATGGTATGATACTACCAGTTTTTTGGAATTGCACTAGTGTTGCTGCCTTCAATACTTTTCTTGTATAAATTGCTTACCTTGTGGGACAAGTCTATTTACAATAACAATGGATAAACTATTAATGGAAAGATGTAATGAAAGATGTGATGCAGGGTATCCTAAATGACTCACGTCTTTCTATTTATTAGTACTTGTGGAAAAGTAACTCAACACCAGTAAAAGGATGACTGATTGAATTGTGATTTGCACTTCCTGCACGCTCATTTTCGGACAAATGTCTCCGCATAAAGTTGTCATAACAGCTCTTGCAGTGGAAACAATGGCGATTCACATATTATCACAGTCCACAGCCTCAGTCCATTGAAGGTTTCAAAGCACTTCTAAAGTCATGAAAGGAGGCAAATGAGAAATGGTCAAAGCAAGGGTGCCTTCTTATTCCTTACCTCACGATGGGCATGTTACCACAATAAAGAGGGACAGCCATTTAAGCATTAAGTTGAGATGATGATTCTTAAAGATATGTGTGTATATATATATATATATATATATATATATATATATATATCCACAAACACATACACACAGTTAATGTCATAAAATGTTTACTCGAGTGTTGCAGTACCGGCCTCCTTTGCAGTGCTATATGTGTTCTATTTAGGGGCTCCGTCCCTCTTCTAATCTCTCTTTAGGGGGATTTTAACCACGCCCATGTTACATCAGTCACTTTCATTGATTCGTGGGCTTGCCATTTAAAATCTGCTTGTTTTAATTCATGAAAGGCATGCAAACGTCATGCCTTTTCCGGTGTTTAGCCCTCCTCGAGAGCGACGGTAAATTACTGGAAACACACAAGGCCCATGTTTTCTGTATGGTTTCTGGACTACTTTTTCTCTATATTTCACAGCGCGATCGCGCTGTGTTATACGCAGCGCGATCGCGCTCATTTTGTTTTGCATTTAATATGGCAAGAAAAGTCCAGTTAAGAGTTTACAACGCTAATAGCTCTAACTCGATGTAATATGAGACAGGTTGCATTGCAAATGCTTGTTTATTTTTATGTTTGGCGAGAACCAAGCCTCAGGGCAGTGTAGCGCTTTACAGGAGGACTAGTTACATTACACAAGGTCACATTTATTTTTGGGGCTGGAGGAGATTGTGATGTGCCCAGAACCACAGGATGCTGAATGCACTCCGACAATGGAGCCAGGAATCAAACCTGTCTCTGTAGTTCCAAAGTCACCAGTCCTGAGCGGAAAGCCATGTCCTCACCCCTTTAAGTATGTTTCATCACGTCCTCTTGGCATGACTTCTATAACTACCCAGAGTACACCATTGTTTACCTTACAATCCAAACACTCATGGCCTCAGATGAGAACGAGAAGATAACGTTTCCAGTTTACTGCCTGCCTCCAGACTGACTGTAGACAAGTCTCACCTCGTGAGACTGATTTTTACTTCGAAAAAAGGCTTAGAGCAGTGGCTAGAAAGTGAATATTAATCAGAGTTATGGATGACAGTTCTTTAGTTTGTGATTTGTATGTTTGGTAGTGTGATCTTATTTTGGGTTTATTTTTTGTAATAATGCCCTATTGAATGGTAGTGGCTAATATTAATCCTGAGTATTGTGAAATTTTGCAATATGGCTCGTGCTGGTTGATAGGGTCTGGTCGTTTGTGGCCTCTTTCACTTTCCATACCTTGGAACCTACTCGCCAAAGACCATAGAATGGGAATTGCATCCTGTACTCCCTGCTGCCTAAGGCCCAGTTATTTGCTTCTTCCAGGAAAGGTTTATCCAATAATGCACATTATGAGGATTTCATGAAATAACTTGCTTGGATCAAGGTGAGTACTGGGGAGTCTGATGACTACTGGTTAGTAGATGGAGAAAACAAAATGAAGTTAGGCTATTGGACGTGAAGGCTGAGTGTGATGGCATAACGTGTTAGGGTTTGGGAGGCAGCTGAATTGGTATGGCACTAGGAAGTGGTATCTGGGATACAGATTGCTAGTTGAAGGTCCTCTTGTGGTTAAATTAAAAGTATTTTGGTGAAACAGATTTTCATTGGAAAATTAAATAAGCTTTCTTGTCGGCTTAGTGATTTTTTGTATGCCATTAATGGGTTTTATAGTATTACAAGGCGACTTTCCCAGGCCAATAAATGAGTTTTCTTAGGCAATTAATAAACTATTTCTGATGCAAATATATAGCTTTTGTTTAATCATTTAATGAACTATACTGCAAGTAATAGGCTTTTCCGCTTCATTTAATGAGGTTTATTATAATCCCCGACTTTCTACTGAGAGTTATTTCTGCTGCTAAAAGTGGAATTTGAGACTACTACATCAGGAACCTTACAGAAAAAATAATTCTGCTCAGATCTCTTTCTGCCCTATTTAAGGGGCAAAATATTTTTTGTTTGCAGGCTTTTATTTGACCCCTCAAAGCTTCCATTGTTCAGCAAACCTTCTGTATTGGTATAGGTATTGTTAAATTTGTTTTGTTGCGGTTTATAAAGATTGACACTTTGTTGCATGATTGATTTTGACGACTTAGGTTCTTGTCAGTAAGTTTAATTCACTTCAACAGGAACAATCTTTCCTGCTAGATCACACCCATTTGTTATTCATTTGGAAAAGTACTGCACGTAAAACAGCAGTATTATCATCTAATATATCACAACATATTTTAGAGAAATTATACTACCACTATTCCTAAAGGAATGGCCAAAATTGCATTTTATGAGAAGTATTAAGAAGATGATTTTGGGGTTGTAGGAGGCTGGCTCTCTATATAGTGCACAAAAATGACGTGCACTGTGCAGAGAATCCAAGCAACCCAACTTTGGTATCCAGAGGTAAAAAGCACACCACCTCATGCTCTGTTTTTGTGGTAGTGTAGGCAAGCAGTTAAGCTTATCTTGGAGATGTGCTGAGCATATGTTGTACCCACAGTAACAGTAAATGTTGATACACACTTGGCAGAATAACTTGAGACCAATTTACAAAAATACTTCAGATTTTTATAAAAAATGTAATTTTAAGAACGAGATAATCAATATATGGTAAGAACTTTTTTTGTTATGATTCTTCAAAGTTTAGAAAATGTTCTGTTTTTGTGCATCATTATGCACCATAGGAATCAGTGGGAACATCTTTAAAAATGCATATAAAGTCAGGCAATGCTCTCACAAGTGTCATCTTCTGTTTTTAGGTTGAGGTTGTCATGATGTCCTGTGGACCAACCAGAGAAATTCAGGCAGTTCCTGGTTCAAGCGAGAGCAGCAATGTCTTGGAGCTGGTGCACAAAAGAGGGGGACCACTTGGAAACACACTGCACAGATGAACTTAAAGGTAGGCCCGGTGGTTCCCCTTGGATCGTGGAGGTCGCAAGGGATTAGGGACCCCTAGAGGAAAGCTGGTATGTCCATTTAGAGGCTAGGGAGGACAGCCAGGAGTCGTGCATTCAGGAGTGCTTGGAACCAGGAGCAGGTCACTTGGAGGTGGATTGCAGGTCGGGAAGACCACTCTGAGGGGTGATTCTTGGGTATCCTGAAGTCCCTTCAATGGTGCTTGCTTCTGGGCTTTTGAAAGTCTGGAGTGAACTTTGTTCCTGTGTGTCCAATATTCTGGGGCCAGTACCCCTGGTAATGGTACGCCACAGCCCCTGAAAGCCCCAGTGCCACCAAACGTGGAACAGAGGTAGATTTTGTCCTTCTAGTCTGTCATGCAGATTTTGTTTGGGCTGCTGGTTCGGTTTCATTGGTCAGAAGAAGGTCAGTGAACTGGATTTCACAGGTTCCTTGCTGGCAGGGTGCAGGAGAGTGATACCTTCACTCTGAGGGAGGTTCTTGGCAATTTTTAGAAGGCTGGAGGTGCTATAGGGTTGTGTAGAGTTTTTCAGGTTTCCAGGCCACACCTCAGCGGAAATTGACAAGTCCTTGAAGCAGCAGGCAGGGTTTGGCACCTTTTTCCTTGTGCAGCAAGACTTCTGTTATCGGGTCTTCTTTGTTCCTGGTCTTCTTGTGTCCATCAAATCTAATCTCTTGGTCTGGGGATGCCCACTAAATACTGCTTTTAGGGGGCGCTGGGGGGGTACCTAGTAGTGGCCAACGAACCACCTACCTTAGGGTGTCTACACCCACTCAGTGACCACTTGCTGTGGGAAGGGGTCACATCCCTAACCCCGATTGGCTATTTTTCTGCCATTCATGATGGAGGAAAATGAAATATGGTATTGTTTCACCTGCCACACCTGAGGGGTGGTGCAGGCTGGGGATGGCCACTCCTCCTATCCTTGCTAGTTTTCCCTCCTAAGGTGGGGGCAAAACTGTTTCTAGCAGCAGAGCAGAGGTGGGGTTCAGATTTCAAAGGCTATAAAGCCTTTTAAAGCTGACCACTGTTGGAGGTGCCTGCCTGGGGGAGGAGTTGTAACACCTCCACCCAGAAAAGGCTTTGTGTTCTGGTTCCTGAGAGCAAAAGGCTGCCACCCCAGGGGCTCAGAATTGTGTCTGGTGGTGGCAGGCTCATTATTACCAGTCAGAAACCATGCCAGGGCTGTTATGCTTTGCAGTGGACGCCTTTAAGGTGCCCTCTGGGTACATTTTATAATAAAACAAACATTGCCATCAGTGTGGGTTTAATATTCGGAGTTGTTTGATACCAAACAAACCAGGGTTCAGAGAGGCCATCATGTAGCTGGGTAACTTGTAATGATCAGTGTCCAGCACATCCATTTGCTATGGCCTCCCTATACACTTACTATGTCTAAGAATTAGCACCCTTCCTCAGGGCTGTAAAGCCTGCCAGAAGGGTGACTTACCTATATTGCATGCAGTGTTAGTGACATGGCACTCTTGGTGAGTGCAATGTCTAGTTTGCAACTTTGGATGTGCCTTGTCATGAACTTGCAATAGCAGTCTGCATGAGGCTAGTGTAGGGCCTCCCAGAGAGGCACAATTGTTGCTGCAGCTCTAGGGGCTCTCTTCAGTACCCATGCCATAGGTACCAAGGGTACCATTTACTAGGGACTTACAAAGGTGGGTGAAGTGCCAAACATAGTACATCCTTGGGGAAGAAAATCTGTCCCTGGGAACCTTTTAGCAGGACCCCAGGGCACATACAGTTTGAAACCACATCATTTTCCAGGCAGAAAGAGGCCCTTTCTCACAGGGATGCTCTGTGGATGTGCAAATATCCGAAGTCTCTCATCTAACAAGGTTGAGAATGTTGCTTTTAATTACTTCAAGAGTCACAAATTGCATTGGTAAAACCAGTTGGTCGCACCTCTGTATGGCTGAGCTATTGGCTTTGAAAATGCTTTTTTATTGCCAATCGATTGAGAATACCTACATTATGATGCAGGCACCCTCCTAGCTGGGAAATTTGCAATTTGTTTTCTAGTGAAGATATTGCATTCCCAGCGGGTCACCAATGAGTACTCCTGCATCATGAAATGTACACATGTAGGAAATGATGCACAGTGACTATTTTTCAATTGTGAATGCTATTGTTCTAACATGTGAATGCATGCTAGGTCAGTAAATGAAAAGTGAAATGAGAGAGCAATATATATATATATATATATATATATATATATATATATATATCATTAAAAAATGTATGTTAAACGGGAAATGAGATAAAGGGTCGACAGCATCGGAGACCAAGGACGAGAGGGGGCTAAAAAGACAGCACTGGAGGCACAGAAACAAGCAGGGAAAGTGCAAAGAAACATATGCTCCCATGAAGAATCAAATGGAAAATAAAAATAAAAAAAACAGTTTCTCGTTCTCTGAACCCAATATGCTGCTGGATTAGTAGGACCCATGATGCTCATCAGCAAAGTGTAGAGCGTTTTCTGAAGCTGCATTTCTGATCTTACAAATCAAATGTAATTCTATTGAAATCTAATGTAGTGCCCACATTTGCATATGGTAGACGTTTTTTTTCTCAAATCAGGCACCTTTCTATTATTCATTGATTTATGTGCGAATGAATTCATCCACCAACGACCCGTTTACGGAAGCTGGGTTTACAGAAAGCCCAGACTTTAGTAATAATTGCGTAATATAATGAGAATGCAAGACATATTTAATGAAACATGAGTGGGTGCTGAAAACTCCCACACATAAACGATCAATATTATGACCCATAAATATACACACACGTACTGATAACCACAAACACAAACCCTGAAAACCACTCAGTGCTTCATTCCATGTCAAACAAGTAATAAAGAAAAAGCAGCAAATTGAAAAACGCAATTAACAGGGGAAAGGGGTTTAGATTAAAAGATTCTCCCTAGACGAGGCTTTGAATAGGCGCATGGACACCACCGCAAAGGTAATAAGGAAAATGTGAAACTAGGAACAAGAAAAACTGCAAACAGTCAAATTTTAGAAGAAACAATGTTAAATGCTTTGGAGGAAGACTATGACACGTTCTTGGAGCAACAAAAACACGACCAGAAGGAGTTTCTACGGCGTTCCATGTGAAATGATGAAAACCACTGAGGCATGCTGAGCTACTAACACTACTACCGTAATATTTAGCCCTTATAGGGCTTTGTGTGTTACAGAAGTCTGTGCACACAAACATCTACTGTATGCCCATGACATTTTCAAATGACATTTCTTTTCACAGAGCAAGCTGGTGTGGCAGAGCTCGCAGCAACCCTCCCTTCATAAACACAAGCTGATCCGACTACTTCACCTTCATCATTATCTGATAGGTAACTTTTCTTTCCTATCTGCGTTCCCACACTGAGTGATAAAGATGGTTTAATCATACACAGGTTTCTAGCAGGAACATTATTTAATACAAATGTGCATTAACAGAAACCGCATCATTAGTGTCCGGGAACTAGGACGCACCCTATCCCAATGCTAACAAATTATAAATAAAGAATATAAATTAACTTTCAGACCTTCGCTTATTGCTATAGCGTCATCCTAAAATAAATCCTGTAGCTAGCGATGTAAAGGCAGGGCGTAGGAGACACAACATTTCTGGGGGGGACAGGGACAACCTTGAGATGGGCCCCTGCACAGTTTGTACCCAGAAGGGTTGCCGCGGGGGGCAATGGGGAGGGTGGCAGTTGCTTCCAGTCGAGTCCTGTGCGGCCTGTAATTCCCTGTCTGCTGGGCCCTTGGCTGCCTATTACGCAGCGACAATCTCTGTGCTTCTGTTCGCCTGTGTAAAGTCCTAAGAGGCCTGCACTGCTTTCTGGGCGCAGTGCTTCCTGTTGATTCCTGTGCTGCCTCCCAAGCACTGTGCTGCCTGTTGGGAGCTTTCTTTCTAGTCAGGCTGTGTCAGTCTCTGGCCCCCGCTTGCCTGTGAAGGCCAGTAAGGCCTATGATTGCTGCTAGGTCCTTGTCTGACTGTGAAGTGGCAGTCTCTGTGCTGCCGCCTTCCTATGAACTGCTGTGCTGTCTGACGGGCCGGCCTTAGTGCTGGTGGCACCCTGTGCGACATTGTTTGTTGCCACCCCCCAGTGACCACCTCCGCCACGGATTCCCTCACTACTATCCATCACCACTCTCTCTCAGATGCATTTCATTCGTTTTATAGCACCACTCATACCAGGAAATATCTCTCACAAAGCAATCAACGCAATGCAATGCATTGACCATGCTGCCATTACCATAAATAGGGGGCTAGCATGGATGCCTTTACCACACATGTCTTTACCACGCATATGCGTGGTTACACCATAGAGAGCGGTCTAGCTGTCCGGGTGGAACAGGAAGAAGCAGAGGAGAGAGAGGTAAGTAGGACTCTGGCCGGGTTTAGGGTGGGAAGTTGGGTTCATTTTTAGGACAGTGTAGCGTCGGGGTAGTTTTTAGGACAGGGTGGGGTAGGTTTTAGGGTACAGGGTGGGGGTCATGTAGTATTTAGGACAGAGCGGAGTAGGTTTTAGGGTTCAGGGTGGCAGGGGCATCAAGGTAGTTTTTAGCGCAGTTCAGGGTAGGTTTTAGGGTTCAGAGTGGGGGCGGGTAGTTTTTAGGACAGGGCAGGGTTACTTTTAGGGCTCAGGGCGGGGGGTTTAGGGCTCAGGACAGGGGCAGTTTTAACTGATTGGGCAGGGTGGAGTATGGTATCAGGTGTAAGGGGGCAGGGCGGGGAGAATTTACCATGCATGTTCCTTTACCAAACATTCTTTTACAGTGAAATTTGGTGTAAAGGCATGAGTAGTAAAGACACAGTCGTTGTTGAGACCGCAATGTTAAGCCATGCATGATATACGCATGTGTTGTTCCATCATTCAGCCCTCATACCAGTCTAGGGTGTCAAAGCACTTTACATCACACAGACATTACGTAGAAACAATCATCAAATATGTGTAAATCAATGTATATGAAATACTACATAAGACAGAGGACTACAAGGTGTAGGTTCATAGGTCATCCATACTGGTAGCAGGTATAGTTTAAGAGTGCTTTATCTGGAGAAGCGCAAACTCAGAATTTAAAACATAACACCATGGTTGGGGGCTCTCTTTAATAATAGGAATTGATTTGCGCTCAAATTAACTTGTTTTGCAACATTAAGTTAATGAAAAAGTGGGGGGAAATCGTAACGCTTTAATCTATACCTTGATGTTTGCATGCAGCTCTTTGATGAGTTCATTGCTCACTGTTCTATATTCAGTTTTAATTTATAAATTGCAGGGGACAAAAAGGGAGCTCTCTGATGTAGAAAGCTGGCCTGGTGTGTGGGGAGTACCTATGGTATTATCACCTTATACCAGGTCCAGGTATGCCCTCCTAGTGAAGTGTAGACAGTGTCTGTAGCTGTGGATGATCAGGCAAGACTTATCTAGGACACATGCAAAGATCATGCAATACCACTGTAGTCACACAGCACATGAAAGAAACACGTGTTACAAAAATAAAGGTTCCTTATTACAGTAACACAAACAGTAAAGCACTAGATAGGCAATACTCCAATAGGATGTAAGTAGCACACTATTATATGTACAGTAGCAATCAGAAATTGTCATAAAAAGCAATAGAAAACAGTGAAAAGCAATAGGGAATACTGAAGGCCTATAGGGGACCAGACCATATACTTAAAAAGTGGAATGCAAAAGCCGGTTCCCCACGCATGGAAGTGGAATCAGTAGAGGGGAGCTGCAGGAACTAGGAAACCCCAAAGGTAAGTACCAAAATGCCCCCCATTGACAAGGAGAAAAGAGGTAAGCTACTGGTTTTTCCCCAACCCACCAAAAGGACTTCAGAGAAGGATATTGCAAAACGCAGGCAAGACTGCAAGAAACTAGAGGTGGATCCTGGAAGAGGAAGACCTGGAAAAGAAGGGGACCAAATCCAGTTTACGTGAGGAGTGTCCGGTCGTGGCAGGAGCCACTACCCACCCATCTGTGGATGCAGGAGTTGGTCGACGGGTAAACGAAGACGGTCAGCAATGCAGCACTGGAGCAGATGAAGAGTTCCTAGGTGATGCAGTCAACGTCCCATGCTGGATGAAGAATTGCAGTCAGTCTGTGGTGTGGAAAACCCAACAGCAAGCCTTGGCAAAGGCAAATGTCACAGTAAGACAAAAGTGGAGCTGCCGGGGACCAGCAAGGTCCAGGGGGACTCAACCCATTGAGGGGAGTCCCAGGTGACCCTCAGCAAGGCAGAGAGTCTGGAGAAGGAGAGGCGGCCCCCACAGAAGACCTACAGACAAGGAGCCCATGAGCTGCAGAGAGGCCCACGGAGCACACCTGAAGAGAGGTCCCACGTCGCAGGCGAAGCACGTTGAGGGCTGTGCTTCACAGAGAAGACTGCTGGGGCTACATGGAGCCTGAGATCCCTTGGAGGAGATAACAACAGGCCTTGGTAGCTGCAAGAGACGCGGTGCATGGGGGAACTGTCCTGCATGGGAAGGCAAGGACTTACCTACTCCAAAGTTGGACAACTGGTAGAGAGGACCAAGGAGACCACTCCAGACTATCACCCCTGATGCAGGATCCACGCAGCTCAGGAGGAGAGGAGATCCACATAGCCGGTCGTTGTTGCAGTTGGTGCCTGCAGATGCAGGTAAGTGACTCTTTCACTCCAAGGAATTTTCCTTCTTTCTTCTCATGCAGACTGAAGACTCGCTGCCCTCAGAGGAAGCACAGCCAGGCTAATGTTGATGTTGCTGGAAGAAGCAGGAGAAACAATGTTGCAGGGTGAAGTCGCTGCTGGAGCTGCAGATTGTAGGTTCCAGTGAAGTCCAGTTGTGGTTCCAGTGGCCATAAGTCAAAGTAAATGTTGCAGAGGAGTCCTGCTGGAATCGTGCACATTGAATCTGAGGACCCACCCAAGAGGGAAACCCTAAATAGCCCAGAAAGGGGGATTGTCAACTAGCAGGGTGACCACCTAGGAGGGGGCTGTGACATCACCTGCCTGACCTGGTCACTCAGATGCTCACAGAGGCCTCTGCCCACCTTGGATTCAAGATGGCAGAATCAAGTGGCCACCTGGAGGAGCTCCAGGCACCAGCCCTGGGGTGGTGATGGACAGGGGAGTGGTTACGCCCATTTCCATTGTCCAGTTTCGAACCAGAGTAGGGGCTGAGGTCCCTGAACTGGTACAGACTGGTTTAAGCAAGGAGGGCACCAAATGTGCCCTTCAGAGCATACCATTAGCTTGGCGCAGCTACCCCCTCAAGCCTTGTAACACCTATTTCCAAATGGAGAGGGTGTTGCCTCCCTCTTCCAAAGGAAATCCTTTGTTCTGCCTTCCTGGGCATGAGCTGCTCAAGCAGCGGAAGGAGGGCAGCAATCTGTCTGAGGGGTGGCAGCAGCATGGGCTGCCTAGAAAACCCTAGAAAGCTGATAGGAACAATGCTGGAGTTCCTCTAAGGAGCCCGAAAAGTGCATGGAATCATACAAACAATACTGACAATAGGATTGGGATATGATTCTGACATGTTTGTTACCAAACATGCCCAGGTTCAGAGTTACCATTATGTAGCTGGACATAGGTAGTGATCTATGTCCTGTACACGTGTAAAATGGCGTCCCGCACTCACGAGGTCCAGGAAAATGGAACTGGGGTTCGTGGGGGCACCTCTGCTCCTGCAAAGGTGCCCTCACACACAGGTACTTTCACCCTGCCCTCTGGGCTAGGAGGGCCTACCAATGGGGTGACGTACAATGACCTGGTGCAGCGACCTGAAGTGACAGGGTGCATGCACCTTTTCACGCAGGCTGCAATGGCAGGCCTGCAGACACAGTTTACATGGGCTTCTATGGGTGACATAATACATGCTGGAGCCCATGGGGAATCTCTGGTCCCCCAATGCCCTGGGTATCATATACTAGGGACTTATAAGGGGCACCAATATGCCAAATGTGGGGAGTGTGTGGTCCTAGCAACCAAATTTAATGAGAAAGAGCACTGGGGTCCTGGTTAACAGGATCCCAGTGAACACAGTCAAAACATACTGACAACAGGCAAAAAGTGGGTGTAACCATGTCAAAAAGATGGTACTTTCCTGCATCTGACAAAAGCGGTAACCCACTGACCTATTCACATTATATAGACTTTGTGATCTGCATGTAGATGTTCTTTGTAGCAGGCATAGTTACCCTGTACGTTATGATGAGTCAAAACTCCGACTAGACAAAACTTCAATCTCTCTCCAGGAAGACCATTAATCACCGGAATTATCTTGAGATTTTTATTGTTGCCTGAAAACTGTTAGTGGCAAGGAACACCCAGCAGGTGCTTTTAAAATCACAATATACTTGCAAACACAGTGCACCCATCCTAAGTCAGCACCTAGTGCAGCGGCACCCTTTACATCGTCCTAGAGCCGGCCCTGCTGCCTTACCTACCCTGTCCATCTCTCAGGCCATCTGGTTCTTCCTAGGACCCATGCTGTGTTCTAGTCTCTCTGCCGTCTATCCAGCAGTGCCAGGCTCTGTTCCACCACAGCCTGTGAAGTCCTTTAAAGCCTGTGAGCTGCCACAGTGCTGGCTTCGCATCCACAGGCCATTGGCAGGAAATGAGATTTATAGACAGCCCTTGGCCTTTAGGGAGAGACAGGGGACCGAAATGTTGGGGGGGGGCAGGAAGTCAACTTAGGGGACAATAATTAGCACTGGGGCAGGCAAGCTGGAGACAGAGGAGAGAAGAGAGTGAGAGAGAGGCAACAGAAACAGGGGCCCTAACAAACATTGGCGCACAGGGTGCCACTAGCGCGCTAAAGCCTGCCCTGCTCATATCTCACAGTAACTCAGCAATACTGTTTTTAGAAAGGAAGATACTCTGCAACACAGCACTGGATTTAAAAAGAAAGGGAGTTACTTGGCAATACTTTATTTAATTACCCAAACCTCCTTACCTGCTCAAATCTTGCTGCTGTCTTCAGGGTTAGATTTTAAAGGGAAGGGTAGGGCTCAGGAGGGAAGGGATGCAGACAGCAATCAACAAAGGGCCTCTCCTCTCCCTTTGTTCTCAGAAGTGCAGACTGCAGGCAGCTGTGGCCGCAAGGTGAGAAAGAATCCCTTGTGTGCTGCAGCACAACAAAAGGGCAGAGTATGAGTGTCCTGGAGCCAGGTTACAGGTCAAGTGCAGGGCCAGTATAGGTAGCGATTTCATGCGCTAATGGCCCTGTGAATTACAGAAGAGAAGGGAAAATTCTTCTGTCCCCTCGTCCCCCCACCCTTGTCCCCCATGTCCCCCCCACTCCAACATCTGGTGGGGACAAATCCCCCGCTTCCCCCACACTTCCATCGCCCATGTGTAAAGGTAACAAAAAAGGCGCACCACAGTCTAATTCTTCCAGCCTCAAAGACAGCTTCACTAGCGAGGAACTCTGCCAAATAGCAGTGATGGAGTATAGCCACGCTGGCCAGCCACACTGGGTTGCCAAAGCTGGATGCTTTGAAAATGCACCAGCAATGCCAATAGCAGTGAGAAGGCATTATAAAAGTATAAACGATTTTGTTGTCCATGCTTCCAAGATGGCTGCCACTTTGCGAGAAACTTATGACAGAGGAAGGAAGCAAACTTTTCTGTGTGAGGAAGGAAGAATCTGTTTTACAAAGGTGCGAACAAAATTGTTGCCCCCCACTAGATTTCCTCTGGCTGGTTGGCTGAGCACCCTAGTGAATGTATCTGATGCAGTTTAGGCACTATGCGGCAATGTTGCCCAGGGGCCTGCACCCTTGTAGAAATTCAAACTAGAGAGACGGCAAGGGCCTCTAACAAATAGAAAAGAGGCTTCCAGCCGTAGCAGCATTTCTAAAAAAGAGCAAATTAGCCGATGTTGGAGTAGAAGCCATGTGACAGGAGTAATAGGTGGAACAACATCAGAGAAAGCCAGTGTAAGCCGTTTACCATTACACTTTAATATCTTCATCTCTAAATCTCATTGTATGTATGCCGTGACTGACATATTATATATTTTGTTTTTGTGGAATACGTGAAATTACATGAAAATAATTTGAATCCAACAAATTTGTTTCATTCTTTACTTAGTTAGATTGCTGAGAAACACCTGTTTGTGCTCCCTGCATATCACGCCCTCCCTTCCAGCTGAATCTTGTCAGTGGGGTGAAGGAGTTGAGGGTCATTGTCATCTGATTCAGGATCTTCAGGCTGTCTTTGTACATCTTTCCATGTAGCAATGTAGTGTAGCATAGCACATGTGGCGATTATTTGCCCAGATGTTGAGTGGCCATGGTCCGAGGTTATATGCACTGTCACCTTCAACAGATACATATTTAGCTCTCATACATATACATACGAAACCCATGAGTATCAAATATAGCATATTTCAGATTTTACATTCACCAGAAAAAGGCATCATCAAAGCTTCCTCTTGCTTGGCAGTTGTATAACCCTCTGCGGCTGAACATGTAAGAGTTGGGAGTACTACCTGGCAACAAGGTCTATGATCGGTCACTGTGTGTCACACGCTACCCATTCATTGAGTGAATGTTGCTTTTTATGTTTACGTTATAGAAACTCAATTGTATGGTAGCCTTATCGATATACATATTCCATAAATACAGTCTGTTACATGGGGAATCGTGCATTCCTGTGTAATTGTAATTTACAGTTCTGTAGTTTCTGAGGGGCTTTAGATAACACAATGAAGTCAAATGATGGCTTTAAGGAAAGTAGGAAAAACCTTTCATAACGCATGTTGCAACACCCCACCAGAGACAGTTTTGAGACCCCGCTAGTTATTCATTTTCTACAAAATTCATTATTCAAAATACGTAAACACTCATTAATAATTTCTAATTAAGACAGCTGCTTCAGCACTAGCTTCTGGAGGCCAGGAGCAGTAGTAAGTGCAGTACTTTTATAAGTGTCTGTGTGGCCTGGCTTCTGAGTATGTTTCGTCCTTGCTCAGGGTGCAACTCATCAAAGAGTTCTAATACTACCCAACAACGGATATTTGTAAAATAATCTCCTCCTCTGTCCCATCAAAAAGTATAACACTCATTCTAAAAGCTCCTTTCCTGACTCCTTCTCCTCTTCTGCTGTGCGGCCAGCAGCCACATCCTCTTCCCCACAACATACAAAGCTCCGGTTGTGGAAGGCTCTGTTGCATTATGGGGGATCTGTATAGGTTGCACCTGATTACTATGTGCTTCTACCTGGTTGTACATTTAACATGCATAGGTTAATTTTTATAACTAAACGCTGAATGTGAATGTTTCCTACACCTAAATAAGGACGTATAAACAGGTATATAAAAATGGAGTCCCGATTTAGATTTGTTAAATTCAGGAACTCCACTTTGCTCATTTCCCAATAATTGAAGTCAAAATTACATTTTATACATCGCAAAAGGACATTTTAATGACCACGAACCAGTTTGCAGTCACATATTCCTATTTCTTCTGTCATCGCACTTCGGCCTCAGGTATGGGTTTTAAAATATGAAATCGGACATGTACATTTAATCATTTTTTTAATCTGGTCATAAATTAGATCTTCAAACTGTTGACTGCCATTAAATATTTATTTGGAGATCTCCTAGAGAAAAGGTTTTTTTTGTAACATTTAGGCAACATAGCACAGGACAGCAATGCATGTAGCTCCAAGCCACTCAAAATCACTAACAATATTTGTCTTGACATTGCAACTTTTATCAAATCCAAAAGAATAAATGCGTGTATTTCACAAAATGAATTTATTTTGAAAAATCCTTTTATTCAACCTCTCATCAATCAATGTCACTGATATAACTGGACAAGGTCAAGTTTATGTTATCAGGTATAGCTGCTGAAGAGGCTTCCTGTGCGTCAGACCGAGATAACTCTCTGACTCTGCTCTTCCTTTCCCCGGAGAGGCCAATACTGAGAACGCATCCAATCTTATCCCACAGTCATTTATTTTGGAAATATAAAACTGGAAATGAATTATTCCTAGCACTGTGTACAGCCTTTTCCTGAGGTCACCTCCTGCGTTTTTGTTTGAAGCAAACAGGATAACACCTAAGAATGGATTGGCAAACATCTGAGAACCTGGGGCTATAAGTAGTTCATTCAGAAATTTTGAATTTCTTCCATGCCAGTAGTGCTTTATTTATTTCCTATTTGCATATTTGAGGACATTGACATTTAGCGTGTGCTAAAACATTTTTTTTTCTCCTTGAACCCTGACAGTAAATAATATACTTTTTTTGAAAATTCACCTTATTTGTGCAGAGTTACGAATATGAGCCATGGCAATTTAGATTGTGAAAGTGTATTTCTTGTTACAAAATAAAAATAAGGATTAAAATGACTAGTGTCAGTTGCGGCTCCTGCCAGGAAGGGGTTTGGCGTGGGGTGGCCCACGGAGCAGGGGGGTTGGGGAGTAGTAAAAAATAAATAAATAAACATACCTGCCCCTCCGTGATCTGCTGCTGCTCCAGCCACCACTCGTCTTCTTCCCTCCCAAACCAATCCTGACACTTCTCTAATGCTGTTACACAGCATGAAAGAAGTGCTGTGAGTGGCCTGAGTGCACAGAAATGCCGCTCAGGGAGGGAGTAGATGTTAGAAATGGGGTCTTTAGTTGGCAGTCGGTTTGCACCCTGCCCAAGTAGGGACCCTCACTCTAGTCAGGATAAGGGAGATACCCGCTCGAATAACTCCTGCTCACCCCCTTGGTAGCTTGGCATGAGCAGTCAGGCTTATCTCAGAAGCAATATGTAAAGCATTTGCACATAACACACAGTAATAAGTGAAAACACTACAAAAGGACACCACACCATTTTTAGAAAAATAGCCAATATTTATATAAAACAAGAACAAATACAATAAAAATCCAACATACAGTAATAAAAATATGAATTCTGCAAGATTTACTCAAAAAGGCAGTTCCTTGAAGTTGATAGCTCCACCTAGGGCTATCACAGCGTCATGATAAGCAAAACCAACAGTTCAGGCCGGCGCAGCGTTGCGGGCCAGCTACGGTACTGGGAAGTCCCCAAACAGTACCTTGGATTTGCAGTGTGTTGTGATCCTCGCGGTGAGCTCCGAAGAGTTGCGTCGCTGATGTCGCAGTGTCGGTTCCGGAGTCGGTGCAGGAGTCGTCGGACCCTTTTGGTCACACGCGTTGCGGATCGAACTCCAGGCTGATGAAGTCAGGTGTGCCGGCGTGGATGGCATCGGGGCTGCACTGCGAAGCGGGACGATGCGACGTGCGGTGCCCACAGGTCACACTGCAGGCAGCGGCTCAGTGACAGCATCCTGCGGCATTGGTGAGACCAGGGCTGCGGTGTGAAGCGGGGCGGTGCGACGTGAGGTGTCCACAGGTCACGGTGCAGGAAGCGGCATCATTGTTGCTGAAGCGCTGTCGTCTGTAGGCCCAAGCCAGAGGTGCGGGAAGGGACGGTGCTTCATGACCCTCACAAGCAGTGTCCACAGGCCACGGTGCAGGCAGGATGCCTGGTGACGACACAGGAGTTGATGGTGTTAGCATCGGTGGACCGGGGCTGCGGTGTGGGACTGGACGGTGCTTTGTGTACCTCACTAGCGGTGTCCACAGGCCACGGTGTAGGCAGTGGCGCCAGTGTCAGCAGGAGCGTCGTAGTCGGGGATGCAGCAACTGCAGGCCAGGCCAGCAAAGCAACACAGCAAAGGTCCAGTACTCCTCCTTCAGTTTTTTAGCTCTTCTCCTGTGCAGAGGTTCCTCTTGGTTCCAGGAAGATTCTAAAAGTCTGCGGTTTTGGGTCTTCTTCTTATACCCATTTCCACCTTTGAAGTTGGCATCTTCAAAGCAATGTCTCAAGTGTTTGCAAGATCCTTCCTTGTCCAGGCCAGGCCCCAGACGCACACCAGGGGGTCGGAGACTGCATTGTGTGAGGGCAGACACAGTCCTTTCAGGTGTGAACGACCACCCCTCCCTCCCCTCTAGCTCAGATGGCGCATCAGGAAATGCAGGCTACACCCCACCCCCTTTTGTGTCACTGTCTAGAGAGGTGCAAAACAACCCAACTGTCAAACTGACCCAGACAGACAGTCCACAAACAGGCAGAGTCACAGAATGGTATACGCAAGAAAATGCCTACTTTCTAAAAGTGGCGTTTTCAAACAGACAATTTAAAAACCAACTTCCCTAAAAGATATATTTTTAAATTGTGAGTTCAGAGACCCTAAACTCCAAATTTGTATCTGCTCTAAAATGGAATCTGCGCTTTAAGGATATTTAAAGGCAGCCCCCATGTTAACCTGTGAGAGAGATAGGCCTTGCACAGTGAAAACTGAATTTGGAAGTATTTCACTGTTAGGAGATATAAAACACACTAGTATATGTCCTACCTTAAACATACACTGCACCCTGCCCCTGGGGCTACCTAGGGACTACCTTAGGGGTGTCTGACATGTAGTAGAAGGGAAGGTTTAGGCCTGGCAAGTGGGTACACTTGCCAAGTCAAATTGGCAGTTTAAAACTGAACACACAGAAACTGCAGTGGCAGGTCTGAGCCATGGTTACAGGGCTACTAATGTGGGTTGCACAACCAGTGCTGCAGGCCCACTAGTAGCATTTGATTTACAGGCCCTGGGCACCTCTAGAGCACTTTACTATGGACCTACCAGTAAATCAAATATGCCAATGATGGATAAACCAATCAACAGTACACTTTACACAGAGAGCAAATGCACTTTAACACTGGTTAGCAGTGGTAATGGGCCCAGAGTCCTAAAGCCAACAAAAACAGGTCAGAAAAAGTAGGAGGAAGGAGGCAAAAAGACTGGGGATGACCCTGCAAAAAGGGTAATTTCCAACACAACCCGCACCAGCCTAAAGCCAGGGGAGAACAAACCATACCTTGGTGTACTTCCCTGATTGGGGCGATAGAACAGGGACCCAGGCCCACAACAGCAGGGGCATGTTCCAGTTCTACGCCTTCCAGACTCCAGTTGGATCCCTCTGTCCATACTCTCAGGGCCCACTAAGCTAACCTATGGGGAACCTTTCTCCTCACCTGCAGATACCATCTGTGCAGCACCTAACCTTACTTTGCTCACGGATATATCCCAGGGTCCAGGCAGTACCACCAGGGCCAACACAGTGGTGTTGTCCACTCCACCCCCAGGGTGTGACTCTTGCCCACCCCCCGGGCAACTCTGTCCACCAGGACAGCAAGCCACAGTGGCCACTGACAGCTATCAGGGATGAGAGCCAGGCCCCAGGCCTCTCAAGGCTCTCTCTCCAACCACTGTGACTGTGGAGATTGGGGGGCGGTAGTCCCAGGTGCCTGGCACCCTGTGACTACTCTCCCTTCCACCAGGTCAAGGATGACAGCCTGACCCTGGTCATCCCCTCTGGGGCTCTGTACCCTTCCACTAGGAGCAGCCCTCCCAGAGTCCAAAATTGTCAGGGTGCTTGTAGAAGCAGCCCTGCACAATTCTCCCACCAGTGCAGGGATTTTAACCTGCAACTGGTCTTCCAACCTGGGGTCTGTACCTTCAGGTTGGACCAGGGCCAGGGCTAGGGGCTAGGCTTCCATCCCCCTGCCCCCACCCCTTCTGGGGTCCTGCACCCATCAACTAGGAGTGGCCTCCCCAGAAGACATCACAGTCGGGGCACTGTTAGCAGTAGCCCCTACCCCCAGATCAGGGGGGACACCCTGAACCTGGCCTTTCATTCCAGGGTCTGTGCCCATAGATTGAACTATGTCAGGGGTGAATCTCTCCCTCCCAGGGTTCTGCACCATGGAGAGTACCCCTAGAAGTCACACTGTGGTTGGGGGTGATTGGGCAAACCGCCCCCCCTTCAGGTCAGGGTTTATCCCCTGCACCTGATCCTCCAGTCTAGAGTCTGTATCCTCAGACTGGACCACTGCCTGGCAACCCAGGACTTCCTGGGGAACACACCTACTCCCCATCAGGTCAGAGTTTACCCCCTGAACCTGATCATCCAACCCAGAATCACCACACTGTGGTTGAACCATTGTGTGGCACACCAGGACTTCCTGGGGGGCACACCTATCCCCCACAAGAGAAACACCTTCCCCAAGGGCCACACAAGAGTCTGGCTTGCGCAGGTCTCCTGACCTCTGCCCATCTGCCAGAGTCTGGATTCCCCCAACCCAGAAATGGTCTCACTAAGGTCATTCATGGGGTGCTCTAACCTTAGAGCTAACTCCGGACCCTGCAGGTTCTCCACTGGGATCCGCAACCCCTTCTCAACCCTCTGTTTGGACTTCTGCAACCCCTCACTAGGAGTGGTACTGCCAAACACCAGAACTGGTGGGACGCTGGCTACAGCCGCCGCCCCAAATTCTCCTGACACTGTGGGGTCTCCCTCACCAGATGGCCCTATGGCACAGGCTAGGCTCCCCTCCTGGGGTTCCCTCATGTTACCCTCCAGGAACTGGGACTGGATCCCAGGCACCCTGGGCCTCAGCCCAACCCCATTCCCTCTCCTTGGAGATTGGACATGGGATCCCACACCCATTCCACTACACTTGGACCTACCTGGGACACTACAATCGTCTCCCAACTCACCTGGTTGGGAAATTCCTAGACCACTCCCCTCAGGAGAACCCCCAAATGCCTCTTCAGACTATATGGTACTCACCCAGAGGTCTGTCTCCAGTGTAAGTTCCCTGGGGTCAGAGAAATCACACTCCACCTGATGTTGGGGTAGCTCTGGAAAATAAGGACTAGACATATGCTCTCCAGCAATTGCATTACTCAGCCCCTCACATGAATTAACCAAACTACCCTTCACCCAACCATCCAGTGACTCAGCCTTGAAAAAGTACCCCACATCACCCTCCTGGGACTGGGGAGACAATACCTGACTATCCCTGACACTCAACCTACACTCTTCTGCTATGTCTCCACACTCCATAACCAGGACTTCTACCTGGGGGGAACCCCTCTCCCTGTCACTCTCACCTAGAGCCAGTAGAGTGTCCCTCCCATCACTTGGAATATGACTCCCAATGCCAGTTCCCCAATCCACCTCAGGGACCTTGTGCATCACTAGAGCTACCTCATACCCCTGAACCCTGTGGTGTGTGTTAACCCCCTCCTTCAAGTAGGGCACCAAGTCTTTGGGGATGTGCACTTCTTCATCTGCACTGGATACAAGATTTTTGCTGCCACCATCTGAACTAGACTCAGCCCTCATGGCTTCCAGCTTCAGGTCTTTACAGCTCAGCTCTTGAGCTACCAACATTTCTTTTTTCTTGGCTAAAGCTCACTTAGCCTCAGCTTTCTCAAGCTGTTCGTCCAGCTCTCTCATCCACTGCTCCTGGACTAGGAGCCATTCCCCTCTCTTTGGTTCCCTTTCCTAATCAGAGTAGTCCTCCACCTCGGAACGATCTGATATGACTGCTTCCCAGCGTTTCATCTCATACTGAAACAGGGCTTTCTCAAAGAACCACCTCAGGGACCTTCACAGCCAGCCCCCTTTCCTTGCAGAAAACCTTTAGCTCCCTCAACGTGTAGTACTCCAGCTGCCAGAAGTTGACTTCCATTTTGCAAAGGCCTCACAACCAAACACCAGAGTCCAAAAATATCATAATATCTCTAGGAGGACGCCACAGAAGAAAAAGTAAAACACAGTATGTGGTACGTAGTCGTCTGCGATATGTTAGTAGTGTACACCAATCACTGTGGTTCAAGTGCAAATGCAAGTCCTATCCTCACTGCTGACAACCAGTGTTAGAAGTGGGGTCTGTATTTGGCAGTCGGTTTGCACCCTGTCCAAGTAGGGACCCTCACTCTAGTCAGGATAAGGGAGATACCCGATAAGATAACCCCTACTCACCCCTTTGGTAGCTTGGCACGAGCAGTCAGGATCATCTCAGAAGCAATGTGTGAAGCATTTGCACATAACACACAGTAATAAGTGAAAACACTACAAAAGGACACCACACCAGTTTTAGAAAAATAGCCAATATTTATCTATATAAAACAAGACCAAATACAATAAAAATCCAACATACAGTAATAAAAATATGAATTCTGCAAGATTTACTCAAAAATGCAGTTCCCTGAAGTCGATAGCTCCACCTGGGGCTATCACGGCGTTGGGATCAGAAAACCAACAGGTCAGGCTGGCGGAGCGTTTCGGGCTAGCTACGATGTCGGAAAGACCCACAAACAGTACCTTGGATTTTCAGGGCGTCGTGATCCTTGCGGTGAGCTCCGGAGAGCAGCATCGCTGACTTCGCGGTGTTGATTCCGGAGTCGGTGCAGGAGTCGTTGGGCCTTGAGGTCACACACATTGCGGATCGAACTCCCGGCTGAGATGAAGTCAGGTTTGCCGGCGTGGATGGCGTTGGGGCTGCGGGACAATACGACGTGTGATGCCCACAGGTCACGGTGCAGGCAGCGGCTCGGTGACAGCGTCCAGCAGCATCGTTGAGACCAGGGCTACGGTGTGAAAAGGGGCGGTGAGATGTGTGGTGTCCAAAGGTCACAGTGCAGGCAGCAGCATCATCTTTGCTGAAGCGCTGTTGCCTGTAGGCTCAAGCCAGCGGTGTGGGACGGGATGGTGCTTTGTGACCCTCACGAGTGGTGTCCACAGCCCACAGTGCAGGCAGGATGCCTGGTGATGACACAGGAGTCGATGGTGCTGGCGTCGGTGGACCGGGGTTGCAGTGCAGGACGGGACGGTGCTTTGTGTACAAGTGGTGTCCACAGGCCACGGTGCAGGCAGTGGCACCAGTGTCAGCAGGAGCGTCGTCGTCGGGGATGCCCAGGCTGCGGTATGAGCAGGCTGGGCGGGAGTGCGCGCCCACAGGTCATGGTGTGAGCAGCGTCTCGGTGAAGTTGTCCGATGATGGCGTCAGGGAGACCAGGGTCACAGTGCAAAGCAGGGCACTGCAAATCCTTGTAGTGTTGGCAGATCACAGTTCAGGCCAGCGGCATCGTTGGCAGCATCACAGTGGTTTCTCCTCTTGACCAGCACAAAACACACAGTTCCCAGTGCTTCAGGTCTAGGAAACTGACGTCCGTGGTGTCCCTGAGACTTCCAACAGGAGGCAAGCTCTACTCCAAGCCCTTGGAGAATTTTCTCAACAGGACACACAGAAAAGTTCACCCTTTGCACTCTTTTCAGGCAGAAGCAGCAACTGCAGGCCAGTCCAGCAAAGCAACACAGCAAAGGTCCAGTACTCCTCCTTCAGTTCTTTAGCTCTTCTCCTGGGCAGAGGTTCCTCTTGGTTCCAGAAAGATTCTAAAAGTCTGGGGTTTTGGGTCTTCTTCTTATACCCAGTCCCGCCTTTGAAGTTGGCAACTTCAAAGCAATGTCTCAAGTGTTTGCAAGGTCCTTCCTTGTCCAGGACAGGCACCAGACTCACACCAGGGGGTCGGAGACTGCATTGTGTGAGGGCAGGCACAGCCCTTTCAGGTGTGAACGACCACTCCTCCCTCCCCTCTAGCTCAGATGGCTCATCAGGAAATGCAGGCTACACCACCGCCCCCTTTTGTGTCACTGTCTAGAGAGGTGCAAAACAGCCCAACTGTCAAACTGACCCAGACAGACAGTCCACAAACAGGCAGAGTCACAGAATGGTATACACAAGAAAATGCCTACTTTCTAAAAGTGGCATTTTCAAACAGGCAATTTAAAAACCAACTTCACTAAAAGATGTATTTTTAAATTGTGAGTTCAGAGACCATAAACTCCACATTTTTATCTGCTCTCAAATGGAATCTGCGCTTTAAGGATATTTAAAGGCAGCCCCCATGTTAACCTGTGAGAGAGATAGGCCTTGCACAGTGAAAACCGAATTTGGCAGTATTTCACTGTTAGGAGATATAAAACACACTAGTATATGTCCTACCTTAAATATATACTGCACCCTGCCCCTGGGGCTACCTAGGGCCTACCTTATGGGTGCCTGACATGTAGTAGAAGGGAAGGTTTAGGACTGGCAAGTGGGTACACTTGCCAAGTCGAATTGGCAGTTTAAAACTGCACACCCAGACACTGCAGTGGCAGGTCTGAGCCATGGTTACAGGGCTACTAATGTGGGTGGCACAAACAGTGCTGCAGTCCCACTAGTAGCATTTGATTTACAGGCCCTGGGCACCTCTAGTGCACTTTACTAGAGACTTACCAGTAAATCAAATATGCCAGTCATGGATAAACCAATCAACAGTACACTTTACACAGAGAGCATATGCACTTTAGCACTGGTTAGCAGTGGTAAACTGCCCAGAGTCCTAAAGCCAACAAAAACAGGTCAGAAACAAATAGGAAGAAGGAGACAAATAGACTGGAAATTACCCTGAAAAAAGGGCCATTTCCAACAGTGGGGCACTGCGCTTGGTCTTCACCCAGCTTTAAAATACAGCCAGGTGGAGAGTTTCTAAGTGTGCATGTCAGTTTGGCCAGCCTTGGACGGTCGGGCAAACTAACATGCGCACTTTTGAAGCGCACCACTACTTCTCCTTCACTTATTGACGTGGAGGAAGTTGGCCCCGTCCTATGAAACCTGAAAAATAAAGGGATAATAAAATAATTTTCAGCAGCTGGGCGATTGTCATCTGCCATATCAGAGGGGCCGCCCCTGACTAGAGTGCATTAGAGGTTAGTATGATAAGATTTCTGTTAGTAGGCTAATTGGTTCAGTTTTATTTACTGACAAACTTGATAACGAATGAGTATTGACCTATGCCTAGTTTGTACATTAAAATCATGCTGAATCCCTTGTTTATTTGTGAACATCTGCTGTCCTTGAAAAATGCGAGGAAAACTAATTGGCTGCCAGCCTTTCAGCCAATGCCATTTTTTCCTTTGTGGTCAGCAGGAGAAAAATTCAGCCAATCAGATGACCTGCTCTTCATACATTTTCTTCCTGCTTTGTATCAACTAATGTGATGGCTATATCCAATGTGTGCACTCCAGACACATATATTTGGTGTTTCCTCAAACAATGACTGAGCAAACATTAACAAAACCAATCACCTAATAAAACCAGTGTCATCTGCATGTGTATCACTAGCAAGATGCTGTTGTAATTAGAAAAGGCCTTGGACTCTGCCCGCGGCCTACCATTTTTTGGCCTGGGTGGCATTCTTTTTAACAGCCTCATAATTCATCACAGGAGGACATATCATCATTTCCATTTCCTTCTGTGGAGTAGGGACCAAGAATTTATTGTTTGAACTTCATCAGTGCTGTCTGCTGCTCCTGACATGATTGAGGTACTATTTTCTTCTTATAACTTCTAGTGCCCTGCAAACAGAAGGCATGTGGCTAGCAAAAGAGTGCCCTGCAGAACAAAAAAATGGAAGAGCAAAAACAAAACATGAGTGCAAATTGGGAAAAGAAGATTTAGCAAAAAAAATAAGTTACTTATAGTTAACGTTTTTATGGCTAAGTCTTCTTTTCCCTATTTGCACTCATGTTTTGTTTTTGCTCGTGGGCACTGTTCTCAACAAATTACTATTATGTTGTTCTAAATATTACAAAAGCAACATTGTTTCTTTCTTATGCATGATTTTTCAAATGATACTTTAACAAATAATTGTGCAGTACACTCCAGTCCACCTCACCCCAATCCATTCTGGCCCACTTCATTCCAAACTACTCACCTCAATCCACTCCAGCCCACCACACTACACAGTCCTCCCAAACACCCCACTCCAATCTGCCCCACTCCAATACAAACAATCTGCCCCACTCCACATCAAAAAACTGCCCCACTCCAATACAGCAATCCAAAACAATTGGCCCCACTCCAATCCACAAACATCTGCCACACCCCAATACAAAATAATCTCCCCCATTCCAATCCACAACAATCTGTCCTGCTCCACTTACTCTCAAATCCAAAGCAATCTGCTTCACTCCAATCCAAAGCAATCTGCCCTACTCCAATCTCCCTCACTCCAATGCAAACAAAACTGGCCCCCTCTAACCCAAAAGAATGTACCCCACTTAAATCTGTCCCTCTCCAATCCAAAGCAATCTGCCCCACTCCAATTGAAAACAATCCTCCTAACTCCAGTCTATCTCACTCCAATCCAAAACAATCTGGCCTACTCCAACCCAAAACAATGCACCACACTTAAATCTGTCCCATTTGAATCCAAATCAATCTGCCCCACTACTATCCAAAATAAACTGCCACAGTCCAATCAGCCACACTCCAGTCCATTCATCTACACTACAATCCAAACTACTCCACTCCATCCCAGTATATCCCCATTCCATCACAACTCACCACACTCCAATGCTTCCAACCCACCCACTTCAATCTGCCTCCTTCAATCCAAAACAATCTGCTTCACTCCAGTACAGCAATCCAAAACAGTCTGCCCTGCTCCAGTCCACAATTCTCTGCTCCATCCCAAACCAAAACAAGCTGCCCCACTCCAATCCAAAACAAAGTGCCCCACTCTAACCTTCCCCAACCAATACAAAACAGTTTGCCGCATTCCAATCTACCTCACTCCAAACCAGTCAAACTCACCACATTCCACCCCACTCAAATCTGCCCCACTCCAATCCACCCCACTCCAGTCTGCCCCACTCCAATCCAAAACAATCTGCCTTACTCCAATTTGTCCCACTCCAATCTAAAACAGTCTGCCCACTCCATTCCAAACAGCCTGCCCCACTTCAAGTCAAAATAATCTGCTCCAGACCAAACCAAAACAATATGCCTTACTCTAGTCTGCCCCACTACAGTCCAAAATATCTGCCCTAATGCAATCCAAAACAATCTGCCCCACTCCAATCTGTCCCAGTACAAACCAAAACAATCTTCCGCAATCCAACCTTCCCCACTCCAATCCAAAACAATCTGTCCCACTCCAATCCAAAAACAATCTAACCTACCCCACTCTGCCCCACTCCAATCTAAAACAATCTGCCCTTCTATAATCTAGAACAATGCCCCACTCCAACCTACCCACCCCAATCCAAAACAATCTGCCTTACTCCAATCCGAAACAAGCTGCCTGCCTCCATTTCCCCCACTCCAATCCAATCCGCCCTACTCCAATGCAATCGACCCCACTCCAAAACAATTCACCTCACCCAACTCTGCCCCAGTTCAATCTGCCCCACTCCAATCCAAAACAATCTGCCCCACTCCAATCTGTCCCGCTCT
Organism: Pleurodeles waltl; assembly: GCF_031143425.1. Classification (NCBI taxonomy): domain Eukaryota; kingdom Metazoa; phylum Chordata; class Amphibia; order Caudata; family Salamandridae; genus Pleurodeles; species Pleurodeles waltl. The sequence continues at coordinate 855,151,343 of NC_090443.1, forward strand.
AGTCCAAAACAATCTGCCCTACTCTGTTCCAAAACAGTCTACCCCAATGCAACACAAAACAATCTCCCCCACTCCAATCCAAAACAATATCCCCCACTCCAGTCTGCCCCCTGCAATCCAACAAATCTGCCCCACTCCAGTCCAAAACAATCTGCCTCACTCCAAACTGCCCCACTCTAATCCAAAACCATCTGCCCCACTCAGATCCAAAACAATATGTGCCACTCCAGTTTGCTCCACTACAATCCAAAGAAGTGCCCCATTATAATCCAAAACAATCTGCTTCACTCCAATATGTCCCATTACAAACCAATACAATCTGTCCCACTCCAACCTTCCCCATTCCAATCCAAAACCACCTGCCCCACTCCAATCTTTCCCAGTACAATCCAAAACAATCTTCCCCAATCCAACCTGCCCCACTCCAATCCAAAATAATCTGCCCACTCCAATATAAAACAATCTGCCCCACTCTAATCAGACCAACTCCAGTCCAAAACAACCTGTCCACTTTAATCTCAAACAATCTGTCCCACTCCAATCCAATCTGCCCCAGTGAAATCCACCCTATTCCATTCCAATCCACTCCACTCCACTACAAGACCCACTCCATCAATCTGCCTCTCTCCAATTCACTCCACTCCAATCTGCCCCACTCCAATCTGCTCCACTGCAATCTGCCCCACTCAAATCCAAAACAATGTGGACCATCCCAAGCTGCCCACCCCAATGCAAAACAATCTGCCTACTCCAGTCCAAAACAGTCTGCCCCACTACAATTCAAAACAATCTGCCTCACTACAATTCAAAACAATATGCTCTACTTCAGTATGCATTACTACAATCAAAAAAATCTGCCTCACTACAACCCAAAACGATTTGCCTCACTACAATCGACAACAATCTGCCCCAATACAACCTGACCAAATACAAACCAAAACAGTCTACCCCAAAACAATCTGCCTCACTCCAACCCAAATAAATCTGCCCACTCCAATCCAAACCATATATACACCACTCCAACCTGCCCCACTCCAATCCAAAACAATTGGCCCTACTCTAATCAAAAAATGTATCCCACTCCAATCTGCCCCACTCCAATCCAAAGCAATCTATCCCACTTTAATCTGAAACAATCTGCCCCACTTCAATCAAAAACCATTTGTTGTACTCCAGTCCGAAACAATCTGCCCTACTCCAGTTTGCCCCACTCCAGACCACCCACTCCAATCCAGTCCAGCTCAAGCCATTCCAATCCCACACTCCATTCCAATTCACCAAAATCCAATCCGCCACAATCTACCCCACACTAATCAAATACATCCCAATCCATGCCAATACAATCCACCCCAATCTACCCTACTCCATCCAATCTACCCCATAACAATTCACCACAATCCAACACACTTCAGTCCAACCCATCCCACTACAGTCCAACCTACCCTACTCTAGTCCAACCCATCCCACTCCAATCTTACCCAAACCACTTCAAACTACCACATTCCAATCCAGCCCACCCCACTACATTCCAACACATTCCAATCCAACCACTCCAGATCTGACCACCTAATCCAATCTAACCCAATCCACCCACTCCAATCCACTCAATCACCCCACTGCATCCACTCAACCCAATCCACCTTAATCCGCCTCAGTCCAGACGAGGTCACCTTAATCCACCTCACTCCAATCCAGTCCATCCCACTGCACCTTAATTCACCACACTCCACACCAATCCTATCCACCACACTCCACACCAGTCTAATCCACCCCACTCCAATTCCATTCATCACACTACAATCCAATCCACCCAACTCCAAACCAGTATACCCCACCCAATCCAATCCACCTCACCCCAATCCATTCCAACCCACTCTATTCAATCCACCTCACTCCGTTTCTCTCCACACCACTCCAGTCCACTCCACTCTAATCCAATTAACCCCACTCAATCCTTTTTACCCCACACCAATCCAATCCACACCACCTCAGTGCATTCCATGTGACTCCAATCCACATTACCACACCCCAGTCAACCCACCCCACCCCAATTCAATCCACCCCACTCTAATCCAATCTACACCTTCCAATCCACCTCATCCAGTCTACATCTCCCCTTTTCAATCCACCCCACCCCAATCTCATCCACCTCATCTAGTTCACCCCTCCCATTTTCAATCTGACCCACTCCAATCCAACCTCCACCCCATCCACTCTAACCCACTCCAATCCACCTCACCCCACACTACTCCAATCCACCACAGTCTACCCCAATCAACCCACTCTAATCCAATTTTACCCAATCTACTTTATTCCAACCCACTCTACTCCAATCCATCCCACTCCAGACCACGTCACACTACTCCAATCCACCCCACTCTATCCCAATCCAATATACACCACCCCAGTTAAATCCACCCCACTTCAATCCAATCCAGCCCAGTCAATCCTACTCCAAATTCAATTCACCTTAACCCACCCCACTCCAATCCATTAGAATCCACCTTAATCCACCCACATTACTGTCCAATCCACCCCATTCCAAACCACCTTAATCTAACCCACCCCATCTCACACCACATCAATCCATCCTACTCTAATCCAATCCACCCAAATTAAATTCACTCCATACAATCTAGTCCACCCCACTCCATTACATTCCAAACCACCCCACTCCAATCCAAGTCAACCCACTCCAGTTCAGTCCACCCCAATCCAGCACAATCCACCACAATCCAATCTACTCACATCCAGTCCAATCCAATCCACCCCACTCCAAAAAATACATTCCAACCACCCCATTCATTCTACCCCACCTCACCTAACCCCACTCCAGTCCACCTCACCACAATCCAGTCCACCTCAAACTAATCCAATCCACCCCAATCCAGTCTACCCCACTCCAATCGAACCCACTTAAATCCTCCCCGCTCCAGTCCATTGCAGCCCAATCCACCCCACTCCAGTACAATCCGCTCCACCCTGTCAAATCCACCCTACTCCATTCCATTCCAATTCACCTCACCTCACTCCAATCCACACCACCCACCCCAATCCAATCCATCTCACCCCTCCTCAATCCACTCACCCCAATCCAATCCAGCCCACCTCACTCAATCCAATCCACCACACTCCAATTCACCCCACCCCAATTCAATCCAGTCATCCCAATCCAATCCATCCCAATTCACTTCACTCCACCTGAGTCCAATCCATCCCAATTTCGTACAATCCACCCACTTTATCAAATCAAATCACCCTACCTCACTCCAATCCATCCACTCAACTCCAGTCCAATCCACTCCACAATCCACTCCAGTCCAATCCACCCCTCTCCAGCCCAGTCCACTCCACTCCTAACCACCCCTCTCCACTCCATGCCAATCCTTCCCCTCTACTCCAGTGTAATCCATCCCACTCCAATCAAAACCACCCCAATGCAATCCACCCCACCACAAACCAATACACCCCACCCTAGTGCTATCACTTCAGTCCAGTCCACCCACCCCAATTCAATCTAATCACCCCACTCCAATCCACCTCACCCCATTTCAATCGACCACCCTCCAATCCCCCACTCTTCTCCAACACAATCCACCCCACTCTATTCCAGTCCACCCCCACTCTATTCCAGTCCACCCCACTACCTCAGTCCTCTTCAACCCACTCCAACCTATTCCACCCCGTGCCACACCACACTACGGCACTCTCTGCCACCAAACCATTAAACTCTACTCTCCTCCATTCAACTCTATGACACTGTACTCCCCCTACTCCACTCTACAACACTCTACCCCCACTCCACGACACTCCACACCACTAACTTTTAGCCATGCTGAACAACAGCCACACTGATGTACAACATGACAAAAAGACGTTGCCAAAGTCAAAGGCTGTTGTATAGGCAAGACCTATTGGCTTTGCCAAAGCTTGTTGTTTTTGAAAATGCAGTTCTTCCCTGTGTGAAGCTAGAATGCAAAGTGCACTTTTGAGACTGTCTGCCTGTAATCTTGCCTCACATTACCAAATAAGGCAAAAATACTTTGTTGGAAAGCTTGATGCAGATTTATTATGTCAATGGTATCAACAGTTCAAAACATATCTTTCCAAAGGCGCTGAGGCCTCAACTTTAACTTGAGAACTATGAATGCTACCTCTGAAATGTATGACTCTGTAAAATGTATTATGAAAAGAGAAACCTGGCACAGAGACAAGAATTCACTTCTTATTTGAAGTTGGATTTTTTTACCCATGGTAAGCAAAGTATCTTTCCAGTGCTTTGCAGCCGTGCTCATCTCGATAATCACAGCATTTTTATTTCCATTGACCCTTAGCTTAGCGATGGCCCAGTCTCTCACTTCTGCTTTAATGTTAACACTCGTTTTTGCTATCCAGGAAACACATTTCATTGACTTTGTTTTCTTTCTGATAGTTTCTTTTGTTGTTCCAACTGGCTACCACTAAGCCAATGAGAACCTGTTGAAAGGGCATAAAATGAAGTCAGCAATGAACCTAATACTATCTTGTGTGAAAGGGCTTAAGAGCTGGAGAAAGTCTGAGTTTTTGTTCTCAGGATATTTATTTACACATGAGACGACATGCCAGAAACTGGATTGTGCATGTTGGGACTCCTTTGTAAACACAGCATAAAGCAGGATTAATGTTAATACATTTCATCAGATCTCTGAACTCTAAATGATTAAACATGTTAAACAGTTAGCATTTGATACCTTAAAGGCATTTCTAATGGTACAATCATACAGGAGCACGTGCATTGCAAGGGAGTATTTGTTCAGCACACAGCAGACAGCACTTTCCTACCCCTAACAATGCCTCAATGTGTTGTGTGGTTTATCGACTAGATAGCTATTCTGTTCGCAGTGCATGGTCGGTAGAGCATGTTTTATAGTGGGGCACATTGGGGTGGTATTTTGGTGCTGTGCATAAGACTATGTAGTATGTTTCAATTATGTAATTATAATCCATACATTGAGCATGCACATGTACCAACACAATTACATACATCAGTTGTCAGAAAGTTAAAGCGTCGCCCACTGCTTTGCGTAGTGAAGAAAAAGGAAAAATAAAATGACAATAACGCAACGTTATTATCATTTTATTTTTCCTCAGGAACTAGGTTAGGGCGGGGTGGGCTGGAGGAGTGTGCAAGGAGGAGATTGGTATGTGCACAGTAAGTGCTCATGACCATTTAGCCGGCCATGTTGGGCCGGCCAAACAGTCATGCACATTTAGCATTTCTCCACCTGGCTGTATTGCAAGCACAGTGGGGAAAGTGCCTAGGCTCCCACTCACTGTCTGAGCACCGAACAAGGCTGCTCAGACCAATCACAATGCTGCTGTCATGCTGGTGACAGCAGCCTTGTGCTTGGCTTAGGGGAGTCTGGGAGCCTGTGTGCTTCCGGAAGTCGGGGAAGAGAAGAGAATGAAGGAGAAACTAAACCGTCTCTCCTGACAGAGAAGGTGAGCATTGTTTTTTTTATACCCCCAGCCCCCCACCCTAGTTTAGTAGTAGCCACCACAGGGCTCAGGTGACTTGCAAGGATTTGAGAGCTGTACCTAATTTGGTAAAAGCAAAACTACAAGGATACAAAGTTCTGTGACTAAAATGTCACTCTTTGCTGAAGGTGTCAGGCATGGTATTGGCAATTTATTATTTATACACAAAGATGGAGGAATGAAAACATAAAAAGCATATATATCCTCTTAAATGAACATAAAAACTTCATATGCTTTTGGTTTTCATTTTGTGTCAGTATTGTTATTAGCAGCATTTACTTTCAACTCAGGCACTTAATTGAGAGCAAATTTTGGAAAATTCTAATTATATGTGTGAGAATTAAAAGTAAATGTTTTAAATGTAAAACACTCTGCACTTTGGTAGGCCTAGGTTGTCCTGTTGACACTGGCACCTCAATCAGATACACATCACAAGTCATATTAGCTCTGAAGTATAATAAAAGTTCACTATTTGTTCTTTTTGCATTTTCATCACACAAATTCTCACATCTTTCTGGATCCTATTTTTTTATGATATTAGGAATTTGTCCACTGGACAGTGCTACTAAGTGGCACAGTGCCTGCATCTGGTGCTAAAACAGTACTGGTAACATTGGTTTTACCCGACTGGCCCAGTTAGTTGTCCTGTAAGTCCACAGTTGATGACACAGAAAATGTGCCAATGACATGAGGTAAACGTAATATGTTGCTGCAATGTTTATTTACATCACAGGCAAATAAACAAATATGTGATTGCCAGACGCACCTCTGTACTCTGGGTGCCCTGCAGTTTAAAGGCACTGCAGTAACACACGACAAAGAAAAGCATCTTTGCTATGCAGGAAAAGCTATCTTTTATATATTAAGTGATCGCTAAAGTGTACCTTGTAAGCACATAAGCCAGGATGCTTGATTTAGCAAAAAGTAGCACATATTGGCCCTCATTATGATAATGGCGGTAAATGCCACCTACCGCCACGGCGACGGCCACCAAAAGACCGTCACCGTGGCTACCTACTGTCCACCATATTAAGACCGTAGCCGGAATTCCGCCAGAAGGCTGGCGGAATTCCGGCTAGGTCATAGCGGCAGAAGGTGGGGCTGCTGCCAGCAGCAGTGCCACACCAGAAGAATGCCGCCGACCGTATCATGACCCATGACATGGCCTTGCAGTGTTCCAATGGTGGGCGCTGCTGCTATCAGTAGCACCGCGTACCGTCTCCTGCTGGAGGACCACCTGTAAGCAGGTAAGTCGGATGCTCCTACAGGAAGGGGGGATGGGGGTACTGTGTGTGTGGAAGTGTGTGTGTTTGTGTCTGTGTGCGTGCATTTGGGTGTGGAACATGTGTGATGCGTGTGCACATGAATGAATGTGAGTGTGCATGGATTTTGTGATCTGTGAATATGTGTGATGCTTTATGTATGTCAGTGTGTGTGCATCGATGTATGCATGCGTGGGTGAATGTGGGTATGAGTGTGTGTATGCGTGTGTTTTGCCGTGTGCATATGTGTGTTGATGTTGGGGGAGGGATGGAAGGGGGAGGGTGGGAAAGGGCCCTGGGGAGGGGTAGGGGAGCAGGGGAGACCCCTATCAGTACCAGGGAAGGAATTCCCTGGCACTGATAATGCCTACCGCCATGGTTTTCGTAGCAGTATAAAAGCCACGGAAACTATGGCGGTGGGCGGGGTCATATTGCCGTGGGCGGCCTAGTGATGGCCGACGTAGCGATCGGTGTGTTAGCCAAACCACCAATGTCATAATATGGCGGTATGCACCGCCAGCCTGTTGGCGGTACTACCGCCACTATAACACCAACCGCCGGGGTCATAATGATCCCCATTATATTTAAAAAGAGTGCTTTCACAGTGACTCTTAATTTTAAAGGTTATTTGGACAAGCTCTGATTGCAATAGGGCATGCCTAAGTGTGATAAAAGCTAGCAAAGTCCTTCAAAGTTATTTCTACATTTTTAAAGTCTGATTTAATGGTCAGATTTTTTAACATTTTAAATGAATATTAATTTCATAAAAATATAGTTTAGGCTGCATGAGCAAAAATGGTTTAAAAACACATCTGATGGTGATCACATCTCCAGAGCAGGAGTATACATCCATGACTAGAAGAGCTAACAACCTTGGTTCAAAAGCCAATGGACTTCATCTGAGCCTATGAAGAACAGTTAAAAGGGTTAGTTAATTCCTGCTAGTGGCTGACCAGATAGTAGGGATTAGCTATCTGGGAGTGGATAGAAACAGTTGTCAGAAAAAAAGAAAGGCAGCCTTAGCACTACCTCTATTCCCTTGGAGATGCTAGAGACAGCTTCTCCTATTCATTCCCAGAACTATCCTGGTCTGCCTTCTCCTGACACAGTGGGGGGAGAACCACTTTTGACCCTGCCAGATGGGAGAGAGCTCACCTAAATAGGGGTGTGGGCAAGGAGCCTGATACAGGACTACCTAATGACATAAATGTTCTGCCACAGTAATTTTACAGAAAGACAAAGAAAAAAGTGTTGCCAAAGGTGGTCTGAAAAATTATTATTAGCACTGGGTAGCAGAGATTCTCTGATCACACCTGACTACTGCTAGAAGAAGATCACACAAAGTCTCAAGGATTTCTAACTTGAACTGGCATCAAGGGATTGCAACTAATATTTGGAGAACCCTGGCAATGTCTGGGGTGTGTCCAGGAAGATCATACCAATGACTGGCAAGAAAATAAGAGTTTTGCTGTGCCAAAAGTGGGCTCAAGCTGGACACTGTGATAAATATATCCAACCTCTGTGGAGTCAATGCCTGGCTACAACTTCCAGTATTGCCCCGCAGGAGGTTTTTGACCTCTAAAAAGTAAGTTTTAATGTAAAGCCTTGGACTGCTACAAGACGGAAAATCAGTTTGATTGATGAAGCCACTTTGGGACCATGAAACACATCTTTATTCCCTCCAGAGATTTTTGGCACCAGAACTAATGGCTTCAGCAGGAACTCAACCACAACATATCTGACTTCAAATGACCCTTACAGCCTTGGACTTGCCCCACTAAAAATGTTGACTTCCACTTCAGAGATTAGGTCAGAGGGTGAAACCTTTGTCTAGGACAACCCGCCTTGTGTATCAGACCTATATTCCATGTGGTTGGCTAGAAATTGCACTTTGATCCCAATCAACCACAAACTTGTTTTCAATAGCTATTCGTAATGAATGTATTTAACCCCAAATTAGTGTGATACGATTGAATGTATGTAATGGAACAAGTCCTTCAAAGAAAAAACATTTTTGCAAAGACAATATAGATTGAATTGCACTTTGAGAAAGTCTCTTAGATAGCTGCATAATGTTCAATATCATTTAGCACTTAAGAAGCTTGACCAACCTTGCCTATCACTTGTTTGTCATAGCCAGGACTACAACAGGAAGCCTTTTCAAAGCATCGCATTATGAGAATTAAGTATTGTTCTTTCTGGACAATATTTAAGAGCCTTTCTCAAAGTATAGATATTGACTACTGAGAGGAGTTGTTGGTCCAGCCCCTATGTGAGTGTTACCCTAATTGATTTTTCTGGAAATGCAACAAGGTTATTAGTCAGTGGTTCATGAGTGTGTCTGGCCTCTAAAAGGAATTGTTTAATAGTGCTTTACTTTTGTAGGTGCTGTTTTCCTCAACATCTCTTGCTAACTTTAATCTATTATAAGGATCTTTTGTCATTTTTCACATTACAATTTTTTTCTCTGTATTGGTGTTACAATTTCATTGTTTGATGTTCTTTAATTTCAAATAGTTTGTACTGCTTGCCCTATTACTGACCAGCTCCCGTACATTTTCATATGCATTTATAATGTTGTCACAACCCCTTTCAGAGGGTCACAGCACCTACTGGGCCCAACATGCTTGTTGAGGCCTTCTACTTCCAATGATCCAGAGTATGACCAGCTATGGATCTTGAACAACTGGGCCAAGTACCCCTTCTGCACTTGCATCTCAGTAGTAGCTGTGGATGACCAGTCAAATTTCCCTCCACTGGGTGGGGGTTAAGTGCAGATACAGGTGGGAGAACTCAACTCATAACTCTAAAGTACTGTCAATAAATCAATGTCCAATCAAAAACTCACTTTGATAAGAAAAGGAACGTGGAAGTCGGGCCCTAGTGCTTATCTTTCAAATCCCTGTCAAACCCCCTTCCATGTAATGTGGCCGGGGTTATTCCCCATTTAATGCTGGCTGCATTCAGAGAATGCTCACTAGTAGGCCATACTCAAGAATTCCCTGTTAACTCTTAGGAGATAGTAAAAAGTGCATATGGTGCTGCTGCACCTTCAGCAATGCATCTCTGTGTGCCCTGCAGGCCCAGTTCAAGTCTTACCCCTTCTACAGCACAGAAGTGTTCGGTATTGCAGCACAGGCATTCACAACTTCCTACTCTGCTCAGACACCTCAAGCTGCTTGTGGTACAGGCAACAGCGCTCCACAAGTGCAGGAGTATTCTCCTGAGTGCCTTTTCTGGTTCTCCCCAGCAATCAAAGCATTATATGATGTCGCCGCCAAGGCGTTCATGAGTTCTGGCACTCTGGTCACACAACTATTTCCAATTTGGCCCCCTTTGGCACACAGGGTCACTGCCACAAGGAAGTACAAGCTTGAAGCTCCCCACAAAGTGCTTGATGTGGGGCTCAGTCTATGGCGGCCCCCTCCTGGCATATGGTAGTCACCAAAAACAATTTTGCACATGAGCTATGATCCAATCTGTGCACAGCCAAATCCTGACACCTCACACAGGGAGTCCTGACAGTAGGGCTCCCCTCTGGACCTTTCTATCCCCAACACTTTCCTCTTCCTCATAGGGCATACTGGTCTTGGCAAGCAGGCAGCCACTGGTGTTCCAGGCTCCAGGGCAGGTGGTCTTGGTTTCCCTGGTTGATGTCCCCTCAGCCAGCAAGGAGACGGCTTTGGCCCATCCGTCTTGGTCAGAGGCAAAAGACTTGCAGCTCTTCCCCCTCTCACACTGCCCATCTGGCTGCTTGGCAGATGACACATTTTGGGTTCTCAACCTCCCCTTCATATAGTTCTTTTCCTGACACCAAATATTAATTAGTATATGATACTCTGATGTTTTATGTTGAGGTTATGAATGTTTTGAAGTGTGCATTTTTCATTCTCTTTTTCCTTCTTGAAAGGCTGTCTGTCACAGCAGGGACAACGTCAAGCTGGTAAACCCAGAACTCAGTAAGAGTGACCAGAGCTTGTGCCTAAATTTCAGCCACAGTGATATGTGCATCAAAGGTTTAATGCTGGGCTCCCAATCCTATACTTTAAGATTTCCTTATCATACCTTTCTCCTTCTTGAAATGTGTTCAGGCTCCTTCCTTTCCTCTAGTGTGCGTCCCACCCAGCTCACTGAAGCAATACCCAAATCTGTCTAAGGGATTCATCGACTCCTCGTGCCTTCACCGGGATGACCTGGGCTTCCCAAAATGGAACCCAGAGTCCTCCATGTAATGTAGCATTAAAGGCACACTTGCACTCAGTGTACTTTCACAGAACACATACTCTCCATTACTGGTACCTCTATGTATTGTGACACTACAGACACACATACATTCAGTGGATTCATTCATTCTGCCTGCAGTGTTCAGTACTGTAGCCTTTCTGTATTGATCCGGGGAGTGCTGTTTACAAATGCACACATAGCTAACACACACACACATGCTTTCCTTGTGCACACACTGCTCAGCACTACATCTCTCATATAATGTATTCCTAACAGGCATACATAGTCCCACTACAACACTAACCACAGGCACAGTACTGCTCTAACCCTGTACTGTACGCTTACCAAGCACATATAAATCCAGCGCAGCATCACTACTCGTGGGCTAAGCTTCACTCTATGTCTACCTGATGTAGACCATGGGTGAGTTAAGTGCAAAGCAGCTGAACTTTAAAGAAGTGAATGAACCTTTAGATCTGACTCCTGTGACATAGGGTAAAAAGGACCTGTTCACTCCAAATGATCACTACATGGTATGCTGCCATCACCTCACTTGTAGCAGTCCACCATTATGAGGTAACGCTTTGGGTGCTCTCTCCCAGTCCAACAAGACTGCAGTTCATGACACAGGCCTATGTCATGGCGCACATGCATGATCCGCATTTACCTACAACATAAAATCAGCATTAGTGTCCAGACCAGCAGCGTCTGCCACAAATGTCAGGGGGGTAGGCAGGGCGTGGGGGATGGGGGAAAAATAAAATACTTACGGTTTTGTTGCCGCTGTCTGTCATCTTCTGCCGCCTCCCTTCTCGCTCCTCTTCTTGGGTCCCAGCCTTCACTGGGACACAAGCACAGGCTTCCCAGCAATCCTGATGCTGCTTTCATGCTAAACATAGCATGAAAGCAGCATCAGGATTGGTCTGAGTGACAGTGACTGTCGCTCAGACACAGCCCTGGGGTCTGTGCAGTTTCTCCAGCCCGGCTATTGAACACTGCTGGGATGGAGAAACCTAAGTACACATGTGTGTCTGGCCGGCTTGAAACAGCTGGCCAAACACACATGCGCACTCAGGTGCACTCTCCCCTCCTCTCCCTCCCATGGCCCAGCCCCACCCCTTCCCTGTACTGCTGGCTGAGCCAGCAGATGAAAAATAAAATGATAGTAAAATATCATTTTATTTTTCATCTCCTGGCTCTTTGCCAGGGAGGCGACGCTCCTCTGTCATTGCGGAGGAGCCTCCCTGATCCCAAAAACAGTACATTTGGGCAATCAGGGCAGGGGTACACGTCTTTTACCATGCAGAGGACTTTTCCGTCTAAACAAATTCCAAAACCTTAAAGCAAGATGAGAGGCATGATTCTGACACTCTATCTACCAGCCAAAAATTCAAAATCCACCCCTGTTTATTTATTCATAGTGGTTCAGGGCAAACATATTCAAAGCACATGCTGCACACCACATGGCCTTTAAACTTCGTAAAAAATTATCGTCTATGCACATAAAGAAAGCCCTGTCAGGTTGTGATGACAAGCATCCATGACACCTTCCCGTAAAAAAATCCATAAAATTAAAATACTTAGCATGCAAAGATAAATACCAGTTGAAGCCTGGATTATTCGTAACAAACGTTAGATACCAAAAAGTCATATTTTGTTTAGGTGAAAACGTAGCTACCTATTCTAAAGCAATGTTTAATGACGTGTATATATCTATCCACGTCTGTCTTTAGGGCCCATTCATCGGTGTTGATATGCTGGTGCAGTATTGAGAATGACAGACTAGCACTTGGCTGGAGTTTAGCTAGAGCTAATATAACAACTTTGGAAAAATTGTTTTTGTGAGGATTTGTCAACTTCCCGGTAGCATGCAATATTTGACTGGTGGACAGAGACTGTTTGAACATCTGTCAAAATTTAGCAAGTAAGCAAACAGTTGTTTGAACTCAGTCTTCTGAAACATGTGGTATGTCACAATCAACGCTCAGCTTTGTGCAGGAGGTCATCATTTGTTTTAAATTACACTTAAAGAGGCAGATTTTCGCCCTTTAAGGAAGATTCATAAAGCGTGGGTCCGGTTAAAGCTTGGACATCCGTAAAAGCACTGGCATTGATCTCGAAGAGTTATCACCAAAACAATAGGAATTTTAGGTCAGTTTAGTTTTCGTTTCTAAATATGCCATGTGAATTTACGTGCATCAAACAATGCTCATATCACAGGAGGAATGTCCAATGTGGTCAACTGTATTAGACTGTGAGAAAATAATCGACTTAAATGTAGCCCTTTTTCATTTTCAAACCATACACGTGTAAGTTACACAATGCAGAAATTGTGCATGAATAAGGGTACTCCAAATTTGTCATATTTCTTCAAGAAACTTAAGTATAGAAGTACTCATATAACTGCAATCCATAAATTAACACTTTGCAGCTTACGTGCTATATGTAGGTGAAACTCAATGCATGTTTTCTGCTTTTATTGTGTAAGTGAATAATACCATGACTGTGTCCACTGGGCACCAATTCGGCTAGAGTCACAGGCAGGAAAAGGAAGTTACAAAGTGTAAAATAGACTTTCGTCAATCTGTGTTGCATATTAAAAGAAAAGGCATAAGGTAGATAGATGTACTTGTCAAACTAATCTGGCCTATGTATTCAAGAGGGGAAATTATAACCACAAGGATCTACTCATGGGGTGAAACATTGATGTAAAACTTTAATTAAGTGTCTGGCTTGCCCCATGTGACCCCTAGAACTGCGTTTGCGACCCCTGGCCTCAGAGGTAGCTAAACCAGTGGCAATGCTTACGGACATCGGTTGGGGATGCAATCTCCTTGTTTTTTGCCAACTTTTATTGCACTAGTAGTGATTAAACATATTATTCACAATTAGTGTAATAAAAGTGGAGTACATTTAGCTGGAATATGACCCCCCCTAGCTGTTAAAGTAGCTAAAAATGCTTTTAAATGTGTGTTGTGCGCATGCATGCGAGATGTGTATGTGTGATTGGGTTTTTATGTGTTAGCATGTGTGGGTGAGTGAATGGAAAGCACAAAATGCGTGTGATGTCACGTTGGCTATTTTTTCTATTGCCAAATTAATCACTGTATGGCAAATACAAGAGAAACACTAAACCTGTGACACATAAACCCTTGGAGTGACGTGTTTCACATCTTTTACCATAGATGTGTACTTTAACTTATTGATCTATTTTTTTTCTTCCGTCCAATAAAAGTTTAATTGTCTCAGGGCATGTTTGCCGTCACCATGTGTTGCAGACATGCATTGCAAAGTAAAACTGTCATAACACTCACATTAAGCTAAGAGGTTCTTTGCCCCTAATCTAGATTTTACCGTTTTTATCTTCACACAGGGAAGACATCTACAATTTAGGTAAATTTGGAGGCAGTGTAAGCTTGCATGGAAGGTTAGTTCAAATATTGCTGTTGTTTGTCCTTATAATGAGGAAGATTTGTGCCAAAAAGGGCTGCAAGCTCCAGCGAGTGTAGTGTATTGAGTGCAGGCCATAGAATTAAAAGAATTCAAGTTTTCAAATTCATGATTTTTTTTCTTTTAATTTTTCTACCATAGCTTTTGACTGCTGGCTGACCGCCAGCTGTGAGCTGCTGAGAGATCATTTCTTTTCCTCATTTTAAGAATTGCTTAATTTGAGTATATTTTTAGGCCTGTGTGTGGTTCATTGTTGAACTTGAGCCTCCTAGGGTCACTGGCAGGTAGTTACCCATCGACTATTGCCTGTATTTTTGTTTCATTCACTTAACATACGGGTTTGCCATTACCCCCAGGTCTCTCCTGTCTTCGTCCCATTCATAACAATGGAGATATATGCTGTCTCCCAGACAGAAAAAAAAAGAAAATGAATGCTGGGACCCTTCCCCATCCCCTACCAGCGGGAATAATTAATGTGTACTTACATGGCACTTGTTCTGTTCTTTTTTCTGTCTCAGGTCAGAATGGGACAAGGATTACCGTGACCTGCTCCTGCAGGGCTGGAGTGGCACTGTTGGCCGTCAGCTGTCATTGCAGCGGAGCGATGATGGCGGCTGAATGTTGGCATGTCCCTCTGCCTTCAGGGCTTGCAAGGGGATGCGCGTGCAGCAGTTCTGCTCCGGGCATGTTTTCGGAGCAGGGCCTACTGCATGGCTTGCTGTCTTCATGGCTGAAAGCTTGGTTTGAAGTGGCCTAGAGGTTGATCTTCAGTCCAGATGTCGAGTTCATTTCAGGGTTGGCCCTGTGCAGTGCATTGCTTCTCTCCTTAGCTGCCAATAGGGCAGGGAGATGAGAGTCATTGAGTGCTGCCAGTCGGGTCCCAGGAACCTCCTGCTGGGGCAATGCTTTCTGGTTTTGCCTTACTTTCTTTTGGACAGGGTGCTGTTTGCATGTGCGCACAGGCGGCTGAGTGAGTGCTTGTGCTGAGGTCATTTTTCTTTATTCTGCTGCTGGGCTATTTATACCAGCCCCAGGCGTGAGTACCATTTAGCCGTTTTATCTTTTGACAATTATCATGACTGGCAACTTCTCAGTCTCACAATCCAAGTGGTCCCGAGGTTGCTCTTCATAGAGGGCATTTGTATACTTCTTCAGCTGGGGACAGGACATTTTCTAGCCTGGTGCAGGGTGTTTGGTTCGATGATTATGGGCAAGCACTTGTGAAACAGGAAGCATGTTGCTGAGTCTTTCTCTTAATTTCCCTGTTCTTCAGCCTCTTCCCATTCTCCTCCTCCAGTGAAGCTGTGCAGGGAGAGTGAGGACCCTAGGCTGGAGGGGTTGATCCAGCAAACTTTAATGAAGATGGGGGACTCTTGTCAACCTAATAGCTTTCCCCCTGTGCAGTTGTCACAGTCCTCAGGATCGGAGGAGGAGGTGCCTGGTCCTGAAGAGCAGAAGGGCAAAAACATTGCTCCAGATATGATATGTTGCCAGCCTTGATCGGACAAGTTAAGGCAAACATGGGGTTTCTGGGTGAGGAAATGCCAGATACTTCCTACTGTTCCCTATTAAGCCAGTTCCAGAGTTCAGTGCTGATTGATGTTCCTGTGCACCCTTACAATCATGAGGTCCTCAAGCATGAATGGAGAGATCCTGACAAGATAATGCTGACACAGCATATGCCAAATTGTACCCCTTGCAGGATATGCAGAAAGACTCATCAGGTTCGATCCTCATAGATTCCTTTGTGGCCAGTCTGGTGGGGAGCAGTCCTTGGTGGAGGGTGCCGTTTTAAAGAATACAGTGGATAAGAAGGTTGATGCTTCTCTTCAGAAGGTGTATTCAGGCTTCCATCTGGCCCTTTGGGCAGGGATCGATCGGACATATTGTAGGAAGCTGGCCTGGCTTGTAGTGGGTACCAAGGGGTACTTACACTCTGTACCAGGTCCAGTTATCCGTTATTAGTGTAGAAGAGGTGTTTTTAGCAGCTTAGGCTGATAGAAGGTAGCTATAGCAGAGCAGCTTAGGCTGAACTAGGAGACATGCAAAGCTCCTACTATACCACTGGTGTCATATATACAATATCATAAGAAAACACAATACACAGATATACTAAAAATAAAGGTACTTTATTTTTATGACAATATGCCAAAAGTATCTCAGTGAGTACCCTCAGTACGAGGATGCCAAATATACACAAGATATATGTACACAATACCAAAAATATGCAGTAATAGCAAAAGGAAGTAATGCAAGCAATGTAAAGTTACAGTAGTTTGCAATAGGAGCACATAGGTATAGGGGCAACACAAACCATATACTCCAAAAGTGGAATGCGAACCATGAATGGACCCCAAACCTATGTGAGCTTGTAGAGGGTCACTGGGACTGTAAGAAAACAGTGAGGGTTAGAAAAATAGCCCACCCCAAGACCCTGAAAAGTAGTTGTAAAGTGCACCCATGTTCCCCAGAGAGCGCAGAAGTCGTGATAGGGGAATTCTGCAAGGAAGACCAACACCAGCAAAGCAACCAAAGTGGTTTTCCGGACGAGAGGACCCGTCGAACAAGGGGACCAAGTCCAAGAGTCGCGACAAAGTCGAGAGAGGGCAGATGCCCAGGAAATGCCAGCTGAGGGTGCAAAGAAGCTGCCACCGGATGGTAGAAGCTGTGGATTCTGCAAGAATGAAGAGGACTAGAAACTTCCCCTTTGGAGGATGGGTGTCCCACGTCGTGAAGAAGCTTGCAGAAGTGTTCCCACACAGAAAGACTGCAAACAAGCCTTGCTAGCTGCAAGGGTCGCGGTTAGGGTTTTTGGATGCTGCTGTGGCTCAGGAGGGACCAGGATGTCACCACTTGGATGAGGAGACAGAGGGGGCGCCCAACAAGTCAGGGAGCCCTCACAGAAGCAGGCAGCACCCGCAGAAGTACCGGAACAGGCTCTTGGAAAAGGAGTGAACTGGAGCTCACCCGAAGACACAAAAGGGAGTCCCACAATGCCGGAGGACAGCTCAGGAGGTTGTGCACTGCAGGTTAGGGACCCAGGCTTGGCTGTGCATGAAGAAAATCCTGGAAGAGTGCACAGGAGCCGGAGCAGCTGCAAATCACGCGGTACCCAGCAATGCAGTCTAGCGTGGGGAGGCAAGGACTTACCTCCACCAAACTTGGACTGAAGAGTCACTGGACTGTGGGAGTCACTTGGACAGAGTTGCTGAGTTCCAGGGACCACGCTCATTGTGCTGAGAGGGGACCCAGAGGACCGGTGATGCAGTCTTTTGTTGCCTGCGGTTGCAGGGGGAAGATTCCGTCGACCCACAGGAGATTTCTTCAGAGCTCCTGGTGCAAGAAGGAGGCAGGCTACCCCCAGAGCATGCACCACCAGGAAAACAGTCGAGAAGGTGGCAGGATCAGCGATACAAGGTTGCAGTAGTCGTCTTTGCTACTTTGTTGCAGTTTTGCAGGTGTCCAGAGCAGTCAGCGGTCGATCCTTTGGCAGAAGGTGAAGAGAGAGATGCATATGAACTCTGATGAGCTCTTGCTTTCGTTATCTGAAGAATTCCCCAAAGCAGAGACCCTAAATAGCCAGAAAAGGAGGTTTGGCTACTTAGGAAGGAGGATAGGCTAGTAACACAGGTAAGAGCCTATCAGAAGGAGTCTCTGACGTCACCTGATGGCACTGGCCACTCAGAGCAGTCCAGTGTGCCAGCAACACCTCTGTTTCCAAGATGGCAGAGGTCTGGGGCACACTGGAGGAGCTCTGGGCACCTCCCCTGGGAGGTGCAGGTCAGGGGAGTGGTCACTCGCCTTTTCTTTGTCCAGTTTCGAGCCAGAGCAGGGCTGGGGGATCCCTGAACCGGTGTAGACTGGCTTATGCAGAGATGGGCAGCATCTGTGCCCATCAAAGCATTTCCAGATGGCTGGGGGAGGCTACTCCTCCCCAGCCCTGACATCTTTTTCCAAAGGGAGAGGGTGTAACACCCTCTCTCTGAGGAAGTCCTTTGTTCTGCCTTCCTGGGCCAGGCCTGGCTGGACCCCAGGAGGGCAGAAACCTGTCTGAGGGGTTGGCAGCAGCAGCAGCTGCAGTGAAACCCCGGGAAAGGCAGTTTGGAAGTACCCGGGTCTGTGCTAGAGACTCGGGGGATCATGGAATTGTCTCCCCAGTGCCAGAATGGCATTGGGGTGACAATTCCATGATCTTAGACATGTTACATGGCCATGTTCGGAGTTACCATTGTGACGCTATACATAGGTAGTGACCTATGTATAGTGCACGCGTGTAATGGTGTCCCCGCACTCACAAAGTCCGGGGAATTTGCCCTGAATGATGTGAGGGCACCTTGGCTAGTGCCAGGGTGCCCACACACTAAGTAACTTAGCACCCAACCTTCACCAGGTGAAGGTTAGACATATAGGTGACTTGTAAGTTACTTAAGTGCAGTGGTAAATGGCTGTGAAATAACGTGGACGTTATTTCACTCAGGCTGCAGTGGCAGGCCTGTGTAAGAATTGTCAAAGCTCCCTATGGGTGGCAAAAGAAATGCTGCAGCCCATAGGGATCTCCTGGAACCCCAGTACCCTGGGTACCTCAGTACCATATACTAGGGAATTATAAGGGTGTTCCAGTATGCCAATGTGAATTGGTGAAATTGGTCACTAGCCTGTTAGTGACAATTTGGAAAGCAGAGAGAGCATAACCACTGAGGTTCTGGTTAGCAGAGCCTCAGTGAGACAGTTAGGCATCACACAGGGAACACATACATATAGGCCACAAACTTATGAGCACTGGGGTCCTGGCTGGCAGGGTTCCAGTGACACATAACAAACATACTGAAAACATAGGGTTTTCACTATGAGCACTGGGCCCTGGCTAGCAGGATCCCAGTGAGACAGTGAAAACACCCTGACAGATACTCACAAACAGGCCTAAAGTGGGGGTAACAAGGCTAGAAAGAGGCTACTTTCTCACACAACCCCCCCCCCCAAACGAAGGACAATAAGGCTAACCTTGGCCAGTTGAGACTTTATTGTCTAAGTGGTGATAAGTAGAGAGTAGTTTTGCAATAGACTGGTTACTCCCTTTATCATCCACTATGTGGTTACTTCCTTGTGGGGATGTAAACCACCCTGTTTGAAGTTTTTTAGCTAAGCAACAATGTGAAGATATATTTTCAGAGTTTCTATCAGTACGTTTTAGTTTAGCACAGGGGAAATTGTCCACTGGACCTATTTCTAGTGATGAGAATGCCAGACAGGGATGCTGTCTCAGTAAAGCCATAGCTGGGCAAAAACTTTGTCCATATGGCTGGAAGAGAGAACAGGGATGCTGTTTCTCTTGAGTTGGAGCAGGGCAGGGATGCTGTCCTATGAGCTCCACACTAGGGCAGGGCTGCTGTCCTAAGTGTTGTGAGGCAGTGCAGGGTTTCTGCACTAAAGTTTCTCTGGGAGGGTTGGAGGGATGCTCCATGTTAACTAAAATGGTGCTCTTTTTCTCACCAATATTAATTATCCCACAAAGTGGTCCTTCCACCTCAGGGAGTACAGCTATGCCAGCTGATGATTCCCTTGAAACAGGTGCCACCCCAGGAGAGGTTTCTCCCACCACAGGAATGGTATCCTGAATGTCAGGGTGGTTAGGGGATACTGTGATACCCTTTTTACCTGTTGTTGGAGAGGGATCCTGAGTTTTCAGGCCTTCTCTCCTTTGCTTTTTCATTTCAGTAGAAATGAGAGGGAGCAATTCATCAGGGATACCCAGCATGGCTGCATGAGTATAAAACTCTATCTCAGCCCAACCTGAGGTCTCTAGGTCATTACCTAAGAGTCTACAGGTAAGCTAGGTGATACTACCACCTGCTTAGGACCAGTAACTCCACCCCAACTAAGCTGAACTATAGCTAAGGGAAGAAACTTAGTAGAGTTATGGACATCAATAATCTTATACTGTTGTCCAATGATGTGTTGTTCAGGAGCCACTAGGTTTTCAGTCACCAAAGTGATACTGGCACCTGTGTCCCTGTAGGCCTTGGCCTCAACACCATTTATTGAAACTGTCTGCCTGTACTTATCCATTGTAAGGGGACAAGCAGCCAGTGTGGCAAGGCCAATGCCACTAGGTGTGACAGAAACTGTCTTGGGACTGACTACCCCAGTTTCTATGATGGACCCATAAGTGAACCCAACTACACCCTTAGCTTGACTGTTGCCAGCAGTCCCACCACTATTACCACTACTGCTAGGGGCACTAGAGCTTGATGTATTAGTGGTGGTAGGCTCAGGGGGTTTACCTGGACAGGACTTATCCCCTGGCCTATGGCCTTTATTTTTACACACAAAGCACCAAGGCTTTTTAATGTGTGTAGGTTGTGAAGAAGAGGAAGAATTTGTTTTATCCCCACCCCCTGAATAGTGTTTAGGATTTGAAGAAGGATCTTTGGTTTTACCCTTATCCCCATACTTATCCTGAGATTTCTTGCCATCTTTCTTCTTGCCATCCTTGTCACCACCTGTATGAACTTTTCTGTTCACTCTTGTTCTGACCCATTTGTCTGCCT
The DNA here is from genome assembly GCF_031143425.1 of Pleurodeles waltl. NCBI lineage: Eukaryota > Metazoa > Chordata > Amphibia > Caudata > Salamandridae > Pleurodeles > Pleurodeles waltl. The sequence continues at coordinate 855,172,344 of NC_090443.1, forward strand.
TCTTTCCCAATTCTTGGGGAGAGGTCAGATCTGAGTCCACTAGATATTGGTGTAACAAATCAGACACACAGTTATTCAGAATATGCTCTCTCAGGATCAGATTATACAGGCTTTCATAGTCAGAAACTTTACTGCCATGTAACCACCCTTCCAAGGCCTTCACTGAATAGTCAACAAAGTCTACCCAGTCTTGTGAGGACTCTTTTCTGGTTTCTCTGAACTTAATCCTGTATTGTTCAGTGGTTAAGCTAAATCTCATCCAAGAGTGCATTCTTCAAAACTGTAAAATTATTGGCATCACTTTCTTTAACAGTAAGGAGCCTATCCCTGCCCTTTCCACTGAAAGATAGCCATAGGATAGCAGCCCACTGCCTTTGAGGGACCCCCTGTACAACACAGGCCCTCTCAAGTGCAGCAAACCACTTGTTAATGTCACCCCCCTCCTTGTAAGGGGGAACTATCTTATGCAGATTCCTAGAATCATGCTCTTTCACAGGATTACTATCAGGAATACTGCTGCTGCCACCATGGGGTCCTAACCCCAACCTCTGTCTCTCTTTTTCTATGTCTAAAGATTCCCTGTCTAGAGCCAACTGTTGCTGTTTAAGCTTCCGCCTGGACTTCTCCACTCTCAGTCTATTGAGTTCCCTTTCTAACAATCTATCATCAGGGTGGGTGGGTTGGGCTTGCTTTGACACAGAAGAATGTTGAGAATGCTCAGAGGGAGATCTGCCCCTAACAGTTGGCACCCTAACAACCTGGCCTGCAGGAATAAAGTCATCCCTACTGTGATGTGAGCTCACATTAGTGCCAGCCATGCTAGGTGGTCTGCTAAGGGGCAGGTTGGGAAGGTCACCATCTAACACTCTTACTGGGGGTGCCCCTGAGTCAGTATGTGAACCATCTCCTAACTTCTCAATGGATGTGCCAGCTAAGGCCTTATCATTCTCAATAAGCATGTTAGATAACAATTCTCTAGAGGGATTCTTTCCCACCCCTAAACCTCTATCAATGCAGAGACTCCTTAAACCCTTCCAGTTAAGGTGGTCATAAGCTGAGCTGACCAAGTTAGTAGAAGTTCCTAGATCAGACATGATAGAAAAAGCTTAGGGACAGATAAAAGAGAGAAAAAGTTTCAGGACTTTTTAAGGAAACAGAAAAAAAACTTTTTCAACTTTTTAGAAACTTTTAGAAAGTTTAGGAGTACTTTTCAGCACTTAGCAGATAGTGTAAGAGAAGAAACGCAAAACTTTTTGGTTAGGTGTACATACACAGAACTTGTTTTGTATATTTTTCTCTTATGAAAAGTACAAAATGACAAAGTGGTAAGAAGTTGCAAGTACTTATCCCACCGCTGCACAACCAATGTAGGAGGTTGGCCTGGCTTGTAGTGGGTACCAAGGGGTACTTACACTCGGTACCAGGTCCAGTTATCCCTTATTAGTGTAGAAGAGGTGTTTCTAGCAGCTTAGGCTGATAGAAGGTAGCTATAGCAGAGCAGCTTAGGCTGAACTAGGAGACATGCAAAGCTCCTACTGAACCACTGGTGTCATATGCACAATATCATAAGAAAACACAATACACAGATATACTAAAAATAAAAGTACTTTATTTTTATGACAATATGCCAAAAGTATCTCAGTGAGTACCCTCAGTATGAGGATGCCAAATATACACAATATATATGTACACAATACCAAAAATATGCAGTAATAGCAAAAGGAAGTAATGCAAGCAATGTAAAGTTACAGTAGTTTGCAATAGAAGCACATAGGTATAGGGGCAACACAAACCATATACTCCAAAAGTGGAATGTGAACCACGAATGGACCCCAAACCTATGTGAGCTTGTAGAGGGTCGCTGGGACTGTAAGAAAACAGTGAGGGTTAGAAAAATAGCCCACCCCAAGACCCTGAAAAGTAGGTGTAAAGTGCACCTATGTTCCCCTGAGAGCACAGAATTCGTGATAGGGGAATTCTGCAAGGAAGACCAACACCAGCAAAGCAACCAAAGTGGATTTCCGGATGAGAGTACCTGTGGAACAAGGGGACCAAGTCCAAGAGTCGCGACAAAGTCGAGAGTGGGCAGATGCCCAGGAAATGCCAGCTGAGGGTGCAAAGAAGCTGCCACCGGATGGCAGAAGCTGTGGATTCTGCAAGAACGAAGAGGGCTAGAAACTTCCCCTTTGGAGGATGGATGTCCCACGTCGTAAAGAAGCTTGCAGAGGTATCCCCACGCAGAAAGACCACAAACAAGCCTTGCTAGCTGCAAGGGTCGTGGTTAGGGTTTTTGGATGCTGCTGTGGCCCAGGAGGGATCAGGATGTCGCCACTCGGATGAGAAGACAGAGGGGGCATCCAGCAAGTCAAGGAGCCCTCACAGAAGCAGGCAGCACCCGCAGAAGTACCGGAACAGGCCCTTGGAAGAGGAGTGAACCGGAGCTCACCCAAAGACACAAAAGGGAGTCCCACGATGTCGGAGGACAACTCAGGAGGTTGTGCACTGCAGGTTAGAGTGTCAGGGACCCAGGGGTGGCTGTGCACAAAGGAAATCCTGGAAGAGTGCACAGGAGCCGGAGCAGCTGCAAATCACGCGGTACCCAGCAATGCAGTCTAGCGTGGGGAGGCAAGGACTTACCTCCACCAAACTTGGACTGAAGAGTCACTGGACTGTGGGAGTCAGTTGGACAGAGTTGCTGAGTTCCAGGGACCACACTTGGCATGCTGAGAGGGGACCCAGAGGACTGGTGATGCAGTCTTTTGTTGCCTGCGGTTGCAGGGAGAAGATTCCGTCGACCCACTGGAGATTTCTTCAGAGCTCCTGGTGCAAGAAGGAGGCAGGCTACCCCCAGAGCATGCACCACCAGGAAAACAGCAGAGAAGGCGGCAGGATCAGTGATACAAGGTTGCAGTAGCCGTCTTTGCTACTTTGTTGCGGTTTTGCAGGTGTCCTGAGCAGTCAGCGGTCGATCCTTTGGTAGAAGGTGAAGAGAGAGATGCAGAGGAACTCTGATGAGCGCTTGCATTCGTTATCTGAAGAATTCCCCAAAGCAGAGACCCTAAATAGCCAGAAAAGGAGATTTGGCTACTTAGGAAGGAGGATAGGCTAGTAACACAGGTAAGAGCCTATCAGAAGGAGTCTCTGATGTCACCTGATGGCACTGGCCACTCAGAGCAGTCCAGTGTGCCAGCAACACCTCTGTTTCCAAGATGGCAGAGGTCTGGGGCACACTGGAGGAGCTCTGGGCACCTCCCCTGGGAGGTGCAGGTCAGGGGAGTGGTCACTCCCCTTTCCTTTGTCCAGTTTCGCGCCAGAGCAGGGCTGGGAGATCCCTGAACTGGTGTAGACTGGCTTATGCAGAGATGGGCACCATCTGTGCCCATCAAAGCATTTCCAGAGCCTGGGGGAGGCTACTCCTCCCCAGCCCTGACACATTTTTCCAAAGGGAGAGGGTGTAACACCCTCTCTCTGAGGAAGTCCTTTGTTCTGCCTTCCTGGGCCAGGCCTGGCTGGACCCCAGGAGGGCAGAAACCTGTCTGAGGGGTTGTCAGCAGCAGCAGCTGCAGTGAAACCCCGGGAAAGGCAGTTTGGCAGTACCCGGGTATGTGCTAGAGACTCAGGGGATCATGGAATTGTCTCCCCAATGCCAGAATGGCATTGGGGTGACAATTCCATGATCTTAGACATGTTACATGGCCATGTTCGGAGTTACCATTGTGACGCTATACATAGGTAGTGACCTATGTATAGTGCACGCGTGTAATGGTGTCCCCGCACTCACAAAGTCCGGGGAATTTGCCCTGAACGATGTGAGGGCACCTTGGCTAGTGCCAGGGTGCCCACACACTAAGTAACTTAGCGCCCAACCTTCACCAGGTGAAGGTTAGACATATAGGTGACTTATAAGTTACTTAAGTGCAGTGGTAAATGGCTGTGAAATAACGTGGACGTTATTGCACTCAGGCTGCAGTGGCAGGCCTGTGTAAGAATTGTCAAAGCTCCCTATGGGTGGCAAAAGAAATGCTGCAGCCCATAGGGATCTCCTGGAACCCCAATACCCTGGGTACCTCAGTACCATATAATAGGGAATTATAAGGGTGTTCCAGTATGCCAATGTGAATTGGTGAAATTGGTCACTAGCCTGTTAGTGACAATTTGGAAAGCAGAGAGAGCATAACCACTGAGGTTCTGGTTAGCAGAGCCTCAGTGAGACAGTTAGGCATCAAACAGGGAACACATACATATAGGCCACAAACTTATGAGCACTGGGGTCCTGGCTGGCAGGGTTCCAGTGACACATAACAAACATACTGAAAACATAGGGTTTTCACTATGAGCACTGGGCCCTGGCTAGCAGGATCCCAGTGAGACAGTGAAAACACCCTGACAGATACTCACAAACAGGCCAAAAGTGGGGGTAACAATGCTAGAAAGAGGCTACTTTCTCACACATATGTAACTCAGTCTCTGGTTATGGACATTAAGGCCCTATATAGATTCCTGAATGATTCTTCTGACTGCTTTGGATTGCTGGAACAAAATCAAGCGGCAGGTGGAATAGCTGTCGGATGTATCCTTTGATGTGGTTAGGGCTTCAGCACGGTCAGGTGGGGCCTGTGTGGTTGCTTGCTGAAATTTGGTTCTAAAAGACTGGAGAACTAATTCAGCCCAGAAAGCGTCCGCCATCTGGCTACCATTCTAAGGGAATTTGTTTTGGGGAAATCGGAACTGGAGGATAAGCTTCACAAGTTGTTTAAAGAAAAGAACCATTCATCCTCCCTAAAGTTGGCGTCTGCAGATAAACAGTCTTTAAAGCCCAAGTCTCCCTTTCACTAGCCTTCTAGTAGGCAGTATCCCCTTTCCCAGGGGGAGGTTTCCAGCTGGGATGGGTTGAGATAGGAAAGCAAATTCTTCCCCTCCAAAGCCCAATTTCTGATTATATGATGGGGCAGGAGTTTGTAGTTGGGAGTCAGCTCCAGCACTCCCTCCGGGACTGGGAGGAATCTACTTCAGATGCCTGGGTGTTGGACGTTTTGAAGCAGGATTACGGGATAAACTGTGGCTAGGTTCCCCTGGCTTTTGTGGTACACCTGACTCCTTGCTCCTCCAGGACAGAGAAGCGAGTAAGTTTGTCTAAGGGGATTTGCTCTGTTATGCAGAAGGGGGCTATTCTGGAGTTTCCCCTAATAGAGAGGGGCAGGGGGTTCTACTCTATCATCTTTCTAGTGGAAAAGTCTATCGGATACTTACAGCTGGTTTTGGATTTGAAGACTCTGATCAAGTTTGTGCTGGACCTTCCCTCCAAAATGGAGGCATTGTAAAGGGGGATTCCTTTGGTGGTCAAGGGCCATCTGTGCACCTAAGATCTGGATGATACGTATTACCATGTGCCGATCCATCAACTCTTTCAGCAATTCCTGAGGTTCTGCATATAAGGTACTCATTACCAATTTCAAGTGCAGCTGTTTGTCTTCAGTCAGTTCCGAGGGTCTTTGCCAAAGTGGTGGCACAACTGGTTGCTTCACTCAGACTCGAGGCCATCCACCTGTACCACAATTGACTGCCCCATGCTCCATTAGAAGAGCAGCTACTTCACAACTTGCAGGTGGTGTGTGCACCGCTCATGGCTCCTGGATTTCTACTGAACCTGGAGAAGTGCCAGCTGGTGTCCTCTCTGGATTTGATATTCATTGAGGTTGGGTTTCATACTAATCTCAACAGGGTCTTCCTTGCCTCTCCCGGTGCTTTGGTCTTGTAGTTAATGGTGAAGGGAGTGATGGTCAGTGCTCCTCTGCTGGTACGCCATTGGTTATGGCTTTTGGGACACATGGTGGTGGCGGTGCTCACGGTCCCTTGTGTGAGCTTTCACCTTCAGCCTCTGTGGATTTATATGCTGTCCTTTTGGGGCCTGCACTCCAGGAACTTCAATCAGCTGGTCCCAGTGATTCCTGCGGTCCTGCCAGATCTGTGCTGGTGGACGGTGCAGGACAATCTGTCCAAAGTGGTTCCTTATCAGCTGTATCCGCTACTTATCCTCTCTACGGATACCAGTGCTTTCGGTTGGGGTGCAGCTATGGGAGGCAAGTCCCTGAAGGCGTCTCTTCAGGAGGGGAGGTGGTCTTCCAATGGAGGGAACTGTTGGCAGTCTACAGGGCTGTCATGGGGTTTCATCATCTTCTGGGGGGTCACAGCTTGGTTTTGACAGCTAGTTGACTGTGGATTATTTGAAAAGTCAGGAGGGGTGGGTCCATTCCAGGTCTCTCAATGTGGTGGCACTGCCTCTATTTCTATGGGGGGAGGGACATCTACAGTCTCTGGTGACAGTTCATGTCAGGGTGCGGACAATGGGATGGTGGATGCTGTCAGTTGGTTTTTCTCTCCATCTCAGGAACTATCTCTCACCAAGGAGGTCTTTATTCAAGTGGTTTGGCATGCCTTTCCTGGACCTATTTGCTTTCCTGCTCGGTGCGCAGGTTCCTGGGCTTTGTGCCTGCACCCAGCAGAAAAGGGCCTGGTGGGGGTGGATCCCCCTAACATTCCTTGGATGAACCGTATGTTGTATGCCTTTAGTCCAATTGCTCTAAATCCCAAGTTTCTGGCTCATATGATGGCAGAGTCCAGGGTGGTGGTGATGGTGGTACCATTTTAGCCCTCTCGCTCTTGGTTTCCCAGTATCAAGCTTATGTGGTTTCAGGGTTTCTGGATGATTCCCTGCTCCCACTCTCCTCTGCGGTCAGCTCCATCACTTTCTCTTCTGAGACTTTGGGGGTCATTCTGACCCCGAGGGAGCCGCCATATGGCCGCTCCGCGGTCGTAAGACCGCGGAGGCCATTCTGGCTTTCCCGCTGGGCTGGCGGGTGACCGCCAGAAGGCCGCCCGCCAGCCCAGCGGGAAACCCCTCCCCACGAGGAAGCCGGCTCCGAATGGAGCCGGCGGAGTGGAGGATGTGCGACGGGTGCAGTGGCACCCGTCGCGAATTCTAGTGTCTGCAAAGCAGACACTGGAATTCAAAGTGGGGCCCTCTTACGGGGGCCCCACAACACCCCTCACCGCCATCCTGTTCCTGGTGGTCGGAACCGCCAGGAACAGGATGGCGGTGAAGGGGTCGGAATCCCCCATGACGGCGCAGCAAGCTGCGCCGCCATGGGGGATTCCCAGGGCAGCGGAAAACCGGCGGGAGACCGCCGGTTTTCCTGGTCTGACCGTGGCCAAACCGCCGCGGTCAGAATGCCCTGCGGGGCACCGCCAGCCTGTTGGCGGTGCTCCCGCATTCCCGGCCCGGCGGTCCTTGACCGCCGGGGTCGGAATGACCCCCTTTGTCTCTCGGTATGTAGGTTGAAAGGAGGGGGTTGCAGCGCAGAGTGATTCAGAGAGATTTAGCAGTGGCTATCCAACAGTCCCATAGGCCTTCTACTTTGAAATCCTATGACCAGAATTAGGGTAATTTCCAATGTTGGTGTGGGTCTCTTCAGTTGTCTCCCCTCGAGTGTTACTTGATGGATGTGTTGCAGTTTTTGTGGAACAGTTTTGAGAAATGTTTGACAGTGTTTACTTTGTGGACCCAGTGGGCAGCTATCAAAGCTTTCTGCTCTCCTTGGGGGAAACTTGCTGATGCTGATGATCTGGTAGCAAAGGTTTTGCATGGCTTTTCTCTTTTCCACCCCTTGGGGAAGCCCCTGTTTCCTTTTTGGGACTTACCTCTGGAATATAGGCTCTGGTGTTGGTCCCTTTTGAGCCTTTAGAACTAGCAGACATTCAATCTGTCACATTTTAAGTTGTGTTTCTGGTGGCCATCACTTCGGCTGGGCATATTGGTGAACTGGGGGCTTTGATGGCTAGGGAACCCCTTTAGTCTTTTTGTGGTGATGGGGTGATGCTGGGGTTGGATTCCTCCTTTGTGCCCAAGGTGGCGTCCCACTTTCATAATTCTCAGAAAGTAGTTTTTCCTGCCCTGGTGACTGAGGCCCTCATTACAACTCTGGCGTTAAAGTCTGCTGACTGCCGTGCAGACGGCCACCAACATACCGTGACCGTGGCGGAAATCCGCTACGGGTATTCTGACCCACACTTAGAAATCCTCCACAATACAGACACCCACACAAGTCCGCCACACCAAAGGTCAGCAATAAACTGACGGTACCAAAACCCACACCGTTATGCCAACAGGAATACACCCACGCTATCACGACCCATGAATCAACGCAGCGGTCATTCAACCGCAGTAATCCATTGGCGGTACACACCGCTGCGCTCAAAATACACACACATTTTCAAAACACAACCACATTGGACAGTTCAAAATACACACACCTGATAAACATACACACACCACACCCACACACTCATACCACTATAAAACACCACCCACATTACCCACAACCCCTTACAATGACATTTCTGGAATAAGCAGAGAGACAGAAAAGCTACAACACCAGCATCCAAAGGCACACAACACCATCACTCATACACCATCCACGCACCTCAAAGAACACAACCCAACCCATCACCCCACACATCACATCAACCATTACCTCATACATCTATTCGGATCACAGGTGCAACAGACGTCCATTGCAAGGAAGATGGAGCTATGGCGGAGATTTGTCAACAGGGTCAACACAGTGGGACAGCATCCAAGAACACAGGATGACATCAGGAGGAGCTGAAATGACCTACGGGGGAAGGTATGTTCCGTGGTATCCAGACACCAGATAGCCTTACAGAGGACTGGAGGTGGACCCCCACCTCCTCCCCCACAACTAACAACATGGGAAGAGCAAGTCTTGGCGATTATGCATTCTGATGGCCTCGCAGGAGTAGCAGGAGGAATGGACAATGGTAAGTCATATCTCTACTATTATATCCCACCACCCTACCTGCATGCCATCACAAACCCCAACCCCCACCCTCACACCCATCACCCCAGCACCTCACAGATACCCCACAATCACAACCCACCCATCCCAATACCAAGGCCTGCATGTGACAACAATGCATGGACACCCATCACAGACCTGCATGGACACTGTAGGAAGTTGGCTCTGTATGCACTATTTCAAAGTAAGGAATAGTATGCACAGAGTCCAAGGGTTCCCCTTAGAGGTAAGATAGTGGCAAAAAGAGATAATACTAATGCTCTATTTTGTGGTAGTGTGGTCGAGCAGTAGGCTTATCCAAGGAGTAGTGTTAAGCATTTGTTGCACATACACACAGGCAATAAATGAGGAACACACACTCAGAGACAATTCCAGGCCAAAAGGTTTTTGTATAGAACAATATCTTTTCTTAGTTTATTTTAAGAACCATAGGTTCAAATTCTACATGTAATACTTTGCATGAAAGGTATTGCAGGTAAGTACTTTATGAACTTTTAATAATCACCATAGCATATATACTTTTCAAATAAAACACATATAGCTATTTTAAAACTAGACACAGTGCAATTTTCACAGGTCCTATGGGAGGTAAGTAATTGTTAGTTCTTGCAGGTAAGTAAGCCACCTACGGGGTTCAAGTTTGGGCCCAAGGTAGCCCACTGTTGGGGGTTCAGAGCAACCCCAAAGTTACCAAACCAGCAGCTCAGGGCCGGTCAGGTGCAGAGTTCAAAGTGGTGCCCAAAACGCATAGGCTTCAATGGAGAAGGGGGAGCCCCAGTTCCAGTCTGCCAGCAGGTAAGTACCCGCGTATTCGGAGGGCAGACCAGGGGGGTTTTGTAGGGCACCGGGGGGGACACAAGTTGCACAGAAAGTACACCCTCAGCAGCACGGGGGCGGCCGGGTCCAGTGTGCAAACACGCGTCAGCTTTGTAATAGGTTTCAATGGGAGACCAAGGGGTCTCTTCAGCGATGCAGGCAGGCAAGGGGGGTGCTCCTCGGGGTAGCCACCACCTGGGTAAGGGAGAGGGCCTCCTGGGGGTCACTCCTGCACTGGAGTTCCGATCCTTCAGGTCCTGGGGGCTGCGGGTGCAGGGTCTTTTCCAGGCATCGGGATCTGAGAGTCAGGCAGTCGCGGTAAGGGGGAGCCTCGGGATTCCCTCTGCAGGCGTCGCTGTGGGGGCTCAGGGGGGACAACTTTGGTTACTCACAGTCTCTGAGTCGCCGGGGAGTGCTCCCTGAAGTGTTGTTTCTCCACAAGTCGAGCCGGGGGCGTCGGGTGCAGAGTTGCAAGTCTCACGCTTCTGGAGGGAAACGCAGTCGTTTTAAAGTTGCTCCTTTGGAAACAAAGTTGCAATCTTGGGTGAACAGGGCCGCTGTTCTCTGGAGTTTCTTGGTCCATTTAGAGCAGGGCAGTCCTCTGAGGATTCAGAGGTCGCTGGTCCTGGGGAAAGCGTCGCTGGAGCAGTTTTCTTCCGAAGGGGGGAGACAGGCCGGTAGAGCTGGGTCCAAAGCAGTTGGTGTCTCCGTCTTCTCTGCAGGGTTTTTCAGCTCAGCAGTCCTCTTCTGCTTAGGTTGCAGGAATCTGAGTTCCTAGGTTCTGGGGAGCCCTTAAATACTAAATTTAAGGGCGTGTTTAGGTCTGGGGGGTTAGTAGCCAATGGCTACTAGCCCTGAGGGTGGGTACACCCTCTTTGTGCCTCCTCCCAAGGGGAGGGGGTCACAGTCCTATCCCTATTGGGGGAATCCTCCATCTGCAAGATGGAGGATTTCTAAAAGTTAGAGTCACCTCAGCTCAGGACACCTTAGGGGCTGTCCTGACTGGCCAGTGACTCCTCCTTGTTTTTCTCATTATCTCCTCCGGCCTTGCCGCCAAAAGTGGGGCCGTGGCCGGAGGGGGCGGGCAACTCCACTAGCTGGAATGCCCTGTGGTGCTGGAACAAAGGGGGTGAGCCTTTGAGGCTCACCGCCAGGTGTTACAGCTCCTGCAAGGGGGAGGTGATAAGCATCTCCACCCAGTGCAGGCTTTGTTACTAGCCGCAAAGTGACAAAGGCACTCTCCTCATGTGGCCAGCAACATGTCTCGAGTGTGGCAGGCTGCTAAAACCAGTCAGCCTACACGGGTAGTTGGTTAAGGTTTCAGGGGGCACCTCTAAGGTGCCCGCTGGGGTGTATGTTACAATAAAATGTACACTGGCATCAGTGTGCATTTATTGTGCTGAGAAGTTTGATACCAAACTTCCCAGTTTTCAGTGTAGCCATTATGGTGCTGTGGAGTTCGTGTTTGACAGACTCCCAGACCATATACTCTTATGGCTACCCTGCACTTACAATGTCTAAGGTTTTGCTTAGACACTGTAGGGGCACAGTGCTCATGCACTGGTGCCCTCACCGATGGTATAGTGCACCCTGCCTTAGGGCTGTAAGGCCTGCTAGAGGGGTGACTTATCTATACTGCATAGGCAGTGTGAGGTTGGCAGGGCACCCTGAGGGGAGTGCCATGTCGACTTACTCGTTTTGTCCTCACCAGCACACACAAGCTGGCAAGCAGTGTGTCTGTGCTGAGTGAGGGGTCCCCAGGGTGGCACAAGATATGCTGCAGCCCTTAGAGACCTTCCCTGGCATCAGGGCCCTTGGTACAAGGGGTACCAGTTACAAGGGACTTACCTGGATGCCAGGGTGTGCCAATTGTGAAACAAAAGTACAGGTTAGGGAAAGAACACTGGTGCTGGGGCCTGGTTAGCAGGCCTCAGCACACTTTCAATTCAAAACATAGCATCAGCAAAGGCAAAATGTCAGGGGGTAACCATGCCAAGGAGGCATTTCCTTACACAACCCCCCCTAAACGAAAGAGGATGAGACTAACCTTTCCCAAGAGAGTCTTCATTTTCTAAGTGGAAGAACCTGGAAAGGCCATCTGCATTGGCATGGGCAGTCCCAGGTCTGTGTTCCACTATAAAGTCCATTCCCTGTAGGGAGATGGACCACCTCAACAGTTTTGGATTTTCACCTTTCATTTGCATCAGCCATCTCAGAGGTCTGTGGTCAGTTTGAACTACAAAGTGAGTACCAAAGAGGTATGGTCTCAGCTTCTTCAGGGACCAAACCACAGCAAAGGCCTCCCTCTCAATGGCACTCCAACGCTGCTCCCTGGGGAGTAACCTCCTGCTAATGAAAGCAACAGGCTGGTCAAGGCCATCATCATTTGTTTGGGACAAAACTGCCCCTATCCCATGTTCAGAGGCATCTGTCTGCACAATCAACTGCTTGGAGTAACCTGGAGCTTTTAGAACTGGTGCTGTGCACATTGCTTGTTTCAGGGTGTCAAAGGCGTGTTGGCATTCTACAGTCCAGTTTACCTTCTTGGGCATTTTCTTGGAGGTAAGTTCTGTGAGGGCTGTCACTATGGATCCATATCCCTTCACAAACCTCCTGTAATACCCAGTCAAGCCAAGGAATGCCCTGACTTGAGTCTGGGTTTTTGGAGCTGCCCAGTCCAGAATAGTCTGGATCTTGGGCTGGAGTGGCTGAACTTGGCCTCCACCTACAAGGTGTCCCAAGTAAACCACATTTCCCTGCCCTATCTGGCATTTGGATGCCTTGATAGAGAGGCCTGCTGATTGCAGAGCCTTCAAAACCTTCTTCAGGTGGACCAGGTGATCCTGCCAGCTGGAGCTAAAGACAGCAATATCGTCAAGATAAGCTGCACTAAAGGACTCCAAACCAGCAAGGACTTGATTCACCAACCTTTGGAAGGTGGCAGGGGCATTTTTTAAACCAAAGGGCATAACAGTAAACTGATAATGCCCATCAGGTGTGGAGAATGATGACTTTTCTTTTGCTCCAGGTGCCATTTTGATTTGCCAGTACCCTGCTGTTAAGTCAAAGGTACTTAGGAACTTGGCAGCACCTAATTTATCAATCATTTCATCAGCCCTAGGAATGGGATGGGCATCTGTCTTGGTGACAGAATTAAGTCCTCTGTAGTCCACACAAAACCTCATCTCTCTCTTTCCATCTTTGGTGTGAGGTTTGGGGACTAAGACCACTGGGCTAGCCCAGGGGCTGTCAGAGTGCTCAATTACTCCCAATTCCAGCATCTTGTGGACTTCCACCTTGATGCTTTCCTTAACTTGGTCAGACTGTCTGAACATTTTGTTTTTGACAGGCATGCTGTCTCCTGTGTCCACATCATGGGTACGTAGGTGTGTCTGACCAGGGGTTAGGGAAAAGAGCTCAGCAAACTGTTGCAGGACCTTCCTACAATCAGATTGCCGTTGGCTAGAGAGGGTGTCTGAATAGATCACTACATCAACTGAGCCATCCTTAGGGTTTGATGAGAGGAGATCAGGGAGAGGTTCACTCTCAGCTTCCTGGTCCTCATCTGTTACCATCAACAGATTCACATCAGCCCTATCATGGAAGAGTTTTAGGCGGTTCACATGGATCACCCTCTTGGGGCTCCTGCTAGTGCCTAGGTCCACCAGGTAGGTGACCTGACTCTTCTTCTCTACCACTGGGTAAGGGCCACTCCATTTGTCCTGAAGTGCCCTGGGAGCCACAGGCTCCAAAACCCAGACTTTCTGCCCTGGTTGAAATTCAACCATTGCAGCCTTTTGGTCATACCAAAACTTCTGGAGCTGTTGGCTGGCCTCAAGGTTTCTACTTGCCTTTTCCATGTACTCTGCCATCCTTGAACGCAGGCCAACTACATAGTCCACTATGTCTTGTTTAGGCTCATGAAGAGGTCTCTCCCAGCCTTCTTTCACAAGAGCTAGTGGTCCCCTTACAGGGTGGCCAAACAGAGGTTCAAAGGGTGAGAACCCTTCTCCCTTCTGAGGCACCTCTCTGTAAGCGAAAAGCAGACATGGCAAGAGGACATCCCATCTCCTTTTGAGTTTTTCAGGGAGCCCCATGATCATGCCTTTTAATGTCGTGTTGAATCTCTCAACAAGGCCATTAGTTTGTGGATGGTAGGGTGTAGTGAATTTATAAGTCACTCCACACTCATTCCACATGTGTTTCAGGTATGCTGACATGAAGTTGGTACCTCTGTCAGACACCACCTCCTTAGGGAAGCCCACTCTGGTAAAGATACCAATGAGGGCCTTGGCTACTGCAGGGGCAGTAGTCGACCTAAGGGGAATAGCTTCAGGGTATCTAGTAGCATGATCCACTACTACTAGTATGTACATATTCCCTGAGGCTGTGGGAGGTTCAAGTGGACCTCTATGTCCACACCCACTCTTTCAAAGGGGACCCCCACCACTGGAAGTGGAATGAGGGGGGCCTTTGGATGTCCACCTGTCTTACCACTGGCTTGACAGGTAGTACAGGAGACACAAAACTCCTTAACTTTCTGGGACATGTTGGGCCAATAGAAGTGGTTGACTAGTCTCTCCCACGTCTTGGTTTGTCCCAAATGCCCAGCAAGGGGAATATCATGGGCTAAGGTCAGTATGAACTCTCTGAACTCCTGAGGCACTACCACTCTCCTAGTGGCACCAGGTTTGGGATCTCTTGCCTCAGTGTACAGGAGTCCATCTTCCCAATAGACCCTATGTGTTCCAGTTTTCTTGCCATTGGACTCTTCAGCAGCTTGCTGCCTAAGGCCTTCAAGAGAGGGACAGGTTTCTTGCCCCTTACACAACTGCTTCCTTGAGGGCCACCCTGGGCCTAAGAGCTCAACCTGATAAGGTTCTAACTCCATAGGCTCAGTTCCCTCAGAGGGCAGAACTTCTTCCTGAGAAGAGAGGTTCCCTTTTTGTTGTTGTGTTGCAGCTGGTTTCCCAGTTGTCTTTCCTTTCCTCTTGGTAGGCTGGGCCCTTTTTCCAGACTCCAGCTCTACTTTTTCACCCTGAGCCTTGCACTGTGCCCTTGTCTTGCCACACACCAGTTCAGGGATACCCAGCATGGCTGCATGGGTTTTCAGTTGTACCTCAGCCCATGCTGAGGACTCCAGGTCATTTCCAAGCAAACAGTCTACTGGGATATTTGAGGAGACCACTAACTGTTTCAGGCCATTGACCCCGCCCCACTCTAAAGTTACCTTAGCCATGGGATGTACTTTAGTTTGATTGTCAGCATTGGATACTGGTTAAGTTTGTCCAGCCAGGTATTGACCAGGGGAAACCAGTTTCTCTGTCACCATGGTGACACTGGCACCTGTATCCCTCAGGCCTTCTACACTTGTCCCATTAATTAAGAGCTGCTGTCTGTATTTTTGCATATTAGGAGGCCAGGCAGCCAGTGTGGCTAAATCCACCCCACCCTCAGAGACTAATGTAGCTTCAGTGTGACACCTGATTTGCTCTGGGCACACTGTTGATCCCACTTGGAGACTAGCCATTCCAGTGTTAGCTGGAGTGGAGTGAGAAGTGGTACTTTTCTTGGGACAGGCCTTGTCTCCAGTTTGGTGTCCAGGCTGATTACAGCTACGACACCAGGCCTTTTTGGGATCAAAGCTTTTACCCTTGTACCCAAAATTGTTTTGTGAAGAGGCTCTGGGCCCACCCTCCTGTGCAGGTTTTTGGGGGCCTGAAGAAGACTCTTTACTATTTTTGTTTTTGGATGTCTCAACACCTTTCCCCTGGGGAGGCTTTGTGACCCCTTTCTTTTGGTCACCCCCTGTGGAAGTCTTGGTCACCCTAGTCTTGACCCAATGGTCCGCCTTCTTTCCCAATTCTTGGGGAGAAATTGGTCCTAGGTCTACCAGATGCTGATGCAGTTTATCATTTGAACAATTACTCAATAGGTGTTCTTTCACAAATAAATTGTACAGCCCATCATAATCACTAACACCACTGCCTTGAATCCAACCATCCAGTGTTTTCACTGAATAGTCCACAAAATCAACCCAGGTCTGGCTCGAGGATTTTTGAGCCCCCCTGAATCTAATTCTATACTCCTCAGTGGAGAATCCAAAGCCCTCAATCAGGGTGCCCTTCAAGAGGTCATAAGATTCTGCATCTTTTCCAGAGAGTGTGAGGAGTCTATCCCTACACTTTCCAGTGAACATTTCCCAAAGGAGAGCACCCCAGTGAGATCTGCTTACTTTTCTGGTTACACAAGCCCTCTCAAAAGCTGTGAACCATTTGGTGATGTCATCACCATCTTCATATTTAGTTACAATCCCTTTAGGGATTTTCAACATGTCAGGAGAATCTCTGACCCTATTTATGTTGCTTCCACCATTGATGGGACCTAGGCCCATCTCTTGTCTTTCCCTTTCTATGGCTAGGATCTGTCTTTCCAAAGCCAATCTTTTAGCCATCCTGGCTAGCAGGAGGTCCTCTTCACTGAGGCTATCCTCAGTGATTCCAGAGGTGCTGGTCCCTCCTGTGAGGGAAGCAGCATCTCTGACTATCACAGTTGGAATCAGGGATTGAGGGTCCCTGGGTTCCCTAGTTAGGACTGGAAGGGGGGAATTCTCCTCCAAGTCACTAACATCATCCTCTGGGTTGTCATCCTCAGAGGGGTTGGCTTTTTCAAACTCTGCCAAAAACTCCTGGAGCTGTAGTTTGGAGGGTCTTGAGCCAATTGTGATTTTCTTTAGGTTGCAGAGTGACCTTAGCTCCCTCATCTTAAGATGGAGGTAAGGTGTGAGGTCGAGTTCCTCCACATTCATCTCTGCACTAGATATTATGTTTCTAAAAGTTGGAATACTTTTTAAGAATCTAAAACTAGTTCTAGAATCTAATTCAAACTTTTACAAAACTTTTAAACTCTAAAAGAAATGCTAACAGGGACTAACACAAGGCCCTAGCAGGACTTTTAAGAATTTAGAAAAATAGTTCAAATTGCAAAAATCAATTTCTAATGACAATTTATGGAATTTGTCGTGTGATCAGGTATTGGCTGAGTAGTCCAGCAAATGCAAAGTCTTGTACCCCACCGCTGATCCACCAATGTAGGAAGTTGGCTCTGTATGCACTATTTCAAAGTAAGGAAGAGTATGCACAGAGTCCAAGAGTTCCCCTTAGAGGTAAGATAGTGGCAAAAAGAGATAATACTAATGCTCTATTTTGTGGTAGTGTGGTCGAGCAGTAGGCTTATCCAAGGAGTAGTGTTAAGCATTTGTTGTACATACACACAGGCAATAAATGAGGAATACACACTCAGAGACAATTCCAGGTCAATAGGTTTTTCTAGAGAAAAATATATTTTCTTAGTTTATTTTAAGAACCATAGGTTCAAATTCTACATGTAATACTTTGCATGAAAGGTATTGCAGGTAAGTACTTTAGGAACTTTGAATAATCACAATAGCATATATACTTTTCAAATAAAACACATATAGCTATTTTAAAACTAGACAGTGCAATTTTCACAGTTCCTAGGGGAGGTAAGTAATTGTTAGTTCTTGCAGGTAAGTAAACCACCTATGGGGTTCAAGTTTGGGTCCAAGGTAGCCCACTGTTGGGGGTTCAGAGCAACCCCAAAGTTACCACACCAGCAGCTCAGGGCCGGTCAGGTGCAGAGTTCAAAGTGGTGCCCAAAACGCATAGGCTTCAATGGAGAAGGGGGTGCCCCGGTTCCAGTCTGCCAGCAGGTAAGTACCCGCGTCATCGGAGTGCAGACCAGGGGGGTTTTGTAGGGCACCGGGGGGGACACAAGTTAGCACCAAAAGTACACCCTCAGCAGCACGGGGCGGCCGGGTGCAGTGTGCAAACACGCGTTGGGTTTGTAATAGGTTTCAATGGGAGACCAAGGGATCTCTTCAGGGATGCAGGCAGGCAAGGGGGGGGCTCCTCGGGGTAGCCACCACCTGGGCAAGGGAGAGGGCCTCCTGGGGGTCACTCCTGCACTGGAGTTCTGATCCTTCAGGTCCTGGGGGCTGCGGGTGCAGGGTCTTTTACAGGTGTCGGGATCTGAGAGTCAGGCAGTCGCGGTCAGGTGGAGCCTCGGGATTCCCTCTGCAGGCGTCACTGTGGGGGGTCAGGGGAGACAACTTTGGTTACTCACAGTCTCGGAGTCGCCGGGGAGTCCTCCCTGAAGTGTTGTTTCTCCACAAGTCGAGCCGGGGGCGTCGGGTGCAGAGTTGCAAGTCTCACGCTTCTGGATTGAAACGCAGTCGTTTTAAAGTTGCTCCTTTGGAAACAAAGTTGCAGTCTTGGGTGAACAGGGCCGCTGTTCTCGGGAGTTTCTTGGTCCTTTTAGAGCAGGGCAGTCCTCTGAGGATTCAGAGGTCGCTGGTTCTGGGGAAAGCGTCGCTGGAGCAGTTTTCTTCCGAAGGGGGGAGACAGGCCGGTGGAGCTGGGGCCAAAGCAGTTGGTGTCTCCATCTTCTCTGCAGGGTTTTTCAGCTCAGCAGTCCTCTTCTTCTTAGGTTGCAGGAATCTGAGTTTCTAGGTTCTGGGGAGCCCTTAAATACTAAATGTAAGGGCGTGTTTAGGTCTGGGGGTTAGTAGCCAATGGCTACTAGCCCTGAGGGTGGGTACACCCTCTTTGTGCTTCCTCCGAAGGGGAGGGGGCCACAGTCCTATCCCTATTGGGGGAATCCTCCATCTGCAAGATGGAGGATTTCTAAAAGTTAGAGTCACCTCAGCTCAGGACACCTTAGGGGCTGTCCTGACTGGCCAGTGACTCCTCCTTGTTTTTCTCATTATCTCCTCCGGCCTTGCCGCCAAAAGTGGGGCCGTGGCCGGAGGGGGCGGGCAACTCCACTAGCTGGAATGCCCTGTGGTGCTGGAACAAAGGGGGTGAGCCTTTGAGGCTCACCGCCAGGTGTTAAAGCTCCTGCAAGGGGGAGGTGATAAGCATCTCCACCCAGTGCAGGCTTTGTTACTAGCCACAGAGTGACAAAGGCACTCTCCCCATGTGCCCAGCAACATGTCTCGAGTGTGGCAGGCTGCAAAAGTCAGTCAGCCTACACGGGTAGTTGGTTAAGGTTTTAGGGGGCACCTCTAAGGTGCCCTCTGGGGTGTATGTTACAATAAAATGTACACTGGCATCAGAGTGCATTTATTGTGCTGAGAAGTTTGATACCAAACTTCCCAGTTTTCAGTGTAGCCATTATGGTGCTGTGGAGTTCGTGTTTGACAGACTCCCAGACCATATACTCTTATGGCTACCCTGCACTTACAATGTCTAAGGTTTTGCTTAGACACTGTAGGGGCACAGTGCTCATGCACTGGTGCCCTCACCGATGGTATAGTGCACCCTGCCTTAGGGCTGTAAGGCCTGCTAGAGGGGTGACTTATCTATACTGCATAGGCAGTGTGAGGTTGGCATGTCACCCTGAGGGGAGTGCCATGTCGACTTACTCGTTTTGTCCTCAGCAGCACACACAAGCTGGCAAGCAGTGTCTGTGCTGAGTGAGGGGACCCCAGGGTGGCACAAGATATGCTGCAGCCCTTAGAGACCTTCCCTGGCATCAGGGCCCTTGGTACCAGGGGTACCAGTTACAAGCGACTTACCTGGATGCCAGGGTGTGCCAATTGTGAAACAAAAGTACAGGTTAGGGAAAGAACACTGGTGCTGGGGCCTGGTTAGCAGGCGTCAGCACACTTTCAATTCAAAACATAGCATCAGCAAAGGCAAAAAGTCAGGGGGTAACCATGCCAAGGAGGCATTTCTTTACACAACCCCGCCTAAACGAAAGAGGATGAGACTAACCTTTCCCAAGAGAGTCTTCATTTTCTAAGTGGAAGAACCTGGAAAGGCCATCTGCATTGGCATGGGCAGTCCCAGGTCTGTGTTCCACTATAAAGTCCATTCCCTGTAGGGAGATGGACCACCTCAACAGTTTTGGATTTTCACCTTTCATTTGCATAAGCCATCTGAGAGGTCTGTGGTCAGTTTGAACTACAAAGTGAGTACCAAAGAGGTATGGTCTCAGCTTCTTCAGGGACCAAACCACAGAAAAGGCCTCCCTCTCAATGGCACTCCAACGCTGCTCCCTGGGGAGTAACTTCCTGCTAATGAAAGCAACAGGCTGGTCAAGGCCATCATCATTTGTTTGGGACAAAACTGCCCCTATCCCATGTTCAGAGGCATCTGTCTGCACAATGAACTGCTTGGAGTAATCTGGAGCTTTTAGAACTGGTGCTGTGTACATTGCTTGTTTCAGGGTGTCAAAGGCCTGTTGGCATTCTACAGTCCAGTTTACCTTCTTGGGCATTTTCTTGGAGGTACGTTCTGTGAGGGCTGTCACTATGGATCCATATCCCTTCACAAACCTCCTGTAATACCCAGTCAAGCCAAGGAATGCCCTGACTTGAGTCTGGGTTTTTGGAGCTGCCCAGTCCAGAATAGTCTGGATCTTGGGCTGGAGTGGCTGAACTTGGCCTCCACCTACAAGGTGTCCCAAGTAAACCACATTTCCCTGCCCTATCTGGCATTTGGATGCCTTGATAGAGAGGCCTGGTGATTGCAGAGCCTTCAAAACCTTCTTCAGGTGGACCAGGTGAACCTGCCAGCTGGAGCTAAAGACAGCAATATCGTCAAGATAAGCTGCTCTAAAGGACTCCAAACCAGCAAGGACTTGATTCACCAACCTTTGGAAGGTGGCAGGGGCGTTCTTTAAACCAAAGGGCATAACAGTAAACTGATAATGCCCATCAGGTGTGGAGAATGATGTCTTTTCTTTTGCTCCAGGTGCCATTTTGATTTCCCAGTACCCTGCTGTTAAGTCAAAGGTACTTAGGAACTTGGCAGCACCTAATTTATCAATCAGTTCATCAGCCCTAGGAATGGGATGGGCATCTGTCTTGGTGACAGAATTAAGTCCTCTGTAGTCCACACAAAACCTCATCTCTCTCTTTCCATCTTTGGTGTGAGGTTTGGGGACTAGGACCACTGGGCTAGCCCAGGGGCTGTCAGAGTGCTCAATTACTCCCAATTCCAGCATCTTGTGGACTTCCACCTTGATGCTTTCCTTAACTTGGTCAGACTGTCTGAAAATGTTGTTTTTGACATGCATGCTGTCTCCTGTGTCCACATCATGGGTACACAGGTGTGTCTGACCAGGGGTTAGGGAAAAGAGCTCAGCAAACTGTTGCAGGACCTTCCTACAATCAGATTGCTGTTGGCTAGAGAGGGTGTCTGAATAGATCACTCCATCAACTGAGCCATCCTTAGGGTTTGATGAGAGGAGATCAGGGAGAGGTTCACTCTCAGCTTCCTGGTCCTCATCTGTTACCATCAACAGATTCACATCAGCCCTATCATGGAAGAGTTTTAGGCGGTTCACATGGATCACCCTCTTGGGGCTCCTGCTAGTGCCTAGGTCCACCAGGTAGGTGACCTGACTCTTCTTCTCTAGCACTGGGTAAGGGCCACTCCATTTGTCCTGAAGTGCCCTGGGAGCCACAGGCTCCAAAACCCAGACTTTCTGCCCTGGTTGAAATTCAACCATTGCAGCCTTTTGGTCATACCAAAACTTCTGGAGCTGTTGGCTGGCCTCAAGGTTTTTACTTGCCTTTTCCATGTACTCTGCCATCCTTGAACACAGGCCAAGTACATAGTCCACTATGTCTTGTTTAGGCTCATGAAGAGGTCTCTCCCAGCCTTCTTTCACAAGAGCTAGTGGTCCCCTTACAGGGTGGCCAAACAGAGGTTCAAAGGGTGAGAACCCTACTCCCTTCTGAGGCACCTCTCTGTAAGCGAAAAGCAGACATGGCAAGAGGACATCCCATCTCCTTTTGAGTTTTTCAGGGAGCCCCATGATCATGCCTTTTAATGTCTTCTTGAATCTCTCAACAAGGCCATTAGTTTGTGGATGGTAGGGTGTAGTGAATTTATAAGTCACTCCACACTCATTCCACATGTGTTTCAGGTATGCTGACATGAAGTTGGTACCTCTGTCAGACACTACCTCCTTAGGGAAGCCCACTCTGGTAAAAATACCAATGAGGGCCTTGGCTACTGCAGGGGCAGTAGTCGACCTAAGGGGAATAGCTTCAGGATATCTAGTAGCATGATCCACTACTACTAGTATGTACATAGTCCCTGAGGCTGTGGGAGGTTTAAGTGGACCCACTATGTCCACACCCACTCTTTCAAAGGGGACCCCCACCACTGGAAGTGGAATGAGGGGGGCCTTTGGATGTCCACCTGTCTTACCACTGGCTTGACAGGTGGTACAGGAGACACAAAACTCCTTAACTTTCTGGGACATGTTGGGCCAATAGAAGTGGTTGACTAGTCTCTCCCACGTCTTGGTTTGTCCCAAATGCCCAGCAAGGGGAATATCATGGGCTAAGGTCAGTATGAACTCTCTGAACTCCTGAGGCACTACCACTCTCCTAGTGGCACCAGGTTTGGGATCTCTTGCCTCAGTGTACAGGAGTCCATCTTCCCAATAGACCCTATGTGTTCCAGTTTTCTTGCCATTGGACTCTTCAGCAGCTTGCTGCCTAAGGCCTTCAAGAGAGGGACAGGTTTCTTGCCCCTTACACAACTGCTCCCTTGAGGGCCCCCCTGGGCCTAAGAGCTCAACCTGATAAGGTTCTAACTCCATAGGCTCAGTTCCCTCAGAGGGCAGAACTTCTTCCTGAGAAGAGAGGTTCCCTTTTTGTTGTTGTGTTGCAGCTGGTTTCCCAGTTGTCTTTCCTTTCCTCTTGGTAGGCTGGGCCCTTTTTCCAGACTCCAGCTCTACTTTTTCACCCTGAGCCTTGCACTGTGCCCTTGTCTTGCCACACACCAGTTCAAGGATACCCAGCATGGCTGCATGGGTTTTCAGTTGTACCTCAGCCCATGCTGAGGACTCCAGGTCATTTCCAAGCAAACAGTCTACTGGGATATTTGAGGAGACCACCACCTGTTTCAGGCCATTAACCCCGCCCCACTCTAAAGTTACCATAGCCATGGGATGTACTTTAGTTTGATTGTCAGCATTGGTTACTGGATAAGTTTGTCCAGCCAGGTATTGACCAGGGGAAACCAGTTTCTCTGTCACCATGGTGACACTGGCACCTGTATCCCTCAGGCCTTCTACACTTGTCCCATTAATTAAGAGCTGCTGTCTGTATTTTTGCATATTAGGAGGCCAGGCAGCCAGTGTGGCTAAATCCACCCCACCCTCAGAGACTAATGTAGCTTCAGTGTGACACCTGATTTGCTCTGGGCACACTGTTGATCCCACTTGGAGACTAGCCATTCCAGTGTTAGCTGGAGTGCAGTTAGAAGTGGTACTTTTCTTGGGACAGGCCTTGTCTCCAGTTTGGTGTCCAGGCTGATTACAGCTACGACACCAGGCCTTTTTGGGATCAAAGTTTTTACCCTTGTACCCAAAATTGTTTTGTGAAGAGGCTCTGGGCCCACCCTCCTGTGCAGGTTTTTGGGGGCCTGAAGAAGACTCTTTACTATTTTTGTTTTTGGATGTCTCAACACCTGTCCCCTGGGGAGGCTTTGTGACCCCTTTCTTTTGGTCACCCCCTGTGGAAGCCTTGGTCACCCTAGTCTTGACCCAATGGTCCGCCTTCTTTCCCAATTCTTGGGGAGAAATTGGTCCTAGGTCTACCAGATGCTGATGCAGTTTATCATTTGAACAATTACTCAATAGGTGTTCTTTCACAAATAAATTGTACAGCCCATCATAATCATTAACACCACTGCCTTGAATCCAACCATCCAGTGTTTTCACTGAATAGTCCACAAAATCAACCCAGGTCTGGCTCGAGGATTATTGAGCCCCCCTGAATCTAATTCTATACTCCTCAGTGGAGAATCCAAAGCCCTCAATCAGGGTTCCCTTCATGAGGTCATAAGATTCTGCATCTTTTCCAGAGAGTGTGAGGAGTCTATCCCTACACTTTCCAGTGAACATTTCCCAAAGGAGAGCACCCCAGTGAGATCTGCTTACTTTTCTGGTTACACAAGCCCTCTCAAAAGCTGTGAACCATTTGGTGATGTCATCACCATCTTCATATTTAGTTATAATCCCTTTAGGGATTTTCAACATGTCAGGAGAATCTCTGACCCTATTTATGTTGCTTTCACCATTGATGGGACCTAGGCCCATCTCTTGTCTTTCCCTTTCTATGGCTAGGATCTGTCTTTCCAAAGCCAATCTTTTAGCCATCCTGGCTAGCAGGAGGTCCTCTTCACTGAGGCTATCCTCAGTGATTCCAGAGGTGCTGGTCCCTCCTGTGAGGGAAGCAGCATCTCTGACTTTCACAGTTGGAATCAGGGATTGAGGGTCCCTGGGTTCCCTAGTTAGGACTGGATGGGGGGAATTCTCCTCCAAGTCACTAACATCATCCTCTGGGTTGTCATCCTCAGAGGGGTTGACTTTTTCAAACTCTGCCAAAAACTCCTGGAGCTGTAGTTTGGAGGGTCTTAAGCCAATTGTGATTTTCTTTAGGTTGCAGAGTGACCTTAGCTCCCTCATCTTAAGATGGAGGTAAGGTGTGAGGTCGAGTTCCTCCACATTCATCCCTGCACTAGATATTATATTTCTAAAAGTTGGAATACTTTTTAAGAATCTAAAACTAGTTCTAGAATCTAATTCAAACTTTTGCAAAACTTTTAAACTCTAAAAGAAATGCTAACAGGGACTAACACAAGGCCCTAGCAGGACTTTTAAGAATTTAGAAAAATAGTTCAAATTGCAAAAATCAATTTCTAATGACAATTTATGGAATTTGTCGTGTGATCAGGTATTGGCTGAGTAGTCCAGCAAATGCAAAGTCTTGTACCCCACCGCTGATCCACCAATGTAGGAAGTTGGCTCTGTATGCACTATTTCAAAGTAAGGAATAGTATGCATAGAGTCTAAGGGTTCCCCTTAGATGTAAGATAGTGGCAAAAAGAGATAATACTAATGCTCTATTTTGTGGTAGTGTGGTCGAGCAGTAGGCTTATCCAAGGAGTAGTGTTAAGCATTTGTTGTACATACACACAGGCAATAAATGAGGAACACACACTCAGAGACAATTCCAGGTCAAAAGGTTTTTCTATAGAAAAATATATTTTCTTAGTTTATTTTAAGAACCATAGGTTCAAAGTCTACATGTAATACTTTGCATGAAAGGTATTGCAGGTAAGTACTTTAGGAACTTTGAATAATCACAATAGCATATATACTTTTCAAATAAAACACATATAGCTATTTAAAAACTAGACACAGTGCAATTTTCACAGTTCCTAGGGGAGGTAAGTAATTGTTAGTTCTTGCAGGTAAGTAAACCACCTACGGGGTTCAAGTTTGGGTCCAAGGTAGCCCACTGTTGGGGCTTCAGAGCATCCCCAAAGTTACCACACCAGCAGCTCAGGGCCGGTCAGGTGCAGAGTTCAAAGTGGTGCCCAAAACGCATAGGCTTCAATGGAGAAGGGGGTGCCCCGGTTCCAGTCTGCCAGCAGGTAAGTACCCACGTCTTCGGAGGGCAGACCAGGGGGGTTTTGTAGGGCACCGGGGGGGACACAAGTTAGCACCGAAAGTACACCCTCAGTAGCACGGGGGCGGCCGGGTACAGTGTGCGAACACGCGTTGGGTTTGTAATAGGTTTCAATGGGAGACCAAGGGGTCTCTTCAGCGATGCAGGCAGGCAAGGGGGGGGCTCCTCGGGGTAGCCACCACCTGAGCAAGGGAGAGGGCCTCCTGGGGGTCACTCCTGCACTGGAGTTCCGATCCTTCAGGTCCTGGGGGCTGCGGGTGCAAGGTCTTTTCCAGGCGTCGGGATCTGAGAGTCAGGCAGTCGCGGTCAGGGGGAGCCTCGGGATTCCCTCTGCAGGCGTCACTGTGGGGGCTCAGGGGGGACAACTTTGGTTACTCACAGTCTCGGAGTCGCCGGGGAGTCCTCCCTGAAGTGTTGTTTCTCCACAAGTCGAGCCGGGGGCGTCGGGTGCAGAGTTGCAAGTCTCACGCTTCTGGCGGGAAACGCAGTCGTTTTAAAGTTGCTCCTTTGGAAACAAAGTTGCAGTCTTGGGTGAACAGGGCCGCTGTTCTCGGGAGTTTCTTGTTCCTTTTAGAGCAGGGCAGTCCTCTGAGGATTCAGAGGTCGCTGGTCCTGGGGAAAGCGTCGCTGGAGCAGTTTTCTTCCGAACGGGGGAGACAGGCCGGTAGAGCTGGGGCCAAAGCAGTTGGTGTCTCCATCTTCTCTGCAGGGTTTTTCAGCTCAGCAGTCCTCTTCTTCTTAGGTTGCAGGAATCTGAGTTCCTAGGTTCTGGGTAGCCCTTAAATACTAAATTTAAGGGTGTGTTTAGGTCTGGGGGTTAGTAGCCAATGGCTACTAGCCCTGAGGGTGGGTACACCCTCTTTGTGCCTCCTCCCAAGGGGAGGGGGTCACAGTCCTATCCCTATTGGGGGAATCCTCCATCTGCAAGATGGAGGATTTCTAAAAGTTAGAGTCACCTCAGCTCAGGACACCTTAGGGGCTGTCCTGACTGGCCAGTGACTCCTCCTTGTTTTTCTCATTATCTCCTCTGGCCTTGCCGCCAAAAGTGGGGCCGTGGCAGGAGGGGGCGGGCAACTCCACTAGCTGGAATGACCTGTGGTGCTGGAACAAAGGGGGTGAGCCTTTGAGGCTCACCGCCAGTTGTTACAGCTCCTACAAGGGGGAGGTGATAAGCATCTCCACCCAGTGCAGGCTTTGTTACTAGCCACAGAGTGACAAAGGCACTCTCCCCATGTGGCCAGCAACATGTCTCGAGTGCGGCAGGCTGCTAAAACCAGTCAGCCTACACGGGTAGTTGGTTAAGGTTTCAGGGGGCACCTCTAAGGTGCCCTCTGGGGTGTATGTTACAATAAAATGTACACTGGCATCAGTATGCATTTATTGTGCTGAGAAGTTTGATACCAAACTTCCCAGTTTTCAGTGTAGCCATTATGGTGCTGTGGAGTTCGTGTTTGACAGACTCCCAGACCATATACTCTTATGGCTACCCTGCACTTACAATGTCTAAGGTTTTGCTTAGACACTGTAGGGGCACAGTGCTCATGCACTGGTGCCCTCACCGATGGTATAGTGCACCCTGCCTTAGGGCTGTAAGGCCTGCTAGAGGGGTGACTTATCTATACTGCATAGGCAGTGTGAGGTTGGCATGGCACCCTGAGGGGAGTGCCATGTCGACTTACTCGTTTTGTCCTCACCAGCACACACAAGCTGGCAAGCAGTGTGTCTGTGCTGAGTGAGGGGTCCCCAGGGTGGCACAAGATATGCTGCAGCCCTTAGAGACCTTCCCTGGCATCAGGGCCCTTGGTACCAGGGGTACCAGTTACAAGCGACTTACCTGGATGCCAGGGTGTGCCAATTGTGAAACAAAAGTACAGGTTAGGGAAAGAACACTGGTGCTGGGGCCTGGTTAGCAGGCGTCAGCACACTTTCAATTCAAAACATAGCATCAGCAAAGGCAAAAAGTCAGGGGGTAACCATGCCAAGGAGGCATTTCTTTACACAACCCCCCCTAAACGAAAGAGGATGAGACTAACCTTTCCCAAGAGAGTCTTCATTTTCTAAGTGGAAGAACCTGGAAAGGCCATCTGCATTGGCATGGGCAGTCCCAGGTCTGTGTTCCACTATAAAGTCCATTCCCTGTAGGGAGATGGACCACCTCAACAGTTTTGGATTTTCACCTTTCATTTGCATCAGCCATCTGAGAGGTCTGTGGTCAGTTTGAACTACAAAGTGAGTACCAAAGAGGTATGGTCTCAGCTTCTTCAGGGACCAAACCACAGCAAAGGCCTCACTCTCAATGGCACGCCAACGCTGCTCCCTGGGGAGTAACCTCCTGCTAATGAAAGCAACAGGCTGGTCAAGGCCATCATCATTTGTTTGGGACAAAACTGCCCCTATCCCATGTTCAGAGGCATCTGTCTGCACAATGAACTGCTTGGAGTAATCTGGAGCTTTTAGAACTGGTGCTGTGCACATTGCTTGTTTCAGGGTGTCAAAGGCCTGTTGGCATTCTACAGTCCAGTTTACCTTCTTGGGCATTTTCTTGGAGGTAAGTTCTGTGAGGGCTGTCACTATGGATCCATATCCCTTCACAAAACTCCTGTAATACCCAGTCAAGCCAAGGAATGCCCTGACTTGAGTCTGGGATTTTGCAGCTGCCCAGTCCAGAATAGTCTGGATCTTGGGCTGGAGTGGCTGAACTTGGCCTCCACCTACAAGGTGTCCCAAGTAAACCACATTTCCCTGCCCTATCTGGCATTTGGATGCCTTGATAGAGAGGCCTGGTGATTGCAGAGCCTTCAAAACCTTCTTCAGGTGGACCAGGTGAACCTGCCAGCTGGAGCTAAAGACAGCAATATCGTCAAGATAAGCTGCTCTAAAGGACTCCAAACCAGCAAGGACTTGATTCACCAACCTTTTGAAGGTGGCAGGGGCGTTCTTTAAACCAAAGGGCATAACAGTAAACTGATAATGCCCATCAGGTGATGAGAATGATGTCTTTTCTTTTGCTCCAGGTGCCATTTTGATTTGCCAGTACCCTGCTGTTAAGTCAAAGGTACTTAGGAACTTGGCAGCACCTAATTTATCAATCAGTTCATCAGCCCTAGGAATGGGATGGGCATCTGTCTTGGTGACAGAATTAAGTCCTCTGTAGTCCACACAAAACCTCATCTCTTTCTTTCCATCTTTGGTGTGAGGTTTGGGGACTAAGACCACTGGGCTAGCCCAGGGGCTGTCAGAGTGCTCAATTACTCCCAATTCCAGCATCTTGTGGACTTCCACCTTGATGCTTTCCTTAACTTGGTCAGACTGTCTGAAAATGTTGTTTTTGACAGGCATGCTGTCTCCTGTGTCCACATCATGGGTACACAGGTGTGTCTGACCAGGGGTTAGGGAAAAGAGCTCAGCAAACTGTTGCAGGACCTTCCTACAATCAGATTGCTGTTGGCTAGAGAGGGTGTCTGAATAGATCACTCCATCAACTGAGCCATCCTTAGGGTTTGATGAGAGGAGATCAGGGAGAGGTTCACTCTCAGCTTCCTGGTCCTCATCTGTTACCATCAACAGATTCACATCAGCCCTATCATGGAAGAGTTTTAGGCGGTTCACATGGATCACCCTCTTGGGGCTCCTGCTAGTGCCTAGGTCCACCAGGTAGGTGACCTGACTCTTCTTCTCTAGCACTGGGTAAGGGCCACTCCATTTGTCCTGAAGTGCCCTGGGAGCCACAGGCTCCAAAACCCAGACTTTCTGCCCTGGTTGAAATTCAACCATTGCAGCCTTTTGGTCATACCAAAACTTCTGGAGCTGTTGGCTGGCCTCAAGGTTTTTACTTGCCTTTTCCATGTACTCTGCCATCCTTGAACGCAGGCCAAGTACATAGTCCACTATGTCTTGTTTAGGCTCATGAAGAGGTCTCTCCCAGCCTTCTTTCACAAGAGCTAGTGGTCCCCTTACAGGGTGGCCAAACAGAGGTTCAAAGGGTGAGAACCCTACTCCCTTCTGAGGCACCTCTCTGTAAGCGAAAAGCAGACATGGCAAGAGGACATCCCATCTCCTTTTGAGTTTTTCAGGGAGCCCCATGATCATGCCTTTTAATGTCTTGTTGAATCTCTCAACAAGGCCATTAGTTTGTGGATGGTAGGGTGTAGTGAATTTATAAGTCACTCCACACTCATTCCACATGTGTTTCAGGTATGCTGACATGAAGTTGGTACCTCTGTCAGACACCACCTCCTTAGGGAAGCCCACTCTGGTAAAGATACCAATGAGGGCCTTGGCTACTGCAGGGGCAGTAGTCGACCTAAGGGGAATAGCTTCAGGGTATCTAGTAGCATGATCCACTACTACTAGTATGTACATATTTCCTGAGGCTGTGGGAGGTTCAAGTGGACCCACTATGTCCACACCCACTCTTTCAAAGGGGACCCCCACCACTGGAAGTGGAATGAGGGGGGCCTTTGGATGTCCACCTGTCTTACCACTGGCTTGACAGGTGGTACAGGAGACACAAAACTCCTTAACTTTCTGGGACATGTTAGTCCAATAGAAGTGGTTGACTATTCTCTCCCACGTCTTGGTTTGTCCCAAATGCCCAGCAATGGGAATATCATGGGCTAAGGTCAGTATGAACTCTCTGAACTCCTGAGGCACTACCACTCTCCTAGTGGCACCAGGTTTGGGATCTCTTGCCTCAGTGTACAGGAGTCCATCTTCCCAATAGACCCTATGTGTTCCAGTTTTCTTGCCTTTGGACTCTTCAGCAGCTTGCTGCCTAAGGCCTTCAAGAGAGGGACAGGTTTCTTGCCCCTAACACAACTGCTGCCTTGAGGGTCCCCCTGGGCCTAAGAGCTCAACCTGATAAGGTTCTAACTCCATAGGCTCAGTTCCCTCAGAGGGCAGAACTTCTTCCTGAGAAGAGAGGTTCCCTTTTTGTTGTTGTGTTGCAGCTGGTTTCCCAGTTGTCTTTCCTTTCCTCTTGGTAGGCTGGGCCCTTTTTCCAGACTCCAGCTCTACTTTTTCACCCTGAGCCTTGCACTGTGCCCTTGTCTTGCCACACACCAGTTCAGGGATACCCAGCATGGCTGCATGGGTTTTCAGTTGTACCTCAGCCCATGCTGAGGACTCCAGGTCATTTCCAAGCAAACAGTCTACTGAGATATTTGCGGAGACCACCACCTGTTTCAGGCCATTGACCCCGCCCCACTCTAAAGTTACCATAGCCATGGGATGTACTTTAGTTTGATTGTCAGCATTGGTGACTGGATAAGTTTGTCCAGCCAGGTATTGACCAGGGGAAACCAGTTTCTCTGTCACCATGGTGACACTGGCACCTGTATCCCTCAGGCCTTCTACACTTGTCCCATTAATTAAGAGCTGCTGCCTGTATTTTTGCATATTAGGAGGTCAGGCAGCCAGTGTGGCTAAATCTACCCCACCCTCAGAGACTAATGTAGCTTCAGTGTGACACCTGATTTGCTCTGGGCACACTGTTGATCCCACTTGGAGACTAGCCATTCCAGTGTTAGCTGGAGTGGAGTTAGAAGTGGTACTTTTCTTGGGACAGGCCTTGTCTCCAGTTTGGTGTCCAGGCTGATTACAGCTACGACACCAGGCCTTTTTGGGATCAAAGTTTTTACCCTTGTACCCAAAATTGTTTTGTGAAGAGGCTCTGGGCCCACCCTCCTGTGCAGGTTTTTGGGGGCCTGAAGAAGACTCTTTACTATTTTTGTTTTTGGATGTCTCAACACCTTTCCCCTGGGGAGGCTTTGTGACCCCTTTCTTTTGGTCACCCCCTGTGGAAGTCTTGGTCACCCTAGTCTTGACTCAATGGTCCGCCTTCTTTCCCAATTCTTGGGGAGAAATTGGTCCTAGGTCTACCAGATGCTGCTGCAGTTTATCATTTGAACAATTTCTCAATAGGTGTTCTTTCACAAATAAATTGTACAACCCATCATAATCATTAACACCACTGCCTTGAATCCAACCATCCAGTGTTTTCACTGAATAGTCCACAAAATCAACCCAGTTCTGGCTCGAGGATTTTTGAGCCTCCCTGAACCTAATTCTATACTCCTCAGTGGAGAATCCAAAGCCCTCAATCAGGGTTCCCTTCATGAGGTCATAAGATTCTGCATCTTTTCCAGAGAGTGTGAGGAGTCTATCCCTACACTTTCCAGTGAACATTTCCCAAAGGAGAGCACCCCAATGAGATCTGCTTACTTTTCTGGTTACACAAGCCCTCTCAAAAGCTGTGAACCATTTGGTGATGTCATCACCATCTTCATATTTAGTTACAATCCCTTTAGGGATTTTCAACATGTCAGGAGAATCTCTGACCCTATTTATGTTGCTGCCACCATTGATGGGACCTAGGCCCATCTCTTGTCTTTCCCTTTCTATGGCTAGGATCTGTCTTTCCAAAGCCAATCTTTTGGCCATCCTGGCTAGCAGGAGGTCCTCTTCACTGAGGCTATCCTCCGTGATTCCAGAGGTGCTGGTCCCTCCTGTGAGGGAAGCAGCATCTCTGACTATCACAGTTGGAATCAGGGATTGAGGGTCCCTGGGTTCCCTAGTTAGGACTGGAAGGGGGGAATTCTCCTCCAAGTCACTAACATCATCCTCTGGGTTGTCATCCTCAGAGGGGTTGGCTTTTTCAAACCCTGCCAAAAACTCCTGGAGCTGTAGTTTGGAGGGTCTTGAGCCAATTGTGATTTTCTTTAGGTTGCAGAGTGACCTTAGCTCCCTCATCTTAAGATGGAGATAAGGTGTGAGGTCGAGTTCCTCCACATTCATCTCTGCACTAGATATTATGTTTCTAAAAGTTGGAATACTTTTTAAGAATCTAAAATTAGTTCTAGAATCTAATTCAAACTTTTACAAAACTTTTAAACTCTAAAAGAAATGCTAACAGGGACTAACACAAGGCCCTAGCAGGACTTTTAAGAATTTAGAAAAATAGTTCAAATTGCAAAAATCTATTTCTAATGACAATTTATGGAATTTGTCGTGTGATCAGGTATTGGCTGAGTAGTCCAGCAAATGCAAAGTCTTGTACCCCACCGATGATCCACCAATGTAGGAAGTTGGCTCTGTATGCACTATTTCAAAGTAAGGAATAGTATGCACAGAGTCCAAGGGTTCCCCTTAGAGGTAAGATAGTGGCAAAAAGAGATAATACTAATGCTCTATTTTGTGGTAGTGTGGTCGAGCAGTAGGCTTATCCAAGGAGTAGTGTTAAGCATTTGTTGTACATACACACAGGCAATAAATGAGGAACACACACTCAGAGACAATTCCAGGTCAATAGGTTTTTCTATAGAAAAATATATTTTCTTAGTTTATTTTAAGAACCATAGGTTCAAAGTCTACATGTAATACTTTGCATGAAAGGTATTGCAGGTAAGTACTTTAGGAACTTTGAATAATCACAATAGCATATATACTTTTCAAATAAAACACATATAGCTATTTTAAAACTAGACAGTGCAATTTTCACAGTTCCTAGGGGAGGTAAGTAATTGTTAGTTCTTGCAGGTAAGTAAACCACCTATGGGGTTCAAGTTTGGGTCCAAGGTAGCCCACTGTTGGGGGTTCAGAGCAACCCCAAAGTTACCACACCAGCAGCTCAGGGCCGGTCAGGTGCAGAGTTCAAAGTGGTGCCCAAAACCCATAGGCTTCAATGGAGAAGGGGGTGCCCCGGTTCCAGTCTGCCAGCAGGTAAGTACCCGCGTCTTCGGAGGGCAGACCAGGGGGGTTTTGTAGGGCACCGGGGGGGACACAAGTTATCACAGAAAGTACACCCTCAGCAGCACGGGGCGGCCGGGTGCAGTGTGAAAACACGCGTTGGGTTTGTAATAGGTTTCAATGGGAGACCAAGGGGTCTCTTCAGCGATGCAGGCAGGCAAGGGGGGGGCTCCTCGGGGTAGCCACCACCTAGGCAAGGGAGAGGGCCTCCTGGGGGTCACTCCTACACTGGAGTTCCGATCCTTCAGGTCCTGGGGGCTGCGGGTGCAGGGTCTTTTCCAGGCGTCGGGATCTGAGAGTCAGGCAGTCGCAGTCAGGGGGAGCCTCGGGATTCCCTCTGCAGGCGTCACTGTGGGGGATCAGGGGGGACAACTTTGGTTACTCACAATCTCGGAGTCGCCGGGGAGTCCTCCCTGAAGTGTTGTTTCTCCACAAGTCGAGCCGGGGGCGTCGGGTGCAGAGTTGCAAGTCTCACGCTTCTGGCGGGAAACGCAGTCGTTTTAAAGTTGCTCCTTTGGAAACAAAGTTGCAGTCTTGGGTGAACAGGGCCGCTGTTCTCGGGAGTTTCTTGGTCCTTTTAGAGCAGGGCAGTCCTCTGAGGATTCAGAGGTCGCTGGTCCTAGGGAAAGCGTCGCTGGAGCAGTTTTCTTCTGAAGGGGGGAGACAGGCCGGTAGAGCTGGGGCCAAAGCAGTTGGTGTCTCCATCTTCTCTGCAGGGTTTTTCAGCTCAGCAGTCCTCTTCTTCTTAGGTTGCAGGAATCTGAGTTCCTAGGTTCTGGGGAGCCCTTAAATACTAAATTTAAGGGCGTGTTTAGGTCTGGGGGGTTAGTAGCCAATGGCTACTAGCCCTGAGGGTGGGTACACCCTCTTTGTGCCTCCTCCCAAGGGGAGGGGGTCACAGTCCTATCCCTATTGGGGGAATCCTACATCTGCAAGATTGAGGATTTCTAAAAGTTAGAGTCACCTCAGCTCAGGACACCTTAGGGGCTGTCCTGACTGGCCAGTGACTCCTCCTTGTTTTTCTCATTATCTCCTCCGGCCTTGCCGCCAAAAGTGGGGCCGTGGCCGGAGGGGGCGGGCAACTCCACTAGCTGGAATGCCCTGTGGTGCTGGAACAAAGGGGGTGAGCCTTTGAGGCTCACCGCCAGGTGTTACAGCTCCTGCAAGGGGGAGGTGATAAGCATCTCCACCCAGTGCAGGCTTTGTTACTAGCCACAGAGTGACAAAGGCACTCTCCCCATGTGGCCAGCAACATGTCTCGAGTGTGGCAGGCTGCTAAAACCAGTCAGCCTACACGGGTAGTTGGTTAAGGTTTCAGGGGGCACCTCTAAGGTGCCCTTTGGGGTGTATGTTACAATAAAATGTACACTGGCATCAGTGTGCATTTATTGTGCTGAGAAGTTTGATACCAAACTTCCCAGTTTTCAGTGTAGCCATTATGGTGCTGTGGAGTTTGTGTTTGACAGACTCCCAGACCATATACTCTTATGGCTACCCTGCACTTACAATGTCTAAGGTTTTGCTTAGACATTGTAGGGGCACAGTGCTCATGCACTGGTGCCCTCACCGATGGTATAGTGCACCCTGCCTTAGGGCTGTAAGGCCTGCTAGAGGGGTGACTTATCTATACTGCATAGGCAGTGTGAGGTTGGCATGGCACCTTGAGGGGAGTGCCATGTCGACTTACTCGTTTTGTCCTCACCAGCACACACAAGCTGGCAAGCAGTGTGTCTGTGCTGAGTGAGGGGTCCCCAGGGTGGCACAAGATATGCTGCTGCCCTTAGAGACCTTCCCTGGCATCAGGGCCCTTGGTACCAGGGGTACCAGTTACAAGGGACTTACCTGGATGCCAGGGTGTGCCAATTGTGAAACAAAAGTACAGGTTAGGGAAAGAACACTGGTGCTGGGGCCTGGTTAGCAGGCCTCAGCACACTTTCAATTCAAAACATAGAATCAGCAAAGGCAAAACGTCAGGGGGTAACCATGCCAAGGAGGCATTTCCTTACACACACCCATCACCAAAGCATGTCCAAGGGAGAGACTCACCCAGGGCACACAATCACCACTCACACAATGGCCAAGGCGATAATGAAAGCACAGTAGTAGAGGGAAACACACCCACTCGACAAGATGCCACACATAGATACAATAACAATGCTTTTACACCCCAACAGGACCCCTACACAACGTTACCGGACAGGAGGTGCCAGCCATATCCAGTCCCCCCACAGAAGAGGCACACAGTGATGACATCAGCTCTGTACGCCTGGATCAAGATGACTAGCCCGGCCCATCAGGGACCTCTGGACAGTCGGTTCCCCTGCCACAGTCCCAACCCACCACAGAACCTCCCCCCTCAGGAAACACCACCACAGCACCCACCAAGGGGGCCCATGCCACTGTCCCCAGGGCACATCAATCAGCAGGGTGTCCACCACTACAGGGACCCCAGGCAAACCCACTAACACAGGACAATCAGGGACCTGGGGTCAGTGGCACTGGGCACACGGTTCAGGGGACAGAGGCACAGGACAACAGGGAAACTGGGAGGACTGCTGTGCGACAAGGGGAGGACAGGCCCAGGGAACACACTCTCCACGAGGCACTCTCAAACATCATGGGTGCATCCTACTATTCCCAGGAGACCATGGGCATGGTACTGGCCAAGTTTCAGGAGACCCAGCGGCTGCAGGAGGAACAGTACCTGGGGATCAGGGAGGACTTGAAGTCCACTAACACCACCCTGGTCCCCATTGCAGGGGTACTGGCAGACATGGCCAACACCATGAGGGAGACAGTGGCATAACACCGGGCCCCTGACACCAGCCCGAATGATGAACATGCAGCTACATCGTTTTCCCCCAGGTGGAGGATTTGCCCACAGTGAAAGCTGACTTCTATACCCTGGGACATATCCCCAACATCATTGGTGCCATTAATGGTACACATGTGGCATTTGTCCCCCCCTGCAGGAAATCGTAAAAGCTGCCATTCAATGAATGTGCAGATGGTGTCTTTGGCAGACCAGTACATCTCCCATGTGAATGCCAAGTATCCTGGCTCTATGCAGGACGATTACATTTTGAGGAATAGCAGCATCTCTTATGTGATGGGCCAACTCCAGAGGCACCGTGTGTGAGCCCAAGGACCCCACACCGTATGACTATGTGTCTGGGTATGGAGTAGTCCAGAAGGGTTGGTGTATGTCATTTACAGGTAACTCTGGTTACCTCAACCTATCATGGCTACTGACCCCAGTGAGGAATGCCAGGACAAGGGTACATTGTATAAGTCTGCCTTTTTACCTCTGTGTATGGACCCTGACAGTTGACTTTGGCTTTCCTTTTCACAGATCTTGGTACCACATTGTGCCTTCTGCTATGTTTACTGCTGCTCAACAACTGTCATACTTTGGTATGTGCAAATGAACATTTACATAGATATTTGTCTAAGAGGTTGTAATAATACATTTGTGAAAGTACAGACTGACTCCAGATAGTTTTGTGATTCAAGGGTGTTTATTTAAGTGCTAATAAGTAGAGGGGAATGTGCAATGGGCTGGAGTGATGGTGGAGGAATATCCATGGTAGAGTCCAGTCTCTTTGTATCACACGTGCATTGTCCAATGGGGCATAGGCAGTGGAGCAATGTCAGTTCAAGGTGGACAGGGTGACACAGTCGGACAGAACGGTGACAATCAGGAGAGTCTTATTTCCTGGCGGGGGTCTTGGCAATGTTCTCTGTCTTGTGCCCTGATCGCAGGGACCGTTTGCAGGGTGGTTCACCTTCTGCAGGGGGTGAGGTGCTGGTGGCCTGTTGTTCCTATGGTGGGACCTCCTGTCCACTAGCACCCGCGGACATGGAAGTGTGTTTCAGCAGGGCCGATAACACTCTGGACTACAGGTTAGAGAACATTGGCTGAGACATCCCTGATGCCATGGCCACTGTTGTTTGAAAGAACCACTGGCCAGGAAATGGAGCACTGACAGGACCTGCAGTAGAGGGGGGATACCTGTGGGATGGCGGACAGCTGACATCAGGTCTGGCTCCCATTGGGCACACAGTTCTTGGATTGTGACACGATCAAGTTTGTAGGTGAAAATTATGTCTGTGTCTTCCATTGTCGACAGGTCCACCAGGGGTCTGTACACCGGAGGATGACGCTATCTCATCATCTGCCCCAGAGGATGTGCCCTATGGAGGAGAATGGTGAGGAGAGGGTCATGTACCACATAGTTTGCCCAAGGGTTTTTGCACTAATGTGATTAAATCGGTGTGTGGCATTGTCTGTCCGTATTTGTGCCCAAATGTGCTGTGACGCAGTTAGGTGCCCTGCCATGTGCCACCCTGAAATGGCGGCTGCTGACCTGTAAGGAGGGACAAGGGGAAATGAGGTAACTTCTCTGGCATTGTGCAGTGTCGCGGTAGGCGGTCGAATACAGCCGCGCAATTCAGCATTGGTTATCATTGGGCCCTATGGGTTCCAGGAGCCAATGACGACGTACGCCGGAGGTGACGGTGCGCACCGCCGCGGATGTGACTGCCATTTTCTAGCTGTTCACTCACTTGATACCTGACCTTCAACAGGAGAGGACCTACATTGCAAGTGCTGCTGTGACCTCAGTCTGGAAGCAACCATGGCTCGAGAGTCTGGGGAAAGGGCCCCTGCCTTCACTGTGGAGGAGTTGGAGAGACTAGTGGATGGGGTCCTCCCCCAGTACATGCTACTCTACGGTCCTCCAGACAAACAGGTGAGTAAACTGTGAGCATGATGCATGGGACATGAATTTATGGAGTTGTGTGGATGGAAGATACATGTTGGGGGGGGTTGAGGCCTGCATGTGAGGATGGTGAGTGTATGTGTGTCAGGGCATGGGTGGGAACTGGTGGCCAATGAGTATGATGAACCGGATGGGGGAGTAAGTTCCTTTCATACTTTACCTTTCCTCTAGGTCAGCGCCCAGCAGAAGAAGGGTATTTGGCATGCCATCGCCAAGGAAGTATAGACCCTGGGGGTCTATCATAGACGGAGCACCCACTGCAGCAAGAGATGGGAGGACCTGTGCCGCTGGAGCAAGAAGACTGCGGAGGCCCAGCTGGGGATGGCCTCCCAACGTGGAAGGGGTGCCCGTCGCACCATGATCCACCTGATGTTTTGGATCCTGGCGGTGGCATATCTGGAGTTGGATGAGCGCTTGAGGGCATCACAGCAGCCACAAGGGGGTGAGTACAGTCTCATTCTGCTAACTCTGCCCGCTTTATGAGGTGTCTGGGTGGGGGATGTGGGCTGTGGGTTTCCCCTAGGCCAGGACGAACTTGCTTGGGTAGGTCCCTTGTTAGGCAGGCTCTGTGTTTCTCCAACCCCAATAGTGGTAGTGGCCATCTACAACCAGTCAGGCTCCTGTGGGTTCCAGGTGTGCAGCAAATGGGGTTAGGCATAGTCCCCCATGGGAAGGTGATTTTCCTACGAACAGTTAGTGCATGGCCTAGAGCATAGGGCTGCTGCCTGTGTGTTGTGTCCGTAGTGGTGTTGCTGGCATTGACCATGTGTCTCCTCTGTCTTTCCCCCCCTTTTTGTTTTGTCACCATGTCCTTGTGTGCATTAACATCATCTGGCGGAGGAGCAGTGGCACCGGAGCAGGAGGGAGCTGCAACGCACATGGCCCAGGAGGGTGAATGTACGGAGTCTGAAGGCACCAGTGGGACGGAGGGCGAGGTGAGCTCCACGACGAAGACAGGAGGGGACAACAGCGACTCCTCCTCTGAAGGGAGCTCCCTTGCGGTGGTGGACACCTCTGTGCCCACCACCACAACAGGTACAGCCGCCGGCCTTCCTACCAGAACCACCCTCCCAGCAGCCCCTCAGCGTGTTTCCGTGCCCACTCACCCAGGAGAGTGGGCATCTCCTTTGCCCCAGGCACCTCAGGCCCTGCCCCAGTCAGCCCTGCTGCCCTCAGTGAGGAGGCTATTGGCCTCCTGAGATCCCTCACTGTTGGTCAGTCAACCATTTTGAATGGCGTTCAGGGTGTCGAGAGGCATTTGCAGCAAGCAAATGCTTACCTGGAGGGCATTCATTCTGGTGTGGCAGCCCAACAGAGAGTATTTCAGGCTCTGGCCTCAGCACTGATGGCAGCCATTGTCCCTGTGTCCAGCCTCCCCCTCCAACATCCACTACCCAGACCCAATCCCCTCTACCTCAGCCAATCCCAAGCACACCATCAGACCAGCATGCACACATATCAACACACAAAAGTGGCTCAGGAAAACATAAGCACCACACATCTCACAGGCACTCACAATAGCATCATCCCCATGCAGACATACCAACATCCACTGCCTCCACTCTGTCCCCTTCCTCCACATCCTCCACCTCCCTCCCAGTCTCGTCACCACTCATACCTGCATGCACTACATCCTCAGCCACTACCTCCATCACCAGCACACCAAGCACTACACATTGCTCACGTGCAATCACCACCCACACTACTATTCACACATCCCCTGTGTCCTCTCCTAGTGTGTATGTGAACCCTCCTCCCAAAGTACACAAATGTCGGCACACACCCACTCAACAGCCATCCACCTCACAACAGCCTCCAACCCATGCACCTTCACCCAACTCAGCAGACGTACACCTCCTACAACCACTACCTCTTCCTCCACTCCCAAACCACCCCCATCTTCAAAAAACTTTTCCTGGCTAGCATTTACCTCTTCCCTACACCTCCCCCTACCGTCCTTCTCCTAGGCCAGGTTGTCTAGAGCCCAGACCAACACCTCAGCCACCAAATCATCGTCCACTCTGGTCCCTGCAAGTCCGGGAGGATCGAAGGGGGCACCCACCAGGGCAGCCAGTGTGCCACCTACTGAGGCCAAGGACCACCATATTCCACCACCTGCCAAGGTAAGGAAGGGGCCAGCATGCAGAAGAGAAAAGCCGCACCACCCACCCAGCAAGGCCTCATCCAGAACCAAAGAGGACAGTGCCAAGGTCCCAGCAGCGACTTCCAAGGTGGGGAAGGGACACAAGAGCAAAGGAAAGTCACCTCAGGGCACGGAGCCTCCGGGTGAGGGAGTGGTGACCCCCATTTCTCAAGACAGCCCAGCAACTAGTACCGCGGTGAGCACCACCTCAACGACCGCCACCTGCACCGCCACCTGCATGGCAGCTGCCACAACTACAGTCACCAGCATCATCCCCAGTGGGCAGCCTTCCGAGGCTGCAGGAGACGGCCTGGTGTCTCCCTCCACTACTACAGACACCTGCACCACCGGCAGCATCTCCGCCGCATACACCGCTGCAAATCTCGTGGCTCAGACACCCAGGTGAGGGAATGGGAACTGCCACACCCCTGGTGCAGGATCACTGGCCACCAAGCCCCCTCCAGAACCAGTGGAGAAAAGCATCCACTATCCCAGTCCTTAGCAGGATG
Source organism: Pleurodeles waltl (assembly GCF_031143425.1). NCBI lineage: Eukaryota > Metazoa > Chordata > Amphibia > Caudata > Salamandridae > Pleurodeles > Pleurodeles waltl. The sequence goes on from NC_090443.1 coordinate 855,212,735, forward strand.
AAGCACTCTGGGCACAAAGCCCCCACCAGAACCAGTGGAAGACACCACCCACTAGAGAGAGTGTGCCTTTGCACTCCCCAGGACCAAGCTGTGAACAACCCACCCACTTGAGAGACTTGAGAGACTGTGGCTTTGTACTCCCCAGTACCAAGCAGTGGGCAACCCACCCACTTGAGAGACTTGAGAGACTGTGGCTTTGTACTCCCCAGGACCAAGCAGTGGGCAACCCACCCACTTGAGAGACTTGAGAGACTGTGGGTTTGTACTCCCCAGGACCAGGCAGTGGGCAACCCACCCACTTGAGAGACTTGAGAGACTGTGACTTTGCACTTCCCAGGACCAGGCAGTGGGCATGGAGCCCCCTCGAGGAGCAGTGGCGTCATCCTATCATCCAGCTGAGTTCCCCCCATACCCTTCCCCCTGAGGTGCCTGTGTTTTTTCGACCTGATGCCCCTGCAGTGTTCTCTCCGTTTTGAGTCAGGTGCCATGTGTGGGCTTCGCCCATGCTTTTTGGGACCAATGGTCCACGGACATTTAATGGGATAGAGTACGGACTTGTGTACTTGCTGTTAATATTTGTATATACTGATGATTTAAAGTTATCTTGGCCTATCTGATTTTTCTAATATTACACTTGTTAAACTCATTTCATCTGGTCCTAGCATTCTTCCAGGGGGTGACGAGGTGTTTCTGTGATGTGTTTGGATATGTGTGCGTGTTGTTGTGGGTGGGGGTTGGGGGTGCGGGTGTTGCGTGAATGTGTCACTCTCTTTTCCCTCCTCCCCTCCCCGGTGTGCTAGGTGCAGTACTCACCGACGTCATCGCCGACGTTGTCTTTGATGTTCCTGGTACATGAGGAGGTAGACCAGCATGGCAGGACCTGTAACTCGAGCTCCATGGTATCCTGGTTCTTCGTTGAGTGTCAAGAGGTGAGTGGTTTCCCTTCTGTGTACTGTTTCTGCTGTGCTTTTGATGGCGTTGGTACCGCCCTGGAAAAGCTGGCGGATTGGTGCCTTGTGATAGTGTGGGCTGTACATTGACTTCCACCTTTCTGTTGGCGGTTACCGCTGTGGTGTTTGTTTCTCCTGCTGTGGCGGTTGGAGTGTTAAAGTGGCTGTCTGTGTTGGCGGTTTCCGCTATGGACGTAATTAAATTTTTTTTTTTCGCCGGCCTGTTGGCAGTATTACTGCCGCTTTATCACCGACCGCCAGGGTTGTAATGAGAGCCTGAGTCTGGGTCTGCAGAGGAGGTGGCTTGCTCCTTGTTGGATGTGAGACTGGCTTTACAGGCCTATCTGGATCAGACTAGGGGGCATATTTATACTCCGTTTGCGCCGAATTTGGGTCGTTTTTTTCGACGCAAATTCGACGCAAAACTAACTCCATATTTATACTTTGGCGTTAGACGCGTCTAGCGCCAAAGTTCATGGAGTTAGCGTCATTTTTTTGCGTGAACACCTTCCTTGCGTTAATGATATGCAAGGTAGGCGTTCCCGTCTTAAAAAATGACTCCGATGCATATGCGTCGTATTTATACTCCCGGGCAAAAATGACGCCCGGGAGTGGGCGGGTCTAAAAAACCCGCATTAGCGCCGGATTTTAGCGCCTGGGTCAGGGCAGGCGTTAAGGGACCTGTGGGCTCAGAATGAGCCCAGAGGTGCCCTCCCCTGCCCCCAGGGACACCCCCTGCCACCCTTGCCCACCCCAGGAGGACACCCAAGGATGGAGGGACCCACCCCAGGGACATTGAGGTAAGTCCAGGTAAGTATTTTTTTTATTTTTTTTTGTGGCATAGGGGGGCCAGATTTGTGCCCCCCTACATGCCACTATGCCCAATGACCATGCCCAGGGGACAGAGGTCCCCTGGGCATGGCCATTGGGCAAGGGGGCATGACTCCTGTCTTTGCTAAGACAGGAGTCATTTCAATGAGGGATGGGCGTCGTAAAAAAATGGCGCAAATCGGGTTGTGGCGATTTTTTTGCCTCAGCCTGACTTGCACCATTTGTGGACGCCCATACGCCATTTTCCCCCTACGCCGGCGCTGGCTGGTGTACGTCGTTTTTTTCAACGCACACCAGACAGCACCGCGGCTAACGCCGGCTAACGTCATTGAATAAATACGGCGCCCGCATGGCGCTTCAGAATGCCGTTAGCCGGCGCTAATTTTTTTGGCGCAAAACTGCGTTAGCGCAGTTTTGCGTCAAAAAGTATAAATATGGCCCTAGGTCTTTCTGAAAGACTGACTCCTTCTTTGTCTCTTTTGGGGCTTCCTCTCAGGGTGATCAGGCTTTCCCTCTGTCCATTCGCAGATGGATCAAACAGGTGATTGAGTTTGCCTATCCTCTGGGTCTCTTTATTCTGCGGGGCTACATGAGCACACCACCCCCTTGCAGGGCTGAGCTGATGAGGTGCCCATATAAGAGATTTGTTAGGCTGCTACTTGGGCATCTTCCAATACGTTTATCAGGCATTATCATCTCCAGAATGTGTTAGGTGATGATGAGAATTTTGGGTTGGGAGTGTTGCAGGCAGTGCGCTTCTAATTTGTTTTCTGGCCTGTGTTTAATAAATCACTTTTGGTTGCTGCGGTATGGTGTTGTATCCTTTTGTGATGTCTTTTTTATATGATTGCTGGGTTCTTGTCTTGGGTATTCTCCATTTGTAATGAATGGGATGAAGACATTGGGGACTTGGGGGTACTTTTCTATTACTTACCGGTAATCTTCCATACTCCCGGTCCTGTTGTCCTTGTCCTATTTGTTATGCCTGCCCTACCTCCCGAATGACCAGCCTTCATATGTGGGGGCTTGGTAGTTCAGAACGAATGCTGGATAAGTACCTATTAAGTAGTTCCAGTATAAGGGGCTGGGTTCCAGTATTCCTTTTGTTCTTTTTTTTCTGTCTGGGAGATAGCATATATCTCCATTTGTAATGAATCGGACGAGGACAACAGAACAAGGAGTAATGAAGATTACCAGTAAGTAATAGGACATTGCCTTTGCTTTCAAAAATGTGCATCCCCTAAATTCGAAACTTGTCTTTCTTTATTGCTGAGACTTGAATTCCTTATTCACTGATGCTAATTCCTTTGATTGCAAGTTCTTTGATTTGCATAGGTGGGAGGATAAGTCATAGGTGTGCCCACATGGCTCATAGTACACACTTCTTTATAACTTCATTTATCACAAGCACAAGCATGGCTATAGTTATTTTTAAAGGAAAAAGCTGTGATGCTTGTCAGTCATTAAACTATAATTGCTGTGTGTTGTAAAGTGCCCCTTTTTGATGGCCATCCCCCCATGTTTTGCTGCTTGATGCTGTTATTTTTGACCTGTTAGTGTACTGAGGCCTGCTAACCAGACCTCAGTATTTATGCTCTTTCCCTTAAACTGTATGTCGATTTGCATAGGACAATTGGCAAGAACTTTACCACCTCTGTAAGTCTCTAGTAATTGGTACCAGTGGTGCCCAGGGCAAGGGTGGTAAAGGGGTCCTCAGGGCTGCAGCACTGATTGTGCCACCATGGGTGACCCAAGTAAGAGTGATACTGCAGAGCTGCCATGTCAGCCTGCACAAGCAGCCTGCTGCTCGAGTGTGACTCTGCCCACACCAGGTGCAGGCAGAGTCCTTTTACTGCCCATAATACAGGTCAATCACCCCTGAGGCAGGCCTCCTATAGCCCAGGAGGCAAGGTGCACTGTACTATGAGTGATGACATCTATGCATGAGCATTTATGATCCTGTGATAGCATTTAAAACGTAATGCTACCACAAGTAACCAGTCCATAAATTAAAATGGATTGGCATCAGGGCCATTCCCAGATGTTCAACTTCGTGATGGCCTGGCCTATTTCTCCCGTGTCTGGTATCAAATACCTTGCTTTTTAACCCTGAGCATGATGTTTATGCTCAGGATTAACTTGCATGTGCCCTGTTGGCACCCTTAGAGGGTGCCCACCAAGATACCAAGCTCTCTGCTGTTTTGGTGGGCTCTCTCAAGCCTCTGCCACCACAGACACTTGTCCGCCCTCCTGCTGGTTGTGATAGCACTTCCCTAGGATGGAGACAAAGGGCCTGGGCAGGCAGGAGGTCACACCTCCTCCCTCCCAGGCTGGCTAGTGTGAAAGGTAATGAAGGTGGTGAGCCTCAAAGGCTTCACCCACCCTTCAGTGTAATTACTTCTTCCCCACTCGAAGACAAAGCCCTTTCTGCCTTGTCCAGCCCAAAATTAGCTATGCAGAAGGAATACACCTCTGAAAGGCTAGCCCCACCTTTAGGGTAGACTAGGAAGTCTGTACAGCCCAGAAAGGTTTCTGCCATCTTCACAACCCTTAGGTTTAGTGAATTCTGGGTAGGAAAGAGACACCCCCCCAGTAAGTAGTCACTACAGGGGAAGGCTAGCTGCGGGGACCAGTAGCCCGTTGGCCACTATCCCTCTCACCCTTAACACCCCCTAAACCAGGATTTAAGTTTCTCCACAGGCACCAGAACTTTAGTTCTAACTTGCAAAGAAGAAGAAGATTCTTCAAAGAAGATATCATCCCTGAAAACAGGACCTGGACTCAAGCAGCAGCACAAAAAAAGGACATAAAAGTGACCTAAGGATACCACCAATGAAACAGAGTGACCGACGTGTCCCCATGGTGAAAGCTCATTGGTCCCAGCAAAAGCGACTCCAGTGGACACTGAAAAGCCAAGAAAGACTGATGGTACCAGTCCCCTGTAAAGTGCAGGAGTAAACATTATGCTGAAGTTGAAGAAGTGCGACCTGAAAGCTCTATGTGAGCGAGCCTCAAGAAACTTAGTGTACAGCATCCAAAGAGTGAGAGTGAGGTCTCTGCCCAGTTTTAGCCTCTACCCCCGGTCACATAACCTCCAGCTGTCCAAGCACCAGCACACCACCTTTCCATCTACCAAGGCTTGTTTGTCACCAATCCGGAAACAGATTGTCACTCGGACAATACTTCCTCTACAGCAGACCCTCAGCATAGAGCCCACCATTGGCAAAAAACCCTCTCCTGTAGTTCTGCATCCTGAGGAGAGTGACCTTGAGTGGAGCAATAAAGCTTTTGCGTGACCTGCTCCCGTGATTGACAGCTAGAAGCTACCTCTGCAACCGGAGCCACTGGACATGGTAGCGAAGTTCCAACTGTTGATTCCTGGCCACACAAAGACCTCTGCATCCAAAAGGTCGAGCATGTATCCCCTCCCAAGTACACGTTTGCCAAGTGGTGCAAATGCATTAGCAGCCACGGATCCATCAGCACCAAGGACACCCAAAGAACCTCTGCACCCTCCTAAGGAAGGTATATGAAACCGACTTTTGACTCTTGGCCTAGGGCCCCACAGAACCTTAAGTCCAGGTCGGTTCCCCAGAACTGACCAAGCAAGTGACCGAGTGCACACTTTGATTTTCTCCATTCACTTCAAAGGGAGCCATTTAAAGAATGAAAATTCCCTATTTTCCAAAGCTTCTAAAATTCATAACTTTGGTTGTGTATAACTTAAAAAGTTAATTTTGATATCTAAATTTATACAAATTTGCTTTATTTATCTAAATTGGTGTCACATTTATTTGAGTCATATCATTTACTTATCGTCCATGTTAGTATTTATTTACACATGTTCCTTTAAGTAGCCTGACTGTAAGTAAGGGTAATTGGAATGGTTAGGGTGCTGTGTAACATCCCCATTCCAATAGGCCATTAACATTTTCAAAAGTAATATTCCAAGTAACTAAAGTAAAATATTTTTTAAAAGTTGTAAAAAGTACCCAATTCCTTATATAACAAGTGCACAATTGAGAATATCCAGAGCCTCCATCAGCCTATTCTGTCTGTCCTCAAGATCAATTATGTGAGGGCTATGTGCAAAACTGGTACATTAGCTTTAGGGCTACTGCCAAAAGATAGGACCTTGTAGAGACCCTCACATCATTTGAGGAAGAGAAAACTAGGGAAGAGGCTGCCTCCTCAGAAGGAGAACGCGTAGGAGTAGAGGAAAATGTCCTAGCCTCAGTAAGTGAAGGGGGAGATGGGGAGGACCTTTGATTCTCAACCCTTCACCAGACCTCCTTCACCAGTGGGAAACATACAAAGTCACTCTAGAAGCCACCCTACTGGAAGGAGGAGTAGGACTCTTGAGGGTAAACTTCACCAACTCTCCCTGGAGGAGAGGCAGCGTGAACTTGAAGAGAGGAGACTAGCCCTAGAAGAGAGAAGGGTTAGATTGGGACTAGTTCCCAAAGATGATGTGAGCAGTATAAATAAGGAAAGTCACAGTTCATTTGACCCTAATGTTCCCCAAAGGGATTGTCCCAGCATACAGTACAGATGATGACATAGACAAGTGGTTTGCAGCTTTTGCGAAATGTTGCAGAATGAGAAAGGTTGATCCACAGCACTGGGGCTCTCTACTTTGGAAGTTGTTCACAGCTGAGGGCAGAGATAGACTTCTGATCCTTCCTGTGGAAGTGGCCAAGTCATGTCCCCAAATGAAATAGACCCTTATTGAAGGGTTTGGGCTCACCATAGAGGAGTACAGAGTCAGATTTAGGGATAACGGAAAAGATCAAGACCAAACTTGGATAGACTTTGCTGATCTCTCAGTTAAAGCATTATAGGGCTAAATAAAGAGCAATAAAGTTGACGAGTATGAAGGGCGATTTCATTTTCAAAAGAAAGAACACATCTTGACTAATTGTTATGTAGAGAAATTGCAACAGCATCTGTTAGATTCTGGGTTGTCTTCTCCCAGAGAGCTGGGGAAGATAGCTGACAAATGGGTCAGGTCCAAGGTAACCCAGACCAAGGTCCAAGGTGGAGGTGACTCTAAGAAGGGTGTACAAACCTCTCAGGAGGGGAACGAGGCTAGCATCGACAAAAGTAAAAAGTCAAAGTCCTCATCAAGTCCTCAAAAGAACTCCAAGGAAGGTGGGCCCCCAGGACTCTTCCCAGTCCAAAGGCCAAGAGTATCAGGGGAAACACTGGGATCCCAACAGGTCTGTTACATGCTTTGCCAACAGCCAGGGTATAAGAGGGGTGATGCAGTTTGCTCCAAGAATCCCTCCACTGATGGGCAACCCAAGGGTGTTGTTAGTATGGGGATGGAAGTAGAGGTGTATTCTGGAGAGACTAGAGGTTACTCTGAGGCTACCTTAGTTTCCCTGGGAGGGGTGGACATTGAACCTTTGGTTGTCTTGCCTCCAAGCCTGGAGAAGTATAGGAAGAGACCAAAAATCAATGGGGCTGAGGTAGAGGCTCTGAGGGATACAGGAGCCAGTGTCACCATGGTGACAGTTAAACCGGTTTCCCCAGATCAAATGATCCCTGGTGCAAAAACCTGATGACCAACGGTGACAGTAAGTCTTAGATTCATCCACTGGCTTTGGTGAACGTAGAGTAGAGAGGAGTTACTGGCCCAGAGAAGGTGTTTATGTCTCCTGCCATTCCAGTAGAGTATCTATTGGGCAATGCTTTAGAAAGTTGTGCATGGGCAGAGGTAGAAAAGAGGGCTCATGCAGAAACGCTGGGTCTCTCTGGGTTGGTGGGTGTGACAACAAGGGCACAGGCTGCATGTCAGGTTAAAGGTAAGGAGTTGGACCCTTAAACTATGACCAAGCACTTTAAGACCAAGAGGAAGAGGAAGAGGACTGCTTACCCAGCCTCTACTTCCATACAGGATTGGGGGAGAACTTACCCCATGGTAAGGACCTGATGCCTGACGAGGGAACTGCATCCATTAAACCCTGGCCTGACTTGGCAGAGCTTCTCAGTGCAGGTGCACCCTCCAGGGAAAGGCTTTGCCAAGAGTAAACAGGGTGCTCAAACCTTGAGAGCCTTAGGCAACAAGCTGCCAGGCAAAAGGAAGAAGATGCCATTGATACTCATTGAGTCTATTGGGAGGGTTACCTGCTGTACACTGAGGCCAGGGACCCCAAACCAGAGACAACCAGGAAAGTGGTGGTCCTGCAGGTGTACAGAGAGTTCATCCTAACTTTGGCACATAATATTCCACTGGCTGGGCATCTGGGACAGTTCAAGACTTGGGGCCAGTATTGGCCCAATTTTATTGTCCCCAGATGTCTGAAAAAGGTAAGGAGTTTTATCGCTCCTGTATGACCTGCCAAACCAGTGGCAAGACACACACACAATTAAACGCTTCCTTAATCCCACTACTTGTGGTTGAGACTCCCTTTGAGAGGGTAGGAATTAACATGGTTGGTCCCCTTGACCCACCCAGTGCATCTGGGAACAGATTCATTCTAGTGGTAGCGGACCATGCCACTAGGTACCCAGAGGCAATCCCTCTTAGGATGGCAACTGCTCCTGCAGTAGCAAAGACCCTCCTGGGCATCTTTACCAGGATGGGTTTCCCTAAGGAAGTGGTCTCTGATAGAGGTACAGATTTCATGTCTGCATACCTAAAGGCTATTTGGGATGAAAGGGGTGTAACCTATAAATTCAACACCTCCTATCATTCCCAGACAAATGGCTCAGTTGAAAGGTTCAAGAAGACCATTAAGCGCATGTTCATGGGACTCCCGGACAAACACAGAAGGAGATGGGATGTCTTACTGCCATGCTTTCTGTTTACATAAGGAAGGTTCCTAAGAAGGGGATTGGATTCATACCCTTTGAGCTTCTTTTTGGACGCCCTATAAGGGGTCCTCTTAGCCTTGTGAGGGAAGGATGGGAGAAGCCTCTCATACAACCCAAGCAGGACATAGTGAACTATATACCTGGCCTATGCTCACGTATGGCTGAATACATGAAGAAGGCAAACAAAAGTGTGCAGGCCAGTCAGGAACTTGTGAAGCACAGGTATGACTACAAGGCAGCCTTGGTTGAGTATCAACTTGGTCAGCTGGTGTGGGTGTTGGACCTGTGGCTCCCAGGGCCCTCCAGGACAAATGGACTGGGCCCTATCCCATTGTGGAAAAGGAAGAGGGAGGTCACCTATTTGGTTGACTTAGGCACCCCCGGAATCCTCGCAGAGTGATTTACACCTTAATTCAAACCAGAACAGGGCTGACAGGACCATGGTGATGGTCACAGGTGGAGGACAGGAGGAGGAAAGTGAGCCATCCCTGATCTTCACTCAACCAATTTTCAAGATGGTACATTAGAGGGTGTTGCACTGTCAAACACCCTCACTGCACAACAGCAGGCTGACTGCCAACAGGTTCTCACTTAGTTTGCAGAGCTCTTTTCCTTGACCCCTGGTCAGACACCTGGTGTACCCATGATGTGGACACGCGTGACAGCATCCCTGCCAAAAACAAATTGTACGAACTGTCTTATCAAGTCAAGGAATGCATCCAGTCAGAGATCAAGAAGATGCTAGAGCTAGATTGAACCAACCCCTCCGATACTTTCTGGGCCAGCCCAGTGGTACTTGTCCCGAGCCTCAAGCAAAAGGTGGAAAACATGAGATGAGGTTTCGAGTGAATTGTAGAGGGTTGAAGGCAGTCACTAAGACAGATGCATACCCCATTCCCAGAGCAGATGAGCGTATTGATAAGCTTGGGGCAGCCAAATTCCTGAGTACCTTTGACTAACATCAGAGTAGTGGCAAATCGGACTGACCCAGGGAGCTAACCCCTGAGGACCACTTTCAGTTTAAAGTAATGACTTTTGGTTTAAAGAATGCACCTGCCACTTTTCACAGGTTGGTGAATAGAGTCCTATCAGGTTTGGAAGGCTTTAGTGCAGCCTATCTAGATGAGAGAGCTGTCTTTTGCTCCACCTGGGAAGATTACCTGGTCCACCTCAGAGACGTCTTGCAGGCTCAGCAGCAGCAGGCCTCAGTATCAAGGCCTGTATGTGCCAACTAGGGCAGAGTTCTGCCTGGTAAGCGGAGGCCTAGTCAGACCTCTCCAGCCCGAAATCCAGACCATTCTGGATTGGCAGCCTCCCACAACTCACACTCAGGTCAGAGCCCTTTTAGGCCTTACAGGGTACTATAGGAGGTTTGTGAAAGGGTATGGTACCACTGTAGTCCCTCTCACTGTGTTAACCTCTAAAAAGCAGCCCAAGAAGGTCATTCGTACCACAGCCTGTCCAAATGCCTTTGATACCCTGAAAGCAGCCACGTGCTCAGCACCTGTCCTGAAAGCACCTGTTTATGGGAAACAATTAACTGTCCAGACAGATGCTTTTTAACTTGGGATTGGGGCAGTGTTGTCAGAGACCAATGAAGAGGGCCAGGATAAGCCAGTAGCTTTTCTTACCAGGCAGCTCCTTCCCAGAGAGCAGCGTTTGAGTGCCAGCCTTTGCTGTGGTCTGGTCCTTGAAGAAGCTGAGAACCTACCTTTTTGGCACTCACTTCAAGGTTCAAACTGACCACAGGCCTCTCAGGTGCTTGATGCAGATGAGAGGAGAGTACCCCAAATTGTTGAGGTGGTCCATTTCCCTACAGGGTATGGACTTTGTAGTGGAACACAGACCAGGGACTGACAATGCCAATGCAGATGGCCTTTCCAGGTTTTTCTACTTAGAAGACGAGGACAACCTGAACAAAGGATAGTGCTCATCCCCCTTCATCTGGGAGGGGCCATTTTGTAAAGTGCCCCTTTTTGATGGTCATCCCCCACATTTTGCTGCTGCTGTTTTTGAACTGTTAGTGTACCTGCTAACCAGACCTCAGTACTTATGATCTTTCCCTTAAACTGTATGTTGAATTGTGAGGCCAATTGGCAAGGAATTTACCATCCCTGTAAGTCCCTAGTAATTGATACCAGTGGTACCAAGGTCAAGGATTGTAAAGGGGTCAGTAAAAGTGAGACTGCAGAGCTGCCATGTCAGCCTGCACAAGCAGCCTGCTGCCTGAGTGTGATTCTGACCACATCAAGTGCAGGCAGAGTCCCAGCAGAGTCCCGTAACTGTCCATAGTACAGGCCAGTCACCCGTAATTCAGGCCTCCGGAAGCCCAGGAGGCAGGGTGCACTGTACTATAAGTGAGGACATATATGCATGAGCATATATGAACTTGTGATAGCATTTAAAATGTAATGCTACCACAAGTAATCAACGGCCTATAGGATAACATGGCCTGGCCGATTCACCCATGTTTGGTATCAAACAGCTTGTTTTTTAACTCTGAGCATAATGCCCATGATCAGGATTAACTGGCATGTGCCCTGGTGGCACCCTTAGAGAGTGCCCACCAAGTCACCAGGCTCTCTGCTGTTTTGGTGGGCTCTCTCGAGCCTCTGCCACCACAGACATGAGTCTGCCCTCCTGCTGGGTGTGATAGGACTCCCCCAGGATGGAGAAAAAGGGCCTGGGGAGGCAGGAGGTCAAGGTAATCAAGGCAGTGAGCCTCAAAGGCCTCACCCACCCTTGAAGTGTAAATACTTGCCCCCCATGTGAGGACAAAGCTCTTCCTGCCCTGTTCAGGCTGGCAGGTGGAAAATTAGCTATGCAGGAGGTGTGCACCTCCAAAAGGCTATCCACACCTTTGGGATGGGCTAGGAGGTCTGTTCAGCCAAAAGAGGTTTCTGCCATCTTGGCAACCCTTATGTTTAGTGAATTCTGGGTAGGAAAGTGACACACTCCCACAGGAAGTAGTCACTACAGGGGCGGGCTAGCTGCTGGGACCAGCACCTCATTGACCACTGTCCCCTTCATCCTTAACTTCCCTAAACTAGGATTTAAGGGGCTCCCCTGGACATCAGAGCCTTAGTTCTAACTTGCAGGAAGAGGAGGTACAAAGAAGACGTTGTCACCGACAACAGGACCTGGACTGCAGCACGAAGAAAGGACTCAGAAGTGACCCAAGGATACCACCATTGGAACTTAGTGACCAGCATGTCCCTGGGGTGAAAGCTCATTAATCACAGCAAGAAGGACCCCAGTGGACACTGAGAAGAAAAGAAAGCCTCTCCTGACTTGTGGTACCAGTCCCCTGTTACCTGCAGGATTAAACACTGTGCCGAAGTCGAAGAAGTGCAACCCAACAGTCTCTGTCCGAGTGAGCCTCAATAAACTCAGAGCCCAGTATCCAAAAAGTGGGAGTGAGGTCTCTGCCAAGTTTCAAGCCTTTACTCCCTGCCGGATGACCTCCAGCCGTCAAATTATCAGGGGACCACCTTTGAAGCTACCAAGGATTGTTTGCCACCAATCCAGAAACCAACGGCCACTCGGACAACACTGACTTCAGAGCAGTCCCCCAGCATAAGACCAATGCTGGCTATTAACCCTCTTCTGTGGTTCTGCATCCTGAAGAGAGTGACCTTGAAAGGTGCAGTAAAGCAGCTTTGACGTGACCAGCTCCCGTGATTGACAGCTAGAAGCCACCTCTGCACCTGGAGCCATTGAATGTGGTGGCAACATTCCAACTATTGATTCCTGGTCCGGGCCCCACACCCCGCAAAGACCTCTACATCCAAAGGGTAGTGTGTGTGTCCACCCACATGTACCCATTTGCCAAGTGGTGCAAATTCACCAGGAACCGCAGACCCGCCTGCATCAAGAAGGGTCACAGCGTCTCTGCACCCGGACTCTGTGGGAAAGGTAATAAGAAACTGACTGCTGACTCTCGGTCTAGGGTACTCTGGATCTCACCTTGCAAGCACCCAAGCTCACACTTTGATTTTATCCATTGACCTAAATCGGAGCCATTTAAACTGTGCAAATACCCTATTTTCCAAAGCTTCTAAAATTCATAACTCTGGTTGTGTATAACTTAAAAAGTTAATTTTGGTGTCTACATTTATACAAATTTGCTTTATTTTTCTAAATTGGTGTTAGATTTATTTTGAGTCATATCATTTACTTATCGTCCATGTTAGTACTTATTTACGCATGTTCCTTTAAGTAGCCTGACTGTCAGTAAGGGTAATTGGAATGGCTAGGGTGCTGTGTAACAGCACCATTCCAATAGGCCATAAACGTTTTCAAAAGTAATATTCCAAGTTACTAAGGTTTCATTATGGTGTCTAAATGTATACAAAAATCTGCATTATTTTTCAAAATTGGTGTGGGATTTCTTTCAAGTAGTGCCATTTACTTATCGTCCATGTTGATATTGTGAAATTCTTTATATATGTTCCTCTAAGTAGCCTGACTGCTCTTTGCCACACTACCAGGACTGAGCTAAGGTTTACTAGTGTGAACCCGATGTCCACTACTGGGTAATGTGCAAGTATTACATGGTAACACTCCCCAGTCATACCACATAATACTGCCAGCTTGCAACACTGTGAAAACATAAAAATACTTCTTGTGGTTTAACTGCTGTTATGGGCCTGGTTTATGGCATGGAAATGTCATGACAGTTCAGGGCATGAGTACAATGAATAATTGCAATGCATAGTTCTAGAGCCGTAGACTCATAAATGTAAAATTGCATACTCGTTGTCATGCACCATTTTATGCATATAATATATAATTCATATAGATAGCTATGCACCTTCCTTATAATGTATGCACTATGTGATATAACTGATTATATGTGGATGGCAATCATGCTTGATTTTGAGATTCACTGACCCTAAACATGTTTTATATAAGCATGGTTAGGGATTATTCGAAGCGCATAACTTTACAGGCAATTTGTTCTTCAAGATAACTATGCTTACATACAAAATACCAATTTTTTAACACACATCATTTAATCTGGATGAATGGATGCACTGTACCCCAATTTGAAGGCAAAGTAGGCATTCTAGATTCATTCTGGTGTAAACTAAGACACGGATAAAACAGGACAGAAGCAAAACAATGCTGCTCAGAAATATACAACTTTGTGTTAGAAAAATAATTGGCCAGCATGGTATTTACTACAGATGAGCACCGATGATGTCATTGGAAAATGCATAAGCTCACAACATATTGTGTTTGGAGTGGTAGACATAATTTTCCATTTCCCTACAGTGCAAAGTTGAGGGGGTGCTGCCTTGTATGAACTTCGTACTGAAGAGACACTCAACATCTGTTCAACAACAAAAGCCTGCCGACTTTGCAATTTTAAGGACGAAACTATCAAATATATCTAAGGCATATGTCTGGCACTTCTCGAATTGAGGAAAAAATATAAGAGTTTCAGAGAATTTTCGCACTATCTAGGAAGCAGTAATGTACTGCTTCACAACACAAGTCTGTCAAGACACAGGGAGGCTACTAAAATTGTTAAACTTCGCAGATCGCCTTTTTTTCTGATAAGGCTCCTGCTAAATGTTATTCGATACTATGATCTGGAATTATAGCTCATTTGCTGTGTGACTTTTTATTGTACCGATATTTCATAATTTTTTAGAATGTCAGCTTATATTATAAATGGACACGTTCATTTTTGTTGTCATTTTAATCTGTACTGCGCAGGTATTTTAATATTTCTAATACAATAAATGTATTCATTCATGTATTCAAAACACACTCTTCAATACAAAATTCTCAACACACGCTTTCGCATATGGGAATATTATGCAGGGAAATAGAACACGACATATCCTTTTTTGCATATTGTTGGCATCCTATTTATATGGTAATGATCGTCCACATACATCGAAGTCACCCAGCATTGAATGAATGCAGTTGATCTGGCCTTGTATGGATTTCCCACCAGTTGGTGAACATCATATAGGGGTCGAAATGCGATCCCTGCCTTGGCCTTTGCAACTCCTTGCACTACCTTTGCAACCCCAGGCTTGAGAAGTGGCATACAAGTGCTATGAACACAGGGGCAGCTTGCCCTTACGGGTGCCGGTGCTCCTCCGGTCCTGTTTTGAACCCCTTGTTTATTACACTAAAAGTGAATACAGGTCTATTATTCACCATTAATGTATAAAAATGAAACGGCGCACGAAGAGCTGCAACAACACCTTTACAGGCAGCAGAGGTACGTAAAAATGGTTTTAAATGTATGTTATGTTTGTGATTCCGGGTGTGCTTGTGAGGAGGAGAGAGCATCTGCAAGTGTGAGCATGTGTTTGTGAGAGAGTTAACATGAATGAGTCAGTGACAGGAAGTGAGTAAGAATGAGTGACATTGAGTGGCAGTAATTATGAGTGAATTACAGTGAAAATGCATGATTGAAAGTAAGTGACTGTAAATGAGTGAATGTGGGCGAGAATGATTGAGTAAGAACAAGTGTCAGGGAGTCCTGGAGACTGTGAGTGAGAATGAGTGACAATAAGTGTTGCTGTGAGTGAGAACGAGTCAGAATGAGTAAGTTATAATTGACAACGAAGAAGAGAGGGAATGTATGAGTGACAGTAAGATTGAATGACTGGGACTTAGTGAGTGTGAATGAATGAGTGAGTGGGAGTGGAAATAAGTGAGAGTAAGCAAGAATGAGAGAGTAAGAGTGGGTGAGTGTAAATAAAAATAGATGTGTAGTGGCTGTGGGAGCGGGCACAGTTCAAGATGGCAGATGCGCTTTAAGCTCCACCGCAGCCTGCTATTAATAATCGTTTTTAGTATCGATTAGCAGCCTTATTCTCTGTTCTGTGTTCTTATTCTGCGTTATAAACACCTTAGCTTGCACTTACCAGCTTCCACAAGGTTTCTACTGCTTTTAAGTCCTCTGTTTCTCTCTTTTATCTATCCTGTGAGGTGACTGAACAGCTGAAGACTGCTTAACCCCTTGGCTGCCAGACCTTTTCCCCCTTCGGTGCCAAGTCTTTTTTTGGCTACTTGGGGCAGTTCGCGTTTAGGCCCTCATAACTTTTTGTCCACATAAGCTACCAAATTTGCATTCTTTTTTTCCAACATCATAGGGATTCTAGAGGTACCCAGAGTTTGTGTGTTCCCCTGGAGGAGACCAAGAAATTAGCCAAATTATTAGCTAAAATGTTGTTTAAAACAAAAAAATGGGAAAAAAAGCTGCATAAGAAAGCTTGTGTTTTTTCCCCAGAAAATGGTACCAACAAAGGGTTTGAGGTGCTAAAATCACCATCTTCTTAGCTTTCAGGAACAGGCAGACTTGAATCGGAAAACCTAATTTTTCAACACAATTTTGGCATTTAACTGGGACATACCCCATTTTTACTATTTTTTGTGCTTTTAGCCTCCTTCCAGTTAGTGACAGAAATGAGTGTTAAACCAATGCTGGATGCTGGACAGCTAAACATTTCTGAAAAGTAGACAAAGTTCTAAATTCAGCAAGGGATCATTTGTGTAGATCCTTCAAGGTTTTCCTACAGAAAGTAACAGCCAAAATAAAAAAAATATTGAAATTGAGGTGAAAAAAAGCCATCTTTATCCATGTTTTCTTCTATAACTTTTTACAGCTATAGCAGATTTTTTAAAGCAGTATTCCGTTACGTCTGCTGGACTCTTCTGGTTGCAGGGATATATAGGGTTTGTAGGTTCATCAAGAACCCTAGGCACCCAGAGCCAATAAAGGAGCTGCACCTTGCAATGGGTTTTAATTGTATACCACAAAGTCTCCTGAATAATTGTAAACAAGTTTCTTCCCCACCTCCCGAAAAACTGAAATGGTGGATTTGCATGTACAATCAACGGCAAACATATTGGAATAAGTTCATGCCATACACAATAAAACAGACACCACATGCTGCAACATTAAACATATTCATAGAAACATGGCAGAACTCACTTTGAAGATGTCAGATAATACAATCAAAACTAGAGATAATAAGGCTGTGATTGACCAATTAACACCTCAAGTCAACCTAACAGCTCATATGAAGAAACTGATTTGCAGATGCCTTTTAAAAAAAACGTATACCTTCACTACTAAGAATAACATTTCCTGAAAATTTGAAGTTAACAAGACTCATCGTGTACTTTCTTATTGCAAACCACACCATTCCTAACCAAGACAACTGATTATCAAAGTATTACACTACCATCATCTGATACTTATCCCGAAGGCTATTGAAGAAATACCAGCACTAATGGTGGAAGGAATAACATATACATTTAGTAAGACTTTACCAAAGAAAACAAGTCACCATGTGCAAACAATTCTCAGAACTACACCCTAGATTGAAAGAATCTGGATACAGATATGGATTATTCAACCCAGCAGTTCTCTGCATTTGAAAAATAATGTTACTAAATCATTCACTTCACCAGCAGATCTACGAGTATTTCTCCATCTTCATGCTCCAGTTGTAATGGACTCACAGTCTCCCTATACATAATACTTGATTTTTCATGCTGCATAATTACCATTGTTCTTTTCTTCCTTAAGCAGGGAATATGGTGTTCTATCCAATTCTGGGTTGTAGATTCGTAGTTTCACTATTTTCTTTAAACTGTTCCTCCTCTAGGAGTTTTATGTATTTTGCCTGTCCTGTTCATTTGTCTTTATTTATGGGGTAGGTTCTAGTTCTATTGTCACTCATTTTTCTTGTCCTCTGCTTTTCTCCTATTCTATTGGAATTTATCTATCCACTATACATTATTACGGCTAATATTTGTAAGCTAACATTGCTTCACTAAATGTTTAATGTTTATGTCCTAGATTATTTGCACCAGTGACATTTGTTTTCTACAAGAGTCCCATATTGCTGACAATATTTTGGACTCCATGACCAAATCAGGGGTGGGTAGTATAGTTTCTTGACAAGAAAAAGGTTGTAAAAATGGTGTGGTAACTGCAATGTACCATTCTAAACCATAATTCAGATTCAGATGGTCTTTATATTCATGTTCACATCCAAATTAAAAAATATTCTAGTCACTTAGTTAATATCTATGTCCCTATACAAGATGATTCCAAACTTTGGAAATCAATTGCATCACAAATATTTTCTGTAGGCACTGCCCTTAATATCATAGCAGGAGAACTTAATATAATTTCTTGACCCAAATTTGGATAGAATTTACACTGTTAACTTTCACCACACAAAATTGTATGCTCTATTCAAATCATTCATAGCAAATACTCAATTAGTAGACAACTGGAGACGTACACACCCTACTGATAAAGATGTTACCTTCTTTTCCATGCACACTTAACATATTCACAAAAATACTATCTGTTATCGTCCCAAAATGTGGCTCATACAACCTCTAACTCTCGAATAGAACCTATCACTATATCAGACCATGCTTTCATTTCTTGTTGGTTATTTTTAGATGACATTCCTCAACCCACACACAGATAGAGAATGCACTGATATTGAACTTTTTGACTCAAATCACCACAAATGCTGCTATTAATGACTACTTACGTAACACCAACACTGAAGATACCTCCAATATTATTCACTAGGATGCTTTTAATTTATATTTAAGAGGCATAACTAAGTCCTTAACGGCACATGCGAATAAGACATTTAGGTGGTCATTACGACCCTGGCGGATTACTTCCGCCAGGGCCGCGGGACGCGGTGGCACCGCCGACAGGCCGGCGGTGCCCCGCGGGGCATTCTGACCGCGGCGGCTTAGCCGCGGTCAGAGAAGGGAAACCGGCGGTCTCCCGCCGGTTTCCCGCTGCCCCCAAGGAATCCTCCAAGCCGGCGCAGCTTGCTGCGCTGGCTTGGGGATTCCGACTCCCCCTCCCGCCATCCAGTTCCTGGCGGTTTCCCCGCCGGGAACCGGATGGCGGGAGGGGGAGTCGCGGGGCCCCTGGGGGCCCCTGCAGTGCCCATGCCAACGGCATGGGCACTGCAGGGGCCCCCGTAAGAGGGCCCCAAAATGTATTTCACTGTCTGCCTTGCAGACAGTGAAATACGCGACGGGTGCAACAGCACCTGTCGCACCTTCCCACTCCGCCGGCTCTATTACGAGCCGGCATCCTCGTGGGAAGGGAGTTTTTCCCTGGGCTGGCGGGCGGTCTTTTGGAGACCGCCCGCCAGCCCAGGGAAAAACTCATAATACCCTCCGCGGTCTTCTGACCGCGGAGCGGTATTATGGAGGGCGGAATTCTGGCGGGCGGCCTCCGACGCCCGCCGGAATCGTAATCAGGCCCTTAGTCCCTGATTATGAATTTGGTGGACAGCAACACCCGTCCGCTAAACTCCAGACAAGGTGCCCATCACTGTAGAGGTAACTGCCTTGCCGACCCTATTATGACTTTCCCGCTGGAGTGACAGGCGGGAACCAAGTATTGTCGCTGGCTCATTATCGAGCCTGTGGGAATGCTACCACCTGCAGGGGCGCCAGTACCCACACAATGCACACTGCCTGCACAGCAGTTTAGGGTCTGGGTACTGAGTGCTGGGCAGGGGGACAGCTTCCCTGCCCATGCCACTGTCATGAGCAGTACAGGGTCCCCCCTGTAGCCCCCCTGCACCTGTTCTTCACCAGCCTTTTCATGGCCATGAAACTTGAGAACCAGGTTGTAATCATCAGGGCAACCTGCACCTGCCGTCAGCCCATCGGGATCACCAATCCAGGAAGAGAAGGCAGTTCCCTGGGGGTTGGACTGTGGGGGTATGTGCTGCAAACTAATACTTAAATTTTAAAAAATAACCAGGACCTCACAATATTCCAACAGAATTCTATAAAACTTTCACTAGTCAGTTATCTCCAGTGCTTTTATCCCTGTTCCCGGACTTTGCTGCCAATGCTCCTGTTGAAGGATCTTATAAAATGCTACAATAATTGTTCTCCCCAAAACCAATAAAAAACACAAATTACTTCCTAGCTACCATCCCATTTCACTTATTAACCAAGACTGTAAAATATTTGCCAATATTCTTGCAACTAGGTTGTCTCCTATGCTAAATCATATTATGCCATCTGAACAAAAAGGCTTTATGAAAGTAAGGCTGTCAGCACACAATGCTAGACTTGTCCGTCACGCTATTGCTTTCCTACATAACATTAAATATCCTATGGGTCTGCTAGCATTAGATTCTGAGACAGCATTTGACAAAGTTAATTGGTAATTGTTATTCAAAACTATGAAAACATTTTATTTTGGTTCCAGATTTATATCAAGAGGTAGAGCGTTATATTCCTGTTCCAGGGCACCTATATGTGTTATTGGTATTTTGCTTTATTTAGAGTCACGAGAGATGGTTATCCTTTGTCTCCTTCATTTTTTTTATTAGCTATCAAACCTCTGCTGTGTCTCCTTTGCAACTCGGCAGAAAATAAACGCTTTACTATTCACAATACAACTATCACAATTTATGCTTATGTAGATGATATCCTGATATTAATTAATTACACTATCCCCACCATACCGTTCATTCTTGAGCTTACTGAAGATTATGCTTTGGCATCAGGATATACATTGAACATTAATTAAACTGATTTTCCGCCTAAATGTTTAATGTACACATCGCATGTTAAGAGGCACTCACATCATCTGGAATTCAGCAGGGCTCAATTATTTAGGAATTCACTTTTAAAATACAATAAAGAGCATTGGTAATATACATTTTGAACAACTAATATCCAGAATTTCAGAGACATTGAACAAATGGTCATCTTCACAGTTGTCTTGGTGGGGCAAGCTAGAATCTATAAAAATGGCAATAACTTCACAAATATTATACACATTATCTGTATTACCTGTGTAATTTCCAGTAACCTTTTTTTAAAATATCAATACAATTCTCACTAAATTAATTTGGAATAGTAAACCTTTGCAGGTTAAATATAAAACATTACAATACTCTAAACTGGACAGTTTTGGTATGTGTAGCTTTCAGAAGTATCACTTTTCCTTTTAATTGCACAAGGGGTTCATTGGGTTTCAAACCCAGAACCCTATCTAATTCCCAAATGGATTCGTATAGAGAGGCATATTGCTGCACCAGCAATTCTTACCATGGACCTTGACAAACTAAGGTCTCATTCTCCAATTCTTAATGAAGTGAAAGTTGCTGTAGCTTCTGTTGATACCTTATTTCGCAACAAGATTGTGTTCTCTAAGAAGGTGTCATTGTGGTATAGTTCTAAAATCAAACTACATACACCATTCTCTGATTGGAATAGATGGACTAAAGGCAGGAATATTTTACATTTCTGACAGTTGCCACAGCAATATGTTTCTGTCCTTTTCAGATATTTAAGCTAGATTCCACACTCCCTTCCATGATCACCATAAATATAATATATTATGCAGTGCCATTTCTAATGCTTATAAATCCTCTATTCCTCACCTTCACTGCTTGGACGTGGAATTTTTCTTTAAAATCCATAGTTTTTCTCATCATGTTGCTTCCAAAACATATAAAAATTTAATATTCATTAATTCTTCACATCTAATGAAATTGTGTGAATTCTCGAATCCTATTTTTCGTACAAAGTGTACCCCAGTACAAATGAAGAAAAGTTTTGCTTTGAAATATTTCTAGCTAGTTACCTTTCTCTATTTGTCAATCTAGTGACTTTATCATGAATAACAGCTATTGGTCGCTTGTTAGAATAAGTGATGCACATCTATGTGACAATTGGAACTGTTGGCACTGTAACTTGGAACCTGGTACTCTAAAACATATTGTCTTTGAATGTCCAATCATTTTTCAGCTTTGGCATGTATGTGATAAAACTTCTGTAATTTTTCACATTACCATAAATCCTCCACCCTACCTCTTTCCCTAGCATATATGGATACGTAGGTATTAGATATTTTGATTTAATGTGCTATTAAATTGATTACTATGCATTGGAAATTTGCTCATCTCTTATCCATGCACATATGGCGGGATTGTATCCTATATTTACGAAAAGGAGTTGATTTTTTTTAGCTTGTCTAAAACAAATCTTAAATCAAATTACGTATATGGAATACTTTGGATGACTATATTTCTTCTTATTAACTACAAGTGGATTTCTGTTTAATATTATTACCTGATGTTACATTAGTAGCCCTATGTATGTTGTTATAATTTTTATTTTATTTTAGGTTTTTTCAACTGTTTCCATTTCTTTTTCAACATTCATTTATTTATCATATGCATTGTATTATTGTTACACAACAAATTGCACTGGTATTTGTTGTCTATCTCAATGCTCAGGTGCCTTTTCAAAGCTCACTACAACTCAATAAAATCCCTTGAACTTTAAGAATGAATGTGGAAGTTCAAGTGAGCTGAGAGTGAATGAATGGGTTAGATGGCGAGTTAAAATGAGTATGTGTGACTTAATATAAGTGAGAGGTGGTATTATGCTTGTGAGTCTGCTGTTGTTGGCACACTGCAGGAAATACTTGGCTTACAGAGGCACTCATAATACAATACTGGTGCTATCACAGTGAATGTAAGTCTTAGCGTAACAGACACCAGTGACAGAATGCTGGCACAAGAATATTGATTAAATATCAGTACTGGCATACTAGAGGAAACATTTGGCGAATGGGGCTCTAGCGGGAAAATGCTGTTGTTGAGGAAATTCTTATCAATGGGGCACTTATGGCCAAATGCTAGTGTTACTGGTACAATGGAGATCATTTTTGACATATTGGGCACCCTAACACATTTAAAAAAAATGTGATCAGCTGTTGATGAGCGACCTTTCCCCACGTTAGGAGCTGCAACATTCAGTGTGTTCTCTGGTATCCGAACAAATTGCACAAGATTTTACTTGGCAATATTTGTGCAAGTATAAACATTGGAATGTTCTTTCAACTTTGGCACAATCTCTAAATCATGGACAAATAAGCAATACTGGCCCTCCAGGAACGAGGACATATAATTAAACACAGAAATGGCTGAGCGCCCCTAGCTTCACAGGTCCACCAGTGAAGAACAACATCACTGTTTTGTGTTCACTAAAAACCTCGTGCCACAGCAGTGTAGCTCCTGAAGCATGGGGTGTTCTGCGAACAATCACATTTGTAGTTACCCACCAACACAAGTTGGGGGTTTGCTAATTAGTCAATCCCAATAAATGCTTACGCCACAGCCCACAGACTTTGTTTTCCAGTTCTATAAATTAATTCGTCTGACACTCGTGAAAGGCTCTAGGAGAAAAAAGACTGCTATTTTGTTTTTTTTCTTTATTGTTTCCACGTATTCCATTTCAACAATACATCTTACTTAACATCAACAGTTTCTTCCTGTTCAAACCATAAGGTTTAATGTTTCCAATTAAGACTTTGGGATTTCTGACATACATTGATACGTCACCCGTTTCATACTTCGAGTAAAAAAAAGCATGGTTGCAATTAATGTCACTCTGCACTGCTTCAAAAGAAATCTGTAATGCATTATCAGCTGTTGCCATGGTACGTAAATGGGAATATCTCCCAGAGGAATTACATTACAAACCTATCATATCAGTCATAAATCAAAAGACAATTTGATAGATTTCTTTCACTTGCCTGTGCTGTGTATTGTATCTCCGAATAATGTATGACTTCAGCAGCCCTTGTAAATAGTAGAGATTGAACTATTTAAACAAACTGAAGAAAGAAATATGATTTCTCAGACATCAGGCAAAAGCAACTCAATGCAAATGGCTTAGTTGAAATTTAACACTTTTATTCAATTCAACTAATAAACGTGCATTTTTACTTACACGCTGCACAAAAAAATATTGGCCATTTTTTTTTTACTTGTTACTTGTAAAACATGAAAATTCTTTACTTTTAAGACTGCGAGCGTTATTGTAAATTAAAAACACCACCTCCGAAATGACAAATACTGGACTCTTTGATTCAATAAGAGGCCAAACGCCCTTGTGAAAAATGTCTGTTTTTCGTATCCCAAAACTATCAAGACATGGAGGTTTTCACGAGTAACGCGTTTTATTAACTTGTGATTGTTGGCCTGTGGCGCCCAAGTTTGTGACAGCTGATGCATAAAATGCATTCTCCAAAAAGTCTAATTCGGTCCCAAGGCTATCATTTTTCAAATCCATAGAATCCGTCACATATGAATAATCCTGAAAGCTGACAAAAGGTTAAGTCCATTTATGGAAAAACCATTGGCAAAGCCAATAGTTCTGCCTTGTATTTTCATTTGGAAAGGGGCCATGCAGTGAATGATGCCACAGTACATTTCGAAACCTAGCCTCACCTCATCAAACAAAGGCAGATTGTAGTATGATTATTGCTTTTGATTGCTAGTGCCACGGATTTGGGATAAAAAAAGGGTTTTCTCTCTTCAATGGATTGCCCATTAAGTCAGTCAATTGCCTTTCACAAAGTCACCAATATATATGTATATATTCACTAAAACTATAATTATAACTTATGCCCTGAGGTAACAATACATCACACCCTTGCCATGCATAGTTTTCTCAACAGTAATTTTACTGCAAACGTTACAGTGACATTATCAATGATGTCAAAGAAGATGTCATAAGTGATGTAATATCTGGGGTAATTAGCAATGCATGGCAGTGCATGAGTATTGAAATCCCAGCAGAAGGCCTTTTTCACAGAGTAAAATCACCTAAGAACACACCACAATTCCTAAAATTAGTATAGTACTATCAGCATCATCAGCATACCATCAACAAATGATGTGTATCGTAATTAAAATCTGTTACCACTCTTTGTATGTTCTCCTTTTTGTGGCTCTCAAAACCTGACATTTACTACAAGTGGGGTGGTATCATGTAGATTGGTCCCAATATGGTTGCCAGCACTTCCTGGTTGATGTAGCCAATCAGATCTCACCATAAGATCTGTGCTTAGGCTCCGCCCAGATAAACAAATTTTGATTTTCTTTAAAATCTCGAAAACTACTGAATGGATTTACACCAACAAAAAGTGTGCTTTCTGGGCCAAGAGCTACCTTTCTGCCAAATTTGGTGTAGTTCCGTCCAGGGGTTCAAGTTGTAATTTTGTCTAAAATCTCGATGGGAATTAACATGGGAAACACACTTTTTTTGAGCTCCCGTTTTTCTTGTCTCCCGCTTGATGGATCAAACTAAAACTTTCCATCAACAAGAATACCCAAAACATTTTGGGGAAAATTCATGGAGATTCGTCAAACGGTACCAAAGATATAGCCAAGTCAAAAAACCCTTTTCCTATGGAAACTAAGTCCTAACTATAGCTACCTACTGGCAACCGCCAGTATGTTTTATTTACATATACTTATACAAGAACACCCTGATTTTAAATATTTATATAATCAGGGGGTTCCTGTAGAGGGTTGGCTTGTAACTCCAAGGGGTCTCCAGGCGCTGTGGTGGTGCTGCGAGTCTCGCCTGGCAGGAGATGGAAGTCGAAAAGTCAAATCTTGAGCTGCTTTCTAAAGTTCTCCAGTGAGGGGGATATGCGTAGAACAAGGGGGAGGTAGTACCAGGACTTGGTGACGATGTAGGAGAAGGCTCTCCCCCCGAGTCATTCACGTGGATGCAGGGAACGTGGGCCAGGGCAAGGGTGGCTGATCGGAATTCTCTGTTTGGTTGGTGGAAGGAGAGGCGGTAGTTGAGATAGGTGGGTCCAGCGTTGTGGGGGGCCTTGCAGGCATGAGTGAGGAGCTTGAAGAGACATCTGTGCTGTACGGGGAGACAGTGGAGGGTGAGAAGAGATGCTGATTCTTCTAGGGAAATTGAGGGCGAATCTTGCTGCTCTGTTTTGGATGTTCTGGAGGCGGTTGGTGAGCTGCTTTGTAGTTCTGGCATTGAGTGCATTACCGTGGTCGAAGTAGCTGGAAATGAGGGCCTGGATTACTTTTTTCCAAGTGTAAAGGGGTATCCAGTGGAAGATCTTGCAGAGCATGTGGAGTGTGAGGAAGCAGATGGAGCAGAGGATGTTAATTTTTTGTTTCATGGTGAGTTGGGTGAGGTTGCTGGCATGGCTGGAGGGCGTGGGAGGGGGACTGCGGGTAGTAGGCCACCACAAGTCATTTTGTTTCTGAAGATGAGGATCTCTGTCTTTTCCGAGTTCAGCTTGAGGCAGTTGGTCTATATCCAGGCAGCGATGTTAGTTATATCATTTTGGAAGTTGGAGCACGTGGAGGCAGCGTCCTCAAAGTGGTAGAGGACGGGTTGTGTGTTATAGACATAGGAGATGATGTTGAATCTGTGGGTGCATGCAATGTCGGCTAGGGGTTTCATATAGGTGGTCGGAATTCGGATTGGGATGGGACGAGCAGGTGGTTGTGTTCGAGGTAGTCCATGAGCTGGCGGTTGATGGCTTTTTGCAGGACTTTGTAGGGAAAAGGGAGGAGTGAGATGGGGTGGTGGTTCTTGAATTCATTAGGATCTGCTGAGGGCTTCTTCAGAAGGGGTTTGACCTTGGCGCTTTTCCAGGAATTGGGGACGGTGGCTGTGGAGATGGAAGTGTTCAGGATTCCAGTGAGGGGAGCTACCATTATCTCCTTTCCTAGGTTCTAAGGATGGTGTGGGCACAGGTCCATAGGGGATCTGGAGTGGATGGACATCATGGTAGTTATGGTGTCTTGGGTGGAGAGCAGCTTCCATTCGGTAATTCAATGTGGGTGGTGAGGGGTGGGGGGAGGTGGAGTGCCATGTGCTGAGTATCGAAGTTGCTGCATATGTCGGTGATTTTGTGGTGGAAGAAGTCTGATAGCTTGTCAAAGAGAGCTTGGGAGGGGTGGATCATGTTCTCGGTGGCGGAGGGGCAGGAGAATTCTTTGACTATGCTGAAGAGCTCTCTGACGTGGTTGGTGCTTTCCTTGATGCGTGTACAGAGTACTTCTTTCTTGGTCTCTCTGAGTCTGTGGTGGTAAGTCTTGAGGGCAGATCTGAAAGAGTCGAGGTTGGCAGGCATCTTGTTGGAGTGCCAGTGTTTTTCTAATTTCCTGCAATGTCACTTGAGGGTCCGTAGCTCTGGGGTAAACCAGGTGGTCTGTTTGAGGGCCTGTCATTGATGGTGTTTCTCAGGGGGGCGACAGTGTCCGCTGTGGATGAGAGCCAGTTGGAGAGGTTTTGAATGTTGTGTCTGAGGGTGTTTGCTGGGCTGGTTCTGGTGTCTTTGAGGGAAGTGACCAGTGAGTTTTGGTGACCTTGCCCCATTGGCAGTTTGAGAGGTTAAGGGGTCTGGTTGAAGAGTTGTGGCAATTCTCAATGGTTAAGTGTACGATGTGGTGGTCGGTCCATGTTACTCCAAGTGGAATTTCAGGTCTCCCAAGAAGATGTAGTGGTTGGAGTCAATGACTAGGGGGGGAGATGAAGTTTGTGATGGAGTTGCAGAAGTTAGGGCAAGATCCAGGAGGTCTGTAGGCGAGGGTTCCTCTGGTGGTGGTGTTGGGGGTCAGGTTTGATCCCGAGGTGTTCCATGATCAGTGTGAAGTTTTCGTCTGAGGCAGTGCAGAGGAGGGAGTCCTTGTGGATGATGGCAATGCCTCCGCCGTGTCTGTTGGGGCGGTGAATCTTTCTTGTATCCGGGGGGTCACAGTGGCGATGTCTGGTGTAGATGCGGGGGTGAGCCATGTTTCAGTGATGAACATTATGTCTGGCATCAGGGTGGTGATGGTGTACCAGATTTTAATGGCATGTTTGCAGAGGGAGCGGGCATTGAGTAGCGCACAGTGGAGTTGTAGTTTGTTTCCAGGAGTTTGATTAGTGGTGGTGTTGGTGGCTCCTACGTCACAGGAGAAGTGGCAGTTGATGCAGGAGAAGGAGCCTTTAGTGGTCCAAGGTGAGGTGATGCAGCAGTCTGAGTTGTGAATCTTCAGCATGAGGTTGCGGAGCTCGTTGGAGGAGTACTGGCATTGGGCAGCAGAGCCAGGGGCCCTGGCCCTGGGCACGGTCCAGGCTTGGACACGAGCAGCTGGGCTTGCCTTTGGACCGCCGGTGGCATGCCCATTGCGTGTGCCCCTTACCCGATTGTGCAGCGACTACCATTAAGTAGGTCCCGGGGGGGCAGGGCACAGAGGGAGGAGGGCTGGCGAAGGAACAGCTGCAACATGACAAGAAACAAGTGAAAAAGCAGACCAAAAAAGACAGAGGGACGAGTGAAAAGGCAGAGCTAGTAAGTGGGAAAGAGACAGAAAACGAGTGAAAAGGTACACAAAGTACAGTGGAAAAGAGATAGAAAATGAGTGAAAAGGCAAAACAAGAACAGTGGCAGAGAGACAGAAAACAAGTGAAAAGGCAGAACAAGTACAGTGGCAATGAGACCGAAAACGAGTGAAAAGGCAGAACAAGCACAGTGACAGAGAGACAGAAGATGAGTGAAAAAGCAGAACAAAAGCAGTGGCACAAAAACAAAAGAGAGGTAGAACAAGGCACAGGAGGGCAGTGTTGGGCAGAAGAGAGGCTCAGATGGGTGAGAGGCAGCCAGGAGAGCTAGATACAGAACCTGCTCAGTGGGGTGGCACAGTGAATGCCATTAAGTATGTCCTGGGGGGTGAGATGCAGAGGGAGGAGGGCGGGCAAGGGATCAGGCAGGCAGGAAACAATTGGAAATTGAGTTGGGGCAGGGGCACAAAGCAAGAACAGTGGCAAAAAGACAAGAAATGAGTGCAGACCAAAAAAGACAGGAGGTTGAGTGAAAAGTCAGACCTAGTAAGTGGAAAACAGATAGAAAACAAGTGAAAAGGCAGACCAAGTACAGTGCATAATAGACAGAAAATAAGTGAAAAGTGAGAACAAGAACTGTGGCAGAGAGACAGAAAACATGTGAAGAGGCAGAACAAGTACAGTGGCGAAGAGACAGAAAACGATTGAAAAGGCAGAATAAAAATATATATTTTTTTGTTTTTCCTACACAGACGTTATAGTTAGGCTGACATTTTAAATGTACAAAAGCATAGAAATTCGACAGTTGTAGTTAGTTACCTCAACTAACTATAACTCGCGCCCCCACCATGTACAGTTTTTTCATTAAAAATCTTACTGCAAATATACTGATATTATCAATGATGTTATCAAAGATGTCATGAGTGTGGTAATTTGTGGGATAATTAGCAGTGCATGGTGAGGGCATGAGTTACCTTAGGACACAAATTACAGTTAGTTGAGGTACCTCTAACTATAACAACCAAATTTCTATGGATTTGTACATTTAAAATGTGAGCCTAACTATAATGTAACCTTTGGTTTTTTCATTGAATTTTTACAGATTTTTTAAATTCTATTTCCTAACTATAACGTCCCTGTAACCTTTGTTGTTTTCAGTGAATTTCTATGGTTTTTTTTAACATATAGTAATTTCCATTACTGTATGTTAGCCCAACCACTGCCACACAAGGCCAGAGGCCTGTGGCTAGGCCCTGAGGCCAACCCCCTATAAGCACCCAACCTTGCATCGTGCATGACCTTCGCCCGTGCACAGCAAAGGTTGCCTGCAAGATCTGGCCTGCAGCCAGACCCTGCAGACAACACCCCTAACCACCCAACCCCACATTGCACATGGCCCTTTGCCCGTGCGCGGTGGGAGCTGGCCGTGGCCTCTCTGGGTGTGAGAATAGGTGTGAGAGGGTGTATCTGGAGATGAGAGTGTCTGTCTGGGTACAAGAATGCATACATCAGTGTTTTATGGGGTGCGTCAGTGTGTGTGGGAGTCTGTGAGTGGGTGCATGAGGGTGTCAGTGGGTCTGTGAATGGGTGTGTCAGAGTCTGAGTGGGTCTGTGAGTGGATGCATGAGGGTCTGACTGGGACTGAGTAGGTGCACGAGGGTGTGAATGGGTCTGTGATTGGGTGTGTGAGTATCTGAGTGGGTCTGTGAGTTGGTGTGTAAGTGTCTGAGTAGTTGTGTGAGTGGGAGAAATAGATTTGAAGAAAGAGAGACAGAGTGGGAAAGAGTTTTTTAGGCTTTGAAATATGATATACTTAAATTAAGATATTAATGCAAAATTTGGAAAGACAATTGTATTTGTCATTTAAAAAGAGTAAGATCACCTTTAAGTGTGAGCCTCAAACATTTCTACTTAAAAAAAATAAAGGAGGGAAATGACCAGTAACACACCTGATCTAGAACCCTCACACCTGATCTAGAACCCTCAATGTGAAGGTCTACGACCTACACACTTGAGCTATTGCCCTGTGGCCCCTGACTATATTTTTTTATTACTTAATATGCCCTTATGGGCTATCTGGGACCGTGAGGGGAACCTCAAGGCCTCCTTTGCGGTCCCATTGCTCCAGCAAGTAGGCAGCTACTTTTAACAGCAGTCCCTTGTCACTGGAGCAATGCAAGTCCCAAGATGACTGACAACACTTCAAAGGCTTCCTTGTTGAAGTGTTGTCAGACAATCAGATCTCAGCACGAGATCTCGAGGGGTCGCAAATCCTTTGCATCCCAAGATACACAAATTTGAATTTTCTTTAACTTCTCCAAAACTACTCAATAGAGAACAAAACAAGGTCGCTTTCTGGACCTAGACCTACCTTTCTGCCAAATTTGGTGTAATTCAGTATAGTAGTTTCGGTGCTATCGCTGTTCTATTTTTCCTATGGAGAAATGAATGTGGAAAAAGTGTTGTGGGACCCCTCTTTTTGCTTGGTCCCCCTGGATGAATCACTCCGAACCTTTCCAGACAGCAGCTGATGTTACTGGCAAATTTTGGAAAGTTTGGTAAAGATTCACCAAGCGGCGCCAAAGGTATAGACAAGTAAAAAATGATTTTTATATAGAAACTAGGTCCTAACTATAACTAACTAGTGATGACTGCCACTAGGTTTTATATAGATATATATACACATACTCAGCAGTTATAGTAGGAGTAATTTCAAGTAACTATAGCTCGTACCCTAAGGTAACTGTAACTCGCACCCCACCATGCACAGTTTTTTCTTCAATAATTTGACTGCTAATGTTTCATTTATATTTTTAATGATGTTATACAAGTTGTTATGAGTACTGTGTTATCTGGGGTAATTAGCAGTGCATGACAAGGGCGCAAGTTATAGTTACCTTAGGTCACCAGCTATAGTTACTCCCCTATAACTACCAACCATCCAAGGCTGAAGGGATGGTCTCCCTGGGTGTGAGAATAGGTGTGAGAGGGTGCCTCTGGGTATGAGAGTATCTGGGTGTGAGAGTGGGTGCGTGAGGGTGTGAGTGGTCTGTGAGTGGAAGTGTGACTGTCTGAGTGGGTCTGTCAGTGGGTGCGTCAGTGTCTGAGTGGGTCTGTGAGTGCTTGCATCCGTGTGTGAGTGGGTATGTGAGTGGATGCATATAAATCTGTAAGTGGGTGCATGAGAATTTGAGTGGGTCTGTGAGTGGGTACATAGAAAGGTCTGATTGGGTCTGTGAGTGGGTGCATAAGAGTTTGAGTGGGTCTGTGAATGGGTATATAGAAGGGTCTGAGTGGGTCTGTGAGGGGGTAGATTAGTTTATGAGTGGGTCTGTGAGTGGGTGCATGAGTGTCTAAGTGGTCTATTAATGGGTGCGTGAGAGTCTGAGTGGGTCTGTGAGTGGATGTGTGATGGTCTGAGTCGGTTTGTGTGTAGGTCCGTCAGTGTCTGAGTGGGTCTGTGAGTGGGTGCATCAGTATCTGAGTGGGTTTGTGAGTGGGTACTTTATAGTCTGAATGGGCCTGTGAATGGATACATCAATATTTGTGTGGGTCTCTGAGTGGGTGAGTAAGGCTCTGAGTGGGTGTATGAGTGGGTGAATGCGTGTCTGTGTGGGTTTGTCAGCAGCTGAATGAGTGCCTGAGTGCTACTTTGAGAGAATGAATTAGTGTATGAATGAGTCAGTGAATTTTTTTATTTATTTCTACATTGATATTTGCAAATTCATTGCAATGTTACATGGGGAGCTGCCCTGAGCATTGCAACATATTTGTGAATATTGCGCATTGTGAAAAAAATAGTTTTAGGGTCATAATTTAACCCTCAATACCCCTCTTTCATACCCTGGGGATCAGGATACCTCCACCCTGACCATTTATGCCACTTTTTATATTTTCAACCCCGGGGACCGTGTCCAGTAACCTAAAATGGCAGGGCAACTCTCTGGTAAGGTTCCGGCCAGCCAGTCACAGCATTCCTGTTGGGACGCACATTTATGAATTTGCCACGATTGCCGTAGAAACGTTATGACGGATCCGCGACCCTAGATATACACATTTATTTTCCTCTTAATACCTCAAAAACTACTGAACGGATTTACACCAAATAGCAAAAAGCACAATTTGCATAGCAAAATCTAGCTTTCTGCCAGAGTTGGTGTAATTCCATCCAGTAGTTCGAGCTGTAGTCATTTTCAAAACTCCTATGGGAATTACACGTTTTTTTGACCCCACCCCCCACCTTTTTCTCTGCCTCTGCTTGATTGAACAAAACTTTAAATGTGCAACAAGAATCATTGGCACACTTTTTTTAGAAAATTTTGTGAAGATTCATCAAACTACGCCAAAAATATAGGAAGTCAAAAAATACTTTTTCTATGGAAACATGGTCATACCTACTTGCGACGACCACCAGTAGGTTTAATATATATAGGCTCAGATTGTAAATGTACATAAGCATAGAAATTCTGCAGATATAGAGTTATTTCACGTAACAATAAATCATGCCCTAAAGTAACTATAACTCATATCCCCACCATGCACAGTTTTCTCCTCTATAGTTTTCCATTGATATTATGAATGATGTTATCAAAGATGTTATGAGTGTTGCAATATGTGGGTTAATTAGCAGTGCGTGGCGAGAGCGTGAGTTATAGTTACCTTAGGGCACGAGTAGTAGTTACCATTTTAGCCTAAATATAACATCCCTGTAACGTTTGTCTTTTTTCAGAGAATTTCTATTTTGTTGTAATGTAAAGTAATTTTAATTACAAATTACTTCCCTTTGAGGTTTAATTTCTATGAAATGAGCATTATGGTAGAATGAATCCTGCTCTGCCTATTAATCCAAAAAGAGACCAGCATTTTGTGTAGAATGTCTACTCAACTGGAGTCATTTCTATTGGTTAATTAGTAAGTTCTACCTCGTTGGGTAAACTTATAGTGCATATCCTATACTGCAGATGTCTAAATTTCTCCAGCGGCCTTGTGTGTATGTAACTTTGCCAATATCATAGTTCTTGGAGTTTCTCCATCAGATATTTTTACACAGTGGAACTGCAGTGAAAGCACATTTGGATGATTTGCACTTTACAGAAGGTTGTTATGGGACCATGGGGGAGCCTCAAGGCCTCAGCAGTCTTAGCTGGGTCCCCGCTTTCTGCAGGAGGCGGCATTGCTCCCACATGCAGGGAGCTATTGTAAATGAAGCTCCCTGCGTGCGGGTGCAATAGTTTCACCTCTTTCCTGCCCACATGACAGAAGGCAGGAAAACAGATGAAAAGTCCACTTTCAGCAAGCAGGAGTATCTTTAAAGCTCCTGCTTGCTGAAAGTGGAGTGTGCTTTTGCTTTGCAGGATCTGTCAGCTCCCACCAAGCAAAAGCAAATAGCTACCTTCCGAGGTTGGCACCTCAGGAGGAAGCAGGAGCCGATCCTGGGGGTTGGCGTCTTCAAGGCCATGTATGGCTTCTGGAGGGGGGGCTGCTCAGCCCCCCTCCTTATTTCCATTTGGCCCCAGAGAGGTGGTGGTCACCGGGGCCATGCGGACCCCCCCCTATTATGTTATTGTAGCCCTGGGGAGGTGGTGATCCCCGGGCCTGAAGGTTCCACGCAGGCCCTCCTGGTAGTTTTAAGAATTGTAGACCCGGGGAGGTGGTGGTTCCCAGGGGAGAGGGGGGGACTTGTGGCCCTCCACCTAATGTTTTTAAATTGCAGCCATGGGGAGTTGGTGGTCCACAGGCCATGGGGGGCTGGGGGGGTGCGCAGCCCCTGCATATTTTTCAGTTAAAACCCGGGGAGGTAGTGGTCCCTGGGACTTTGGGGGTCCCCAGTTTCCCCTTATCATTTTTATTTCTAGCCCCTGGGGAGGTGGTGGACCCAGGGGTGTGTGTGCCCCCGCATTTCTGTATGTTATTATCCCAGGGAGGTGGAGGACCCTGGGGGGAAGTAGGGGGGTCCAGACACCCCCTCCCATTTTTTTGCATAGCACCCCAGGGAGGTGGTTGTAGCTGGGGCTTTTGAAAGAGGGCCTTGTGCTACACCCTCCTAATTTGTTTATAAGCCAGCATGCCCCCTAGACCTGGCCAACTGGGGGCAAAGTCCCTCACACTTGCTTTTTTTTCAATTCACAGAGAAATCCATGAATATTCATAAATTTCACCTCCTTTGTCTATATGCTGTCTCAGCATCTACCCCTCCCCCTCCTTACTACTTTCTGTTGTTAGTGTGCTGCCACTGCCCCTTCTGTCTGTACTCTATGGTGAGCTAGTTACCCCTGCGCCTCCTGCCTGACCTTTACTATCTGTGTGCAGCCCTTGCCCCTCCTGCTAGCCCACCATTGTGTGAGTTCCCCCTCTGCCCCCCAGTCTGCCCTCTGGTAGTCAGTCTGGTACCCATCCCCCTACTCTCTGCCCTCCATTGTATGTGTGCTGCTACTGCCTGTCCCACTTGCCCTCCCCTGTCCATGTCCTGCACCTGTCCTTCCTGCCTGTGGTCAGATTGTTGCCCCCTTCCTCACAAGTGCCTCCCATTTTCAGTGTACTGCACCTACCCCTCCAGCCTACCCTCCGTAGTCCGTGTGATGCTCCTGGCCCACCTCCTCTTACTGCCCTCGAGGGGCAGCTTACTGCCCCTCCCCTCCCACCTGCTCTATGTTGTTGTGTGCTGCCCCTGTCACTTGCATGTGTCAGCTTGCTACCCGTGTCCCTCCAACCTGCTCTCTGCAGTCAACCTGCTGCCACTGACCCTCCGTCTCTCCTCCATTGTCCATATGCAGCCTCGTCCTGTACCACCTACTCCTATGGCCAGCTTGCTGTTCATGCCTCTCCCCTTGCACTCTGTTGTCTTTGTGTTGTCCATGCTCCACCTGCCTGCCCTACATTGTCCCTGTGCTGTCCCTGCCACTCCTGCCTGCCCTCACGGTCTGCTTGCTGCCCTTTGTATCTGCCCTCATCATCTGTGCAACCAGTGCCACTCATTCCTGCACTGCTTCACCTGTCCCTCCTGTCTGTTATCCATGGTCAGCTTGATGCTCCTCCCACTTTGCCCTTCTTTTGCAGTGTGCTGCCTCACCAACTTACCCTTAGTGGTCTTCTTGATGCCCCTGCCCATCCAGCCTGCCTTGCATGGTCAGCTTGCACCCTGCCCTTCACACCTGCCTTCTGTTATATGTGTCAGCTGTTCAAGTACTGCCAACTGTCCATCCAACCTGTCCTTTGCTGTCTGTGTTCTAACCCTACCTCTCCTGCCTGCCTTCTGTATTCAGTTTTCTGCCTCTGCCCCCCCCTCGCTTTGTTATAACACTCCTTTGTATGACATTTTGTAAAACAAAAAAGGATTTGCTATACCTGTGCCAATACCACAGTATTACACTGGTCCACGCTGGGTGCAAATACCAGCTGATTGGTACCACGGTACCAACCAGGAGAAATATAGATTTTGTTTTATTTAAACAGACATCGGGCCCCAACCCACATTGCACAGGGGTAGGGTGTGCCTACCCTGGTCTCTTAGGGGGTTTTGAAAAAACATGTTCAGGACTCGGGACAGAGTTCCTGAGAACTGTAACAGCAGTTGCAGCATTTTGTTTCTAGCTAATGCCAGCCAATCAGATTACGTGCTATGGCAGGAATGGTCTTGGTTTTGCAGTTCAGAAAAGAGCCATGGGAGAAAAAGCTCTGTGGGTGAATCAGAAGACCCCATTAAAAAAAAAAATACAGTCCTGTGAGACCAACCAGCCAAATATACTTATTTGTATCCCTCTCCTCTTTAAATGCAATTTCATAAAAACTGCTGAGAAGATTGACACTAATGCCCTCAATATGAGTTTGGCAGTTCAAAAACTCTGACCACCAAACTCGTGTGGAGGAGGCAGTTGTCATACCAGCTGCCCCACCCTGTCGTATTACGATGTTCCCACCAGGCTGAGCGAGGAGAACACTGTATTGCTACCTGCAGGAACAGTGCTACTATATTGGTCTCAGCTGTCTTAAGGGAGCTGATGCCAATATCGTAGCACTACAGCACCCACGGAGCACTGTCTGCAAATCAGACAGTAAACATTCCAAGGGAGCACTGCAAGGGTGGCCCCTGCACTGCCTATGGGCAAGGGCAGTGGAGGGGCCCCTCTGTGGCCCCCAGCATTATGTTTCCCTATCCTTTCCATGGTGAGACCCTGCCATGGAAAGGCTGGCAGAAACATGAATTGTGATCTGCATGGCAGTGCTGATTTCAGTGCCGCAGAGGCTGACAACGAGTCCGACCGCCATCAGTCTATCGAGGACCTTGTACCCGGCAGTGACGGCAGTCCCCTGGTGGTCCAATCACCAGGGTTGTAGTGTGGTGGTTGTATGTATGTCTGTAGTTGTGGTGTCTGTGGGTGTGGTGCTTGTGGTGAATGTCTGCTGGGGTGGTGTCTGCAGGTAGGATGGGTGTGGTGGCTGTGTCAGTGACTGTTGTTGTGGTGTCTGTATGTATGCTTGATGTCATATGTGTGATGCTGGGGGTAGTGTGGGTATCAGGGGAAGTTGTGAATGTTTCTGTGTCGGTGGGGGTATGTTGTTTGTTTGCATGCCGGTATGTCTTGTGGTGCTTGTGTTTGTGTGGTTTGGATAGGTAGTTAAAGGGGGGATTTGGACTGGGAAGAGGGAGGTGGAGGGGGGACGGAAGGAGGGGGTTGACTGGCTGCTGTCAGTGTGGAGGCCTGTCCCTAAAAAGATCTTTGTAGGCAAGCCATTGCACCATAAATGCCTTCCAGGAATGCATTAGTCTGTTGGAGCTGACATACCAATCCCTGGATGGCATTCATAATGGCTGTGTGACCCACAGAGATTCTTCTCAGGTGGTCAATAGCCTCCTCACTGAGGGCAGCAGAGGTAACAGGGTCTGGGGCAGAGGTGCCAAATGGGTGGGTAGCAACTGGAAGGGTGGTGATAGAACAGGGGGTGTCAGACAAAGATGTATGAAACATACAATACAGGACGCCAATAAGAGGCTAAACAATACAGCTTTGTGCTTTTGGATCTACGATATACATTGTCAATAAGGTACATAGGTAAATAGTACCTTTACATTGCGGGATTTTAGGCCTTGAAAAAGTCCTTGATAGGATGAAACCCATGTCGGCTGAAGTTCATATTCATTGACTGAGGTCTTACAAAGTTGGAACATCTGTGATCTATAAAATTGGCTAAAGTTCATATTCATTGGCTGACGTCTTACAAAGTTGGAACATCTGTGATCTATAAAATTCTTCTATGGAATGAAATGTGATACTTTTTGTGTATATGTTTTGTATAATGTTTGTGTTTTTTATTTGTATTGGATTGCATATTTATAGGTATGTGTATTTATAAATAAATTATGATTTACATACCATTTTTGTGGTTAGCAATTGTTTAGGGTAACCAACACCCAGACATTCATGCTATTGATTTTGAATTAGATTTCTTTATATGTTTATATGACTTGATGGTATCTCTTGTCTCTTATAATTATATCTTCTACAATGAAATTATGGTGTGCTCCACTATTTTTTTGATCTTGTGATTAACTGGTGAGGCTCTGTTGATTCTAGTATGTACATGTTGGCAACAGTGGTACTATAGTGTATGAGCACCAATAACGTATATAGTATTTATTGAAAACTTGAGGAATGTGCAGCTAATTATAGTCAGTGTTGCCTTTTGTGTTTTTGCAGACAAAGATGGTACTGGGGGATTCCCTGATGGGTCTACCACCACAAGGGAGTGGCCACTAGAAGAGGATTCTGAGGATGATGATGATGTCCAGGTCTCCCCCGTGATACTCTTCTCACCCTCCGGGCCACTGCTGGGTCCCTCTGTGTCAGAGGTGTCGTGCCCTGAGGTCGGTGGCCAGAGGCTTCCCCAAATGGCTCGCCCCCATCTCCTTTGCTTGCCTGTGCTGATGCTGCAAAATAAAAGAGAAATAGGGTGATAACATGTCCATTATAACACTTGAATCGCAACTCTGGTTGACTCACACTACCAACATGTCAAGTAGGCCCTAGCAAAAACTTACACCTAAGTGTCACACACATGTGTCAAAACATATGTACGCATGTCATCTGGATTTACTAAAGTTGTCCACAGGAAAATCTGGATCACAGACAATTCCATTTGTATGGCTAAAGTATTGCAACCACAATAACCTAAAACAACTAAGGGACCACTCAGCAGACTTAAGTTAACCTTTGGCAAATAATGGCATCCCATTGTTAAGCCTATTCCCACATTTCACACACAAGGTCTTGCACACATCTATTTGACACATACATAATGTACCAACAATTAGAAATGATGTCATGAAATCCTGATATGTTGATTACAAAAGTGCAATATCCTGGAGTAGGGGACATGGAAATACCCATGTCACTCTGCAAACGTTTCAACAATATACACTTCAACACCTGTCCCAATAGAGTCAAGGAGGTAGTATCCATGTTACTCAAGCCCCACATGTGCGATTGAAAGGAACTCTTTTGACGTCAGGTTAAATATGTCAGGGAGAGATGTCTCGAGAATACACAAAACAATGAATCAGTAAGCCCCAGGACAATCACTACTAATGTCTGACACCGATTAGAATGACATTATCCTAGGATATCCATAGTATCCATCTGTCCTGTGCATGTTGGAGAGACACATAACTTCCAGTGACTTATAGAAGGACCTCAACTTGTTGTCCAATGAGAAGCAATATCACTAACCACATCTTGGGCATGCCAATGCTGGTGTCTGTCTGTGGATGAATGACATACACGTGATGTCAACATCACTGCAAGTCACTCGATGATGCATGCCAACAATCAGGCCATGATCCTCAACCATTACACATGTGCAATGCACTTTTACACATAAATGCGCATCAAGGGCACAGATAAACAGTGATGGCTCTCTAAATCCCTTTCTTCTGATTGGTGTTGGCCTGCATGGATGCAAAAGACAAGAGAATAAATTATGTCCACAAATCCCTTCCTTAATGACTGAGTCACATACATGTCAGTACACAAAGCTAAGAACATTCTTCTTTTGCCCAAACTGCCCAAGTGTCGCACATACTAGCCATTGAGGACAGGGACATGACTACAAACACTTTCCAATCTGCTGAACAACCCAACCCCCTGCTCAGGCCTTCCACTGACTAGGTAGATGAACTGACATCTGGTGGGACATGCTCTGGCAATCTGACTGAGAGCTGAGGAACTATGGGACACCTCTGAGGCTTCTGAAAGATAGACCTCTTAGGCATGAATGCATTAAAACACTCACACTCTGTGAGATTGATTCCCTGCATACAGTTCCTACAGGCTACTGTCAGAGTGCCAATTAAAATATTACACATGGGTGACAATGATGGGGCTGGCATGGTGGGTACATAAAGTGTCTACCTTGTCAATCTGTGGACATGTGGACTTAAAAATGCATACTCATGCCACCTCAGGGGGTGGGGTTCAGTGTTGTGTACTTGTGCCACAGAACATGCTTTTGGACACATGTGTCCATCCTTCAGAGATGGCATCCAACAAATAAAGCATGCATTGTCCATTTACTGACATGTGACTAAGCTACTGAATCACATATCATGGCTTCACAGGAATCAACACACTGTCCGCACTGTGGGACTATCATTTATTGAATAAGCCTGCACAGGACTAATTTGACCTGTGTGAAGGTGACAACAGGGCTATGTGAATAAGAGACCTGTCAAGGGACAGATAAACAAATTGGCATTGATGCCAAGTGCAGATTGGTCACAAATCAACAACTCTCCCAAAAATCATTTTCATACTCATCAGGGAAAGAGACTCAATAAGATGCAAAATTAGCACAAAGCCTAGATGTGGCCACATGATAGGATCAACTAGGATACAGGGCGTGGGCACAGTACAACAGTTGCATAGAAAAAGTGACTAAACAGCAGCCTAGACTTGGACCCATACTGAGAGATACATTTGACAGTCCCAGGCCTCTGCAGGCTTAGCAGACAGAACCTACATGAAAATCCATTCCCATCCCTTCCATGCATGATAGTAAATCATGTAGCCAATAGCAATTTTGCATGTGCTGTGTATGTGGCAACCTGAAGGAAAGGGAAGAGTGAGTCAGGATATGCCTTCAAAACAATATTTTAGCAAGGTCACATGTGGTTTGAAATCTCAGTGGCAACATAAACATAGCTCACTTTACACACGCCTCACACACACAACATGCATACACAGCTCATGCTGTCACGTAAATTCATGTTGTCTCACATTGACAACATCCAGGTGACACACAACAATGTATTAGGACTCAACATCTGGCACTGAACCCAGATACATGTACATTGACTCTCCCATTCATGCCACATTGACTGCACCTGTATGGCCTTGACTTTACAATCTGGCACACATGGACACAATCTGTGAGGAGGGAATATATGGTGAAGTACCAAAAAATAAATGTGGACATGAGGCACTTACCTGCTCCTCTGGTGCACCATAAAGCTGTCCATACAGAGGTAGGATCTCTGTGACAAGCCTCTCCAGCTCCTCTGTGGAGAAGACAGGGGCCCTATCACCTGCTGGATGTGGCATGATTGCTCCCAGAGGCGGTACTCAACATCTCAGGTAGTGGAGGTTTTGCTGGTAGCAGTGTCAGGAGTCACTTGAAGGATTTTGCAGTACATGGCGGTCACACCCACCACATACGTGGCAGTCACCACCAGCGGACATAGCCTTTGGCCTTAAACCACTACTTGCAACATTAGCCTATGGCTAGGCCCGCCACTGTTGCAACTGCCTACTACCATGATGACTTCCGCCGGGGGTCAAGGGCAGTCCCTAATGTCCGGTGGAGTAGGTCAGGCAGCTGCCATTTTAGAGGCCTAATATGCCTCTGAAAAAATGTGTCACAACTCAGAAAATGTTTTTCCAGTAATAAGTGGCTGTCTTGTCCTGTCATGTAGCTCCTACTATTCAGACACCATTTTGTACATTGTCAGGCACATATGGCAATTTGCTTTGGAGCACAGTCCCCCCCCGACCAAGGTCATTTTAAAGCTTGGGTAATTAAGTCACAGTCCGAGTGGCAATTTTCATGCACAAATTGCTGATGACCATAAAGATGATGTGTATACTTGTGCTGCAAGTAAGGGGGTAACATGTTTTTTTCCATGCGATTTACAGTTGAAATGTGCACTGAGTTTCATGTCCTCAACTTACGCCTTGTCACAGTTTGTCATTGTCACACATCATGTATGTTGCAAGGGATACACTAAATGATGGCCAAAATATTTTCTTGTCATACATAGGTACCCAGGGAAGGGGAGGATCAGGCAACCTCCTGTATATCGCCCACTGCCAGACCTTCAGACCATGGTGCAAAGACACATCATCCAGATCTATTGCCTGAATTGGCAAACAATCATGGATCTATGTTGACAGTTGGAGCCAGATCTGAGACCTGCCATTCATTATCCAAATAGCATACCACCCATTGTACAAGTCATGGCAGTGTTGCACTTCCTGGCCACAGGGTCCTTCCAAAATACAGTATCCCTATCTGCTGGCATGTCCCAGCCTATGTTCAGTCTTGTTTTGAAGGATGTACTCTCAGCAATGTTGAAACACCCGGACAGAGACATTTGGTTTACCCAACGTGAGTATTTCGCCCATGGGAAGGCTGAGTTTTATGGTTTGGCACACATCCATGTGGTGGGAGACATTGATGGTAAACATGTTGGCTTGGTCCCACCGCACAGAAATTAACAGAAAGAGCTTCCATTCCATCAGTGTTCAAGTTGTTTGTTTGGCAGACTGCTACATTTCACAGGTCTGTGCCCGTTATACGGGTTCAGTCCATGATGCCTTCATTATGCGGAACAGCGCAATCCCCAGCTGATGTCATGAGTGGGCCTGGTTGGTTGGTAAGTCACATATGTCCTGTTTGTTTGTGTGCAACGTCAGCTGAAAACATTGCGATGAGAGGGACTCATAGATGCACATATGTCCCATTCCATAACAGGGGACTCTGCATACCCAAACCGTCCATGGTTGTTGACGCCAGTGAAGAACCCAACTACACCAGGGGAAGTCCCCTTCAACAATGCCCATGGAAGAAGACCGCGTGTCTTGGAGCGGGCTTTTGGGATCCGGAAGGCAAGATTTAGGTGTCTGGACAAGACTGATGGAGCCCTCCTCTACTCACCGGAAAACGGGCTAGATTTACAAGGCTCTAGTGCCTCTTAACGCTACACCAGCGTTATTTTTTTATGCTAATGTGGCGTAATGGAGGCCATTCTCCTTCACCATATTTACAAAGTGGAGCAATGCTTGCATTGTGCCACTTTGTAACCCCTTGCACCGCATTATGCCAGGCATAATGTATGCAAGGGGGGCATTCTCCAACAGGGAGGCCTGTAAAAATAGTGCAGTGAAATTTACATTTCACAGTGTTATTTTTAGCGTCATTTTTAACGCCTACTCAGAGCGTTAAAATGATGCTCACATTATTTTCAATGGGCCTCCCTTTACTTTGCAGGATTAGGGCCACAATTTATGGCGCTAATCCTGCAAAGTACCACAATAACATAATACATTCTGACGCTATTGTCCAACATGCACCATGGTGCACCACACTGTATATACGGTGCACACATAGGGGGTCATTCCTACCCTGGCGGTCATAGACCGACAGGGTAGGTGACAGAGGAAGCACTGCCAACAGGCTGGCGGTGCTTCCGGGGGCATTCTGACTGCGGCGGTAAAGCCGCGGTCAGAAAAGGGAAGCCGGCGGTTTCCCGCCGGCTTCCCGCTGCCCCAGGGAATCCTCCACGGCGGCGCTGCAAGCAGCGCCGCCATGGGGATTCCGACCCCCTTCCCGCCAGCCTGGTTCTGGCGGTTTTCTGTGGCAGACACTGAAAATCGCGAGGGGTGCAACTGCACCCGTCGCACACCAGCAACTCCGCCGGCTCCATTCTGAGCCGGCTTCTTCGTTGCTGGTGCTTTCCCGCTGGGGGGGCAGGTGGCCTTTTGGCGGTCGCCCGCCCGCCCGGCGGGAAAGTTAGAATCACCGCGGCGGTCATTTGACCGCGCTGCGGTGTTCTGGCGGGGGAACTTTGGCGGGCGGCATCCGCCGCCCGCCGAAGTTAGAATGACCCCCATAGTGTTGTTAGAGAGGTGCAGGGCGGTGCAAGAAAAGTGGCACATCACTGCTGCTTGTAAATCTGGCACAAAGTTTGTAAGATCATTGTGGCCTGCTGCATGTTCCACAACATTGCCCTGCAGAGGGATATCCCATACATTCCAGATGAGTGGGAGCTAGCAGTGCCACCTGGTGAGAATCCTGAAATGCCAAGTGAGGATGACAGTGATGAAGAGGAAGGTGAAGAATTGTGGGCAGATCTCATCAATCACTACTTTACTTGAGCGTAAGTATGTAATGTTATGTGATTACTATGACCTTATGAGAAACTGTATTTGTCAGGATGTGTTCTTCCAAAAGACAGGGGATCTTATGATTTGCAGTATACAGCCAATATTTGATTGCTAAGTCAGACTTGAACCTTTCACTACCTTGATTATCTGCTTTGTTTGTGTCAGCCTGATTGCAATGTAAGTGGATCTACTGATGTTTGATATCATCTTTTGGTCATAGGTATTAACTTTTCTGCCTAAACTCCTTGTATTGTGGGTATTTCAGAGCTGTCACATTGGCAGGTATCTGTTGCTTTTCTGACATATGAAGTGATCCAGGTAAGGTTGGTCACAGATTTAGGGTGTATGAGTCCTGTGGCAATGCAGCTTGGACAATGGTTGGGAGGAATTCTGAACTACAGAATAAACTGGTTTGATGTGATGTGTTGGTTCAATTGTCTCATGTGTGTGATCATATGGCCATGAAATATGTTCTCATCAAGTGCAACCCATGCATTCTCCCTTCAGATTTTGTAGACAATGATCCAGTATGACCTTTTTGTAGCTGTAGATGTGTTTCATCATTGCAGGCCACAGTGCCACTATCCCCATGGCCACTACACTGACATGGGTTTGCATCACACCATCAGGTGTGTGGTCATTGTAATGTGATGTACCTATGATCAGAGACAGTTGTACTGCCCTCTATCTGTGGCATGGTGTATGTTCTGTTGGCAGAGGTGATTTTGGTATGTGATAAGGCTCAAGCTGGTGACAACATCCACCAAATTGTTAGCCTATTGTACGGGACAATGTCTGACAAAGCCCTTTCTTCTGTGGTCTGTGGGACGGTACCTCTGGGATATCTAGCCTGACTCAATGTGGTTCGGCCATTCTTGGCTATAACATTCCAGACATTTTAACAGCCTATGTAGTTTACTATTGTAGTGCAGCCTATGTGCTATACAGTGCAATAAGAGGTTTGGTGTGACCAGACATGTGTATCATTGTGTTGCAAGTAATCCTCAGCATGACACTAATAGAGACATACCCCTCCTACCATTACCATCCTGTGCCTTCCTCATGTGCATCACATGGGCTTACATTTCAACATTTCAAAATGTGGAAAAGAAGGTATAAGGCAATGTTTTAGTGATAGGTGAGTTTATTGACATAGGTGAAGGAGATAATTGAGAGATGCAACAGAAAAGTAGAGTGGAGGAATCAGCCATGGTGGATGTAATCTTATTAATAGATGCCACAACACTTGAAGTCCAAAATCCAGTGTCCTACTACCATAGGGAATGAAAGGTGGTCAAAGAACAGTAAATAGAGTAAATATGTGTCAAACAAAGGATTTCATTCAGGAATAGGTCAC
The DNA here is from genome assembly GCF_031143425.1 of Pleurodeles waltl. NCBI lineage: Eukaryota > Metazoa > Chordata > Amphibia > Caudata > Salamandridae > Pleurodeles > Pleurodeles waltl. The sequence continues at coordinate 855,257,284 of NC_090443.1, forward strand.
TTGCTGGCAGTGGTTGGTGTCTTGCCATTTGCACCTCATGGATGCTTGGCTGGACATCCATCTTGTTGGGGGGGGGGGGTTGCTGCTACAGAGGCAGGGGTGTCTGAGGCAGGTCCTTCCCCTGATAGGCGCTCCCTTCCAGTGGCTGCCACAGATGTTAACAGGACTGGTGTTGCTTGGCCAAAGGAAGGGGTGTGGTGTTGCTCACGGTCCCTGATCAGGGTACTGCTGAGTTCCCTGAACACCCCTGAGAGGGAGGCCAAGATGGTGCTTGTGGCCTCCCACTTTTCCAGAGACTCATGATGAAAAGCCCTCTGCAGCTGCTTGTTCTCCTTAAGTTTGACAAGTACCTGGCCTTGTGATTCTTTACAGACTCCCAGGTCTTGGCTGATGGTGTCCTGGCCAGGACCATCTCCAGTAGCCTCATGTCACTGGCCCACAACATCCCTCCCATGGACACTACCCCCACATGCCTGCACCCTTGGCACAGCTTGCCCCCACCACAAGTTCCAGGACCATCATTATTGGAGGTGTGTTGCTGTGAATCAGGATCCTGGACTGAGGGCATAAGATGGTTATCACAGTCCTCGGGAGACAGGTTTGGGGGGCGAATGGCTGCCTGTGTTGTTGATACAACTGGGCTGGGAGGACTCAATGTGGTCATATTGAGGCTCACTGGTGTTATCTGACCAGGTTGCCCTGATGGCTCGGAACCATCCTCAACGTCTAGATATCCAGGAGTGTTGTCCTCACTGAAGGCTTCATCCATGGGGCTAGTAGCAGTCTCCTGAGTGGTCTTGATTTTCTCAGTGGCAGGTAGACCTGGTAATGTGAGAGATACAATGTTACATGTTGTATTGTGACATCTATCTCCAACGGTTTACAGTGACACATGCTATCATTTGTATTGACCTTAACTTTCAAAACCATGCCAGTTCCTTTTCAGTCAACGAGCTGCAGAATGTATGAGCTCATTAGCACTTGGGAGAATGGTCATAGACTTACATCTTGCCAGAAGTGCAGACAAACTGTGGCTGGGCAGACTGTGGTTTAGATCATTATTTGGCCTAAATGAGAGTTATGCAGGCAGACCCAGGAGTTTGCTGTGTAAGTGATCGTTGTCATCATGTGGTAACTGCATTGTGAATGTGTCTGCTGCCAATACCATTCAGGTGATGCATCTTCAGGCCTTTGATTTTTTCCATAATTGCACACAGGTTGAGCTGTCCTTCCTGTCCACAATATTTTCATTGTAGCTTAGCTGCTGAAGGTTGATCTAGGTGGTTAGCCACATCACAGAGTGTACCATGATCTGTATCTTCGTCCCTCCCAGGTGGATAAACTTCATTTCTGAATTCACAGACAGATGCACAATGTCATATGGGCACTGGCCCAGTTAATGGAGTTACAGGGACTGGCCCTCCTGGGATCTACAGACATGTTACTCCAAGTAGTACACACATAGGTCATCCTCTTAGGTGAGTACACTTCCATTGCAAGTCAACGAACAAGGACTTTTGGACACATGCACACTGGGCTTGTGTTTGGTTTTGGGGATACAAAGCCTTCTGGCCTTAACAGCCATGCCACTCCCTGTAGTTCATGTACTTGTTCTATGTCATCCCCCCAGGTGGGTACACCTCATGTGAGCTTTCCAAAATAAGGGTTTATTTCCAAGTGTACACCGGACTGGTGTATGGAGTGACAGTAAGGGAGCCTTCTGTGAGTTGCAGTCTTGTAACTTCCAGTATTACACACATTATATTGATGGTTTCCTCCCAGGTGTATACACTTCAATTATTCTGTGGTACACTGGTGTATTTTGGGGAAGTACACAGTTTTGTTGCTTGTAGTTAGGGGAGCATTGCCTGCTGTGCATTGTAGTCCTGTCACTCCCACTGCTTCATAATACCTGACAGATGCCAACTTACCAAGTAAGTGCACATCACTAGTGATTTCAAATACTGTTGTCTTCAAGGAAGGGAACACTGTTCTGATGTTTGTAGTGACAGTACTTGTGCCTCTTGGCCTTCTCATTCTTGTCAATGCCTGTATTGCACACACTGTACAGATGTCATCCCTCCAACAGGCTGGCGGTCTTTTTTCATGTATTCTGACCATGGCGGTTACCGCCATGGCCAGCCGCCGCTTCACCGTCCCGACCGCCACGGCGGTAACGACCGCCGGGCTTGAGGCTTGGGTCTCCAGGCCGGCGGTCGACACATACTGCCGGCGGTATTCCAACCCGCCTGACTGCGGCTTACCGCCATGGATTTCATGCGGTTTGGGACCGCCATGAAACCCATGGCGGTAAGCACTATCAGTGCCAGGGAATCCCTTCCCTGGCACTGATAGGGGTCTCCCCCACCCCCCACCCCGACTCCCTCCCCTACCCCCCCCACCACCCCTGCCACCCCCAAAAGGTTGCAGGACCCCTCTCCCCCACCCCGATCCCCAACATATACACACACATACACACAATCACGCACGCATTCATGCACGCACTCATGCACATACACACACCCCCCCGCATTCATGTACGCACTCATGCACATACACACACCCCCCGCATTCATGCACGCACTCACACGCCCCCTCAACATACACACACACACACACCCCCATGCACGCACACAACTCACAACACCCCCCACCCCCCTTCCCTAGCGGACGATCACCTTACCTGTTCCGGTGATCCTCCGGGAGGGGACGGGACCCATGGGGGCAGCTCCGCCGACACCATCACGCCAACAGAACACCGCCACAGCGAATCACAGGTCGTGATTCGCTGGGCGGTGTTCTGTTGGCGTGGCGGTGGAGGTGGAGCTACCTCCACTTCCCCACCTGCCGCCAGTATGGCTGTTGGCGGCTCTCCGTCCGGAAACGGGCGGAGCGCTGCCAGCAGTCAGAATGGCCCGTGCGGAAGACCGCCAGCACTGGCGGTCTTCCGTACGGCGGTCCCTCGGCGGTCTGTTGAAAAGACCGCCGAGGTTGGAATGACCCCCTGTGTTGGCTGAGTGGAGTGAGAGTAGCACTGCCTCCTGGCCTTCTCCGTCCTGTCAGTGCTTGTGCTACACACACTGTACAGATGTCATCCTTCCAAGTTGGTACCCTTCAATGGTGAGTTCAGGGACAAGGGTCATTGGAGCAGAGGACAGTGTGTTGGTTGAGTGGAGTGACAGTAGCAGTGCCTCCTGGCCTACTCAGCCCTGCCAGTGCCTGTACTACACACACACTTTACAGATGTCATCCTTCCAGGTGAGTACCCTTCAATGAGGAATTCAGTGTCAAGGGTCATTGGAGCACAGGACACTCTGTTGGCTGAGTGGAGTGACAGTAACAGTTCCCCCTGGCCTTATCAGTCCTATCTGTGCATGTACAACACACACACTATACAGATGTCATCCTCTCAGGTGGCTATACTCCAATGGGGAGTTGACATACAAGGTAATTTTGAGTAGGATATACTGTTCTGGTTTTTGTAATTATAGAACAGTGCCTGCTGGCTATTGTAATGCAGTCAATCACTGTACTACACAAACTATACAGAGATATTTTTTCCTCCAGGTGAGTCCACTTCACATATGGGATGCCAGACCGGGGTCTATGTACAGGTGGACACCGGTCTGGTGAGTGGGGTGACAGTGAAGGTGGCCAAAGGTGAACAGTGAACATGCATGACATGTAATTTTGGTGACAATTTTAGCGTTGAGGTTTACCAGCCCCCCAAGTAATCCTGTCAATCCCTCAGAATGCAGGATGGCCAAGATCTTCTCCTCCCAGGATGTAAGTTTTAAGGGAATAGGGGTGCCTGGATGCCATGGAACAGGCCTTCCCCCTGACGTCATTCCACATCTTCCTTATGTTGTCGCTTGTGCATGGGGGGGTCTTCAGCATTCATTCTGTTGGCTATCCTTTGGCACATTTCCATTTTCCTGCCAATAGTAGTGTGCTGGACTTGTGCTCCAAATAAATGTGTCTCTACTCTTAGGAATTCATCCACCTCAACTCATCTTCAGTGAAACAGTGATTTTTCTGGGGTGACATGGTGAGGATTTAAAAAGCAAAAGCAAGTGGTGGGAAATTAATAGGCGACAGTGAGTTAATGGGTTTGGAAGTGCTAACGGATGTGATTGGAAATAGGAGTGTATTGAGAGTGTGGTATATGTGCTTAGGGAAAGTTGGGGGGGTGCCTAATCTATGGTTTGGTAACTTTTCGTGTGTTCTGGCTTGGGTGTTTGTCATTGTAAATGCAGTGATTATGGCTAGTGAATGGGTGTATTTTAAGGTGTGCTTTGGAGGTGTGTTGGGTGTGACAATGTATGTCAGCTGTGTTGTTTTCAAATCCATCCAATATGGTGTTGTGTATAACTATGGTGGCTGCAAACCACCGTGGTTCGGACCGCCTATGCGGACCTCCAAAGGTGTCTGCCATGGCAAATTTTGACTCGTAGTACATTCGGTGGTTGGTTGACGGGCTGTCGGTACTGGTGGTCGAACCTCCTGTTTCCCGCCTTTTTGACTTGCTTTTGGCAGTCCTGCCTGTGTAACTTGTAATACCTCGGTCAGTATGTCCACCAACATAGTGGTCTTTTGGCAGCTGTCACAATGGGGTTCTGTCAGTCCGACGGCCAAACTCATATTCAGCCAGTAAGTCACAAACATGGCAGAAGTTGGGGACTGTGGTTTGGCTCTGATCTGCCATTTAGGGAGCTCCACTGCGCACATGGTGGGGAGCTGGGCCACTGCCTTCCAGGATGAGTCTTTTTTCTGCCTGCTCCTGGTGCCATGCTGGGGGACCACTTACTGCACTGTTGGAAAGACTGCTTTTTACATTTTTAACAGTCCCTTTTTTAAATAATCAGCGGGCGTGCTGATGAGGTTGTGCCCATCATTCTTGTCATGTTTCTGTTTGCCTCACAATTTAATGCTGCTTCTTATGCCTATTATAATGGGAGGAATTCATGGATTTCTTGGACATTTTTCTTACTTTTTCCATTATAGACAGTTTTGGTCAACTTGGAGCATGTGTACACCCTGGCAATTATCTTTTGTTATTTTTATGCTGACCTTTATTACAATGTTTGCTTGTCAAAATACATTTTGCCTGCTACTTTTAGACTGCTACTGTGCTCATACTGTTAATGTATGTAACTAAGACCTTATCGAGAAGACTAGAAATGTAAAACTTTATAATTTGATACCATCTGTTTCCACCCATACTTCCACAACCACTACCTATAATTCTTTCGCTGCTCTAGAGAACATGAAAGATACTGTGTGTGCCTGCAAGGATCCCTTCTCATCCTCCTCTATTTAGACTGTTTCCATTTCCTCACCTGCTAATAAAATGCCTTCCAAACTTCCTCCGACCTCCAAATTTCCAACTAATAAAAGAGTTAAAAAAGATCCGCAATCACCTATAAAGTCTATGGCTACAATTTCAATGGAACTTCTTCATGAGGAAATTCAGGGACTTAAACCCTACTTTGAATAAACAATAAAAGGCTTCAACATCTGGACGGTAAATGGATGAACATGGAAGACAGAGTTAGTAAATTGGGACAAAAACGTGACAAATACAAGTATACTGTGCAGGTTTTTAAAGTATTACTGTCACAGGGTCCTTGCCTCTGGATCTGCACGTCGCTGGACAAAAGGCCCACCTTCTGGCGTCACCAACTCAGAAAGCTATTATAGCATAGAGTTATGATGAAGCCAGTCGGGGGGAAGGGAATTAGGATAGGGAACAGCAGGGAGAGAGATCTGAAAAGTAAAGGTTAGAACAAATATGCATTTACTCATTCATAGAAACGTAACTCATGTATAGACTCTTGACTAAATGCGTCTCCGAGATATCAGGTGGAGACCTCTTCTGAAATGAGGGAAAAGCCCCTTCTTTGAAACATGGAACAAAAGTAAAACACGACCTCAGAATCAAGAGATGGCAAGAACTTTGAACTATGATTATACACAGAATATCAATCCTGTAACATCTATGTATTCACAACATAAACCTTTGATCATGACTTAGAAAATCTCAAAGAATTAAATATGCTTTTCACATCTTAAACTTTTCAAAGAATAATGAAAACTATGGTTTGCTTATCTCCAGAAATACTTTCACTTTCACAACAATAAATGCCAAAAGGTTTTACTCATTGAACTTAAAGCGCTTTACTTAATAATACCAGGAAGCGCTTTTACTCAAGTAGCCTGAATCACTTAGATTGTTGTGCCAAGAACCTTTTACTCCTGTGAATTGAAGGCCTTACATCTGTGAACTGAAACGCTTTGAATTGTTGTGCCAAGAGCGCTTTACATCTGTGAACTGAAGCGCCTAAATTGTCGTGCCAAGAGCACTTTACATCTGTGAACTGAAGTGCCTGAATTATCATGCCAAGAACGCTTTACATCTGAGAACTGAAGCACTTGAATTGTTGTGCAAAGAGCGCTTTACATCTGTGAACGGAAACGCCTTGAATTGCTGTGCACAAAAGCGCTTTACATCTATGAACTGAAACGCTTTGAATTACTGTGCAAAAAAGCGCTTTACATCTGTGAACGGAAACGCCTTGAATTGCTGTACACAAAAGCGCTTTACATCTGTAAACTGAAACGCTTTGAATTACTGTGCAAAGAGCGCTTTACATCTGTGAACAGAAAACCTCGAAATGCTGTGCATAAGAGCGCTTTACCTTTTGGAAGTAATAACTTCCTCCAAACTTGGATTCAGCAAGGCCTTACCGCTACGAGTACGACCTACTCGTTGTTTAATGCACCATGGACTGTGGTTAGATGACACTCTGCCATTCAGGAACTCTGCTCTTCTCCAGAGAAACCCCCACAAGGTCTGGCTGCATCAAAGTCTTAAAAATAGTGAGCAACGTGCTTGGGTGTGGCTGGGCTTTACAGGCCTGCCACACCCCAAGATAGCTGCTGCCTCTAAAAACATGGGAATTGTAGTCCCTTCATAGAGTAGCACTGGTAAGTGCATTTTATCCACCAATGTCCTGAACCTGCAGCTCTATGAGCTTTGCCACAGGGCAAACGACGCTGATGGTCACCTTTGGAACAAGAGGGGATGACAAGTGGTGCGCATAACGTGCCGCAGAGTCGCGCAGCGGAGTTTCGGGTGAGACCTGGACCGCGGCTGGCCTTATTCCTGACACTTACAATCTGAAGCATCATACTTGAAAAAACATGCTGCAAACTTGGAGAATTGCAGCAGAAGAAACAACCTTCATATTTATGGTCAGGCACAAAGGTTGGAAGGCTCAGACCCCATTTCTCTCTTCCATTCATTCCTTTCCAAGGTTTTGGATCTTCCAACTTCCCCTCTTTTAAATATACATTATGCACACCATCTTGTTCATTCTTCTCACTCTCCATCATCTTCACAGAAACCCAGAGGAGTTATAATTTTCTTCTTAGAAGATGTTGACCTACTCAAAATCATCAAAGCAGCCACAGCAGACGGGCGTATCTCATGACCTGGATCCAATTTGTTCTTTTCTCAAAACTTTACCAAGTCTACAGCTGACAGGCAGAAGACATTTCTGTACAGGCAACCAGCTTTCAACTCCCTTAATGCCAGATTTGGTCTTTTCAATCTTTGTTTGTTCAAAGTGACATACAATTACAAGACTACAACATATGTACAGCCTTCTCTTTTGCAAATATTTATTGATAGCTGTGGAGAAGTGATGGAAACTTCCAAATTTAATGTCACATACTTTGATTGCTTTTATATTCCATCTGTCAATCTACATTGATACACTCCATCAACTAAATGTTAAGTAACTTGATTAATGTCTATTTCTGCTGATATATCTATATTCTCCTACGTTTGGCATCCCTCCTATGTTTTGAGGAGCATATCAATACAATTTTGTGTGGCTTGGTTTCCCCCTATGTAGGTCGCTCTGTGTTCCGGTTGTGTCACCCTCTTCATGAGGCTCTATCACCCTCAACTATTTGTTTGTTGTATAGATAATTTTCTCAATTAGGCTTTCTGTCTTTTTCTTCTCTTTCATCTTCTTCCTGTTACCTCTTCCCTTATCTCTTTCTTTCACTCTTTCTTCTCTCACTAAAATATCCAGATTTTCTTATCATACCCTTTTATTCTCCCTCTTCATTGCTCACTCTTTAAATATTTAATCATATGTAGATTGTTTTTGGTTTTTGATTGCCTTTGTTATATACAATGCTATTTGTTTATTTCCTCTTCTTATATGACCTTCATAATTATTTTATAGAATATTAAAAATCTAAATTCTCCCATAAAATGACAATTGCTATTATTCCAACTCTCCAAAGTGAAAGGTGAGATTGTTTTGTAACAAGAAAGACATATGTCAGAGAAAGAAGTTAACAAACTAAAAATGTAATGGTTTGGCCATGTGTTTTTTTCCTCAGTGTACAGGATAATATAACGGAGTAGCTATCCTCTGCAATCCATCTTTAGATATCCAAGTTATTTCCCAAGACTCAGATTTAATGGGCAAATTGTGTTTCTGTTCCCATGACTAATACTAAAATACCTGTGACAATTTTTAATGTTTATGCCCCACATGTTTAGACAGATCTTTTCGGGCAGATATTTTATCTAAATCAGTGACACTCACAGATGATTATTTAATTTTTAGGGGTGACTGTTAGACGGTGATGGACCTCTTTATTGAACGCAACTCCAAAACCAAATTTATCCCATCATCCATGCATTCATAACAAAGATGTTTGGAGACTTTGCACCTTTTTACGAGGCTGGCGGTCCTAGGACTGCCAAGCTTGCGGTCGGACCACCGCAATTGTGGCAGTCTGTCCACCACATTACAACCCTGGTGGGATGACTCACCACGAGACCGGCGTTCCTGCCAGGAAAATTTTTCACGAAGGGGTGACGGCGGTCGAAGTTGTAACAAGCCAGGGCGGCACTGAAATCAGCGCCTTCTCACTGATTACAACCCCACTTTCTGCCAGCCTTTTCATGGTGGGGACCAGCATTCTCCCAATCTTGGATTAATTATTTGTTTGTCTCAAAACCTCTTGCACACCAGACTTTAGATTCGGAAATGATGCTAGATTGATTTTAGATCATGTCTTTATTACATTATTAGGTTTAGATCTTCTCCCTAATGCCTATAGAGACAAGTGGTGGAGATTCAATAATTTCCTTCTCCTAGATCCTGATTTTACAGATCGTTTTGAAGACTTTATTAAATACTTTTTTAATGTCACATGTGCCATTTCCCCTCAGACTATCTGGGATACTTTTAATCCTGCCTCTAGAGATTTTCTTATCTCCATAAGAAAAAGACTTCAAGCCGGATTTAAAGTTTGGTTAAAGTGTTTACTCCATCACAACCATGACGAATATCCTGTCTGCCATATTATGATTCCATTATTTTCAAAGGAAACTGTAATACATCGGATGGGGTAACCCGTTCACCAAACTCTAAATCAGGCCCTTCCACTAAGACACTACTTCAGACCATGAAACATATTAAACAGCTAGAACATACATACTAAGGCCCTCATTACAACAGTGGCAGTACATGCTGCCTACCGCCATGCTGACGGCCGCCAACATACCATGACTGCGGCGGTATTCCGCTACGGGTATTATGACCAACACAGAGAAATCCGCCACAATACAGATACCCACACAACTCCGCCAGACCAAAGGTCAGTGATAAACTGGCAATAGCCAAACCCACACTGTTACGACAACAATAATACGCCCACAGTATCACAACCCACGAATCACTGCAGTGGTCTTTCAATCGCGGTAAACCATTGGTACATGCATGCCATCACAAACTCTTCCCCTACCCTCACCCCCTTCACCTCACATATACCGCATTATCACAACCCATCCATCCCAATACCAAGCCCTGCATGCAACACCAAAGCATGGACCCCCAACAAAGACCTGCATGGACACCCATCACCACAGCATGCCCAGTGGAGAGACTCACCCAGCCCACAGAATCACCACTCACACCAGGCAACGCTGACAGGGAAATCACAACCATACAGAGAAACAGACCCATGCACAAGATGGCACACGCCGCAGACACAATAACACAGCATTTTCATCCCCACAGGACCCCTACTCAACGTCACCGGAGAGGAGGTGCCAGCTACATCCAGCCCCCCCCCCGAAGAGGCCCACAGTGACGACAGCAGCTCTGCACGCCTGGATCAGGATGACCAACCTGGCCCATCAGGTTCCCAGCCACAGTTCCAACCCACCACCGAGACTCCCCCCCCAGGAAACAACACCAAAGCACCCACCCAGCAGGCCCAGGCCACTGTCCAAAGGACACATCAATCAGCAGTCTGTCCATCACTACATGGACCCCAGGCAACCCCACAAACACAGGACGATCAGGGACCTGGGGTCAGTGGCAGTAGGCACACGGTTCAGGGACAGAGGCACAGGACAACAGGGAAGCAGGGAGGACTGATGTGCGACAGGGGGAGGACAGGCCCATGGAACCCACTCTCCACGAGGCACTCTCCAATATCCTGGGAGCATACCACCATTCCCAGGAGCCGATGGGCCAGATACTGGCCAAGTTGTAGGAGACCCAACGGCTGCAGGATGGACAATACCTGGGGATAAGGGATGACCTAACTAACATCTACACTATCCTGGTCACCATTGCAGGGGTGCTGGCTGACATGGCCAGGACCATGAGGGAGGCAGTTGCACAACAACCGGTGCCTGACACTAGCCAAACCGATGAACAGCCTTCCACCTCCACCAATGCTAATGGATAGGAGGCCCTGCCACAGGACCAACAGGCCACCAGCACCCCACCCTCTGAAGAAGGAGAACCACCCCGTAAAAGGTCCCCGCGATCCAGACAGAAGCCAAAGAACATTGCCAAGACCCCCGCCAGGAAATAAGACTCTCCTGATTGTCACCCTTGTGTCCCACTCTGTCACCCTGTCCACCTTGAACTGCCATTGCTCCACTTCCTATGCCCCCTTGGACAATGCACCTGTGATACCAAGAAACTGGACTCTACCCTGGACTTTCCTGCACCATCACCCCAGCCCATTGTACATCACCTCTACGTATGAGCAGTGAAATAAACAATCTTGGAACAAATACTAATCTGGAGTCTGTCAAATGATTCACAAATGTATTAGTACAACATTACCAAAGCATTGCAACTCAAAAGTACAGTGAAATATACTTTGGAATGACCTTTGGTGGGCAGCAGGACACATAGCAGGAGCCACAGTGGGGCACACAGATCTCAAAATAGAGATGCCAAAGGTTACAGTCAGTGGCCATACACATAGCGAAATCAGGCTGCCATGTAGAATGTCCAACAGAAAACTGAAATATAAAGTGAACCTAAAGTGTCTTACCTGTGTGTCATTGGAAGTACTGCTGAATAATATTGAGTCTATTGTCAACATCTTCTTCCTCTGCCTCCTCTTCCTCACTGTCCACAGGCTCCACCGCTACCACAAGACCATCTCCAGGCACTTCCTCCTGCAGAAAAGGCACCTGGCGTCTCAAGGCCAGGCTGTGCACCATGCAACAATGATCTGGCACACCTTCTTGGGTGAGTAGTACAGGAAGCCACCTGTCAGATGGAGGCACCGGAACATGGGCTTCAGAAGGCCAAAGGTCCTTTCAATAATCCTCCTTGTACACCCACGTGCCTCATTGTAACGTTCCTCTGCCCTTGTCCTGGCATTCCTCACTGGGGTCAGTAGCCATGAGAGGTTGGGGTAACCAGAGTCACCTGCAAATATCGAGGGACAAATGTTAGACGCACACTAACCCTTAGGGACAACCCCATACCCAGACACCTACTCATACTGTGTGGGGATCTTGGGCTCACCTATTAGCCACACCCGGTGCCTCTGGAGTTGGCCCATCACATATGGAATGCTGCTATTCCTCAAGATAAAGGCATCATGCACAGAGCCAGGATATTTTGCATTCACATGGGAGATGTACTGGTCCGCCAAACACGCCATCTGCACATTCATAGAGTGATAGCTTTTTCTACTCCTGAAAACTTGTTCATTTCTCTGGTGGGGGGGGCACATGTGTACCATCAATGGCACCAATGACGTTGGGGATATGACCCAGGGCATAACAGTCAGCTTTCACTGTTGCCAAATCCTCCACCTTGGGGAACATGATGTAGCTGCGCATGTGTTTCAACAGGGCAGGCAACAATCTGGTCAACACGTTTGAGAACATTGGCTGAGACATCCCTGATCCCATGGCCACTGTTGTTTGGAAGGAACCACTTGCCAGAAAATGGAGCACTGACAGGACAGGCACTAGAGAGGGACACCTGTGGTCTGGCGGATAGCTGACATGAGATCCGGCTCCTATTGGGCACAATCAAGTCTGTATGATAATGTGTCTGTCCTCCATTGTCGCAAAGTCCACCAGGCGTCTGTACACTGGGGGATGCTGCCATCTCATATTCAGCCTCAGCGGTTGAAGCCTATGGAAGAGAACGGTGAGCAGAGGGTCATATTCCCACATCTATTGCACTAATGATGATTTGTTTACTTTACAGAACCAAAATTTTAATCCAACTGTCAGTTGCCGTGCCATTGTCTGCTGTGACGCAGTTAGGTGCCATGCCCTGTGCCCCCTGCAATGGCAGATGTCTGACCTGTGTGGAGGGATGAGTGGAAATTAGATAATTGCGCTGGCATTGTGCACCATTGCTGTAGGCGGTCGAAGACCGCGGCGCAACTTCACATTGGTTATCATTGGGCCCTATGGGTTCCAGGAGCCAATGGCGATGTACACCGGTGATGACGGTATGCTCCGCCGCGGACCTGACTGCCATTTTCTATCTATCCACTCACTTGCTACCTGACCTTCAACAGGAGAGGACCTACACTACAAGTGCTGCTGTGACCTGTGTCTGGAAGAGACAATGGCTCATGTGTCTGGGGAAAGAGCCCCTGCCTTCACTGCGGAGGAGTTGGAGAAACTGGTGGATGGGGTCCTACCCCAGTACACATTACTCTACAGTCCTCCAGACAAGCAGGTGAGTACAATGTGAGCATGATGCGTGGACTATGAATGTATGGAGTGCTGTGTATGTATGCCACATGTGGGGGGGGCAGAGGCGTCCTGGTCAGAGTGCAGCATGTAAGGTGGTCAATGTATGTGCGTCAGGGGATGTGTGGGATCTGGTGGGCAATGAGTATGATGGTCCGGACAGGTAAATAATTCCCTTTTCTGCTGTCTTTTCCCTGCAGGTCAGCGCCCACCAGAAAAAGGGTATTTGGCGTGCTATCGCCAAGGAGGTGCGGACCCTGTAGGTCTTTCACAGGCAGAGCACCCACTGCTGCAAGAGGTGGGAGGACCTGCACCGCTGGGAAAAGAAGACAGCGAAGCCGCACACCAGAAACCCACAGGATCATGCACAGTAGTATATGCCCACTAACAATATTGGGGTAGGAGTGCTTCAGATCCGGCCCAACAAGGGACCTACCCTGCCATTTTTGCCCTGGCCTAGGGGCATCTATATCCCACATCCCCACCCAGGTACCTCTTAACGCGCGCAAAGTCAGGAGTCAGTATCTGTACTCACCCCCTGTGGCTACTGTGATGCCTTCAAGCGCCCATCCAACTCCGGATAGGCCACTGCCAGGATGCGGAACATCAGGGGGGTCATGGTGCGATGGGAACCCCTTCCCCGTTGGAAGGCCAGCCCTAGCTGGGCCACCGCCGTCTTCTTTGCCCAGCGGCGAAGGTGATGGAGTGATGGGAGTGAGGATAAGGGTGGCGGTATGTGATGGCATGCAGGTAGGGTGGGGGATATAATAGTAAAGATATAACTTACCAGAGTCCAGTCCTTCTGCTACTCCTGCGAGGCCCTCAGGTTGCATTATCGCCAACACTTGCCCCATCCCATGTTGATAGTTGTGGGGAGGTGGTAGGGGTCCACTGCCTGTCCTCTGTACAGCTGCCTGGTGTCTTGCTACCACGGAATGCACCTTCCCCCATAGTTCGTTCCACCTCTTCCTGATGTCATCCCTTGTTCTGGGGTGCTGTCCCCACGATGTTGACCCTCTCCACTATTCTCCGCCATAGCTCCATCTTCCTAGCTATGGACGTCTGCTACACCTGTGCTCCGAAAAGCTGTGGCTCCACCTGGATGATTTCCTTCAGCATTACCCTTCTCTCCTCCTCAGAAAACCTGGGTTGTCTTTGGGGTGCCATGGATGTGGTGCAAGTGATATGAGTGAGGATGTGTGGGGTGATGTGTGGGGTGATGTGTGGGGTGATGTGTTGTGGTGTAAGCTGTGATGTACGTGAATGGTGTATGGGTGATGGTGTTCTGTGCCTCTGATTGAGTGGGTGCTTCTGCCTTGTCTCTCTCTGTGTGCTATTGTTTTTCTCTCTGTAAAGGGTTGGGGGTAATGTGGGTGTGTGTTTTATAGTGGTGTGAGTGTGTGGGTGTGGTGTGTGTATATGTGTCAGCTGTGTGTAGTTTTGTGAATGTGTGTGTATTTTGAGCACAGCGGTGTGTACCGCCAATAGTTTACCACGGTTGAAAGACTGCCGCAGTGATTCGTGGGTGATGATGCTCTGGGCGTATTCCTGTTGGCGTGATGGTGTGGGTTTTGCTATCGCCAGTTTATCACTGACCTTTGGTCTGGCAGACTTGTGTGGGTGCCTGTATAGTGGCGGATTTCTCAGTGTGGGTCATAATAAGATTTCAATGAAAGATGTTACTTCATACCTCCTTAAATCCACACTGGGTATTATGGGGGATGAAATAAAGCTGGGAAACCTCTAGCTAGTTCTCTTTAAATTACAAAAGATCACACCAATGTAGAATCTATTTTGTGTCCTGATGAACATATTGTTCATAAAAATAAAGATATATTCACTGATTTTTTAAGTATAATTGCACTCTTTACAATTCTGATGCACATCCTTGTCAGAAAGATATTCACCAATATTTATTTTCTATTAAGATAATCCCTACTTCAAGTATAGATTACTCTTCACTGCATGGCGACATCAATATTCATGATATTCTTATTGCTGTGCACTCTATTATAAAGGAGAAAGCCCTGGGTCCTGACGGATTCCCTCTGGATTTTTGTATCCATTTCTCCAAGTTATTAATTCCTAAATTACATTGGTGGTCATTACAACCCTGGCGGTCGGTGTTAAAGCGGCAGTAAAACTGCCAACAGGCCGGCGGTAAAAAAAATTGAATCACGACTGTGGCGGAAACCGCCAACATAGACATCCACTTTAACACTCCAACCGCCACGGCGGTACAAACAAACACCGTGACGGTAACCGCCAACAGACAGGCGGAGGACAATGTACCGCCCACACTATTACAACCAACCAATCTGCTACCTTTTCCGGGGCGGATTCACCGCAAACAAAAACACAGCGGAAACAGGACTTGGAAGGGAAAACGCTCACCTCTGCACACCCCTCGAGGAACCAGGACGCCATGGAACTGGAACTTCAGATACTCCCAACCTTTATCTTCCTGCTCCTCTACCAGGAGCACGAACGCGGGCGGCGAAGACCACGGTGAGTACTGCACAGGGGAGGGGGAGGGAAAAAACAGTGACACACACACGCAACATCCCCACCCCTACCCTCGCCCACTACAACACACACACTAATACATGTTGATACATTACAGTTACACCCCCAAACCCCCCCTGGAAGAATGCAAGGACAAAATGAAATTTGTCGAATAATTGTGATATATTGAATTACATAAATCAAAAATATTTACAAATATATACATTTATACTATATACAATTATATACACCAAGAACACAAGTCAAAGGGATTCCACCATCACAGTCCGTGGATCACTGGGCCCAAAAGGCATGGGCATGGCCCACACTCAATACCCGAACAAGACGGAGAGAACACTGCAGGGGCATCAGATAGAAATAAAACAGGCACCTCAGGGGGAAGGGAAGGGGGGGGCACCTCAGCCGGTTGAGTGCACGACGCCAGATCCACGAGGGGGCTCCATGCCCACTGTTCAATCCTGGGAAGTGCAAAGCCACAGTCTCTCAAGTCTCTACAGTGGGTGGGTTGCCCACTGATCAATCCTGGGGAGTGCAAAGCCACAGTCTCTGAAGTCTCTACAGTGGGTGGGTTGCCCACTGATCAATCCTGGGGAGTGCAAAGCCACAGTTTCTCAAGTCTATACAGTGGGTGGGTTGCCCACTGTTCAATCCTGGGGAGTGCAAAGCCACAGTCTCTCAAGTGGATGTAACTCTCCACTGGTTCTGGAGGGGGCTTTGTGCCCAGAGTGCTTCATCCTGCCAAGGACTGAGGTAGTGGATGTAACTCTCCACTGGTTCTGGAGGGGGCTTTGTTCCCAGAGTGCTTCATCCTGCCCGTGGCAGCCTCAGTAGCGTCAAAATCATTGGCGCTCACTGGCCTGCGGTTCTGCTGGTAGCGGTCTTGTCCTGGCCTGCGGTGCTGCTGGCGGCGGTGTCCTGGGCAGCGGTTCTGCTGGTGGTGGTCTTGTCCTGGCCTGCGGTGCTGCTGGCGGCGGTGTCCTGGGCAGCGGTTCTGCTGATGGTGGTCTTGTCCTGGCCTGCGGTGCTGCTGGTGGCGGTGTCCTGGGCAGCGGTTCTGCTGGTGGTGGTCTTGTCCTGGCCTGCGGTGCTGCTGGCGGCGGTGTCCTGGGCAGTGGTTCAGCTGGTGGTGGTCTTTTCCTGGCCTGCACTGCTGCTGGCGGTCCTGTCTTGTGCAGCGGGGCTGCTGCTGGCGGTCCTGTCTTGGGCAGCGGGGCTGCTGCTGGCGGTCTTCTCCTGGGCAGTGGGGCTGCTGCTAGCGGTCCTGTCTTGGGCAGCGGGGCTGCTGCTGGTGGTCCTGTCTTGGGCAGCGGGGCTGCGGCTGGCGGTCCTGTCTTGGGCAGCGGGGATGCTGCTGGCGGTCTTCTCCTGGGCAGCGGGGCTGCTGCTGGCGGTCCTGTCTTGGCGGTCTTCTCCTGGGCAGCGGGGCTGCTGCTGGCGGTCCTGTCTTGGGCAGCGGGGCTGCTGCTGGCGGTCCTGTCAGGTGGGGGACTGTCTGTGCTGTGGCTCCTTGCCACACTGGCTGCCCTGCTGCCTGGTGCACTCCATAATTCGGTGACTACTGGCACCACTGGTCCCGCCGATGCTGTGGCTGAGGTGCTAGGTTGGGACCTGGAGAGTCGGGCCCTAGGAGACTGAAGGGGTGGGGGAGGTGAGGGAAAGAGGTCAAGGCAGGCCAGGAAAAGTTTCTTAGGAACACTGGGACGGGTAGCTGGAGGGGGTTTGGGAGTGGAGGAAGAGGTTGTGGTTGTAGGAGGTGTATGTTTGGTGACTTTGGGTGAAGGTGCATGGGCTGTAGCCTGTCGTGAGGTGGATGGCTGTTGGGTGGGTGTGTGGCTGCGTTTGTGTACCTTGGGAGGTGGCCTCACAGACACACTGGGAGAGGACACAGGGGATGTGTGAATGGTAGTTGGGGTGGTGACTGCACGTGAGCGGGGTGTGGTGATGGGTGTGCTGGTGATGGAGGTAGTGGCTGAGGATGTAGTGCATCCAGGTGTGAGTGGAGACGAGACAGGGAGGAAGGAGGGAGATGAGGAGGAGGGGTACAGAGTGGAGGCAGTGGATGTGTAAGTGCCTGTGGGATGTGTGGTGCTTATGTTTGCCAGAGCTTCCCTTGTGTGTTGAGGTATGTGCATGCTGGTCTGAAGGTGTGCTTGGGATAGGCTGAGGTACAGGGGATTGGGTCTGGATGGAGGAGGTTGAAGGGGGGAGGCTAGAGACAGGGACAATGGCTGCCTGACCAGAGTGAATGCCCTCCAGGTATGCATTGGTCTGTTGCAACTGCCTCTCTACACCCTGGATGGCATTTAAAATGGTAGACTGCCCAACAGTGAGGGACCCGAGGAGGTCAATGGCCTCCTCACTGAGGGCAGCATGGGTGACTGGGGCAGGGCCTGAGGTGCCTGGGGTGAAGGTGATGCACACCCTCATGGGTAAGCGGGCATGGGGCAAACGCTGAGGGGCTGCTGGGAGGGCGGTGCTGGTAGGGGGGGTGGTGGCTGTACCTCTAGATGCGGGGGGCTCAGATGGGGCCACCACCGCAAGGGAGCTCCCATCAGAGGAGGAGTCCGTATCGCTGGTGTCAGCTCCTGTCCACGCCGTGGAGCTCCCCTCGCCCTCTGTCCCACTGGTGACTTCAGACTCCGTAGTGTCGGCCTCCAGGGCCATGTGGGATGCAGCTCCTTCCTGCTCCGGTGCCACTGTTCCTCTGCCTAATGATGCTAATGCACACAAGAACAGGGAGACCACAAAAAGGGTGGGGAGGAGACAGAAGAAAGACATGTTGAGTGCATGCACTACCACTACCATTGGCGGACACGACAGACACAGAAGCCCCCTGCACTACGCTGCGCACTTGGAGTCCACTATTCAATCCCTGGGACATGCCTTACAAGGCTATGGCCGATTTCTGCACACATGGATGTCACAGGAGCCTGACTAGGTGTAGTTGGCACTGTACACAGGTGGGGTGGGGTGCCACAGGGCCTGCCTGAAGAAGGGAGCTTAACTACTAAACTCGCCCAGGCCTAGGGGAACCCACAGCCCACCGCCCCCACCCAGACACCTCCAATGCGCGCTGAATCAGCAGAATGAGAGTGTACTCACCCCCTTGTTGCTGCTGGGATGCCCTCAAGCGCCCATCCAACTCCAGGTACGCCACCGCCAGGATCCTGAACATCAGGGGGGTCATGGTGCGACTGGCACCCCTCCCACGTTGGGAGGCCATCCACAGCTGGGCCTCTACCGTCTTCTTGCTCCAGCGGCGAATATCCTCCCATCTTTTCCGGCAGTGGGTGCTCCGTCTGTGGTAGACACCCAGAGTCCGGACTTCCTTGGCGATGGCACGCCAAATGTCCTTCTTCTGGTGGGCGCTGACCTACAGGAATTGTACAGGGGAAAAAGAAAAGTAATTACCAACTGCACCGTCATTGGCCCGCATCCCTACCCTTGCCATGACGCACATGCACTCACCGTCGTTTAATGCACGCCTCATTCTCACCCCCCACTATCTTTCATCCACCCCACTCCACACAGGCATTGCCCATACAGCATGCTCACAGTGTACTTACCTGTTTGTCTGGAGGACCGTAGGGTAGCGTGTACTGGGGGAGGACCCCATCCATGAGTTTCTCCAACTTCTCCGTGCTGAAGGCAGGGGCCCTTTCCCCAGACACACGAGCCATTGTCTCTTCCAGACTGAGGTCACAGCAGCACTTGCAGTGTAGGTCCTCTCCTGTCGAAGATAAGGTATCGAGTGATTGAACAGGTAGAAAATGGCAGTCACATCCGCGGCGGTGCGTACCGTCACCGTCGGCGTACATCGTCATTGGCTCCTGGGACCCATAGGGTCCAATGTTAACCAATGCAGAATTGCGTTGCGGTCTTCGACCGTCTACCGCGACAGTGTACAACGTCAGCGCAGTTACCTCATATCCCATTGTCCCACCTTACAGGTCAGGCAGCCACCATTTCATGGACCCACATGGCATTATTTTTGACTGCGTCACACATACCTAGGCCTTGCATAAACACTCATACAGGGAAATGTCGAATTGCAAATATTTTCAGAGTAAGCTGTGTTTACGTACCTCAGAGTTGGTTGACTCTCTGCTCGCTGTTCTCCTCCATAGGCACCGTCCGCTGGGGCTTGTGAGGAGATGGCGGCATCCTCCGGTGAATAGACCGCTGGTGGACCTGTCGACAATGGAGCAGTGACATGTGATCATCACCTACAGGCTTGATCGTGCCACAGCCCTAGAACTGTGTGCCCAGTTGGAGCCAGATCTGATGTCAGCTATCTGCCATCCCACAGGAATCCCCCCTCAAGTGCAGGTGCTGTCAGTACTCCATTTCCTAGCAAGTGGGTATTTTAAAACTACAGTGGCCACAGCATCAGGGGTGTCCCAGCCTATGTTTTCCAACGTGTTGTCCAGAGGGTTGTCTGCCCTGCTGAAACACATGCGCAGCTACATCGTTTTCCCAAAGGTGGAGGATTTGCATACAGTGAAAGGTGATTTCTATGCCCTGCGACATATCCCCAACATCATAGGTGCCATTGATGGGACACATGTGGCCTTGGTACCCCCCGCAAGAGTGAACAGGTGTACAGAAACTGGAAGAGTTACCATTCCATTAATGTGCAGATGGTGTGTTTGGCAGACCAGTACATCTCCCATGTTAATGCAAAATTCCCTGGCTCAGTGCATGACGCTTACATCCTGCGGAATAGCAGCATCCCTTATGTGATGGGGCACCTCCACAGGCACCGGGGGTGGCTATTAGGTGAGCACATGGACCCAATACAGTGGGAATAGTTGTCTGGGTCTGTGGATGTCCCTATGAGTTAGTGTGTGTCTAACAGTTGTCCCTCGCCATTTGCAGGTGACTCTGGTTACCCCAACCTGTTATGGCTACTGACCCCAGTGAGGAATCACAGGACAAGGGCAGAGGAACGCTACAATGAGGCCCATGGGCGAACTAGGAGGATTATAGAGCGCACCATCGGCCTCCAGAAGGCCAGGTTCCGGTGCCTGCATGTGACAGGTGGTTCCCTATTCTACTCACCAAAGAGGGTATGCCAGATCATCGTGGCCTACTGTAAGCTTCATAGCTTGGCTTTGCGTCAACAGGTGCCTTTTCTGCAGGAGGATGGTCCAGATGGAGTTGTTGTGGCAGCTGTGGAGCCTGTGGACAATGAAGACGAGGAAGCAGAAGAAGAGGACATCGACAACAGGAACACGGTGATCCTGCAATACTTCCAGTGAGACACAGGTAAGAAGACAACACTGCCTGCTACATCTAATTTAAATCTACTACCTCTCTACTGTCTGTCATGTTCACCCAGTGTATGGTCAATGAGTTGTCATTTTCCCTTACGATTTCACAGATGTGGGTCCCACTGTGTGACATCTGCTTTGTTGCCTCATGAACTTGAGCTGTGTGACATAGGTATGTTGACATCACATTTGAAAGAGCATTTTGCCACTGTAATTGCTAATACACTATTTTGAAATCACAGACAGACTCCTGATTGTTTTGAGCTTTAAGGGTGTTTATTTAAGTGCTCAATATTGGAGGGGGTTGTAAAATGGTGAGGGGTGATGGTGGAGGAATGTCCATGGCAGAGTCCAGTCTATTAGTCTCACAGGTGCATTGTCCAAAGGGGCATAGGAAGTGGAGCTGGGGCAGTTAAAGGATGGACAGGGTGATAAGGTGGAACAAATGGATGACAATCAGGGCAGTCTCATTTCTTGGCGGGGGTCTTGGCATCATTCTCTGTCTTTGTCCTGGATCTCAGGGACCGTTTGCGGGTGGTTCACCCTCTGCAGGGGGTGGGGTACTGGTGTGGTGGTCCTGTGGCCGTGCCTCCTGTCCACTAGCGCCGGCGGAGGTGGTGGGCAGTTCATCATCCAGGCTAGTGTTAGGGGCCCCTGTTGTGCCACAGTGTCCCTCCTGGTGTTGACGAGTTCCTTCAGCACCCCTACAATGGTGCCCAGGGTGGAATTGATGGATTTGAGTTCCTCCCTGAACCCCAAATACTGTTCCTCCTGCAGCCGCTGGGTCTCCTGAAACTTGGCCAGTACCATTGTCTCCTGGGAATGGTGGTAGGCTCCCATGATGTTGGAGAGGGCCTCATGGAGAGTGGGTTCCCTGGGCCTGTCCTCCCCCCGTCGCACAGCAGCCCTCCCAGTTCCCCTGTGTTCCTGGGCCTCTTTCCCCTGAAGCCTGTGCACACTGCCACAGCCCCCAGGTCCCTGTTGTTGTTGGGGTGGTGGGTTAGCCTGGGTTCCCTGTAGTGGTGGACACGCTGCTGCTTGACGTGTCCTGGGGACAGATGTATGGGCCAGCTGGGTGGGTGCTGTGCTGGTGTTTCCAGAGGGGGGAAGGTCTGTAGTGGCTTGTGCCAGTGTGAGGGGAACCGACTGTCCCGAGGTCCCAGATGGGCCGGGCTGGTCGCCTAGATCCAGTTGGACAGAGCTGCTGTCATCACTGTGGGCCTCTTCTGTGGGTGGAGTGGACATGTCTGGACCCTCCTGTCCGGTGACGTTGGGTAGGGGTCCTGCAGGGGTGTAAAGGCATGATTATTGCATCTGGGTGTGCCATGGTGTGCAATGGGTGGGTGACCGTGTACCCCAGTGCTTGCATTCCTGTGTAGGACCTTGTGTGATGATGGTTTAGGGGGTGTATGGGTATGTGCAGTGGCCATGCTTTGGTGATGGGTGTCCATGCATTGGTGTTGCATGCAGGGCTTGGGTTTGGGATGTGTGGTTTGTGATATTGGGACATGTGTGAGGAGTTGGAGTGATGGGGGTGAGGGCGAGGGACGGGGTATGTGATGGCATGCAGGTAGGGTGGGGGATGTCATAGTTAAGATTTGACTTAACAGAGTCCATTCCTCCAGCTACTCCTGCGAGGCCCTCAGGACGCAGTATAGCCAAGACCTGCTCCTCCCATGTTATTAGTTGTGGAGGAGGAGGTCGGGGTCCGCCGCCAGTCCTCTGTACCGCGATGTGGTGTCTTGAGACCACGGAACGCACCTTCCCCCGTAGGTTGTTCCACCTCTTCCTGATGTCATCCTGTGTTCTTGGATGCTGTCCCACTGCATTGACCCTGTCTACGATTCTGCGCCATAGCTCAATCTTCCTAGCTATGGAGGTGTGCTGCACCTGTGATCCGAATAGCTGTGGCTCTACCCAGATGATTTCCTCCACCATGACCCTGAGCTCCTCCTCAGAGAACCTGGGGTGTCTTTGCGGGGCCATGGGGTGGTGTGGGTGATGTGTGGGGTGGTGTGGATGTTATGTGAGTGATAATGTTGAGTGCCTGTGGATGCTAGTGTTGTTGATGGTGGTGTTTCTCTCTGGCCTTCAGTCGCAATTGTGGTCGTAGGGGTTTGTGGGTGATGTGGGTGTGTGTTTTATATTGTATTGAGTGTGTGGGATCGGTGTGTGTATGTGTATTAGGTGTGTTTATTTTGAATTGTCCAATGTGGTTGTGTTTTGTAAGTGTGTGTGTATTTTGAGCATGGCGGTGTGTACCGCCAATGGAATACCGTGGTTGAAAGACCGCCGCGTGGATTCGTGGGTCGTGATAGTGTGGGCGTATTCCTGTTGGCATGACGCTGTCGGTTTTTTTATCGGCAGTTTATCACTGACCTTTGGTGTGGCGGACTTGTGTGGGTGTCTAAATTTTGGCGGATTCCGGCTTTGGGTCATTATGACCGTGGCGGAATTCCGTGGCCGCGGCGGTGTGTTGGCGGTCTTCTGCATGGCTGTAAGCAGCTTTTACCGCTAATGTTGTAATGACCCCCATTGTCTTTTTACATACTTTGTATCTGCTAATTTTGTGTGGGTTCCTTTCAAGATGTTTTAATCTATTTTATCCCAAAAATAAAGACCAACAATTATGTAAAAAATACATGCCAATTTCCCTCATTAATTTGGATTACAAAATGTCTGCTAAGATTCTTGCCCTATGCCTTGACCCTCTGCACTGTAAGGTAATTGAACAAGAACAATCTGGCTTCATTAGAGGACAACACATTTCTAATAATACTAGACTATTTTTTAAAGTTTTGATTAAGTCCAGAACTTATGATTGGCCGCTGGCAGTTATTCACTCTTCACTCTTTCTTGGTTTGCTTTCGGTCCAAACATTAATTATTCTAGTTTCTTTACTAAACTCCTCTCCTGAAGCCTCAGATATTGGCAATGGTCTCACATCCTCACCGTTTTCACTTCACCAAGGCATTTGGCAAAGCTGCATTCTCTCTCCCTTATTGTTTGTTCCTGCCCTAGAGTCCTTCCTGTCTAAAATCCATATGAATTCATACATTCATGAATTCCAATATTGAGACAAACAGTTAAAATTGTACATGGATAATATTCTTCTTTTCATGTCACATCCACAAACCTCTTGACAATCCTTCTTAATGGAACTCGCAAATTTAACTTCTCTTTCGGGATACAAACTCAATGAAGATAAATGTAAGATACTAATGCTAAATAAATGATGTTTTCATGCAGATTATATGACTTCTCATTTCCATTGGAATCAACATAAAATCATATATCTATCTATTTTTTTGGTTCACTACTTCTATCAAAGGGATGGTTGTTATTATAGTGAAAGTTGTTTTCGCAACTCTATCTTCTCTCACTTCGATATGGAATCCTTTATAGTTATCTTGGTGGGGATGATTAGATATGCTTATGATGTTGTTTCCTCTAATACTCTTTTAGCTTTCCAACAGTTGTACTTACATTCCTTGTCCTCACTTTAAAAAATGTATTCTATTCTTTCCATCTTCTTGTGGAATAGCCCTTGCATGTCTCTTCAAAAACTTAAAAGCCCTATGCATATGGGGGGGGGGGTCCATTTCCCTGAATTTCATTCTTAACACACAGCGTTTTTTTCTCAAACAAGCCTCTTTTTCACTATTTGAAGATGATCATGCCTTACCTCCCCTGTAGTTGGATTTTGAAAACTGCTTCTTCATCCCTTCACTTTTTGAGAATTTGTAACCTTATAGAAACCTCTATCTATGTCCCTCCCTATTCTAAAAAATGCTTGTAAACTCCCACATCCTGTTTTTGCCTCCTATCACACCATAAGAGAGCAATTTATTCTTTCCTCAATATTTCATAATACATATGTTAAAATAAACAATAAAATTATGTTTTGGAAGTCTTGGCATGACAAAGGTTTGTGATGGGTACATCAACTCTTTGATAATGATTTTGACTTCCCTTTGCACAAGCTCAACTATGTTTTCCTTTCCTTCCGCTTACCATACTAAATATATGGTGTCAATCTCTGTGGTCTACATAAGATAAGGAAAACTTCCACATAATATTACTCTCACTACTCCTAATCCTCAACTAACCATGTAATTGTTAACCTACTATCGGAATCCCAAATTTATGATAAAACAACCTCTTCCTCAAAAGACCAATAAAAACATAAGTGGAATTACAATGAGAGCATGACTTAAACTTCTCTTTTACAATGAATTTGTGGAACAAGATTTGGCTTACGCTACGGAAGTCCTCTTGAGAAGCTAATACCATTCAAACTTTATTTTGATGACCCCAGCCATTTTACATAGGGGAATCCCAAATATTCCCTCTTCTTAGTGGTCATGCAATGACACTCCCTCTGACCTCAAACATATGATATTCGATTGCCCCTCTACTAATCATTTTGTTTCAAAGTTTGAAAACAGACATATGCTATTTTCACACGCAAATCCCTTAAAAATATATTTGTAGGTATTATCTCAGATGACTAGTCATCTCATTCATCTAAAGTTGATCTTTACAAATTTACTTCTTGGAGGTGTCTTTCAGCAGATTACGAGAGCCTGGAAACACTCCTTCAAAATATCTTTACAATTCTTGACATGTTGTTTGCTATGATCATAGACTAAATAGAGCGTATGTCAACTCGCTATCTCTTACTAATATAAGAGACACTCTTCGGTTATGTGTAACAACTTTCCTTGACTATATTGCACAATTTACCAATTCACATAATCCTCGAATTTAAAAGATTTCCAAACCTCCTTGCCTCTTTACTATATTTATGCACAGATGATGAATATCATTTTCTGACTATATTGTTATTAATGTACATTATTTCCTACTTTTAGCAGTGATATTGTTTTTATGCATTTTTTAATATTGTATTGTATTGTATTGTAATAGTTTTTATATAGCGCTTACTACCCCTGATGAGGCGTCGAAGCGCTTTTCGGCGAGTAGCACGCTTCTCCGGAACCCAAAAGGAATTAGTGGTGGATTAGTGTAAGGAAATATGAGAACAGTTTTAGTATCATTATGAGTTAATTTGAACCGCGGATATGTGAGTTTGTGGTACTGTTACATCATTATCTCTTTCCCCTTTACCATTTTCTTCTTTCTATCCTGTTCTCTCCTTTCTCTTCTCTGTTTCATATTAGGTTTCTCTTTTAATTACTGAGGTCCTGATTTAGAGTTTGGTGAGATGGATATTCCATCAGCCGAAATCTAAATCCCATAGGATATAATGGGATTTAGATTTCAGCGGATGGGATAGCCATCACTCTTGTGCCGGAGTAACCCCTCCTTAATCAGGTCCTTTGTCTTACATGATTGTATGTTATTCTATCACATTACATTAACTGCTAAAGAAAATGTATCTTTAAACGTTAAAGAAAACTGTGGCAGATTTCCCATTCACCACATTATAAGCGCATTATATCCTATTGTACTTGTATTATGGTGGACAGCACATTCATCACATTGCAACGAAGTAACCCCATCAACTAAACTCTAAAACAGGCCCTATGAGGTAAACAGGAGTGGCAAACTCTGTGCATCAGTACCGTACTGACACACTCTGTCAGTGCTGCACAGTAATTAGTTAATCGCCATGAAATGGGGATTAGAAGAGAGAACCCGTTTTCCCCGTCAAAATATGCAAAGAATTCTCAATTCGGAAGGAATTGCTGGTCAAGTTTAGTACCCGCTGCGAGCAGGTGACCAATGAAAGCGGGAAAACCATCCAGCCTTTGTGGTAGGGAGAATGGAGTGGTTAGATCTTCTTTGTCAGGACAGGTTTTGGGCTGGTAAAGGGAGAACTCCATGATTCACCCTTTAACAGGAAGATGTTAGGTGGGAGCCTTGATGTGTATGTGCCCCGGGCCTGTGATTTTACAATCTGTGTTTTCTAGCTGGGAAAATGGGGCATAGTGTTCCCCTACTTAGAAAGTTCACTTGCTGGTATAGCAGGTCATTTGTAATCTGCCAGAATGGTATTTAACCTTTGAACACTGTTCCGCCCAACTCATAATTAATTGAGGGCCATTAAAGAGTAAAGTCATAAAATTAGTTATTTTACATTACTGGCATATGCCTTCTTAATTCTTAAACATTATACTATTTGCATATCCCTTCTTAATTATTATTGTGATTTTCAGAAAGGACAGCTGTTAACTGGGCCCATGTTATAAATATGGGGGTCAGATAGGAGCACTAAACAGGTTTGGAATTTCGGGCCTCTATTTATGAGGGCTGACAATTAGGCTTGCAACCAGGAAGGATGGTTGATTTGTAAACCTCCTCTGTTCAGTATCCAATAAATGCTCCTGAAATACATGCAAGTGATCACGTCAGAGGGCACTAATAGACTGCGCAGTCTACTACACTGAAAAGAATGACCTGTTTCCTGCCTTGACTCAGCTTCAGCGTGAGGCAAGCTAGTGTCTAGTAAGGGAAACTAGTGCTGCAGGTGCTCCAGGCGTACTATGACCATTGGGTGGGCCCCCTCTCCGCAGTACTCTCTGTGACAAAGACTCTGTTGTGCTGCTTAACTGAAAGCTTTAATGTAGATCACCTGTGTACATTTCTGTGGGTAGTGGAAGTATGGCACATTCTAAAATGGATGCTCCGACGTTTTGACCATGTATGACACAGGTAGGTTGGGAGTAGCACCGTTTCTCATATCTGGAGCTGTGTGGGACAAAGGTCAAGGCTCTTGGAAACTGCTTCTGCTTCTCCTGCCCAAGATCACCTTGGTGTGATGGTCATCTATGAATCAGACATTCTGGGGATAGCTAATAGGATGTGGGATAACAGAAAGAGGAAAAATGAGTTAAGATTGGAGGACTTTTGGAGAGAGAGGCTGTAGTCTTGATCTGAGCTGCATATGAGCTCGAAAACGGTCCAACGATCTAGTGCCCAAACAGATTTGTGTGTGGAATCTTTGGCGCACTCTTGGAAGCTTGTCACAAACAGCAAGGCCTTCATCAGCTGAAGGTGGTTGTGACAATTAAATAGCAACACCAAGACAACATAGAAAAAAGTAAGATTCCCAACCCAAATACAAGTTTGTGAATAAAATGAAATATAAATGAAGTGACTATGATGTTAAGCTCAGGAGGTAGTCAAAAACCACATCGGGATGTTTTTTGTATTGATAAAAAAGGTCCTAGATCAGTCCAAGACTCTATTTGCCCTCTGGGCCCTAGGAGTCCAGATTCTCCAATACTCAGAGGCCCAAATAATAGATTTTAGAGTCAGAGATTGAAATGGAAGCAGAGGCATTTCTCAGTTCATCTCGAGGCAGCCATGAATTGTCCAACACCAATCTTTCTTTTCACTCTGGAGTACTCTAATGTGAGAGAGATGGAAACAGTGTTTATAGGAGTAACCACGAGCGCTTTAATTTATTCCTCGCAATCGTATTATCAGATGTCCCACACAAATCAATGCCTCCGTTGTAGGCCTTGTTTTAGCTGTTTGTCGACACGTAGACACAATTTAATAGCGACTTAGAGTGGGGTTTGTGGCTGCCTCTTTCCCGAGATTCAGGGGCTTTCGTGTCTACCTTAGTCCGCTGCTCCTTATTCAGTAGCTTTCTTCCCTGTTCTTGTGTTTGTCTCACCCAAGGGGCATTTCGATCTCACTCTGTTTTGATTGGATTATATGTATGTTTTGCTGCTGATGGCAGAAAAATGCATTGCTGTCCTTGACGTCCATTTTCCTCCCCCCTCTAAGTATGAAGTTAGAATAAAAGGTAAATCTACTCCTTTGGGTGCAGCTCCCCTACACTGCCTCTCTCACGCAAATCAACATCGCCAGAATCCATTCTCTTTTCATTGTGTCCTTGTGTCCTTGCCTTTAATGTGAATAGGCAAACATATTTCCAGCAAATTTCAGTAGGCTGTTGTACAAGACAAATATATGGATAGAAATACAAATATAAATATGTAATTGTATATTGCTCATGGTGGGTATGTCATGGGGAAGAAGGAAAGCAGAGGTGTGTAAAGAAGAAAGTGGATGATTGGGCAAGATTGGTAGAGAAATGCAGAAACAATGAATTATCACGGGAGTTTTTAATGTGGAAATGCAGGGGAAGTACTAATCCTAAGCAAACAATAGTTTCTGATTAGGTAGCACATTCCAGCAGTTAAGTGGGGCATAGAAATATTATTTTAAGGTGGTATGGCAAGGGATTTATTATTGAAGGAGAACCAGACTAGAGTTTGTCCTATCTACCTAACAGATAGTGTCCTTGGTCTGAATATAAAGTAGTCTTAGCAATCCATTTTACAATATAATCACGACGGAGAAAAAATATCGTTATTCTGCTTCATGAAAGAAAAGTAATATTATTGCACCCAATTCACCCGTGTTGCATTGGTTCATTTATTGTGAATGTGAGTTTGTTCTTTTTGTTTCGAATAGGTTTCACTGTGGTTAACACTTAATTGTATTTGCATAAATGATTATAATTAGTATAAAAATGGAAACTGTACTAATTACTTAGAATTGATTTCCTGTAATTCCTTTTATTCATGGTTTGCTGCTTTTCACTGATTTTGTATTTTCACACACATACACACAAATATATTATCTTGTGCATTTAATTTGACTTCTTCTGTTGTGAAGAGTTCACATCATGTGCGCAGAGTAAAGTTCTCCCCATTTGAAGTTAATTTTATTTGATGCTCTCCAGGACCACTGTGTGTCATTACTCCTGTCGGCACTTGATTACAATGCTTATTATTCAAATAAGCTCACTCTTCCTTACTACTGAATTACTGTAGATGTGCTGCCAAGGAATTCCATGTTTTCCTGGAAATCACGTGTATCATATTAAATTTAGAACTTTATGGGTATGCCTAAAGCAAAGTAAAGAGTCCCTATGGAGTAGGTGATGTAATTAGGAGCAATAGAGGAGATATCACATGCCATGCAAGAGAAGCAAATGACCTAATGCTCCACTGACTAATCCAATCAGTGTTTGAGAAAGCGTTTTGTGAAGTTGGATCAGTCACTTACTCTGACAAAGTTTGTAAGAAACCTAATGGTGAACAGGAACCCTTAATCCTAAATGTACTGAAAAATGGGAAAAATTAAACACATGCAGAATGGAAATAAGTAATATGTTTAATTAACCTTACCTACAGTTTTCCACTACTTTTGGAATAGCTACTCGGGGTGTCATTGACTAAAAGAATGTTCTCCTGCGACCCAGTAACACTGTCATTGGCATGCCGGATTATTACTTGGAAATTAACATCATAGGCCATCTGTTGTATTTGACGTGCCCAAGGTCTGTTCCAGAATGATTGTCTAACATGGAGAACATGCATAACGTTCCTCAAACCTACACCTGAGAACCTCTATCATTGCAAGTCATAAAGAAAGGTGCTTAGTGCGGAAGCATGCAGCATATATTTACATATCAGTTTACCTCTATGTGGATTAATTCAACAAAATTTGCAGGCAAATGTTCGTACGGCCTCTGGATAGAATAACTATGAAGAAGTAATGAAAAGCAAGAATTGGCAAAGCCAATAGGTCTGCACTTTGTGAAAGCTGAATTAATTAATAATAAATCTGCATTGTTTAGTAACTAAGAATTTACATGAATTAGGTTAATATAGAGAAGTCGGGTGTTTTGGAAAATATGCCCACCTAGGTGGCAGCCGTGACATGTACAATCTTAATAGAGAAATAAAATATTAGATCTATTAGTGGACCATACTAATGTATTAATGAAGTGTATTTGCTTAAATATATATAACAGAGAGTAACTGTGAAATTATGAGCCTAGTCGACAAGTCCTCATGTTAAACTTCATGGCATAATTAAATGTTCGTAAATGTTTTCTGTCTCATCAGAATTCATACTTGTTCTTTGTTCACACCGAGCTAACCAAATAGATGTGTAATGTTGCAATGTTAAACTAGTTGATGTCTTAAATTTTCTTGTGAGAACTGTCAGCTGTAATGCGATGTACTAGCTACAGATGCATTTGTATCTTTGGTGCGAGAGAAACTGAAGTTCCCAGGACGTGAAAGTGGCTTCACTGACTGGAGTTTTGATTGCAACTAAAAAGTTACCTGACAAAACTGGTGAAGGGATCAGGAGAAGAGGAGCCAATCATCGATGTGTGAAAGACTGTCTAACTATATCATGATTTAAGAATTAATGTTTAATGGTTCTACTGTGAACACTTGATGCTCTGACCAATGACAACTTGATAAACTGCCTGTGTGGGTTTGACTTAGCCCGACTGCACTTACCGGGAGCAGAGCAGTTCCTGATGTCCTTTCTTCCTAGGCTTTAGCCTATTCGCCTAATTTTGTTAATTCTATTGATGCTGTTTCATTAGTATGATGCCCTTTCTACGTTGGTTCAGTTAATTTAGAGCCCAGTCATGGCTGAGCCAATCCACTTCACTTTCCCCTGCCAACGCTGACCAGACGGATGTCCAACCGACGAAGAAATCACAGCTTGCTGATCCATTCAGCAGAGGTATAAATGCAATTGTCTTTGCTATAGTTCTTTGTTCTTTTCTTTAGATACCAACTGCTATTTTGTTAGAGCCCTAGTTAGATGTTTTCCATATTAAATTTTGTCTAATTTTTGCATGAAGCCCAAACATGCTCTTCACATTAGAGGATTAGTTAGTGTGTCTATGTTCAACAAATGTTATTAACAAAGGACTGATTTTATTCACCTGTCAAGTTTAGATATATGCCATTTCTAAGTTTCAGTTATTATTGTTGTTAATTTGTACGGTAACTCTTGAATGTTTAATGACAAATGCTTTGGTAAGATTAAGATAGATTTTTCTGCCGCTTTGGTCAGCCTGTGTTGTTTGTATATGTTTATCATTTGGCTTTAAGATTACTTTACGTGCTGTTAGTATTGTTAATCTAGGGAAATACATTTGCTAACTTTACCAAAAGGTGTCGTTATTCGTGGACACAATTGCCATGGTGTGTAAAGTTTACTGACTCAAAGTTTCAGATAATGAATTGTTAAGACAAGTTGTATTGTTGTTGGTTTGGTCATGAGTAAAATTTGTGCCCATGGTGGATCACTCTTAACCGAGTCAAAAGGTTCATCGAACCTCTCATGCGTCCCCTTATAATTAAATTATTAGGGACCAAATAAGTACTGTTAAGTATTGGAAACAATGAGAATGTGGGGAGGCAATGATTGGAAGATTTATTTAAAATATTCCACACTTTATTTATATTTTAGAAATGGGAGTACAAAGGGTAAAATGTGAAATTCAGCACTTGTTTTGAAGTGGATATTTCTGGGAAATAACTTCTACTCTCAGAAGATGGAATGAAAGCAATTGCAGGTAGCAACTTTGGTTCTGTCCGTATAAACTCCACAAACTCCTTTAGCAGCAAAGCCTTTCTACTTTGTCAAGAGGGAGAAGTAGGTAAAACCACCAGTGCATACATAACTTGCTTTCTTCATTGTTAACATCAACTGCATCTATAAGGTGTTTTCTACATAAATGTAATTTTGGACTGCTGCAAGAATCTAAAAAAACTCAGCCATTTTCAGGGAAGTGCATTGTTTGCATTCTAGCTCAGCCGGTGCTACAGGATGTTAGTCAGGCAGAAACCAACATTTTTGGCATTAATTAATGCACACACCTTGATGAGCATGTAACATGGGGCAAACAAGGTGTATTTTACAGGAAAGTTACTAAAATCTTTCACTGCATAAACAATCATGATCACTAACACATTACTGGATGACACAAAATGCAAAAGGGAAACTTTCTCTCATCCTGCAACCAGTCATGGTCACTACCACTGGCAAATGCATGAGGCAACACAGCACATTTCAAGATGAGCTAGTTATTCATCCTAGTCAAGACCCAGTCACCTTGCTAACACCAGAATGGGGCAACACTTCTCTCACCAGCCACCCAGTACTGCACCAACATCTAGCAGTGCTAGCTGTGCCAGATGATTCTTTTGGAAAGCATCCATAACACACAAAATTTCAGATTTATGTTTGTGAAGGGCAGTCCAATCTCTCTGTGATGGGTTTTGTCTCTGACACAGCCACGCTACGTTGGCATTCACCGATTTGCAGCAACCCAGAAATGAAAGATGGTATAGGTAGCTGATCCTAGATTCTCTTTGGATGCCATTCCTTACATCTCTCTGCAGCATGAGTGCAAAGAAATGGAAGTGAGTATGGTGGGACCAATCTTTGTAATTACAGGTGATAAGTAATTGAAAACAGATTAAAAAAATGGAAAAATGGAGAGACCAACATATTAGCATTCCAAGGATGTCATGTTTCTGCATCACTATAGATTAAATGACAAATAATTAACAAATGCTGTTAACACTCTAATTAACATAATAAGAGGGTTGATGAGTAGGATTGGAGCTATCTAAGTCTTCATGAGACTACGTCCAAGCCAATCAAATAATCCTACAAAAGACAGAGTTGTGAATTTTCCCTTTTAATCATTCACTCAAATTTTACGCTAATCTTTAAGCCATATGCACGTATGTAACTGATGATATAGCAACATCTCATGGGCGACATTTAAAACTGGAGGAGGAACATCTCTTCTATAGAACAATTTCTTGAATTTTGGTGCAAGTAGGTCCATTATAGACTTATCTAAATGTTACAATACCCTTACAAAACATAATCAGTTGCAATAAGATTTCAAAACAAAACCATAAAGTAATACTTAATACCAGTAAACCAAAAAAAACATATACATGTTGCCCGCTTGCTAGGAAAATGGGTCCGGAAATCAAATTCACCATGAAAAAGGAAATAGCACCTTATAAACACAGCCAATCATACAGTGAGATCGTTTTTTTGACAAGCTACAACCTTCTCCTGGAATCAGCATTGTTTATCATTGCACATAGAACAAACACCACTATGCCTGGTTTGTTCTCATTCACAACAGGACTGATTGTCTCATGAACTTCAATTGATTAACCTAATTGCACACCTTCATGAAGCAGAAAACATTAGATCTCATTCTTGTTCTTCTTATATCCAAAATTTTAACATAATCCTAATGAAACCTAATAAAATCAACAATATATTTATCAAAATACAGATCACAGCACATGGTGCATAACACATTGAAATACAAAATACATTAAAAGTCCCTTTTTCTGATGCATGAACAAAGTACAAGATCATTGGCAAAATACAATCATAAATAAAATAACCAAATAAATACAAAATCTCACTTGTTGTACGGTATCTCACACCATGCAAAGTCCTATTGATACTCACCTAATCCACTCATTAGGTGACACACACACGATACTCTGGCAATACTCCAAATTCGCCATGATTTTGCAACTTTCCGTTATCAAAAGTGTTCATAGGAGTGAGTCCAAACCAATCCAATAATCATAGATAAAACAGAGATCCAAATGAAACCGTATAGTTTTATTCAAAATTAAGATCATTACAGAATACAAAAAAGGGTTAGTTAACCAATAGCAGTCAACGTCTCAATAATAATTGAAAATCAAATAATTTGAGAGGTCAGTATAAGTTCCACTTTAAAGAAAGGAAGTAGCCAGAACAAAGTAAAGTTCTGCGTGAGTACCAACAGAGTTTTGCATCCAAAGGAAGGCCGGAAAGACCAAGGGGCATATTGAATAATAGTGGCACTGCACACAGTGCAGCGTCACTTTTCTTGCGCCCTTTATCGCCCCCCTAATGCCACTATGTGTGCAGTGTACTTAAAATATGTCACACCATGGCACAGGGTATGGGCAAAAGCATAATTATTTTATGACGTTATTGATGTAGTCCGCAGGAGCAGCACCAAAATGATGGCGCTACTCCTACAGAGTACATAGGGGCCCATTGTAAACAATGGTGTTCCCCCTTTTAACGCCTGCTCTGAGCATGTGTTAAAAGGGTAACCTCTGAAACCGTCCATAGGCAAGACATGATGGAAATCTACCTTCTCTGCCACAACCTCAAAGTAAATGTCATGAGTGAAAATATGGTCTTCAGAATTCAAATTACTTTCCTTTTGAGCGCACTGTAAGTCATTTGTGGGATAGACAAAAGATGCAATTGATAATGAATATGCATGTATGAACGTTTTCAACACATTGAAGGTCATTGCGAGTTCAGTGGTTTCAGGACTGCCATGTTGGTGGCAGCAGTTGTACCGCCAAATTATGACCATGGCGGTGTTCCAACAGAACACAGCCAAATTACCACCAGTACTGCCAGAGCGGTCAGGCCACCGCGGACAGTGGTAGGCACCTTCAGACAGGCGGGGACAATGTATCCGCCAGACACATTAGGAGGCTGCACACCACAAGGTTTCTGGTGCGGTTGCACCACCACCAAAACCCAACTGCATAAAAGGAAATAATCACCTTCAGGAATCCATACCTGCCCGGACTCACCATGGAACCTGAACTGGAAGTCCCCCCACTGCTCCCACTCGCACAACGACTCAGGAACCAGTGATGGTGATGAAGACAACAACTGTAAGTACACACACCTACCGGACACTGGAGGGAAAGGCATAAGTACCCACGTGCACACAACATACACAGCCGGGACAGATTGTGACGGCCACACACACACACGTAACCACACACCCATAAGAACACACCTACATTCACAGATGCACACACATACTATACACATGCACACCCATAGTACACACACCACGGGCAACACACACGTGTCATACACACCCCAACCGGCATATACACAGCACTGGCACATTCTTACACAATCATACACAACAACATGACAACCGCAACTGCACAAACAATAGGCCAAGCAATCTCACTGCACACCTCCACGTGACAACACATACTTGCAACAACACGAAACAACACCACACAACCAATCAACACAATCGCACTGCCATACAAGGCAGCATATGTCACACAACACCGACACAACACACAACGCATATGACATAGCCACCACCACATACATGAAGGCACATACAACAATCACACAAGGGCACACAACACCACTATTACACATGGCAACACAAACAATACACAATTCATATACATACATGCTTGTAGCTAACACAAACATATCCTACTCACAATACACAACAATGAGAGCAGGGCAAATGGTGGAGCCACACACACACACATGCAGGCCAGGCTCAACAGCTAGCACAATCCTCACACATACATCGCACACACATACACCAAAGCCCACAAAAACCAAGCAGCCATGTAGAAAGAACGGCAGGACAAGTATGTTGCCATCAAATCCAATCCAGGTTGGTCCACATGTATTAAAAAGGTGGAATGGCAAGATGAAAATAACTATGTACAATGATAAGGCCTTTGGCTACTCCAAAGTTCCAAAGGCACAAATGGCACTTCACTGTGCCCCTACTTGACTCCTGACTGCAAAATGACCTCCACAGGGTAAGGGCATCAAGGGGCACCTTAGGATGAAGGAGGGATGATGGGGGGAGTTTGGGCTTGGGAGGGGGTCTCTGGACTTGGGTTTGGGTTTGGGAGGGGGGTCCTTGGGCTTGGGTTTGGGAGGGGGGCTCCTTCGGCCTGGGCTTGGGGGACTTCTTGGCAGGGAGAGGGGCATGGGCACTACTGGGGGAGCAGGGGAGGACTTGGAGGTGGAAGGGCTGGACTTTAGGAGGAACACAGAGCGCTTGGGGGTATCACAGGGTGGGAGTGGGGTAGGAAATAGGGAAAGCTCAGAGAGGAAATGCTTCTTAGACACACGGGGCGGTCATTGCAAAAGGGTTTGAGGCTGGAGGGAGAAGGAGTGGTTGTGAGATGTGTCTTGGTGGATGTCTTGGGTGCAAGTGCATGCGTGGAATGCTTGTGGTTGCTGGATGTCTGCTGGGTGGGTGAATGCGGCCGTTTAGGTGTTTTGGGGGAGGGGGAGGTGGTGCTGGGAGATACCATGGTGGATGGGTGACTGTCTGTTGGGGTGGTGTCTGCAGGTATGGTACATGTGCTGCATGTGGGGGTGTCGGTAGCTGTGGTGGCTGTGGATGTAGTGACTGGGGTGGATGTTTGCGGGTCTGCTTTTGTGCTGATAGTGGGTAAGATAGAGCTGGTGGCTGGATCCGTGAATGATGGTGTGGTGGCTGCAGATGTGTCTGTTGTAGTGTATGTGAAGAAGAGGGTGGTGGGGTAGTAAGTGCAGGGAGTGCATGTTGGTGTGTCTGCAGGTGGATGTTGCTTGTGTGCATGTCAGTGGTGGGTCTGCTGGTGCCTGTGTTTGTCTGAGCAACCCTTGTCTGTTGAGGTGGATGCATGCCTGTGTGTACATGTGCTTTGGATGGGTATGGGGAGAGGGGTTTGGATTGGGAAGAGGTAGGTGGAGGGGGGATGGGTGACAAAGGGAGACTGGCTGCAGTTAAGAGTGGAGGCCAGAGCCTGAAAGCATCTCTGTAGGCCAGCCATGGTACTGTGAAAGCCCTCCAGGAACACATTGCTCTGTTGGACTTGAGCTGTCAGTCCCTGGATGGCATTCACAATGGTGGACTGACCCACAGAGATGGACCTCAGGAGATCAATAGCTTCCTTACTGAGGGCAGCAGGGCTGACTGGGGCAGGGACAGAGGTGCCTGCAGCAAAGGAGACACCCACTCTCCTGGGTAAGCG
This sequence comes from Pleurodeles waltl, assembly GCF_031143425.1. NCBI lineage: Eukaryota > Metazoa > Chordata > Amphibia > Caudata > Salamandridae > Pleurodeles > Pleurodeles waltl. Next base: position 855,294,804 of record NC_090443.1, read on the forward strand.
GGCACAGGCAAATGGGTGGGGAGCTACAGGGAGGGTGGTGCTAGTAAGGGAGGTGGCAGACAAAAATGGTGCTGCGGTGGTCCCAGATGGGTCCACCACCGCCAGGGAGTGTCCACCAGAGGAGGATTCCAAAGAAGAGGTGGTAGATCCGGTCTCCCCCGTGGCACTCCCCTCACCCTCCGTCCCACTGGGTCCCTCTCTCTCGCTGGTGGCATCTTCCTGGTTACCATGGGCTGCTACCTCTTTTCCTTCACCAGATGATGCTGATGCACACAAAGAGAGAGAGAGATAGAGAGGGGAGGAGAGATAGATAGATAGGGGGGAAAGGGTCAACATATACCTCCCACAAGCACAGCTAGGTGTGTTAATCTGTGACAACACATACCATGGCTAGGCAATTACATTTGGCAATACACATATGTTATTACATGTCACTACTACCCACACCTGTACGCCGACCCTCATATTACATCAATACCTACGTAGAACAGCATGACTAGTGTCATCCCCATGATGCCAACCAAAGCCTTTTTAGCTGCCACAGCATGCCCTGGATGCAGTATCAATAGTATGTCTGAATGCACATATTACCTCTCCATACCCCTTTAACCCATTAAATGTGCAGCTGACTCAAAACTTCAGGCCTCTACAGGGACAACACCTGATTGGCCCATGTCCTCTGTAATATGTCAACTACAATGAAGACATCTCCACTCACAGACCACACAGCACCTACCTGTCAATTTACTTGGCTGGCCACTCAGTACAGTGCTGCCATTATGGAGAACAACTCTGATTTAGCCAATACAAGTCAGACACCCAAACAGTTCACATCTGATGTGTACTATGTGAAACTGTGGTATAGCCATGTGTTCAGTCAGACCATATCTCAGAGCCAGAGCAGCTGACACCCAACACATATATCACTACTCAACATACTGCTACGTGCATCTACAAGGGGGCATGTCCGCTCATAACACATCCTGACAGGGCCTCCATTGCACTAGCTTTGCAGGCGTTGAAGGCTCAAAGTTATATGGATAGTGGAAGGGGCATGCTGATGGGTGGAGGAAGCACACAGGGTGGTGTTAGTGTCCCTGAGCACCCCTGCAATGGAGATCATGGTGGCATTGTGTAGCTGACACTGCTGCATGACCTCCTGGTGGTTGACAGGATATGATGGTTGTGTAGTGTGTGAAGGTGGTGTTGTGTGTGTATGGGTGCAGTGTAGGATGCTTGGTGGAGTGAGGGTGTTTGGTTGTGTGTGCTGGTTGCTTGTGATGTTTGTGTGCAGTAGTGATGTGTGTATAATGTTGATCGTGCAGTTGTGAAGTGAAGTGAAGTGTATATGTGCCTATGGTGTATCAGAGCTCAGTAATAAGTTAGTTGGACCTTGCTGTCTCTGTATGTGTTTTTTGTTGCAAAGGACTGTGGGTTGTGTGGGGGTGTGTTATATAGTGCAGTGAGTAGGTGTTTCTGGTGTGAGTATATGTGTCAGGTGTGGGGTATTCAAACTGTCCAATGTGGTGTTGTGTTCTATCTGAGGTGAGTCGCTGAGCTCAGTGGTTTGGACCACCAATGGTTTTCCACCATGGAAGCACAGCTGTGGTGATTTGTGGCTCATAATCTGGTGGGTGGAAAGTTGTTGGGCTGGCGGTGCTGGTGGTGGAACCACCTCTTTCCCGTCCCCAGTGTCCTGCTGGTGTCAGACTTGTGGCTGCTTTTTGGCGGTCTTCAGTGTGTGACTCTTAATACAGCAGTTGGAATACCACCAATTTGGCAGTCTGTTGGCGGCTGCCACTGCGGCGGTCTTGCCAAAAGACCGCCAAAGTCGTAATGAGGCCAATTGTCTCTTTCCTAGACTGGCTGGTCCACTGGATTGAGCAAAATCATAATATTTATGAGACATGTTTGCCAATTTTGGGCTGATTTCCAAATCATGTGAGCACTTAAATTAAGCTTGAACATGAAGAGTATTTTATGGGTATAAATACATGTTTTGTAATTACAAATCATGCATTTATAACTTGAAATGTGATTGAATCATATGCAAAACTGCACAGATATGGTCTAATTGTATATCCTGGAAAATCCAATAACAAAAGATGGTAAGGGGTTTTTGGGATGTGGATGCTTTGCAAAGTAGGTGAACACATTTGTGTGCTGTGACAAGAGACATCCCATCTTCTCACCTTCGATAGTTTAAGAAATATATCCCTTGTCAAAAACAGCATTAATCATATATCAATGGAGAGAAGGGGCAGGAAAACTTGTCAAATGGTAAAGGTCTATGATAAGTGGAACAATATTTTACATGTAGGGACAAAATGGAAAAATATGTTTAGGTGCAAATGCATTTCTGTGAAATATTTCTGCATGTGAAAATGTTTTCACAAATGATATAGAAAAGTACCCATTGGAAACTGTCACTGTCATAGCTTCCCAGTGGCACAATCCATTGTACAGCTGAAAATAAGCAATATATGTATTCCGAATTACGAAGCAACATGCTTCCGTAAATGTCCACATTTGTATTTATTTTGATAAACAGGCCATGTGTAGTTGATCTCTGAAATTTAGTGTAAATCAGTGCAGCTATTTGGTGACTTGGATAGCTCAAAGGCACACATAATTTTGCTCTGTATCATGCATTAAATATTTGTATTAGACATAACATATGTTACATGGGTAAACCTTCTTGTTGAATGTTTGGCAGTGGTTTCAAAGTTCATATTCCACTGAAGAGGTCTAAGTGTGAATTTTCCCCTACTTCACATTGCTAAATTAATTTGCAGGCTATTAAGTTTACTTAAACAAACAAAACAGTTAAACACAGCATTTTCTCTTTCTTTTTTTGTGCTTGGTAACAGGAAAACACTTTCACAATGACAGTGCTGCTCTTAAACCAATAATCAGGATCATAACACCTTCTTCCTTGCAGGCCCATCCTTGATGCAAGCAACTACTAATCCATCCTTTCCAGTGTGTAAAAATACACTTTGTAAATGCAGAACCCTGCACTGTCCTACATTACGTTTTGTTTTCTTTCCTCATAAATGTTCTTATAAAAATACTTCATAGTGTCAATGTACCGCATTATATATTTTACAATGCATGTTTTAAATGTCCTTGTGATGTGTTCTGCGTTTAAACGCTGATTTAAAATTATAGCAATTGTTCCCCAAAACACATTTTAAATATTAGCATATTATTCCCAACAAAGGCACACACTCCACAAAATGTTGACAAACATATCGCAGTCGCAGACAAACAATGTACAGAAAACACTCGAGTACTCCAAACTTTCTATAGAATACTAAAATTAATTAATACAATCATGTAATATAAAAAATATATAACACGTAACGTGTAATATCATGCTATTTTGCAACTTGGGGAGGTTTAGATGACAAGCATAGGCCTTTGGCCTTAACTAATATTGACAACATTGCTTTCCTGTTAACATTCAAAGTATGTTCTTCAGTTATTTTGTTCCTTCATAATTCATAACAATATGGCTATTTACAGTTTCTTAAGTACGTAATCATGAAGCATCATTTGCAATGTATACATATATATATAAAGTGACATACATTGCAAAGTTTAGAAGTGCTTGTACGACAATCACCAACCTTAATTTAAAATTTATTTAGAATTTGGCTGTTCAAAGTACATATTTATGGAACTAGTTTCAAACAGCCCCCTCCAAGAAGCAACCATTTATATAAAATGACATGCACCTTAAAACTCAAAGTGCGGGGGGCGTGGCCGGGCCACGAAACAAGATGGCCGCTTAGAGCGAGAGCTCCGTGCCGTGGCGATCCCGGAGGGGCGACGGGGGCGAGAAGACAGCCGGACAACACACTGGGTCCGGAGCTCCTCCACCCCTACAACAGCGGCGACACGGAATCATGCCCGGGGACCCCGTAGGAGCGGGACGCAAGGCAGGAAACTCGCGACTCGCCCCAGGCCGATAAGGCCTGGCAAAAGGGGCGGAGTCGTGTCTTCGGAAGACCGGGGACGGCGTGCCCGCAGCGGCAAGGAGCCAGCTGAACAGACCGCAGGGACTGCGGGAGCCGTGACGACCCGCATCCATCTCCCTACAACGCCAACAAACATCCGCGGACCTTTGACCCCCCACAGGGAGACGGGGAGACGCAGCAAAGGGGTTCGGCCCCTTCGACAGCCTGGGAGAGGAACCCGGCCAGAGAGGTAGGATCGTGTCTCTTCAAAATAAGAACGGCATCACCGGAGGCAGAGGCACGACTTCTCCCCTCTTTTCCATCACAGAGGGACAACAAAACCCTCCCGTTGGGATAATAAACCCTCGCCCCCCTCAAGGCAGCTAATACTGAGGAGGGAAGAGGGGCACGACGGGAGGCACGTGGAGGCGGAGAGGCGAGGGGGGTGAGCGACCGGAGAGGCATCGGAGATGAGGGGAGCCAAGAGAACAGAGATACAGGAGAATGGAGAGGACTGGCATCAGTGTCAGAAATCAAAGCCTTCATCGCCCCTTATACTTATACTTATACTTAACGCGGGCTACTGACGGGGACAGCCGAAGAGCCACACATACCCCTGCTCAGATCAGTCAGATCAGACAGACGGCAAAAGACCTGGAGGAAAGTAAATCAGCCCCTTCCCCCCCCTCAGCTATTCAACGCAAACAACATCAACCACTGAAGAATCAACCTTGGCAGACTGAAGCCACAGCTTTCCAACAATAAGGGCCACAGTAGGCTCTACAACGACCCCATGGCAACTCCTTGAATATAACCTTCTCTGCCCCATAGACATAGACATTGACATTGACAGGCCTCTGCCATTTACAAAAAACGCTAGGAGGATACACTAAAGAGAATGAGGGCAAAAAAGATATACGGAGAACACTAAATAAGTGGACGCGGAGACAGGAGGAGGGAAAGAGGGGGAAATCAAGTCTATCACCAGCAACCAAGGACCCAGAAAAACGAGAAGAGACAATATAAATTCGAGACCAGGCTGGCACAGAACATCTATATTCTTATCGGAATTCACGGAGGGAGACCCGGGCCCTACGTGGCCAGACTCTGCAGACAATTGAGGCGATGCCCGGCAACAAACCGAACCATAAACCTGTCAGCAAGCCTGCACGACAACTATTATTCTCAGAAGCGCTACAACACAAACGCCTAACCCCCACAAAGATAAATCCTCAAACATCGCCACCTTTAAACGAGTCCACCACGATGTCTGATAAATATCAACCCACAACTATGGACAGGATACTACAAGAGATCACCACCGTCAGCCGCCGCATAGAGGGGATGGACGCCTCTTTAACTTCATTGACACTACAAACCGAATCCATGCGATCTGACATTGCAGGCTTTCAATCTAAAGTGACAGGGCTAGAGCAACACATGGGATCACTAGAGACGCAGATCAACACGTCTCAGGAGCGAGAACAAGACTTCCTCTACCTCAGGAGCAAACTAACGGACATGGAGAACAGGAGCCGGAGAGACAATATCCGCGTACTTGGGATCCCGGAAAACGAAGAAGGCTCGGATATGCAGGCTTTTCTGACCTCCACTCTGCCAAAAATGATTTCGTTGGACTTTGACCCGCCGCTAGAATTCCAACGGGCACACAGGATAGGCCCAAAACGCTCTGCCAACTCCTCAAGGCCCCGCCCAATCATCGCATGCTTGCTGCGGCATAATCAAACCCGACAAATACTCCAAGTAGCACGCAACCACGGCCCTTTACGAATAGACCAGCATGAGATCCGAATAACCGCCGATTACTCCAAGGAAACCAACGAACGTAGAAAGGCTTTCCTAGCCCTACGACCCCGGCTTCGCAAACTAGAGATGAAATACGGTCTCTTTGACCCTGCAAGAATGTGGGTTACCAAAAATGGAGTATCCAAGGACTTTTATAACCCCGACGAATTGAGGCTCTTCCTTGACTCTTTCCAATACCAGCCTATGGACTCTCTCAACATAGACAGTGAGCATGACATTGTAGGAGGCAGTGATAGGGCCGAAACCCCCCACTCGGGAATGGAAAAGGCGAAGACGGCTCTACACGACACCGGAGCCAGTCATAGAGGTAGAGACATGGAGAGACTAACCAGATCATATGATGACAGGGGTCAGATTTTACACGCAGTAGTAACCCACACCCAACTATCGGAGAGAGACAAATCCCGCTCCCCTTTAAAGCCTACAACTGGATCTTCTTGAGAAGGTAACGCGACAAGACGACTTGGGGGACTATCGCTAGAGAGTCGAACATAACAACTATAGACCCCGCGGAAGGATGAGTACCTTTCCAGATCATATGTGTATTACTATTGTAATTGTCTAAGACTGCTAGTATCAATGTTAAAACCAGATACCTGAAAAATCTATGTTCTTTATGACTAGGGCCGAGGCCCTATAATGGAAAACTACCAGTAAATCGTTATTTGCCCTCAGTACACGACAGATGATGATTACTAGAACAGGGATCAGACCCCACCGACTCCCTGTACATTGAATAAGGGCCCAGTCCTGACCCTATAACCCTATAACAAGGTAACAGGGGCATTAAACAGATAACAAAAAATAAACACTAACTAACTATCATGGAACCTGCCTTATATTCCACACACTACAAAATATCTCACGGTAGTAAACAACAAAGTATGTGAAATCTTCCTAATACACACCACACTCGACCAGCGCTGACATTAGAACCGTTTAGCCCCCATTATCACCCCAAGGGATGGGACTAGACCACGTAAATATAAATTAATTCCAATACAGGGACACACAACTCGATATAACCTGAGACATATCAACGCTCCCATTACTTGACTTTATTTTATTCTACAATCAGAAAATGGGAAAAAAATAGAACACAAGGACATAATACAACATAATACCGCATAACAAAGCGAAATAATATGACATCCTACACTTCCACACCACACCACATTATAACATCACAATGTAAATTTTAAACTATTAGCTATTTCTTTCCCCGGACGTTCGTACCTACCCCCATCCTAATCATTATTACTATCTTAAACTATCATCTACAACAGAACGACTATGATGGTAGCACATACCAAGTAAGACCTTAGTAGGTCAGTATTATGATGTAATAATACACAGCAAGGAGTTTGTAATGGGATGAGATACGCATTATCCTCGCTTAACCCGGGGCTCAGCTACACCCATTACCTATCCTACGATTAATAGAGAGACGCTTGGCATAATGGCTCTTAACATGATAATGTGATAAGATACCAGGATATGTTATGTTGATCAACCTAATATGTCATTGAAACGTTGTAAGGCGAGACGAGGCAGTGTTATAGTTGAAAAGAAATGCTCAGGAAGTATTATATTATATTGTATATTGGTATCTTTATGTACCCTTGCATACGCGAGAACTGTAATACTCTGTTTGAGCTCTTTCCCCCCTCCTTCGCCCTGCCCCCCCCCTCGCCAGCCGGTCTCCGTCCTTCTGTCTGCCCAGTCCCTACTTTAATTTACGACCCTATCTTATGAACTCCTAAACACCCTACGATACCATACAACATCAAGTACTAGGCACAACATCCTAAACACCATACCCCAGCAACACCCGACCCCCCCCCCCTCCTCTCCAGCGCCGTCCAGGTACTATAGTTATTAACCGACCATTACTTCTGCCAATATACACTTTAGTTATATAACTAATACACTAGCCACTAACCACTGATGAACAGACCCACTTCTCGATACATAAACATAAGTACTGCTGTGTACCCCTCCTTATCACCGACATATCGACAACTGGCTGTCTGTTGTTTCCCCCCTTGCCCCCCCCGATCGAGATCGCCCGACGGCACGAGAGCTCTGAGAGAAATCGGTCCCGCCGTTTACAGACCTAACGAACGAAGGAGGTTGGGCTCCTAACCTCCCTCATCCCTATCCTTCTCCACTTCTTCCCCCCAATTGCACGTTCTCTTGCTATACTCTCAATTTCAACTTCAGCATACGCATCCATCCCTTCCCCCTCCTTCTCCCTCTTCTCTTCTCCCTCTCATTTCTCCTTGTCTTCTTTTCCTCTCATATCTCCCCTCCATCTGGCTCTCGTCCTACTTATATTGCCTCTCTTCCTTCACCCTCTCCTCTCTCTTCTCTTTCTTCTCCAGAGGACTCCCTTGGCCTCCACCAGCTGCTAACCCCCGTATAAAATAAAATACCGTATCATATCGAAACACAACTCCCACTTTAACAACTAAGTCAATATCTCCCCCCCTCCCCCCCCCCACCAACACCAACCCCAGAACGAGGGTGCTTACTCACAATTATCCAAGATGTCGAAGTCCCACCCTCAAGCAACGCGACCATTATGTATACTCTCTTGGAATGTACACGGCATGACGAGCTATGTTAAGCGGAAAAAGATACTGTCCTATCTTCAATCCAAAAAAACAGATATAGCTCTGATTCAAGAGACTCACCTTGACACCCTGGAATCCAGTAAACTTAAACTGGATTGGGTAGGGAGGATTGCCTTCAGCTGCCGTCCAATGAGTCAGGAATCTGGAAGTAAAGGGCCCGCAAATGTGGAGTGGCGATACTAGTGCGTAAATCCCTCCCGGTCACTATCATTAAAACCTGGAATGATACGGAAGGAAGGTATATATTTGCTAAACTAAAAGTAGGGGACACTGGCCCTCATTCTGACCTTGGCGGGCGGCGGAGGCCGCCCGCCAAAGTCCCGCCGTCAGGTTACCGTTCCGCGGTCGAAAGACCGCGGCGGTAATTCTGACTTTCCCGCTGGGCTGGCGGGCGGTCTCCTTCAGACCGCCAGCCAGCCCAGCGGGAAAGAGGCTTCCACGATGAAGCCGGCTCGGAATCGAGCCGGCGGAGTGGAAGCTGTGCGACGGGTGCAGTTGCACCCGTCGCGTATTTCACTGTCTGCGCAGCAGACAGTGAAATACATGTAGGGGCCCTCTTACGGGGGCCCCTGCAATGCCCATGCCAGTGGCATGGGCACTGCAGGGGCCCCCAGGGGCCCCGCGACCCCCCCTACCGCCATCCGGATCTCGGCGGTCCGACCGCCGGGATCTGGATGGCGGTAGGGGGGGGTCGGAATCCCCGCGGCGGTGCAGCAAGCTGCGCCGCCGCGGAGGATTCAATGGGGCCGCGGTACACTGGCGGGACCCCGCCAGTGGTGCCGGTCCGACCGCGGCTTTACCGCCGCGGTCGGAATCCCCATTGGATTACCGCCGGCTTGTCGGCGGTGCTCCCGCGGTCCTCCGCCCTGGCGGTCAAAGACCGCCAGGGTCAGAATGAGGGCCACTGTTTTATGCGTGGGATCCATTTACGCACCAACCGGCCCAAAACGCCCATTCCTTCTACAGCTAAATCGCCTCCTGACAGAAATCGGAACTACTCGATACATAATCGGGGTAGACTGGGATCTCGTCCAAGACGCCATAATGGATAGGACAGGCCCTGTTGTATATGTAACAATCACGACAGAGCGCTTCTTACAGACCTGACCACCGACGTCGGTCTAGTGGACTGCTGGAGAATACAACACCCGAAAGATAAGGAATATACTTTCCTATCCACCGTCCATGGCACCCAATCACGACTGGATTATTTCTTAGTATCACACACTGTAATCTCTCATATACAAGACACCTGCATCCTAGACAGCGGGCTCTCAGATCACTCCCCAATACTAATCCGGATCCAGGTGGGACTTTCCTTCTCTGGTCGAAAACCATGGCGATTGGCTGTACACAGATACCGCTCTCCCCAAGGGGAGGAACAATTAAAAGCTCATGTAGCTACATACATGGCCGAGAATACAGGCACTGTATCCTCAAAAAGGATCCTATGGGCGGCAGCAAAAGCAACCCTAAGAGGGAATATGATGCGAGACGCAGCACTGGCCAACAAAGACAGAATAGCCCGCCAAACCACCTTAGAGATCACGATACAGGACCTCACTAAACAATATACCGCCCAACCATCCCCTAGACTGCGACACGCCCTAGAACAGGCCCGCATGGCACACAACGAACTCTATACATCTCAGGCGGAATACGCACTGCAAAAATTGCGAGGCCGCCATTACGAACAAGGGGAAAAAGCAGGTCGCCTCCTAGCGGCGCAGCTCCGACAAAGAGAGGCAGCCTCTACCATTGCGGCCATAACATCTTCTTCAGGAGCAGTGCTAACTCGCCCACAAGACATTGTAAACGAGTTCGCCAAGTACTACCGACATTTGTACACTCCTGAAACAAAGACAGATCAAACACAAATGGAGACATTCCTTACCGCGGCCAATCTACCTCGTCTGTCTGAGGCAGGCAGGGCCCTCTTGGATGGTAATATAAGCAAAGAAGAGATAACCCAAGTTATAACAAGCCTCCCCTACCATAAATCTCCAGGAGAAGACGGATTCCCTGCGGAATTCTATAAATGTGCTGGGGAGGAGGCAATAACCGCAGTACATGAAGCACTGACGGAAGCATGTCAAGAAGACTCCCTGGGCGCTCTATCCAATAAAGCCACGATTGTCATCCTGCCTAAGCCAGGGAGAGACCCCCTTCTCTGCGGCAGTTACCGTCCTATCTCCCTTTTGAATGGGGATGTCAAACTCCTAGCCAGTGTTCTAGCAGCGCGGCTCCGCAAGGTGATACCATCATTGATTCACAATACCCAAGTAGAATTTGTACCAGGCCGTACCTCCAGAAATCATATGCGAACTCTTTGCCATACACTGTTAGAATCCATACAATTACCTGACGAAGCCCTAGCCCTGTCCCTAGACGCGGAGAAAGCATTCGACCGCATTGAGTGGTCCTACCTATTCACAACCATGAAGCATTTTGGCCTGGGGGAACAATTTATCTCTAAAGTACGTTTATTATATGACCACCCCACAGCACAGGTTAACTGTGGGGGCATCATGTCAGACCCATTCCCTGTTGGAAGGGGCACACGCCAGGGATGCCCCTTGTCGCCACTTCTATTTCTATTGGCCATGGAACCCCTAGCTGCCACCATACGAAATTCTCACCAAATAAAAGGGATCCATATCACCGGGGGCATATCCAAAATCTATCTCTACGCAGACGACATTCTGTTAACAATGTCCGATCTAGAAACCTCGCTCCCAGCACTACTTTCCACTATAGAAGACTTCGCATCCCTTTCCGGTTATCGGGTAAACTGGGATAAAAGCGAGGCACTACCATTATCCCGCATAACGACAAGAGCAGCGATACATGGCCTCCAATTCAAATGGACCGACCCGCCTTAAATACTTAGGAACGTTCATTAACCGAGGTCTAGAACATATGGTCAGGGACAACATAGACCCCCTTATATCTAAAATGAAACAAGACTTTGCCAAATGGTCCCTACTAGGCCTGTCCATGTGGGGCAGGACACAGGCGGTCAGAATGGTCACCTTACCACGCTTCACATACGTGCTAGGCATGCTCCCCCTACAGATACCTCTTTCCTCACTCCGACTAATAGACGCATCCATGAGGGCCTTCGTCTGGGGCTCCTCACGCCCAAGACTGAAACCTGCAACAATACTGGCACGACGGCCCTACAGAGGATTAGGACTACCCTCGGTAGAACAATACTCTCTGGCCCTACAACTCTCACAGCTAATATACACACTTCCGGATATAGCCGATCCACCGCAATGGGTGATCACAGAGAAACTCCTATATGGACAGTATACGGAGATGGGAGGAACATACGCCGACCATGTTCCCTTAGCTAACCCCATCCTCAAGGCTACAAACACAGCATGGTGCAGAGCCCATCGACTACTAGGAGTACACCCCTCCCTGCATACTCAGGCTCCCATAGCAGGGAATAAAAGCATTAAAATAGGAGGGAATATTCTCAGATGGCCCCAATGGTCCGAGGCAGGTATCCACAATATATCTCACATAATAGATGGAGATAGCTTCCGCACATTCGCCTCCCTCCAGGAAGAATTCGGTATCCAAAGTAACCAGGAGTGGCGATATCTACAGCTCAAACACTGTATGCGGAGAACATTAGGAACCCCCCGTGGATGCTCAAAACCTCACCCATCGTCACCTATCTTCAGAAATGGGGCCGACAAAAAGGCGTCATGGCTGGCCTCTATGCCGAATTAACTAACCACCTTTACTCTCAGCCTCTACTCGAACGACTACGCTTAAAATGGCAGGACACACTAGAGATAACCTACACGGATGAAGAATGGCCAGACATACTAGAAGCCCTCGACAGGGGCGTACGTGAAGCACGCCTGAAATTTTGCCTATTTAAAATCCTTCAGGGGTGGTACTGGACCCCCGTTAAACTCTTCAGGGCAGGGTTGATACCGCACGCAAACTGTTGGAGATGCACAGAGCCCTATTGTGACCAACTCCATATTCTATGCCACTGCCCAACGGTACAGTCACTATGGGACGCGGTACGCCTCGCCTTATCGGACTTCATACAGATACCAAAACCGACCCCATCAGCATTTATCATTCTACATGATATTCTCCCGTATCCCTCCCTATCGCGGGCACATAAATGATTAATCCACACGGCGCTTGCCACGGCCAAAATATGCATACTCCGGCACTGGAGATCTAGCATTGCCCCCACACCTATAGAATGGATGACGGCCATGATTCAAACGGCTACCCATGAACGAGTGATTTATAACCTACAGGACCAAGCAGAACTATTTGCGGAGGTCTGGCGCCCATTCTTGATGAGACCATGAAGCGGCTGGTGGATGACCAACGGATGACCAATGTTCAATGATCAATGATTAGGGAATATCAATTACCAATCACCCTCTGAGAATCCTAGACCCCGGAAACATATTTAATCTCCTACTGTCCCTTCTCTCTCTCCCCAGCTACGCTCTCCTCTCCCCTTTCTCTCTTTTTCCTCTCTCTCTATCAATCCACAGGCCTCTAATTTTGACATATGCCCGAGACCCTGAACTACCCAACATAATAATACAAGTCGCTCCCTAACACAAACAAGGACGGAGAAATCAACTCATATAAGACGTAGACACTCTCTAACCGACCTCACCATATCTAACATACATACTATTTACCCCTAGATAGTAACTTGCTACAGACGGAGAAGTACAGAATGATTTACTCCTCGGCCTGAACAAGCAAGTCTCAGGATACAAAGACCCCCTGCCTACCCCGAGTCTCTTCATCTTACATCCCCCGCGATTACCCTTCCTCTTTCTCCCCCTTCTCTCCCACCCCCCATTTCATATGACTATTTCATCTCACCCCTATGCCAAGATCAACCCCCCCACACAACCCTATCCTCGCTCCTCCTCCCCTTACCACCCCCCCCCCACCTGTCTTCCTTTTTTCTTCAAAATAAGGGTACAAAACTCAACTATGCAACTGGGAATTTTTACTTGCCTGACAGTACATGCATATATGCTCACAATGGAAATAATTGTGGTAAAAGAACAAAAACAATGTTTTGAAAGCTAAACAGTTTGTTTATATGCTGTATGTACCGCCTTATATATTCTTAATAAAACTTTTGAAATTTAAAAAAAAACAAAATACTCAAAGTGCATGTGCTTCTACGATGTGCAAAGGTTGCAATATCTTCAATTGTTTGAACTCTTAGTTTTGTGCTGTAAGAAACTGGAATCCTGGCTAAAAGGAGTGGGAACCCACCTCAAACAGTCATCAAAATCCTTGTTAGGGGGAACCACAAAACTTGCTAAATAAACCTGCGCTGAACCCCTGGTAGTTTGGTATCAAGGCAGTGAGGCTTAACTTAGAGTCAATGTGTGAAGTATTATTAAATAACTCAGTTATAAAATGAAAACACAACACAGGAAAAATTTCAGACCAATGTAGAAGAATTGAGCCTATTTTAATAAATAAAATTACACAAAAATAACAAAAATCCAATCAATCGAACCAGAATTATAAGTGTTTAAAGTTCAAGGTGAAAATAGCACCAAAAAGGCATGAACCTCCAACAGTGGGTATCGATTGGGACAAGTCGAAAGTTCAGGCTGACGATAATGGAGCGCCAGTCTGGTATGGGACCAGTTGCAGCCTGCTGGGAGTTATACCCCCTGTCCATGGTGCAGGGCTGCATGATGCTGCGATGCAATGTTCTGCATCCCACCTCTTATCAGGTACTGAGCATGCTACAATGTGAGGCTCTGTGGTGCACTGCTTCAGATCCAGCATCGGAGCTGGAAAAGACGTCAGTCAGGAGCTGTGAGGTGCTACAGTGTGATTTCCAACAGTGTTCGGTGCCATGTTACGTCACATCCAGGGAAACCTTCAGTGTGCTATGACTCTAACCAAGAGTCCAGGACCCTTAGGACAGCATTTGGGGGGCCAAAACCACTTCTACAGAGGCCAGCAGAGGGGACCAGGTCAGGGTCAGTGGGACCTGGTTAGCTGGAAAACAGGAGAGGCCTCTGGAACCTTGTTGTGTCCCTGTAGCTCAAACAACATGTCAGCCAACTAACCTTTGGTGTCAAATCTGGTGTCCAGGGTTAAAGACAATCAGGTACACTCTTCAGACATCAGAGCAGTCTTCTAAGGTGAATGAGTGTTTTTAATTTTACCTAATGATGACCCCACTTTTATACCCAGTGTTTGCCTATGGGTTAGGACAGTTCTTCCATTTCCCCTAGATTTGGCTCCAGGGTGCCTAGTGAAACAAAGGATAGAAGAGCAGATAGGCAGAGGTGTGTGGTGCCTTTGCCAATGAAAGGATAGCCATCTGCTGAAGTCAGGAAGGAGCTGGGCACAGCCCTCAGGCTACCCTTTGAAGCGCACAAAGGTGCTGGATACAAAACCCAGATCATCTAGTTCTGGACAGGAACACTCTTTCCACACTTAAGACCTTTTTGCCATCTGTATGGAAGAAATACACAACACATCACAGAAGAACCTCTAGCAGTAATGTGATTCTGAACACTGGCAGAAAGGCACATTTAGTTTAGGCAAGAAAGACCAACTTTATAAAAGTATTGTTTTCAAAATAGTAAGTTAAAATCCGACTTACTGTTAAAGAGGGTTTAAAGTTACAATAGAAATGTATAAAAGGGTATTTCTCTAGCTGTTACCAAACTGAACTTATCCCTAATTAAGTGCCATAGAGAATGTGTCTAATGGATGCTAGCTTTTTCAGAGTTCAAAGCAACTTTACAGATTTGTCTCTGCAAGCACATGGAGAATTTAGGTACATATGCCCTACACATGTCATACTTTTCAAATCCCATGAACTCTGCCCAATGGCCTCCCTAGCCTGGCAAAAGGTTTATTTGCCAAGTACAAATGGCAGTTTTAAAACTGTGTACACAGGCTGCAATGGCAGGTCTGAGACATGTTACACAGTGCTAATTTAGCAGTTTGCACAATGAGTGTGGCAACCCACTGGTAGCATTAGTTTACAGGCACTGGGAACATGTAGTATAAACAAAAATTTGACTTAAAAGTAGACATGAACCAATCAGGTGTGCAGCATGTGTGGAAGGAAGAGCAAAAACATGGGTTCAGAAAAATTAAGCAGTGGAGGCTAACATCTGGGGCAATTCCAAGAAAAAGATAGTCATTTCGAAAAATTACACTCTCTACGAAAATAACATTTGCTATTTAGAAGTGAGACATATGTATTAAACAAGTTCTCCCTAAATTTAAGTCTCTGTCAAAATTATGTACTAATTATTTCAAATATTCCTTTGGTCATATTGGTTACCATCTTTTATTGGCCTCTCTATATCTTATCTAATGCATAAAGTACTTCCACCCATGTATTCATACATTTTCCCCATAACTTATCAATGTCTCTGTTTCTGAAAGCATCACAGCCATAGCTGACATCCAACATAATCCTTGGGTTGATCCTCTTAAAATGACAAATACTTAAAGTACTTGGACATACACATTGTGACCAATACACATTGTCATAGGTATCCTGATGGCAACAAAGTGTCAGTGCTTGTGCAGCTATCCCAATATAAAGTGCCATGTTCTTAAACTGATGTTGATGCCCTATTGGTTACCAACATTTCAGTTAATGTAACATTGCCATCACTAACATCCAACATGATCCATAAAATGATCCTTTTAAAGGGACATATGCTTAAAATACTTGGTCATACTCATTGTGACCATTATAAATTACCATTTGGTTTCCACTTGTAATAAAATGTCTGTGACTGTACAGTTGTCTTAGTATAAAGTGACATGTACGAAAATTGCTTAAATTAATGTCTACTGTAAAAATCAGTATATACATCATTCTATCTATTCAGCAATCATTACTTATGGCATTCATTAATTCTGAATCCTTATTGCTTAATCATTTTTCATTCCACATCTCACAACTATAGGCAATACATGGTTTTGGTTGTCTCTTATACATCAGTGCATGATTTCACATAAGCATACAATGTAGTTAGAGCACTATGGCCATATAAGAAGTGCATTGAAAGACTTCTGAAGTTTCCCAAAAATGTAGCGCTTTTTATAATAAATTGTTTTATCATATAGTGAATTTACAAAAAGACATGAGACTGTAGCTGCCTCGCAAGCACGATGCTGACACATATAATTTGTGAGTCCATATGGTAAAGGACCCACTTAACCAGTTCTAAGCCCCTGACGGTAGAGAGGTGCAAAATATTAAACACAAGTATAGATTCTCAATCATAATTACAAGACTGTACTTAATTAAAATGTTCTATCCTATTAAAGCAGTCCTCTGAGTAATCTAGGGATGGGATTGATTTACTCACCCATTTATCCATATTAATGCATTCACTGAAGTATGATCATACCTTTTATGATATATATATTTAAAAAATTCATGGTTACAGGGATGTCATCGCGCCCCGCCATGCACATTTATCTGATCAATAATTTCACTGCAGATGGTACAGTGACATTATCAATAATGTTATCAAAGATGCCATGCATGCTGTAATTTATGGGGTAATTACCAGTCCATTGGAGGGCGTGAGTTATAGTTACCTTAGGGCATGAGTTCTAGTAGGAAATATTATATTGAATTAACTAACGCCAACCCCACGCTGTGCACGGCCTTTGGCCATGTGCATTTTGAGGCTGGACACAGGGCTGAGTCTGAAGCCAGGCACCACATCTATTGTTTCATGGGCACACAAGTCCCTAGCGTCCTAAAATGATACTAGTGTGGTTCAAGGAGGCACAAGGGGCTTGTAAACATGCCCCATTGTTTTTGACTATAGGAGTGGTCTCTTAAGGCCCCTCCACCTTGCCTAGTACGATGAGGTATCCCAACCCTTCCTCCTCGTATCTTTTTTAGCCTTTTCTTAGGACAGTAGACTGATGGTGGGATTTAGGTATTGACGATATTATCACCATTCCGCCACAGTGGCAGTTCCAAGTACTAAGCCTTTTCTTAGGACAGGAGACTGAGGGTGGGATTTAGGTATTGACGATATTATCACCATTCCGCCACAGTGGCAGTTCCAAGTACTCCGTCAAGCTGATGGTGTCTGACTGCTGTATTTAAATCTATGGCTGTTCAGCCGCTGTCCACATTGACAGAGTGTACTCCATCATGCTAGCTGTATCCAGCAACAGATGCAGCGGACTGCAATGCTGTGGAGTAGCACTCCATCGCCATCAGGATGGCGGCATTGTGCTGAGCATATTTAGATAGCACAGTGAAGCTGGTAGTGGACCCATGATGGAGGACCCATGATGGCGGGAGTCCATCATGGCGCCCAGTCAGCAACATACTATAGCTGTAACTATTAGATGGATGTGAGGAGCCCACACCTGATGTATATTGGACAATTGTGAACACCTGCAAAACGCACTATAAAACACACGCCATTTCAGACCGCGATCCTTTGCCATTCCACTGCTGACCACCATTCTGAGGATGTTCTTGCCACTGAACAGCCAGGTTATTTTTGTTTTCTTATATATTTAAATCAGTGTAGGGACACTAGTACAAATTACTGCCATATGTCAGAAAAGTCAAATGTGGGACAGAACAGAGTGAATGCTGTAGCTAACATTCTGCACAGACAGAAGGAAATTACAAAGAGGTGAAATGAACTGTGGGAGAGAGTCCGTTCCCTGGCCTTCAAACATCACCTGAGGTCCAGAGGACTTGTGGTGGTCCTCCCAGCCCCCCATTACAACTCTTTCCCTGGGAGGGGAGGGTTTTGAAGATCCAACATCCTGAAGGCTTGACAGGAGTCCCTCGTGGAGTGGGGACTGGTATGTTACACCTATCTATATCTCACTAATCACAAATTGAGTCCTTGCCCTCAACTTAGCTGTTCGTAATGTTTCTAACACCTATCAAATCATATATATTGAAACTTCAGTTTCAAAAATACCTTGTGTAATCCAAATCAGTAGCATCATGGTTTGTAACAATCTATTTAACAATGAGCAATAAGTATTGTCAGATTGTGTGTTGTCCTCCATGGATCACCCCTTGCATTTGCCTAGTCATTTGCTGTATCTCAGTGTAGGTTGTTTTACTTCACAAAACAGGTTACAAACTCCATCTATATGCACATTAAGATAGAGTGCTTGTAAGTGTTATCTTAACATATTCGCATTATACACATATGTGTGTATATATTGTAAATGTGTGTTTAATTTTCACTGTATTAATTTATATAGGCATGTGTTACCCACTTTTTCACATGTATTGGCAATAGGGTTTACACATGACCACAACTGTCATGATGCCCTGCATTTGTCTCTGCAAAGCAATCATGCAATGTGATGTTGTACGACTTCCCTTTCCCTCCAAATTTTCACAAACGTCAAGGCTTTACATAGTTGTCATTCACCATTTCATGTATGAATCAAAATTATATCTGCTTTGTTGATCCAGTATGTTGTCACCTTCTTGTTACTCCATTTAATTGATCTGCTTGCCTGCAGAAATCATAGTGTGTATATTCAAGTTGACATTCATGTTCTGTGGCATGCTGAATATAAGTATTATTGATACACAACTTACTTTGCAGTGTTCATATGATGACCAATGCCATTTAATCCAATAAGTTTTTTCATGTTTTTTAGGCTGCTAGGCCTTGAAATGGCTCAGCTCTCAAATCTCCTCTCTACTGTGTTGAGTTGCATGTCTGGTGCATAGAATGTGCACTACCTAAATAACATCTTACATTTTAGGACATCTCTCCATCATTGTTACTGAAGTGGGCCTCTGTGTACATTTACCTGCCTGAGTAAAAAGTGAAAAATCACACAAAGACCTCAACGTGCCATTAGTTACATATTTTTTTTTTTTTTAGGTTGTGCCATCTGTAGTTGATTATATATTTGAGGAACAATACAGACATTTAGGTCCTCATTATGTCAATGGCGGTAATGACCACTTACCACCGCGTCGATGGCCGCGACTACCTACTGTCCGCCATATTATGACTGTAGCTGGAATTCCTCAAGAAGGCCGACAGAATTCAAGCTACGGTCGTGGTGGCGGATGGCGGTAAGGTCGCGCCACGCCAGTAGACTGCTGCAGACCGTATCATGATCCATGATACAGCCTGGCGGTGTTCTGCTGGTGGATGCTGCTGCTGGCAGCAGAGCCACATCCTGTCTCCTGCTGGAGGATCCCCTGCAAGCAGGTAAGTCGGGTGCTCCGACAGGGGAAGGGTGTGGGGGGTGTTGTGTGTGTGTGTGTGTATGTATGTGTGTGTGTGCATGCTGGTGTGTGGTGTGTGAAATGCGTGTGTGCATGAATGGGTGTGAGTGTGCGTGTATGATGTGTTGTGTGAATGCATTTGTGCTTGTATGTATCTCAGTATGTGTGGATGTGTGTGTGAATGTATGTATGCATGCGTGGGTGAATGTGGGTATGAGTGTGTGTATGCATGTGTATATTGGTGCGAGAATGTGCGTGTTTGTCGTGGGGGGTTGGGAGGGGATGGAGAGGGTGGGGGAGGACTCTGGGGAGGGGGCAGGGGAGACCCATATCAGTGTCAGGGAAGGAATTCCCTGGCACTGATAGTGCCTACAGCCATAGTTTTTGTGGCAGTAAGAAAGTCACGGAAACCATGACGGTAGGCGGAGTCAAAATCCCGCAGGTGGGACAGTGACTGTTACCACCCTGGTGAATGGAGTGGTACATTGGCGGTTTGGCTTGAGCCAAACCGCCAATGTCATATTTTGGTGAGAGATCCTGCCAGCTTGTTGGCAGTACCTTTCTCCAAAATACCACCATCTGCCAGGGTTGTAATGAGGGCCTTAATATCTTTTTATTTTGTAATTCATATTAGGACCAACGCCCAGGGCCAGTGGACCAACATCTGCAAAGCAGACACCTCCACTTCAGGATAGGATCAAGCCTTCAATGATGACACCACTCCTGCAAGTCCAGATGATGAGGGGATGCCTGGCCCATCTGGTCTTTGTGGGCAGACAGCCCCAGTGATTCACACTTGGCCCACACCTATACCTCTCACCCAAGCTGCTACAACAACTACGCCTATGGATACCTCTATTTCCTATGTCCAGAGGAACACAACTTCCATCTTGTGCCCCCCAGTTCTGGCTACTGTTGAGCAAATGCCACAGCCTTGATTTGTGCCATACTGCCTCAAGGGCACAGAGTAATGAGAGAAGGGGTCATGAGAGGGTATCAGTGGGACAGGAAAGTGAGCCCATTGGCATCATTTTCACCCAGACCACTATTGGGGCAATACAAAAGTCCCAAGACTTGATGGGCCAGGTCCTAACAGAGATCCGGGACCATAAGTAGGTGCAGAGGGAGCACATTATTGAGCTATAGAATCACAACTCCAGTTTGTGCTTCTTGACTGGGGTGATGTTTGACATTTGCCATCACATGTGCAGGGCTTTTCCTGTACCATCTAACCCTAAGACAGGGAGGCTGTATCACTACAGAAAAATATTCCATCCATGCCAGTCCCAGCAACTCCTCTTTCCTCCAACCAGGAGGGGATGCTCATTTGGACTGCCTGGAGAGGATGGCAAGACCTCCAACACCACCTCCCAGATAAGATGAATGAAATTTCCTCCAGTATGTGTCTACCATTCACTCTGTGGACCATTACATGGACACATTCACCTTTTCTGAGGAGAGATACATTTTGTATATTGGAATCCAAACAATTTGTGCTCAACAAATATAGTTTCATCCACCATGATGGACTTTGTTTTTTTATTTTTTTATTTTTAATTCTATTTTCAAAGATATTTTACTCATCTTGTTGTTCAAAGTAAATGCACACAAAACAAAGTGAAAGACTGGTGTTTTATTTATTGTGGTAATTCCTTTTTGGTGTGTTCTGTACACCATAATTTTTTTTAATCTGCAAAGAATATGATACTAAAACATATAAGAGATACCAACATGGTACTGTTTCCCAAGTTTAAAAAGATGGGAACAGAAACAATGAAATCTGAATGTGTTGGTGTCATACATCGCTAGGCAACAAGTTTGTGACGCAATCAAATATGCTTATCACAAACCACGTAGAAGCCAAACACTCTGTGCCATTTAGAAGTTGACAATCCAGAACCTTAATACCATGGAAGAAAGGGAATATTACATTAAATCAAATTAAAAAGGCAAACTATTATTGATGTGTGACCTCAGCTTGAGACAGACAATAGGAATCCTACATCAATTACACCAATAGTCTACATCATGGCAGTAACAACATTTAAGGCCACATTACCATGTCAGGACACTGTGGCAGTATCTGGTGCAATGTCACAACCACCATTCAGTGGTGTGCTAAAAAGCTCTTTCAGCTATGAAGAAACACATCAACAGCTTTCTACACTGAACACAAATTAAAGATTTACCCAATGTAAAGGGAGACCAGTATGGTATGGCATACATGTGGTTAGAGCAAGTTACCCAGCACATATTGTCTTGGTGGCAATAGCCAACAGAAAACAGTTCTGATACAATCTCAAGCACTTCCATTCAATCACAGTGCAAAATCTGTCCATCCCAAGTGGGTGTCTGTCCGAGGATCAACCCATGTTCCCATTGTACTTTCCAACAGCAATATATCACTGCAAACGTCACAACCTTGAAATGTCCAAATAAAGAAGAGATGGTGAATGAACATGAAACAGAGTGACAAGGGAAAATAATTATTTCACATATACAATTTGACTCAAATGATGACAGGAAATGCAGAGTTAACCTATGTCAATAAACATGACCATTCCTACCAAATTATCATCACAAACTGATATGCTCACTGTGTCACAAGTTGTTCTGACATTGGCTGTCACAAAATATAACAGTACACACACTCAGGTAGAGAAGTGGTCAATGACATCATGACCTAGGTCAATTCCTTCCTCTTAATCACTGTCATCTTCATTGGGCCTTTCGATATCCTCACCCAGTAGCTCTTCACAGTCTCCATCCTCTGCCATGATTGGGATGTTCTATCATAGAGCAATGCTGTGCAGCATGCAGCAGGCAACCACGATTTGGCACACTTTCTCTGGTGCATAAAGGTGGGCTCCACCAGTTTTGTCCTGGCACCTAAATCCGGCTTTCAGGAGCCCAAAAAGCCTGCTTCATTGGCCTTCATGTTCTTCCATGGGCCTCATTGAAGTGGACTTCCCCTAGCATTGTTGAATTCCTCAGCGGTGTCAACAACCATGGTCAAATAGGAAACGCTGAGTCTCCTACATGGAAGCAATTCAACAAGCCAGACCCTATCAGATCCAAGTTGTGACATTTGCAGTGGTATGTTGCTGTTCCGTAGTACAAAGGAATCATGTGTTGGCCCGGGAAAGCGGACATACACACTTGGGATATATCAATCTGGTAAGCTGACAACTTGTACATTGGTGGAATGGAAGTTCTTCTGATTGCAGTAGACTTGTTCCCTGGTGTGTGGTGGCACCAAGGCAATATGCATGCCATCAATTACTCCAATCGCATGTGGTAGACCACCCAAATCATAACATTCTCCCTTCATATTGGCCAAATCCTGGATTCTTGGAAACTGGATGAAGCTGTTGATGTGTCTCATCATTGAAGCAAGGACTTCTTGTAACACATCACTGGACGTTGGCTGTGACATGCCTCCAGATACTTCCATAGTATGTTGAAAAGAGCCGGTGGACACAAAACGAATTTCACTATTGCAATTATTGTGCTTGTATTCCTATTGTGAGGCAGGATGTCAGGCTCCAGCTGCTGACACAAATCCAGTATAGTTTGCCCATTTAATTGGAACTGTTTGATTATGTCCCTTTCCTCCATGGTGGCAAGGTCTGGAAATGGTCTGAAGACTTAAGGATGCCTTCTTCTACCCATCACTGAGATCACATATCTGCATGTAAGTAAAACAAACTATCAATTATGATTGTCTCACAATCAACACACATCTCATGTCTTGGTTAGACTAGTGATCTTATTGTGTTATGTATGTTACCATATTTTTCAAACTTTTTTGCTACTGCAAATCGATATTTTTTTATGTCTGACTTTTGTTTAATAAATAATGTGTAGATAATACATTTGAAATGTATTAATTGCTCATCATTTTTTTTAGTTACCCTGAACAGAAGTGAAACATACACCACAGCACTATTGATGTCAATCACAGTAACATTTTGCCAAAATCAGTGTCTTAGGTATCTGAGATTTGTATACAAGGTAGCCACCATTTTGAGTGCTGGTGATGCACAAACAATTTAAAAATACACAGCTATACACTCTAAAAAGCGGGGTGCCTGACTTTGCTGTCAGGATATTGGCTATCCTATGACTGTTGGTGGACATTGCCCGCATAGGGGGAACACTCAATGACGGACACTGCCATGGGTTAATGTGTGTGACAGCTACACACAAAAGACAATGGCTGGGTCTGTTTCCTCGGTGAAGTGCATGAGCTGTGTACTTGTATGCAGTGTCTGGAAAAAAGCTCACTTGCCTCCTAACCCTACAGCCAACAACACATCCTCAACACAACTTTTGCTGCCATTACTGACCTCTGGGAGCCACGATGCCTGGAAAAAGCAGGTGACAGGGCTCCTGTCTTTTCCACTGAGGAGTTGGAGATCCTCACTAGTGAGGTCTTGTCCCTGTACAGCTAGATAATTGGGAACCCAGAGGAACAGGTACAAGTTTGAGTGGGAAATGTTTCACAGATTAACTTGTTCCTCCGAAATACACAGGCTAATTTGTCCCCTTTTGTTCATGAGTGAAAAGTTGTTATTGGACTGTAGCAAACTGAATGATTTAGCTGGGTACAGAATGCTGTTTGACAATTTTAGAAATGTATGCACATTGAAATGAAAAGAATATGCTGAATTTTCAGTTTATGTTACTAACAATTCCAGATTTCATTAGACAATCTGGAGGCCCCTTGCTTCCAATTTCCAGTAGACATTGTCACACTAGTATAAGTAAAAACATACAGCCCATGTCAAAATGAGTGAAATGTAAAGTGCAGGAAGAATCTTCAAAGTTTTGGAGTTGTCTGATTGTTCTGTCAAGTGAAATGACATCCCATAATTTGAAATAAGAGTATCTGTCTGTTTAAAACATGTTATGGTGCCACATATGGGGAAAGATATTTTCTGTGCTGCACGTCTAAATGACACAGGCTCTCAATCATCCATACAAGTATGTCCTATTACTACACACACTTGTTCATACATCACCCAACACCATGCTCTCAATGACACATGGTAGTCCTTCTATACTGCCCTTAGTCACTGTGTGTGGTGTAAATCATAGTATCTGGCTCTATGAAGATTAGGCATGAAGCCAATGTAGTTTTGAATGGGGTTATTTTCAAATAATGTAGAGGTTGTTTGGCCTTTAGTGTCTTGCATTGATTTGGGCTAATCAGGATTGGCTCTCTCTACAGGAAAGGTTTCATAAGGAGGTAGAAACTGTTGAGGGTATTCAATAGATCACTGACAATTAGTATTTCCTAGGACCTTTCAAATGTTTGAAAAAATATGTGCTGACTGTTTTGAGAATGCATGTGAGAGATGCAACAAAATTGAGTCACACCACTGCAGACAAACAAAATCACTCAAAACCTTCCTTGTGTTTTTTTTCATTCATACAGGTAAACCCCCATCAAAAATGGGACATCTGGAAGGCCATTCCCAAGAAGATGCAGAGCTTGGGGGGCCAAAAGCAGCACAGCTTGCATTGCAGGAAGGGATGGGAGGACCTCCGACGCTGACCCGAAAATCAGCCCAGGTTCAGTTCGCCCTGACCTCTCACCAAGGCAAGTTTGTGGGCCACACCTTGACCCCCCCCCTATTGGCCTTCATCCTTGCGGTGGCCTACCCAGATTTTGATGGACAGTTGAAGGTCCAACACTAGCATCAAGGGGGTGAGTTATCGTATGTAGCTATTCGTGTTGTGTAACCATTTTAGTTTACAGCAATGTTGTTTGGCATCAACATGATAGTTGAAACACATCCAAAGTAGGTCAGGATTTCTAGAGGTCTAATTGTTTCAGACAGTGTCTGATGCTGTGTTTGGTGTATTTTTTTTTGCTAAAGGTTTTCACTAGCTTCCTCGTCCCAAGCCAAGTACTGTTTTGAGCAGACACATGTCTACAGGAGAAAAAGGGGTACCTGCATTTTCTCCATGTTATGAGGGACCAAACATGTCCCATTTGAGGTTTGGGTCAGGTGTGATGCTCCATCACAAATGTGAGTAGTTAAGTAGGCCTTTACATTGGTAAGTTGGAACAATGGCAATATGATCCTCTGCTGTAACTGGTCTGGAAACATATGTACAATGGTATCATTCCCAATCTGAAATATGTTAGAAATATGTTTCAACAGTAAGATTCAAGTCAGTTCATGTCATGAAGCCTTGCTCCTTCACAAATGTGTATGTAAGCCAGTCTGTGTCAACCAACATGAATTCTTATTCCAAATTGCATTGATTGAAACAGGCAGGAATGTGTACTCTTTATTGACAGAGTTACAAGTACCCAAAATTATATTTAAGTGTCTTTAGTTATGTCCAGATGCGAAGTCAATGATGGTGAGAAAAGTGATCATTAAAAATACATTTTGAGATGGAAGGCTAAATCACATAGATGTGGGATTATCCATCTTGATGAGGTAATATCAGAACCAAAACATGACCCTTTTGGAAATGTGAATCTGTTTTTGCTCTGTAATGAAGTGGGTTAGGAATGTATTCAGGCCTATGTATTTACATATGCTGTTGAAGTCAGTTGTCATGCAGAGAACAAAAGAGAATGAGTAACAAAAGGCATTGGGTCCCCATGATATGAGAGTTATCATGGGGAATTTCTAGACTGTGAGCAAATGGTTTATGGAATTCTTTCCTTCATGCATGAGATACTGATGATGACGAAGCCAAGTTTGAGGGCCTTGAAGATGGTTTAATATGTAGACTTGCCCAATGTTTTGTGATCAAAGTTTATATTTTGTTCTATTTATACAGATACACTCAAACTGTTGTATCTGTGTTTTCAGCATCATCAGGGCAAGGCAAAGGTGACAGCAGCCATTTGAGCAGGGAAGAAGCTGGGGACTGTGGTACCGGTGCAGACACTACTGACACTGAGGGACCCAGTGCCATGGAGGGTGAGGGGACTGGCACAGAGGCCACCAGCGACCCAATATCATCTTCAGAGGCCTCCACAGAAGTCCAGTACCTAGTGGTGGCAGACCCTAGTGCGACAAATCCACCTGCATTGTTGTCCACCACCCATATTTCCATCTCCACCCTCCCTTTTTCTCCCCCCAGTTGACTGCAGCTGCTCCCGTAAAAGGGGTGGCATCTCCTTTGCTGCAGGCACCTCGCCCCCAGCCAATGCTCGATGAGGAGGCTATAGGCCTATTGCTGATGATTTCTTTAAGCAAGACTGTGATACTGAATTCCTTCCAGGGGCTTAGTGGTAAGAGGACACAGATGCTAGCTTACCTGGATGGCATTTATGGTACCATATCTGGCCTACAGAGTTCATTCCAGGGCCTGGCCTCCTCATTGACCACAGACTCCCACCAATCCCAACCTTCTGACCCATCACCCATCCCTTCCCCATCCCAAATCTCTCTTACCAGTCCTAGCCAAAACGCATACATAGATTTGCACGCACCCACTCAAACATATACAAGCAGCACATCCACACACAAGCACAAACACAACAAGAAATGCCGACACACACATGCACACATGTACAGGCCCCACACCCCTACCACCACCACAAGCACTCACACACACCACACCCACCATGACACAAACATCCTCACTCACCTTCAGCACACCACCAAACATCACACCTGCCATGACACAAACATCCACACTCCTCACAGCACACCCCCAGACACTTACCCACCATGACACACTCATCCACCGCAAACACCAGCAAATATGCAGACACCACTCTCACCACAACACAAACATCCACACCCACCACCACCAAATCTGCTGCCACCATAATCCCCATGGCACACACGTGCACCAGAGCATTCACAGATACCACAACCACATAGAACCTCCATAGCAAACCCATCCACACAAACACATACTGTATACAAATGCCCATGCCAACACAACAGACACCCAATAAAAACACAAACAAAACCATACACCACATACACCAGACCCACAGACATACCCACCATCAACAGACACATGCACATCAGACTCTGCCATTCCCTCTAGTTCCCCACCCCAAATCCCTCTGGGACACATTACCTTTTTCCCTAATGAGGACCTGGTGTGTACCCTGGCCCTGACCCCTTCCTCATCCCAAACCACACCTCCCAAACGTAAGACCACCCCACCTACACATCTTGAAACCCATTCTACATGCTAACCCACCCCTTTCACATCCCAACCTACCCCTTCCTAAGCAAAACCCATGCCTCCCAAATCCAAACCCAACCCTCCCAAATCCAAAATCACCCCTTCCAAACCCAAACACATCCATCCTAAATCCAAAGAACCCCCCCCCCAAGTAATAGATTTAGGTACCTGTTCTCTGCCCCATAGATCCCCCTTCCGGAGGTGGTTTATTTTGACAGTGTGACTAGGAGGCCCATTATGGGCATGCAACCCAGACTTGGGGCTTTGTGGCCTTGAGCCTTTGCTGTTTTTTTTTCTTAGTACAAAACAGAGTTATGAGAGAGTTATCTCATAAATATAAACAGTTTCATTTTGAAATACCTTTGACCTGGCCTTATTTTTGGATTATTACTATTTGTTTGTTGATTGTATTATTTCTGCTAATGTTTGTGCCATGTACTTACTCTTTTTCATGACAGTGATAAGCACTGTTTTTCTTCTTTTCGATATTTTTACTATGCATACATTAGTGTTGTACATTTGTGATGGACATGTCAATTTTGGTGCAAGCATTCATCTTGTTACTAGACACTTCCACCAAAATTATAGATGTTTCTGTTATTGTGACTGAAGAATTCATGTGTATCTATGTTAACATGATGTGTCAATAATATGAGGATATCCATTACACAGGGAACCTGGAAGTTTACATTTAAATTACATCTAATGTTTGTCAGAAATTGCACAAACCAAGGGGCCATGTGACCTTCATACATCTCTGACATGTTTGCAGTTTAGACTTAAGATTGGTTGTACATTCTGTGTACACCCACTTGTAGCATTTTGTAGTGCAGGGGCTACATTTTCTTTTTGAACATCTTTTTACTGTCATATTGAAGAATATTCATAAGGTACATTATACATTTCCACAGAAATATGGTCATAAATTCAATCTTGCTAGTTGTTCAATTGGCCTTAAAAGATAACATTCCATGCCAGGTATAAAGGACTATACGTATAACATAATTCAAGTTTTTCAATTTATGATTCAGTACATATTATTCTTGCATAGTATGAGACTTTTAATCATCATGTTCTTCTGTTTCTTAGTTTTAATTTTTAACTTTAACTTTTTAAACTTAATCTTAACCTGACATCATCATTCTTCTGTAGGGGGGAAGGACAGCTACATCTATTTGACAACTTCCTTTGATTGTGTCCTGGGAGAGTGTATTGCATATGTTTGTTTTAGGGTATATATAGTGACGTTGAAGTCGCCTGCTTTAACTCCATTAGTGTTCTGTTGTCTGGGAGGGTATCTCGGAATCAGGTTTTCCGTATACATTATTTTTGTGTTTAAATACCGCTGTCTCTATATATTGACCTGGATTCCTTCTGTTCTGCAGATTGTTACGAAGTTCTCTAATGTTTCATCCCATTCGTCAGCTAAAGGGTAACTTCTCAGCCCCTTACTCTCTTCTCTTTTACGGGCTGTACTTTCTGCAATTCCCCAGTCTATCATTTCTGCACACCATTGTGTCACCTGGGGGGGCTCCGTGGCTTTCCAGCGCTTAGTTAGTAATTGTTTTGCAGGATGAGTGCTAAATTTGTTAGTCGTGGGAGTGCTTTTCCTTTCTTCTAACGTGGGAGCAAACCCAGCACGCAGGCTTCCATTGACTGACATATAGAGGTACCTGCTATTTTCTCTAAAACTGTTTTCACCCCATTCCAATATTGAGCAATGGCAGGGCAACTCCAGAGCATATTTAGTAGTTCTGCCTCTTCAGCACCGCATCTAGGGCATCTTGATGGTGCTTCGGGGTATAGCAAGTGTATCTTGTGTGGTGTGAGATATGCCCTGTGTAATGTGGCATACTGTATAAATTTGAATCTAGTGTTACGTGGTATTTGACTAGGATACTTCAATATTGCCTCCCACTCATCCTCAGATAGTTCTTTGCCAATATCTGTCTCCCATTTAGTCTTCAGTTTGGCTAGAGGTATTGATAAATGAGTCCTTAACCCGCGGTATAGCCATTTGATTAAGTGTCTTCCATGCCCTATTGTGTATATAGTGCTTACAAGTTCATGTGCAGGGGGCTTTTTACCGTCCTGGGCCCAGTGTTTTTTAATATAGTGTAGTATGGTGGCATGTAGAAGAAAGAGCGATGATGTCAGGTTGTGTTCATGTGTAAAGTCCGTGTGTGCTAATAAATCCTGATCTTTAAATAATGACCCAACCGTTTCCAAGCCCTCTTGTGACCACTTCTGTAGCTGGCATTGGGTCAGTACGCCTGTATTCACTGGCAATCCCAATAGTGGAATATTGGGAGAGTACGGGTTGTTTTAGTTGTATATTTGTGCGCTATTTTCCAGTATTGCAAGGCTACTCGTAATAAAAGCGGTATTTTCTCTGGAGCTTGGGAGCCAGGATATAATAGGGAGTGTATGCTACCTCTATCTAACATTTCTTGGGTGTACTCGATTTCTTGTAAGTTTTGTCTGGCCAGCCAGTGTGCTAGCCACTGTAGTTGACCTGCCACACAGTAGGCCTTAAAGTCTGGTGCGC
The DNA here is from genome assembly GCF_031143425.1 of Pleurodeles waltl. NCBI lineage: Eukaryota > Metazoa > Chordata > Amphibia > Caudata > Salamandridae > Pleurodeles > Pleurodeles waltl. The sequence continues at coordinate 855,325,218 of NC_090443.1, forward strand.
CCATGCCTCCTTGATCTACTGGCATCTGCAGCTTGGCTAGGCCAATACGGCGTCTACCCTTTCCCCAAATCAGGTCAACCAGCATCGAGTGGAGTGTCTTGAAGTGTATTTCTGGGATTCTCACCGGTAAATTCATAAAGTAATATGGCAAGCGGGGTAGCATTACCATCTTGGCCAGAGCGAGTCTACCTGCAACTGATATTGGTAGTGATGTGCAAAAAAGTATCTGCGATCTAAGTGAAGCCATCGCTTTTTGTAAGTTGCCTTCCAATAGATCTATTGGGGTTTGATCAATTTGTATGCCGAGTTATCGAAATGTGTCTGCAGCTATTTGTAGTTGTTCGGCACCAAATGGTACTATGGTTCTCGGATCTAGACCAGCGAGGGAAAACGCTACTGATTTGTCAAAGTTTATGGTTAGTCCTGATAGTGGTGTGTATTTTTGGAATAGTAGTGCTATAGAGTCCAGGTTTTGCCCCATATCTTTTACATATAAAATAATGTCATCAGCATATAGTGATACCGTGTGATTTGTTCTAAGTGTATCTATTCCCCAGCTTGCACCGTCTTGCCTTAGCCGGTGGGCTGATGGTTCTATCGCCAGAATAAACAGTAAGGGGGATAACGGGCATCCTTGTCTGGTGCCCCTTCGTACGTGGTAGGCATCTGAGATGTTCTGTCCAGTGCGTGCCCTTGCCGTCGGGAAAGTGTATAATAGCCGAACCCATTGTATGTAGTCGTGGGGGATACCAAACTTCTCTAATACTTTAAACATATATTCCCAGCTCAGGGAGTCGAACGCCTGTCGAAGGTATAGTGGCAGGCATCCTGCGTGTGGATATCGTCCCTTAGCAGCGTCTATTACATGATACAGTCGACGAATGTTTAGGGAAGTGTTACGGGACGGAATAAATCTTCACTGGTCTGTGTGTATTAGGCTAGCTATAAAATTAAGTAGTCTTTGTGCTAATTTTTTTGCTAGTATTTTGTGTTCTGTATTTAGCAAAGACAGAGGTCTATAGGATGATATATCAGTTGTGGCTTTTCCCAGTTTTAATAGTGAGTTGACTATTGCCTGTTTGGTCGTATCTGGGAGGACTCCATGCTGTAGGGAGGCATAATATAATTTTTCTAACTGTGGGGCAAGCTGTGAGCAGTAGAGGGAGTAGAATTCGGACGGTAGCCCGTCTGAGCCCAGTGTTTTATTTCGCGCCATACTCTTAATTGTTTACCTTATCTTGTCTTGTGTTATCTGCGCACTTAATTGCAGTTTGGCCTCTTCAGTAAGTGTTGGCAGTGTAATGTCAGCAAGAAAGGAATCGATCTCAGCTTGATTTATAACTGGAGGGGCTGAGTATAAAGTCGTGTAATAATCATGGAATGCTCCATTAATCCCCAATTGCGTAGTTATTTTATCTCATTGCGGCGTAATAATCTGAAGAATAGGTGTGGGGGGGGGGGTTCAGCTTTTATCAAGCGTGCCAATAATGTTCCTGCTTTGTCTCCTTCACTGTGAGTGCGTTCTCGGTATTTTACATAGTCTGTTTTCCGTAGTCTTTCTACGAGTTCTGTATGTTTGGCCCTTGCTTCCTGCAATTGTTCAGCCTTTGAGGGTTGTAGTATCATTTCTTTTTCTAGTGTGTGCAGTCTGTTCTCAATTAGCATTAACTCCCTAATTAGCACTTTACGCACTCCTGATGTCGCTCCCATCACCACTCCCCTTACCACTACTTTGAATGCTTCCCATTCAAGCAATGGGGAGGATGCTGAGCCGATGTTGTCGGTGAAGAAGTTTGTGATCGTTTGGGATATTTCGCTTTTTAAAATATCATCTTCTAGTATTGATGGTTGTAAACGCCATGTGGGGATCGGTGTAGACCGTCACCCCCGCAGTAGTGTTATTTCTAAGGCGTTATGGTCTGACAATGTTTTCCCTAAATATGTGGCTTGTGATATCTGTGTTTGCACTGATGTAGTACATACAACACGATCTAATCTCATGTGCACTTTGTGTGGATGTGAATGAAAGGAATACTCTCTCATACCCATGTTTCTAGCTCGCCAAATATCTGTTAGTGACCAACCTTGTAGTCAATTACGCAATGCCTCTGCCTGTCGTTGCGCACTAGTACCTGACAATGGGGGTGTGGTGCGGTCTATTGTGGTATCTAGTACCGCGTTAAAGTCTCCACCTATTATCCATGGGATATGAGCCCATTGCAATAGTACCCTCGACAAGCGCTCCAAGAAGGTACCTTGCGCAGTATTCGGGGCGTATATGCTCCCTAGTATTATGTGTTTTCCATCTAGATTGCCTTTGATTAGTGTGTAGCGGCCATCATCATCTATTTTGGTCTCCAGCACTTCAAATTGTACCCCAGCCCACATCCATACCGCCGCTCCTCTTGCGAACGCGGAGTATGATGTATGTAGGAGTTGTCCCCGCCATTTTTTGCGGAGTTTTGTCACCTCGTGGGTAGTAAGGTGAGTTTATTGCAAATAGGCTATATGTATTTTCCGATGATTTAGTTGGGCTAGTATCCTATGCTGTTTTTTAAACAGACCCCATTCCCCGCACGTTCCAGGTGACAATATTATATTCACGTAACGCAGTCATATTGAGAAGTTAATATAGTTGTCGCTTTGGCAATCAGTGTTAGTTCCTGCCCCTCTTGGTATAGTGTACATGATATGTGTGTTGATGTCAATTTTCTAGACCTACTCAAAACTTTACATATTGAACTGAATACTAGGTAAAGCCCAAATTAACTTTGCCAAACTATTGTGCAATATAAAACCATTATCGTTACAACCAACGGAGAAACATAGGAAGAGCCTTCGCACTGGGGTTCTATTAGATGTTCAGTCAGTAGTTCTCACCCGTGGTCAACGGGTTGCTTGGTAGATGGCGAGGATTACGGTTCTCAACCGCCCGGGCCCGCCATGTAGAGGGGAAGAAATGGTCTCCGCAGATGGTGGGTGCATAGTTTTGGTGATGAGGTGATGCGTCTTTCTTTAGAGATCTCGGGCCTACTCCGAGGTGACAGCGGGAAACAACGCTGAACTCCCCTCCGAATCAGATGCCGCAGCGCTGTCTATGGATGAGGGAGGTCCATGTGGAGAGGAATCTGTTCCTTGAAATGAATACGCCGATTGTAGTGCCTCACTTCGGCCTTCTAGGACCTGTAATAGATTTGGGCCAGTCTTTTTTCGAGTTGATTGCACCCTACCACGCCGGCTCTTGCGTGACTGATGAGGCTGCCTCGGGGGCAGGGCGACACCGCGCTCCATGGGCCCCAAGTGAGGGAAGGTCGCATCTAGCCAGTCATATGCCGAGTCTGGTATCTCAAAAAAATGTGTTTTCTGATTAAATGTGACATGAAGTCGGGCCGGGAATAAAAGTGCATATTTCAATCCTTCATTTTGCAGCCTCTTTTTCACCGCCTGGAAAGAGGCTCTGCGCTTCTGGACCATTAATGTGTAGTCGGGGTATTGGAAGATTCGGGCATTGTCTACTGTGATAGGGTCTAGGTCTCTCGCCGCCTGTAGTATGATATCGCGGTTCCTGTAGTTTAGGATCCGGGCTATCAATGGGCACACTGGTGCTCCCGGAGGGGGTTTCCTCCCTGGCATGCAGTGCGCTCTTTCCACTGCAAAGTGGGCTGACAGTCTGTCCACCGTTATTTGTTTCAGCCAGTCTTCTATATATTGTGTGGGATTTCTGCCCTCCTTTCCCTCCAGGAGACCAATTATGCGGACATTATTGCACCGGGATCTTCCCTCCGCGTCTTTGACTCGTTCTTGCAGAGCTTTTACCTGTTGCTGAAGGTGTACAATGGCATTTTTATTTTCTTTGTGGGCTGGAAGGATCTCAGCGACATTGGATTCCGTTTGTTTCACTCTGTCCGATAATTTTTTCTGGTCATCTTTCAGGATATTTAACTCGATCGTTATGGAACCCAGTTTTTTCTCTATCTCTTGCCTTGAGTCACCAATTTCTTGAAGAATAATGTCCAGTTTTTCTGTTTGGTCTCTGGGTGGTGTTGCTTGCATTGGGTCTTCAGGGGTTAGTCTTTCCATATCTTCTGATTGCTTGCCTTTTGTGCAGCCCATTATTATTTTTTTCTGTGTTGGTAGTTGCGTAGAAGGACGCTCGCCACACAAGATAGTCACTGGTTGGGATCTGGGGTCTTTGTGTTTTCTTTCTGTGTATGTCTTCAGCTGCCAAGCTTTGTAGTTGGGCCGCGTGTCTTACCCAGTCCTTTGTGTTGTGCTCAGACGGCACTCAAGCGCACAGAGGAATCTTGGCTCCGGTGCCACCTCACTCTGTGGCCGCCAGATCCTCCTTACAGCAAGTTCCTCCAAGCAAGGAGGCAATCAGGTTCCAAGCGGGGCTCCGACCACTCCGCTGCAGAGCAGGGCCCCGGTAGTCTTTCGGCATCTTGCTCACCACCCAGAGGGGCGCCGCCACGTCTCCGCCGCTGCTCCCCGGTCCTAGACACGCCGCAAGTGCATTCAGCCTCCAGATCACCTCTCCGATCTCTGCCACCCGTCCGCATTCCTCGCAGGCCTCCTGGGGAGGATTCCAGGGGAGGAGGGGGTGGCAGGCGGAGGACTTAGACAAGGCGCGCCGCGCCAACCCCAGCTCTCACCGCTAGCCCCGGCCCCAACAGCGCCCCCCACTCACCGCAGCGCAGCCCCTTCCAGCCAACGCCTCGTCTCCTCAGCTGCCGCGGCGCAGGTGCAGACCCTCGGCGAGGTCCAGTAGCTCGCTCCCGCACTCAGCCGAGTGCACCGATCGCCCTCTGGAGATGGTCCACCATCTCCCACGTGTATTAAATGATCCTTCACCACACAGCAACCCCGTTTTAACACAGAATTAAAGGCTTAGGCAGGCCCGAGACGGGAGCTCTGCGATTAGACGACCGCCATCTTAGGTGGTTAGACACGCCCCCTAGTGCAAGGGCTACATTATCATGAATTTCAGTAGTTCATAACTGGTATATTGTTTATGTATAAGGTAGTTTAGGCAAAATTATTGAACACACCTGTATGGACACATTTTGATTTTGGATTGCTTCAACTTGAAGGTGTGTGTTGCTGTGAAGGCAGTTAGTAGCAGACTGGTGGGAGTTACAAATATATCAAGGTGTGTTTTTTTAATTTTTAAGCATTTTTCTAACTGTGACATTACAGACTTATGCTCTGCACATCAGTGTACTACTGGATGCAATTATTTGCTAAACATGCTTGAGTCCTGTGCTAATGTAGAGCAACAATTCTGAGGATGACAGGTTCAACGGTGACCTACAGCCTTTTCTGGCAACAAGGAGGTTGATGTTTGACTTGGTCCACGAGCAGCAGCAACCAATGGACTTGTATGACTGGGTTAATGGCCGCAGGAAATGTGAAAACTCAGAAAAAGGTGAGTTTGGTCCTTTTATCTCTCCCAATCTGCCAACTCAGTTGTGGTGGTTTACCCACCACAGTTGTGTCAGTGGGAAGGCACATTGTGATTGGTTCAATGGTAATAGTGGCTGGGTCCCACTGACAGCTGCTTTTTCCTCTGGCCGGTTGACACAGGTGGTGATTGACAGTGGTGACATCAGTTCATTGGTGCTCTTTCATCTATGGACCTGCCAACATCTAAATAGAGCAGTTGGACTGCTTAGTAGGGGGACGGGAAATCCGATGTAAAATCTAAAGTGAGACCATTACCTCCAAGATCTAAATCAGGCCACTGAATTCCTAAAATGTCTGCCATCACATTATTCATCATGAGGTCGCAGCCAATCAGATCTTATCTCAAACACAATTTCTTTGAAAATACTGAACAAAATTACAACAAATCACAAAAAGCACGGTTTCTGGACCAAAATCTTATTTGCTGCCAAATGTGATGTAAATCCGTTCATCCATTTTGACTCTAGTTGTGTCTAATTTTCCTGTGGAAAAATTAGTAGAGAAAATATGTTTTCGAACTCCCCTTCCACCCCAAGTGATAGATCACCTCAAAACTTTCCAGGAAGGAGCTGATGTGGATTGGACAATTTATTTTTTGGGAACGTTGTGTGAAGATTCGACAATCAAACGATAAACAAACCAATTTTTTTTTTAATGTTTTCCTATGGAAACGTGTTTTTTACTATAACTACTTAATGGCAGCTTTGTTATGTTTAAAAGGCTAATTCACTTGTCTGCTGCTCTTGACCTGATGCTGGTCTGCAATTATATGATGGTCAAGTAGAGCACAGATAGTTTCGCGGAAAAAAAGACAAAGAGGTATGTATTACTGTCGTAAACTTCGAGAATTACAAGAATTCTAGAAACTCTGGATAATACTAAAAACGTGCTAAAAAGTTAAATAAATGAAATAAAATAAAATTAAAATTAAAATCGACCGTGGCTGAAACTCATTGTCAACTAGAAAATTCTCAAAATTCATCGTTAGTACATTGTGATTTAATCAGCTATACACATTTTGGACATCTTCTTTCTCAGTGCCGATTTGTGAGCACTTGTGTCATTTGTAAAGGAATGAGTGACAGTGCCCATAGCTCCGGTGCAATTAAATGTTAGTAGGCCATGTTGCTGCATAATCTTCATTCCACCTCGTACCTCCAGAATCCACTAACAGACAATATCGGCTCCATTATGTCACTCCGGCAGGTTCCTACTTTTCCCCTTTATGATGTTTTTTCTGCTTTCACTTCCTCCATCTTTTATTTGTGTTTATTTTTCTCTCTTGCTCTTGTGAATAGCAGATGCAGAGAAGTAAGTGCTGATCCCCAAAAATGAGTGCCAGTGTCCCCCAGCGCCAGCCACCAGCTAAACATCAGCACTGCTTGTGTGTATTTATCATACCACGAGTTGTAAAAGTATCACTCACAAAAAAAAAAAAAAAAATACCAAACAGGAAATGGTTTGCATTACAATGTTTAGGGTTGTGTAAACCTCTTCTTGCACTAGAAAATTCTTGTGTAGATCATGATTACTGGTCTATCTATAGGTTATGGATTTTCTCGGTTTTCCTACTTCCAAATCGTGAAAGTATAATTCCTTGCAAGTACAAGATGGTGCTAAAAACCCTTTTCCTCAGAACTTTGCAAATGGAAGCTGTTAGTTTTCTTCTCCTCAACACACTTTTTAAAAAGTGCAAAAGTTCACATTTTAGCGTGAAAACTTTCAGACAGTAAACTTTGTCAATTATGGGTAGTAGTCACGACATTTAAGGGCAGAATTGTAGAAGAGAAGTTCCTGGCTTTTGTTATTCCTGTGAATTATCATTTTCTACAAATCAGAAGCCAACAAAAACTGTTGCGGGTCAGTGGTCGGTTTACAGTGGCAAGAAACTTCAGCAGGCATGGTTTCACAGGAAAAGATGGAAATCTGGCTCTAACAATGACACACCATTTTCCATTTCCAGCCAAGTAAAATGTTACAGGCCAGGAAGTGGTGGAAAAAGTCTTTGTTGATAGGTCTATTGACTTTAACATCAAATCCTTGCAAATCAACCACCAACTCAGAAAGCACCGCTAGTAGCATTGAAACTAACATAGTGAAACAAGCACGTAATTTTGTAATTAAAACGTATAACACCAATCAAACAAAAGGTGCTCTGAAGAAAGGCAAAGTTATCAGTGTGAACGTATAAAATAAACATTTCTCAGTTCTAATATGTTAGTTAATGTTCCTTTGTCTTTAACTTCTGAGCTTTTCAGCTTCAGTTTTTTTTGGCTGAGCCGTATAAATAAGTTTAATGCCCTAATTTCGAGTGGCCTGGTAAATTGTGGCATCTGCGCAAGTCCCGCGGTTGCAAGTTAGTCGGAGTTTTCATGAGCCCACAGTTAAATTGCTCAGGTTAAAACTTGCCAAAATGTAATAGCAGAAAAATGCCCCGTCAACTCCAGGGTATTCCGATTTTTGGTATACCACAACCATGATCCACGTGCTTTTCCCCATTTGAATTTGCAGTTTTCACTTTCAGTCCTAACTCAGGTGATTGGAAGCCACTGCTCTTTAGCCTTGGATCAGTCCTAGCAGCAGGCCGCTTAATAGGGATCGTTCGTAGGTGGCAGCTGTCATAGCTCAAAGCCAGAGGTAACAACGAGCATAGCTATGTGATAAGGAAATAAGCAGCACCTTATTCACCAATCCATAGAGGAAGGAAGACACAGGAACATTGGGGGACTTGCAATAAAATGAGAAAGCACTCCAAGACTGATGATTATTAGCATCAAGACAAGAATCTAATTGCCATCTTCGAGTGAGGACCCTTTACTTCCAGTACTCACTAATACACAAATGCACACTTGGGAGTCGATGCATAAAATAGAAGCCCTGGCGTTTACAATCGTGTAATATCAGTACAGAGACTATACCAATATAGTATCTAGAGGTATTGGCAATCTGGATAGCTGGTGCCAGCCTCATGTTTTTAAAATCATAGTAAAAAATACATAGTTGTGCACTAGCGTGCAAAGACTATTATTCAGTTCCCTTCATTCAATGGTCTATTCAAGGGTCATTTGAATTTTGTTCCCACCTACCAAGGCATAGAGTATGGGGAAACAGACAGAGCAATTTCATCTTATTTGACCTAGTGCAAATATTTCTCCCATCCCATCAATGTTAATTCTTGAGATCACAGATGCAATCAAATCTGGTGAATGAAAATAACCAAATTCAGAGAAAAATGTGTGGCACCACCCAACAAGCACAACATCTCTGTTATATTCCTTTGTTAATAGAAAAGTAATCTGACTGCATATACCAAGATGCATTGGGGCTAACTTTTTGCTGGGGTGTGAGGCAGTGTGCTCCCTTTTTTTTTGCACTGTGTCGAATGACAGCTCCCTTGAGCTAATGGGCTAACGAGCTTTGGTGAGGCACCTGTGTGCCAGAGTGGTACATAAACCTGAGAAGACTTTTGGCGGCATTTGTAGCAACTCCACAAATTATGCTGCTGTCTGCTGATGATGGGCGAAACCCAGAAACTCGCTTCCAGAGATACACAGCACTTGCTGCACCTACTAAGGTGAAATACTTTGATTCCTTTGTCAATGTAAAACAAATCTGACTGCATTTACCAAGATGCATTGAGGCTAACCTTTTGCTGGAGTGTGAGGCAGTGTGCTCCCTTTTTTTGCATCTCTGTTATATTAGGCAGAGGATAGATATCAACCATAACACATTTGTTAATCTACCTGAGATCTACACAAACTCTACTTTTTGAATAACCCAATTTTCGATAGGTCGATCAATCTCAAATTTCATGGAATCCTTCACCATACCAGGGACATTCCTTACTTTTCTGACCTTGGGCAATGATTCTGACTCAAATGTTGTATAGTGAAGAAAATTCCTTAAAGAGCCTGACTTCTTTCTAAAAACATCTATGAACTTCTTAGGTGTGGGCTAAACTGGCATAATCACTCGTAACTACTGCAAAATTACTCATATTTATGTATAAAAAGAGAGAAGCGTAATTCAGCATTTAACACTATTTTGCACCCTTGTGTCCAAAATGGGCCCCAAGATAACATATAACCAGTACTAGAAACGGTGAAATGTGTGTTAGAGAAAACTGTAAATTATTTATTTAGAGGAAAAAGGAGCTCCCTTGCATCAATAACTTTTGTATTCCTAAAGACGTTTTTAAATCATGTCAATGACATTGAAGATCGAGACTTACTTGATGACCATCGATAGTATTGGATCATTTATAAGGGTATAATTTCAACCGACTATGACTGATGTGTTGCCTAGATAAATGGTTTCTGATGTGATATCTTTCTAGAAAAATGAATCATCATCATTTCGTCTCTATATATTATTTATTAGCACATGTCTACTAGTTGTAGATTTAACTACTATACTATCAGTTAAATGTAAACCATATATATCAAGCTTAACAGTAGTGGAAAAGAGGATAACAACATCGTGTTTACAACCTGTAGCTGATGAAGATATACATTCACCAACCCAGTCTATATTCATTGTACAAAATAATTTGTTTCTTGCAGAAAGCTTATATCTGCTTTCTATCTAACCACTATTTGGTAATCTTTTTGATATTAACAGAATGTTGCAATCGTTTCACATCAAGTAAATTAATTGTAACATTATAAAAACCACAAATAACTTAAGGAGGAGAGAAAAACAAGGAAGTAAATATTCAAGAATACAAAAGAGTTTGATAAAGGGTAAATTGCAGTTTACATAAAACTAAAAAATGAGTTAGATGCCATAAAAAGGCTTGTGGGAAATTGAGTTCCTGATTAAAGGGTAGTGAGACCGTACTCAAGCAGTAACCACAATCTTTGTCTGGGTTAAGCACAAGCAAACCTGAAATTAACTTGTGCTCAACCCTCTGTTAGCTTGGCAGAGAGCAGTCAGACTCAACTTAGAGGCAATGTGTAAATAATTTAGCAGGACTTCAAACAGTAATAAAGTGAAAACACAATACACGACAACAATTCCACACAAATATTAAAAATAGAGCTAAATTTAATGAATAAATGAAGACCAAATGCCAAAAATCTAATCAGTAGACCCGGAGAAATTGAATTTTAAAGATGTAAGTGAAAATAGTGCCAAAATCCCAAAGCACTTGTGACTATCAGGTCCTGCAAGACTGGGAGAAAGTCACAAGTTCAGGCCATTGGCGATGGAGTGCGGGTTGGATACAGGGACCGGGTTAGTCTTCCTGAAAAGTTACCTTCTCAGTCCACGCAAAGAGTCCTGTACCCAGTGGAGAGGGGACTCAAAGAATAAAAAAGGATCACTGTTACATGAATATCCTGTTATAGTCATGGACAAGTAAGCCAGAGCTTCATGGTTGCACTCTCTGTGAGTGGTCGATGCTGTAGCATAAACAGTCAGGTCAGCTGAACTTCAGGTTGGTGGGCTGTGAGAGCAACAATGTTTAGACACTAATGGGTCCATGTACTGTAGTGAAGAGCCTATAAACTTCATTTCAGCCTCTCTGTGGCCACACCAAAGGACCAGGACCTGAGGAATACTACTTGCAGGTCAGGGGTTTGCTCCACCGGGATCTGGGTGCTGGTTTACATGGTTGTAAGCCTGTTATGCCTAAGCAGCTCTGAGCAGAAGATCAGCAGAGTAGCCCTTTGAGTCACTCTGGGGGTTCAAGGTTCAGGTGCATATCCATTTTCTCTGGCTCAAACAGAAAGTCAGCAGGGCAGCAAGGTGGCAGGGCATCAATCTGGTAGGGAAGCATGCCAACAAAGAAGTTGTCCAGCTGGGCAGCAGTCCAGCAGGCTGGCAGTACTTTCAGCAGCACTGCATTCCTTCTTCCTGGCATAGTATTCACTCGTTCAGAAGTGTCCTGAAGAATGGTGTCTAATGTCCAATATTTATGCCAGGTGTTTCCTTTGAAGTAGGAGAAACTTCAAGAGGTTTTCCTCTGAAGTGCAGAGTTTTCCTTCCTCCCCTGCCCTGGCTCCAGACTAGCTACAGGGGCTATGCAGCCATTTGTGTGGGGTCAGGACACATCCTATTCAGTTGTAAGTAGGGCTGTGCCCAGCTCCGCTCTCCCATCCTGCCAGTGATGGCCCATCCAGGCACAAAGCTTAGGTGTGTGGCCATCTAGGAAGAATACACAAAGCCCATCTGTAAGCTGTACCCAGTCATGTGACTGAGGTACAGACTGCAGGCACTGGGCCCTCATTACAACCCTGGCGGTCGGTGATAAAGCGGCAGTAATACCGCAACAGGCCGGTGGTAACACAAATGGAATTATAACCATGGCGGAAACTGCCCAGACAGACAGCCACTTTAACACACAGACCGCCATGGCGGTAGCAACAAGCACCATGGCGGTAATCGCCAACAGCCAGGCGGAAGACAATGTTCCGCCTACTGTATTAAGACAGGCCTATCTGCCACCTTTTCCAGTCCAGTACCAATGATATCAAAAGCACGGCGGAAACAGAACACAGAAGTCAAAGGACCCACCTCTGGAGACACAGGGAACAACCACAACGCCATGGAGCCCGAGTTGCACATCTTCCCCATGGTGCTACACCTCTTCGTGCATTACGAACATTAACACTGGCAAAGACGACCAGGGTGAGTACTGCCGCCTAGCACACAAGGGAGGGGGGAGGAAAAATAGAGTGACACACACACACGCAACATTCAACACCCCCACCCCAACACCATATACACAAACAGATGCAATAACATTACATATCCACCCCGTACGCCTCAGGAATAATGCGAGGACAAAAGGAATTGATTAAAGTGAGTGTAATAAGATAAAAAATTATAAATATGTGCATCTAAATCAAAATAGTATATACATATATACAAATGGAGGGACACTGCCCAGTCCTCAATGTCCGTGGGCCACAGGGCCACTGCACATAGGCCAAGGCCTCACCTCACTCCTGCAACAACACAGAGAGAACACTGCACGGGCATCAGGTTGAAAATACACAAGCATCTAGGGGACGGGGAATGGGGGGGCACCTCAGCCAGAAGATAATACAACACCACTGGTCCTGGAGGGGGCTACATGCCCTGTGCAATGTCCTGGGGAGTGCAAGGCCACAGTCTCTCAATTGGGTGGTTTGCCCACTGCTTGGTCCCACTCCTCGGTCCTGGGGAGTGCAAGGCCACAGTCTCTCAAGTGGGTGGCTTCTCCACTGGTTCTGGAGGGGGCATCATGCCCATTGTGCTTAATTCTGGTAATGATGCAGTGAGTGGATGGCTTCTTCCACTGGTTCTCGAGGGGGCCTTGTGCCCAGTGTTCTTCATCCTGGCAAGGATGCGGTGAGTGGATAGCTTCCTCCACTGGTTCTGGAGGGAGCCTTGTGCCCTGTGATGCAGATCTTGGGGAGTGTATGGTTACAGTCTCTCACCTGGGTGTCACACCTCCAGGATTTGCAGGGGCCAGGACGCACTACAGCCCATGGAGGCAGGACAACACACTGCCCGGCGGTGGTGATGGCTGCTCAGTGGTGGCAGTGGCGGGCTGGTGGCGTTGCTGGCAGTGGTGGGGGTAGGTTCCAGCCCATCCCCTGCAGCCTCGGACAGCTGCCCACTGGGGCTGCTGCTGCTGGTGGCAGTGCTGGTGGCGGTGCAGGCAGTGGTGGGGGGAGGATCCAGCTCTTCCCCTGCAGCCTCGGACAGCTGCCCACTAGGGCTGCTGCTTCTGGTGACAGTGCTGGTGGCAGTGCAGGCAGTGGTGGGGGGAGGCTCCAACCCTTCCCCTGCAGCCTCGGACGGCTGAACCACTATGGTTGGTGGTGGGAGCTGAGAAACAGTCCCAGCCCCAGGCCTCCTGTCCTTCCTGCCTGCTGGTGCAAGCCCCTTGCTCTTCGCCTTGGCAGCTGGTGGTGCCTCCTTGCCCTTCCACTTGGCAGCTGGTGATGCCTCCTTGCCCTTCCCTTTGGCAGCTGGTGGTGCCTCCTTGCCCTTCCCCTTGGCAACTGGTGGTGCCTCCTTGCCCTTCGCTTTGGCAGCTAGTGGTGCCTCCTTGCCCTTCCCTTTGGCAGCTGGTGGTGCCTCCTTGCCCTTTCCTTTGGCAGCTGGTGCAGGCACACTTTCAGTGCTGATGGCTGGTTCCCTGGAGCCTCTCCCACCTGCAGTAGCTGTCGACACTACTGTAGCCGTGGACAGGGTCGCTGAGGTGCTCGCCTGGGTTCTGTACACCCTGGCCCGACGTGAAGGACAGGGGGGAGGGGTAAGGAAGAGGTCAACGGTGGAGAGGAAAAGCTTCTTAGGGACATTGGGGCAGGAAGAGGGTGAAGGTTTGGGAGTGGAGGAAGAGGGAGTGGTTGTAGGAGGTGCCTGTCTGCTGATTTTGGGTGCAGGTGCATGGGCTGGATGCTGTTGTGAGGTGGATGGCTGTTGGGTGTCTGAGTGCTTGCATTTGTGTACTTTGGGAGGAGGGGACACAGACACAGTGGGAGAGGACACAGGGAACGTGTGCATGGATGTGGGGATGGTGACTGCCAGTGAGGGGTGTGTAGTGATAGACGTGATGGTGATGGAGGTAGAGGATGAGGATGTAGTGAATGCAGGTGTGAGTGTAGAAACTACTGGGAGGGAGGGGGACACAGTGGAGGCAGTGGATGTTGGTACGTCTGCATCTGGATGGTGGTTGTGTGAGTGCCTGTGGGATGATGTGTGGTGCTTGTTTTGCCTGACCCACTCCTGTGTGTTGTCTTGTGTGCATGCTGGTCTGCCTGTGTACTTGGGATAGGTTGGGGTTGAGGGGAATGGGACTGGGTAGAGGAAGTTGGAGGGGGAGGCTAGAAACGGGGACAATGGCTGCCATCAGGGAGGAGACCAGAGCCTGGATTTATCTCCGTTGGGCCACCATGCCAGAGTGAATGCCCTCCAGGAATCCATTTGTTTGTTGCAAATGGGGTGCCAGCCTCTGGATGGCATTCACTACGGTTGACTGCCCAACAGAGATGGACCGCAGGAGGTCAATAGCCTCCTCACTCAGGGCAGCAGGGCTAACTGGGGCAGGGCCTCAGGTGCCTGTGGCGAAGGAGATGCCCACCCTCCTGGGTTAGCAGGCACGGGAAACTCGCTGAGGGGCAGCTGGGAGGGCTGTGCTGGTACGGGTGTGGCGGCTGTACCTGTAGTTGGGGTGGGCACAGAGGTGTCTGCCACCACCAGGGAGCTTCCATCAGAGGAGGTATCACTTTCAGAACTGTCCCCTCCTGTCTCTGCCGTGGTGTTCCCCTCGCACTCAGTCCCACTGGTGCCCTTACCCTCGGCGGATTCGTCCTCATGGGCCCTATGGGATGCAGCTCCCTCCGTCGCCGATGCCTCTGCTCCTCTGCCAGATGATGCTAATGCACATAAAGACAGGGTGACAAAATAAAGGGGGGAGAGAGACAAAGGATACACTTGGTCAGTGGCTGATCCAACACCACAGTTGGCGTACATTACACACACACACAGGGAACAGCCCTACGCACTAGACAATGCACTCCCAGTCACAATGCTAGTCACCAGGCCATGGACAGGAATACCTAACGCCAATAGCAGCATACCTGGCACCCACAGACCCCTGCCCAGTAGTGGATGCCTACTAGCTTGGTAGGAGGTGGTGTTCATCAGCCCCTGCCCAATATGGGACCTACCCTGCAATGTCCGGCCTGGCCTAGGGGTACCCACAGGCCCACATCACCCACCTGGAGACCACCCCTCCACGCGCAAGTAGTATATAGGGAAACTGTGCTCATCCCCTTGTGGCTGATGTGATGTCCTCAAGCGCCCATCCAGCTCCGAATAGGCCACTGCCAGTATGCGGGTCATCGGGGGGGTCAGGGTACGACGGGCACCCCTTCCTCATTGGAAGGCCATCCCCAGCTGGGCCTCCGCTGTCTTCCTTGTCCAGTGTCTCAGGTCCTCCCACAGTTTGCGACAGTGGGTGCTCCGCCTGCTATAGACCCCTAGGGTCCGCACTTCCTTGGCAATGGCACAATATATTCCCTTTTTCTGATGGGTGCTGACCTGCAGAAAAATAAACCTTTGAAAAAGGTATCAGTCAGACAGTCTGGCCTGTTACACTCATGGCCCACAATAGCCCTCACATCCCCGTACGCACAGACATTGCCCACCATACACGCAGCACGCTTCCCAGAAACCTTCCACCAACCCCCCCTACACGAGGCCCTCATATACAGCACTCCATGCATTCATACCCCTTGCATCGTGCTCACAGTGTACTCACCTGTTGGTCTGGAGGCCCATATACCATTAGGTACTGGGGTAGGACCCCATCCACCAGTCTCTACAACTCCGCAGAGGTGAAGGCAGGGGCCCTTTCCCCAGTAACACGAGCCATGGTCAGTTCCAGACACAGGTCAGAGCAGCACTTGCAGGGTCGGTCCTCTTCTGTTGAAGGTCAGGTAGCAAGTAAGTGAACAGATAGAAAATGGCAGTCACTTCCGCGGCTGTGCGTACCGTCACCGCCGGCGTACATCACCATTGGACACTGTAACCCATAGAGCCCAATGACAACCGATGAGGAGTTGCACTGGGGTACTCAACCGCCTCCCGCAACTGCGCACAATGTCAGCGGCATTACCTCATTCCCACATGTCCATCCACACAGGACAGGCGGACGCTATTTTGGTGGGGGGCAGGGCAAGGCACCTAACTGCATCACAGTACACATAGGTACCATTTGGGCCTCTCAAACAAAATACTGTTACAGTCATAACAAGCAATGCAGTGTAGTGTTTGGAAATGTGGAATACTGACCAGCTGCTCCCTGTTTTGCCCCATAGATTACAACCGCTGCGGATGAATAGGAGATGGGGACATCCCCCCGTGTACAGAACCGTGGTGGACTTCACAACAATGGAGGACAGGTACATTATCCTCACCTATAGACTGGATAGGGCTACAATCACAGAGCTGTGTGCTCAATTGGAGCCTGACCTGATATCTGCTATTTGTCACCCCACTGGTATCTCCCCTCTTGTGCAAGTGCTATCTGTGCTCCATTTCATGGCAAGTGTCTCCTTCCACTGATAGTGGGCTTGGCAGCAAGAGTGTCACAGCCAATGTTCTCAATAGTGCTGACCAGACTGTTGTCTGCACTGATTAAACACATGCGTAGCTACATTGTTTTCCCCCAGGTGGAGGATTTGGCCACAATGAAAGCTGACTTCTATGCAATGGGAGATGTCCCCAACATCATTGGGGCAATCAATGGTACACATATTGCATTTGTCCCCTCCAGGAGAAATTAACAGGTGTTCAGAAATCGAAAGTTGCTTTCACTCTATGAATGTGCAGATAGTGTGCTTGGCGGACCAGTACATCTTCCACGTCAATGCAAAGTATCCTGGGTCTGTGCATGATGCCTTTATCCTGTGGAATAGCAGCATCCCATATGTGATGGCTCAACTCCAGAGGCACCGGGTGTGGATAATAGGTGAGCCCTGGTTCCCGCCCAGTGGATGGTGGTGTATGGGTATGGTGTGGGCCCTAAGAGTTAGTGTGTGTCTAACAGTTGTCCTTTGATATTTGAAGGTGACTCCGGTTACCCCAACCTCTCTTGGCTACTGACCCCTGAGAGGAATCCCAGGACAAGGGCAGAGGAACGTTCCAATGAGGCACATGGGCGAACAAGAAGAATTATAGAAAGGACTTTCGGCCTCCTGAAGGCCAGGTTTTGTTGCCTCCATCTAACAGGTGGATCCCTGTACTACTCACCCAAGAAGGTCTGCCAGATAATCGTGGCCTGCTGCGTGTTGCATAACCTTGCCTTGAGACGCCAGGTGCCTTTTCTGCAGGAGGATGAGGCTGGAGATGGCCACGTAGCAGCAGTGGACCCTGTGGACAGTGAAGATGGGGAGGCAGAAGATGAGGATGAGGACAATAGAACAGCAATTATACTGACAGTACTTTCAGTGACACACAGGTTTGACACTGTAACTTCACTTTTTCACTGACAGTTTTGTGTTTGACATTCTACATGGCAGGCAGATTCTCACAATTCTATGGCCACTTACTGTACCCTTTAGCATCTCTATTTTCAGATATCTGTGCCCCACTCTGGCACCTGGTGTGTTGACTGCAGCCTACTACAGGTCATTCCTACGTATTTATTCCTGTACAGTTGTATTGCCGTGTGTAAAGCTTGTCAAACGAATACATAGTTAAATCATTTGACAGACTCTATACTTGTATTTTTTAAATGGTGTTCATTTAAGTGCTAAGCAGTGGAGGGGGTAGTGGAAAGGCTGTGTTGATGGTGGAGGAAAGTCCAGGATAGAGTCCAGTCTATTTGTATCAGAGATGCATTGTCCAAGAGGGCATAGGAAGGGTAGCAATCGCAGTTCAAGGTGGACAGGGTGACAGAGTGGGACACAAGGGTGACAATCAGGAGAGTCTTATTTCCTGGCGGGGGTCTTGGCAATGTTCTCTGGCTTCTGCCTGGATCGCAGGGAGCGTTTGCGGGATGGTTCTTCTTCTGCAGGGGGGGGGGGGTGCTGGTGGCCTGTTGTTCCTGTGGAGGGGCCTCCTGTCCACTAGCGGTAGTGGAGGTGGAGGGCTGTTCATTGGTTTGGCTAGTGGTAGGGGCCCGGTGGTGTGCCACTGCCTCTCTCATGGTGTTGGCCATGTCTGCCAGCACCCCTGCAATGATGACCAGGGTGGTGTGGATGTCCTTCAGGTCCTCCCTGATCCTCAGGTACTGTCCCTCCTGCAGCCGCTGGGTCTCCTGCAGCTTGGCCAGTATCTAGCCCATCGTCTCCTGGGAATGGTGGTATGCTCCCAGGATGTTGGTGAGTGCCACCTGGAAAGTCGGCTCCCTTGGCCTGTCCTCCCACTGTTGCACAGCAGTCCTCCCAGCTTCCCTATTGTCCTGTGCCTCTGTCCCCTGAACCGTGTGCCCACTGCCACTGACCCCAGGTCCCTGATCGTCCTGTGTTTGTTGGGTTGCCTGGGGTCCCTGTAGTGGTGGACACACTGCTGATTGACGTGTCCTGGGGATAGAGGTATGGGCCCACTAGGTGGGTGCTGTGCTGGTGTTTCCTGAGGGGGGAGGCTCTGTGGTGGTATGGGACTGTGCCTCGGTAACCGATTGTCCAGAGATCCCTGATGGGCCAGGTTGGTCATCTTGATCCAGGCGTCCAGAGCTGCTGTCATCACTGTGGGCCTCTTCTGTGGGGGGACTGGATGTTGCTGGCACCTCCTCTCCGGTGACTTTGTGTGGGGGACTGGTGGGGATGTAAATGCAGTATTATTGTTTCTGCATGTGACATCTTGTGCATGGGTGTGTTGCCTTCTATGGTTGTGATTGCCCTGTCAGCTTTGCCTTGTGTGAGTAGTAATTTTGTGGGCTAGGTGATTCTCTCTAACGTGCATGCTTTAGTGATGGGTGTCCATGCAAGGCTGTGAGTGACGTCCATGCATTGGTGGTGCATGCAGTGATTGGTATTGGGATGGGTGGGTTATGATGGTGGGGTGTATGTGAGGTGGTGGAGTGATGGGGGTGAGGGTAGGAGTGGGGGTATGTGATGGCATACAGATAGGGAGGGGTGAAAGTAGTAAAGAGTTGACTTACCAGAATCCAGTCCTCCTGCTACTCATGCCAGGACCTTGAGGTACTGGGTTTTTCAGAACAGGTACTGATCCGGTAACCCAGTGGTGCCAGGGTACACCCAAAGACCTCGGGTACTTTCCTGATTCAGACCACAGAAACTCAGAGTCTTCTAGGTGAAGTCAAAGATCGAATTTATTGGCTGCAACCAAGTAACAAGCGTCCTAGAAGTACAACAGCACGGTTTGTATGTTCTCAGGAGACTGTGTTTCAATGCAAAGTCAGGTTTCCTTATATACAGTTTTTTAAGCTTCAGGCAAACATTCTTGACATTTTGGTTGGTCATTCACATGTTTTCACTACAAAGGAAAAAACAGTGTCATGATGAAACCTCATATTTCATGTCATCCAACCCATAATAAATTACCCGGCAAGGCCTAGTATTTTACATCAGATAAGTGTGGACCCCCAATAAAAACGGGCACCTCCCCCTCGTAAAGTAAGAAGAAGAAAAGAGCAGGTGCAGGTGTGAGCAAGATTAGGCAGGGTGTGTGAGCGATAATAAGGGTTTTATGGCATGGTGTGCCTTGATGCTATCTGATTCGGCCACTGGGAGAGGGACTGACCAAACAGGTTTGGCCTGAGGCAATGGTTCCAGCTTGCCCAGATCAGAGAAAAGTCAATCAAGGTGTACGTGTCCTTGGAATCAAATCTGACTGTATTATAAGCCTATGTGAGGGCAACTTTTAAAAATGGCTGCCGTGTATAAAATGGGAGCCACGAGTGCAGGACGAAAATGGCGATTTCGAGGTGAAAACGCTGCTGGAATTGAGCGAAAATGCTCATGCTTAGTGTACTTGTCATTATCGGTCTTTTGATACTAAAATCGTACTGCTGTGGCAAAGTAAATTACATGGGTCCAGAATTTTTAGAACCACAAACCCTCCTTTTGCCCTTACATAGGCAATAAACCTACTCTCATGCTAATCTGAGTCCAGGTCTATGTTTCTAAAGTTGTTGAGATGTTGCTGTAACATCATCCTAGTATTTAGCTCGTCTCTTGGTGCAGGTTTCCTTATGCATGATGTAACACAGAGGCCACATATGGCAGGACAAAGTAAGGAATACCTCTATCTGCAGTAGGTGGCATAAGATCACACACCCAACAATTAGTGATGTTCACTACTAACTAGTTTTGATGCAGAAGCTGTACAAAAGAATTGCTTACGAATTCTGATCTTCTAACCTGCTTATGTTCAGGAAAAGGGTGAAAAGAGTGCAAAGAAACAATAGTAGGAAAAGACATAGGTTGGGAAGTGGGTGCAGAAGTCAATTGAGTAGAGAAAAACAATCCCACCCATAAATGACAACGTCATGTTTAAAAGACACTAGAAAACACGTTATTAAGAACATATAGACAACGGGAGAAAGTAGTGACCACTATTACAAATGAAATAATAATTTTTCACAACCCTAACCAAAAAGCAAATCCTACAATTATCTAGTAACATTTTTAGGGCTCCTCTGCATTTCAGTAATTTTGGTATGTTCAGGTGGAACAGTGGTGACTCTCATCGATGCTCTAAGGTGAAAAGGGGATACTCTTTCCACAGAAAATGGACTTTATTCTGCTTTTACTAAACAGAATAGTACTTTAAAACAATGCCAGCAAAACAATCAGTCTCCTAACACCTAGTCTATACAATCACATGGAAACCTCTTGTGAAACCAACTATGCCCAGAGTCCGTTCAAAAAGCCTCTCTGGCAGGCTTCTATTGTCCATCAAATTTTCTTTTGTTGTTTTCTTTCGCATGGGCGGGCCTCTTCGTGAGAAAAGTACTGCTTAGTTGGAGTGCCCTCCTGGCAAACACCCACAGCTCACTCGAAAGTCTCAATGTCTTAAAGCAATGCACCAGTGTCTCTCCTCTGTGGCAGACACTACAAACAATGTGCTCTTCATTGATCAAGGGCACAAATCATCTCGTGCAGACCCAAGCACCATTAATTGGGAAATAGCTCAAGCTTAGCAGCACTTTCAGACTCCAACACTCATTATTTAGTGTCAGAGGACGCTCAAGCTGCTCTTTCATGGGCACCACAATATAGTGCCTTTTTCCAAACTTGAAATCTCCGGTGCACTGCCCTTCTTCCGTTGGAGCAAAGAAAAGGGGGTGTGCTGCCAAAACTCAGGCCAAGGGGCTCAAGGGACTGCACACTGTCAGAGGTTACCAGCACATGACAGGTAGAGAAATGAAACCTCAAAACAGCTCTGCCATCAACAACAGGAATCCTTCTCTTTAGCTCTTTTACACTGAAACTTTGGTTTTGTGATGTCCAACGCCGTCTGATGGAGCAAGTACGATACCATGCGCTGGCGATCGCTGTCCAGCTTTGCTACTTTCTGGGTGCTGAGACTGTAGGGCCAAAACGTCCGTCTTTCATCTGTAGCTGTCACTGATGGGAATTAGGCTTAAATCAATGCCCTGCAGGTTATTATGACTTGATACCTGCAGAATCTAGTGACGTAGGAAATGTGCCACAGTTGTTAGTTCCCTTCAATTTAGTACAAAACAGTTCATGGTTTTTAACAAGGGGACTGCAAGCAGGTGGTCTGCAATCTTCAAAGGAGTAGCCATACACCATGGGCATAAAATACAAAGACAAAGGCAGAAGGGCAAAACAGGGTCTCTAGCATCTTTAATTGGGTTCTCTCCATTATTCTCTGCCATCTATAGCTACATGAGAATTCTATCTGAATGGATTTCCTCACACAGTGGCATTGTCTAATGGGGTAAACACATATTTTCCTCAATGATTAAGTCTAGGTGTTCCTCCTTATCTTAGAACATCTCAATAGAGAAATCACATGATACCGATTAACAGGGACATGGAGAAACCTTCCTTTAAAAACTGTGCATCAGGTGCACTATGCAATACACAGGCTAATAGTCAAATGTGCAAACAAAAAGACAAGAACTAGAGGGTCCTGATATTTGCATGATTAGGACACATCTGATCCCACCAAAAATTAAAGTAGCAGGAACAGAAGGGAACCGAAAACCATATTAAAATAGACATTGAAAATTCGTCATGTTCAAAAAGGTAAACATAAGATATGTCCTATTGAGATGGAAACTTGTCTTACTATAATATTGAGTCAGTTAACCAGTCTATCGCTACCCTGACAGTCAGGCTGGAAAACATTGAAGCAGGCCTAAGACAAATTCTTGAAAACCAGTCTGGTCATACCAAAGGGAATTATACATAACATGGGGGTCCCTGGTACATCACTGCAGTCTGGAAATGTGAACCTGAACAATACATCAATAATAATAAAAGGTCTGACTGGTGAAAGGAATTTGAAAAAGAGAAATGGGACTAGGACATAGCTAAAATCTCAATAACTAAGCATGATGCGACATTGGTCAGGGGAAGTAACAAAAGAAAAAATCTATAGGAAGAACAAAAAAATGATTTGGGTGATAGTCAGGCATGTGACACAACACCGAGAGTACGGGTGATACACAAAGGCCAAAGTTATACAAATTTTAACTCTACCGTTGGTGACTACACCATATACGGTACTCCTAGCTAATGTTTCAGTTCCTTCTTCAGGAAAAAATGAAAACCTGGTTTTCTTTTAAGGAACAAAAGCCATATGCTACTTAGGTAACAGAACATCATTAACTAATGTAATATAGAAATTAGGCCACCTTGAGTCACAGATCTATAATTTAATCCTTAGGTCCAATCAAGGCTACATAAATGTAGGGCTGCCTGTTCCTTTAAGGGAAGGGGCAGTAACGTGACTAACTGCAGGTGACACACTTGGATCCTGTATATCTCTTTTTATTTTCCTTCAATACCATTATAGCCAAATAGACATGCACTGGTGAAGTGTTGTCTCTTATGTTCACAGCATGAAATATCATTATCTGTGGAATTTAGTAACCAGAACAAGTTCAACCAACTGTTGCGTAGCGATGGGCATCGTCATGACCATCCCCTCACAACACAGGGGAGCTTGTAATAGTATCAAAAGCAGCAACAAACATGCAAAAAAAAACAAATAAAAAATAATAAAAACGCACAAAACGTCAAGCTATCAGATATACTTGCTGTGTATCAAGCACAAAAAGCATAGACAAAACAATAGCATGTGTGAATAAGCGGTGACACACAACACCATGTCATGTACTTTATGCACTGTAAACCTGCAGCCCAAAACCCAATATTTGGGCCTGTTTAATTTGTCAGGTTTAAAATCCTTACCCTCCTTTTGACTGTAGATCACCAGGCAATGGAAATCTGCTGTCAAATATAACTTTACTGTTTCTCTTCTAACATACAGGACCAGCAAGAACAATTCATGATAGGACCAAATACACGAAAATAAATTTCCATTACTTAACTGTTACCCTCTTGTCAGTTACTTCGCAACATCAAGCCACCTTAGTTTTACCTTTCTAAAAGTAAAAATTGTTACACTGACACTCCATATTAATTTGGCACCTACAATTTCCACTGTGAAAAATAAGTCTTAATTGGTGAATCGTTCTCATTAAGGCATGTAGCCTTCAAAATTTTAGAAAAGGGCTGCATCTTATTTTCTGTCTAAGACTTAATGCAACACTTCGTTTTCTGTCAAATAAAAGCAACTAGCAGGCATCATTTTATTTTTTTAGAGCGGAGACACAAATGTATCAGTTCTGCAGAGCATTTAACATGATGTTGGGACTTTCGAAGAAACCCCTTTTTTTTATATTTTCCCTTTGGAATTAAGTTCTTTAATTGTATTGATGTTCTTCTGGAGAAACCAGAAATCCCACTTTTAGAGGCCCGTAGGGTCATTCTGCATTTCACAGAGACAAGGCCCTAATTTAAAAGGTCACAAGTGTCAACATGACAGCCTCCTCCATTGTTTATGGGAAAACTAAAGATAGCATCTCAGCAGCGTGACTTGAGCCAGCCTCTGTAGCTCTCCTAGCTTCTGCCACTCTGAATCTGTCAAAGACAGTAGGCCTTCCTGTTTTCCTTCTAACCTGCAATAATTCACTCTATTTAAAAAAAAAAAAAAATTCCTTTTTAGGCGCTAAAAAAAATTATCTCTATTTCCAGATTATTAAACTACATTTACTGTGAATAATTCACAAACCTTAATAACACACATACCAGTTGTTAGAATAAATGCTTGTTGCAATCCCATGCAATGGTACATATTTCATCAACCTCGAATGAATGAACGTCTCAGTAGGCCCAGCTGAAGTTAGAACCTTCAACCTCGATATTAAAACAAGCCTTTGTACTGGCACATTGACTCATTGAATCATAAGAAGGCACAACCTGCAAATATATATCAAACCTAAATGTATGCATTTACTGAAGCCTGAGACACTTTAAAAAGTACTCTGAATGAAAGAAAATGCAGTTTAAACAGTGCTTTTGCCCAAAATCGACTTTGATATTTTAGGCATTAAAAATCAATATCCTACAATTTTCTTGCATAATATGCATTACCAGAATGTCTATTACACAATCCATGAGTCAGCCATTGAAAATATTAACTTATACTTTATAGAAATGAGCTTGTTTGCTCCTGCGCCAAGGGAAAATTGCACATACAAATGTCATTTTAGCGGTGCAACATAACTTAAATTAAATTTTAATGCTAGGCGGTCATAGTATAGGTATTAAGCTTTATAAATATTAAAAAACGATTTTGAAAGGCACTTATTTTTTAAATAATTTTTCCATAATTAATAATTCTTTTTTTTTTTTTTTTTAAACCCAATTATTCTTTTTTTGTGATAATTCCACATATAAAAGCAAGCTGCATCCCTTGCCTATTATTTGGGATACATTAACTCACAAGCCTAAGCGCATAAGCCTAACTTGAAATGCGTCACATTTTTGCGCCACTTTCATTTAAAAGGAAGGTTATGCAAAATTCCACCCGTGTTTAACTGGGAAAGTGCTGGCTGAATTGAACATTCCTATCAAATATACTGCAGCTGAAAAGTTTGCCTGTGAACATCTAATACAATGCATCTAAGAAAAATGCTGTAAATTTATTTATTTTTTTGCAAAAATAGATAATTTCGTTTTTTTTGGGGGGCCCTATTTATATCTATTGAATGTGTTTTCTAATTTATTAAGCATTTAACGGCAGTTTTGTATATGTGCACAATTGCTCATTCTATAAATTAAAGAGCAACATATAGCTATGTTAGCACATCACATGGTTCATTTCTGGATTTTTTCTAAGTTTCTACTTAATATTAATTAACCAACATTTTACTTAACAAACTGAAAACATCAAGAAGACCCACAAACACACATTGAGCTCATTTCAGATATAAACAGAAAACACTCAGGACACACAATACAGCGCGCTTTAGCCATTTTTCATAAATAGCGCTGTCGCAATTTACTTACAGAACCGTTTGCAGATCCTAGTTGTAAGTCATATTTACAAGAGAAAAGAAAACTTTTCTCAATAGTGTTCCAAAAAACTGCAAAAACAGCCTCACAGACATTTATTTCCAAGAATAGCGGACCCATACTTTATTAAACGTGATGGGGCCCACTCCGTGCTTCACATATAGTTCATAGGTTGGAGTTCCAATCGGAGGAACCGGACATGAGTCCTCCAACCGGGAGTCCCTTTTACAACCAAGACAAAACAAATTTCCAAGTCTGCTAAGACCAGGCATCTTCGCTCACTAGTCTAGCTTCAAACTTCAAAGGATTATCGTTTACGATAGTCTCGTGAATACACGAGTCCTTCGGCTTTGGTACTTGCAAGTTCCAAATCAAAGTGATCCCGAAGGGATACCAAACCAAATGTCCAACTAAGGACCAAACCAAGTGTCCAACTAAGGACTGAGAGACGCTCCACTTATACTTAACTGAAAATATCGATGACGTCACCAGAAGACTCGTCTTATCGTTTCGCTCTACCAAACATCAAGGGTCCAAATCAGGGCGATAGCCAGGGCAGCAGTCCTTCGTAGCCGTCGGGAAGCGGGGAACCTCGCAGCAAAGACTTTCGGACCACGTCGACATGCAGAGGTTGATGAAGTGGCGGCCTTCCTCCAGAATTTTCACACGAAGCTCCCCACGGACCTCAGGCTTGAACCGGTACCGCTGGTATCGCCCCACGGTGGGCGCCAACTGAGGTACTGGGTTTTTCAGAACCGGTACTGATCCGGTAACCCAGTGGTGCCAGAGTACACCGAAAGACCTCGGGTACTTTCCTGATTCAGACCACAGAAACTCAGAGTCTTCTAGATGAAGTCAAAGATCGAATTTATTGGCTGCAACCAAGTAACAAGCGTCCTAGAAGTACAACAGCACTGTTTGTATGTTCTCAGGAGACTGTGTTTCAATGCAAAGTCAGGTTTCCTTATATACAGTTTTTTAAGCTTCAGGCAAACATTCTTGACATTTTGGTTGGTCATTCACATGTTTTCACTACAAAGGAAAAAACAGTGTCATGATGAAACCTCATATTTCATGTCATCCAACCCATAATAAATTACCCGGCAAGGCCTAGTATTTTACATCAGATAAGTGTGGATCCCCAATAAAAACGGGCACCTCCCCCTCGTAAAGTAAGAAGAAGAAAAGAGCAGGTGCAGGTGTGAGCAAGATTAGGCAGGGTGTGTGAGCGATAATAAGGGTTTTATGGCATGGTGTGCCTTGATGCTATCTGATTCGGCCACTGAGAGAGGGACTGACCAAACAGGTTTGGCCTGAGGCAATGGTTCCAGCTTGCCCAGGTCAGAGAAAAGTCAATCAAGGTGTACGTGTCCTTGGAATCAAATCTGACTGTATTATAAGCCTATGTGAGGGCAACTTTTAAAAATGGCTGCCGTGTATAAAATGGGAGCCACAAGTGCAGGACGAAAATGGCGATTTCGAGGTAAAAACGCTGCTGGAATTGAGCGAAAATGCTCATGTTTAGTGTACTAGTCATTATCGGTCTTTTGATACTAAAATCGTACTGCTGTGGCAAAGTAAATTACATGGGTCCAGAATTTTTAGAACCACAACCTCAGGATGCATAATTGCAAAGACTTGCTCCTCCCATGTTGTAAGTTGTGGGGGAGGAGGTAGGGGTCCACCGCCAGTCCTCTGTACTGCTATCTGATGTCTTGCTGCTGTGGAACACACCTTTCCCCGTAGGTCGTTCCATCTCTTCCTGATTTCATCCCTTGTTCTGGGGTGCTGTCCCACAGCATTGACCCTATCCACAATCCTCCGCCATAGCTCCATCTTCCTAGCAATGGATGGCTCTTCCCGGATGATTTCCTCCACCATGGCCCTTAGCTCCTCCTCTGAGAATCTCTAGTGTCTTTGTGGTGCCATGGGTGTAGTGTGTGTGGTGTGTGTGAGTGTGTGTTGGGTAATGGGTTGAGGTGTGTGCTGTAAGATGCGTGGATATTGTATTGGTGATGGTGTTCTGTGGCTCTGGTTCTGTGGGTGCTCCTGGTGTCTCTCGCTCTCTGGTGGCAATTCTTTCTAGTCGTAAAGGGTTGTGGGTAATTTGGATGTGTACTTTATATTGATGTGGATGTGTGGGTATGGTGTGTGTATGTGTGTCAGGTCTGTGTAGTTTGAATTGCCCAATGTAGTGTTGTTTTGTTAGGTTATGTGTATTTTGAGCACGGCAGTATGTACTGCCAATGGTTTACCACGGTTGAATGTCCGCCACGGTGATTCGTGGGTCATAATGCTGTGGGTGTAGTTCTGTTGGTGTAACGGTGTGGGTTTGTATATCGCCAGTTTATCACTGACCTTTGGGCTGTCGGACTTGTGTGTGTGGCTGTATAGTGACGGATTGCTATGTGTGTGTCATAATATGGGTAGCAGTAAACTGCTGCGCCAGCGGTATGTTGGCAGCAGTCAGCATGGCGGTAAGTGGGACTTACTGCCAATGTCATAATGAGGGCCTAGATGTCTAAGGTAGCAAAATGGCAACTTTCTAAAAGTGTCACTTTCAAAATTATAATAAAATATCCAATTACACCATGAGAGAGGGTTTTTCATTATAATATTAAACATACCAAACATTAATTGGTTACCTGTTTCCATTAAGAAATTATGATGAGGCAATCCTTACAGGAGTGAAAAACTATTAAGAGTTTTTCACTACCAGGACATGTACAAAGAGAATATGTCCTACTTTTTAATTACCCATCACCCTGTGCTCTCGGCTGTCCAGGGCTGCTGTAATGGCAGGCCAGAGACGTGTTTGAAAGGGCTACTTAAGTGAGTGGCACACGCAGAGCTGCAAGCCCACTGGTAGCTTTAAGCTACAGGCTCTGAGAACAAGTAGTGTCACTTTACTAGGGCCTTCCAAGCAAATTAAATATGCTAATTGGTTATAAGCTAATTCTACCACATTTTAAGGAGAGATCACATGCACTTTAGCACTGGTTAAAAGTGTTAAAGTGTGTACAGTCCTAAAGCCAGCAGAAACGAAGTCAGTAAAACAGAAGGATGGAAGGCAAAACGTTAGAGAAGAACCACACCAAAGATGCCAGGTCAAAGAAGGCTTCATAAGGAGAATCACATAAAGAGAGTGCAACACAAAGCAACAAGACAAGAAGACCACATGCCTTAAGCCCGTATCCACTGCTAAAAGATATGTCAAGGAGTCCTAATAGCAACAAAGTGATATTTAGAAGTCAGCAGCATCGAATGAGCCCATAGGAAGTGGCTCATGTGGATCAAGGTATGCAATCAGGTCCCCAGGAGAGCTGAAGAAATGTTATTTATTATTCTTCCATATTTTCACCGTAAATGGAAAAGAGGCCTCATTTGTATCCAGTGTCTGTCAGCCTCTGCCTCAAGGAGGAGAATTCGTTATCAATAGCAAATGTCTAGGTGAACATATATTTTGTTTCCATCAACAGTCAAAGATGGCACTTATACCACGTTTTAATCGTGACCATAGTCTTCCCTAGACTTAGATGGATTTGGTTTCCGATGTGAAGCTACGTGGTCTGCTATGTCAGTTTCCAACTTCTACATAAATTCGGAATTTAAACGTTGTGGGACAAAATTAGTTAGATAAACACCACAATTCTGTCCTTCAATATGTTCTGGCTAAAAGGTTATATTGTTAGTTCCTGTTCTTAAGGTTTAAGGCATATTTTCGCATTAAAGCCACTTAAGTAACTGATGTAATTTGACTAATTAAGGCTTTATTTTCATTACTCCACATCTGGAGGGTGTTACCTCTTCTGAAGAGATGCAGCAAGTAATGAAATTAGCCGGGACAGGGACCACTGCAAATGAAACTTTAGGCAACTTTCAAAAGAACAACACATTTTGAGATAGAAATCATTCTCATCAACGCGCTGCACCAGTTTGCATCACATTTGATGAGTCGGTACCCGCGCAAATTTAGCCCTAAATATTGTTAATAAGCTTTCATTTCTCAGTGCGGCATAAATTATTATCTTGAGAGTTTGTGGCACAATGTAGGAACTGTGTGTTTCCTTTATGAGTAACTTGGCACTTCCTAAGTATTCAAAAACATTAAACAGCTTAAGTTTGCTTTGGCATCCATTGGTCTGGAGTGCTTATAATCATTTGTGCCAACCATACTTGAATTAATTGGCGATTTCTTGCTGCTCAAGGGAAACAGATTTGTGCAGTGTTGATATGGATTTTTGCTGTTAAATTCTGCCACCAAAGATTTAATTTGTTGTACACAGTGCTAGTTATTGAAATGCCACTGGCAGCAAAGAAAATAGATCACATACTTCAGTATAGTACTCATTTCTGGCACTTTTCAATGTTTTGCAATGTACTGTTGAGAACAACAATACAGAATACAGCTTTTGCTGATGACAACTTGAAAATAATGCTGTTAGAGAAGTGATTATGTGATACTGCATGTGATCCAGAATTGTAATTGTCATGGAACAGGGGGACTCTTACAGCAAGTGTAGGTAGTTTTATTCGCTGTATAAACTCAAAGAACAATTCTCACTCTCCTGCTCTGTATTCATAGAAAACGGGAAAGGCTCATATTTCTTAGTGAGGTACAATCATTTTTTAAAACTTATTATGATTACATGTGACTTTAAAGCTAGAAATGTCCTTATCTATAGGCCTCTTTACTAGTACCCCTGTATTTAGAGTAGTAAAACCGGCCCACTGTATACCGCTACTGCAGGTTGTGGTATTACCGAGTGCATATCACCTCCCCATTCCAAGTTCTACAATTGAGGATGGGTGATAACATTCCAGTACATCACGTCTTCACGTTCTGAGCTTCAGTAACGCTCACCACACCCTCTGTAAAGTTTTACCTGTCATTTGTGGACGAAAAGTACTCTACTCTGCGCCACTTATAATCCCGGTCTATGAACGTCATTGTGATAATATATACTCTTTCAAAACAGTCTTGCACGCCATGATGCTTATTTTGTACAAAGGGTGGACTGGTTTATACATGGGTGGCACAGTAACATGGTTAGTCTAGGAATTACAATACAGCTAATACGTCACGTCTTCTGCATATGGACAGGGTGAGTAATCTGATGTGAGGGAAGCTGATTCTTGTGAGTCATTTCCTGCATGTTGCCTGTGCTTTCGAGAACTGGTGAGCAGTTCATGATAGGATAGGAAGAGAAATTAATAATCAAGGTGTGACTTTGAAAAGCATGTGTTCCAGGAAAAGTATTTGTGGCCTCTGATGAAGACTAGCCAGTGTTATATTTGTTCTGGCCTGCTAGGAGTAACATTAGACTAGAAAGTATTAAAGGTTACTTCATTTTCACCCGCCTTTAACAGTGAGTAGTCAGAAACACAAACCAATGTCCTATCGTAACATGAATAGTGAAGATTGCAATGTTGAAAATTGTGGAACTTTTTATGTGGACTGTAGACTAGCCGTGTTTCCTTTCAACTCTGTCTCTCTCCTATGATTACTACTACGATTCAAAGTTCAAATTCCAGTTTATTACTACAATAGAGCAAAATTGGCATGAGAAAAACACTGTTTACAACCTCTCCGACTGCATGTTACACATACCTTGCACGTGGAAACAACTCTCCTAACAGCCACAAGGCTGCGTCAATGGACACCAAGTTAAATTCTAATGACCTCACCATGGAAGTATGTATGCAAGTAATGGGGGTCTCGCAAAAGGAAGTAGAGCACTGTAAAGAGCCAAAGGCCAGCCTGAAGTCAATGAGTGATAAGAGAGGTAGATGGAATGTGAACCACTGATGCATTGTAATTTAGGGCCTGATTTTGAATTTGGAGGACAGCAAACTCCCAACAGGTTGGCCGCTGCCTATGCAGTGACCTCCCCCCGGAGTTATTATGGTTTTCCTGCTAGGTCAGCGGGCGGAAACCTGAGTTTCTGACCTCTGGCCTAGTGGGAAAGAAGCTACAACATTGTCTCCAGCTCATAATCGAAAACCAGCGGCAATTCTGTAGCCAGCAGGGTGCACCAGCACTCTCACAATGTTCACTGTCTTCAAAGCAGACAGTGAACATTGCGAGGGTGCTGTCTGGGGGGCCTGCACTCCCCATGACAAGTGCATAGGCAATGCAGAAGCCCCCCTGCTAACCCCTGCACCCATTCTCTGCCAAACTTTTCATGGCGGTGCTATCACCATGAAAAGGCTGGTGGAGAACACGGTCGTAATCCACAAGGCAGCGCTGCTTGCAGCACTGCCCCAGTGGATTAGGACCGCTGCCTACCACCAGAGCTGGCAGTCAGCAGGTGGCCCGACCTTGTAATATGGCACTTGTACCACTGCATTGGCAGGGTTCCCACCGCCATCTGCGAACCTAGCGGTCTTGTGAGCGCCAGGTTCGTAATGAGACCATTAGTGTTCTTTAAAGAGATATGCCTTTAACTGTTTCCTAAATTGGGGCAGCGTCGGGGTGATTCCCACGGATTTGACAGAGTTGTTTCAGATCCTGGGTGAATAGGTCAAACAAGCCTGCCACCTCGATGTTCATGTGCCAATGCGATCACAAATCAAACAAATAATCTTAAAGATAGGACATTACCTTTAACACTGTGTTAGACGTGACTATGTAATGTCAAATATTTATTAGTTTGAGCATGTGTTGTTCTATGTATAGTTTGTGCTTTTAGACGTTGCTATTAGGATATTGAAAGGTAATAAGTGGGGGTGTGGTTTGGCTGCCGATTCGAGTGGCTGCCTGAGCGAGGAGCTCCGTGCGCCGGGTCGAATCGGGGCCTACGGAGGGGGCACCATCCTGCACCAAGAACCCCCTCATCCCTTCGGGGGCCCTTAGGAGTGCCGGGCCTGACTGCCAGGGAGTCCGACGGAGTATGGCGGCCACAATAGCCGTTTATTCCTTAAAGGGCATACGCGGCCTGGTGAGACACGCTGGGCTGCGGTCTCGATTTCCGGATAGGTCGGAAGGCACAACGATTGAGCAGACGACCGGGAACGGCTCTCCCTGGTCGCGTGTGCCGGCCGGAGTCCCCCTCCCACCGCGACGACCTACACATCAAGAGGGGGAGGTGAGGAGTGTGAGCCCTCCCCCCCGTGGAAGGAATATTGACGGCCCGGTGTGTGTCAATAAGCTGCGACCTGACGAGGGATCACCGCAGGAGCCCCGAAGCACGGCGGAGAGATGCTGTTGGCCACACTCGGCACCTTGAAACAACTGAGGGCCTGCCCGCGGGCTACAGACACTGACACCCCTGCTCCTGTGACTTACCTTGGTGATTGGAAGGGGTGTATTCTGATGAAGGTGAGCAGGAGGGGGGGTGACACCATGTGCAGAGCCTATCAGATGGGGGCCAGGACCAGCCTAGGGAGATACATCAGGAGGGCTCCCCTCAGACGTAGCTGATTTCTCCGGAGGGGCACTCTACATGGTGAGGTCCACCTACCTGCCTACATCAGAGAGGTGCCTGAGGTCCCAGTCGGCCAGGTCCATCAGGGTCCCTTATCAAGGCTACCACGCCCTCTCCTAATCAGACTCAGTTCTGGCTTGGTGACTGGAGTTGGGCCCAACATTAGACTGGATTGACCCAGACAACCCTTGAAGAGGGGTTCACTACCGAATTGCCCATGTTGGGAACTATATCTGTTGACGCCAGACCCCACCACTGAGGGTTATATTTTTCCCGGACCCAACCTGCGTGGTTGGTTCCCGAGACGGCCATAGTACTAGTGGCCTTGATGGCTATGCCACAATCATTAATGATCCTTCAGTAGAATCAGGGTTCAGCAGCTACACTTTCACCTGGTGATTCCTTTGTGGGTCTTTCCCCACCCTGGGGCAAAGCCAAGCGGGAAGTCCTCCGGCAAACACTCTGCTATTCTCCGAGACCATTGCACAACCAAAAATCATGGCGACACAGATGGCCCCTCCATGTCCAGCACCCTTGCCAGCTCACTGGAGGCGACGGCCCGCATACTACAGGAGATCGCTGCGGTGGGGCGCCGTTTGGAGGCAATGGATGAAAAGATCTCAGACTTGACAGTGGCCTCCACCTCTATACGGGCTGATATTGCTGGTTTCCGGGAGACCGGGACCGACTTGGACCACTGCCTTACGACAGTGGAAGACCAGGTTGGGGCGCTGCCCGACCAAGAGACAGAGTTAAGATCGCTGCGGGCGAAGGTCACTGACTTGGAGGATAGGAGTTGCAGAGACAACGTGCGCCTTTTTGGCGTACCGGAATATAAGGAGGGTTCCGAAATGAAAACTTTTCCCCAAAACCTCCTGCCCGAGCTCACAGGTCTGGTTTTTTCACCACCGCTGGAGTTCCAACGTGTCCATAGGATTGGCCCTTTACATCATCGCTTGTTTCCTGCATCATGAACAGGCCTGTCAGACCATCTCGGCAGCCAAGTCCCAAGGCCCGTTTTCTCTGGAGGGTCACGAGATAAGGGTGGCAGCAGATTTCTCCAGGCTAACAAATGAACAACGGAAGGCATTCCTGGTCCTCGGCTCGCAACTCAGGAACCCTGGATGTTAAATATGGCCTTTTTGAACCGGCTCGCATGTGGATCACATTTGACGGCAAATCCAGAGACTTCACCGAACCTGTGGACCTCAGCTCCTTCCTGGACGGCCTGGTCTCCCACCCCATGGACCTCACGCAATGCATTTAGACCTGAATACCTTTGCTCCTGGAGATGTTTCCTCAGCTTTGCCCCAGTTGTCGGAGCCTCAGGGTGCAGCCTTGCCAAAGTGGGGCAGGGTCTATGACCACTCGCCCAAGTCACAGGAGGGTCGTGATCATGCCCTCCAGGCGGTGATAGACACCCAGGACCAGGGCAGAGACAAGTCCCGCTCCCCCTTGAATCCTACTCTCAAAGAGCACATGTGAAGATGGACCACACAGTGCTTTGAGGACTTCTTGCTCTATACTCGGCAGTGGGACATTTCTCATCGACAGCCAAGTGTCATATTAGACTTGTACTCTTACTGTCATTGTTTTTCCTTTTCGGTTGGGAGGAGCCGGGCAGGGGTCCGGGCCAGTACAGTACATTAGTTCCACGCCTAGGCTGTGACTAATGTGGCTTATCTCTGTTCTATGGCCTGCTGTGCGGCCGGCCTCATTATGCTCATTCTGCCGTCTTGGGGGCAACATTTTCATAGCACAAAACACTGTGTAGCAGCAGAAATAAGGATCTGTTTTAGGACCATACTGTACGTTTGGTGATACAGTCTGTCTGGAGTTCATTGTTTGTTATTTCATTTTTTATATAGCATTGATTACATTACATACCTCCTGTACTCTGCCTTAGGCCATGGGCTTTGATCCCCCAGTTAGACACTTTCAGCTCTTTTTAGTACACTCCCTCACCCCTGTACCTCCATTCCCATCTACCTCACAGATACATGACTGTAGGGGGCCTCTGCGAGGTATGACCCCAGATGACTCCCGGTAATCTGCATGCCCTGGGCTCCGGGGAGGTTTATGCCCCCTCCTTCTATTTTATTCTCCCCCACTCGTTAACCTGAAGGTCTGTCGGCTTCCGTCATGGGACCTTAGGCCTCTCTCCATGCTCTTTTCTCTGATGACCATCTTCTTTTTCCCAGGCACTCCTCAGGACCTGCTGCGCGAAGGTCCCAGTCCCTGTGGGTTTTGGGACCCTCGCTCTGCCTCCTTGATGCTTCCGACAGTGGCTACGAGTCAACAAGGTCATCCCCCTCTCTTGTTATTTGAGAGATGTAAGGAAATGCCTCCTTGGCATGGTTACCCCCTAACTTTTTGCCTTTGCTGATGCTAAGGTTTGATTGAAAGTGTGCTGGGACCCTGCTAACCAGACCCCAGCACCGTGTTCTTTCCCTAAACTGTACCTTTGTCTCCACAATTGGCACAACCCTGGCACACAGATAAGTCCCTTGTAACTGGTACCCCTGGTACCAAGGGCCCTGATGCCACAACGGTCTCTAAGGGCTGCAGCATGTCTTATGCCACCCTGGGAACCCCTCACTCATCACATGCACACTGCCTCACAGCTTGTGTGTTATGGTGGGGAGAAAAAGACTAAGTCGGCATAGCACTCCCCTCAGAGTGCCATGCCAACCTCACACTGCCTGTGGCATAGTAAGTCACCCCTCTAGCAGGCCTTACAGCCCTAAGGCAGGGTGTACTATACCACAGGTGAGGGCATATGTGCATGAGCACTATGCCCCTACAGTGTCTAAGCAAAACCATAGACATTGTAAGTGCAGGGTAGCCATAAGAGTATATGGTCTGGGAGTTTGTCAAACACGCACTCCACAGTTCCATAATGGCTACACTGAAAACTGGGAAGTTTGATATCAAACGTCTCAGCACAATAAATGCACACTGATGCCAGTGTGCAATTTATTGTAACATACACCCAGAGGGCATCTTAGAGATGCCCCCTGAATAC
This sequence comes from Pleurodeles waltl, assembly GCF_031143425.1. Classification (NCBI taxonomy): domain Eukaryota; kingdom Metazoa; phylum Chordata; class Amphibia; order Caudata; family Salamandridae; genus Pleurodeles; species Pleurodeles waltl. Next base: position 855,361,157 of record NC_090443.1, read on the forward strand.
CAATCTGACTTCCAGTGTAGGCTGACCAGTTTCTGCTAGTCTGCCACACACCAGACATGTTGCTGGCCACATGGGGAGAGTGCCTTTGTCACTCTATGGCCAGGAACAAAGCCTGTACTGGGTGGAAGTGCTTCACACCTCCCCCTGCAGGAACTTAACACGTGGGCGTGAGCCTCAAAGTCTCACCCCTTTTGTTACAGCGCCCCAGGGCATCCCAGCTAGTGGAGATGCCTGCCCCTCCGGCCACTGCCCTCACTTTTGGCGGCAAGGCTGGAGGAGATAATGAGAAAAACAAGGAGGAGTCACCCACCAGTCCGGACAGCCTCTAAGGTGACCCCTGCCTTTAGAAATCCTCCATCTTGAGTTTGGAGGATTCCCACAATAGGATTAGGGATGTGCCCCCCTCCCCACAGGGAGGAGGCACAAAGAGGGTGTAGCCACCCTCAAGGACAGTAGCCATTGGCTACTGGCCCTCCAAGACCTAAACACACCCTTAAATTCAGTATTTAGGGGCACCCCAGATCCCAGGAATTCAGATTCCTGCAACCTGAAGAAACAAGAAGGACTGCTGACCTACAAGCCTGCAGAGAAGGAGGAAGACAACAACTACTTTGGCCCCAGCCCTACCGGCCTGTCTCCAACTTTGAAAACCTGCAACCAGTGACTCATCTAACAGGGACCAGTGACCTCTGAAGCCTCAGAGGACTACCCTGGACTAAAGGACCAAGAAACTCCCGTGAGCAGCGGCCCTGCACAAAACCAGCTACTTCTTTGCAACAAAGAAGCAACTTTCAAAGACTACACGTTTCCCGCCGGAAGCGTGCAACTTCACACTCTGCACCCGACGCCCCCGGCTCGAGATCCAGAGAACAAACACCACAGGGAGGACTCCCCGGTGACTGTGAGCCCGTTAGTAGCCAGAGACAACCCCCCTGAACCCTAACAGTGATGCCTACAGAGAGAATCCAGAGGCTCCCCCTGACCGCGACTGCCTATAACAAGAGACCCGACGCCTGGAACCAGTACTGCACCCGCAGCGCCCAGGACCTGAAGGAACCGAACCTCAGTGCAGGAGTGACCCCCAGGCGAACCTCTGCCTAGCCCAGGTGGTGGCTGTCCCGAGAAGGCACCCCGTGCCTGCCTGCACCGCCAGAGTGACCCCCGGGTCCCTCCATTGAAACCTATACAAAACACAACGCCTGCTTTGCACACTGTACCCGGCTGCCCCTGTGCCACTGAGGATGTGTTTTGTGTGCCTACTTGTCCCCCCCCAGTGCTCTACAAACCCCCCTGGTCTGCCCCCCGAGGACACAGGTACTTACCTGCTGACAGACTGGAACTGGAGCACCCCTGTTCTCCATAGGCGCCTATGTGTTTTGGGCACCTCTTTGACCTCTGCACCTGACCGGCCCTGAGCTGCTGGTGTGGTAACTTTGGGGTTGCCTTGAACCCCCAGCGGTGGGCTGCCTATGACCCAGGACTGAGACTTGTAAGTGTTTTACTTACCTCCTAATCTAACCTTTACTTACCTCCCCCAGGAACTGTTGATTTTTGCAGTGTCCACTTTGAAAATAGCTTATTGCTATTTTTACAAAGACTGTATATGATACTGCTTTTATTCAAAGTTCCAAAAGTATCTAAGTGAAGTACCTTACATTTAAAGTGTTTAATGTAAATCTTGAGCCTGTGGTTTTTAAAAATAAACTAAGAAAATATATATTTCTACATAAAAACCTATTGGCCTGGAGTAAGTCTTTGAGTGTGTGTTCCTCATTTGTTGCCTGTGTGTGTACAACAAATGCTTAACTCTACCCTCTGATAAGCCTACTGCTCGACCACACTACCACAAAATAGAGCATTATAATTATCTAATTTTGCCACTATCTCACCTCTAAGGGGAACCCTTGGACTCTGTGCACACTATTTCTTACTTTGGAATAGTATATACAGAGCCAACTTCCTACAAGAGGGAGCTGGGAACTATTTCATGCCCCCCTACATGTAGAAGGAGAGACTATGGCCCTCTCCCTTACACTTTTTTAGTTATGACCCCCGTTATGCCCTGACTTGTCTTGCCCTCTCCTACCTCGAGCCCTCTCTGTTTCACTCCCTGCTGCTCAGCGTTATTGGTCGGTGGGGCTTCTTGGTGGCCCGATCGGATTATGCACCAATCCCTCTGTTCCCCTCCTGCCTCCCCTTCGCTCACCCGGCGCCCGGATTTCACATGTCCTGACCCGCAGTTTAGCAGGACCTTTGGTAGCGAGTTACTTTCTCGCTCTTTACAGTCTTGTTTTCTCTCATTTTCTCTATATTCCTTTATTCTCTCTTCCTCTCTTTTCATTCTTTCACCTCCCTTCATCCCCCCCCTGGGGCAGCTCATCTATTCATTTTCTCTCTCTACCTAGGGGCTTAGTTTCTCTCTCTTTCTATTCTTTTCCCTATTCCTCCTACATCTTTATCTCCTCCCCTCCTTACTCTTCTGATTGCTAGATTTCTTTCTATTTTTGTGGCCGAGGGTTCCCCCGTATCCCCTTTTTACCTTACCAATTTGTTCCTTCCTAGCGCACGAGAGCGCATACCTTCGCTACTTCTAGTCCATTCTTCCACTCTTTGTATCAATGATCACGGGGTCCCCGCCCCCGCTTGAATAAGTTCATATCACTTTTCATAATGGGATCGACAACCCCGCTAACGGTTCTCTCTTGGAATGCATACGGTATGACACACTACATCAAGTGCCAAAAGGTCCTCTCTTATCTTCAGTCTAAAAAAATTTACATTGCCCTGTTACAGGAAACACATCTCTCCTCATCAGAATCTGAAAAACTCCACGAGATTCGGTGGGAAAGGTGATTTTCAGCGGATCACCATCCGTGCACAGTGAGGTGCAGGGTTCCAGGCGGAAATGTGGGGTTGCGATCCTTATACGATGATCCCTGCAGTTCAGACCTCTTAAGTCATGGTGTGACCCAGAGGGGCGTTACGTCCTTTTCCAAGCTTGCCCTCAGTTCTTCTACAATCTGTGTTGATGCATGGGCTCCAAACTTTCTTTCTTCCTTTCTCTTTCTTTTTAAACACATTTTTATTAATTTCTCGTATATTCAAGTTGATACAAAACATTCTGGCTGCTAGGACAGTTTAATCACACCCATTAATAGAAACAACCTAATATTGGAATTCATCTCAATTCACATAAGTCAGGATCAGGTTGTGTGCCCTGTGAGCAGGGATACCTCCATTGCTTCCCCTCTTCGCACACGCTAGTTGTCAAGTATTAATGATTAAGCACGCTAGCTAGTGCCGCCAAGGTGTTGTCTGGTGTTTGGTGTATAACTGCCATGCTACCTAACTCTAAACACTCCTCTATATCCCCGCGAACTCCCCCTCCCTGCGCCCTACTAAGTATAGTCTGCAATCTCTGCCCGAACTGCCACTGTGTCTCATCTATCCCTCAGGGTGGGATGATCAGGTGTGCTCCTTGCTTTGATCAGTGACCCTCTCAGGAGCTGCGGTGTACAGTGTCCTGTTAGTCAATGGATGTGGGAGCTAATTCTGCATCCCCCGCAGAGGGGTGTTCGGGCCCCTCCCGCAGCTTAATCAGAAGCTGGTCCCAGGCCTCCTTCAATTCTGGTGAACCTCCACCCTTCCTAAAGTCTATGTTTGTAGCCTTTCCCTCGCTCTCCGACCACTTTCGAAGCTCCCTTCTCCAACCAGGAAGGCGGGGTCCAGCCTCGCTCTTCCAGTTCTTTGTCAGGTCTCGATTGGCCAGAATGCTAAATCTTGAAATCGACTAGTTGCTCGGTTTTTAGGGGTGTGGGGAAATCAGTGTAATAAGCAGTGCGTGGTATCAACAGGGACCTCGCGGTCTATGGCTACTGCCACTTCATTCGCCACTGAGCTCCAGTATGCCCCCAGCTTAGGGCAAGACCAGAGCATATGGATGAATTCTGCTGCCTCTGTCCCACAACAGGGGCATTTCACATCTAGGATCTGAAAATGATCTCGGAGCCTCCGCAGGGTGAGGTATGCTCTGTGTAATGTAGAATTGGATGAGCTGAAATCGTTAGTTCCTGGATATCTTCGGACCTGTTCCCAGTCATCTTCCGAAATATGGGTCCCCAGGTCTGTTTCCCATTTGTGTTTCAGATCCACTAGAGGCCTTTGTGACCCAGCAGTGATTGCTCTGTATAGGTTGGTAATCGCCCCTTGCATGCCGTCTGAAGTTATAATGTAGGTGCTTGGGCCGTGGAGGGCAGGTTCTTCTGCTCCCATCCGCCAATAAGCCCGAACCCCTTGAGTGATCGCCCAGAACTGGCCCGCGATAGGGTGTGTTCGGGATCTCCGGCGCATAAGGCACTGCCAATCCGGAGCGCCGGAGACAGCGCATCCAGCATTGAGCCAGCACTCCAGCCTCAGGGGAGTGCCAGAGTCCCAGGGAAGCACAGCCCAGAAACATCTCCACCAACGAGGATTCAGGAGGAGCAAAGGTGTCCTCGCCCTCCTCTCCAGTCCTTTTTGCTGCTACCCATCGGGTCAACCATTGCAGCTGAGCAGCCAAATAATAGGACTCAAAATCAGGAACCGCCAAGCTCCTCCCGCTTGGGGTCGCTTAAGCTTAGCAAGCACCACTCTGCATCTCCCCTTTCACCAGATAAATGTCGTAAGCATTGAGTCCAGCTCTCTAAATATTGCAGCAGGGATCCAGACCGGCAAGGACGCAAAGTTAAAAAGCAGGCATGGGAGTGCCACCATCTTAATGACCGCCACTCTCCCCGCAAGGATAGAGCGGGAGTGTGCATCAGAAAGCTGTGCTGAATCTCAAAGCCCTCATGGCGTTGCCGATGTTCCCATCAAATAGGCCAGAGCTGGAGTGATATATTTGAACCCCCAGGTATGGCATACACTGAGGCTCCCACAGCACACTCCCCAACCCTTCTGGTCGGTCATCACGTGCAGATAAGGGAAACAGGAACGATTTCTGCCAATTGACCTTTAAGCCTGGCAGTCGGCCAAATAATGCTAAAAGGGACTGGGCTCCCTTCAATTCACTACTAGCGTTCTGTTGAAAGAGCAATAGTTCATCTGCATATAGTGCAATGGTATGCCTCCTTGCAACCTGCTGTAGCCACTCATACCAGGCCAGGGTCCTAGCCTGAGCCGGCAATGGCTCCATCGCCAGTGCGAATAAAAGCGGCGAAAGGGGACATCCCTGCCTAGTACTCCTCTCCACCGGATATTGTTCTGATATAGTAGCCCCCGTTCTAACTCTCACCTTTGGGTTTGTGTATAGGAGCCTTGTCCAGCGGATGAAGCCCTCGCCCAGTTCCTTGTGGGGAAGAACCGCATAAGGGTTCAAGGCTGTAAAATGCCTTCTCGATGTCCACCACCAATACAGCAGATTCTGCCATCAGCGGAGCGGTAGTATCCATGATGTGTATGACTCTCCTGATATTTTGGTCTGTATTCCTGGAAGGTATAAATCCCGCCTGATCAGGATGTACTATGCGAGACAAGTATGGGAGCAACCTGGATGCTAGAATTTTGCTCAGTATCTTGTAGTCAGTATTTAACATAGATAGAGGTCTATATGCCCTGCTGTCTCTAGGGGACTTGCCGGGTTTGAGCAGTGGGATAATCAGAGCCTCCCTGGTGGACTGTGGAAGACATTCTGCCGCCTGCGCTGCACTAAACAGCCGCTCCAGTTTGGGGGTCAATTCCCACTCCTGTGGCATAAAACTCGGCCAGTAGGCCATCCGTCCCAGGTGTTTTCCCTCGAGCTAGACATCTTATGGCTTCGCTGATTTCCAAGACCGTTATTTCACCACCCAGCACCCCTCTGTCTTAGTACTCAAGAAAGTGGCAATTAATATCATCCTGTCAATAGAGCCTAACACCCCTCTGGGCACTAATTTTGGTGATAAGGGAGCCCCGTCGAGCCGGATTGGCCACCCAGGCCAATAGTGCTCCTGCTTTGTCTCTTTCTGCATGGGCCCTGGCCATGTATCATATGTAATAGAAGCAGTGAAGCTTCTCCGTGTTCCATAGGACCACTGCCTGCTCTGAAAAAATATTTTTGTTGAGCATTCACAAAGGGGAAGGGGTCCCATGGGACCCCTTCCTGTTTGCGAATGAGTTACCTTCCAGTTCAAGTGGATGGTAACTGCGAGTTGATTTGCGACCGCTTTCGCAGTCACAAATCAACTCTACATCGGGGTGCGACTCGCAAATAGGAAGGGAACACCCCTTCCTATTTGCGAGTCTGAAACACATTTTGCGAGTCGGTACCGACTCGCAAAATGTGTTTCTGCATCGCGTAAGGGCTTTTGCACCTCGCAAATGGCGTTTTTCGCTGTTTGCGAGGCGCAAAAGCCTTCCTACATCTGGCCCCTAGTCCCTCCATCCTCTGTTATCCGGAGCGTGGAAGAGAATAGCATTGAGTACTGAATATTTAGGGTTCGTACTTGTGTTTTGATCTCCAAGTTTGATGCCCTTTGGCGCTGGACCTCATGAGAGAAATCAGGGAAAATTCGGACCAGTGTGTTCTCCACTCTCTGTTCTCTGGCTCTTCTGGTCTGCGCTAGTATATGATTGCGGTCCTTGTAATGTAATAGTCTGGCCACTATCGGTCTCTGTGGTGCCCCCGGGGGGGGTCCCTCGCCGGCACCCTGTGTGCCCTCTCAAACGCGAATAATCATGTAAGGCTTCTGGGGCCTCCTCCTCCAGAATCTACTTTTCCAGGTAGTCAGGTAAGTTCTGGTGCTCGATTTTCTCAGGGAGGCCAAAAATCTGGGTATTATTTCTCCAGGATCTATTATCAGCATCCTCAGCGCGGGCCACAAGGGTGCCTACTTGCTTCTCGAGGGCAGTCACCCGGTCGCCGGTCAACTTCATCTCAGGGCTCAGCACTTCGACACTCCTTTCCGTCATTGTTACCCGTTCAGCAAGGCAGCGTTGATCCTCCCTGAGCAAACCCAGGTCCAGCATAAGGGTGTCTATTTTGAGCTCCAGGCTTTCCCTAGAGGAAGTGATGGCCTGCATTATGTCCCCCAGGGACGGGCCCCCGACAGCCCGCATTGGCCCTGGGGCCTCACAAACAGGGGTGGGGTCCCTAGAGTGGTCGCTGACATCCTGGGCCATTTCTCTCTGCTTGGTGGGCTTGCCCATCCCACCAGGGCCAGTAATAGCCCCTGCAGCAACAGTGCCTCAGTCAGGCCCCCCTTAGGCCCCAATGTAATTCAGTCTCGGGCTGGCCACCCCTCATCTCTTCTCGGCCCAAGAAGTCCTCCGCCTCCTCTCCGACCTCCTCTCCGCCTCCTCTCCACCTAAACTCCCCACCCCCCAACGTCTGTGAGGGGAGGAGAGAAGCAGATATCCAGCAAGGCCGCCGAGTCAGGCCACTTAATGCACCCCGCCGGGGGGCCCCAATGCAAGGCAGGGCGGGGGGGGGTCCTCTGTGTGATTCCCCCACCAATGGTTGTGTGTTGTCCAAATTGGCCATGGCGCGGTACCTCCCTCAAGGGACCCCTCACTGGGGCACAAGGCAGAGCCAATGCCCAGGAAGACCCCCACATTCAATGAAATCCTCAGGCCGCGCTTGCTTCGATCTGTTCCTCAAATTCAGCCCCAAAGAGGCCCCAGGTCAGATGTATTAGTGAGGGTTGCCCCCCTCTGTACCTGCTGCCCGCACAGTGCCCGGGGCAATCCCACGGCAGGAGTCTCCTCAGGTCTCTCTCGACAGGGGCCGTATCTCCTGGGCACGGCCGCCATTTCAGTGTCAGACGGTGCGGTCGGCCCCTCTGCAACGGTCGGTTCTGAGGCTCCAGGGCAGCCCCTACGGCCTCAATTGTGTAGCTCCCAGCCTCTCCACCCCTATTTCTGGGGGGAGGTTAGGGGGATCGATCTAGGTCATCAGGATTTCGGCGAACCAGGGACCAGGTTTGGAGCTCCTCTGCGGCACAGCTCACTCCATGAGCTCATAGCCACGCCCTTTCTTCGTTTCTCTTAACCGATAGCTGACTGAGATAAGCGCCTCCCATTACCTACTGGGCAGGGACTGGAATTTGGTGCAGGATATCATCTTGGACCGGTCAAGTGGTCTCGATCCAGGCAACAATGCAGACCGGGCTCTCCTACGCGACATTTTATCAGACCATGGTCTGCTAGACCACCGGTGCCTTTCTCATCCATCTGATAAGGAATACACCTTTGTTTCTACAGTCCATGGGACTCGATCCCAACTGGACAAATTTTTGATCAGTCAGAGGTTATCACTGTCGATTTGAACATCTGAAATCCTTCTGGCCGCGCTATCTGATCATTCTCCGGTGTTGATGGCCCTGGAACTGGGGCTGGCCTCACTTGGTTGCAAGCCTTGGCGTCTCTCAAACCCCAGATATCAAACCCCGAAAGGTAAGGAACAACTTAGATCCCACATCGGCACATACCTTCAGAACAATAAAGACTCGGTCTCCTCGGCCCAGCTATTATGGGCGGTTGCGAAGGCAACGATCAGAGGGCAACATATGAGGGATTCGGCCATCTCCAATGCCCAAAGGAGGGATCAACAGAGTAAGCTGGAGGACTACATTACACGGACCACCCAGGAGTACACCGGATCACCCACCCCGCCCTTCCGCCGCAGCCTGGAACTAGCCAAAATGGAGCTCAATTCTCTTTATACATCGCAGGCGGAATATGCCTTGCAGCGGCTGAGAGGTCGCCATTATGAACACGGAGAGAAGCCGGGTCGCTTGTTAGCCGCTCAATTCCGTCAAAGAGAGGCGGCACTGGCTATACCAGCCCTACGCAGACCCGACGGCATGTTCGTTACCCATCCGCAAGACATCGTGGAAGAGTTTGGGCATTTCTAGCAAAAGCTATACACTCCAGAAATGGCTGAAGACACTGATCAACTGGATGCCTTCCTCAATAGAGCAAATATACCATGTCTTTCGGATGAGGGTAAGGCGCTTCTGGAGGGTGACATCAGCAAGAAGGAGATGCAGCAATCGATAGCTAACCTACCGTACCACAAGGCGCCTGGGGAGAATGGGTTCACATCAGAATTCTATAAATGGACGGGTGCAGACACTGTAGATGTCCTCCATGAGGCATTTCGGGGGGCTGATCAGACAGATTCTTTACTTCCTCTCTCCAACAAGGCCTCATAGTCTTTCTGCCCAACCCAGGTAAGGATCCTCTTCTTTGTGGCAGCTACCGCCCCATATCACTCATCAATGGGGATATCAAGATCCTGGCGAGGATCTTGGCAGCCCGTCTCAAGAACGTCATCCCCGCACTGGTTCATCAGACTCAAGTTGGCTTCGTGCCAGGCCGCTTTTCAAGAAACCATCTCTGTACACTACTCCACGCCATCTGGACAGTTCGGGAGTCACGAGAGGAGGCCCTTGCCCTTTCGCTGGACACCGAGAAGACATTTGACCGAATAGAATGGTGGTATCTCTTCAAGATATTAAAACGTTTTGGCCTGGGGACTAGCTTTATTGACAGGGTGCGCCTGTTGTATGACTCCCCATCGTCCCAGGTAAACTGTGGAGGGTTCTTCTCGGATACTTTTGTGGTCAACAGAGGGATGCGTCAAGGCTGTCCTCTGTCCCCATTATTGTTTCTTTTAGCCATGGAACCTTTAGCAGCAGTAATTTGCAATTCCAATGTTATATCCGGAATATCAGTCCTAGGTGGCAATTCCACCATCTACTTATATGCAGATGACATTCTACTCACTCTCACTGACTTATCCAGCTCCCTTCCTGCCCTCAGAGATATTCTATCAGAATTTGAGCTTCTTTCGAATCAACTGGGATAAGAGCGAAGCACTGCCCTTATTGCCAGTAACGGTAAGTACTTCAGTTCAGGGATTCTTGGTTAAGTGGAAACAATCACGTCTTCATTATTTGGGCATTGACATTAACAGATGTTTAGATAAAATGGTGACAGACAACCTAGACCCATTACTTAGTAGTGGGAAACGAGATTTTGAGAAATGGTCACATCTGGGACTTTCTATGTGGGGCAGAGTACAGGCAGTATGAATGGTGACCTTACCACGAGATCTGTATATCCTGGGCATGTTACCTTTACGAATACCCTTGTCGCTCCACCGAGAGATAGATCGTCATGTTCGAGCTTTCATTTGGGGGGCTATGCGTCCACGACTACCTAGAGCAGCTTTACTCACTCAACATGAGCACTGGGTTTGAGTCTTCCCTCTGTGGAACATTATGCCTTAGCATTACACCTTTCGCAGATTATCTTCCTACTCCCGGGAATACAAGATCCGCTGCTATGGGTGAAAATAGAGCAGACACTCTTGTGCGCCGCTTCAGACCGCCAGGTGCTCTATGCTGCAGGTCTGACACCCCACCGAACCACCAATCCCATGATCGGGGCCATGCAACATGCATGGCAACAGGCACACCGTTTACTGAAGGTAGACCCCCAAATGCATAATAGGGCACCAATATGGGACAATTAAGGTTTTCGGATTGGGGACAGACTATTTTTTTGAAAGGAGTGGCACTCAAGAGGTCTTGAGAGGGTAGATCAGTTCCTAATAGAGGATAGATTGAAATAGTTCGCAAAACTCAGAGAGGAATTCGGTCTCCCGAGCACCACTCGTGGTGCTTTCTTCAGCTTAGGCATTGCCTGGTAGGACATCTGGGAAACCCCCCCCCAGCGACTCCCGCAATCCTCGATACTCCATTATCTGGAAACCTAGGGCCATCAGAGGGGGGCTATTCTGGGACTGCAAGCATTGCTTAATCAACCTCTTTTTACTTCCCCTTCTCATTTCCCTCCAAAATAAATGGCAGGCATGCCAACAGGTCAAACACGAACTGGAAGACTGGGCAGACTTAACTGAGGCCAGGGACCGTGGAGCATGGGAGGCCCGCTTAAAATTCAGGCTTATTAAAATGTTACATGACTGCTATTGGACTCCCCATGAACTGTGCACCGCAGGGTTATAGTCTCACGCTTCATGCTGGAGATGCCCGCACACTCGCTGTGATTTGCCACACATCTTGCACGACTGCCCGGACATTCAGCCTTTTTGGTGATCAGTTGGGGACACCCTTAGCGAGCTGCTTCCCCTACCGTTATCTCTCACTCCACCCTCCTATTGCTGCACGATACCGGAGAACTCTACGACCTCTCCTGACCTCAACATCGATTATTACAAACTGCACTGGCCACAGCCAAGGTGTGTATTCTAAGGCATTGGCACGCGCAACTGCCCCCTCGCTCGGGGAATGGATCACCGCAATGTATCAGGCAGCTTCCCACGAGCGCCTCATATATGACTTACAGGATAGAGTGGACGTGTTTCTCCAAACATGGTTGCCCTTTCTCTCGGGGCCGATGAGCTGAGTGTTCAGTGCAGAGATTGCAGCACATCCAATCAAGGGGGTCATGTCTATCTGGTGTGTTTAGCATCAGATACTAGTGCATTATTGCATCTCCCTGTCTGCTGTCGATCTCAGTTTAGCACAGGCACTCCTCCTCACCTGCCCTTTATCTGGGCCAATGGAGATTTCACCCTTCTATTCCCCCACTTCTCTCACGGTCTATCTTGTTCCCATCAATCCTCCTTGATAGCGTCTCCTGTCCCCCCTTCACCTCCCCCTTCCCATCTGTGTTATTCCCCTCCCCCCTCAGTCACCAGCTCCCTCCCTTCTTACTATTACCCTTATTCTCTCTCTTGTCCCTCCCTAACCTTTTCGCTCTCACTGGTATCCTCTTTCTCTCCCGCTCCCTCTCTTATTGTTTGTCCCCAGCTGGGTTTCTCCTCTCTTTACTTGTTTCATCAGCCTTATCTGCATCCCTTTTTTTCTTTTTTTTCTCAGATCTCAGATCTTCCCTCTAATACTAAGATTTAGTCCATGCACATCCATACGGGTACTCGAAGGTACCTATCCTCCTTATTCGTGTTGCTACTAGTGGAGCCTCATCTCATTCCAGTCCCTCCCCTCTCCTACTCCCTCCTGAGTCCCTCCCCCCCGTCAATAGACCAGACTTCATCCCCATTAGAGGCCGTTATTCCTTGCCTTCAGCTTGTGTGTCCTGCCTGGCAGTCCCATAGTGTTATCTTTTATTTATAACTTATCATTTGTGAGTGACATCTCAGCACTCTTCACCCTCTTACCTTCAACTCAGTCAAGGAGTACTTGCGCTTTCGATTACCTAGAGGAGAGGGGCTTAGAATGGCAGATTTGTGAGTTTATTAGAAATGTTCGCAATCGAGTTTACTAATTGGACCGGGGGAGGGGCGGGGGGCACCACTGTAACATCTGAACCCAGTTTTATTATTATGATATCTGTCAACACAAGGGCAGTGCGCGCTCTACGGGCAACTGGAATGCAAAAACACAGCACTTATGAGATAACGTAATTCATGCATTATGTTGATATGCTGTTGTTTAACCTTTTGCATTGCAGAGTTTAATCCTGAAGACTTATATTCAAGGTGCTTGTAAATACTGTTCATATGCAATTTATTGCTGCAGGCTTTCAGAGTGTTTCAGGGTGTGGTCCCTTTCCAGGACCTTCTAGAAGCTTTCTCTGCAGCATGACTGGATGTGGTTTGTGGGCTGGCCAGACTCTATAAGGGAGCCAGCCCAGCTCCACGTGCTCACTGAGGTCCCGGTGCAGAGCAGCAGCAATTTCCTGAGCTGTTCCGGAGGCCTACCTTGATCTTCCAGGCCTTGCCCTTCATAGTATTGGGGATCCTTGATCAGGGCGGTAAGACGGAGGTCGGGCTGGGCCCCGATCCCGTTTTCGAAGGCGTTCGAGTTCTGGGGCCTAATTTTCATATTGGGAGAATTTTCCTTGTGCGTGTGAATGTGCTCTTGGTTTCTGCCATTTACATGTTGATATTCGAATCGGCAAGACAAGCAATTCATTTTTGGCATTTGACTTTTGAGATTCGGGTCAGCAACAGTGTGCGCGACCATTTCTAGACATTTGCATATTGGCATTCAAATCGGCAAGACGTGCAATTCATTCCTCGTGTTTAAATCTCAATGCTCATTGTGCGCTACCATTTCTTGGCAGTTACATGGTGGCATTCGAATCGGCAAGTTGCGCGATTCATTTCCTTGCATTTGACTCTTGATACGCATTGTGCGCAAGCATTTCTTGGCATTTACATGGTGACACTAGAATCGGCAAGACGCTCGATTCATTCCCTGCATTTAACTCTTGATGTTCAGATCGCTTACAATGTGCGCAATCATTTTATGGCAATCAAAACTTTGATGTGTAGTGTTTCCTGAAGTGTACACAATTATCCAGGGTCCTTGAATTTTCTGCAGAGCTGCTAAATTCAAGATGTTAGATTCTATGTGCATGTTAAGTCCTTAGTACAGTTCCAGTTGTTTTCCAGGGAATGTTTGGATTGCCTTTTGTCCTCATGTAATGAGGCAGTGTTTGCTCTGGACATTGTTCTAGAAGGTTCTTGTATTCCTAGACAGTATGTTACAACTCATGAATAGTCCCTATGAAACATTGTATTAACCATTCTTGAGTCCTTTCCAGGTACCTAGATTTCTTGAGGCCTAGTTAGAGTCTAGTGCTAGGCCATTCATGTTTTCTCAGTCAGAGTGTTCCTTCATGTTCCGAGTACCATTGAACTCTAGATTCAACAAAGTGTTTTTTTATGTTCCGAATATCATTGAACCCTAGATTCAACAGAGTGTTATGTCATGTTCCGAGTATCATTGAACCCTAGATTCAACAGAGTTTTTATGAACCTCAATGTGATTATATCTTGTACTGTGTTGTTTAATCTTTTGCTTCCTACAGGTCTCCTTCCCAGCTGTTCCCTTCCTAGTCCCCTATTCCCCTCTTGGACTCTCTCAGTCTCTGTGATTTTATCCATCAGAGTCTTGGAGCTGCCTAGTGGTGGACATGTTGGGAACGTGCGCAGATTCCGAGGATCTGGTCTCCCTGACAATATCCAGATAGATATATCTTTGTATCATTGCATAATGACAAGATGCTATTGTATTAGTGTATCCTTCGGTTATAGTGACTTTTTGTGCTTGTTTTTAGCATTGCCCATTTGGCCTGGATACGGACGCGCAGTACCAATGACTTTCAAGACTTTATTCTACCTCTAAATGTCTTTATTCCCTAACCTGTCTGTCTTTTTCATTCTGTGTGATATTTGCATATTTTAAGATGAAAGTGGAATAGTCATCTTGATGGCCTATTATTTGCTCTATGTCTGTCTTTCTGGAATGTGGAAATAAAAAATTACAACACAAAAAAGAAAGGTAATAAGTATTGTAATTGGTATTCACTTAATGATTTGCATGGCTGTTGTGTGATTTATGGATTGTGAGTGTTAGTATAGGTAGCAAATTTCAGTGTTTTTTAGTTTAAATTAGTGTTAGAAATTGGGGTTCTGGTTTGCAGAGGTAATCACCTTATCCAACCAAGTACCACAAATCTACTCAGGGTAAGTCAGATACATACCAAAAGATTTACCTCTGCTCACCCTCTGGTAGCTTGGCACAGAGCAGGCAGGCTTAACTTAAAAGACAATGTGTAAAGCATATTTTCAACACTTCAAATAGTAACAGAGAATAAACCCACAAAAAGACATATATGTTAGATATATAGGTTATATTTTTAAGAGCAAAACAAGACCAAAATGGCAAACTCCAATAACCTGAAGTTGTGATATGAATTTTTAAAGATTAAAAGGTAAAAATAGTGCTTAGAAGCAATAAGCGCCTATATGGTTATCTGGTCACGCAGGACAAGGGCAATGTCAAGAGTTTAAGCTGACCACAATGGAGTGCAGGCCTGCTACAGGGATCACACAAGGTCAGCTGAACAATAGTATCTTGATCATGGTTACATCAGCGAGATGCGGGGTGCAGCCAAGCGATGTGTCAGTGTTGATCCCACAGTCGAAGTGATGCGCCCATAAAACAATAGTGTTGTGTTGGTTCTGAAGACGAAATGCTGGTTTTGAGATGCACCAATTCAGAGGCTGAAGCGCCAGGTTTCTCCATGGAGTTGATGTGTGGATTATTTCCCTGTGGTGGCGGCGATTCAGTGTTTCTGATGCTGTGGTTCTGATGGCCATGGGCTGGTTCTGAGTACGATTTGCCACGTCCGATCCCTGCAACGAAGAGGATACGCTGGTTCCGAGCTTTGCAAAGGTGAAGTTGCTCCTGTTGCAATGAAGATATGTGGATTCTGGCAGCTGCAGCATTTTATACCCCCTTCCAAAGGCTCAGGACTGGATTGGCATCACTTGGCAGGGGAGGATTTGAAGAAAGCAAAGTCCAGGTACTGGAGTGATGATGAATCGAAGTATTTTGTGTCCTTGAGACTTCAGAAAAACAGGAGGCAAGCCCTTGGAGTCACCCTTGGTTCTTCCTCAGCAAGTCAGAGGGCAGCAGACTTTGCACCAGCACAGCAGTTCTTCTCCCTGACAGAGTTCTTCACAGGTCTAGCAGTGTACTGAGTTGGAAGGATCAGATGTTCAGTACATATACCCAGCTTTGCCTTTGAAGTAGGGATGACTTCAAGAAAAGGTCTTTGAAATACACCGAGGTCCTTTCTTCCAGCCCTTGCTCCAGACTCACTATGGGAGGGTATTCAGCCCTTTGTGTTGGAGCAAAACACTGTCCATTCAGATGTAAGTGTGAGCTCATCCCTCCCATCTTGCCCAGGATGGCCCATCAGAATGTTGATGTCCCATCAGTCACACCCAAGCTTCCTTTGTGTTTGGCTGTCTAGAATGATTGCACAAAGTCCAGCTGTCACCAAGCCCAGAAGTGTATTGGCGAAAGGCTGCAGGCAGACAGGACTAAGAGCAGGAAAATGCCAACATTCTAAAAGTGGTATTTTTAGAATTGTGACAATAAATCAGACTTCACTATTAAAGAGGAATTATTATTACTCTTCCATAGGTATGAAATATGGCATGCCTACTCCTTCTCAATTATGAATTACATCTTATTAAATGTAATAAAAGAATGCCCAGTATTACCCTATGAGATGAGTAGGTCTCATGGTAGTGAAAAATGACTTTGGGAGTTTTTCACTACCAGGACATGTAATACTTAAAAGTATGTGTCCTACCTTTTAGTTATTTAGCCCAATGGATTACCTAGGATCTACTCTCGTGACTCCATCTTGTGTCCTATGTGTGGTGGGTTTTACTCACTAGGCTCATGTCACCCTTCCCTTGTGGCACCTTCCTGTCCCAAGTATTCCAAGTCATGCTTCCATTATGGCACATTCTAGTCTTGGGCACTGCATGATTTCTCTCCCAGGAAGCCTGAACCATTCACCTTCCTGTTCTGTTGCTATGCTAGTTTGGTCTATTGTGCACCTGACTATATCTCGTCTATTCAGGACAGTTACGGTTGCCCTGTGAATCATTGAATTGTACCATTAGGCACTTGGGGTTCCGTTGCACTTGTTTATTGTTGCCAATTACCGATTGCACATGTCACCTGCTAGACCTCATATCTGTTGCATGTAACACATGATTTTTCCCAGGTTCTTTGGAATATTCCACGCTTCCACGTAAGACACATGCTCTTCTGGAACACTCTTTACTTCCTGTATGAATGCCCCCTCAGAACCTGGATCAGCGCTTGGTCCCATTTTAATCCTGCACAATCAATGTCCCTGCACTCACTTTCTGAGTCGCCTGGAACTTCAAGCACTATAGTCTTCCAAGCCTTCCCGATGATACCTTAATCCAAACATCTGCGATGCTTCCCGTGACTTCCTTAATGAGCTATTATTCCGCTTCCTCCTGAGCTTCTTGCCTGAAGTCTCCTGTTGTCTTCAGATTCCAGTTCAAGTATTGTCATGGATAAGAATCTTCCTCTTAGGTTAGTGTGCACTAATACATAGGTTAGCAAATAATCTAAAGACTGATTCCTTTTTAGGTGTATGCATGTTTTCGGGTATTGGACATTGTTTGAGTTTTAACCCCCAGGAGGCCCAAGTGCCCTGGACACTTTCACTGCAGCACTCTGAACTCTATTGTAACCAAGCTGAAAGTTTTCCACTGTGTTTCTTGACAAGTTGTATCTAGTATTGTGGGAGAAACTTCTAGAGTTTGAAGTTGTATTCAAGTTTAAATCACAATATTGCATGTTCCAGAGTACCAGAAAATCTCCACTTTATTCTTAAAATGGTTTCTGCTCTCTCTCTCATGCAATATTTATGTTGAATTCTTTAAATGTTCAAATAGTACAAACAATTGATATTTCATTTTGAGTTTGGAACTTATGGGTAACATTGCCTCTTGTTGTTTTTAGTGTATCACACCCTCATTGAGGTTCACACGGTCTAGGGAGTCCCCATCCTTCTAGGCACTGAGCAGCAGCTGAGCAGTTCCCTCAGTGATGCAACATCATATTTTCTTCTTTTATCCCATCCCTCTTTCTCCTCTGGGAACACTTTTACAAAACAGACAGTTGGTATTTTTTCTCTAAGCTGCCCCAGCTAGGATTGGAGGTCCAACATCGTCTCCGGGGTTGACACCAGGTGAGTGCATGATAGAAGGCCAAGTCTCATACTTTCCACCACCGAGATGGTATTGACGACCAATTAAATGTTGACAATTTAGCCCGACATTATGGGGCTCATTCCTAGATTGGCGGGCGGCGGTCGCTGCCCGCCAAGCGGGAACCGCCAGAAGACCGTACCGCGGTCAAAAGACCGCAGCGGTCATTCTGAGTTTCCCGCTGGGCTGGCGGGCGACCGCCAGAAGGCCGCCCGCCCGCCCAGCGGGAAACCCCCTTCCACGAGGATGCCGGCTCCGAATGGAGCCGGCGGAGTGGAAGGGGTGCGACGGGTGCAGTTGTACCCGTCGCGATTTTCAGTGTCTGCCACGCAGACACTGAAAATCTATGTGGGGCCCTGTTAGGGGGCCCCTGCAGTGCCCAGTGGCATGGGCACTGCAGGGGCCCCCAGGGGCCCCACAACACCCGTTCCCGCCAGCCAGGTTCTGGCGGTGAAAACCGCCAGAACCAGGCTGGCGGGAAGGGGGTCGGAATCCCCATGGCGGCGTTGCTTGCAGCGCCGCCGTGGAGGATTCCCTGGGGCAGCGGGAAGCTGGCGGGAAACCGCTGGCTTCCCTTTTCTGACCGCGGCTTTACCGCCGCGGTCAGAATGCCCCCAGAAGCACCGCCAGCCTGTTGGCGGTGCTTCCTCCGTCACCTACCCTGGCGGTCATAGACCGCCAGGGTAGGAATGACCCCCTATGTGATGTGGAAGGTGAAGTTCAATCCTTGCAACAGGAAAATCTGCTGCTTAAGGAGCAGTTAGTTAGACATGGCCCTGCCATTTACCATTGTTAGCTGATGCAGGGGCTGCAGCAACCCCTAAAGATACATGGCCAGCTATACAACCAGAACACTTTGGTGATACAAAGGATACCACTAGTACGTCCTCCATTAGTAATGTTAATCCTGTGCATGTCACTGTAACTTCTCCCACACCTGCGCCTCTGTCCCTACCGGAAATTATTTTTGGGGGATAATACATTTTATGCTTTTTGGAGTCTGTGCCAGTTCTAATTTTTGGTTAAACTGAAGCCTTTCATTACGATACAGTTAAGATAGCCTTTATTGAATTCTCTCTTTGAAGCACAGCTGCTAACTGGGTGATCCCACTCACTGAAAATAATGATTCTATCTTACATGATTTTGGAATACATATTGAGGCAATGTGTTGTCTCTTTGCCAAACACATCTTTGCTCAGGCTAGAAATAGTGAGTTCTTGAATTGACACCAGGGTAGTAAGAATCGGTTGACTTATATTATGACCTTTTGGTAGACTGCTTACTGAAACCCAATGGCCAGAAGAGAAGTGAACTTCCCTCTTTTTTAGAGATCTGAGAGATGACTTGAAAGACTCTTTATCACACCTTGTGACTCTTCAATTATACTGTTCCTAGGTTATTGACTTAGTTGTTTGGGTAGGTCATAGGTTGATGTAAGGGAGAATGCCCTTAATGGGAACTTAGACTATTAGTGATATGTCCAGAGTGTAGAGAGAGAGAAAGATGAAGAATCAAGATAGTGTCGAACCCATGCATATTTGGAGTTAACATGATCCATCAATTACAGAAGAAAAAGATAGAAACAAAAAGTTAAATCTATGTTTGTATTGTGGCACGGCAGGTCATTTTGCCCGTGAGTGTACTGTCAAAATTAAAAGGATTTGAAAGAATGTTGCTAAATTGTCCGGCTTGCTGCAGGAAAACTAGAGATCCCAGCTGACATAGGGGTCAACCAGTCAGGTAAGTTCCCCCCAGTTTTTAGTGAACACTTCACACAAAGTCCCACAAAATGTTATTAAGTGTGTTACTTTAATACTTTCAAATCAACAGCAGAAGGTATTACCTATATGTTTAGATTCTGGGGCTACAGGAAACTTTTTTGATCTAGCTTTCGCCATGTCTTTGAAAATACTTTGTGTTAAAAAAAAAGAACCAGAACCATTTAGAGCTGTGGTTGGCTCCAAGCTTTATTCAGGAATGATTACTTATGAAACTGCTCATATTACTCTAGTAAGAATTGCCACATGGAGACCTTGACCTTTGATCACATTGACAAACCCAACTTTGGTGTTATTTTAGGTGTACCCTGGCCTCAGCTTCACAATCCATTCATTGGTTGGTCCCGTCACCGTATCATCTTGGGTTCCCATTTTTGTCAAAACCATTATTATAATGAGCTAGAATTTGTGTCTCCATTGACATGTGTGGCATTAACATGAGAATGAACAACTCAAATTCCTGTAGAATATCAGGACTTTCATGATGTTTTTGATGAACAAAAGGCTATGCAATTACCTCCCCACAGAGAATATGATTGCTGCATAGATTTATGTCCAGGTGCAGTGCTTCCTTGCAGTCGCATCTCTGCTGTCTTGGAACCAGAAACAAAATACCTGAAAAAATACCTGAATGAGTTACAAGCCCTGAGATTCATCTATCATTCCACTTCCCCTGGCTCGTCATCACTTTTTTCATACTGAAGAAGAATGATGGGTTAAGGGTGTGGGTAGACAATAGGGCCTTGAATAAAATAAGGTTACTGTTCAATACAGATATCTATTGCCCCTGATACCAGTCTTGCTCTATCAGGTTCAGAAGTCCACGGTGTACACTAAACTAGATCTGCAAGGTGCAAACCACCTCATCCATGTAAAAGAAGGTGATGAGTGGAGAAGAGCCTTCCACACCAAATTTGGGGTTTTCAAGTCTATGGTCATGCCTTTTGGGTAATGTAATGGCCCGCAGCATTCCAATATTTATAAACAAGGTTTTTCAAAATCTACTTGAAGCTTGTGTAGTTGTATACACAGATGACATCTCCTAGAACATAACAAAACACAAAGAGGATGTGAGGAAGGTGCTGCAATGATTATGAGAACATGACCTTTCGGTTAAACTAGACAAATGTACCTTTCACACTCAATATGTTACATTTCTGGGATATGTCCTATTCCCGGAAGGCATGACTATGGATCGGAAAAAGGTGCAGGCACTACTGGATTGGCAGCAACAATCACAGTCAAAGATGCGATTTTCAAACTTCTATAGACGCTTTATCACCATTTTCACCAAAATAGTAAGCCCAATTAATAGACTTCTGTGAAAAAATGTGTCTTTTGTCTGATTACAAGTGGCCAATGATGCATTCAAATAACTCAAAGAGAAATTCCCAACAGTCTTGGTGGCTTTGGTATTCAGGCATCAGGATTCCAACTTACCATGCTTTGTACAGGCAGACACCTCTCAGGTTGCCATAGGAGGTATTCTGACACAACCTGACAGCACCACAGGACCCATACATCCAGTATCATTTTTCCAAGAATATTTCTACCAGCTACACACACCTATACAGATGCCAAATTAGAAATATTGTCAATTAAAGTATGTTTTCAAGAATGGTGGAAATACCTGTTAGGGGCTCAGTACCATTACAATAAATACTGATCATAAGAATCTCCAGTTCTTGTAATCATTAAAAGCATTGACACCCAGATAAGCAAAGTGGTAGTTGTTCTTCAGCAAATATAATTTCATCATTACCTTTCGTCGAGGCACACAACAGCCTAGGAGCCTCATTACAAGTTTGGCTGTCTGTGGACCGCCATGGAGGCGTTGGTCCAACTGCCGTCGGGTTGGCAGTCAGAACAGTGTATTATAAGTCATGCGGGTCTAGGGAGCAAAGACCAAAGAGGTTTTCCCAGCACCAACAGGCTGCACAGACTACCATGGTCAGGAGTCTTCACAAACAGGCCAGCGGAGCATGTGTTGCCACTGGCCACATTATGAGGTTGCACACCTCCAAAGTGACTGAGGCGGTCCAATCATCGCATCTCAGCAGGCAGAAACAGGGATTATAAAGGGAGACACTCACCTGCAGGCAGCCTCACACGTCCGATGCTACCATGGAGCCCATATCACACGCCCGTTGCTGTTGTTGATAATCGATGGAGCATAAATTCCACACCGTCATGGACACAACAGAATATCTAAGATATTTTTTTTTTTTTACACTGATCTTTCCCCTGTTCCCTCCACCCCCGAATACACACCCCTACCTGTGTCATTATGCTCAACAATTATTAGTCATGCCGTCAGCCACATCATATGAAGCTCACGCTATGGGCACTAAGTACGCTTGTCATTGTGTCCTATGTTGGAATCAGACACAAATAAGGACACATGCACAACTACAATATACCCCCTTTCGGCAGGTCACTCCCACTGCACTGCAACACTACATAAAAACACATGTCTGCTCACCTCAGGCACTGGGACAGTAAAGTGTAAACAACATTATTTCACACAACACCAACATCAAATCTACAAATACAGCTCACACACTAATATTCCTCACATGCATGGACTGTCATCATATTCAACACGCATATGTATGGATGGAACACAAACACCACTACCAGTAACGAGCCCCACAATGAACACACATCACCCACATTGCAACACAATGGAAGGACAAAGGGATGCACAATAGACGGAGAGACAAATATAAAAAGCTCACTATGCAGGCACTTCTTGCAAAATAGAGATGGGGGCATCAGGATCACTTAGTGAAGGAGGCTTCACAGGGACACATATCACTTTGCACATGTCCCTCAAACAACATTTATGCAGGAACTGGTAATTCATATATCTCAGGGACAAACAATACTAGACCCAACTGACATGCCAATCTGCACAATGTAGAAGTGCAAGTCAACAAAGTACATACAACTCCAACTGCATTGGACATACCTCTACATGAAGTAGCTGCAAGGTACACACAGCTAAATGGACACATGCAAACAGTCAAATGCAAACAACGTTTGCACAATTGAACACACTACATGTCTGCACAAACAAAAATCAAGCTGCCACACATTGGATGAATCCATAAGCCACATCAGGAAGACAAGTCTAACACTACACATGTTCTCATTGGACAACACAAGATGAAATACTTACCATACCAATTAGTACACAATGCCATGACACCACTATTGCATTTACACCCACATATCTGTACAGTCAACATATACCCTTGTCTCTGGGGACACCAACATTTCCCACAAATTCAGATACGGCAAACAACATCAAATGGATCAGCAAGCAGGCTTAAAAACACACAGCTGTAGGCACACAACACAGGTCACTCAGGAACAACATAAAGATAAAAAAGGAAGTGCAGGAGAAATTTATACCCCAAAAACACAACTGTTTGGGTTTATTCACCTGAAGTTTTGTATAGTCCAAGGCCTTTGGCCACTCCATATGTTGCTCACAGGCACAACATGGTGCTGTCACTTGACTCCTAACTGCCAGGGAACTCCCACAGGAAGAAGCATCTACTGGCCAGGCAGGCACCTCAGGGATCATCTGGGGGGGTGTATTTGGGAGGGGTAGGTATGGAAGGGGTGGACTGCTTCCTGGGAGGGCTGGGCTTCTTCTTGAGGAGGGGTCTGGGTGTTTTCATGAGGGGCAGGTGTCACAGAAGAGGACTTGGAGGTAGAAGGGTCACGTTAGGAGGTGGGTCGGGCCTCTTGGGTTTGGTACGGGGGTGGAGGGAACAGGGGAAAGATCAGTGTCAAACAAAAAAACTTTCTTAGGTATCCAGGGATCGTCATCAGAAGGGGGTTGGGGTTTGGAGGTCAAGGGAGTGGTTGTCTGTTGTGTCCGTGTGGATGTCGTGAATGCATGCGTGTGGGAGGTATGCTTGTGTTTGGGTGGCATTTGTCGCATGAGTGAATGAGTGTGTTTGTATGTCTTGGGGGCTGGGAGGTTTAGGTGCTGGGGGTGTGTGTGTGTCTGATGTGGTGGTGGTATCTGTGGGTATTCTTTATGTGGTGGATGTTTTGGGGTCTGCTTTGGTGGTGTCTGCAGGTATGCTGGGTGTGGTGAGTGTGTCACTGACTGTTGTGGTGGTGCCGGTGGATATGCTTGATGTTGTGTGTGTTATGGTTGGGGTTGTGGGGTTGTCTGGGGAAGTGGTGAGTGATTTTGTCTCTGTGGGTGTCTGGTGTTTGCTTGTATGCTGGTGTGTTTTGTGGTGCTTATGTCTGTGTGTGTGCGGCTCTTGTGTGTTGAGGTGGGTATGTGTGGATCAGTCTGTTTGCTTTGGGAAGATAGGGGAATAGGGGATTTGGGTTGGGAAGAGGGATGTGAAGGGGAGACAGAAGGTAGGGGTGACTGACTGCCATCGGTGAGGAGGCCAGAGCCCGAAAAGATCTCTGTAGGCCAGACATTGTACCATGAACGCCTTACAGGAATAGATTTGTCTGCTGGAGTTGGATTGCCAATCCCTGAATGGCATTCACAGTGGCTGTCTGACCCACAGAGATACTCTCAGGAGGCCAATAGCCTCCTCACTGATGGCAGCAGGGGTAATAGGGGCTGAGGCAAAGGTGCTTGTGGCAAAGGAGATGCACACCCTCTTGTGTAAGCAGACACGGCCAACTGGGTGGGGAGCAACAGGGAGGTCAGTGATAAAATGGGAGTGGCAGACAAAGATGGCATTCCCAGATGTGTCCCCACTCAGTTGTGCCCTGTTTCCTTCATTTACCGGTGCTGATGCTGTGAATACAAAGAGAAATAGGGTCAGCACGTCGATTATCACACTTGTACGACAGCTCTGATTAGCAAACAGTACCATTGTTGAGACGGGCCACTCACCTGAAAAGCAGGATGTCTGCAGGGGCGATGGTATACCCCGATCTCCTGGAACATCTCTCGGCACTTCCTGGTGGACACAGAAACCCCGGCAGGTGTCCTAAAAGAAAGGGGGAGTGGAAGAGAAAGAGACAAAACACTGCCACATCTTGCCGGTCCAGCCAGGCACCCTGTTACTTCGAGGGGTAGGTCGTTGTTGACAGAGTGATAGTAGAGTTAGTGCATTCAACTTCTTTGAAACTGAATCTCTCTTTCTGATATGGGCACAGGATCGGTAGAAGAACACCAGAATGCTCCAGCACTTTTCTTGGATAATAATAACTGTTGGCACAATTGCTAACACTGAATTACCAAAAACCCAAACTGAGTACCATAACAATAAGTACTGCGGCACTAGGGCTGGCTTCACAGAGATTCACTGTTACACACTACAGTTAGAATTGTGGTTGCACTTATCATGCACAAGAAAGACAAACAAGGGCAATAATTATATCACATATAACTTTCCTGTATGCATAGGGTTAAACTAAAAGGAACAACAATCCAAGAAATACAAATGTCCACTCTGGGTTCAAACAGGGTGGCTCGGTTTGGTTTGGTTTCACTCTGTGTGTGAAAAACCCTTCAAAAAGCAAATTCCTCAAACCTGAAACACAGGCATGAATGGCACAATTTAAATCCAAGGGTTATGCTATTTGAGAACGAAAAGTCAGATAAATGCTCTTTTAAAACTGCACTGTCACTTTTTGAAATACTTGAGCTCAAGCAGATTTCCTGAAGCACATTTAGGCACGTTACTACAATAATAATGTAGAATGTTCAGAAATGCATTTGTCTCTTCAAGATAAGCACTCTGCCAAAATACGAGGTCTGAAATACACCAGCTGTTCTGGGAAAGCCAGCTCTCAAAGAACAGACTCCCTGGAGAATACTAGTCACTTAGCTGCAGTTCTTTCCGGTGTGCTGTAGGAATGCCTGGTGTCAGCTGGTACAGGAAGGAAGAAAAAGAATTGCCTCAAAAGTCCTGAATACAAGGATGACAGCAGGGGCTGGACTACCAAGTCAGATGTTGAGACCAGGAAGAAAAACAAAGCCAAGCAGGGAGGCATGCTTCACTCTGCTATTTATAGCCACTTAGGAAAGCAGTTGAGAGGAGTCACCACGCCCAATTAGAAGCACATGTCTACACCTGCTCACATTAGCAAACAAGCATTGGTAAAACAAGCATTGATGAAACCAATTGTGTAACACAGTGCATTGGGCCTGATTACAACTTTGGCGGAGGGGGTTAATCTGTCCTAAACAATAGATATCCCACCCGCCGTATTACAAGTCCATTATGTCCTATGGAACTCGTAATACGGTGGGCGGGATATCCGACACATTTGGGAAGGATTAACTCCCTCCGCCAAAGTTGTAATCAGACCCATTATGTTTACTTAGAAACATGAAAGTTTAACCAAGAACAGAAATATGATTTAACCTTAATCCCTGGGTATACTGACAGATAAAGCAGGAGACACCTTGGGGATTCCTGACAACCATGATGTTAAGTAGGCCCAAGCAACAAACTCCACCAAAGTGGCCCATACATGTGCCATACCATATGCATGCATGCCATCTGAACTGTCCATAGCTGCCAACAGGAAAATCAGGATCTCAGATAACTACAATTGCATAACTGAAGTTGGTCAATCACAGTAACGATTAAACTAGTAGGAGACCTCATCTCTCCCCAAATCTTTGCTCCATGGAGCAGACCTAAGTTACCTGCTGTCATACAATAGTAGGCAAATGCCAACTGAATTCCCACAGATCCCACAAAGGGTCACATACGTAATGTCCCAACAATCAGAAATGATGCCCGAAAAGCCAGTCATGTTGCTGACATAAGTACAATAGCCTGGAGAAGGTGACATGGAAATCCTGATGTCACACTGGAAGCAAGTTCACAATGCGCTCTTCACCAAGTGATATTTGCCCCAATAGAGTCATAGAGGTAGTACTAATGTTGTCAGATAGGCCATATAAGTGTCATGGAAATGAACACTGTAGACATCATGTGCAATATGTCAGGGAGAGATGTCCCCAAATTCCACAACACAATGAATCAGCAAACCCTAGGCTAATCACCACTAATGTCTGGCATCCCTTACAATGACATACTCTGAGTGCATCAGTAGAGGCCATTAGCCCTTTGGATGTTGGAGAGGCCTTGAGATTTGCAAGTACTTGTTGAAGGCCCTAAACATGTTGCACAATTGGAAGATACATCATTAGCTCCATTATGGTAATGCAGACCCAGCTGTCTGTCTGGATGAATGCTTGTACCTAAAAACATGTGATTTCAACATAAGTACAACTCACTCCATAATGCATGCCAACAGTCAGTCACAAACTTACCTATTACACATGTGCAGTGCAGTTTTCTACATGATGCCACATAAATGGCATACACATGCATATTGTGGCTCAAAACTCTAGGCCTACTTGTCATTTACCCCATTACTACTGTAGTTGTACATGCCAAATGACATGCTATGATACATGAGGGAATATGTCAGCCATAAATTAATGGTGACACACTCCTATCTGTGGCACAACATGACATTTTTTGTAACTGGCTTATTCCACACAGATTGCCATGCACATATATGTGAGGAAATACAGACAGCAGCTTTCAAATGTTTTGCTAATGAGAGAACGACACATGCTGACGTGTGAATGTTGGCAAAAGTGATAGCACATAAATCATGTCAATGGATGCTCCCATTTACAAAGGGGAAATATTGATCTGTAGCTGCACCCGAAGTACATTGTATGATCTGTCACATGTTTGATGGCCATCTTCACATTACAGACAGTAGTGACGCACCAGCTGTGTCATATGCTGAAGTCAAGTTGCCTCTGGATGGCAGACAGCAAAATGGTCATTTGACCAGACACCTGGCTGAGAACAGTGATCCATCACTTCCTTACCCTTGGCCTGTAACATTGAGGAGTAGTAGTCTGTTGCATAGAAGTTACACCCAATACAACAACAATAAGTACCTTATGGACCACTGAACATAGCCATATGTTGTCCCTGGAAAGCAAGCTGTTTCTGGACTGTACACAATTGTGTCCTATGTCCCTGGCAACTAGGCAAGGCACATCATAATAATATACACAATATGCAACACATGGCATGTTTACACAAACTATTACTCATCTACTGTGTTACAAATGGCTCCTCACTAATCATCAGGGGGAGATGCCAGAACCTAACACATTCACTTGGCAAGGTGACAGGCAGGAATATGCCCTGTACTCACCCCTGTATGGCTGCTGTGCTGTCCTCAAATACCCATCAAGGTCTGAGTAGCCACCACCAGCATGCAGGCCAATCAGGGGGGTATTGGTCCAATGGGCACCCCACCCAAATTGGGAGAACATCCCCAGTTTGACCTCTGTGATTGATCTTACAGGCCCAGTGTGTCACATCCCCCCACCTTTTCCTGCAGTGGGTGCTCCGCAAGCTGTTGATCCCTAGGGTGCACACCTTCTTGGCAATGACTCTCCATAGTTCCTTTTTTTGATGGGCATTGACCTGCATGGATGCAAAATGCAAATCCAGAGATTATTATTACAAGTTTCTTCACCAATGGTTGAGTCACATACATGTCCGTAATACCAAGCTAGGACTTTTCTATTTGTCAATACTCCCTAAGTGTGTAACACACAATCCAGTAAGTACAAGGACATGACTACAGGCAGATGTATTTGCTTCTGAAGACAAACCCACTACTCTGTTCATGGCCTACGGTAGCTAAGCAAGCTTACTTGACATCAGGTAGCCCATGCACTAGCAACCTGTACTGTGATTTGAGCCAGTATGAAACACTACACAACTATGTTGCTTCTAAAGGGTAAACTCCTTAGACATGAATGAGACAAAACATACACACTATATGAGAACTACTCACTGCATGCAGTCCCTACAGGCAAGTGCCAGAGTACATACTTTAACATGACACATGAGTAACAATCAAGGGGCTGGCATGGTGGGTACAGAAAGTGTCTTCCTTGTCCATTTGCAGACATGTGGCCTCCAAATGCAGACTCATGTCAATTCAGGGGGTGAGTTCTGTGGTATGTACCTGTACCACAGAACTGTCCTTTGGTCAAATGTGTATATTCTACAGAGATGGAATCCAACAAACAAAGGCATGCATTGCAGTTTCTGCTATGTGACTAAGCTACTGATTCACATACCATGGCATCCGAGGAATCAACACGCTGTATGCACTGTGGGACTGTCAATATTGCAGTATGTCTGTACAGGACAAGTAAGTGAAGGTGATGACAGAGCTGTGGAAGTAAAGGGTGTGTCATGAGTTTGAGACCCACTTTGGCAATGATGTTAAATGCGCATTTGGACTAGATTAATGATTTAATTCTGTACCCATTCCTAATCTAGTCAAAGGAATGAGGCATTCAGGGCAGGTTTTGCCACCAGCCCATCATATTGGCCACATGGCAGGATCTTCTGGGGAAAGGGGGTAGACACAGTGCCACAGCTGCATAGCCACAGTGACTCTCCCACAGCCTAGACTATGTCCCATACTGGGAGATACATTTGACAGGCTCTGGACTCTGCAGGCTGAGAAGACAGAACCTACATGAGACACTCCACTACCATCACTTCCATGCATGACAGTACATCATGTAGCCAAGAGCAATTTCGCATGTGGTGTGTGTAGCATCCTGAAGGACAGAGCGAATTATGATATTCCTTCCACATAACAGTTTAGCAAGGCCAGATGTGGGTTGAAAGATCCATGGTACTATACACATTGTTCACATTACTTTCAAATTACTCATACAACATACATACACAGCTCATCCTGTCATGCACATAGGGGGTCATTCTGACCTCGGCGGTAAAAGCCGCTTACCGCCGGTCAGAAGGCCGCCACAATACCGCAGCGGCCGCGGTCAGCCGCCACGGACATTCTGACCCACAACTGCAAAACCTCCGAAAATCCGCCCTCCACTGCAGTCCGCCACATCAGCGGCCAGCGGTAAACTGGAGAAGACCAAACCTCCACCGCCACGACAACAGAAATACGCCCATCCCATTATGACCCGCAAATCGACGCGGCAGTCATTCAACCGCGGTATTCCATTGGCGGTAGACCCCGCCGCGGTCAAAATACACACACCTTTACAAACCCCTACCACATTGGACAATTTGAAAGGCACACACCTGAAACACATACACACACCACTCCCACACATCCAATACCATATAAAACACACACCCACATCACCCACAAACCCCTACCAACAAAAACCAGAGACGAAGGAGAGAGAGAGACACATCAGAGAATAGATAGCCAGACACACAGAGGCACACCGCAACATCACACACACCACATAGAAGCACAAAGCACCACACACCAACACACACATCATCACATACACCACCCCACACCTCATACACACCACCCCATGGCACCACAAAGGCACCCACGCTTTTCGGACCAAGAACTCCGGGTCATGGTGGAGGAGATCATAAGAGTGGAACCCCAGCTCTTCGGCTCACAGGTCCAGCACACCACCATAGCAAGGAAGGCGGAGCTCTGGCAGCGGATCGTGGACAGGGTCAACGCGGTGGGACAGCATCCCAGAAATAGAGAGGACATCCGCAAACGATGGAACGACCTACGGGGGAAGGTGCGCTCGATGGTCTCGCGACACAACATCGCAGTGCAGAAGACTGGCGGGGGACCCCCACCCACTCCACCCGAATTCACAACATGGGAGCAAGAGGTACTCAACATCCTGCATCCTGATGGCCTCGCTGGAGTACACGGAGGGATGGACTCTGGTAAGTACAAGGCCAACCACTTCACCCCCCCCCCCCAGCATGCTAACCCCCACCCTCACCCCCAACCCCCCAGCACACATCCTCCCTGAGAATGTCTCCCCAGCACAACCCACCCAACACCAACCCCTGCATGCCACCCCCAAACTATGGACACCCATCACCTAAGCATGACCACTGCACATACCCATTACCCCCCCCCCACAAAACACCCTCACAACACCTCCCCCAAGGGAATGCCAGCACTGGGGGACAAGGGCACCTATAAAACGCAAGCTAATGCACACACAGAAACAATAACCATACCCTCTTACCCCATGCAGGACCAGAACGACAACACACCGGTCAGGAGGGACCAGAAATGTCCATCCCACCCCCGGAACAGGCCACTAGTGATGACAGCAGCTCTGTTGACCTGGAACCTGACGACCAGCCCGGACCATCGGGGACCTCTGGGCAGTCGGTTCCCCTCACCCAGACACAGGCCACTGCAGACCCAACCCCCTCTGGGAACAACCGCACAGCTCCCACCCAGCGTGCCCATGCCTCTGTCTCTAGGACAGGTCAAGCAGCGGTGTGTCTACCACTACAGGGCCCCCAGGGTAACCCACCAACCCAACAACAACAGGGACCTGGGGGCAGTGGGAGTGGGCACACCGTCCAGGGGACAGAGGCCCAGGGAAACAGGGCAACTCGGAGGGCTGCTGTGCGACAGGGGGGGGAGGAGAGGCCCAGGGAACCCACTCTCCAAGAGGCCCTCACCACCATCATGGCTGCCTACCACCACTCACAAGAGACGATGGCGACAGTACTGGCCAGGTTCCAGGAGATCCAGGCACAGCAGGAGCAACGCTACATGGGGTTCAGCGACCAACTCAGCAACATCTCAACCGCTATGGGGAGCATAGTCCAGGCCCTGAACCGCATAGAGGACACGTTTCGGGACCATGTGGCATCACACAGGGCCCCTGTCACTAGCCAGGAACAGCCTACCACCTCCGCCGGCGCTAGTGGACAGGAGGCCCCACCACAACGACAGCCCACCAGAACCCCACCTCCTGCTGAAGAACAACCGCCCCGCAAAAGGAGCCTGAGATCCAAAAAACCGACAGAGTAGGATGTCAAGTCCCCCGCCAGCATCACATACCCCCTGAAGTCCTCCCACTGTCCCACATTGCCACCCTGTCAAACCTTGAACTGCCCCTGCTCCATCCTGCCACAGGCATATGGACAATGCACCTGTGAGACTGAGAACTGGACTCCGCCATGGACATTACTCCACCCCCACCCATCACTGTTTCACTATCATGTACCAATATCTATGCACTAATAATAAATCACACATTGCACTGAAATCAATCAGGACTCAGCCAGTCTTATTTACAAATGTATGACACATTACATATCAATTACGTATTGTGAACATTGTGAATTACACATACCGAGGTAACTTAGCATTAGTCCATGGGCCAACCAAGCCGAGGTCACGCAGTGGCTCATACAGCACAGAAAAGGGAAGGGAAAATCAAACATCATGTTCATAGGTCTGGGGGGAAACCGACAAAGTTGAGATGCAGGAGGCTTTCAGGAAATGTAAAATGGCATGGGTGATCATTACCTGTGTGCTACTGGAAATACTGTGCTATTACTCTGTCCCTGTTGTCTGTGTCGTCCTCTGAGTCTTCCTCCTCTTCACTCTCCGCAGGCTCCACAGCTACTTCAACACCACCATCTGCACCATCCTCCTGCAGGAAAGGAACCTGACGTCGCAATGCCAGATTGTGAAGCATACAGCAGGCCACGATGATGTGGCACACCTTCTTTGGTGAGTACATCAGGGATCCCCCAGTCATATGCAGGCACCTAAACCTGGCCTTCAGGAGGCCAAAGGTCCTTTCGATGATCCTCCTAGTTCGCCCATGGGCCTCATTGTACCGTTCCTCTGCCCTGGTCCAGGGATTCCTTACTGGGGTCAGTAGCCAAGGCAGGTTGGGGTAACCAGAGTCACCTATTAGCCACACACGTTGTCTCTGTAGCTGCTCCATCACATAGGGGATGCTGCTATTTCGCATCACATACGCGTCATGCACTGACCCTGGGAACTTGCCATTTACATGGGAGATGTACTGGTCAGCCAAACAGACCACCTGGACATTCATCGAATGATAACTTTTTCTGTTTCGGTACACCTGCTCATCATCTTTTGGGGGTACCAAAGCCACATGGGTCCCATCAATGGCACCAATGATGTTGGGGATATGTCCAAGGGCATAGAAATCACCCTTCACTGTAGGCAAGTCACCCTCCTCTGGGAAAATGATGTAGCTCTGCATGAGTTTCATCAGGGCAGACAACACTCTACTCAAAATCTTTGAAAACATAGGCTGAGACATTCCAGATGACATGGCCACTGTGGTCTGGAATGACCCACTTGCCAAAAAATGGAGGACTGACAAAACCTGCACCAGAGGGGGAATCCCTGTGGGTTGGCGGATGGGGGACATCAGGGCTGGCTCCAGCTGGGCACACAGTTCATGGATAGTGGCACGGTCAAGTCTGTATCGAAGTATTATATGGCGTTCTTCCATTGTCGACAGGTCCACCAGCGGTCGGTAGACGCGAGGATTCCTCCTTCTCATCCCAAGTCCCAGCGGACGGTGCCTAGGAAGGACAACATGGAGCCCAGAGTCAGCCAAACCACAGGTACGTACAGACAGCTTGCACAGTTAAAGAATGGCAATGGGTTGAAAGGTGTGTATGTGTGGCAATGCAAGGCCTAGGCCTGTGTGTCGCAGTCAAAATTAAGCCATGTAGGCCCTTGAAATGGCGGCTGCCTGACCTGTGAAGTGGGACAATGGGATGTGAGGTCAATGCGCTGGCGGGGCACACCGTGGCGGTAGGCGGTCAAAGACTGCGGCGCAAAGCCGCATTGGTTAACATTGAAGCCTATGGGTTTCAGGAGCCAATGACGAAGTGCGCCGGCGGTCACGGTACGCACCGCCGCGGTACGCACCGCCGCGGGCGTGACCGCCATTTTCTATCTGCTTAATCACTCGAGACCTGATCATCCACAGGAGAGGACCTATACTGCAAGTGCTGCTGTGACCTCGGTCTGGAAGATACAATGGCTGCTGCGACTGGGGAAAGGGCCCCTGCCTTCACGTCTGAAGAGTTGGAGAAGCTCGTGGATGGGGTCCTCCCCCAGTATGCGCTACTCTACGGTCCTCCAGACCAACAAGTGAGTACACCGGGTGCACATGGAATGGGCTATGCCTGTGTGGATTGGGGTGGATGTAAGTTGGTGGGGTGGGGGGCGAATGAGGAGTGCAACGCCCGACAGATGAGAGCATGTGCCATATGGCAAAGTTGGTGGGGGGGGCCAATCACATCTAACATGCAGGTCATTGATGATTTCCTCCTTTCCACCCTGTACATGTCAAATAGGTCAGCGCCCATCAGAAGATCGAGATTTGGCGTGCCATCGCCAAGGAAGTCCGGAACTTGGGGGTCCACAACAGACGGGGCACCCACTGCCGCAAGAGGTGGGAGGAAATCCGCCGCGGAACAAGGAAGACCGCAGAAACACTGCTGGGGATGGCCTCCCAACCTAGGAGGGGTGCCAGTCGCACCATGACCCCCCTGATGTCCCGGATCCTGGCGGTGGCCTACCCAGAATTGGATGGGCGCTTTAAGACATCACAGCAGACACAAGGGGGTGAGTATCAGCACATTCTCCTATCTTTCTGCGCAGTGGAGGCGTCTGGGTGGGGGAGGAGGGCTGTGGGTGACATTAGGCCTGGGCGCTTTCTGTAGTGTAGTCCTCTCCCTTAGGCATGGCCCTGTGCCCCCGGCCCCCACCTCGGTAGGGTGACAAGTACAGCCATTGAAGGTCCAGCATCTCCCATGTGCGCGTTTGACGTCTCTTGGCCTGTTGTCCTAGTCAGTAGTACTGAGTAGTGTACCCCGAATGCGCGGCTTAGTGCATTAGGCTCCTGTGTCTGTCCTCTCCGCCAACGGTGTTGACATTGCATGCACTCAACCTGGTCTTCTTTTTTCTCCCCCCACCCTTTCTCTTCATCTTCTTGTGCATGTGTGCATTAGCATCATCAGGCGGAGGAGATTTGGCATCGGAGCACGAGGGAGCTGCAGGACACAAGGCCCCGGTGGGCCCAGGAACAGACACCGAGGGCACCAGTGATCCGGAGGGCGAGGGGAGCACCACGACGGGGACCGCTGGTGAGAGCAGCGAAAGCGACACATCCTCGGATGGGAGCTCCCTAGCGGTGGCGGCAACATCCGTGCCCCCCGCCTCTACAGGTACAGCCGCCACCCAGCGCACCAGCCCCGCCCTCCCAGCAGCCCCTCAGTCTTCGCTCCGTGCCGGTTCGCCCAGGAAGGCGCGCGTCTCCTTCGCCCCAGGCACCTCAGCCCCTGCCCCTGTTGCCCCTGCTGCCCTCAGTGCGGAGCTCATTGACCTGGTAAGGACGCTCATTGTTGGGCAGACGACCCTTTTGAATGCCATCCAGGGTGTGCAAAGGGAGGTGCAACAGAGCAATGCTTACCTGGAGGGCATTCATTCGGGTCAGGCTGCCCATCAACGAGCGTTCACTGCTCTGGCCTCAGCACTGACGGCAGCCATTGTCCCTGTTTCCAGCCTCCCTCTTCTTACTGCCTCCAGCCTTTCTCTGTCTCCTGTTCCTCAGCCTATCCCATCCACACCATCAGACCAGCCTGCACACACCTCAACACCCAAGAGCAGCTCATCCAAACACAAGCACCACAGATCCCACAAACACTCACCCAAGCAACACCCAGATGCAGACATGCCAACAGCCACTGCCACCCCTGTGTCCCCCTCCTCCTCGTCTCCCTCCTCCCTCCCTGTGACGTCTACACTCACACCTGCATGCACCCCAACATCAGCCAGTGCTTCCATCACCACCTCACCCTCCAGTACAGTCCACACTCGTGCAGTCACCACCCCCACTGCCATTTACACGTCCCCTGTGTCCTCTCCCACTGTGTCTGTCACCCCCTCTTCCAAGACACACAAACACAGGCAGCCACCCACCCAACAGCCATCCACCTCACGACAGCCTACAGCACTAGCACCTTCACCCAATGACAGCACACCTGACTCTCCTACAACCACCTCCTCTACCTCCACTTCCATCTCCACTTCTCCTACCCTTTACCTTGGCCCTAAAAAACTTTTCCTGGCTAACCTTGACCTCTTTCCCCCCGATGAGCTCCCCCATCCATCTTCAAAGAGTCCCAAGAGCACCGCAGCCACCACCAGCCCAGCTTCGGGTGTCACTGTTGTGCATGGGTTCTGGAGCCCACCCTTTGCCAGCAGAGACATATCGATCAGCAGCAAGGACACGTCCAGCTCCCCCCCCGGCAAGAGGACCCGCAAAAACAAGGGCCGCCGTGCGAGGACCGACAGGGCTGCCCCCAAGGAGCAATGTGCGGTCACTTCACCACCCACACCATCTAGGGGAGGCAAGGGCCCGAGAGCCCCATCAAAGGAGCGGAAGGGCAGCAGGAGCGCGGAGAAGGTGGACCCCACATGCCACATCCCAGCTGGGAAGGAGGACACTAAGCAGGGCCCCGCCGTGGAGATAGGCACCGCTGAACAGGGCCCGCGGTGCAGAAGAGCACCGCTGAACAGGGCCCCGCCGTGGAGATAGGCACCGCTGAACAGGGCCCGCGGTGCAGAAGAGCACCGCTGAACAGGGCCCCGCCGTGGAGATAGGCACCGCTGAACAGGGCCCGCCGTGGAGAAGAGCACCGCTGAACAGGGCCCGCGGTGCAGAAGAGCACCGCTGAACAGGGCCCCGCCGTGAAGATAGGCACCGCTGAACAGGGCCCGCCGTGGAGATAGGCACCGCTGAACAGGGCCCGCGGTGCAGAAGAGCACCGCTGAACAGGGCCCGCCGTTAAGATAGGCACCGCTGAACAGGGCCCGCGGTGCAGAAGAGCACCGCTGAACAGGGCCCCGCCGTGAAGATAGGCACCGCTGAACAGGGCCCGCCGTTAAGATAGGCACCGCTGAACAGGGCCCGCGGTGCAGAAGAGCACCGCTGAACAGGGCCCGCGGTGCAGAAGAGCACCGCTGAACAGGGCCCCGCCGTGGAGATAGGCACCGCTGAACAGGGCCCGCCGTGGAGATAGGCACCGCTGAACAGGGCCCGCGGTGCAGAAGAGCACCGCTGAACAGGGCCCGCGGTGCAGAAGAGCACCGCTGAACAGGGCCCCGCCGTCTCAAGCACCGCTCCGCTGGGCACCCCTGTCTCTCCACCTCTCCGCTGGGCCCTTCTTCTCAAGCACCGCTCCGCTGGGCCCTTCATCTCAAGCACCGCTCCGCTGGGCCCTTCATCTCAAGCACCGCTCCGCTGGGCCCTTCCTGTCATGCACCGCTCCGCTGGGCACCGCCGTCTCAAGCACCGCTCCGCTGGGCCCTTCATCTCAAGCACCGCTCCGCTGGGCACTGCTGTCTCTCCACCTCTCCGCTGGGCCCTTCTTCTCAAGCACCGCTCCGCTGGGCCCTTCATCTCAAGCACCGCTCCGCTGGGCACCGCTGTCTCAATCACTGTTTATGGTTCACTGTGCCCACCATGCCTCCTCCTTGACCAGTGGAGACTGTCATCCACCTGATGGACTGTGGCTTTGCACTCCCCAGGATGGTACAGTGGGCAGCCCACCCACTGTAGAGACATTGAGAGACTGTGGCTTTGCACTCCCCAGGATGGTCCAGTGGGCAGCTCACCCACTGTAGAGACATTGAGAGACTGTGGCTTTGCACTCCCCAGGATGGTCCAGTGGGCAGCCCACCCACTGTAGAGACATTGAGAGACTGTGGCTTTGCACTCCCCAGGGTGGTACAGTGGGCAGCCCACCCACTGTAGAGACATTGAGAGACTGTGGCTTTGCACTCCCCAGGATGGTACAGTGGGCATGGTGGCTCCTCGTGGATCTGGCGTCGTGGACTTATGTGGCTGTGGTGCCCCCCCCTTCCCTTCCCCCTGAGGTGCCTGTAGTTTTTACATCTGATGCCCCTGCAGTGTTCTCTCCAAAGGACTCAGGTCTCCTGTGTGGGCTTTGCCCTTGTTTCTCAAAACTTTGGCCCACGGACATGATGAATTCGTAGGATGTGCAGGACTTGTTACTTCAGTTATACACTGATGTGTATGTCATTAGTTTTGTTGTGAATATCTTTCATGGTTGTACGATAATTTTCAGGAGCTTTTTGGTACATAAATATTTATTCCAAATTTGATTATGTCCTAGCATTTTTCTGGGGTGTTTGGGTGGTGTCACTGTGACTTGTTGCTCTGCATTGGTGTGTACATAGTTGGGGGGGGTGGGGGTCGCATATGTGTGTGCCCGTAACCTTTCGTCCTCCCCTCTCCCGTGTGTCGTAGGTGCAGTACTCACCGTTGTCGTCTGCGCCGGACTTCGTACTCGTGGTAGATGAGAAGGTAGACGAGAGCAGGTAGGATGTTTAATTCGGGTTCCATGCTGTCCTCCTTCCTCCTGGAGTGCGTAGTGGTGAGCGTTTTCCCGTCCGTAGTCTGTTTCTGCCGTGTTTTTAGCGGCGGTGCTCCCGCCCCGGAAAAGGTGGCGGATTGGTGAGTTGTGATAGTGTGGGCGGTACATTGGCTGCCGCCTGGCTGTTGGCGGTGACCGCCGCGCTGTTTGTTAGTACCGCCGTGGCGGTCGGAGTGTTAAAGTGGCTGTCTCTGTTGGCGGTTCCCGCCAGGGTCAGAATCCCATATTTTTTACCGCCAGCCTGTTGGCGGGTTGACCGCCGCTTTAACACCGACCGCCAGGGTTAGAATCACCCCCATAATGTTGTCTGACATTTACAACAATCATGAGAAAAGAAATGTAATTGGATGTCAGTAATGTCTCCTTATATAGTTATGTGCATCCAACACAAGGAGGATCTAGGATCCCAAAAACCTCACACAGCACAATGTGACTGCACTGAACATATGCTACTGCCCACCAGTATCTGCACATTCTACATCCCA
Organism: Pleurodeles waltl; assembly: GCF_031143425.1. NCBI lineage: Eukaryota > Metazoa > Chordata > Amphibia > Caudata > Salamandridae > Pleurodeles > Pleurodeles waltl. The sequence goes on from NC_090443.1 coordinate 855,399,286, forward strand.
TTGATGCCACACAAACTGCAACTACAGTCACACAAGAAGTCTAACTGGTACACAGGGACACATTCTAGCCTGTGAGGAAGGAAAGGATGTTAAGGTAGAGAGACAATTGTGCACAAGAGTGACTTACCTGTTCCTCTGGTTAGCCATAGAGCTGTCCATACAGGGGTAGGACCTCAGACACCAGCCTCTCCAGCTGCTCTGGTGAGAAGGCAGGGGTCCTATCACCTGCAGGACGTGGCATGCCTACTCCCAGCAGCACATTTTAGCTCAGGGCATGGAGGTGTTGCTGGAAGCAGTGTCAGGGGCCAAGTGAGTGAATCTGCAGAACATGATGGTGATGTCTGCCACATACACGGTCATCACTGCCAGCAGACACAGCCATTGGGCCACGACCACCACTGGCAACAATGCTAGCCAATGGCTGTGTCCATCTGTGGTTGCAACCATTTACTGCCCTGACAAATTCCACCGCTGATCACGGGCGGTTCCCAATGTCCAGTGGAGTAAGTCAGACATCCTCCATTTTGGTGGCCTGAAATGCTATATTGTGCTCTTGAAACTGTGTCACGCCTGCCAAAAATGGTTTTCAAACTCACAAACATCCTTATCCTGATTCTACTATTCAAACACCATTGTAGTATGCTGCAAGGCACTGATGGCATTTAACAGTGGAGCACAGTCCACCATCACAGATGGTCATTTTGTGGGTCGGGATTAACAGTCAAATTTGGAGATGAAAATGTGTGACACATTTCTGAAATTAGTCCATATTCACGTTGTTGACACGTGTGGTAAACTATGAGGGTCACTTGTGACCCTTGTGTAATTTGCAGCTGCGATGTCTACGAGGTGCCATGTCTATCCAGTCAGGAATGCTTTGTTAAATTATATCCTTGACATGCATCATGTATGTTGTTGTGGTAACACTGACTATTGTTAGAAATTGTTTCTTGTCATACATAGGTACCCACTGAGAGAGAGGATGTAACAAGCTCCTGTCTATCGACCACTGCCAGAGCTTGAGACCATGGAGCAAAGGCACATCATCATGTACTACAGCCTGCATTGGCAAACAATAGTGGACTTATGTTGTCGGTTCGGGCCAGATCTGATGCCAGCTATTAATCATCCAACCAGCATATAACCCATTGTATAGGTCATGTCAGTATAGCGCTTCCTAGCCATTGAGTCATTCCAACATGCAGTGGCCCTATCTGCTGGGATGTCCCAGCCTATGTTCAGTCTGGTGTTGAAGGATGTCCTCTCAGGAATGTTGAAGCAACTGGACAGCTATGTTCGGTTTACCCCAAGGTGAGGATTTAGACCATGTGAAGGCTGATTTTTATGGGTTTGAATGCATCTCACATGTGGTGGGGGCCATTGATGGCACACATGTTGTCTTGGTCTCACCGCAGGCAAATGAACAAGTGTATCGCAACAGAAAGAACTTGCATTCTATCAACATAAATGTTGTCTGTTCTGCGAATCTCTAAATTTCACATGTCTGTGCCCATTATCCGGGTTCAGTCCATGATTTCTTCATAATGCAGAACACCGTCATACCCCAGCTGATGTCACAACTGTACCCAGAGAGGGCCTGATTATGTGTGTGCAATGTCAGGGCCACAATCATGAAGTCAGTGACTCATTGTTGTACATATGTCCATTTCCTTTAAAGGAAACTCCAAATATCCAAACCACCCCTGGTTGCTGACACCAGTAAGGAATCCAACTACATCAGGAGACGTCCACTTCAGTGAGTCCCATGTAAGAACACCATGGGTAGTGGAACGGGCTTTTGGGCTCCTGAAGGTCAGATTTAGGCACCTTGACCAGACTGGTGGAGCCCTTCTCTTCTCATCCAGAAAAGTGTGTCAGATCACTGTGGCATGCTGCATGCTCCAAAACATTGCCCTGCGGAGGAATATACTGTACATCCCAGAGGCGGGAGAGCCTGCAGTGCCACTTGGTGAGAATCCTGAAATGCCAAGTGAGGATGACAGTGGTGAAGAGGAAGCAGCTGAGTTGCGTGAAGATCTCATCAACAGCTACTTCTCATGAGTGTAAGTATGTCATGTGATGTAATGAATGTGACTGTATAATGAACTGTAATTCTAAGAATGTATGGAGTTTGTTGTATTAGCAACAATTATGAAGCTGATACTCTGCAAAATTCAGCCAAAGGCTGCTTGAGGAGCTACCTTTGCAATATCTCCACCTTGCGGATGTTGCTTTGTTTCTGTCAGTTTCCTTGCAATGTAATGACATTTCCAGTTGCTTGCTATGTGATATTTTCAAGCCTAAACTTCTTGTTTTGTCTTTGTACAGATACCTTCACCATAACATCCTCATGTGGGCATTTCAGAGTTGTGTCAATGGCAGATATCTGATGCTGTTCTGACATAGGAGGGGGGCATAGATTGTTCCAGGGAATGTAGGTCACAGATTCAGGGTGTATGAGAACTGTGCCAAGACAGCTTGCACAGTGTCAGGGTGGAAGGTCAGAGGTGCAGGTTGGACTTGTTTTGTGTGCTGTGTTAGCCCAATTAAATCACGTGTGTCATCATGTGGGCATGAAATATGTAGTCATAGATTGCAACCAAATCATTCACCCTTCACATTGGCTAAACACTCTTCTTGTATGACCTGTATGTAGCTGTAGCTGCGTTTTATCATTGCAGGCCACAGTGTCTGAGCCACATCACTGACATATGTTTGTGTCATACCACCAGATGCATAGTCATTGTATTAGAATGGGCCTGAGGTCAGGGACTGTTGTACTGCCATCTGTCTGTATCTTGGATTATGTCATGTAGGATTACTTTGGTCTGGTATATGATAAGGCTCTATCTGCTGACATCAACCACTTAATTGTTTGCCTGTTCTACAGGACAATGTCTGACAAATCCCTTCCATCTATGGTCCGGGGGGAGCTGTTCCTTAGAATATGTACTTTGACTCACACATGAGTCACACAATCCTGTTAAAAAAAGTCCAGACATGTGGACAGCCTATGAGCTGTACACTGGAATAAAATGTTTGGTGTGACCAGCCACTTGTACATATGTGTTTTTCTGTGTAATGGTTGTGATCCTAAACAGGACACTGTGTACCTGTAACAAATCCCTCCTTGCACAATTATGTTCCGTCTTCATCATATGGGTCACATGATTTTACATCTCTGCATTTCAGAATGTGGAAATTAAGCAAGCAGACAATGAGGTTGTGATGGGTAAATTTATGACACTGCTGATGCAGAAAAAAAGATTTGGAAAGAAAAGAATAAAAAATAAAGTGAATGTGTCAGTCATGGTGAATGAAATCATGTGAGTAGATGCCACACCATTGGTTGTCCAAATCCAGAGTACTCCTCCCATTGGAATTAGTATGTTGTTGAGGATCAGTCAATAGAGTGAATGGCCCTCATTATGAACATGGCGGTCCGTTCCGCACCGCCGGCATTGGCGGTAGAAACCGCCAACAGAGGAGTGGTCTGGACCGCCAAATAATGAACCAAATGAAACTCTCGCATTCCGCGCACCACCCAACACCAGGAAAGTAGTCCCGCTGACGACGGCAGAGTCCGCCCACAGGCCGTTGGAAGGCCCAACCCGCCCATCAAATTATGAACCACCATTCTGCCGCCAGTTCTGGGGCGGGAACCACTGCCACACAAAGCCAGGCGGAAATGAAACAAATAGAAGCAAACACTCACCTGAGTACCACAAAACGTGCAGCGACAGCCATGGACAGAGAGATGCAGATCATGCCAGCCTTGTTCCTTGCCATATATCTACACGACCGAGACCGCCGACGAAAACGGCAACGGTAAGTACCGCAACCTACGACACAAGGGAGAAAAGGGCAAACTTACATACTCACCCACTACACCCACCCCGCAAAGCCCCCCTCAACCATTCCCAGCAGCACTAGTCAGACACCCCACACCAAGAGGGACGTACCCGACCGGAGGCCACTGCAACGTGGCCATAGGACATACAATAGCCCCATACACATAAATCATTTAAAGAAACACCAGGGTGGAACTGTGTGCAGCCCAAACACAGGCCGCACAGAAACGTTATTAACTCGCTCAGTGAGCTAGATGAAGCAAACAGGGCCACTGGCCAGTCCAACAAGATTCATTGTCCTTGGCCACAACTGGCCACACCTAATACCCACAAGTGCTGGGTACTCCACAAAACGGGGCACCATAGGGGGATCCAAGCACCTCAAGGAATGGGGGTAGGTGGGGGGTATTTACGACGGGGTGGGGCTTAGACTTGCAGGAGGAGGTTGAAGGGGGGTGGGCTTCTCCTTTGAAGGGGTGGGGGCTTTTTGGCTCGGTGGAGCTGGATGCCTTAGGCTCAGAGCGGGCCCTTTTCTTCACTGGAGAAGGTGTACGGGAATAGGAAGGCTGGAGTGGGGTGGGCTGCGATATGGAAGGTGCGGAAAGGGCAAGGAGGTGGGCACGTTTCGGGACAAGACGGGGTGGGCCAGTGGGTTCGAACAGGTCTGCACTGGAGAGGAAAAGTTTTTTGGGAGCAATTGGGGTGGACGTGGATGAGGGCGTGTGAGTGGAGGCAGAGGGAGTTGATGTATGGGGTGTAGGTGTGCGTGCAGTGTGTGCCGTTGACTGCTCAGTATGCTGTGGTGTGGTGGATGTCTGATGGGTGGGTGTCTTGCTGTGTTTGACTGTTTTGGGAGGTGGTGGGGTGGACACAGTGGGAGAAGACAGACAGCTAGTGTGGATGTATATTGGGTGGGTGTCTGCAAGTCGGGTGAGTGTGCTGCATCTGTCAACTACAGTGGAGGTAGTGAGTGCAGGTGTGGTGTATGGGGTGCATGTATGGCTGTCTGCTATTGTGGTGAGTGCAGATAGAGGAGCAGTAATAGTGAGTGAAGGTGCAGTGCATGAGGGTGTGCATGTAGGAGGGACAGACAGGGATGAGGAAGAGGCGGGCACACTGGGGGAAGTGGACGTAGTTGTGTGTGCAGGTGTCTGTTGGCTGTGTGAATGCTTGTGGTGGGACGGGAGGTGCTTGTGTTTGGAAGTGTGTCTCTTGTGTGTTGATGTGCTTGACTGCGTGTCTGAATGTGTGCCTTGGACGGGTGAAGGGAGTGGGGTGCTGGAAGGGGTAGAGTAGGTTGGAGGGGGGACTGAATGGCCAGGGAAACTGGCTGCCGTCAAAGAGGAGGCCAGAGCCTGAAAAGATCTCTGTAGGCCAGACACGGCACCCTGAATGCCATCCAGAAAGGCATTTGTCTGCAGCATCTCTGATGCTAGCCCCTGGATGGCATTGACGATGGTTGTCTGCCCTACAGAGATGGTTCTCAGGAGGTCAATAGCCTCCTCTGTGAGGGCAGCAGGGCTGACTGGGGCAGAGGAGGAGGTGCCTGGGACGAAGGAGACGCCCACCTTCCGGGGTGGGCAGGCACAGGCAACTCATTGGGGAGCAGAAGGGAGGGCGCTGATGGTATGGGGTGGTGGAAGATCTCACGTCATGGTTTATCCACTAGTGTCCGCCACCGCCGGAGGACCCCATTGGAGGAGGTTTCAGAGTCACTACCCCCTATGGTATTAGCCTCCCCTGTGGAAGTCCCCTCGCCCTCCCACCCACTGGTACCCTGGGCGTCCGTTGTCTCTGCCTCGGAGGATCCGTGGGCCGCTGCCTCCCCACTTGCCGGTGCCTCAGCTCCCTCGCCTGATGTTGAAGCTGTACCAGACAAACACAAGAGAACAGGGATGGCGGGACAAAACAGGAGAGACACTTGTAAAATAGCTGAATGCTGATACACAATGGCCAGACATACACCTACCCAGTAGACACACACAACAGGCAACACCGTGCACTAGGCCCATGACCATGGCCTTGACTACTGAGCAGTATACTGACCCACACCCATATCCTGAAATTGTATTTGAGCTGAGGTAGGTGAAACCTGACAGGGACACCCCTACACCCTTTGGGGCGCAGACAGTAGCTGGACACCAGTCAAAAACCCTGCTCTAAGCACCAAGAGCCCTATCACACACACACTCATCCTTCCAGGCTGAAGTATGGGCTGTGAGTACTCACCCCTTGTGACTGCTGTGCAGCCTTTGAGCGCCTATCCAGGTCTGGGTATGCCACCGCCAGGATCCTTTGCATGAGGTGGGTCAGTGACCGATAGGCACCCCTTCCACGTTGGGAGGATTGCCCCAGATGGGCCTCACTGATCTTCCGCACCCAGCACCACAGGTCCTCCCACCTCTTACGACAGTGGGTGCTCCGCCGGTTATAGACCCCCAGGGTCCGTACCTCCTTGGCGATGGTATGCCAATGTGTCCTCTTCTGGTGGGCGCTGACCTAGTAGGGAGACACAGAAATGAAACACAGAGGTCAGGCACCTGCACGATGGCAACAGCTGGCAGATTGTCAGACATAGGACAGACAGTACTCCCAGATAGGCTGGACAGTGGCACACAGCATTCCATGCACCAAGCCCCATCCTGGCTCACAGGGACACACATCTGAGCAATCCACTCCATCCATTACACACACAGTGCCCCCCAAACCCGGACTCACCTGTACCTCTGGCCGGCCGCAGAGTCTGCCGTACAGGGGCAGGACCCCTTCCACCAGTTTCTCCAGTTCCTCCTGGGTGAAGGCCGGGGCCCTTTCCCCTGCACCACGTGGAACATCCATAGCCAGAGGCAGGCCACAGCAGTGCAAGTAGAAGAAGAACTTTCACTAAATGAATATCCAATTGGTATGTACTGCAGACCAGTATATATCCCATGTGAATGCCATGTTTCCGGGTTCTGTCTATGATTCATTTGTGTTGAGGAACAGTAGTGTGCCACAAAAGATGGAACAACCACAAGAGGACAGAGGGTGGATCACACGTAAGTGTGCCTGTCACTAACTGACACATTGCGGAAAACCAGCCTGTCTGACTAAGGACATTCCAATGACGACTCTGTAATGACCATTCTATAGGTGATTCTGGCTATCCAAACTTGCTTTGGCTCCTGACACCAGTGAGGAATCCCAGGACAGATGCAGAGAGGAAAGACAATGAGGCCCATGGACGTACTAGGAAGGTGATAGAGCATACTATAGGTCTCCTGAAGGCTAGATTCTGGTGCCTACATATCTCTGGGGGTTCCCTGGCCTATGGCCCTGATAAGGTGTGTAGAATAGTGGTGGCCTGCTGCATGCTGCACAACGTGGCAGTGAGACATTCAATCCCCCTTTTGGAGGTGGAGGGTGCTATAGGTCCAGATCTGTTACCTCAGAGAGTTGAGGAGAGTGATGGTGATGATGAGTAAGGGGAAGATGTAAATTCCAGAAACCAACTGATACAACTCTACTTCCAATAACTGTGTGGGACTTCAGTCTGTCTATGTGGTTAGTGAATGATACTGTGAGTGTGCCATGTCATCTAAGGGGAATTGGTCATGATATGCGAGACATGGACCTCTACAGCATGGTACAGACAGCCAATAAATGCTTTTTCTTCTTGACTATTTTGAAATAAACTTTACCACCAGCATGCACAATTTGACAATAAAAATTTGATCCCTACCTGTTGCATCCTTACTCCACTTTATTCAACATTGAAGACAGGGGACAGTGTTACAGGTGAGATAAGTTGTTTATTGGTGGAATATAGTGGAATGTGCTATGTAAAGTGATGGAATTCGTAATGGTTGGGTGTCCTCAAAACCAACGGGGTGGCATCCCTGTTTGTTGTCATAGGTGGGTCCTATTTGTAGTTTACTACTTTATTTAGCCTTCAGCTAAGTGCAGTTGGTGAATGGATGGGATGGTTGCTTGGCAGTAGTAGCAGTGTCAATTGTTGGAGGGGGGCTTGTTCTTTGCTGGGTTTCCAGTGCCATATCTTGGCCTGAGACTCAGTTTGGGCACCTGCTGAGGAGCTTCTTGGAGTGGCATGGTTGGGCCTTGTGATTCCTGGAAGGGTATTTCCTGTGCAGTTTCTGCTGCTTGGGTCACCTGTTGCAGGTTGTCCAGGGCTGTTATGGGGGCCTCTTGTCCGGTGTGGGTGTCTGAGGGTTTGTTGACCAACTGCAGCAGTGCTCTAGCAATGGTGACCATTGTGGCATTGTGTTATTTCCACTGCTCCATGGCCTGTTGGTGTTGTTCCAGCTGCATCCTCTGACTTTGCTCCAGGGTGGTTACAATCTGTGTCAACCTGTCTTGGGTATATTGGTATGCCCCCAATACCTCTGCAATGAAGTCCTGGGCAGATGCATCTATCCGGTGCCCTGCCCCCTGACCCACTGGGGCACTTGACTTCGCCCTGGCCCCCTGTGCCTGTGTCCCCTGCACAGGTCTTGACGTGCCAATAATACTGGGGCCCTCGTCTTCCTGCATATTGGGGGTGGGAGACTGTGGCCTCTGTTGCTGTGTCACACCTGTTTGTGCCCTGGGTCCACTGGTGTGGGTACGCTTCCCCTGGCCTGCTGTTCTTGACTGGGTGTGAGGGGTGACAGTTTTTTCCTGGGTGGGGCTGCTGCTTGGTGAGCATCCAGGGCTGTGTGAGGGGCCTGCCTGCTCATCAGTGTCCAAGTATCTTTCACCAGTGTCCTGTGATGTGCCTCTGTCTCCCTGGAGTCCTGTGGCACTCCTTGTCCCCTCCATTAGGGTTGCATGGGTGGTGGTGCCTGTTGGGGGACATAGAAATGTATGTTACGTAGGCATGAGGATTTGAGGTGTACAGAACTGTGCTATTTTGTGCTGGTGTCCCTTTCAGTGGCCTTACAGGATGCCTTAGTGAGTTGGACATTGCATTTAGTGGCAGTGGTGGGGTTACATTGGGGTGGGGTTATTATTCCAATGTGGGTACGTGCAGGGGTGGGTGGCTGTGCACAGCGGGAGTAATGTGGGCCTGGTAGTGAGTTGTGGGGGATGCAGGGTGGTGGATGTGGTGGGTAATGGCTGGGTGGGGTGTGGGTCTAGGTGGGTCTGGGTATGGTGGGGTGGTGCATGCATTACAGGTATGGTGTATATGGGGTAGATGTAGATGACTTACCTGAGTCCATTCCTCCAGTGAGTCCAGTGAGTCCCTCTGGGTGTAGGATGTCGAGTACCTTCTCCTCCCAGTCTGTGTAGTCGGGTGGTGTGGGTGGTGGTCCTCCCCCAGTCTTCTGCACTGTGATGTGGTGCCTGGATGCTATGGCCCAGACCTTCCCCCGCAGGTCGTTCCATCTCTTGCGGATGTCGTCCCTGGTGCGTGGATGGTGTCCCACTGCATTCACCCTGTTGACAATAGTCTGCCAAAGCTCAATTCTCCGGGCGATGGGTGTTTGCTGCACCTCGGAGCTGAATATTTGTGGCTCCACTTTTAGGATCTCGTCCACCATGGTCCTTAGCTCCCTTTCGGTAAAGTGTGGATTCTTGGGTGGGGGGACATGGTGAGGGTAGTGGATGGCATTGGGAATGGGTACGGTGTTTAGGTGCTCCTGTGTGGGTCGCTTTGCGTGTCCTGTCTGCTGGCATTCTCTGTCTGGCTCTGGTGCTCTCCGTCTTCTGGTCGTGGTTTCCTTGCAAGGGATTGTGGGGTGTGTCTGGGGGTGTTTTATGGTGTTCAGGATGTGTGTATGGGTGCTAAGCCTAGCCAATGTGTGCACTGGTTGCTGTTGGGCCCACTTGCCGCCCGTGGTGGTCGCAGCCGCCAATGGTCGTCCGGCCTCCACTGTCCGCTGAGGTGATTTGTGCATTGTTTGGAGGCCGGGTTGTGGGTGTGCCAGGCGGTGGCAGTGGCGGGGTGGGGTGGGCCGGGAATCCCGCCGACAGGGTCCTGGCGGGGAGTGGTGGTGTGGGAATGTTTGGCGGGTTTGGTTTTTTTGTTTATGATATGGTGGGTTTCCAATCGCCGCCGCCGGCGGGATTATGTTCATCGCTGCCACGGCGGTCGGCGGTCTTTACCACCATGTTCATAATGACCGCCAATATGTGGCACACAAAGGAGTTGCTTAAGGAAGAGTTCTGTTGCTGGCAGTGGTGGGTGTCTTGCCATGCGCACCTCCTGAATTCTTTGCTGGACTTCCCCGCTCCTGTGGGGGGTCTACTGGTACAGGGGCAGGAGTGTCTGGGTGGGTTCTTCCACTGGCAGGGCCTCCCTTCAGGGGGCTGGCACCAATGTAGATATGCCTGTTGTTGATGAGCCAAAGGACGTGTTAGAGTGGAGTTGTAAAGCCCTGTTCAGTATGATGTTAATGTCCCTCATCACCCCTGTTTGGAAGGCCATTTTGGTATTGCGGGGTTCCCAGTGAACTTGCATGTCCCTATGGATACACTTCTGTAGTTACCTGATTTCCTGGAGTTCAGTCAAGACCTGGCCCATCACGCCTAGGGAATCCTTGAAAGCCCCCAAGACATGGCTGATGGTGTCCTGGCCATGATAATTCCCAGTGGCCTCATCCCGCTGGCCCACAGCATCCCTCCTGTGTACCCTACCCCCACAGGCCTGTGCCCTTGCCACAGGGTGCCCTGTACCACTGGATCCTGGATCCTCATTGTCAGAAGTGTTGTGCTGCAAATCAGGAGCCAGGACTGGGGGGAACAAGATCATAGACATTGTGCTAGGTACACAAGTTGGGTGGCGTATGGTTGCCTGTGATATAGAGGCAACTGGGCTGGGAGGTGTTAATGTGGCCACAGTGAGACTCACTGTTGTTGTCTGACCAGGTTACCGAAATGGGCCGAAAGTGTCCTCCATGACCAGCAGGCCAGGAGTGTTTTCTTCACTGAGGACTTCATCCAGGGAGGTAGTGGCAGCCTCTTTTGTGGCCTCTATGTGCCCAGTGGCAGTTCGACCTGTTTATGTGACATTTACAATGTTACTGGTTGTATTTTGATATCTGCCTCTAACAATTTATTGTTACATTAAGAACAGAGCTTGTACAAAGTTAATTTGCAGGCAATCCTATTGTGGCAGGTACCCATGGTATTGGTAATACTGACCTGACATTTGTGAAGCCTGCCAATTCCATTTAAGTCAAGCAACAGCTCAAATTTGCAGGTCATTAGCCCTTGGGGGATGGCCGGACAATGCCATTTTGCCACCAAAGCAGGTAAAACAGTGGCTATGCAAGATTTGTCTTTGCCCATTTCGATGCCTAGTTGATTATGTAGCAGGCAGACACAGGAGTTTGCTGTTCATGTGACTAGAATCACCATGAAGTCAGTGCATTATGAATGTGTCTACTGCCAATACCAATCTGGTAATGCATCTTGAAGTCTTTGGAAATCATAGTTTTCAACACTGGGTAAGCTGCCCTTCCTGTCCTCAATAGTTTCATCATGGGTTAGCACATCAAGATGGAGCTAGGTAGCCAGACATATCTCTGAGTTGAGCGTGATCTGCATCTTGATCACTCCCAGGTGAGTGCTTTTCAATTGAGAGTTAGCAACCAATGGTATTTGGACAAGTGACCACTGGTGTGGTGTGGTGTTTTGAGTTACTGAAACAGTGCCTTATGGAAGTTTCAGTCATGCCTCTCTCCATACTACTCACACATGACAAATTCTATCCTCTGACATCGATACACTTCAATTGAGAGTTCACAAACAGATGGATTTGTGTAAGTGAACACGTTTTTGTACTTGGAGTGGGAGACACAGGGCCTAACAGGTTTTCCATTCCAGTCACTCCCCGTACTTCCCACCTCCACCCAAATGTTATCCTCCCATGTGAGTAAACTTAAATTGAGAGTTAACAGACATGGCTATTTGGCCACTTGAACACTGGGCTTGTGTTTGGAGTTAGAGAAACAGAGCCTCCTGGCCTTCGCAGTCATGTCACTCCCTCTGCTTCATACAAGTGATAGATGTCATCCCCCCAGGTGAATACACTTCATTTGTGATGTTACAGAGAAGGGTATTTGGAGAAGTGACCACTGGTCTGTTGTTTGGAGTGATAGTAACAGAGCCTCCGGTGAATTGCAGTCATGTCACTCCCGGTAGTACACGCACTCAACAAATGGTATCCTCCCAGGTGAGTCCACTTCAATTGAGAGTTTACAAACAAAGATATTTGGACAAGAGAACACTGGGCTGATGGTTGGTTTTACAGACACGGGCCTTCCTGGCCTTATTAGTCATGCCACTCCATCTACTTCCCATATTTGACAATTAGTATCCTCCCATCTGAGTAAACTTAAATTGTGAGTTGCCAGACAGTGGTCTTTAAACTGTGCTGGTGCTTGAAAATACGGGGATAGGGCCTCCTGTGAGTTGCAGTCAGGCCACTCTCTGAAGAACACAGACTTGACCAGTGTTCTCCCCCATGGTGAGAACACTTCAATTGAGAGTTCACTAATAGATGTATTGTAGCATGTGACCACTGTGCTAGTGTTTGTAGTTGCAGGAATAGTGAATTCTGGGAGTCATGTCACTGCCAGTACTACGTGCACACTTGACAAATGTTATCTCTCCAGGTGTGTACCTTTAAATTTATGAGTACCAAACAGAGGTATTTGGAGAAGTGACCACTGGTCTGGTGTTTGGAGCTGCAGAAACGGTGCCTGCTGGGAGTTGTAGTCAGCACAGTCATTGTACTACACACACTTTACAAATGTCATCTCCCCACGTGGGTACACTTCAAACGTGACTTATCAAATAGAAGTCTTTGGACTGGTGGACACTGGGCCATTGAGTGGAGTGACAGAAAAGTGGCAAAATGTGAGCTGTAAGCATGCATGACAGCATTTTGGTGACATTTTTAGTGTTGTGGCATGCCACATCCCCCAGATATTCCTGTCAAGCCCTCATGATTCAGGGTGGCCAAGACCTTCTTGTCCCAGGAAACGAAATGTAATGGGGCACTGGGAGGAACACCGTCTTTCTTCTTGGCCTGCAGCTGGTGCTTGGAGATGAGGAAACGTACCTTGTCCTTCAGGTTGTTAGACTTTTTCCTGATGTCTTTCCTTGTGTGCAGGGTGGTGCCTACAGCATTGACTCTATTGACTAACCTGTCGCACATTTCCATTTTCCCACTGAGAGGAGTGTGCTGGACCTGTGCTCCAAACAATTGTGGCTCTAATCTTATAATTTCAGCCACTATGACTCTTAAATCATCTTCAGAAAAATATGGATTTATGGAAAGTGACAAAGTGGAAGAAAGAAAATGGGCCAAAATGACTTACTATGCAGGGGGACTGTAATAGTGTGTGAATAGACAAAAGTGTGTGCAACGTATTGCATGGGATGGTGAAAAGGTGGTGCCTAGTATCTGTGGAAAAAAGTTGCTCTGGTTTGTGTGTGTTGCCGTGTAAATGCAAAGGATTGTGGTCTGTGAAGGGATGTGTTTCTAGTGTCCTTTGCAGGTGTGTCCAGTGTGACAATATGCATCAGCTGTGTTGTTTTCAAATTCATCCAATGTGCTGACTGCTGTGGTCATACAATCATTAGCTGATCACCATGGGTGTCCACCATGGCGATTGTGTGCTTATAATTTGGTCAGTGGTTGGCCGTGGTGCTGGAGGTCAGACAGCCTATTTCCCGGCTGCCGTGCCGATGGTGGTTTGCCTGTTTTAGTTGGCGGTCAGCGGTCTTACCTGTGTAACTCGTAATAGGGCGGTCTGAAAGACTGGCAACATCGGTCTTTTTGGGATCGTCAACTTGGCGGTCTAGTGGTCCAACCGCCAAACTCGTAAGGAGGCCCTAAGACAGACTTGCTATCCAGGTGAGGTTACTCAAATCTGATTTCTCAGGAACAAGCACCACAGTACATCATAACGCCTGAACACATTGTAGGCCTTTACGAAAAAGAGTCATTTTTTAACAGGATTAGACAAAGAATGAGCCAGGAGGATTTAGATTCTTGGGTAAATGACTAAGATTATCATGTCCATAATAATCTCCCATGGTACCACTTTATTTTTTACCATTAAAGAAATAGGACAAGATGCTTTAACTTGTGTCATGACACTCCTCTGGCTGATGATCCTGGAATTCATAAGACCCTTACTAATTGTCAGCGATGGTTTTGGTGGGCACTGTCCAAAGATATGCATGATTATGTCCTGACCTGTCCCATCTGTTCTTAGAACAAGACTTCTCACACCACCCCTGTGGGTCTGTTTAGAACCTTGCCTGTACCTCCACATCCCTAGCATACTATACGTATGGATTTCAATGCAGAATTGCCCACCTCTAGCTGTTACAATACTATTTTGGTAGTTGTTGACCTGATTTTTAAGACGGTAGACTTTGTTGCCTTAAAACAAGCACCTAATGCCAAAACTCCTTCCATCCTGTGTGTGCGGTTACATGGCCTGCTCTCCATCATTATTTCCAACAGAGGCCTGCAGTTCATTTCCCAGTTTTGTTGCAGTCTTTGCACATCATTGGACATTGATGCATGACTGACGGGCAGACAGAGCGAGTAAATCAAGTACTGGAACAAACATTGTGATGCTGTTTAACCTCAACTCCTAATGACTGGGAGTCCTTGTTACCTTCTCTAGAGTTTGGGTATAATAATTCACAGCATTCTGTGTTTGTGGTATTTCCTTTCTATTGTGTAACAGGCTCTAATCCACAAATGTTACTTGAAAATATTGTTAAAACATCTGAAAACATACATACAATAAAAGTATTTGTAAAGTACCTATCTGACTGCCAACAAGACGTGTTACAATACTTACAATAGGCTAAAGTAAACATGGAGAGAAATACAAGAAAACATTGTCGATCACCACAAGAGTACAAAAGAGGATATCAGGTTTGGCTTGCCACAAAAAACCTACAAATATATGGTCATCACAAATTGGTCCCATTCTTATTGAAAATGTTATTTATCTTGTGACAGTTCAGCTCCAGCTTCCAGATGATTTGTCTGCTCACCCTGTGTTCCATGTTTCCCACATCAAACCATATCATGCCAAAACCTGTCCCACTCCTCCTCCTGTAATCCTTGATTTTCACCTAGAGTTTGAAGTCCAAAGGATTCCAGACGCACACCATGCTATGGGTTGTTTGTTTTACCTAATTGCATGGGAAGGGTATGGTCCTGAAAAAACTCTTGGGAACCAGCTAATCATGTTCATGCTCCTCACCTGGTTTGTTCATTGCATGCTTGCCACCCTGACAAACAATGCCCGGTAGGCCGTTCTTTGCAGGGGGGATCTGTCACTAATCTATATGTACTCTATGTGCAGTGGGTTTTACCCACCA
The DNA here is from genome assembly GCF_031143425.1 of Pleurodeles waltl. Taxonomy (NCBI): domain Eukaryota; kingdom Metazoa; phylum Chordata; class Amphibia; order Caudata; family Salamandridae; genus Pleurodeles; species Pleurodeles waltl. The sequence goes on from NC_090443.1 coordinate 855,414,474, forward strand.
GGTTCATATCACCCTTCCCTTGTGGCATATCCCTGTCCGAGTATTCCAAGTCAGGCTTCCCTTATGGCTCCTTCCAGTCTTGAGCACTCAGTGATTTCCCTCCCAAGAAGCCTGAATCATCAATCCTCCTGTTTTGTTGCTATGCAAGTTTGGTCTATTGTGCACCTTCAGATATCATGTGTCTATTTAGGATAGTTACATTTCCACTGTCCACATTGAATTGTATCAAGCACTCGGGGTCCTGTTGTACTTGTTTATTGTTGCCAATTACCATTTGTACCTGCTAAGCCTCGTATCCATTGTATGTAGCATGTGGTTTTCCCCAAGTTCATTGGTATATTCCACACTTCCAAATGGGACACATGCTCTTCTGGAACACTCTTTGCTTCCTGTATAAATATGCCCTCAGATCCTGCATCGGGCTTGGCCTTGTTCCTGTCCTGCACAAGCAACGTCCCTGCACTCACCTCCTGAGTCGCTTGGAACTTCCTGTGCTCTAGTCTTTCAAGCCTTCCTGATGATCCTGTGATCCAGGTGTCTGCAACGCTTCCAGGGTCTTCCTTCACAAGCTATGATTTCCCCTCCTCTTGAGTCTCCTGTCATCTTCAGATTCCAGTTCAAGTGCTGTCATGGCTAAGTGCCTTCTTCTCAGGTTAGAGCATGCTAATCTATAGGTTTGCTAAAAATCCAAAGACTTATTACTTTGAAGGTGTGCGCACGTGTTTTGATATTGGAACTTGTTTAAGTATTCACCCCGATGAGGCCCAGCGCTCTGCACTCTTTCACTACAGCGCTCTGAACTTTATTCTACTCAAACTGAAAGTTTGCCACAGTGATTCTTGACAAGTGGTATCTAATATTGCGGGAGAAACTTCTAGAGTTTAAAATTGCGGCCCATATTTATACTTTTTGACGCTAAACTGCGCTAACGCAGTTTAGCGTCAAAAAGTTTTGCGCCGGCTAACGCCATTCTGAAGCGCCATGCGGGCGCCGTATTTATTGAATGGCGTTAGCCGGCGCAATCAGACCGGCGCTGCCTGGTGTGCGCGAGAAAAACCACGTACACCAGGCAGCGCCGGCGTAGGGGGAAAATGGCGCATGGGCGTCTTAAAATGGGGCAAGTCAGGTTACGTCGAAAAAATCGTCGTAACCCGACTTGCGCCATTTATTTTCGACGCCCATCCCCCATCAACATGACTCCTATCATTGTAAAGATAGGAGTCATGCCCCCTTGCCCAATGGCCATGCCCAGGGGACTTCTGTCCCCTGGGCATGGTCATTGGGCATAGTGGCATGTAGGGGGGCACAAATCAGGCCCCCCTATGCCACAAAAAATTATTTAAAAAAAATAAAAAAAATACTTACCTGAATGTCCCTGGGGTGGGTCCCTCCAGCCTTGGGTGTCCTCCTGGGGTGGGCAAGGGTGGCAGGGGGGGTCCCTGGGGGCAGGGGAGGGCACTGTGGGCTCATTTTGAGCCCACTTGTCCCTTAACGCCATGCCTGACCCAGGCGTTAAAAAGCGGCGCAAATGCGCCGTTTTTAGCCACGCCCACTCCCGGGCGTCTCTTTTGCCCGGGAGTATAAATACCACGTAAAGGCCTGGGAGTCATTTTTTAGACGGGAACGCCTCCCTTGCATATCATTAACGCAAGGAAGGGGTTCACGCTAAAAAATGACGCACATTCCGGGAACTTTGGCGCTATTCGCCTCTAACGCCATAGTATAAATATGGCGTTAGTTGGCGTTAGTTTTGCGTCGAAATTGCGTCAAAAAAAACGACGCAATTTCGGCGCAAACGGAGTATAAATATGCCCCTGCATTTGAGTTTGAATCGGAATCCTGCATGTTCCAGAGTGTCAGAAAATCTCCAGTTTATTCTTGAAATGGTTTCTGCTTTCTCTCATGCAATATTTATGATGAATTCTATAAGTGTACAAATAGTATAAACAATAAATTGATCATTTTGAGTTGAAAACCCATAAGTGACATTGCCTTCTGTTTTTTTAGTGTTTCACATCTGAATTGATGATTCTTCTAGACAATGCACAAGACAGCTGATCAGTTCCCTCAGTGACACAAGATCATCTTTTCTTGTTTTATCCCATCCCCCTTTTCCTCTGGGGGAAGCTTTTGGACCCAGACAGCTGATACTTGTTTCACTGAGCTGCCCCAGTCGGGATTGGAGGTCCAGCATTGTCTCCGTGGTTGGAACTAGGTGAGTGCGTAGCACCTATCTTAGGGGTGAGGTATGTGTATTATAAGGGAAGTTTAAGGCTTGACAAGAGGTTTTAATTGCAAAGTTGACATGACAGTGAAACTGCATATGCAGGCTCTGCAATGGCAGGCCTGAGACATGTTTAAGTGCTACTTGAGTGGGTGGCCCAAGCAGTGCTGCAGTCCCACTTGTAGTATTTAAATTAATTTACAGGCCAAGTATACTTTACTGGGGACTTATAAGTAAATTAAATATGCTATTTGTGGATGTACCTATTAAACCATGTTTAGGGAAGAGAGCACATGCATGTTAGACCTGGTCAGCAGTGGTACAGTTCTTTAGAGTCCTAAAGCCATCAAAAAGAAATCAGCACAAAGGTGAGGCAAACAGGTAAAAGGTTTGGGGGAGACCACCCTGAGGCTGTCATGTCTAACAATTAGTAACCATAACTCTACTTCAACTATGTTTTTAAGTTAAGTGACCTTTGTTAGAAATTGGGTCTTTGGTTGGCAGTCAGGTTACCCTTGCCCAAGCAAGGACCCTCACTCTAGTCAGGGTAAAAGAGAATCACCCTCAGCTAACCCCTGCTCACCCGCTTGGTAGCTTGGCACGAGCAGTAGGCTTAACTTCAGAGTGCTAGGTGTAAAGTATTTGTACGAACACACACAGTAACTTAATGAAAACACTACAAAATGACACAACACAGGTTTAGGAAAATAGAAAATATTTATTTAAACAAAACAAGACCAAAATGATAAAAATCCACCATACATAAGTCAAGTTATCAATTAAAAAGCAGAAAGAGCCTTCATGTAGTTTTAAACACACACTAACACTGTTAGCGGGAAGATCTGCCTTGGGTGTGTAAAAAATAACCCCGCATGGGCGAGTGTGCGTCAAAAAGGGCTTGCGATGAGTCGATTTCACTCACGAGCGAGACCTTGCGTTGTTTCTCCTTTCGACAGGTCGGGCGCATCGTTTCTTCTGTCCGCAGGAGAGCGATGCGTCGATCCGGTCAGCACTCTCAGGTCCGGGCAGGCCTTGCATTGTTTTTACACGCCCAGCGGTGTTTACATTGGAAATCCAGCTGCACGTTGATCTGAAAACCACGCAGTGCGAGTTGCGATCTCCCAGCCTCCGTCAGCGATGTTGTGCGTTGTTTCTCCAGCTCCGTGCGTTGATTCTTCAGTTGCGTTACAGGAGAAACGTTGATCTTTTCCCTGCACAGTGTTGTGTGCTTGGATTTCTTCCTCTAAGGCTGCCAGCTTCTCCTTTCAGGGCTCCAGGAACTGGATGGGCACCACAGGGCAGAGTAGGAGTCTCTCCAGAGGCTCCAGGTGCTGGGAGAGAGAATTCTTTGCTGTCCCTGAGACTTCAAACAACAGGAGGCAAGCTCTAAATCAAGCCTTTGAGATCTTCACAAGATGGAAGGCACACAAAGTCCAGTCTTTGCCCTCTTACTCTGGCAGAAGCAGCAACTGCAGGATAGCTCCACAAAGCACAGTCACAGGCAGAGCAGCTCTTCTTCCTCAGCTCTTCTCCAGGCAGAGGCTCCTCTTGGTTTCCAGGAAAGTTCTAAAGCCTGTGGTTTTGGGTGTCCTTCTATAGCCAATTTCTCTTTTGAAGTAGGCCTACTTCAAAGCAAAGTCTCTTTAGAATGTGAAAGCCTGCCTTGCCCAGGGCAGGCACCAGACACTCACCAGGGGGTTGGAGACTGCATTGTGTGAGGGCAGGCACAGTTCTTTCCGGTGTGAGTGACCACTCCTCCCCTCCCTTCTAGCACAGCTGGCTCATCAGGAAATGAAGACTACACCCCATCTCCCTTTGTGTCACTGTCTAGTGTGAGGTGCAACCAGCCCAACTCTCAAACTGACCCAGGCAGGGAATCCACAAACAGGCAGAGTCACAGAAATGGTATAAGCAAGGAAATGCTCACTTTCTAAGAAGTGGCATTTTCAAACACTCAATCTTAAAATCAACTTTACTAAAAGATGTATTTTTAAATTATGAGCTAGGAGACCCCAAACTCCACATGTCCATCCGCTCCCTTTAATCATATTTAAAGGTAAGCCCCAATGTTAACCTATGAGAGGGACAGGCTTTGCAACAGTGAAAAATGAATTTAGCAATATTTCACTGTCAGGGCATATACAAACACATTACTATATGTCCTACCTTAACCATACACTGCACCCTGCCCTTGGGGCTACCTAGGGCCTACCTTAGGTGTGCCTTACATGTAAGAAAAGGGAAGATTTAGGCCTGGGAAGTAGGTACACTTGCCAAGTCGAATTTACAGTTAAAAACTGCACACACAGACACTACAGTGGCAGGTCTGAGACATGATTACAGGGCTACTTATGTGGGTGGCACAACCAGTGCTGCAGGCCCTCTAGTAGCATTTAATTTACAGGCCCTGGGCACCTCTAACGCACTGTACTAGGGACTTACTAATAAACCAAATATGCCAATCATGGATAACCCAATTACATACACATTTTGTAAAGGAGCACTTGCACTTTAGCACTGGTTAGCAGTGGTAAAGTGTCCAGAGTAACAAAAACAGCAAAATCAGAGCCCAGCACACATCAACAACCTGGGAAACAGAGACAAAAAGTTAAGGGAGACCACGCCAAGGATGAAAAGTCTATCAACCTTCTTATAGGTCAAGGCGTTAAAACTGGCACTTAATCTGTGGTAGTGTTTGGGAGGGGGCACAAACTGGACTTATATAAGGGGTCCAGGATACTTTATAAGAGTTGGCACAATCAGGACTTATATAAGGGATGCAGGGTACTTTATAACTGTTGCACGGCCAGCAGTTGCTGAGCCTGCACATATAGCATTGACCTGCTGCTCTTAAAACCCTAAGCAAAAAACAAAGATGATGGACAGAATGCTGAACAATGCAATCATTCACTCCCAGTCACAAAGTTCTCGGTTTAATCCATCATTTTTTTGCCCACCACGCAACCCCATTTTAGACCCAGCCATATGCAAATCAGTCTTGACCCTGCTCCCAATCGGAACAGTCCAGCCCGAAATGCCAAGCCAGGTCCTCCCTGGACCGGAAACAGGCATCATGGGAGCAGTTTTGCGGGCTCATCTCAAATCAGCCAGGCTAACTTGAATCCAGTGGTGCAGTGAGCACAGGTCCCACATCTGGGCATATCTTTCCCACTTAGGGTGACAGAAACAAAAAGAACAGATGATGGACAGAATGCTGAACAATGCAAACATTCACCCCCAGTCGCAAAGATCTGAGTTTAATCCATCGTTGTTTGCCCAACAAAATATATGTATGTATATATATATATATATATATATATATATATATATATAGCTACATATATATAGATATATCTATCTATATGCATAGGTACATCTATCTATAGAGATATGTATATATAAATATATATATATTTATAGATGTCTATATTATATATATATAAATATATAAATATATGTATCTTTCTATCTATCTATCTATCTATCTATCTATCTATCTATCTATCTATCTATCTCTCTCTATATATATATATATATATATATATATATATATATATATATATATATATATATTCGCCACCAGTTGTCTTGCAGTTGCTACTTGTGTCTTCAAAGCAATGCAGATACTTCAACTGATGAGTTTCAACTGTAGCTTTTAGGCAGCAATAAAAAAGCCAAGTAATTCTTAAGATTATGTTTCTGCTACAAATGATCAGACTTTTGTCTAGTGGCAGTTTTGATGCCATAAATTAGCGCAGAAGGTTTATATGCCTACTGCAAAGATCAAATGTGTATTTTATGTAAATAGCTGAGTACATTAGTAAAGTAAGCCATTACCTGGGCTATAATACAAATGAAATGTATGTGCAGGATGGCTATGCAGAGGTGAAGGGCACTTTTGCTGGGTGGTAGTGAGGGAATCCAAGGAGGAGGTCATGGGAGTGGGAGCACCAATAATGATTGTAGGACTGGGCGCTAGAGGTACTAAAGACTGTGACGATTGGTATGTGGCAAGGTCAAGTAATAGTGTGTCCTTTTTTAAGTGTCTTGAAAGAACATGCTGAAAGAGGGAAGAAGCGAAGGTAAGGTGACCTCTACTGTTGCATGTATCACACACCCCCACAGCTATTTTGTGACTGTCTATGTAGACTAGTGTTTTAGAGCAACAGTTTAGCCAGTAGCAGAGATGGCATCTCATTGGATGACTGCTGCTCACGCCCTCACTTGGGTTATAGAGGACAGTTCTGATGTAGGATCAGAGACTGAGACAGCAGATACTGAGACAGCAGCTGAGGGATAGGACAATGGCACAGACTCTGGGAGTGATTTTTCAGTCGGATGAGTCCCACTCGATAACTCCTGTTCCATTGATTATGAGGGGGGTGTCCTGCTGTCCCTTCGAAGCACAGTCTGTGCAGCGGGACAATATCGGGTTGGCCCAACCCACAGAGCAGGTGCATGCGGCGGCAAGCACAGAGAGAATGCTCTCTTGGGAGCTCCCCAATTTAGTTCAGCCCCAAATTCCACCGCCCAAATCGTATTGTGGAGACATCAAAATTATTTATCACAAAACAACGTGGTTTTGCAAGGCAGACACAAGTGTTTTTGGTCCTGGGCTCGGCGGCCTTATATGGAAACCTACCAAAACCAGATATTCTGGAAACTACACATCCTGGGGAGTCCACAGAGGTGTGACTTGTGTGGATTCCCCATAGTCTTCTTACCCAGAGTACCCTGCAAAGGTGAAATGTTGAATAAAAACTCATTTATTTCTTGCATTTCTGTCACACAAACTACAGGAATCATCTGGGATCCACAAAATTCCTACCACCCAGTGTTTCCCCACCTGTCCTGATAAAAACGCTACCCCACTTGAGTGCCTGTACCTAGTGCCTGCGTCAGAAATGGATTACCCCAGGGTAAACAGTTGCCCTCATGTAAGGACCAACATTGACCATTGTGTGATCTATACTTGTCGTGGGCACTAGGCCTACCCACACAAGTGAGATATCATTGTTATCAGGGTACTTGGGAGAATGCTGGGTGGAAGGAAATTTGTGACTCCTCTCAGATTCCAGAACTTTCTATCACCGAAATGTGAGGAAAAAGTGTTTTGTTTGCCACATTTTGAGGTTTGCAAAGGATTCTGGGAAACAAAGTCTGCTGAGAGCCCCACAAGTCACCCGATTCTGAATTCCCCTAGATGTCTATTTTAAAAAAATGTGTAGGTTTTCTACTTTTCTCTAGGTGCCAGCTGAGCTCGGGGCCAAAGATCACAGCTAGGCACTTTGCAAAAAACAGGTTAGTTTTCTTTGGGAAAATGTGATGTGTCCAGTTTGTGTTTTGGAGCATTTCCTGTCATGGCACGAGGCCTACCCACATAAGTGTGATACCATTTTTATCGAGAGACTTGGGGGAATGCTGGGTGGAAGGAAGTTTGCAGCTCCTCTCAGATTCCAGAACTTTGCAGCACCGAACTCTGAGGGGAATGGTTTTTGTTTTGCCAAATTTTGAGGTTTGCAATGGATTCTGGGTAACAGAACCTGGTGAGAGCGCACAAGTCACCCTATTGTGAATTTCCCTAGGTGTCTAGTTTCCAAAAATATATAGGTGTATACTTGTGCAACGGCATTCTGCTTCACATGGAATCTGAAATAAAATTACTGCTGGGTTTGGTACTGTGGGACAACAGGATACTACAATTTTGTTCACCTTTCTCAAATCCTGAACTATGCAATATTTCCCAATTGGCTTTCGCAAATCCGTAACTGGTGATTTACATGAGCTACTCATCACTTTTTTTAGACCTCCCTGCTCAACAAAATCTGCAATAATTGGGGTAATCCCTTCGATAACATCTGGAGTCATGTGATACTGTGGTGTTCTGGGGAAAACTACATTTGTCTTCACTGTCACCTTGACTGGATCAACACCTCGAATCAGTCCAATATCCTTTCCAGAAAGATCCTAAACTCTCAGTGTTACTGTCTCTTGTAATTCTTCAGGCAAATCTCTAACTGTCAAGGCAAGAAACCATGTAATGAGACGATACATCTCATCAGTTTGACTGAAAGCTTCATCATTGCTATTAGTTTGAATGTCTATTCATTCTTGTGTACAAGAAATGGAACATTTTAATTTGCACAAGTCTATTCCTAACAGACTCACAGGATTGGAATCACAGAATACAAATCGCTGAATATCCTTCAAATGTACCTATCTTGACTGGAAATGGCTCTGTAATGGGATTCACCAAATGCTGATTTGCTACTCCTACAAAATGAACTGTCCTTCCTGAAAGGGGCACATCTGGGACTTCTTTAGATCTGACAGTGGAATGTGTTGCTCCTGTGTCAACCAGGAATGAAACGTCATGGCCTATAACACTCACATTCACACAAGGATCACACTGATCGACCTCCAATGAGGAAGTCAACATACATACTTACTCTTCTGAACTCTTGCTCATGCATTCTTAACACGCTTCATTTTCACTGAGATCAATCAATGGGTACTGTTTGATTAACTTTCCTGCATTGTGATTTACGTTTTTGGTTCACATTCTGCTGCGGAACCATCACCTGTTGCTGTGCCATCGGAGCTTGTGGTGTCTGCATTTGCTGGGGAACATGAATCTGCTGTTGGGAAAATTGTACTTGGGAATCTGCATTGGACTGCTCCATTAGGTACATTCATATTTGGATTTCGGGGTCTTTGGACTTTCTGATTTTTCAATTTACTGTTGTCTATCATCTGCACAATGTCACCACCTTGCGCCAAATGATATATGTTACTATAGGGACACTCCAGCTTCCAATGTCCAACGTCAATGTATGCATGACAAGGCAGCATTTTCTTCATGTTCTGCACATCAGACACATTCACATTCTGATCTACTCTAACTCAACAACCTCTCCCTCTGAACTGAGGCACCATTTTGCCTTCTTTTGCATCCCTTGCATTCTTGCGATCTCTGCATTTCTGCTGCCTGGGCAGATTTGATCTGCATCCCCATTACCTTTTCCTTCAAATTTTTCTTGTTCATGTCAATTTCATCACTACAGTATTTTGTGTACTGCAGCACTTCTTCACTTGGCTTTCCTTGCCAGCAATTCAAATGGCTCAGTCATATTGCTAATTTCAGGCTTCAGTCCTTGACTGAATCTAAACACAAAGTTAATCATGTTTCTCGGCTGAATAATTTCTGAACCACTGTATTGTTTGAATGCTTTCATCAGTCTCTAGTAATATGCATGAACAGATTCCTTTGCTTCCCGAGATATCCTGTCAATTCTTTGCCAATCAATATCTCTAGGAGAAACTCTACTTTTCAGAAATTCAGTCACCTTGTAATAATCCTTCATCACCTTTTCAGATGGAGCACCTGTTACTGGATCTCTTGGCTGCTCAGATGTTGGCCAATCAACACTCCTCTTACAATTGACGCACAAATCTGCTGGAACCACAATCTCAAATAAAGTATTTGAATCTTCCCACAGGCACTTCACAAGCTTGACAAACCTCTCAGTTTGCTGATACCACTTCAATGGTTTCTTCCTCAACGTTGGGCAATCATATGTAAATGACAGTATGTTACTCCTACTCCAAGGGACTAGTATCTTTTCTGCTTTCCTCATTCTTCTTTCAAATTTCTGAGCCTCTTTTTGTCTCACAACTAGTTCCTTAATGGCAAATGCTTCAAATTGTGTAGGTCTAGGAAGGGGCTTTGATTCGTACATTACCCTTCTCAGATTCTCTAAAATTCTCAACTTAAAAGTTCCATACCTAGGAAAAGCTAGGGTGCCTTCCCTCTCAGTTCATTTGCACCACTGATTTACCCAAAGACATGCTGAAACTCCTCTCTCTTCCATTACCTCAAATGCTGGTATACCCCCAGTGGAGTAATCTCACCCTCTCTAACTGGTATAAAGACACCTCCTCTTAATGCACTCATTAAAGTTTTGAAAAACTTCATTTTTACACAAAATTAATTCACAAACACAAAATCTATGAAACCAGGAAGTCATTTTCCCACAATCCCTTTCATGAGTTGTTCTCGATCTATAGCAGCACAGTCTTCTCCACCAATCTGTGTGCATCTTTTCTCACCAACCGACCTATCTCAGTGCAGACCAAAGGATATCACACTCACTCCATTCAGCAGCTGCGACTCACTTCAGAGCAGTCTCATACACCTCTCACACAAAACCTAAATACAGAATATTCCGAGCACAAAACCCCAAAACCTGTCTGCTCAAACACTGGAAGCTTCACTGTAAGCTTTATGGAAATTTCAACTATGTCGCACAAATGCAAGTAAGATTTGATCCGCAATCCACACTCTGATTAGTACGGATCCTCCATGTGCACCCAGGATTTACCTACTAGCAACCAACAATACACACACTGAAAGGAAAATCTATTGGTACTGTTGACAGCACTCAATAAACTAACACCTTTACCTGCAGACAGTAAATTACCCAAGTGTCTCCCTAGACTTGTACATACGTCTGAGTCTTAGTCCACACAAGACCCATTAACAACAACAGGATGAGCAATTTGTTAGTACAAAGCACCACATTTACTTTGAGTACACCAACTCCCCTACTGTTACACTTCTGGAGTACGCAAACTCCTTATTCAACTACCTTGGAGTATGCAAACTCCCTACTTCACTCATACATCACACTTCACCTTCAATTTGCCGAAGGATTGCAAGTGCAAACCCTACTTAAAACACATTCTGTACACTTGTAGTACAACGCTGAGATTTCATCAACCCTTACACAATACCACAAACAACTTACAAAATGTGAAAATTCTAACGCTACTCTTCACCAGACAAAGCCATTCCTAACTATACTCCTCATAAAGACAAAACTATTAACTCTACTACCAAACTGTTGGAGGGTTCCACAGGTGAGATATAATTGTAAATACTCACCCTCGGAGATCTACAGAATCCTTAGACTTGATGACAAAGTCAGCAGATAGGATCAAACAACCACAAATCAATAACATGAAACCCAATAAACAATATTAAACAGCATGAATAATTCAACACTAAATCAAAACTCCAAACTGAATAAAGTTTCAAAGTATTATTAAAATCCCCAAATCAATGTCACATAAATGGTGCGCAAAACTAAATTAGAAACATACATAAAGATCATAGGCTGACCAAAGAGTCTGTAAAGATTGTGGTGGTCAATATGACATTGGTGGTGACAGTTAAAGTGGTGGTAATACCTCCTACAGGCTGGTGATAATTACCGCCAATTTAAGACCATGTTGGAGATAGCTCCCCTAGACAGCCAATGTACCACACAATCTGCCAAGGCGTTAACACCGCTCACCACTGCAGGAGCCATCAACAGCCAGTCGGAAGACAAGGTACCGCCCACCATATCATGACACAGCAAACCGTCACGATTTCTGGGGTGGTGCCAATGCCATGAAACGCCTGGCGGAAACACAACACAGAAGACCAAAGACTCCCCATCAGAGACACAGAGAAGATCAACGCCGCCATGGAACCAGAACTGCAAGTCTTCCTGATGCTTTTTCTATGCCATGCTCCACCTGGAACACCAAAGTCGATGATGACGGTGAGTACAGCTGCCTAGCACACAAGGGAGGGAGGAAAAGGAGAGTGACACACACACGCACAACACTCACCATACACACAACCAGCTACAGATGAAAAACAATGTCATAGGACACACCTCATAATGATGCAAGGACAATAGTAAGGCAGAATTGAAAATGTACTTGCATGCCAAAAACCACCATAAGTAACGAAGTGACAAAAAATATACATGAACAATTGTCCAGAAATGGCGAATGGCCAGTCCAAAGTTCAAAAGGCCCACATGGCCACAGGGCACCATCCAAGCCCCAACTTGATCCTGACATTTTCCACACCAAACTATGCAGGGGCAACATGTTGGAAGTGGGCAGGCACATCAGGAGGAAGGGAGGTGGGGGGGCACCTCAGCTGAAGTGGGGAACTTGCCCACTGGTTCTGGAGGGGGATCCATGCCAATTTTCCAATGCTGGGGTGTGCAAGGTCACAGTGTCTGAGGTGGGAAACTTGCCCACTGCTTCTGGAGGGGGCTCCATGCCCATTTCCCAATGATGGAGAGTGAAAGGTTACAGTCTCTGATGTGGGGAACTCGCCCACTGCTTCTGGAGGGGGTTCCATGCCCATTTCCCAATGCTGGGGAGTGCAAGGTCACAGTCTCTGAGGATGGAACTCGCCCACTGCTTTCGGAGAGGGCTCCTTGTATAAAAGTCCCTGGAGGGTGGCCAACATGCCCTCTGCTGAAGGTGAGTGTTGCATTGTCTCTGCTGGGGGAGGTGTCCTCTGGGCATCCTCTGCTGGAGGTGAGGGCTGCATTGTCTCTGCTGGGGAAGGTGTCCTCTAGGTAGCCTCTGCTGGAGATGAGGGCTACATTGTCTCTGCTGGGGAAGGTGTCTCTTGAGCAGCCTCTGCTGGAGGAGAGGGCTGCTGTGCCTCTGCTGGGGGAGGTGTCCCCTGGCCAGCATCTGCTGGAGGTGAGGGCTGCTGTGTCTCTGCTGGGGGAGGTGTCCCCTGGGCAGCCTCTGCTGGAGGTGAGGACAACATTGTCTCTGCTGGGGGAGGTGTCACCTGGGCAGCCTCTGCTGGAGGTGAGGGCTGCTGTGTCACAGCTGGAGATGTGGGCTTCCTGCCTTTCATTGGTGGTTGAGTGAGAACTGCTCCTGTCATTGGTGGTTGAGTGGGAACCTCTCTTGTCATTGGTGGTTGAGTGGAAACTGGGGAACCTCTCTTGTCATTGGTGGTTGAGTGGAAACTGCTCCTGTCATTGGTGATTGAGTGGGAATGTTTCCCTTCCTGCCTGGTGGAGAGCGATCCTTCAATTTCCTGCCTGGTGGAGTGGGATCCTTCCCTTTCCTGACTGGTGGAGTGGGATCCTTCCCTTTCCTGGCTGGTGGAGTGGATCCTTCACTTTCTTGCCTCCACGACTAGGAGGTGCCTCTATTGTCCCCATGGACTGTTTGCCTGAGATGCTGGACATGGTTGTTGGGACCCTGCTCTTACGGGCAGGATGGGGGTTCAGGGGGAGGAAAGAGGTCAACTTGGGCAAGGAAAAGCTTCTTAGGGACGGTGGAGTGGGATGAGGGAGGAGGGATGGGACTGGAGGTTGAGGGAGTGCTTGTTGGAGGTGTATGTCTGCTGGACTTGAGTGCAGGTGAATGGGCAGTGTGCTGATGTGAGGTGGATGCTTGTTGGGTTTCTGAGTGCGTGCAATTGTGTCCCTTAGGAGGGGGGACAGAAAAGGTGGGTGAGGACACAGGGGACACGTGGATGGATTCTGTAGAGGTGTCTGCTAGTGTGGTGTGTGTGCTGCTTGGTGTGGTGATGGTGGTGCTTACTCTTGAAGCAGTGCCTGCAGGTGTGACTGTGGATGCGACTCTGAGGGAGAAGGAGGGGGAGACAGTGGAGGCAGTGGATGTTGTTGTGTGTGCAACTGTCTGTTGTTTGTGTGAGTGCTTGTGGCCTGAAGTGTGCTGCCTGTGTTTGACTGTGCTACTCTTGTGTGATGTTTTGTGTGCATGCTTGTCTGTATGTGTGCATGGGATGGGTTGGGGGTGAGGACTGCGAAGTGGTAGTTGGAGAGGGGATGGTAGAACAGGGACAGTGGCTGCCATCAGATAGGAGGCTAGAGCCTGAAACCATCTCTGTTGGGCCGCCAATCCACCGTGGATACCCTACAGGAATGCATTGAATTGCTGCATCCAGGTTGCCAGCCCCTGGATGGCATTCACCATGGTTGTCTGCCCTACAGAGATGGTTCTCAGGAGGTCAATAGCCTCCTCACTCAGGGCAGCAGGATTCACTGGGGCAGGGCCTGAGGTGGCTGGGGTGAAGGGGATGCATGGGCAACTCGGTGAGAGGCAACTGGGAGGGTGTTGCTGGAACGGGGTGACAGCTGTACCTGGAGCTGGGGTGGTCCCAGAGGTGGCTGCCACCACCAGGGAGCTCCCATCGGAGGAGGAATCAGAGTCAGTGTTGTCACCTTCTGTCTCTGCAGTGGTGCTCCCCTTGCCCTTCGTCCCACTGGTTCCCTCAGCGTCGGTGTACTCTGCCTCCTGGGTTCTGTGGGATGTAGCTCCCTCTGTCACCCGTGCCCCTGCTCCTCCACCAGATGATGCTAATGCACACATGGACAGGATGACAGAATAAAAAAGGGGGCGAGGGAGAGAAAGGGAACACTGAGTCAATTACAGCACCAACACCACAGTTGGCATACACATTACCATCACACAGGATTCAGGATTGAGCACTATGCTCCACACTGGCAATCAATTGGCTAGGTGCCACAGCAAGATGAGGTCCAAATACCGCCAACTGTAGCCCTCTTGGGACCCACTAAGTCCTGTCTGACATGGAATTCAACCTAGCTAGGTTACCTGAATTTGCCATGCACCGATTAGCCATGAGCAGGGTCACGCTGCAATGTCTGACCTGGCATTAAGGGGCACCCACTAACTCACACTCGTCACCTGGATCCCATGCCACCAACCCAATGACTGTAGGTACGTCCACTGTACTCACCCCCTTGTGGCTGCTTTGATGCCCTCAAGCACCCATCCAGATCTGGGTAGGCCACTGCCAGTATGCTGGACAACAGGGGGGTCAGGTTCTGACGGGCCCCCTTTCCTCGTTGGGAAGCCATCCACCAGCTGGGACTCCGGGGTCTTCTGTGCCCAGCGTCTCAGGTCGGTCCTCCCACCTTTTCCTACAATGGGTGCTCCGCCTGCTGTAGACCCCAGGGTCTGCATGTCTTTGGTGATGGCATGACACAATCCCTTTCTCTGATGGCCTCTGACCTGCAGAGGTAATACAGACGGGAGGACACTATTACATATATAATCCAGCCTGTCACACATATGGCCCACAAATCCCATTTCTATCTCCATTGGCAAACACATCACCTGGCGCCCACCATGTACACCGCCAACAGAGATACCCCCCCCCAAATTGCACGATGCTTGCACACACATCTCCATGCAACCTTGGCACATGCATCGTGCCCAAGGTGTACTCACCTGTTGGTCTGGAGGTCCATACAGCCGTCCATACTGAGGTAGGACCCAACTCCTCAGAAGTGAAGGCAGGGGCCCTTTCCCCGTCACACGGGCCATGGTAGGTTCCAGACACAGGTCACAGCAGCACACGCAGTGTAGGTGTTGCCCTGTAGAGCGTCAAGAATCAAGTGAGGATTTAGATAGAAAATGGTGGTCACATCCGCGGCGGTGTACACCGTCACCGCTGCCACTGATCCCCATTTGCCACTGTATTCCATAGAGCTCCATATAAGCCAATGAGAAATTGCACGGTGGGGCAAGACAGCCTTCCGCCATGATGCCCAGCGTCGGCGGAGTCACCTCACTTCCACCTGTCCCAAGATACAGGTCAGGTGGTCGCCATTTAATGGTGGTGAACAACATTCAGATAATCCATAACTGCGTCATTGCTAAAGGTTGCACGTACATTGCCATTCCCATTGTCCTTGACACTGTCCCATTGACATTAAGGGGGTTCTTATTTTCCGGTGGTGGTCTTGGTCTTGGCAAGTGTCTCTGGCTTCTGTCTGGGTCACAGGGAACATTTGGGGGGTGGTTCACATTCTGCAGGGGGTGCTGGGGGCCTGTGGGTCCTGTAGAAGAACCTCCTGCCCACTAGCTGCAGTGGAAGTGGAGGCCTGGTCAGTAGGCTTGCAAGTGGTAGGGGCCCGCTGGCGTGCTGTCCATTCCCTCATGATGTTGGCCATGTCTGCCAGCACCCCTGCTATGGAGATCATGGTGGTTTGTGAGGGCCTGCAAATCCTCCCTGATCTCCTGATGGTGTCCCTCCTGCAGCTGCTTGTTCTCCTGCATGTTGGTAAGGATCTGGCCCATCGTGTCCTGGGTTTGTTGGTATGCCCCCATGACATTGGTGAGTGCCTCCTGGATAGTCGGTTCCCTGGGCCTGTCCTCCCTCTGGCACACAGCGGTCCTCCCAGTGTCCCTGTTCCCCTGTGCCTCTCTCCCCTGAATGGTGTGCCCACTGCCACTGGCCCCAGGTCCCTGATTGTCATGGGGTAAGGTGTGGACTGAGGTCCCTGTACAGGTGGGCACACTGCTGGCTGACGTGTCCTGGGGACAGAGGTGTGGGGACATTGGGTGGGTGCTGTGGTTTTGGATACTGATGGGGGAGGCCCTGTGATTGACTGTGAGTGGGCTGGGGTGGCCAACTGACCAGTGGTCCCTGATGGGCCAGGTACTTCATCCAGATCCAGAAGTCCAGAGTTACTGTCATCACTGGGGGCATCTTCTGTTGGGGGGACTGATTAGACGTAGAACCTCCCTTTCACTGAGATTGGCTGGGGCACCTGTGGGAATGAAAGTGATGTATTATGCTGCATGTCTGTGACAAATTGTACATCCCTAGCTCCCTCTCTATTGTTGCTGTTGACCTGCCATCTTTGTTTGTGTATGGTGATGTATTGTGGGATTGTTAGTTCTCCATGCTGTGCATGCTTTTGTGATGGGTGTACATGCAGGGCTGGAAGGGCTGTCTTTGCATTGGTATAGCATGCAGGGCTAGGCATTGGGGTTAGTCAGTGTGTGAGTAATGTGGTGGGGTGTGGGAAGTGGGGTGCTTGACGGATGTATTGGTGTTTGTGGTGTGTGTGTCTATTTGTCTCAGTGGTCTTGGTTTCAGTCTGGTGGCAATAATTGGTGTTCATAAAGGGTTGTGGGTTATGTGGGTGTGTCTTTATAGTGCTATGGGTGGGTAGGTGTGGTGTGTGTATCAGTGTGATTTCAGTTTTGGTCAATGTAGTGTTGTTTTGTATTTGGGTGTCCATTCTGAGTGTGCCGGTGTGTACCGCCAATTGTTTACTGCCATTGACTGTCTGCCATGTTGATTCGTGAGTCATAATGTGGTGGGTGTTGTATTGTTGGCATAACGGTATGGGCGTTGGTACCGACACTTTTACACTGACCTTTGGGTTGTGGCAATATTCTATTGGATTGGTGCGTATGTGTCATAATATGGCAAATGGATATCCGCCACCGCGGGCGTATGTTGGCGGCCGTCACTATGGCGGTAAGCAGGATTTACCACCAATGTCTTGATGAGGGCCTAAATCTACTACACCTCAATACAGTGCTACACTCCAAAAGAATTATGTAGATTAATAATAACACAATATGCACATTATTGTCAGGCGTCAATGCAGATGATGATGACATCAGACATCAGTAAAACATCAAAATACAGTTTTAGCAATACAGTTTCAGATTTCAGTTTCAGAGCTGGGCCATTCCTAACACTAACTAGAAATTAGACTTGCATGTGTGGGAACGGGCTAGCACATGCGGGCAAAAGCAAAAATAAAAGAAGGCAAAATTATTTGGAAAACATCTACCTAGGTCAACTAACTATAAAATTATGCTTGTGTAAGTTACTAACTGAAAAATTGAAAAAAGAAAACCACATTTAGTTATACGCCTCCTCATGGGACAGCATACAGTGTTAATTCATCCAGTAGAATGTTCACCATCGTCTGGCGTTGGTTGGCAGCAGCATCAGGATAGTGCAGAACATGAACTGCCCATAGGACAGATCAGTAGTTCAGAATTAGTTGGGCTCATTCTTACCGAACCACATAACAGAATAGGGCAGCAAAGAATATGATGAGAAAATTCATTAGAAAAGTCAGAGCAGAATAGGAATGTGGGAGAGCAGAGTTAAGACAGAGTTCTGGACAGCTTCAAGACAAGAGTGGACTGACTTCAAGAAAGCTCAGAGGGGATCTGCCGCCAATTCCAAAGTCCTTCACTAATTAACATATCCAAAATCCATTCAATTGGTCCATTTGATGGGCATACACTGGGTGTTGATTTCAGCATCCATTCATTACAGATAGCACCACCAATTTTGTAACTTTTCGAAATGTTCTCAGGTAAAATTTGTTGTCATTTTCCTCTGATTACAAGGTTCCACCAAAATATTACATATTCTAATAACTTGCTACTAACAGTTTCTTTCCCATGGCACATAATAACCTAGGCTAATATTCTTTCACATAAGCTTCATGAATCTTCCTGTGGATCTCCACAGCTAGAACAAATATTGTTAGATTAGCTAAACTTGAAACATGCTCTTTTCCAGAGATACATTAGAAAATGTAATATCACGTTTGCTGCCTGGAGAAATGAATTCAGGTTGAAGAACAAAATGAACAGAAACCTTTCTATTGCTGCTTGGAGAAATTAACTCTCAGGACTAGTCATATTAAGAGAGCTTACTGCACATTAATACCTTAAATGTTTTAATAACCTATTGCAAACCTTAAATCCAAATCACAAATTCAAAGCAAATTATGTTTATTGAAACATCATTCGTGTTAACTCAAAGCAGTTTTTAAACTTGTACTTATTTTTCTTAAAACACATAACTCATAATGAAATTAATTTATTTATTCAAACTCCATTTTATTTCTACTGCTTTCTTACCTAAAAATATACTCTCAGGTTAATGTTTAATAATAATTCACTCAAAATAAATGCATAATGTTTTCTTGTCAAACATGGTGTCAAAATACGACTGGTAGGCACAAAAGACTCACTGAAATTCAAACGTGCACATTTTCATTTCTACATTTCTTTCAATTGTTAACATTTTAAATTGCAGATTTATTCATTGCCATATGCTACTTCTATGCCACTAATTAATTAATAAAACGTAAGCTCTCTCAGAAGTGTTATCTAAGTTATGGGGCAAGAACAAGCACATAATGAGGCATTATAGGAACATTCGCTGTCAGCACGATTTTACACATTTGACCTAGAGGAAATTGTTTATTGAAATGTGCAGATTATGCAGCACAGTATGAAGGGCAAATCCAATTTTGTGGAAAACCCCACCGCTATGCCAATCACATATTTCCCAGAATTTATTCATGAAAAGTAAACAGCAGCCAACAAACGTGAATTTTGGCTTCCTCTGCCATCAAATGAGACAAAGGCACTTATGCTATTTAGTGAAAGTTCCATTAGTGCTTGGTTATCAACGAAGCACTAGGGCCAGGTTCACAAAGGGACTTATGCTTAGCAAAGTTAAAAGTGCAGAGTCTCTGCACTGGGGGTGGGATCTCCACAGTTGAAGTGGAATGTCTGCACGGCACACTGCAGAGTGTGCTGTGTAGAGATTCTGCCCCAAGTGTGGAGATTTCGTAACTTTACTACACATAAACCCCTTTGTGAATCAGGCCCTAAATATCTTGTTCACTTCTTTTTTCAACTAAGCTTCATATTTGTCATTTTGTGTATGTGAAGTGTAAACAGTTATTGCTTATTGGACCTCACACAGCCAGCCAGAATGGTGGAGTGGGGCAAACTGGGGAAGAGGAAGGGGATTCACACTTTTTTTTATTGTATGGTCTACTTACCTGAAAACGATAAGAAGACTCTAGCTTTTAACTGGATTGGAGTCATGCAGAGGACTGATGACAATGATCTTTCAAATTATTGATAAGCAATCAGAGGTTTGTAAATTGTGAAACTTTGTGTAACTTAATTTATTCAAATTTCGTGGACATCTGACAAAACTTTAGCTAATGGTATGTCATTGGCAAACCATTTTTTAAACCATGATAAGGAGAAATCTGCCAAAATACATAAGCTCTTTGTCAGAAACCACGTGTTTCAGATTGAAACTCCTCACTCAGGCTTGGCTGATACTGCCACCTGGATGATTTTCCATACATGGGCTTTTTGGCTTTTTCACTACCCGCACAGTGTGTGCCCACTTATGGCAGACTTGTGGGAAAGTCAAAACATGCCAATTACTTTAGCCAAAATGTTTTATCATGGACAGGATAAAGTACCTACATGGTAACGCTATTTAGCAGCCTTTTTTGCTTTGAGGCTACAAACACCAGCAATGCAGCCCAATAAAAGCAAAGGAACACACTAAAATGTATGTTTTCCCTACAACACCATGAGTTGATGAGTCTCAAAGTGAAACTGTGAGACCCCATGTAGAAATCTTTGATAGAGAAACTCTCCTTAACCTCCACATAGTTCTAAAGGAGCAATAGCCCATCAAACGACTTGCAATAACCCTTCCTTACCAGAAGCCAATAAAAGCCAATAACAGAGTGGAGGTGGAGCATTCAACAACTGTAGAAGCTCCACTTTACCAAAAGGATTGACAGAAGCAAACCCACTCAAAACACTGTACATAGTAACAATTCAGGACATTAGACCAGAGGTGGCAGAATTATTATATAGGTCAGTGATGGAGAATACTGGAGGTAAATGGGACAGAACACTGACAACACATTTGTTATGTTACACTTATTTACAGTTCCGAACAAAGGTCCTCATTATGAGTCACAGTGGCATGGACCCCGGTCGACAGGGGCGGTCTGACTGCCAACATTATGACCATGGCAAGGGCATGGCCGTGCCGGCGGTCTTAATCCGTCAGGCGCTGCCCTCCGGATTACAACCCTTGTTTCCGGCAGCCTTTGTATGGCGGTCCGACTGCCATGCTAAGGCTGGCGAAAATGGGGTGACACAGGCCCCATGCTGGCCCCTGTACTGCCCATGCCAACAGCATGGGCAGTGCAGGGGCCCCGATGGACAGCCTCATCACGCTTTTCACTGCCCAAACTACAGGCAGTAAAAAGCGCAATGGGTGCTGTCACACCCGACGCACCTCAACATTGCAGCCGGCTCAATCATGAGCTGGTGTAAATGTTGTGGCCTGTTTACTACTGGGCCAGCGGGAAACTCATAATAGGGCCAATGTGTGGTAAACTGGAGTGGCGGTTTTCCAGCCAAAATTGTTTGTCAGGCGGCCTCCGTATCAAAAGTATGGAAGGCAGGATTAGAACCCAGATCTCCAAGTTCCAGTTACTACAACTTAGTCATTACACCACCTCTACTCCTTCGTGCCTCACCCCATTCTGCAAAATAAGGAAATATATAGGTTAGTTTCAGATTTTGGTAAGGTTTGTAGGCACAGATGCCTCATTAGGTGACATGCAAGGGATATTACTGGAGCAGATGTGCTGAGGGTTGCAGTACCTGGAGCTCTTACCAAAATAAGCGATTGGGGTCAAAGAAAAAGATGCACACAAAACGCCAGCAGTGCCATTTTTTAACAGAATTCAAAAGACATGAACAAGATGACAAAGTATTCTCGGATGTAAGTGAGGAAGACTGTGAATAGTTGGGGAACACAATTTCCAAAGCAAAATGGGAAGTCAAAACTGATACAGGGTGCTCTGAGAAGTATTGCTGGATCCTGCAGAGATGCCATCTTTGATTGTCTGAATCACCCTTGGACCCTCTTTAGTGTAAGCCTCTGGAAAAAACCTTGTCAGTGTGCAGCGCTGTGTCCTAGGGTGTAACCCACTATATGGGTTATGTTTGGCAAGCAAATCAGTGGCCATGTGTGTCAATAAAAGCTCTGCCACACGAGGCCCAGCAAACTGAAGAGTGGAGGCATGAGGCCAGGTCTAGCCTAGAAAGAAAGTCCTCAGAAGAACAGTGCAGGTCTTTCCAGCGGCAGATTCCTGGGAACGGTTGTGAGGGACAACTCATGGGTGTAAAGGTTTTGTGAAGGGTTAGAATGTCAATACTGTGCAGAACAGAACAAAAGGTAGAGTCACATTCACTATAGCTGCTGGCATAGGTCCAGGAAGCAGCTGCAGGAAGAAGGAGGAGGGAGGCAAATGAATGCACCAGGGGTGAAATTTTCACAAAGAAAATACATATTAGTTAGTGGGACCAGGAAGATAAAAAATGCATTTTAGGTAGTGGGACCAGGAAGATGAAAACTCCAGAAAGATGAAATTACTCCAAAGAACCTCAAAGAGGAAAACGAATGTCGTGATGATGAATGTAGAGAGAAAGAGCAATCTTCCAAGTATTTCCGGGGTTCCCGACCCAGCGAGGCCATTTTCGGAGCCTCGCTCCCTAGCGGTTACTGGCATTGCACTGCATCAGCTGTGTCTGTCTAATTGTTTAATTGGCACTTAATTGACAACAGCCTGGTCCTTAAATTCTTAGCCCTCGCTCACAGCATTACTCGAGCGGCTGGAATACAGACCATAGGTGCTCCCACCAGTTGTACCCTTTGGAGTGGTAAATTTTGAAACTCTCTTGCCCCCCACTGGGGCCCCCTTTGATTCTTTCACAATAGGATATTGTTTTTCTCCCTAGGAAGAGCGTTTTTCGATCATTGATCAGCCCCACAATAAGCATATTGATTCTCAATGCATCTGTATTGAATATTTATTGAATATTTATTTCCTGAATCCAGCATTACGCAAATAGTCTTATTTACTCCACTGATACTGGTTCCCTTGTTAACACTCATTACCTGCCATAACCTTCCTCTAGCTTCTCGCCTTTTTAGTTTTTTTGCTCTGTCTTCTCAACAGAGTGTGACTATAAGGGGCAGCCCCCCTCCGTTACCTTCCAGACCAGAGGCAATCCGCCTTGTCTCGCAGGGTAAGTCCATTTAGCTGGGCTCCCCTGCCTGTTGTTCTCCTGCACGTGTTTGCGTGTGACATTCACGGCATGTTTATGACACCCCTGTGTGCTGTGTGTTTTTGATTGAAGTGGCACCTTCGTTTCACCACTGTTTTTCTTATCTTCTTATTAGGCCTCCCCAAAACAAAATGTTCAGGTAGGCCTGACATTTATTTATTTAACTTGAATACTTTTCATGTTATCTAGCATGCTTTCATGCTCCTTGTCCTATAGGGATCCCCGACCCTGACGAATGCCCCAGACCTTCCAGTTCTTAGTGCGGGCAGAAACATGTTGGTCCCTTACTTTTAGACTCTGTGAGTCATCATTCTCAACAGAGTCCTTACCCTAGTTTTTATTCTTACCTACAAACACCTATATTAAATAATCTCCAAATGAAACAGGTGATTTTTAAGGTAATTTTATTCACCAATTCTTTATCTGGATCCCTTGTACTATCCGGCTAGATTTAATTTCAGGACTCCCTCTGTAGTTCTTTTAACAACAAGGTTGAGTCCGCCCAGGTAGTATCATCTTACCTGGGTGGGGCTAGGTGGTCAAATGATGAAGCATGACACTGTAATGTGTGTGAGACCACCTAGTCCATAAAGGGAACTCCCTCAAAAGACACAGACACTTCCTACACCTATCTCTACCTGGAAAATACACACCCAACTAGCGCTTCCTGAACAGGGCGTAATAGTCCAGTTCCTTCCAATTACACCCCACACCTTTAGAGTATTTACGATTCTCTAGCCAAAACGGGAGCATGTGTGGAGTTGAGCCACTCCCAACACTCTCGTTTTGTGTTTCAATACCCTTTTGAGGCCTCTGGCTTGTGCAGATGTAAGTGCCTCCAGCTCCCACAGTGTCCAAGGTGGAATCCACAAAATCATGGGAACAGTAGAGCGGATGTCCCACTAGCCATGTAGTGCCACAGAATACTGAAGACGGAGTGCTGCAGTCAAAAGAGGAACAGCAGAAGACAACTACTAACATTCTGTCAGGTGCATTCTCAGCACTTAAGAACATAATGGGGAAATGTGAAATACAACGTAGAAGTAACATTACATAACATGATCTGACACATAGTCAAAATAAAGATTATTAACCTGTTCCTAATGATGTGAAATGTGCACGTTAACTCCGGTAAGAGTGTGATCTGGAGTATGATTAAATAACATTTTTTGCAGCAATAATAAGCCACGAACCAAGACGTGAACAATATGGACTTCAATCAACATTGATGAACGCAGGTAGATCAGCTGTTATTTTTGAACACAGGGAAAGAGTTAAAAAATCTTCTAGTCCAAGACCGGCAGTTGCAAGTGTTAGTTCTTCAAATGTGTTTAAATGACTTTGTTACTTTTGTGTCTGTCCTGCCATTTTGTGCTTCTCATGCTTTTGGCACCTAACATTTTACAGCAGACGCTACCATTCTAATATCAAGGTGTCTCATGTAGATTTCTTGCTAAATCTTCGCTGATTTGCGAAACGAGTCACATTGTTGTTCAAGCGGGGTTACATTTTCTATGTGGTTTCCATTTTATTTTCTCCGCAAGACCAATTGTTTCCAATACACAAATAGTGGGCACTGTGTCAGGTCCTTGTGCACGACTGGATGGTTTTTTTGTTTGTCTCCTTGGCCTTCTCTCATTTGATGGCTTTGCTCCCTAGTCTTGAGTTTGTGCTGCCCATGATTGTTCTGATTGGCTTACTAGTACATTCCACTGTTGATTTTGCTTGCAATCAAGCAACTGTTTTTTCTTTGAGAGTTCCATGGCAGTGTAAAGGTTATTCTCTCTCTCTCTCTCTTTCTCTTTCTCTCTCTCTGTCTCTTTCTCTCTCTCTCTCTCTCTCTCTTTATCTCTCTCTCTCTCTCGCTCTCTCTCTCTCTTTCTCAGCCTGCTGTTTCCGTTGTCTGTTTGCCCCAAACACCTCCTGCTTCACTTTGTCTCCGCCCCTCATTCTTTGTGATGTTTTTCCCACCACCTAGTTATTTGTAAACCTGCTCATCCCCATACAGTTGATGATTTTTTAAATAGTTACCCCCTCACTGTACCCCACCCCTAATATTCTGTGGCTCCCAAGACGTCTTTGGTTGCCATCCCTACCAGTCTTACACTTAATACTGTTTTAACTTTTTTAACCCATCACCCTATGACGAGTGCCTATCTTTAAAAAGTTTTTTTAGCCATCTAAAGACTGCTTCCAATGAATATACTTGAACATGCAAGGAATGGATTTTTATTAGTTGAACAAGCCCTTTCAGTGGTGGCCACTAAAGGCGCACGCATTTGACTGATTTCTTTAAATATGACAAATTCCTGCATTCAAAGATGTGGAGCCTTGTTTGAATGGGTTTGTTCAAATAGTAGAAATGGATTCAACCATGGATACCACATATTCAATACCAACACATCCACGGCGGCCATCTTTAAATGAATTTCTAAAATTTGAACAAACTCATTCACAGATGGCCACAGGGAAGCACCTGCATCCTTAGTGGCTGTTTAACATAAAAGTAATTGGCAAAGTCAATAGAGTTCTCCGTCGAGACCTACTGGCTGTACTAATGCCTGTCTATAATGAGGCCCCTGCTGTCCCCCTAATACCTCCCTTCCTATCTCACATTGGGCTTGTGAGGATAGCTGCATTAGCAATTGCAGCAATATATCCAGCAAACAAGCAATTCATAGACAAATGTACTTTGCTGGAGTCAATGAGAAGTTCTGTTTGTGTATATGTGAGGACACCTGTACGATAAACAACTCATTGTAAGTCAGTGGAATAGTGTAAGGAGAGTTGGTGACTTACAATAAATAGAGAGAGTGCCCTGACGTATCAATTGCTTCTTCAGAGGCTGATGTGTATGGATTTTTCATGAGAGTTTCTTTCTTTGATTTTATACAGGAGAATGTCAGTGATGCTTCATTTGAGATCTATACCTATTTGGTCACGCATAGAAAATTATTCGAGGAGACCAGGAAAGGAATGTGACCCGTCACAGCTACCCGCATCTGATTGCAGCTCAGCGCATTTTCTATCTTAATGACAAGTGAGGGACAGTAACATAAGGCTCGTTGAGGCATCTGGCTAGTTTGTATATAATAAATAATGGTGGTATAAGTCAGCGAAGAAACAGACAGGCTCGGCCAGAGGGATTCAGTTCACACACACGGCCAGTATTGTGTTTCAGCTTCACTGTATTCACTTTCCACCTGTGGGAAGGATTTAGGTCAGCAAATCAGGATGCACCATCGGCCAAAAATGTAAGGTTTCTATGATACTACAAAATGGAGATGTGGTCCACAAAATATAATGCCTCCTTGCTGCAAATATTGGACGCCAGCTTGGATTTTTTGAACGGCTCTTTATGGCCGGAAGTACTGCTGATCGTAGAAGTGCTTCCTGCTAATTTCTCTGTGATGAGAAAACCTCACTGTAAAAAACCTAGCTAAGTAAACCTAGCTGTGTACAGTTACTGTAGGAAACCTTGCTAAATTTTTGAATGTTAAATGTATTGGCAATCTATGTATGGTGCACTGCTAAGCAGATCCCGACTGTCAAAAGTACTTTTTTTTGTGGTATTTCTAACGTTAAAGTGGGCAGAAAACTTGTGCTATTCAGCGGCTACTGTTGGACTTATTGCTGAAGGGCGGGCAAACGTACCATAATTTTACACCCAATACACTCTAAAATAATGTTTTGTGACAGATGCTTTGGGCCCATCACTGGATGGGCAAATTACACCAGCACTTAATGTTCAGCGCACTTGCACTTTACGTCTAGTGCATTTTAAAATGCAAGTCAGCCATACTTTTTCACCTTGATCTAGCCACAATACTTTTTGTATAAACTCTGTATTTGCACTATCCGAGATCCATTTGCTTGACCTGGGATCAGCGGTTTTTATGTGTTGAGCCACAATCTGGTCAAATGGCCAAAAAGTTACTGTCTTTTTAATGACTGTCGATTGCACTGTATAATTTTAATTGAGGAATTTTAAGAATTAACCGTGACCTCTTTAATGATATCATGTTTTCAAGTGCAGAATGTAGTATTATTAATTATTATGGCCGGTTTGGCTGAAAATAATAAAGTTGAATTGAATTGGAAATCTAGCTGTCTCAAATGGGAGAAATGTCACTGTGCAGAGCGTCTGAAGTAAATGAAGAAATGAGCAGAGCTGGGTGATAGTCGCACCTTGGGAAAAATGTTATACTGTGAACAAATGTTTACCTTCAACTTTAACTGGAAAACATGTTTTTGGACCTATTTGTTGCACCACGTTGTATGGTGTATATTTTTCTTTATTGCAGTAAATACCACTTTGCATACCTCGAGCACTACAACCTCCTAGAAGCTGGGCTTTGCGCTGACGACCAACTGTTGCATTTGTAAAACAGTTTCACTTCCTTATACAACTTGTTATTTGTATTTTAGTGACTTTTAAGAAGATTTCAATTAAAAAACAAAAAACTCTATGCTCTAAAGTGAGTTCTTGTGTTCCCAATAATGATCTAATTCTATCCAAGGGCTCAAACGTTTAACGAATTAATCCAGGTGTCCAATGGAAAATTGGAGGGAAAAATGACAAGAAGCCTGTCTACATAGTCTGCAAGGTTTGAGAAACAAGTTTCTGCTCTGGTGCAAAATGGACAGCACATCATAATGAACAAAGTTAGATGTAAACTACATTTTACTGATCGTTTTCTTGGTTGTCCCAGACCAGCCAAATCGTGCAAGAGCATTATTTGTATTTCAAGTATTCAGAAGAGCAGAGAGAGACATGAAGACAACAGATCCAAATGTTTCCTGATTCACAATGCCTTAAAATGAATCCTGCAAGAACACAGATGTATTAGTTTAATTATTTCCTTAACAGTAAATGCTGATGATTTATTGAACTCTAGCGAACAAAACAATATAAACATCTGCTACTGTTAGTGATGAGGTGTTAGCGATGACCCAGCGGTCAGATTTAAAGTATTATGTGCCTCCACAATTGCAGCCGACAGCATGGTAAATGGAAAACTGAAAACAGAGAAAAACTGTCCCTTCTTTTGTGCACATCTGAAGTCAGCAGAGACTTTCACTGGCAATTGGGTTCTACACTTATTGTATCACTACTTTAGCTGTTGTTCACTGGCATATTCATGTGCGAGAAAATTTTCTCATCCAAAATACTCACATATCATTTTCAGTGGTCATTTGCTCTCAAGTGGTCTCCAGTAAGCAAATGCGTAGCTCATGCACAATGCTCTAGTTTCATTTGAAATTGAGGGCCCCTTACAAGTGGGCGTGGAATACATCATTGGAAATCCTGCCTCTAGAATTACTGATATAGCGGATTTTGACAATTCTTGTGTGTGGGAATATAAAGAATTCCGTGTTGCACCCCTAGAAATGGGGGAGTACTGCAGAAATCTTTGTAGTTCTACTCCATTCACACTTTAAATACATATTTTTGATCATTTCCAACCTGAACATTTATAGCAGGGTTTTGCTGGTGAAAGGCCTTGAAGAGGGGCAATTGGTTTCACCACATTATTTGTAATTCCCAATTTGTCTGGTATCAGGCGTTATCAGCCTCTTCAACTCTGTCCCACTTGGAATAAGGGCCGCAGGGCCAGATGTAGGAAGTAAAATAATTGCGAGTCGGAAATAGCGACTCCTTGTGAATCACTATTTCCGACTCGCAAAACGAGCTGCATGAAAAAATTGCAATACCAAATTGCGATTCGGGGCGGAGTCGCACAGCAATTTGCAACCTCGCAATTTGCAAAATCGCTATTTACGAGGTCGCAAATTGCACAAGGGTGTGGTCCAGAGTCACAAATTGCAACTGGGTCGCAAATTGCCCTCAGGTGCAAAAAAAAGAATTAAAAACACGCTTCCTGGTTCTGAGTGATGACATCAGAACCAGGAAGTACCCCATGGAACAGGGAGGAGCCTACCCAGCACAAACAGCAGAGTCACACCCATCTGAGAGGAGCTACTACAACCATGGCATCTCAGGACAAGGAGACACCCAGTGCTGTTAGGAAAAGGAAACTGAAGTTTTCTGAAAAGGAGCTGGAGGTCCTAACAGAGGAGTGCTGCCTGCACCATGATGTCTTGTTTAGAAAGGCAGCAATGAGTGTCCCTGACACCCAACAGAAGAAAATCTGGCAGGACATCCTTACCAAGATAAATGCCATTGGAGTCAGCCATCGGACAATAGATGAGGTCTGCAAAAGGTGGTATGACCTCCGGTCCAGGACCAAGGAAAGGGTGGCCGAGCATATGAGGGAGATGCATGGCACTGGAGGAGGACCATCTACAGTACCACCCCCTACAGACATAGAGACCATGGTAGAGACCACTCTGGAGCCGGAGGCAGTAATCGGAATTGGAGACCTTGACAGTTCTGCTCCGGGAACATCCAAAAGTAAGTACCAAAATTAACTTATATACACCACTCTATGACCAAGCATAAAACCACAGTAGACATAAGCATGCATCCTCCAGATTTGCTCCATGCCTATGTTGCACCCTATAGAACAGTGCATAATGGGCAATGTAGTACAGTAGTCCAAATTTTGAGAAATATTTATTTTGAGACATCAAACATATGTGAGGCACTGACAGTGTATCCCCTGTGTCCCACAGGTTTCCGACAAGGACCCACCAATAACCCCACTGTGCAGGGAGATGAACCAGCCACACACAGAGCAGACGAGGCAGCCACAGAAACTGCTGGGGAGTGCATGACTACACCACCCGTCCAACATGCACCAGAGAACATGGATGAGACTGATCTGGGTCTTGAGGCAGGCAACCTGACACACGGGGCCACTGATGAGGGAGAGTCGGCCACATAGGTCAGCTGCCTCTGTGCGGAGACGGCAACTCCCAATGCAGTCAGCGATTGAGGAGGATGTCACCTACGAACAATTTTTGGGACTGGAGGCATCCTTACTGCAAAGTCACCGGCTGCAAAATAGACACATGCGGGTGATGAATAGGAACCTGAACAGACTGCAGCAGACACTCTCCCAGGGTTTTGCCAATATGGGCAACCAGTTTACTGCCATGAACACAAACATGGCAAACCTTACGAGCTCCATAAACAACTTGGTCAGGGAAATGGTGGCAGATAGGGCACATGCAAGGCGCAGAGAGCGCAACACTGTTTCCCGTTTGGACAGACTGAGTGTATCAAATGGGCGCCTTGCAACCACAACAACCTGCCTGTCAAGGCGCACAGTGAAGCTGCAGGTGGAACTTGGCCATTTTGCTGGTGATGTGGCAAGAGGACTAGGGCGCATCAGCAATGCAGTGGACCTGATAGAGACCAGCCAGGCAGCAAGGGGCATTGGTGATACCCCTCAGGATAGTGAGGAGATCTCCAGTGTCAGCAGTGTATCTGCCTCTGATGCTCGGATCCTGCGGAGTAGCAGTGCCCGGCAAGGATCAGGGGACCAACCTGGATTGGGCCATGGTGGCCGTAGTCGCAGGAGGCTGTGAGCTACCAATCTGTGTTTTGACTGAGGCACATGAACTTCATGTGTCAGACATTACTTTTTGCTTTCTTCGTGCAGTTGAGTTGACAATATTTTCTGCATTATATTCCTGAAATTAAAGGGATAATTTGTTGTACTACACAGGGGCTATGTGTGTCTTACATTAGTGAGTGTTGTCACGGTTGCCACGTACCTGCCAAAGTAGTGGGTTGCAATGTGGTTCCATCTCTGTCTGCCCTCCATTGGGATGCTTCCATCCCCAGGCTGTCGGTGTGGTAGCTCTTGCTCCTCATCCTCTGAATCTGTGTCGTCTGGAGTGAGATATAGCCAACGTCTGGTGGCAATGTTGTGGAGGATGGCACAAGTTGCAACGATCTTGCATGCAGTTTCTGGGGCATACTGGAGTGCCCCTCCACTTTTGTGTAGGAATCGGAAACGTGACTTCAACAAGCCGAACGTCTTCTCTATGGCAGCTCTGGTCAGCCAATGTCCTATGTTGTATCACCTCTCATTCTGATTGCCAGGTGTTAGGTATGGGGTGAGTATCCATGGTCTCAGGGCATATGCACAGTCACCTGTGTGACAAAAGAGCCAAAATTAGCAGGGCATCACAGGGTTACGCAGTGGCATGTATTCAAGGCATCAGAGTGTACTCGACAGTACCTAATAAATATCCTTTGCCAAACTCCCCACGTTCCAGGCGTTGGTGTATCCCACTGTGCCTGAATATGTATGCATCATGTGTACTCCCTGGATATTTAGCCACAATGTCAGTAATTACATTATGGGCATCACATACCACCTGGATGTTTAGTGAGTGGGTACATTTCCTTTGCGGGACACATATTCCAGATTTGCCCGTGGGCAAATTGGTATATGTGTCCCGTCCACACACCCTATTACATGGGGGAAGTTGTCAATTCTGTAGAAGTCCAACTTGGTGCTGTTAATTTCCGCCTCATTCCTGGGAGGGTTTATATATCTGGACATGTGTGCGAGTATGGCATCTAGGAAACGTCTGAAGAATCTTGAGAGGGCACTTTGGGATACCCCACCTGCCACTGCAATCACCTCCTGATAGCTACCCGAGGCCAAGCGGTGCAGTGAGCAGAGCACTTGCACATGTGTGGGGATGGAGCAGCCACGCATTGTCTGGCGTTCAAACTGAGGTTTCAGCAGTGCAATGATCTCTAGGATAACTGCGCTGCTCAGTCTGTATTTATCATAAATCTCATCCTCAGTTTGTTGAAATAGTGTCTGTCTGGTTCGGTATATCATCTCCTGTCTTTGCCTCCTCCTCCTCTGCTGGGCAGCCTGGACTCTCCTCCTCCATGCAATCACGTATAGTACAGCCATTTTGAGAATGCCAGATGCCTTCTGGGTCTCCTTTTATACTTTGGTTCTGGTTACCACCTGTTCGGAATCAGTGCTAATCTTGGTGTGCAAAACAGGCTTTTTGCGACTAGTCGCAATTTGCAACTGCCTTATGCATTTGGTTTGCGACTCGCAATTTGCGACTTCGTAATTGCGAGTCGCAAAATCAGGTCGCAATTTTTGTGAGTCGGTAATGGGTCGCATCACTATTTGGAACTCCGAAATGGCATTGGTACATTCCATTTTGTTTTTTGCGAGGTCGCAAATAGCGCTGTGACCCATTTGCAACTCGCAAAACTTTCGTACATCTGGCCCCAAGTCTCTCTTTCTCCTGTTCATTAATGCAGCTGCTATGTTGGCATTTTTCAGACTACTAGACTTCTCATTAGAAGAGTACCAGTATTAGGAGTGGGCAGCACCAGGCCACAGGTCTAAGGCATTCACAAATCCAAGATGCTTTATCCTTCTGGCATAAGGTGTCTTTGTCTTTGTGTCTGCCTCTCCTTTGAGTATGCAGTGAATTTTCAAAATGCTCCATTTTGACTTCAATTCTTTGCTACACAATAAATATTGTGGTAGTAACCCTTTGCCACAACCCACCACAACTTAAGTGTTGCTTGTCAACCATTGCTTAATTTGAATAGATGGCCCTTAAGTCCTTTGTTTTGCTCTCACATGGGCATCAGTCGTTTCAAGTGCCAGGTGTTCGTCCTTAGCAATGATGATTATGTTTCTTTTTTTTTTAAATCCTATAATTTACATTATTTTTGTCTTGAAAGTGCGGCTTCTCTCCTTTCACAGGATATGTTCTTTTGTCATGTTTTGATTTCAAATCTTCTCTTGCCATGCCTGACTAATTGGTTATTGGTCTGCATTTTAAGGTTGTAATCTGGTAGCTCAATCATAATAATTAGGAAAGGGCATCGTTTCTGTTATTGTCTTTGGTATTTCAGTTTTCATGCCTTGATTTGGTGACACTAACTTGGTATGAAACTGTTGGTTTGGCAATTTTGGATTTTTGTGCGTGGTACTAAAGCAATTACTCTTTAGTGACACATGCTACACCACCATCCTCAAAAGGATTCAGTTGTCCTGCACTCTGTCATGTCTAGAATGACAGTCGCTTTTTAAGTTTCTTGTGCATGCGCAATGGGACTTGCTGCCCGAAATTCAACATCCATACTGCCAATATCTGTGTCAATTGTGGCCAATGCCTGTGGTTGAATTAGGCAAACCAGGACCTTTAATTTATCTCTCAAATGTACTTGTCTACCAATATTTACTCTACTAATTCTTCCACCTGGTGCCAGGAGACTCTCTAAGAAAAAGGTGGGCTTCCTTTTCTCCCTCTACAGCTTTGGCTGTGGTCTAGGCTGAGCTACAACTGTTTGTGTTGCCAGGAATCTCTGCTTTATTTCTCTATTTGCTCTTTCACATTTTCACAGTGTATTTCTTAAACAAAAACGTCTCAGTTTTATCAGAGGTACTGCCCTCTATCAAGCAAAGGTACTTCTGGCATGCTCAAAACTGAGGCTGTTGCTTGTAAAGAAGAGTCTATGTATAGTATTGAAAAGTCTAGCACTTTCTTCTATTTCTCCTTTACAATGTAACTAAGAAGTTGCTTTCTCTTATTTCTTTGTATTATTAAAATTCAAACAAAGTGCCACTTATTGTGGGTGAGTTCCTCTACATACGTGTCCCGGCCAATTACACAAAGTGCCACTTATTGTATGAGAATATTCTGGCATGTCCAGACCAATTAAATTTTTTGAGGGGGCTGGTCTGCATCCTGGGTTTAAACATGACACGGTGTTTTGTTCTGAGCCCAATTACATGTTACATGTAATAGAAGAGTTTTAAATATCAAGAGCGATGGAATTCGATTATTAAGAGCTGCTAGTGTTCACCTTCAAGGCCAAACTTTTATGAAAAGCTATCTGAAAGGCGATGCAGAACTTTTATGTGGGGCTGTTCCCACCAATATCTGTTTTATTTCTTAAGCCATAATTATTATGATCAGGTCTGTGCATAATGTTATTACTCCAGAGATACATGCGAATTCACAAGCTTTCACAATATGCAAGTTTTTGTAAATAGCACCCTCGTGAGAGAACTGTTTCCACAGGATATGTCAAATGGTAACAGTAAAACCACATATGAGGACAGTTTCTCCTTAAATCATGCCAATATCTCACATGCCTTTTGTATACAAGCTATGTCCTTGCGTACAATGTTCATCCGAGATACTACCAAAGCACATGTTGACATATTTGCCACAATTTTACATAACCACATATAGTTTTCACAAAAATGATCCAGTTTCTCGCTTGCATTTTTCCGGATCTCTGAAAGCTTTTTTAAAATCTCAATGATCTGTGATGAGAGATATTTTCTTGCACTATTGTGTATTTATTTGGGAAAACAGTCCCCTGGATAATAATTAGTGATTTGTGCAGTTAATGTTTAGATTATTTTTTGGCAGAAGTTATGGAACTTTATGTGGCGAAGGTTGGAAAGAATAATCAAACGGAAATACATGTTCTTTTTTTCATTTCCGTAAGATATGTAACCTTGTGTGAAAATAATTGATATTTTGATAAAACCCTTTTCGTTTTCCCTGTGACTGTATGTCAATGTATAGAGGTCGAGAATATCGGCCCACAATAATATTGGTTACACAACTTCGCCTACCTCTACATCATATGGGATGTATATAATTACTGTTCTGAACACCACCTATACTTACCTTTAAAGGTAGCTATAGATGGTGTTAGTCATAGTAATTATATACGTACATGTGGATATTGAGATATTTTTGACGTTGTACGTATCACATGCAATATAATGGACCTCTACATTTCCTGTAAATTTCCTATTTAAAAGTGAATATTTAATGGACTGCCTCCTAATGGCGGAGCACTATCTACTCTGAAATGTATTTAGGAGAATTCCCCAACTAGGAAGGCGTGGTATCCAGTAAGGAAACCGTCATAATAAATTATCATTTCAGAAATAAAAATATATTTGTGGAAAGCCAATCTATATATAAGCTCTAACTCGAGCTGCATTTGTTCCCATAAAATAATGGCGAATGTAATGGAATTCTTGTGTACCGAAGATCTATTGTTAGACTACCTGAGAGGACTTCAGTAGGACAAGCAAATTCTAGGTTCCGAAAACTGCTGATTAATTGAAATAAAATGGCATCAAATCAATGGGTTCAGAGAAGATGCAACAAGCATAAGATTTTTACATATACTGAAAGAGGGCATATGGGGGTGTGGGCGCAGGGGATGCTCATAGGGCAATGAAGGAAGTGCAGGTTAGAACATTATGGCCCTTATTATGACATTGGGGGTAAATCCTGCTCACCGCCGTGGATAAGTCCGCCAACATACCGCCGCAGTGGTGAATATCCGTTGACCATGTTATGCCACACACACACACACCAATCCGATAGATTACCGCCACATACACAAATCCCCCAACCCAAAGGTCAGTGATAAAGTGGCGGTACCAACACCCATACCGTTACGCCAACAAAACAATGCCCACCACATTATGACCCACGTTCACCACGGCGGACATTCAATGGTGGTAAACCATTGGCGGAACATACGGCCAAGCTCAGAATGGACACCCACATACAAAACAACACCACATTGGCCAATATTAAAGACACACACCTGACACTCATACCCATAGCACACCCACACACCCACACCACTATAAAAACACCCCCACATTACCCACAACCTTTTACAAACAACAATTACTGCCAGGAGATTGACACAAACAGCACAGAGACAACTAAACAAACACACCACTTACACCCATACATCCCTCACTCACCCCACATCACACACCCCACCATATTACTCAACACACTCTCACCAACACACACCACACAACAACCATGTCCCCACAAAGACACCCCCGTTTCACTGATGAGGAGCTAAGGGGCGTCGTGGAGGAAATTGTCAGGGTAGACCCACAGCTGTTTGGAGCACAGGTACAGCAGATATCCATTGCAAGGAAGATGGAGCTATGGCAGAGAATCGTGGACAGAGTGAACACCGTGGGACAGCACCCAAGAACAAGGGACAACATCAGGAAGAGGTGGAATGACCTACGGGTGAAGGTACGTTCCATAGCAGCGAGGCACCAGCTCGCCATACAGAGGACTGGCGCTGGACCCCCACCTCCTCCCCCACAGCTCACAGCATGGGAGGAGCACGTCTTGGCAATACTGCATTCTGAGGGACTCACATGAGTAGCCAGAGGACTGGACACAGGTAAGTCAACAATTACCACTTATCACCTCCCATACCTGCATGCCATCTCGCACCCTCACCCTCACTCCCATCACTCCACTCTATCCCACATACTGCACCTATGCATACGACTAACCCCAATGCCAAACCCTGCATGCTATACCAATGCATGGACAGCCCTCCCAGCCCTGCATGGACACCCATCACCAAAGCATGCACAGCATAGGGGAACTAACAATCACACAATACATCACCATACACAAGCAAAAGGTGGCAGGGCAACACCAACGATAGAGGGGAAGCCAGGGACCTACAATATGTCACAGACATGAAACATAATACATCACTTACATCCCCAACGGTACCCTAGCCAATGTCAGCGGAGAGGAGGTGCCATGACTATCCAGTCCCCCAACAGAAGATGCCCCCAGTGATGACAGTAACTCTGGACTTCAGGATCTGGATGACCTACCTGGCCCATCAGGGACCACTGGACAGCCGGTCCCCCAAGCCCACTCACAGCCCACCACAGAGCCTCCCCCATCAGGATCCAACACCACAGCACCCACCCAGCGTACCCACACCTCTGTCCACAGCAGTGTGCCCACCTGTACAGGGACCCCAGGCCACACAAGACAGTCAGGGACCTGGGGGCAGTGGCACACCGTTCAGGGGACAGAGGCAAAGGCCAACAGGGACACTGGGAGGCCTGCTGGGCATCAGGGGGAGGACAGGACCAGGGAACCGACTCTCCAGGAGGCACTCTCTGAGATCCTGGAGGCCTACCAACATTCCCAGGGCACGATGGGCCAGATCCTTGACTAGGTGCAGGAGAACAGGTGGCTGCAGGAGGGACAATATCAGGGGATCAGGGAGGACTTGCAGGCCATTAACTCCACCCTGATCTCCATAGCAGGGGTGCTGGCAGACATGGCCAGCATCATGAGGGAGGCAACAGCACACCAGTGGGCCCCTACCACTAGCCTGTTCATTGACCAGCCCTCCACTGCTGCTGTAGCTAGTGGGCAGGAGGCCCCGCCACAGGACCCACAGGCCACCAGCACCCCTCCCCCTGCAGAAGGTGAACTACCAGGCAAAATGTCCCTGTGAACCAGACAGAAGCCAGAGACACTTGCCAAGACCAAGACCACAGCCAGGAAATGAGACTCCCCTGACTGTCCCACTTATGTCGCACTCAGTCACCTTGTCCACTTTGAACTGCCTTTGCTCCACTTCCTATGGCCCCTTGGACACTGCATCTGTGCCACAAACAGACTGGAACAATACCCTGGACTTTCCTCCATCATCACCCTTTTCCATTCCACTTCCCCCTCAATTTCTTAGCACTACAATAAACACCCTTGAACACAACTTGACTACTAGTGTTTTATGTTATGAAAATGTGCATTTATGGAAACAGTCACATCTAGTGCAAATGAACTGTACACTGTGAGACCATACAAATATTGACCTGTAGCTGGCTGTAGTCAGAACATCAGTACACAGTTGTTATATCACCAACATCTGTTAAATGACAAACCATAGGTGACAGTAAGTTGAGATGTGAAGGATGCTAATGCCATCATTCTACAGCCACACAGAATACACCAATAGCCATAGGAATGTGCAGTTGCACTGTCTCACCTGTGTGTCATTGGAAGTACCGATGGATAACTGATGTTCTGCTGTCCTCATCCTCATCCTCTGCCTCGTCATCCCCACTTTCCTCAGGGCCTACTGCTGCCACAGGGGCATCTCCAGTCTCCTCCTCCTGCAGAAAAGCTACAGGGCCAGGTTGTGCAACATGCAGCATGCCACTACTATCTGGAAGACCTTCTCGGGTGAGTAGCACAGGGATCCATCTGTCAGATGGAGACACCTGAACCTGGCCTTCAGGAGGCCGAAGGTCCTCTCGATGATCCGTCTGGTTTCCCATGTGCCTCATTATAATGTTTCTCAGCCCCTGTCCTGGCATTCCTCACAGGGGTCAGCAGCTACGATAGGTTTGGGTAGCCAGAGTCACCTACAAGTATTGAGGGACCACATTTAGCCTCGCACAATCCTTCGGGGTTGACAAAAGAAGGGATACACTAACACACAGTGGGTGGGGACCAAGGCTCACCTATTAGCCACACACTGTGCCTCTGTAGTTGGGCCATCACATTTGGGATGCTGCTATTCTTCAGAACAAAGTCATCATGTACCGACCCAAGATACTTAGCATTGACGTGGGAGATGTACTGGTCCGCCAAGCACACCATCTACACATCCAGTGAGTGGAAACTCTTACGATTCCTGAACACCTGTTCATTCTGGTGGGGAGGGACAAACACAATATGTGTCTTGTCAATCGCCCCAATGATATTGGTGATATGCCCCATTGCATAGAATCCAGCCTTCACATTGGCCAAATCTTCCACCTGGGGGAAAGAAATGTAGCTGCATATGCGTCTCACCAGGGCAGACAAGACTCTTGCAAGCACGATTGAGAACATTTGCTGTGACATTTCTGTTGCCAAGCCCACTGTCACTTGGAAAGAACCAGTTGCCAAGAAATGGGTGACAGATAGATGAGATCAGGTCTGGCTCCAATTAGGTACACAGCTCTGTGATTGTGGCCCTGTCCAGTCCACAGGTGAGGATAATGTGCCTGTCCTCCAGTGTAGCACAAGGGGTCTGTACACAGGGGTATGTCTCCACCTCCTATTCATCCACAGTGGTAGGTATCTAAGGGACACAAGAGTGTGTAGGCTGTTACAATTGGAACAATGGAACCACAACGTCTGTATACTTGGTGCACTCATGTAATGGGACAGTGTTAATGGCGAGTGATGTGCCAATCTAATCTGTGACGCAGTTAATGTCGATATGACTGTTCCCCCCCCCGAAATGGCGACCGCCTGTCCTGTATGTAGGGACAGATGGAAGTGAGGTTACTCCGTTGACATTGGGCGTCTTGGAGGAAGGCGGTCTTGCACCGCCATGCAATTCCTCATTGGATAACATGGGGCTCTATGGAGTACAGTGGCCAATGGGGATCTACGCCGGCAGTGACGGTGTACACCGCCATGGACGTGACTGCAATTTTCTATCTGATTCCTCACTTGTTTCCTGACCTTCAACAGGAGAAGACCTACACTCTGTGTGCCGCTGTGACCTGTGTCTGGAACCCACCATGGGCCGTGTGACTGGGGAAAGGGCCCCGCCTTCACTTCAGAGGAGTTGGAGCGACTGGTGGATAGGGTCCTACCCCAGTACAGACTGCTGTATAGGCCTCCAGACCAACAGACACATTGTGCACGATGCATGTGGGAAGTGTGCATGGAGATGTGTGTGCAAGCATTGTGTCATGGGGGGCAGGGGTGAATGTCATGTGGTGGTGTACATGGTGTGCTGGGCGATGTGTGTGCCAATGGTGATGGAAACGGGTATGGTGGGACATTTGTGTGACAGGCTGGACTGTTTGTTTAATGGTATTCTCCTGTCTGTATTGTCTCTGCAGGTCAGCACCCATCAAAAAAAGGGATTATGGTGTGCCATTGCCAAGGACGTGCGTACCCTGAGGGTCTTTGGCAGGCGGAGCGCCCATTGTTAGAAACAATGTGAGGACCTGAGACGCTGGGCATGGAAGACTGCAGAGGCCCAGCTGGGGATGACTCAAAATGAGGAAAGGGTGACCGTCGTAACCTCACACCTGATGGCCCGCATACTGGCGGTGTCCTACTCTGAGCTGGATGGGCTTTTGAGGGAATCACAGCAGCCACAAGGGTGTGAGTACAGTGGGTATCATTCCAAAATTTGGCAGGTGGGGTGGGATCTGGATGGTGGATGTGAGTTAGTGGGTGCCCCTAATGACAGGCCAGACATTGCAGTGTTGGTCAACTGTAGGGTAATGGGTGTATATCAAATGCAGGTAACCTAGTTGTTAGCATTCCATTTCAGCCAGGGCTTCGTGGGTACCAGGAGGGGTGAAGTTGGCAGTGTGTGGCACTCATCTTGCCTTAGCATCTAGCCATATGACTGGCAGTGCAATGCTTAGTGCTTAAGCCTGTTCCCTGTGTGTGACGGTGCTGTGTATGTCAACTGTGGGGTTGGTGCAGTCATTGACCCAGTGTTTCCTTTCTCTGTCTCTCCCCCTCTTTTTTGTTCTGTCATCCTGTCCTTGTGTGCATTAACATCATCTGGCAGAGGAACAGGGGCACCAGCAACAGAGGGAGCTGCATCCCAGAGGACCCAGGAGGCAGAGTCTACCGACGCCGAGGGAACCAGTGGGACGGAGGGCTAAGGGAGTACCACGGCGGAGACAGGAGGTGACAACACCGACTCTGATACCTCCTCCGATGGAAACTCCCTGATAGTGGCAGACACCCCTTTGATCACCCCAGCTTAAGGTACAGCTGCCACCCTCATACCAGCACCACCCTCCCAGTAGCCCCTCAGTGACTTGCCAGTGCCCGCTCACCCAGGAGGGTGGCCATCACCTTTGCCCCAGGCACCTCAGGCCCTGCCCCAGTCAGCCCTGCTGCCCTAAGTGAGGAGGCTATTGACCTCCTGAGATCCATCTCAGTAGGGCAATCAAACATTGTGAATGCCATCCAGGGGCTGGCATCCCAGATGCAGCAATTCAATGCATTCCTGGAGGGCATTCACTGTAGATTGGTGGCCCAACAGAGATTGATTCAGGCTCTGGCTTCCTCTCTGATGGAAGCCATTGTCTCTGTTTCTGCCGTCCCCCCTCCAACTACCACTACCCAGTCCCAGTCTCCTCAATCCCAACCCATCCCATGCACACATACTGACGAGCATGCACACAAGACAACACACAAGAGTGGCACAGGCAAACACAAGCACCACACTTCATCCCACAAGCACTCACACAAACACCAGACAGTTGCAGACACAACAACATCCATTGCCTCCACTGTCTCCCCCTCCTCCTCCTCCTCCTCCACCTTCCTCCCAGTCACGTCCACACTCACACCTGCATGAACTACATCGACATCCAGCACAGCATCACCACACCAAAGAGCACACACACCTCACTAGCAGACACCTCCACAACATCCATGCATCAATCTCACATCAGCATACTGCCAAGGCACCTGCACCCAAATCCTAGCAGACATACACCTCCTACAACCACTCCCTCAACCTCCACTCCCATCCTTCCTCCCTCCTCCTGCAGCACCGTCCAGTTTCCTTGCCCAACTTGACCTCTTCCCTCCCTCTCCCCCCTGTCCTGCCCATAAGAGCAGGGTCCAAACGACCCAGCCCAGCACCTCAACCAAACAGTCCACGGGGACAGTGGTGGCACCACCTAGTCGTGGTGGGAAGGATACCACACCTCCAGCCAAGAAGGGGAAGGAGCCTGCACCTACAGCCAAGAAGGGGAAGGAGCCTGCACCTACAGCCAAGAAGAGGAAGAAGCCCTCGACTCCTGCCTGGGAGGCTAAGGAACACGTACAACCTGCCATGAAGGGGAATAAGCCATCAACCCCTGTCAGGAAGGGTAAGGATTCCACACCCGATGTCATGGAGAGGACGAAGCCCTCTACTCCAGCGGAGGCTGTCAGGGTGACACCTCCACCACCACCAGCGGTCATGGGAACCCCACCGCCAGCTGAGGAAGTGCAGCCATCACCACCTACAGAGGCTGCCCAGGAGGCACCTCCATCTGCCACCACACTGCAGCCATCACCACCTGCAGAGGCTGCCCAGGAGGCACCTCCATCTGCCACCACACTGCAGCCATCACCACCTGCAGAGGCTACCCAGGAGGCCCCTCCATCTGCCACCAAACTGCAGCCATCAACACCTGCAGAGGCTTCCCAGGAGGCACCTCCATCTGCCACCACACTGCAGCCATCAACATCTGCAGAGACTATGTAGGCCACCCTCCAGGGGCTGTTGTGTGAGGGCCCCCTCTAGAACCAGTGGGCAGGTCACCCACCTCAGAGACTGTTGCCTTGCACTCCCCAGGACAGAGTAATGAGCATGGAGCCCCCTCCAGAACCAGTGGGCAAGTCACCCACTCCAGAGACTGTGGCCTTGCACTCCTAGGACAGAGTAATGGGAATGAAGCCCACTCCAGAACCAGTGGTCAAGTCACCCACCTCAGAGACTGTGGCCTTGCACTGCCCAGGACAGAGTAACGGGAATGAAGCCCACTCCAGAACCAGTGGTCAAGTCACCCACCTCAGAGACTGTGGCCTTGCACTGCCCAGGACAGAGTAATGAGCATGGAGCCCCCTCCAGAACCAGTGGGCAAGTCACCCACTCCAGAGACTGTGGCCTTGCTCTCCACAGGACAGAGTAATGGGCATGGAGCCCCCAAAAGAACCAGTGGGCTTGTTCCTGTATTCGGTTGAGGTGCCCCCCGAGGTGCCTGCCTACTTGCAAACTGATGCCCCGGCAGAATTCTATCCGGATGAAGTCAGGATTTGAGTTGGGCCTTGGACTGTGCCCTGTGGCCATGTGGTCCCTTTGAACATTGGACTGGGCAGTGTCCCTTTGTGTACATGTGTACATATCTGTTTCACGGACAATTTGATTATTGATTAGCAGTTGATATGAATACATTCACCTTACTGCATTCCTGTTGTCCTTACATTATTCTGCCGGGTATCGTGTGCAGCTGGACGTGTGTATGGTATGTGTGTGTTGGGTGTGTGTTTTGTGTGTTTGTGACACTCTCGTTTTCCTCTCTCCCTTCCTTGTGTGCTAGGCAGCTATACTCACCGACGTTGGTGTTCCAGGTGGAGCATTACTTAGAAGTTCATCGGAAAACTTGCAGTTTGGGTTCCATGGCGGCGTTGTTCTTCCCTGTGTCTCCGATGGTGAGTCTTTTCTCTTCAGTGATGTATTCCTGCCATGCTTTTGATGGCGTTGGTACCACCCCAGATAACGTGGCGGATTGTAGCGTATTAATATGGTGGGCAGTACTTTGTCTTCTTCCTGGCTGTTGATGGCTACGGGTGTGGTTAGTTGTGTTTCTGCCCTCGCGGATGTTGTGATACATTGGTTGTCTATGGGAGTTATCACCGACATGGTCATAATTTGGCGGTAATTACCGCCAGCCTGTTGGCGGTATTACTGCCACTTTATCGCTCACCGCCAGGGTCATCATGAGGGCCTATGTCACTGGATTACTTGGTCTCTATACACAGGAACACATGGGTGTGCACTCTTATGAGGGTCCCTCACTCCTCCGTGTTGACCATTTTACCGACTTTGACCAAGCTCTGCCTATTCTATTTAGCCCAATCTACCCCTCATCTTGTTGTAACCCAGCGATAGGATCTTGCACAATTTTTGCTCAGCATCAACTTGCATCACACAGTTTGGATACCATTCTGGCTTACTTCAGTGCGATGGTGTGCATGCAGTATAGACCCAGTTGTGCAACAACCCCATTGGTCAGAAAGGTCATTTACCACACAGGAAGCAACATCTTCACAATTACACATTGTCTTCCTTTCTCCATCCTCTTCACCCACCTCCTTATGTCCCACACTTCATGAAAGCAAAATATGGAGTAATGTGAAGAGTGAAAAGATGTGGGAGTCTGAACATAATCCACTGTACTCTGCCTCAGTGCAACAAAATGGGAAAATGGGAAGCCTGAAGCAAGCCACCCTGCGCCCGTTGCTTCCATGCATGTACACAAGGTCTTTGTGGGTTATGCACACAGGAGATATGATGACATTGCTATGTCATGGGAAACCTTGACTCCTCGCCATTATCTAGGGTTCAGGTCGTGTATGTGCCCATGACAGCCAGATCATAAAGTAGAGTAATGTTTACACGTAATGTGCAAATGGAGCCAGCATGGACAGACACACACCTGGTACTCGACTAAAGCTGTCCAGTGTTAGTTATAGCGATTGCATATTGAGGAGCATGTGGACCTACTGAGGATAATCATTTATAGGAAATAGAGGAAAATGCGCATGAGCAAAAGCTGGGTACGAG
Organism: Pleurodeles waltl; assembly: GCF_031143425.1. Taxonomy (NCBI): domain Eukaryota; kingdom Metazoa; phylum Chordata; class Amphibia; order Caudata; family Salamandridae; genus Pleurodeles; species Pleurodeles waltl. Next base: position 855,458,408 of record NC_090443.1, read on the forward strand.
GGTCCATACGGTACACAAGTAGTAGGGAAAAGATTAGAGAAATGCTGTCCGGTGTAAATATTCAGTTCCTGGTATCAGAACTGTGGTTTCATATTTTACATAAATTTTCATTCTGGGTTGCACTGCTTGTGGTGACTAATCTTTTTAGGTTGAGCGCGCATGAGTTCTGGCCTGTTGTAATCTATCTGTGGGCTTTTAACCACAACCACTGCACACCCACTACTATCACTTGTTCATGGGCTTGCCTTTAAAAAAATCCTTTGTTATCATTGGTAAATGCTTTACGTTTGTCCCTCTTTGGGGAAGTTTTGATATCGCCTTGGTCATCGACTCTGTTACATGGATAATTGCACGTTTGCCCATATGTTTGACTGATAGAAAACTTATTTTTCCTTTTGTGTCTCTCCTTCGCGTTCATGCTCATGGTGGTTGTGGCTCTTTGAATCGGCTTGCTTATGTCAATTGTTTTACTTTTCATTTTAAATTTATATGGCAAGAAAAGTCCAGTTAGGAATTTACAACACTAATAACCAACTCAAGCGACTGTGAGACCCATTGCATTACAAATGCTTGTTTTTTTCTTGTTAGGGTTCTAACATCAATGCAATGCAATGAAGTGATTTGTTGAAAGTAGGTATTTATTCGCCGTTACTGTGTTTTTTTTTTTTTTTTGGTTATGTCTATCTTATTTAACAATGGTTGGGATATCGTCTTGCTAAATTATGCTTTTTAGTGTGACAAAGACAAAAAAGTATACATGAAGTGTCTATTTTAAAAATGCTTGTGATCTTGCTCTGCTGAAAACTGAAAACCTCTCTCATAAATACATAAACTACAATCCCGAAGACTAAGTGTAGGGCCTACTGCACAGGCAATGAATTGTAAGATTTTGCATAAGCCTATCTCTGCACACACTAAACGTGCAGTTCACATCCAGTCTGTGTTGAGATGCAAGTGGCTGGCCACACAGTGGAGTCAATACTAAGTCCATTTTGTCCCATCATGATTGGATACCACCAGGGTACACATGTACTAAGAAAGTAGAACCATAGGCAGTGCGGATCATTGGAGGATCACGGGAAGACTCACAGCAAGGAGTGAGCAAGCTTACCATGAGCCATTGTTGACCGAGATTTTTTGTTTGCTTAAGTGATGGCTGGGAAGCAGTTCATAATGTGCGGCCTCGTCAATGAACTTCACTAACTGAAGTGCTCAAGGACAAATGTAAAAAAGAATGGTATGGCCACTGCATTCGAAACTAGTAAGAAAATTACAATAAAAAACATAAATTATGTATCATATCACTGACTATAACAGAACAATCCCCTAAAGTAAGGCATGTAACTCTTGGGGACACTCTGTGAGTAGGTCCATTAAGTGATGAAAACATCTTTTAAATATAAGAAAGCAGGAACACCATCTTTGCTCTCCCACAAAAACACTATTACATTCCAGAAGACATTGTGGGTGACATGGCATATATACACACAGATGTCCACTTTGAAGCAGCTGTGAAATAAAGCAGGATAGATGCTATATAACTATTGCAGGGAATTTGATGATAACCACTCACTGGAAGGGCACTTTTAGAGCTTCTTATTTTAAGCATGTACATGGACTTGTACTAACAGATTCCTCTAAATTGCTTAATAGGTCATTATTCTGTCCACCCTCTCTGTCCTTCAAACACATTCAGAATCCCTCTCAAACAGATGCACATCTTTTATGATGTGCTCCGAGCATGTAGCAAACATGGAGAATATCATTTACAGGGAAGGAACATACAGGAGAGGGGCAGCTTTATCCAAAATAATTGGACCAGAAACTAGGAAAGTAAAGGGCAATAGCAAAACAGTCACTTTCCACTATTATTTTACTGCGCTGACTTCTATCACCGTATGGGATTACCACTTGTATTGTCAGCATGGTCCTGAATTTATGTCATGGGTCTCCCTCGAATATAGAGATACATTTGACTTTCATATTCATCCTCTCTGATATCCTAGCTGGGCTGATAAATCCTCGGGCCAGAATTCAAAGAGCTTCTCTGCGCTTCATCTACATTTAATTGTTGGAGGCCTGAAGGGCGTTTTGGGAGGTTTAGTCTCATTATTTAAATAGTGCTTCATACCCCACTGAGGTTGTAAAGCACTCTTATTTTCATAGACTCTTTTAGTGTCATTTGGAGTGTAGGTTTAGGATGTTTTTTTAAGGAATGGTCAATGTGGGATAGGTTGAGAGAAGTGTGTGGTGTTTGGCCCCATGCTATGCACTTGGAAAATTGAGTGTCACTTCACATAAAGATACGTGTTCTAGAGATGTGTGAGAATAGAGATAGCTGTCCATGCCAGACATGTAAGTACTTATTGTATGAAGGGTGGGGCGGTATCATACATAGAAACCATTGAACTGAGTCTACCCTGGAGAGACAGAGCACACAACAAGTGGGAGGCGCTGTTACACACCAAAGAAATAATTACTATTGGAAATAGTCCTTTCTGCAGGTCTATCTCCAAATGTTTTGCCTTTCTCCTCATGTTTTTCTGACCTTCTTTTTTTTGGCTTTAGGACTCAGGGTACTTTACCACTGCTAAGCACTGCTAAAGTTCATGTACTCTCTCCCTGAAAACATGGTATGAGTGGTTTACACTTGTTTGGCATGTTTAATTGACCTGTAAGCACCTGGTAAAGTGGTATACCATAAAACCAGGACTGGACAACTAAATGCTACTAGTGGACCTGCAGCGCTGACTGCGCCACCCACCAAGGAGCCTTTCAAATGTCTTAGGTCTGCCATTGCAGGGTCTGTGTGCGCAGTTTACTGCCACATTGACTTGTTATTTCAAACTACTTTCTAAGGCCTAAACTCACCTTTTACTACACCTACACCACCCCTAAGGAAGGCCTTAGGTAGCCCTATGGACAGTGTACTGTTTATGTAAAAGGTAGGACATGTACTTTTATGTTTACACGTCCTAGTAGTGACAAACAGCCTATTTCATTTTTCACTACTGTGAGGGCTGCTCCTCTTGTGGGTTAGCATTGGGGATCCCTTTATTTATTTGTAAGTGGTAAATTCTGATCTGAAAGTAGTAACGTTGGCATTTTTTATGTTTGGAATAGTAGTGAGAAATTCTGCTTACCTATGTAGTTGCATTTTGCATTACTATTTAATAAATGCCACTTTTAGAAGTAAGCATTTCTCTGTGCTTATACCTCTATGTGCTTTGCAGGCTGGCTCCAGTCCACATAGGGCAGAGTGACAGTTACACTTTGTGCATACTTTCCAGACAGTCACAGTACAGGAGGGGCTGGATGTGACAGGACAGGCATCTGCATCCATCTGCATACTGATAATCATCCTGGCCTGCAAGAGGGAGAGGTCGTTCACACCTTACATGCCAATAGGTTGTGTCCTGCCATCACACAAAGGGCTGATTTACATCTTACTGGTGTCTGGAGCCAAGGCTTGGTTGAAAGGGTTTGTGTTACACTCAAAAGGGTTCCTTTGAAGACACCGCTCACATCAAAGACATTTTTCAGTATAAGTACAAGGGCTCTTACCTGATGTTTTGAAATTGGGACTTAACCTCTGTCAGTAGGACTGCTTCACTGATCAAATGACTGATCTGGACTGTTCTTCTGCTTTTGCTCTGCTTCCTGCTGCTTGTTCGGTGGCCTAAAGGATTCAGTGGATTGCTTTTCTGTTTGTTGCTCTGCTGCCAGCTTTTCCTGGACCCTGTTCTGCCAAGGCACTGTGGTATTGTCAGAAGGAACTGCCACCTGAGCTACTTGTTTTGCTGTATTCTGGCCTGCCTCCTATTAGGCTACTGGAGAGACTGCCACCCTGTAAGAAGGTCTCTTGTGCTGGCCTGCCCTCAAGTGTTCCCCAAGGAGCCGAGCGCATGGGGAGCACTATCTTCGGCTCCTTGTCTGCCTCAAGCTAGTGCCTGGTGAGCACTTTATACCTTCACTCCCTTCTCGGAGGGTTAGCTTGTGGTGAGCGTTTTTGCTTTCCTGCAGTGTGGGCTAAAATAGAAGGAGTCCTAGAGTGCTGCTTTATCGCTTCCCCCGTTTCCTGCACCTTGTGTGAGTTGAGCACTGGGTTTTACACCTACAGCCTTCCAGTGCCACATTTGACTAGGAGAGGAGAGACCAGTCTGTGAGGGAAAGAGGGAAGCCACAAATGCTCTCACTTCGGGAGGGCTGGACCCCGTTGATGCCATACAGCAGGGGAAGCCATACGCACCCTGCACCCAGTGCAGGTGCTTGATTGTGGACATTGCACCACCTCCTGTCCTGGAGGGCTGGATCACTATTCAACCCTTGCATTCCTTCCCCCTGCGGAGAAAGATGCACTGTCCTGGTTACCAGGGGCGGGCCAGGCTTTTGAGGCTCATCTGCCTGGCCCCACTCCCAGACCAGTGCATGTACCAGCATTCCCCTGACAGATTGGACCACCCAAGGTCATCCCAAGTCCAACTGAGATATATCACCATACCGTCCTACCTTAGCGGGCGGCGTTGTGCCCTCAAACTGGGAGACGCAACTCAGTAGCAACAGAGGGTTCTAGGTTCGCCAACATCGAAGAGGTGTGATTCTGGCCTCTTGCTGCAGGAGTTTGTGTTATGGAAAAGCTCTCTGAATTCCCCAAAAGTACCGTAAACAACGTAAGAAGTGCGCCGACCGCCTGGGCCCCGCATTTAACATTCAGATTTCCTTCCTTTCTGGGAGGCTCACACAAACCTATTATAATTTGCCTTTTGGTAACATAGGGGTCCGGCACCTTATGAGTGTCTGTGGTGATTTATGTGTTCTAAACAAGGTTGCATTACTTGGGCTACCTATCTAGTCCATGTCATTTTGAGGAGCGTTTCACTCGCTTTACACATACTGGTTAAGTAATTCCTGCTGTATTGCAATATATGAGCCTTCCACTAAACCTGCATTACTTGCTGGGCCTTGCATAGTGTATATCATTTGAATCCTTGCATTACTAGAGTAGTGAGATTTGTTACAGTGATGATATATCATGTACAATACTTATGACCAATGCTGTTTCTGGTTTATGATATGTATTTACAATATAAAAGGGCATGTTTTTGTATATAATCCTCTGTGGAGCCTCTCTTATGGTGTATTTATTATGTCACTAGTGTGGGTGGGTTTCGCAAACATTTTACACATTACCTCTGGGGATAAGCCTGACTGCTCTGTGCCAGTCTACCAGTGGGTGAGCACAATATATCTTCAGTGTGCTGCTTACTTGCCCTGACTAGAGTGATGGGTTCTGCCAGACAAGCCAAACGATCCCACTTCAAAGACCGCCTGGACAACAATGCACACAACAGCAAAGAGCTCTTCTGCATTGTGAAGGAACTCTCCAACCCCAGCGCCAATGACTTCCCTCCATCCCAAGAACTCTGCAACGCACTGTCCACCTTCTTCCACCGGAAGATCACCGAGATCCACAACAGTTTTGACGCCACTCCCACGCCAGACCCCACCCCCGAACACTCCACCTGTGCAAACCACCTGACCTCCTGGACCAACGTGAACGACACAAAGACACGCAAGATCATGAACTCCACCCACTTAGGATCTCCGTCAGACCCCTGCCCCCATCACGTATACAACAAAGCCGACTCCACCATCGCCCGCCAACTACGGAAGGTCATCAACATCTCCGTCGAAACAGCGACATTCCCTGAAAAATGGAAGCACGCCGAAATCCGCGCCCTCCTCAAGAAGCCCAAAGCAGACCCCAATGACCTCAAGAACTTCTGACCCATCTCCCTGCTCCCCTTTCCAGCAAAGGTGATTGAAAAAATCGTCAGCACACAACTAACCAGCCACCTCGAAGACAACGGCATCCTAGACCCCTCCCAGTCCGGCTTCAGACGAAACCACAGCACCGAAACCGCCCTTCTCGCCGCCACAGACGACATCAGACGCCAAATGGAAAACGGCGAAACATCAGCCCTCATCCTCCTGGACCTATCTGCCGCCTTCGACGCAGTCTGCCACCACACCCTGGAATCACGCCTCCACGAAACCGGAATTCAAGGAAAAGCCCTTGACTGGATCGTCTCATTCCTCTCCGGCAGAACCCGTCACACAAGTGGCCTGACAACACAACCTCAACATTCTCACCTACACCGACGACACCCAGCTCATCCTCTCACTCACCAAAGACCCGCGCACCGCCAAAACCAACCTCCACGAGGGAATGAAATCCATCGCTGAATGGATGAGAAACAGCCGTCTGAAACTGAACTCGGACAAGACGGAGGTCCTCATTCTCGGATCCACCCCCTCAACCTGGGACGACTCCTGGTGGCCCACAGCACTAGAACCCCAGCAACACCAACCGACCACGCTCGCAACCTGCACTTCATCCTCAACTCCTTCCTCACCTTGTCTAAACAGGTCAACGCAGTTTCCTCCTCCTGCTACAACACACTCCGCATGCTCCGCAGAATCTACAAGAGGATCCCGACAGAAACAAGAAGAACAGTGACACAGGCCCTTGTCAGCAGCAGGCTGGACTATGGCAACGCACTCGACACAGGCATCCCAGCAAAAGACCTACTACACCTCCAACGCATCCAAAACGCCTCCGTCCGACTGATCCTCAACGTACCCCGCCACAGCCACATCTCCCACCACTTGAGAAACCTTCACTGGCTCCCCGTGGACACGAGGATCACTTTCAAGCTTCTTACCCACACTCACAAAGCGCTCCATTACACCGGACCAGCTTACCTAAACAACAGACTCAGCTTCTACACCCCCACTCGTCAGCTCCGCTCCTCTAACCTCGCCGTCGTCCCCTGCATCCAAAGAAAGACCTCCGGCGGCAGATCCTTCTCATACCTCGCCGCCAAAACCTGGAACACCCTCCCCACCAACCTGCGACAGACTCAAGACCTACTCACCTTCAGAAGACTCCTCAAGACCTGGCTCTTCGACCAGTAACACCAGCTCCCCACCCAGCGCCTTGAAACCCTCACGGGTACGTAGTGCGCTTTATAAATCCAAGGATTGATTGATTGATTGGCTTAGGTGCATACCCTAGCTAACCAGTAACCCTGTTTCTAACATTTATGTAAGTATATCTAGAAGTGTCAGGTGAGGAACCGTCTGGGGGCATTGTTAAACAACTGAAGGAATATTTAAGGTGTTTAGACTACATGTGGTTTAATGGATGAGCAATCCATTCAAGGCAGTGTTAAATCACCAGGAGTATTAAGTAATGTCTACCCAGGTGGTGAATAGATGAGCAAGCCATTGAAGGCACAGTATTAAGAGGCATTGAGGCACCGGATGTTTGCATGAGCAACCCACTGGATGCACTGGCTCCTAATGGTCAACACAGATACCTATGACAGTCTGCCACATGGTGGTGATGCTTGTCTTACTTAGAGATGAGCTCAACCTCAGTTGTTTATTAATTTAATGTACATTAAAAAATTACTAATACCTACTGCCCAAGCCATTATCATAGTTTTGAGGACCAGGAATAGTCTGAGTTGTAACACTTGTAAGAGTGTGATGGTTAGTAGTTATGTTTGTAATGTCACTGGCACCGCTGATATGGCCAATGGGTGGTGCACGCTGAAGCAGCCTCCTGACGAGTGCCATGGCACTTATTTATTTTTAAATGGTCACACCTCTACATGTACGACACCTACATTTGTGTTAAGATTGCAAATAGTAGATTTGGACTATCCAACCAAACTACCTGTCTAGCAAACACTCATATTAAATTAAACCAACATTTAATTTTGCCAAAAGATAAATAATGCATATTTGTCTGAATAAGATGTTGTGTCATATTGAGATTTTCACTAAATGTATAAAGATAGAATTTGACTAAAATATGATGTTGTCATCAAAATCAAATCAGCGTTGCTGGAAAAAGGCTGTTATTGCTTTCAAGGGGAAAACCTGATAGTTTTGCTGAATCAATTAACTGGATGAGCCTGAAAGATGCTAGTGATGGAGGTGACTAGTGGGGCAGTCCTCTCTGCCAATTGCTGGGACTATGATACCTCAAAGTGAGCAGGGGGCTATTATTGAAAGGCAATAAACCAGGAAAAGGAAACCGTGGTAAAGAGATGGAGGATTCTGAGACAGTGGTGAGAGATTCACAACTGTGGAGAAATTCATTATATTATAGATATTAAGGATGTATGCTCTGATATGTGACAAAGAAATGTCAGTCATGATTAAAGCCATGGGGAATGACATGGCTGAAATAACAAAAAGCAGAGAATGCAAATTGTTGGAAATCAGTAACTTGAATCAGATATCAGACGATCAATGGGAGAGCTAAAGAATAAAGCTGATGCCTTCAAAGGAAGGAAGAAGCAATGTACAGGTTACCAGATTGTCAAACCTACTTGATTTACAGTTTGAAGTGTGGAAAACATAATTGGGCTTCAAAATAAGAAACTTGCACTGAAGATGGATGACATTGAAACCCCGACCCCTCAGAGGCAATGCAATCTCCAGTTTTGGACAACAGCAGGAAATATCTTACATGCGAAGGAGAAAGTCCATGAATTAAGTGAAGTATGTGGTTCAGGATGGAGCCCATTGGGGGATAATATAAGGGCATCCACCAGGGGTGGGGTTGTTTTCTTTAATTTTTCAGAGAAGAATGCACTATGCTGAAGGTAAGGGAATGAAAGCAAGGTGGCTAGAGAGCGCTGATCGTGGGGGTGGGAGAGATGATTCTGTGTTAGAAATATGCGATTGCATATTATTTTTATTTGTTACTATTGACTAGGTGAGTATCTTTTCGTAATGTAGAATGAAATAATAAAAATTCAACCCTGATTGTTTTGATCCATACCATTACACCAGCAGCACTTGGCCCCTTGACTCTTCTTAGTGTCCCCCGTATTTCGTTCAGAGAGTTCTACTCAGAGGGGTAGGTGCATCGTGGCTTTTGCAACAACCTGCACAATATAATAAAAACTGTCAGCAACCCCTCAAGGGAAGCCACCTTCCACAGTTTAGCTGTGAGGAGCAGGCACAGTATATTTTGACTGCTCAGAATCTCCAACTCTTGCTTTACAAAGATCTTGAAGCCAACTCAAAATGAAATTCATAAATATGCACTCTCAGATTTACACTTACCTGTGTGTGCAGATATATAAATTTCTGAGTTTGACAAACATTTCCAGGAATCAGCATGGAAAGCAGAGCTGGATACAAGCTAACACGTGAAGTCATTGGAATGTTGTGACATTACCATCAAGAACATAGGGCCAAATGTATCAAACTTCCATTTTGAATTACCTAAATAGCGAATTTCAGGCATTTAGCTAATGCAAAATGGAATGTAACAAAATAGCAATTCCCTGATAGTGATTTCTTAAAATTCACAATTACTATTAGGGAATGAGATTTCATTTGTTTTTATGGGCCTGAAGCCCATAGGTGCGAATGGTTTTGCAATTCCTAATTTGCAAATTCCTTTTAGGCCCCCTTTGAATCACCCCACCACAAAAAACAATTGTATACATGTAAAGTGCACACGTGCCCCAGGGGCATGTGTGTGCTACATGGCACTTTAAAAATGCATTTTTAATGCATTTTTTTAATATGCATATGGTTACCACCAACTTGGAGTAGGTGGTAATTGCATTTCCTAAATGCCCAGTTCCCATTTAGGAAATGCTTTATACATGTGCGTAGGGAATCACAAATAGGAACTCCCTATTTGTGATTTTCTATTTAGGGAATCAGAAATTGCGATTCCGTATTCGGAGTCATAATTTTAGGGAATGCGATTCAGTAAAATGGGACTGCGATGCCTTTCATACATTGTGAAAGGCTATTTTGCATTTACAAACTGTGGAATTTTGTGATTCACACCGTTTTGTGAATGCAAAATAGTTTGCTACATCTGGCCCATAATTCTACTATGTGAGTTCTTCATAGAACAGAACTCCACATGGGGGAAATATCACCTTCTGTGCATGCACAAATTTTTCTCCTTAGGGAAAGTTTGTTGCCGGGACGGCGCCTCCATAGGGACGGAGGAGTGAGGCCCCCCCCGCCATCAACATCAGCTACACACCTTTTCCACAAAAACAATAATAAACTTTGTTTTTGGAGAAAAGGGGCAGGGCCACGGGGGCGATGAGCAATGAGGGGGAGTGCTGTGCACTCCCCCTCAGTGGGCATGTATGTTTGGCCGGCCGTCTCGGGCTGGCAAACACACATGCACAAGGGCTCTCTCCAGCCCAGCAACACAGTTGCTGGACTGGAGAGACCCTGCACAGGCTCCTAGTCTGCCTAAGAGCCCCCTGGCTGGGTGCTCCCAGCCAATCCTGACGCTGCTTTGAGCAGCGTCAGGATTGGGGCAGGGCAGGCTGGGAGCCTGTGCCTGCAGGCATTCGGAAGAGGAGAGGAGCAAGGTGGGCATGAAAGTGGCTGCGGCAGCACAGGTAAGACTCTTTAAAAAATATATTTTTAAATTAATCCCTTCCTCCCTTCCCCTATAATTCCCCCCTCCCTCCTCCCGCGCGCCACCCCGCCCCTTCAGCATCACGTGAGCCGCAACTGGTTTGTTGTACCTATGGTGAAACCTCTTATGTCAAAAAACCATCATATCTGGAGTGATCTTCTGCCCTGGAAATGGATTTACACTATGACTTGGCTGGATTGATGATCTGGCCCTCTCCAGGGAGGAAAGGGAAATAAGAGGTGTCTGTGATAGCCCACAGTGTACTTGTTTGTGAATATTGATAAACTTCAAGAGTACTCAGGCCTTTGAAAGCCTTGAAACACTAATTTCCATTACTTAAGTGGAATTTATTGGTGCAGAGTTCCTTGCACTTGTGGTAGAGATCTCTCCACCCATAAACTAGTTTACACCTATCAAGAATCCCTTTGTGAATAAAACAGGTAATTTTACGGGCCCTTAATGTTTTATAAAATTTGATTTTATATCAACAGCCAAAAAAAAAATCTATATATATTACGAAACGTGATTTTCCCAGTACCCATTTACAAAACACACCCTCCTTTTTTCACCTGTATTATTGGTGCCCAAAGCATTATAAAATATTCCTTTAAGAAAATCGCCGTTATATTTCCAGACATACATTCACGTCATGTTTATCATTGCTATATATTTGCTATATATTTGGAATAACAGCAACTCATTTTATTATTTTGATCAGCTCACGTTGTGATTGGGCTAAAACTTCGCATTTTTCAAGTTTCATTCTTTAAATTTAAATTGATCCCATAATAGGCGTCGATTTCCTTTAAAGAAAAGGCTGTTTTCGAATGTTTAAGTTCTACACATTTGTTTCCAACATGATATTATTAACAATCCATGGAACTAGATATGTGGTCATTTGTTCAAGTCTCCGTGGACTGAAATTTCAGTCCATAAATTATGGAACTTAAAAAAACTAAGGTTTGTAAATATTGAAACATATTTGAATGCAGCATATTTTAATATCTGGTCGTTTGTTAGTCACTTGAACAGACAGCTCCCCCGACAGGAAGTATGAGATGAGGTGGATGTGAAGAAATGCATCTTCACGTCAGAAATGAATCACAGAACATTAGACAAAGTGAGTGCAATGTGAAATGCAAAACCGATATTTTGCAAGAAAAGTAAATTGAAATTATTTTAGCTACTCACTGAAAAAGAATGCCAGGTGGTGTTTGCATAGTGCTTCCTGTAGGGAATCCCTGCTTCTATCTACTCTTTTGCGATAATTGGATTGTAGAAAACTGTGCAAATATGGATGTAACTCGGGCACAGGCGATAGCAGAGATATAGAACAGGTCTCTTATTAGGGTCTCCATATAAATTGCATGAAAGAAACAAAGTCCGGACAAAGGCCTTAGTTTCAGAGAATATTAATTGTGCATCATTACTGTGGTACTTTGAGTGAAGAGGAGACAGGAAAATATACAGAACTTCAAGATCCTCAGCTCTTTCTCCATGAAGAGAGGGAGTAGGACAGTCACTTGGACTACGAGGGGGAGGGCACATTGACATGAAGTGATGAACCTAGGGACAAGGGGAAGATGAAATATGCATTTTGTGGGTTGTAATGATCCGTTAGAGTACGCAGATGTTACGTGGTTATTGGAGTGAATACAGGATGTGCCAATGAGGAACCGGCACCTGGAAATAAAGTACTTTAGCTGAAGATATGAGGAGCAGCTATGAGAAGTAGGTACTGCTTGAGAAGAGATGGTGTGCTTGCTTAGGGGTGAACGAGCTCTTGGAGTTAGGTGGCACATGAAAGGGAGTGGGGTTTATGGAGTGGTAGAGGGAAAGCAAAGACTCTTGGAAAGATAATCTGCATGAGCCACCGTGCACTTGGGTATGCATGTGCATATTTATTGATATTTGTGCTACAAAGTGAAAGCCAGCTGTGCATGAATAGGAGCACTGCAATGGCAGTATTAAGAGGGTAGGGGGATGTAGGGGTTAAGGGGAATAAGCAGCAAGGGAAATGGTTATTAACAGAGAAAGGGAGGGTGCTGAAAAGAGAATCTCGGGGACCGTAGTGGCTGTGGGTGCGAAAGAGAAAGAAGGGATGTAGTGAGAATTAGGTGTGGTTTAGAACTAGGCGGTCACAGAGTAATTAGCTGTTTCTTTAACTACCATCTTCCAATTCATTGTAAAAGTAGGGAATGGATGGAACCTGGTGACTTTCGACATGTATGTAGTTGCAGATAGTTTTGGTGGGATGCAACAGTTCACTGCTTTGTAGAAGAAGCAGCAGATCTTGGATCAAGTGTGCGAAGGCAGTGGAAACCATGGACGTCTCTAAGAGTTGGAATTACCCTGTCGTATTTCTAGACACCTTTAATGAAGCAGTTTGCTGATTCATATGGAAGTACATTTATGTGTGGAATCAGCTATGTATCAGGGTTGCATTGAAGCAGGTTTTCTATCACTGAGTCCAAAGACAAAGTCTAGAGTAGATGTTTGAAGATGGCTCCTGGTAGGAAGTGCTTTGCTTGGTAAAGCAGGGCTTGATGATGCCAGGGTATCTTTGATTTGTGCATAACGGGAGCACCGGTTGTGAGCACAATTATGGTAATTTCAGGTGGGTTTGGATTGTAGAAAGACAGTGCTTCAAGTGTACAATGTCATAGTACAATGAGGCTTTCAGAGCTTATTGTGCATCATTCACACACATAATTCTAACACCCTTGGCGGCTAACGATACTTCCAGGGGGCGCATACATAAAGTGAAGTTAACTAGTGAAGAGATGAAGTCTGCAGTGATGCCAGAAGAGTCTGGGATTAGCTTGGATTTGAATGTGTTATCGTTATAGTTTTGGCCATGTTCTCCAGGTAACCATTGAAATATTGTAGGTCAAGGCTGTCAAAGCCCATTCAAGATGGAAGACTCTGAATGACGGCTTAAAAGTGTTGAAGGCTTCAGAGAGGCTAAGTAGGATGAGGGAGCATGAGTGACTGTTATTGTAGATTTGTTTAACATTATCTACTATTTTGATTGTTGCCATCGCCTAAGTCCAGTGCTGTCTGCACACAGACTTGCAGTACTGAAGAAAGGTGTTGCTTTTTATTTTGACCTTGATTAGGTGATTAAGGGACACATACATTGGTGCATTTAGAGATGAGCTTACGACATCTAGTGAAATCTAACGCTTTTTATCAAAGGCTAAGAAATTTCAAAGGATGAGGTGAAATTTGGAAAGGCCACGCCCTTTGTTCCATCAATATCTGTTAAGTGGGTTTGATTCTAAACCACACGAATAACAAACTGAGCAAAGACAATAGGACTCACCAATTATAAAGGGTATTTTTACAAACTCAGAACGCTCTAATCAGGACTTTCCCAATGCAGGCTGTTGTACCTGGGAGGGCCCTCTCTGTCAGACACAAGCCTTGCTGTTGTATGCTGCAGTAAGCCAATGTGGGAGCCTATTTTCTTTATTTATAAAAGTTAGCCTTTCAACACATCTTTCTACTGCTGGTGAACCTTATCTCCTACACTGCTCACCCCTCCTCTCCCTGGCCTCTGTTGTCCCTTTGTACTTCCTGTTCTTTTCCTGTCTTTTGCAGGAAGTGCTGTCCAGTGTCCTGTTGCTGAGGGGAAACATCCCCAACCACGACTCCTGAACAACAAAGTTGTGGACAACGAAAGCGGAACAAAGCTTTCGTTAACCACAACTTCCTTATTCAGTGCCTTAATCACGCATGTGCTGAACAACGCACATGTGTGGTTATTGCACAGAAGAAGGGTGTCGGCTTCGTCGGGGGACGCGTTCAGGTAAGTGGTGCTGGATCTGGGGCCGTTTTAGGGGCAGGGTGGGAGGGTCAGTCATTTTTAGTTTTGGGGGTTGGAGGGGTCACTTTAGTTTTAGGGGCAGGGTGGGGGGTTGGGTTATTTTTTGTTTTTGGGGGTAGGGCTCAGGGTAGTTTAGGGGTGGGGGGTCAGGGTATTTTTAGTTTTTAGGGGTGGGGGTCAGGTAGTTTAGGTTTTAGGGGGTGGAGGGTTTGCAGCAGTTTTAGGGACGGAGTGGGGGTCAGGGTATTTTTAGTGGTGGAGTGGGGGTTCAGGGTAGTTTTAGGGGCGGGGTGGGGGGTCAGGGAAGTTTAGGTTTTAAGGGGTTGGGGGGTCACAGTAGTTTTAGGGGCGGGTGGGGGGTTAGGGCATTTTTAGTTTTTAGGTGGGGGTTGGGTTAATTTTAGGGGCGGGGTGGGGGGTCAGGGTAGTTCAGGTTTTAGGTGGGTGGGAGTCACAGTAGTTTTATGGGCGGGGGTTGGGGGCTTGGGGTATTTTTTGTTTTTAGGGGTGGGGTTGCGGGTTGGGGTAGTTTCAGGGGCGGGTGTCAGGTAGTTTCGGTTTTAGGGAGTGTGGGGGTTCATGGTAGTTTTAGTGGTAGGCGTGTGAGGGGTCGGGGGATTTTTAGTATTTACGTGCAGGGTTGGGGGTTCGGGGTAGTTTAGGTTTAGGGGGTGGGGGTCGCAGTAGTGTTTGGGGCGGGTGTGGCGGGTTTGGGTGTAGTTTAGGTTTTAGGGCGGTGGAGGGGTCACAGTAGTTTTAGGGGTGGGGTGGTGGGGGTATTTTTAGCTTTTAGGGGTTGGGTTGGGGGGTCTGGGTAGTTTAGGTTTTAGGGGGTGGGGGTCACAGTAGTTTTAGGTGCCGGGTGGGGGTCGCTGTAGTTTTAGGGACATGGTGGGGGTCAGGGTATTTTTAGTTTTTAGGGGCAGGGTGGGTGGTTGGGGTAATTTTAATTTTTAGGTGGGTTGAGGGTCGTGGTAGTTTTAGGGGTTGAGGGTAGTTTAAGTTTTAGGGGTGGGCGTTGGGGTAGTGTTAGAATGATTTTTATGGGTGGGGTAGGTGGTTGGGGTACGATTGTCTTAGGGGTTGGGGAGTTGGGGTGGGGGAGTCGCATGCTGGAACCACACATGCCTTTCACACATGCCTTTACCAGGAATGTCTTTCCAACGAAAAATCATTGTTAAGGCATTCGTGGTAAAGGCATTCCTGGTAACAACGTGGTCGTTGTTCCGACTGCGTTGTTTAGGCATGAGTGGTTCCAGCATGCATTGTTCCGACTCCTATTAATATTCCTCCTTATTGTGTCCCTGTCCTTTGTGCTTTGCTGGACACTGCAATATTGTTTTGTTTACACCACATGTGCCTTGAGAGCATAGCATTAAAAAACACCACCTGAAAAACAATCCTGTCTTTCCATGCCTTTCTCTTTGCAACCTGATTTCGCTCTATCCCCAAGTTAAATGAGAACAGTCATAATAACAGTACAATAGGGCATATTTAAGAGCCCTTGGCTCCACCTCAGCACCGCCATAGCACCATTTTTCTTTATGCTAAGGTGGCACTAAAGTAGCTATTCTACTGCGTCATATTTACAAAGTGGCGCAATGCATGAATTGCACCATGTTGTAACTTCTTGCGCCACATTATGCCTGTGCCAGGCATAATGTATGCTAGGGGGGTTGTTATGGCACTAAGAGGCATTCAGAAATGGCGCAGTGAAAGTTAAAAGATTTCACTGTGCCATTTTTGGCATAATTTTTAACACCTGCTCAGAGCAAGCATTAAAATGATGCTTGCACAGTAACTTATGAGCCTCCTTGCATTTTGCTGCACTAGCATAACAATTTTTTGACGCTAGTGTAGTAAAGCGCCACAATAGCATCAAAAATGTTGATGCTATTGTGCTAACAACCGCCATGGTGCACTGTATGATAAATATGGTGCAACCATGGTGTCGTTAGGTGCTCGTGAGGGCACGAAGAAAGTGGTGCATCATAGCTGTTGCGCCTCTTTTTCTTAAATATGAGCCAATATTTCTCTGATGAATGTAGAACGGTTGTATCTTAGTATTCGTTTTCTGCATGATTCATTCAAACAATGTTCTGTTTCCTATTTGTAAATATATTTGAGGAATGCACATTATCCACCCTAAAGTCCAGTCACAGCCTACACCTCTGTTATCGTCTAGTATTTTGGTGGTCTCACCTCCTTCATACATGCCTGTGGTGCAAACCTTCTACACAAAGAAGCCTTCTGTCAAAATTTGGAATGTATAATGGGTGTAAGATCTAAATTATATGAAAGTAAGCTCCTCTTTCCCCTACAGACTGAATTCCAATTCTGTAAAAACATGTTAAAGGCCAGTATTTTGATTTAGCTTTAGAAATTAATGTCATGTCATAGCATCACTGTTGCTCTAATGCTGAATACACTGCTCCTCTTTTATTCTTCTAATAACATAATTACTGTAAAAACGTATTAATTGGGTTTTTTCGTAACGGGTTCCTATTTGCTGCTGAACAATGAGAGATATGAAAATGTTAAGTCAAGGTGTTGGCCTCTTATGGAACTATTTTTTTAATGATATGTCAGAAGAAAAAGAAGATTCTCTGCAGCTCAGTCAGAAGTCTTGCCGTCTGGGAGTTGCCTATGTCTTGCATAGTGCCATATACCACAGCATCAAGGGCCATATGTACGAAAGCTTTTTCCCATAGACACAGAATGGGTACAATCCTTTGGTACATCTGTCCCCAAATCTCGAGGCACTATCAATGCCAAGTGTTACTGTTATCTTATTTAATGGTACTCAGTTTTCCAAGTTTAGAATGATGGAGAGCTCAGTTGTGCTTTGCAGAGGGTGGAATTAGTATCCTCCACCTCCATACTGCACCGGGTGACAGGATAGGAATTAATCAATTGGGTAATTTGGCTGACTAATAAAGGTATATACTGTAGCAAAACAAAAACAGGCGTTTGGCAGCTCTTCCTCTTGATAACATTAGTGTGAGTGTTCTGTCACACCTATGTGTGGCTAAAAGAATGCTGAGGAAAGCAACGAAATGCGCAGCCGCAGAAAAATCAAATTGTCGAAGTACTGGAACAAGTTGCATAAATAGTTGAAATGGCAGATTGTTTTGTGCCTATCCTTATAGGACCTGCCATTGCTTCCACTCAGTAGAACAGAGAATTCTGGGATATGACAGACTTTGGCATTACTGAAAAGAAATAGATGCAGTGCAATGGGTGAATGCATGGTGCCAGAACAAGAGGTCTGAGTATCGTGGGCTGAGGAGTAAAATTGGACTATATTCTTCAAATATTTATTAAGTGGAAAGCTGGTGGGCATTGCTCCCTGCACAGAATACAGGAACTGAAACACGGATAGGTACACAGAAAAAATAGTATTGGGGGAAAAATAATTAATATTTAATATGCAAGCAATGAAGAGACTCTTGAGGTAGCATTTAGGCACAGAAATGGGCAGGCTCAATATTTTGACATGCAACCTCCCAGGAGCCCTATCTAAATTATATGCCATTCGAGAAATGTATTGCCATGACACTACATTATATAGTTATTTATCTTATCTGTAGTTTTATATGATGCTGTAGCAGAAATGTTAGTACTGCCCCTGAGGTTGCATTGATCATCTGAACTTGACAATCTATGCATTATGTTAAAGTACTAATAGCTTAGTTGTAAAGTGGTGCACTGAATAACTATATTAATGTGCATTCACTATAGGTCATACAGAAGCAGATGTTTTTAACCATATTATTAATGATTATTCATATTTTCTGAGTGTTGAATTCACCTAGAAATTGTAGTAACGCAGGAAGAATAATGCATGCATTTGAAAATGTGATCATGATGAGTGGCCGCCAATATTCACAAAGTATGCTTTTAATGGCTTATTAATATGAAACATGGAGACTATGTTTGATTAATGTAGTAATACATCATATTGAGGGCTATGCGTTATGTATTAGCTTTATTAATTGTAGTCCTTCGCTTAGCGGAGGTCCTTGCCTAGTTGCACGGCCTCATGTCAAGCTGTATTTCTAAACTGATTAATAAAATGTTTGCTTAGAGAATCAAATTGTGATTTTCCACTGTGCTGACCAAATGTGGTCGTGGCTAAAAGTCTTTCTCATGAGAACTGCTTGCTAGAAGATGCTGTTCTTGTAAAATGTAACATTAAAAGTGTAAAATGTGTAAGACTGACTTTCTCAAGAGGAGAACATTGGAGACACTGACTGGAGTATAAGCATATTGTTACCTGACTAGCCGGATGATGAGGACATTACAAGAGGAGCCAATCAGTGACATGTGAACAGAGTACTAGTAGAAATTATAGATTTTATATTTTAGTTTTATTGGACAGAGTGTGAACATGCGATCCCTTGACCAATAGGGACTTGGGAATTACTTTTAGGAAATCTAACTTAGCCGAACTGCACTGAGAAGAAATCACCATTTGCCGTGCGCCATTCTCCCCATTCTTCTGCTGGTTTACTTCTATTCTTTCGAATTGCTTAAAGACTTTGCATTTCTGAACTTTGATGCTGAATCCTGATGCCTTGCTGACCGAACTGATGTCCTGATGACGAAGACTATCTTAGCTTGCCGATCCATTTTAGGAGAGGTATATTATTACTGATATGTTTCTTAAGACTGTTTGCTTTTCCTTCTAAGTACCAACTGCACTATTTTGACAGAGCCATAGTTAGATGTTTTCCAAATGTGTGGTCACTAAATAGTTTTTCATGAAGCCCAACATGCTGATGCCACTTTAGTGTTAGATAAGGATTCTTACTAATGAAAGTCTGCTAAAGGGAGTAATAGTCAATGTCTTTTCTTTGCTGAATCTAAATGAATGTAATATCATTCGCACAATTGTTCTTGTTATCAATTTGCACTGTAACTTTAGAATGTGTAGTGGTTCAAGCTTTGATTAGATTATGCTTCTTTCTTTGCTTTGGACTGCCAATGGTGTTTCTGTATGTTTTATTGTTTGATTTTGAGATTATCTTACATGACATTAGCATTGTTAATATAGGGAAATACGTATTCTAACTTTTACTAAAAGGTGTGGTTATTCATGACTGAAAGGTCACGGTGTGTGACAATCACTGACTCCAATCGATTACTAGTGCTATTGATTATCATTGATTATTATTGTTACTGATTGGTTATTGATTATGATCTGCATGTACTGGAGATATGGTGGGAACATCTTAATTGTGAGTCAAAAGGCTCATCAACCAATTCGCGTCCCCTTGTAAGTTTACTTATTAAGGTCAGACGCGCTAACAGTCACTAGTTGAAAGCATGAGGTATAGCTATTTTACTTCATGTTTAAAGAATTAATTTTCTCTTACATTGTAATTCCTGATGTAAGCTAACAGTATGCACTAAAGCAATAATAGTTTTGATGAAAGCATTTTAAAAGTAACATGCAAATGTAAAAAGTGTATTTCTACACTATAGTTACATGAAAGGGTTAACGGAGTCATTTTGTTTTGAATTTACTGTAACATGAACACTGGCAGAGCTTATTAATATTGAACTTTTCCTTTTTGGCTAAGCCTTTACAGAGGCTGACACACAAGGATGTGTCTGGTCCGGTACCATTGGATGACAACTGCAAACGTGCCTTCACAGAGCTGAGGGAAAATCTCTGTTATTCCCCTGCTCTGGAAAAGCCTGATTATAACAAATGTTTTTTCTTTGTCTTTCTGTGAGAGGGAGGCATATGCTCTCTCAATTCTGGCTCAGTTGCACAAAGGTGCAAACAAACCTGTCACTTATTTTTCTGCCACTCTTGATCCTGTGGTTTCGGCTTTGCCAGGTTGAATTAAATCTATTGCAGCTATGAGCGTCAGCTTAGAACAATGCAAATGCACTGTTATGGGTCATCCCCTGAACATTTTTGTCCTTTATACAGTGGAGATACTGTTAACCTGAACCAAAACTCAACATCTTACTAGCGCGCCTTTGATCAGATATGAACAGGTCATCCTCACTGCACCTAATATTACTATGAAGAGATGTACTGTGGTGAATCCTGCTAATCTATCACCTGCCCCTGTTGAAAAGGTCAATGATTGTACTAATGAGGTTGAGCATGACTGCCTCAATGGTACTGAACTGTGCACCATGCCAAGAGCTGATATTTAACACATTCCCCTAATTGAAAATAATTAGGTCATGTTTGTTTAAGAAACAAAGATGGTACTTTGAGAGCTGGTTATGCGGTTTGCACAGTCTCAGGTGTGATTGAAGCTTCCCGGCTTCAAGGAGTCTTTTCTGCTCAAGTACCTGAATTATTTGCTCTTACTAGAGCATGCTGTTTTTCTAAACAGCTGAAAGTGAGAATTTTCACCAATAGTCAATATAGCTTTGATGTTGTTCATGACTTTGGACAGTTTTGGCGCAAGAGAGGCTTTATGACCTCTTCTGAATCCCCTATCAGGAATGGGGAAACAGTTCATAACTTGCTGAATGCAATACAATTGCCTGCCAAAATTGCAGTTGTTAAATGTGCTGCACACCAAAAATCTACTGATCATGTAACATTGGGAAATACATATGTATACGAAGTGGTGAGATACTGTGCCCTAAGCTGCACATCCTTTAATGGAGAGTGATGTAATAAAACAAGTGATGAGACAAGTCAAAAAGGTTCTGTAAAATGCTGTTGATACATGGGAAGAAGTTAAAAGATTGTAGGAAGAATGACAGAAGAGGAAGAGCAGAATTGGGTTAGAGTAGGATGTGTTAAAAGAGATGAAGATGATGTTTGAGTTTCAAGTGATTGAAGAGCTGTGTTGTCAAACAGTCTGTTACCCCCAATGGCCAGAAACTATCATGGACAGGCTCATATAGGTTGTGAAGCTACGATTAGAATATTTAGGCAGACATGGTTTAACCCCAGATTCAGATTGATAGCAGAAGCTGTGTATCACAGATGTGCCACATGCCAGCAGATTAATGTAGGGAACCGCACAGTAGTCACACTGAGTCACCTAGGCATATCAGGAGGACCATGCAATAGAATGCAGCTGGACTTTATTGAGCTACCCATATGCAATAGACTAAGATATATCTGGGTTGTTGTGTGTATTTTCTGTTTTTGAGTTGAAGCTTACTCTACCAAGAGAAATTATAGCCTCACAGTAGGAAAACTGTTGCTTAGTGAGTTGATCCTATGTTTTGAATTCACACCTTCTCTAGGAGTCAGACTAAGGGACACACTCAACAGTGAGGTCCTAAACTTATTATGTGCAACATTGCACATTGAGCAAAGACTACATTGCAGTTACAGACCTGAAACTTCTGGCTTGGTGGAGAAAGCTAATGGCACTCTGAAGCCCCGATTGGCAAAAGTGTGTGCATCCACCACTTGCAAATGGCGCGACGCATTGCCTCTTGCTTTGATGGGTTTGTGAAGGACTCCTGACAGAAAGACTGGTCTGTTGCCTCATGAAATCATCATGGGGAGAGCCATGAGATTGCCAACTCTGCCTGTGAATGCTCCTGTGAACATTACAGAGACTTGGTACTGGATTGTTGCAAAGGCCTTTTGGATGTGGTTCATTTTGTGTCTCATCAGGTTGGAGAAGCTACAGTTCAGCTGCAGCAGGAGCTTTGCCATGACCCGTGCCCAGGCAACTGGTTCATTGTTAAGAATGCTGCTTAGAACCATGTTGGAAGGGGCTCCACCAGGTAGTGTAGGTCACTACGACTGCTGTGAAGTGTACTGGTTTCTTTAAATGGGTGAATGCAAGCACACTCACAAAGATCCAGGTCCCCTAGATGATGCAGCACCTGTTCATGAAGGGTCGGTTACAGTGAGTGAGAAGGATCAAGTTAGCTAAGCTGTTGGGGCTGCAAAAGTGGCTGATGCAGCACAACTGCACTCTGAGGGTGGTCTGAGCATGTCAACAACAGTGGTTGGTACAGAAAGGTTGAGACAGAATCAGTTGGCTCCTTAAATCTTAGATTCTGACAAAGGACCAGATGTTGTAGTAAGAAAAGATGTACCAGGAGACAATTGGCCAAGTGAGCGGATTTTGCCAGCTGTACAAGTGCCCTCAACAATTGCTGAAGAAACTGAGGAGACAAGTCAAAGTGACAGTGATGCTGAGGGTCGAGTAACTCAGAGATCAAATAGAAGGAGAATACCCAGTTGAAAATACTCAGCACTTGAATGGACATATTTTGCAGCAAATGAATGGGAGAAAGAATTTGCAATCTTTTGCTTTAACAATAAAAATCCAGTTCAAAATTCTTGTGTTTGTGATTGTGGTGGAGCTGAACTTTGAAATCTCATTACCGTTTGATGAATAAAGACATTGTGGGCCTGAGTTTAGCGGACAGGTTACTCAAAATGAGACGGATATCCTGTTCGCCATACTACGATGTCCATAAGATATAATGGCATCATACTACTGTGGATGGGATATCTGTCACATTTCTAACAGAGTAACCCCATCCACCAACTCTAAATCAGGCCCTAAACTTTGGAAGTGATTATTAGTGACTACAAGCTGTCATTTTATTAGAGCCATTTGAGCTTTTATCAGAAGTTTTTTTAACATTTGCTAGAGAAAACTCTTGATGAACTTTCTAGAGGATCATGGAACGTTTTGTAAAATAATTTGAACTTTTGAAAAAGAGAATGTTTTAATATTTGCTTTGCTCAAAATTAAAAAGGACTAAAAGGTACAGTTGATATTTTTGCTGCCGCAATTGCATTTTTACATTTTTAATTTTTGATTCTTTGTCTTGAATTAGAAAACTCATGGGGTCTAGTGGAAACAAAAAGAGTAAGCTTATGTACATATGTGTAGGAGTGTTACTTATAACAGTTATCCTGGTTATCCTATTATTGATAGGATTGAGTTGACCTACATCAGTGAAATCAGAGAAGGTCAGATCCACAATTGCCTTAGTTCTGAAAGCCCCATAGAGGGTAAGAAAATCGTATTCAATGAGAAAGATTTACGTACAGATTGATCCAGAGGTGATTCATAAGCAAATGTGTATTATAAGTATTTATATGAATAAGTAAAAACTATGGATGTTAGAGTTTGTTATGTTTGTACTCAGTTGTCGTCATCACTTAGTGGGGGAATCACTTATTATTGTAACCCTTTAACCTATGGAATTTCCTGTAGCCTGTTTCTAACACTTTTGCATCAGCAGGAGTATTATCAATATTATTATTCAAACTATGATTTACGTTATTCAGTTTTCCTTATCATACAACACTTGAGTAATATTGCTAAATTGAGAAACATTGACACAGTGGGATGTTTCTTTGAACCAACACTGACATTTGGAACAGATTTTGCCCACCAAAAGAACACAAGCTGTTTTTTAACCCTAGAAAAGAAAAGGGATTATTTGGACAAGTTGAAGACAGACAAAGAAATCAAGGAGTTTTAGCATTAGACTAGCAACATGTAGAGAAATTATGTGTATATAGACCCAAATCAACGACTGACACAATTTCTGCAGGGACTAGTGAATGTAGACATGTGCTTTTGTTTAAAAGTGTGTGGACATTTATGTTAGCTGGACATGACCCAACGATACATGGTTTTATTTCATGTGTGGGAAAAATGCCTATTACGAGCTGCCAAAAGGTTGGTATGTTACATGTTATCTAGGAGTAGTCTTTCCAAAGATTTACCATGCAGAAAATTTTAGTGATCCAGTTTGGAAACACCAGAGTCAAGAGAGATGCCAGTGCTTTCAAAGTAGTAGTTGATATTTTTGTTGCTATAATTACATCAGTGGGAGTTATTCTGAATGATCACAAGATAAGGAAGCTATCTACCATTGTTGATGTGCTTTTTATAGACAATGCAGGAGCCTTTTAGTTAGTGGCCACAGAAATGGTTGTTCTAATACTTGTTGCAAAAGAGGGCAGAGCTTGCAAAATTTTACAAGTTCAACAATCAATCAATCAATCAATCAATCAAGGATTTTTAGAGCGCACTACTCACCCGCTAGGGTCCCAAGGCGCTGGGGGGGGAGAGCTACTGGTCGAAAAGCCAAGTCTTGAGGCGTTTCCTGAATGATAGGAGGTCTTGGGTCAGGCGGAGGTGGAGCAGTAGGGAGTGCCAGGTCTTGGCGGCTAGGTGGGAGAAGGATCTTCCTCCGGCGGTGGTGCGACGGATGTGGGGGACGTAGGCAAGGGTGAGGTTGGCGGAGCGGAGGTTGCGGGTGGGGGTGTGAAAGGTGAGTCTGTTGTTGAGGTAGGCGGGACATGTGTTGTGGAGGGCTTTGTGTGTGTGGATGAAGATTTTGAAGGTGATCCTCTTTGATACTGGTAGCAAGTGTAGGTCTCTGAGGTGGGGTGAGATGTGGTTGCGGCGTGGGACATCAAGAATGAGGCGGGCGGACGCGTTCTGGATTCTTTGCAGCTTTGTTTGGAGTTTGTTTGTTATTCCTGCATATAGGGCATTTCCGTAGTCCAATCGGCTACTGACCAAGGCGTGGGTGACGGTTTTCTTGGTTTCAACAGGAATCCACTTGAAGATTTTGCAGAGCAAGCAGAGGGTGATGTAGCAGGAAGAGGAGATGGCATTGACCTGCTGAGTCGTGCTGAGTGTGGAATCCAAGATGAAGCCCAGGTTGCGTGCGTGGGTGGTGGGTGAGGGTGCGGAACCTAGGGAGGTGGGCCACCAGGAGTTGTTCCAGGCTGAGGGGTTGGTGCCAAAGATGAGTATTTCTGTCTTGTCTGTGTTTAACTTGAGGGGGCTTGATTCCATCCAGCTGCCGATGGATTGAAGTCCATTTTGGAGGTTGTCCTTTGCAGTTGTAGGGTCTTTTGTGAGGGAGATGATGAGCTGAGTGTCATCTGCGTAGGAGACTGTGTTTATGTGGTATGTTCGTGCGATGTTGGCGAGGGGGGCCATGTAAACTTTGAAGAGTGTGGGGCTGAGCGAAGATCCTTGGGGGACGCCACAGGTGATTCTGGAGGCTTCTGACAGGAATGGCGGGAGGCGGACACTCTGGGTTCTGCCCATGAGAAATCACCAGATCCAGTCCAGTGCTTTGCTGCGGATTCCACCATTGTGGAGGCACGTGTGGAGAGTGTGATGACATACCGTGTCGAAAGCTGCGGAGAGGTCAAGGAGGATGAGTGCTGCTGTTTCTCCTTCATCGAGCATGGTCCTGATGTCGTCTGTGGCAGCAATGAGTGCGGTCTCGGTGCTGTGGTTTTTGCAGAATCTGGATTGGGAGGTGTTGAGTGCCTTGCTGTCTTCCAAGAACCGGGATAGTTGATTGTTCACGATTTTTTCGATGACTTTTGCTGGGAAGGGAAGGAGTGAGATCGGTAGTTCTTGGGGTCGTCAAGGTCTGCCTTTGGTTTCTTTAGCAGGGCGTTGATTTCTGCATGCTTCCATCTCTCTGGGAAGGTGGCTGACTCGAAGGAGCTGTTGATGGTGTTGCAGAGATGGGGAGCGATGATGGTGTTGGCTTTGTTGAAGATATGGTGTGGGCAGGGGTCCGATGGTGATCCGGAGTGGATGGAGGCCATGGCGCTAGCGGTGTCTTCTATGTTGACAGGGGTCCAGGTGTGGAGGAAGTGGGTATTGCTTGGAGCGTTGGGTTTGTAGGTGTTTGTAGCTAGCTGGTTGGTCTGGGGGTTGAAGCTGTTGTGGATTTTTTCTATCTTTCGGTGGAAGTGGGTTGCGAGTGAGTTGCAGAGCTCCTGTGATGGCAGGGGTTCGTTGGAGCAGGCCCTGGGGGTGGAGAGCTCTTTAATGATGCCGAAGAGCTCTTTGCTGTTGTGAGCGTTGGTGTCAGTGCAGTTTTTGAAGTGGGTCCTTTTGGTGGTGCGGATCATTTGGTGATGTTTGCGTAGGGCATTCTTGAAAGTGATGTGGTTGGAGTTGGTAGGGTCACGGTGCCAGGTTCTTTCCATTCGGCGGCATAGCCATTTCGATTCCTGTAGATCAGGGGTGAACCAGCTGGCCTTGATTCTGTGTTTTTTTTTTTTTTTTTTTGAGTGGTGTGAGGGTGTTGGCGCAGTCTTCTATCCAGTGATGCAGGTTGGTGGCGGCTGTGTTGTGGTCCGGAATCCTGGGGGGGGGGCCCGGGCGAGGGTGGAGATCAGTTGATCCGTTTATATTTTGCTCCAGTTGCGTCAGGGAGGTTGTATGCGGTGGTGGTGAGTGACTGGTTTCTGGTAGGAGAAGTGGATGCATTGGTGGTCTGTCCAGCAGAGTTCGGTGGTGTGGCTGAAAGAGACGTGGTTGCTGGCTGAGAAGATGGGATCGAGTGTGTGGCCTGCGGAGTGGGTGGGTGAAGTGAAGAGTTGCTTGAGGCCGATGTTGGCGAGGTTGTCGATTAGGTTGGTGGTGTTGGTATTGTTGTTATTCTGCAAGTGGAAGTTCAGGTCGCCGAGGAGGATGTAGTCCATTGAGGTGAGGGCTTGGGAGCTGATGGTGTTGGCGATGTCGTTGCAGAACTGTGGTCTAGGGCCAGGGGGTCTGTAGACCAGTGTTCCTCTGAATGTGTTGTTGATGTGGATTGTGAAGTGGAGGTGCTCGTCGGACTTGATGATGTCATCGGAGTTGGTGGAGACTCTTATGGTGTTTTTGTGGACTATGGCGATTCCTCCTCCTGGTTTGTTGCTGCGGTCTCTTCTGGTGATCTTGCAGTTTTCTGGTATGGCTATGGCTATGTCTGGTTCTGAGGCAGGGTTCATCCAGGTTTTGATGAGGAATGCGATGTCGGGCGAGTGTTTGGTCAGTAAGTCACAGAGTTCAATTGCATGTTTGAGGACGGAGCGGGTGTTCAGCAGGATGCATCTGCTCTTATATTACTGATAACAGTAAGGAGCTGAGGAAGTACATTTT
This sequence comes from Pleurodeles waltl, assembly GCF_031143425.1. Lineage (NCBI taxonomy): Eukaryota > Metazoa > Chordata > Amphibia > Caudata > Salamandridae > Pleurodeles > Pleurodeles waltl. The sequence continues at coordinate 855,485,598 of NC_090443.1, forward strand.
GAACCTGACAGACTTGAAAAAGGACCTGAAGAAGTTAGAAGCAACAGGTGCCTGGGAAGTGATACGAAGTGGTTTGTCAGCAGTTGGAAAATGGTTTGGGAGCTCAATAAAAGGACTTATTGGAACCATCCTGAGACCTATATTGATAATAACCATGCATGCCTTAGTTGCCGTTGGTCAATATAAGTTGATCAAGAAGCTGAAAGAAGTAATAGCAAGGAAATGAAAAAGAAAGGAGGAGTTTGAGATGGAGACTAAGCGATGCCTATATGATAGTGATATCAAGCAGTTAGAAGAGTCCAGAAGATCTTTCCTGGAACAAGCTCAGAAATGTTGAGCTCTCTCATTGAAAATGAAAGATTTATGTGATGGCTTGATTCACCATCAGAGGGGGAGCTGATGTAGCAGAAATGTAATACTGCTCCTAAAGTCACATTGGTCATCTAAATATGGCAATAAGTAGTAATAGCTTAGCTGTAAAGCTGTGCACTGAAAAGCCTTATTAATGTGCATTCACTCTAGGATATTATTTCGAAGCATGTGATATAGCCTTTTAACTTGACGTTTAAAGAATTAATTTGCATACATTTTGTAATTCATGATGTAAACTAACAGTATGCAATTAAACAATATTAGTTTTAATGAAAGAAGCATTTTAAAAGTATTGTGCAAATGTAGAAAATGGAGTTCTGCACTATAGTCACATGGAAGGGTTAAAAGAGTCATTTTGTTTTGAATTTACTGTAACATGAACACTGACAGGGCTTATTAAAAAATGTATGGCTTAAAATGTTAATTGTGTATTAAATGCTTTAAGTGCAGAAACGTCATCCTTGCTAACATAACATTTTCCTTTCAGACATCGTTGTCATAAGAAAGCTGGCTTGGATATAGATATTCTTTTGTTTTAAGCATAATAGGCTTGGGAAATCTACATTGAGTATAGTACATTTAGATACTGTGAAATAACTATATATACAGATGTTTCAATTTGCAGGGATGAGCTAAGGTGGCAGCCGTTTCACATGAAGAGCCTGGGAATCTACACTGATATTTCAGTCTATGTCGTATGACTGCTTGCCATTGGACAATTAAACTTTTTCTTTTATATGGAGTGATGGATAGATGAATCATCTTGCCGTATGAACATCAATACACCATTCCCCAGTTGGATTTACAGAAGATCTTCTCACCTTCCCTTTACGACCTGAATTCCTTGGACTTTGAGAGATATAGGCCCTGATTCTAAGCTTGGCGGGCGGTGGGAGCCGCCCGCCAAGCGGGAACCGCCAGAAGACCGTACCGCGGTCAAAAGACCGCGGCGGTCATTCTGGGTTTCCCACTGGGCTGGCGGGCGACCACCAAAAGGCCGCCCGCCAGCCCAGTGGGAAACACCCTTCCCACGAGGAAGCCGGCTCAGAATTGAGCCGGCGGAGTGGGAAGGTGCGACGGGTGCAGTTGCACCCGTCGCAAATTTCAGTGTCTGCTAAGCAGACACTGAAATTCAAAGTGGGGCCCTCCTAGGGGGGCCCCTGCAGTGCCCATGCCATTGGCATGGGCACTGCAGGGGCCCCCAGGGGCCCCACGACACCCCATACCGCCATCCTGTTCCTGGCGGGCGAACCGCCAGGAACAGGATGGCGGTATGGGGTGCCAGAATCCCCATGGCGGCGCAGCAAGCTGCGCCACCATGGCGGATTCCCATGGGCAGCGGAAAGTCACGGTACACCGCCGGCTTTCCGCTTCTGGCCGCGGCTGTACCGCCGCGGTCAGAATGCCCGGCAGAGCACCGCCAGCCTGTTGGCGGTGCTACCGCCGACCCCGGCCCTAGCGGTAATTACCGCCAGGGTCTGAATGACCCCCATAGTCATCTCTACCCTTGCCCCTTCGAAATGCCTTGCTGAGACTTTGAGATTTTTACCTTGACCCAAGAACACTCTTGATCGAGCTTCTGAAATACTAACGCCTACCATTTTAACCTTCTTCTTGCAAAACTTAGTTAGTTACCTGTTTCCCCAGATATTCTGTTTTCAAATTATTTTTGTTCTTTTTGTGCTTGTTGCTTTTTGTCCACATGTGCTTGTCCTAGCACATATTAAAATAAACTTGCTAATTTGTAGTGTTCAAAATGCAGAAATAGAATTACTAAATGATTAACAGAATTACACACTGTTTCCTCCTTTTCAAATTGTCTTATTGCTAGCGGTTATTGAATGTTAAGTATTTCGATGTTAATTTGTTTGAACTTTGCCTCAGCCTGACTTGCCCCATTTTTTGGCGCCCAAGCTCCATATCCCCCTACGCCTGCGCTGCCTGGTGTATGTCGTTTTTTTCCACGCACACCAGGCAGCGCCGCCGGCTAACGCCGGCTAACGTCATTGATTAAATACAGCGCCCCCATGGCGCTTCACAATGGCGTTAGCCGGCGCTAATTTTTTTGACGCAAAACTGCGATAGCGCAGTTTTGCGTCAAAAAGTATAAATATGGGCCTCAGTGCGGTGAAGGCAGGCATTTGAGGGACAGTGAGTTAAGTTTAGATTTTCATACATGAGTTAAATAATGGATACAAGTCAAAAGTGGCTGAGTTATGAGACGAATGTGTAAGGAATGAGCCAGGAATCAGAAACATGCCCTCTTTCCTACATGATCTCTTTACACCCTGTGAAGTCCCCTTAACCTGCAAATAAGAGAGACAAAAAAGTGTTTAATTAAATCCACTGCTAAATTACCTCAAAGTCAGACACATAGGTTTCAGAGCAAATGCAAATGGGAGCTGCATAATTCTAAACTTTGCATATAGCTGACAAGATTTTGTGCATTTGCATGCTGGTTTTTCATTCCAGTATTTATTTCGCCTAAATACTCCAGAACATCCATCAAAGATGTAAGGTGTCAAACTGGCCCTGACTCATTCAAGTAATTACCTATTTTTGTGAAATTGTTCTATTGGCTTTTCTGGCAGCCTTTCCCTAGAAACAAGGACTTAAGATGGACCTGGCTCTTAATAGAGGTAACAGTCAATTCCCCTCTCAATGATGTTAGGAATATGGATCAACTAACATACGCAGGTTCTCTAAGAAATCGTTCTCTGCAACTGATTTTATCTCCACCCTCCAAACCTTTTATTCATCAGTGCTCCTAAGAGTGCTGTGACCTGGTAGGCCTATCAGGTGTCCCTCACTACTGGCCCTTCATTCCTTCAGTTAAACTAGAAGCATCTGCCTGTTGCATATGGAAACCTGCTTGCATATTCAAACCCGTTCTGTTCTTGCAATGATGATTCACTGAGACGTTAGTAGTTGTAGAACTCACTATAACCTAACTACCTTTCTCCAACAAGATATTTTAAGTGGGTATGCTTCCCAAGACCATTTGTGGTATTTCACCATCAAATGGCTTACCCTGAAAAAATCTTTCTTGCTTTCCAGCAAACAAATTAAGAGCTAACTGGTCCATTTCCACCCTCTACAGAGTCATGCTTAGAACATTTCTTTGAATAATAAATAAAGTGGGAGCAGGGACATACTTGTGTTTCACTGTTCCATTGAACCTCAAAGGTGGCAATCATTTAGTCAAAGTTACTGAAACTCACCTTTTAGTGTATGCGCATAAAGGGCCTCATTCCGACCCTGGCGGTCATGGACCGCCAGGGCCGGGGACGGAGGAAGCACCGCCAACAGGCTGGCGGTGCTTCAGGGGCAATTCTGACCGCGGCAGTAAAGCCGCGGTCAGAAAAGGGAAACCAGCGGTTTCCCGCCGGTTTTCCCCTGCCCCAGGGATTCCGACCCCCTTCCCGCCAGCCTGTTCCTGGCGGTTTACACCGCCAGGAAGAGGCTGGCGGGAACGGGTGTCGTGGGGCCCCTGGGGGCCTCTGCAGTGCCCATGCCACACTGCAGGGGCCCCCTAACAGGGCCCCATTAAGATTTTCAGTGTCTGCAAAGCAGACACTGAAAATCGCGACGGGTGCCACTGCACCCGTCGCACACCAGCAACTCTGCCGGCTCCATTCGGAGCCGGCTTCATCGTTGCTGGGGCTTTCCCGCTGGGCGGGCGGGCGGCCTTTTGGCAGTCGCCCGCCTGCCCAGCGGGAAAGTCAAAATGACCGCCGCCGCCCGCCGGGGTCGGAATGACCCCCAAAGTGTCTTTATTCATTCAAAAAGCAATAGATTTATTCTATTCATTTTGATCCACTGTAAAGTTCAGCAAATGGAATCAAATATTGTCTGTGGGAGTGCACAGATAAGTATTAATGACATACTTTCATACACTATGGGCCTCATTATGAGTCTGGCGGTCTTCAGACCACCAGACCCACTGTGGTGGTCAGACTGCTGCGGTCGTGACACTCTGACAGCCACATTATGACAGTGGTGGAGCCGCCACGGTCCAATCACCAACACCGCCAGGCTGCCACCAGCAGGCAGCCTGGCGGTCCCGGTGGTCCCAGTGGTTGTAATCCGCCAGGGCAGCGCTGCCCTGGGGATTATGTGTCACCCTACTGCCAGCCTTTCCATGGTTGTGTAAACTTGGACATTGTCAGGCCTTTGACACCGACATAGGTTTGTGCATCCAATGCCCTTCTCATCTCTTAGAGGCCAGGCAAGGGTATGTCACTGATCTCATTTCCCTCCTCCCTTTGAACATGTTTCCATCCATTAAAGGGGCATATAACACTGCAAAAGTCACCTCTGAATTTGATCTGAGTATAATGCACTCAATGACTTGCTGACACTAGCTACTGAATTATAGAAAGCCCTGGTAGTTTTTAGAAGTGATGTCTCCTAGAGCAAGGACCAGCTTGCAATTCTAACTTTTTGGGGTTTAGAGTTTGAAGATTGGGCTTGCACCCACTAATTGTGAGCTTTTTTACAGGTGCCTGGCTTCTGATTATTCCTTCCCCACCAAACATTCATGATAATACCATCCTAATGATGCTGCGGTTTCCAACCTGTACCTATTTTGGTCTAGTTCATGTCCGCTGCTTACATTAAGAACTGATAACTCTGTGTGATTTCAGGAGGAGAGGCATGTACGGATGAAACAACTGCCAGTGCTCCCAATCCTAACCCGATAATTAGGCTAGTTAGTAGTTCAGGCCTCATCAATTCATTCTTGTATGCTCTGTTACCTGCTACCAACATATAAATAAGCTAAACCAGCTCCCCACAGGTTTGCACCCACTGATCTGAAAGGTTGGAGGTATAACTTAGGCAGAGCTATGGAATCCATCTCTATCCACATCTAGTCAATATTTCCTAACATTTCCCAGTATTCTAAGGAGATTTTAGAAAGTACTAGCTCTGCATCATAAAAGCTCTTGGCACACCAGAAACATCTCTAGCTATTGAGCCTCAGGCAAAACATCTATTATATAGTGGTGTAGAGGGTGACTAAAGTTGATCTCTCTAAGGAGTTTATCCTCGCGTCCATGGTTTTCCGAACAAGGTCTCATTTTAGGCTGAAAATCAACTACATGTGTTGTTGCATTAATGACATATTTTGCAGTGGTCTATTGGGACAACAGTGATGAATGTGAGGTTCTGAGTCTTGTCTGAGGTTATACCCTACTGCTTCTCATATCTACTGTGCTTCTACCTCCACTTTAAAGGATCTCAGCAGCACTTCTATTTTTTACACCAACCTAAGAGGCACGTCTATCATGGCATTTTCCGTGTGACCTTATCACAACTTTCCTTTGCTATAATTCTCTCATTTTACCATCTCTGCCAGCAGCCATATACCAGCTACACTCAGCGCTATCTGAAATTCCTGACATCAGTGACCCCTAAAGTTGAAAGCCTTTCTTGTTCAGGCTGCTGAGACCTTTATGGCTCACTGCACCTGTTTAAACACCTCAATAGTGACAGACTGAAAAGAGCTCCAGCACTCTTCATACTCTTTTGCAAGTAAGAGCTTCAATCATTCTAGTAGGGTTCTTTGAAAGTACATCAGCCTGTAAAACATCTACACGCATGGAGCTGAAAGCAGCAAATTCAGAAAAGGCAAAAGCAAAAGGCGTAGTAAAGTTTGCCTTCCTTGTGCTGAGTAGGGCACTCAAATTTGACAACATGTGATACTGAGGATGCAAAAGAATGCCTGAACGTAATACTATCATTCATTGCACTTTTCTAAATTTTTTATACTTTCCTGACTTTGATACTAAAGGCACTTGGACTTTTTTGCTTATGCAGGGTCACCACCAATCTTTTTTCCTCCTGCCTCCTATTTTTTCTGACCTGTTGCCGTTGGCTTTTGAACTCTGATCACTCTACCACTGCTAACCAGTGCTAAAGTGCATATGCTCTCTGTGTTAATTGTATGTAATTGGTTTATCCATGATTGGCATATTTGATTTACTAGTAAGTCCCTAGTAAAGTGCTCTAGAGGTGCCTGGGCCTGTAAATCAAATGCTACTAGTGGGCCTGCAGCATTGGTTGTGCCACTCACATGAGTAGCTCTGTAATCAGGTCTCAGACCTGCCACTGCAGGGTCTGTGTGTGCAGTTTTAACTGTAAATTCGACTTGGCAAGTGTACCCACTTGCCAGGAATAAAACCTCCCTTTTTCTTACATGTCAGACACCCCTAAGGTAGGCCCTAGGTAGCCCCAAGGGCAGGGTGCAGTGTATGCTCAAGGTAGGACATATAGTAATGTGTTTTATATGTCCTGACAGTGAAATATTGCTAAATTCGTTTTTCACTCTTGCAATGCCTGCCCCTTACATAGGTTAACATGGGGCTACCTTTAAATCTGATTAAAGTGTAGATTCTTTTTGGGAGCGGATGGACATGTGGAGTTTGGGGTCTCTGAGCTCACAATTTAAAAATACATCTTTTAGTAAAGTTGATTTTAAGATTGTGTGTTTGAAAATGCCACTTTTAGAAAGTGAGCATTTTCTTGCTTATACCATTTCTGTGACTCTGCCTGTTTGTGGATTCCCTGTCTGGGTCAGTTTGACAGTTGGCCTGGTTGCACCTCACACTAGACAGTGACACAAAAGGAGCTGGGGTGTAGTCTGTATTTCCTGATGAGCCATCTGTGCTAGGAGGGAGAGGAGGAGTGGTCACTTACACCTGAAAAGGCTGTGCCTGTCCTCACACAATGCAGTCTCCGACCCCCTGGTGAGTGTCTGGGGCCTGGCCTGGGCAAGGCAGGATTTCGCATTCAAAAGAGACTTTACTTTGAAGTAGACCTACTTCAAAGGAGAAATTGGGTATAAGAAGGGCACCCAAAACCACAGACGTTAGAACACTTCTGGAAACAAGAGGAACCTCCGCCTGGAGAAGAGCTTAATAGCTGAGGAACAAGAGCTGCCCTGCCTGTGACTGTGCCTTGTGGAGCTATCCTGCAGTTGCTGCTTCTGCCAGAGTAAGAGAGCAAAGACTGGACTTTGTGTGCCTTCAATCTTGTGAAGAAATCTCCAAGGGCTTGATTTAGAGCTTGCCTCCTGTTGTTTGAAGTCTCAGGGACAGCAAAGACTTCTCTCTCTGCCAGCACTTAGAGTCTCTGGAGAGAATCCTGCTCTGACAAGTGGTGCCCTATCCAGTTCCTGGGCCCTTGAATGGAAAGCTGGTGGAAATCCAAGGAAATCGACTTCGGACGACTATGGACTGACACCGCTGCTGAATCCGGTGATGCCGCCTGCACCCGACTCTGTGATATACGCTGGAACGTGATGACCTTCACAGGCCCGATGCCGCTGCAGCCCCCCTGAAGTCCGCAACTCCGTGGAAGTCGCCGCACCATGTCGTGACCGATGCCGCTCAAAGTGTGCGGATTCAAAGTTTTGCACAGACGCCACGATCCCCGACTTCGCGCATCGGCTTGTTTTCATTCTTCACCAAAGGTACTGTACTTGGGGGTCTACGTGACTCCGTGTCTGGCGCCGCTGGTGTTGGCTTGTTGGGAATGACTCTGTCACGATGCCGTGTTAACACTGCATCGAAGCATTTTGTGTTTCTAAGTACTATTTTTTAAGTATAATCTTTAAAAATTCATAACTTGACTTGTGTATGTCGGATTTTTGTTGTTTTGGTCTTGTTTTGTTTAGATAAATATTTCCTATTTTTCTGATCTGGTGTTGTGTCATTTTGTAGTGTTTTCATTGAGTTACTGTGTGTGTTCGTACGAATACTTTACACCTACCACTCTGAAGTTAAGCCTACTGCTCTGCCAAGCTACCAAGGGGGTAAGCAGGGGTTAGCTGAGGGTGATACCCTTTTACCCTGACTAGAGTGAGGGTCCTTGCTTGAACAGGGAGTAACCTGACTTTCAACCAAAGACCCCATTTCTAACAGCACTGATCACTTCAGTGGGAGAATCATAGCATTAGCATCAACAGCTGTTGATGCAAGGTAACTCAAGTTCCGAACTTAATCAGCAACGTCTTTCCTTCCAACTACTGAATCAGCAGGGCTCTGTATCAGACATTGCAGTTTATGAAGCACGGTGAGGCAGTGATTTTGCCTCAGTGGCCTGGGGATAGGAAACTAGAAGCAAGAACTGAAATTTTACGAACAAAAATATCATATCTGGCAAAAGAACTCTGACCAAGAGAGCACCTCATGAACCCCCACTGATGACAATGCAATTTTATTAGACACCTTCTTCACCATCTGTATTCCAAAGATATTAGTCAACCACAAAAGGGTAACTTAATAGAAGTGAGCTTCAGAGACAGTTCTAAGTGCAATAGTAAGCAGAAAATATCTTGCGGAAGGCAATTTCTCTTTAAACTGGTCCTCTTGCTAGTTTTGCATATAACTCTAAAATGGAAGAAAATCCCTCACATTCAATTTTCAAGGTAAATACTACAATTGTTGTAACATAGGTTTATGCATAATTTTGCATAATTTTCATAAAATGTCATGACATTTCATATGGTTACATTTTACAGTTTCACACAGATCTGATCAAACTTCTGTAGCGCAGTGGCTATGTCCTCTCTTCTCTAAGTATGGTTTTTGAAATGTATGTGTTTCTATTTTCCTTCATCACCACTTACATTGTGAAGAGGTGCACTTGCCAAGCTACTCATAAAAGCAGAAAGGGTGCCCTAAAGATACTTTATACTGTGTTCATGATAGCTGATTGTATGTGCCAAAACTACTGTATTAGTGCTCAATGGCCACGATTTGAAGTTGAAAGAAATCTCATTCTACGTTGGAGTCCCCCTACTCCCTATTACAACTAGATCAGTGTTTCTACCAATTGGGCTTCCTGGGAGAAGGATCACTCAATACATTTTTGGCACCGAATACAATTGCTTTCTGCTTGGCCTGCAAGTGCCACTAGGCCCGACCCTGAGTCCTCCACCTAGTCCCTCCAATGGCACGGGGGAGGTGGGGGGATGTAATACTCCCACTTGCCAGGCCACATCCTCCCTTGCTTCGACCTAATCCCTGCCTTGCATCAATCCCCCTACCTGTCCCAGGCTCCCATTCACCACCTGCTAATAGTATTATCCTACATGGAAAAGGGAATGTTGTGGTGCATTTCACCAAGAAAAAAATTGTTAGTTTCGGTTCTGTGGGTATTAACTAGGAATGGGCATACTTCCCGCCATTCGGTATATCTGCATCTAAACCTGTCCATCTCGTAATAAGGGCCAATATGTGATCACTGGAAGTGCATTACTGCAAGGCCTAAACATTAGGGCCCGTATTTATACTTTTTTTTAGCGCCGCATTTGCGCCGCTTTTTGACGCAAAACGGCGCAAACCTACAAAATACAATGGTATTTTGCAAGTTTGCGCCGTTTTTGCGTCAAAAAACGACGCAAATGCGACGCAAAAAAAGTATAAATACGGGCCTACATTTTTAAGTAAATAGTATTGTACTATAGAAATAGACACATAACCACTGCAGCTGAATAGCCAGGATGACACCTGGTGTCACTTTATAGCACTACAGGTACCATATGAAATGAAAATCACAGAGAATATCATCTTCCATCAGCTAGCTCTCCAGTTTGATGTCCTGCCTTCTAAAATTGCACCAAGGACCGACTTTAATGTGCTAAAAGATGCTGTTGAATTTTTTGATGGCTTAGGTCTGTCTTATATTTTAGGGCTTCTTATGTAAAGGAACCAATCAAAGACAGCACTTCCTGGCTAATAAGACTAAGGGCTTCATTCACAAGCGGTGTGAGCAGCTGGTGTGCCGCTTTTTTGACGCACCGACAGCGCAGGCTCCTGGGCCATATTTACAAGGCCACGCAAAGCCATCTTGCCTGGCTTTTCATAGCCTTGCAAACTTAGCTCCCTTTCACAAAGTACTCTGCATGAAATGGGCATTCCATGGGTGTTACTATGGGTGTTTCCATGCAACACCCATGGAATTTGATGCATTCCTAGATTTACAAGGTTTTGTAAACCTGGAATACATCAGTTCCTACGCCAGGGGTGGCATAGGGGTGGCGCAAGGAGGAGAAATAACATTATTTTTCCCTGTTTTTCCCTCTATGTGTGGTGCGAAGCAGGAAAACACCTCTTGTGATTGCGTTGGTGCATGGCAGCAATTTGTCCGCCAGCACAGGTGACAAGGACGGGAATTCCTGCCCTTTTGTTTTGACACAGGGCAGCACAGTAAAAAGGCTTGCAATGCTGCCCTAGCTATAACTTTCTAAGTGAGGCCCTGAGTTTATATCAGAAGGAAACATTTTGGCTGTAATCCATACACCCAGTGACACAGATTTTGCATTCTGTGTCTGTGTAGTCAACTTAATTTTTCCTCTGTGCTTCAGTGTGGGACTGATACACTATATCATGCCAGCAACCACCTCAGGGCAAACATAAGGTTTAATTAGGGATGGGAACAGCATTTCTAGCCTTCCATGACCTGCGTTTGACTTTTATACGGACTGCCTTCTCGGTTATGGTTTGTTATTAAAGGCTGAGCCAACAAGCAGCGGCTCACAGCCTAAAGTCATTTTTCTCGCAATTGAGTGAATTGAGTCACAGGGAATTTCTAAAAACGACGATGGAAATAGATTTGTAAGCATTTGTAGGCTGAGCTTTCTTTCCATAATGACCAGCTGTTCAATAAAGTTCACTCTCTCCGCCCTCAAGTCGGTGTTTGTTTTACACAGAGTGAGAAAAAACATTTAGCGAAAATAAGCAGTTACAACTCTATTATATTTCCTAAAGCATTTTAATGCTTCTCAATTCAGTTGCTATTGTAATATGAATTACTACTCCATTTTTCAACAAATTGGTAATTTTGACACCTCAATTTAAAGAAGTGGACTTGCCAAGCTACCCATTTAGAAATAATCTGGACTTGCTGTGCTGTTTTGCAGTAACAGGTTACCTCTATGCTATTCGGTAAGCGCCCCGGTACCTACCTCAGATCAGAGGAGGACGCCATAATAAAGTTGCCAAGCTTTGACCTGCTGATCAAGGGCATAACGTGAGTGTCTGCTGGTGAGTATATGCTACCTCTGCCACGCTTCAAGGAGTGGCCCAAGGACACATGATGGCGAGAAGACAGCCTGAAAGTGGCTTTGTTGCCTTCATGGTTTGACAATTATGTTATGTTGTGTTATGTTATGTTATGATATGTTGATTTGTAGAGCCAACTAATCACCTGTGAGGGTATCCAGGCACTTTAGCAGATGTTTAGGCATGTGGTCCCTGCAGAGTTATTCTTCTTGCGTAACTAAAGAACTGAGGAGGATCTTATGTGTTGTTGGAGATCATCCCATGCTTTTCGTGTGTGTGGATGCGGATGGTGTGTGCATGTGAGACTAAGGCTAATTGTAGGTATCTTGTAGACTGGTGAAAGTGTATGCATTTGTTTAGGCATCTAGGTCCAGTGTTGTGCAGAACTTTGTAGGGGTGTGTGAAGAGTTTGAATAAGCTGTTTGTGGATGGGTAACCATTGGAGCTCCCTGACATGAGGTGAGATGTGGGTGTGGTAAGGGAGGCTGAGTATGAGTCTTGCGGTGGCATTCTATATGGCCTAAAGTCTGCATAGAATTTGCTCCTTGGTTCTGGTGTACAGTACATTGCAATAGTTGAGTCTGCTTGTATGAGTGCTTGCGTGACAGTGCATCTGGTGTTTTGTGGCAGCCACTTGAAGATTTTTCATAGCATATGTAGCATGTGGAAGCAGGCAGAACTCACTGAGTTGACTTATGCCATCATGTTGAGTTTGCCTTCTCGGATGATCCCCAGATTTCTGGCATGGTCGTTGGGTGTTGGTTCTAGTTCTCACAGTCACCAGGTGTCCTACCCTGGGGAGGTCTTGTTTCTGAAGACCAATACTTCCATCTTGTCAGCTTCAGGCAGTTTGCTCTCATCAGTTCAGCTAGCAACGTTATGCAGTTGGTGAAAGTAGTTCTGGTGGTGGTTGTCTTGTCCCTGAGGGAGAGAAAGAGTTGGGTGTCTTTGGTGTAGGAGAAGATGGTGATGCTTGGGATCAGATGATGTTTGCAAGTGGAGTAATGTAGATGTTGAACAGGTTTGAGCTGAGAGATGTTCCCTGCCGGACTCTGCCAATGAGGTTCTTGGTCTATGATGTGACTGCACGGAACCTGACTTTTTGGGTTCTTCACATGAGGAAAAGCAGATCCAGCTGAGTGCGGGTCCTTGGACACCTATCCTGTGTAGCCTTCTGAGGAGTGTGCTGTGGGAGACTGTGTCAAATGCCATCGAGGAGGATGAGGGCTGCTGTTTCTCCTCAGTCCATTGTGATATGGATGTCATCAGTGACTGTGATGAGGGCTGTATCGGTGCTGTGGTGTCTTTATGAAACCTGAATGAGTGCTGTAGGTTATATTGTTCAAGGTGGCTTGTGAGTTGCATTTTGATGGTCTTCTCTATCACTTGTTGTTTAGTTGATTTGGGTCAGGTGATAGCTTCCCGAGTAGGGCATTGCCCACTCCATGCGTCCTGTCTTCTGAAAATAGGACTGAAGCAATGGAGGCATTGATAATGTATGTATGGGTGGTGCTGATTGACTATTCTCGAAGGTTGTAGATGTGGCATGGTCATTGATCTGTGGGGGCCCATGAATGGATGGTCTGCATGATCTTCTCTTTATATTCTCTTATAAGAATTTTCTATTTGTTCAGGTGGCTGTTTCAAAAGATGATGGGGTCTGGTTGGTGTGTGACATTGTTGTAGATGTTCAAGATTTTGCTGTGGAAGAAGTTAAAAAGTGTATTGCAGAGCTTCAGGGGGTGATGCTTTTGAAGGCGGCTTATGGTATGGTGAATTCATTGACAATCTGGAACATGGTTACTTGCAAACATTTTCAGAGGGGCAACAAAATTTGGTTTGTGGTGTGACCGAGGGCCACAGTGATGGCAGTAGAGTAGTGATTTGGTGGGGGGTTTACTGTAGGCGAAGGGAGCATGTACATCTAGTGGCTAAATTGCACAATGTTAAACCAGAAAATCTGGGCTCAATTCCGGTTTCCCCATTTGACCAAATTGTGTGATCCTAGGCAGTAACTATATTTCACTCACCCTCTTTTTCCTTCATTATCACACATGGGAAGACCTCCAAATACATGCCTTCAGGATATGTGCTGTATAGAACCTTCACCTGCATTTGATTTAATAAACTATAATGTTGCTCATATATAATCGGATCCTAGGCAACTTAGGCAACCCAAAGGGTGCACATAACAACAGTAAGGAGCTGGGGAGGTGGGAGATGGCACAGGAAGAGTGGGGGCCCAAAAGAGGCAAAAAGTGAGAGAAAAACTAGGGAAGGACACAAAAGGGATGCTGAGAGTGGCAGACAGTGGGGTGAAAAAAACAGAGAGGGTTGGTAAAAGATGCAAAATAGAAGGCAGAAAGGGGGTGAAAAGACCAGAGAAAGATGCTAACAGAGCAGAAAGTGGACCCAAAAGTGCACAGACAAATGCAAAAGAGATGCTAAAAAGAAAGCAGAAAACGAGGTGAAAAGAGCCAAAAAAGCTGCAAAAAAGACACTAAAAATCAAAAAGTGGGGTGAAAAAGCCAGAGAAAGATGCAAAAGAGATGGTCAAAAGAAAGCAGAAACAGGATGAAAACCAGAAAGATGCCTGTGCAAGCAGGCGCCAAAGCAAGAAGCAGAAGAAAAGTGGAATGAGATGGAAAGAGGTGAAAGAGACAGGGCCTGATTTAGATTTTGGTGGACGGTTCACCCTGTCACAACAGTGACGGATATCCCGTCTACTGAAATATGTCACATAATTTCCTATGGGATTTATATTTCAGTGGATGGGATATCCATCTCCGTTATGATGGAGTGAATGAGGCAGGAGCCTCGTGACGAGAGTGCCAGATCCGAAAGAGCATCGACTGTTTGGAGGACCAGTCACAGGTAAGAGGGGCTGGACGTAGACACAAGTACTAATTTAGTAACATTAGAATAATATATATTTTTTCAGTTTCCTTTACATAAGAAAGAAATGTTACAGTGAAGCACTTGGGAGATGAAGGGTCACAGGACATTTAACATATGTAATTATCGGACAGTTCTGATGAAGCAGAAAAAGAAAGACTAACAAACATTCATATATCATGTAACAAAATCGTATAAGACAATGTGATTTTAGCAAAGAAAAATAATGTATGTAGAAAAATGTGCCCACGAAGTAGTTCGCCATTAGTATAAACAAGCTTAATTAATCATGAAAATCGACAAATGTATGAATGCGTCATAATTGAAGCTATATTCTATGATTTTCTCGTTAAACTGTCATGTGCCTAGCTTAAATTTAGCAGAGGCTTTGGCCTAGTTGCCTGGTCTCAATTTTAACTGCGTAGTTTTCACTTGTATTAACAAAGATGTGTTTTTAACCTTTAAAAGCTGAATTTTTCCAGTAGAATGACTAATACACTTATCTTAAAGTTGCGTGCTAGGCAACTTTCATCCCCTTTGAAGCAAGGTCAGTTTCTGCAGGTGCAGACAATGAGGACACTGATGCAGAATTAATTGGCAACTTTGTTGCTTCTTGTGTTCCAAAACTCCAAGGACACCTTATGCGTAGATGAGCATTAAGAGAAAAGACACTATTCATTGGTTAAAGAGAAACCACCCCATGGACCCTCCAATGGAAGGACCTGAAGAATTTGGAACGTTTCTTATTTAATCCCACTGGACGAAGAGAAGCCAGCCATTTTCTTTGATGCCATTTTGAAGCCAGATTTGAGAAGCCATTTTGATGACACTCTGATGTTTTTTTTCTCTATCTCAGAGAGAGAGACTTTAAAGAATTCTCACCCTAGAGACTTTAACTTTAACTTCACTTTGCCTTGCCCATATAATAACTTTTGCTCCCCCATTTTCCTTGCTGCTGCAAGGAAAACTTGCCATAAAAATGTGCCCCTTTGAAGTCTGCCCCATGCTGATCGAACCGGTACCTGAAGGACGAAGACTTATCTTGAATGCTGATTGTATTTGGTAATTATAAAAGGATAAATGTATTATTTGTTGTATTTTCCTTCTTAGGTACCAACTGCTTACTTTGACGGAGCCTAAGCTAGAAGTTTTCTAAATTTGTGTTGATTAAATTCATTTTTTCATGAAGCCCCACATACCAATGCTAATCAGAGGTTAGTGGAAGTATTCATTTGATGCACCATGCTGAATTGAAATCTTGTTATGCTGACCGATGTATGCAATTAGTCAAATTCAGTTGCTTTTGTTAGTGATTTGCATTGCTATAGCTGAATGCATTATAATCCAAGTTTTCGCAGATTGCGTTTCTTCCGTCGTTATGGACAGCAAGTAATGTTCATATATGTGTATCATTTAATCTTGAGACTTACTTATATTGTGTTAGCATTGTTAATATAGGGAAATAAACTCATTAACTTTTAATAAACGGGTGTGGTTATTCATGACTGAAAGGTCATGGTGTGTCTAATTACAGATTTGAAGGACTGGACGTGCTAT
Source organism: Pleurodeles waltl (assembly GCF_031143425.1). Classification (NCBI taxonomy): domain Eukaryota; kingdom Metazoa; phylum Chordata; class Amphibia; order Caudata; family Salamandridae; genus Pleurodeles; species Pleurodeles waltl. Next base: position 855,501,491 of record NC_090443.1, read on the forward strand.
CAGTTCTGCGGATCAGTGGGTAGGCAATGTTGATACACCATAGGCCAGATAGGAATAAGAGATCATCCATCACGAAGATCACAGCATTGAATGTGTTTTAGATGGAAAAACCCTCTCTGTGGAGCCCAATTGGCAGTAGCCAGTTGCAGGCATCTGACATGTTTCACCAAGCTTCACAAGCAAGTGGTGTATTTGCTGAAAATATTTTGAAAATAACAAAAAAAAACTCCTTGCAAGGCATTGTATTCATTTGCAAGATCATCAAAGTAGGTATTGCCTATACTCCCGGACCTCTTCCTTTCTCAATAGAAGGAGTGGAAGGCCTCTGTTTCTCAATAAAGTTTTGTAACCGCCTGAGTCAAAATTATGAAGTAATAAAAAACAGGTTCACTCTTTACTGACGCTGTGTTTATTCAACTTATAACTAAAAATAGGTTTAGCACTTTGCACTGACTAGATAGTTGTTTGAACCCTCAAATGCATCAACGTGCTTTGCAATAGGTACACATGTATTCATACATTAATAATGCATCCCTATCACTGACAGACGTCTATTTATTTGGCATTAAAACTTGACAACGTGATTTGATCCCAGTAGGCTGCAACACCAAGATCGAGCAGCAGAGCTCCCAAATAGTTATATTATTTATTTTATGTGACAATTGTCTGCATTTATTCCTGCGCACACTCTGCATTGCAGAGGTTGCTTCAGGTTTTACTAACATAACCCAGATGACGAGACACGCCGGGCAAAAGCCCCGCATACCGGCCACCCACAAACTCGAAGCCCGGCCTCCGACTCCAATGGCAGTTTTTCAAGAAAGGACAACGGCTTGTACTTTAGGGTCTTGGACCACCAAAGGTTAGACTCGTATTAGGGGGTTGGTCCACTTTAGCAATGACTTCACCTCATGATACTAAATCAATATTCACCACTATATTTAAGAGGATTTAAAAAGGTATACGCTACCTTTCCGGAGTATGTTCTACTCCATTACTGTAATGTCAGAGCACAACCATTGGTCTTGCTGGCTGTGCAATCTTGGGGAGCGAGATGAAAATCCCGCAAACTGATTTTCTACTTGTAACCCAGCAACTACTGAAGAAGCAGAAACGCACCCTCCAGGTAATGACAGCGTCTTGGGGAAAGGGGAAGTAGAGAAAAAACACAAATAAATGACGTTCTGGATTTCTCCGGTTAACTGCATTAATCCGTGTCTCTAGCAGTTGTCAGCTGTCTATATAACAAATACAGTAGAAAGTAATGTCTGGTCCATCTGAGCACTGAAATGCTCTGCAAAATAATTGAGTGTGCGCCTTACCTAACACCTCTCACATTCCTGAGTGCCTTAAAAAGCTGGATCCCAAAAGGCGAAAGGGAGACAATAAAGTTGTTTGATCCTAAGAAAGAACAATAATTCTAAATTAATTTAAAGGCTGTATACCGTTTTCCTAGAAAAAAACACCCCCTCAGTTATTATGTAATACCTCTATGCTCAGTGAAGCAGCTCTACAGTGCATTGTGTCAGTGCTGAAAATACTTCTTCATAAGATAATCTTTACAATAACCTTCAAGGAGTACAGATTTTCTCATAAGGTGTGTTTAAACATCAAAACAAAAAACACAATAACCAATTGTGTTAAAACGTTCACTATAATCAATAGTCATTGATATTTGAAAATAACATACGTCCAACTTTTTTTTCTCCATTTGCAGTCTCTTGCTTCCATAAATTACAACATCTAACATTGAATGTATTCTTGAGCGCCTCCTAGACCTCGAGGAAGAAGAATAAGGGAATGTCCAAAGTTATTTCAGCCCATGCATCTAACCACCTGGAAAGAAAGCCATCTGTTGGTATCTGATTTACACGGGTATCTACGCAAGTGTACAAAGAACAAACAACTGTGACAATACCAATAGTGTAGGAGGCCACAGAGGGGAACACTGAATCCTTTTAGGACTAGTCAAGAAATCCCACAACAGTCTGGTAGAATGAAAAAGCAGCAAGAACAGGAAGCACAAGTTCAGGTAGTATCAGGTAGTATCAGGTAAGTAGCAATCACAGGCCCCTATCGGTTCCAAAATGCTTTTGGAAGAGCACAGACCAAAGCAGAGGAACGCAGAACAACTAGGCCGTGTCCCCTGCCTTGTCCTCTCCTCCTCTTTCTGGCATAGCAATTGCTCTGTGCTCATGAAGTAGAGATAAACAGCTGCAATCCTGACAAATACTCCATTTGTCTAAGGTCATTCAACCACCAGTGTCTCTATATGAGTCTGTCCCAAGGATCAAAAATGCCAAATGCGGGTAGGAGCACATAAATTATATGCATTTTCACTTTGTCCACGCATAGTATTTTGTTTTGTTTAAACTCAAACTCACCTTCAGGTTGCTAAGGCTGCTGGAACCCCGCGGTTGTCCTGAAGTCCTGGATCGTTGTAACCACTCTTCAAGTCTCATGTTTCTGCCCCCTCTCATCTCTTCCTTTTGCTGTCTGGCTTCCTCACTGCTTGAAAAACATATTCAAGATGGTAGGAATAGGAGACAAAGACAGAATGTGCCATCCGTGCGCCATATTTAAAAAATGATGCACGATGGTGCTAAGGAATTGTTAGCGCCATAGAAAATTACGCTAGCCAGTGATGGATGGCGTTATTAAAAATGGCACTAGTGGGCCAAAAATGACTCTAGACTGACTAGTGGCAAAAAGTCTGCCACTAGTCAGCCTTGCGTCATTTTATGATCACACAAGCAGCCAAAAAATGACGCCTGTCTAAGAATAAAGAGGAGACATCCATGACTTGACGCTCCAAAGTGCGCATGTCACTTTGGCCTGCTACTTTGCGACGACCAAAGTGACATGTGCACTTTGAAGCTCTCCACTCAGCTGTCTTAAGACAGCTGGGTGGAGGCCAATCACATGCTCCAGGGCCTGAAGGTGCATCTAGCCGGCCTGCTCCATCCAATTCAGGCACTTCTCTCATGCTGGTTAACAGCATGAGAGCAGTCTCTGGATTGGTTGGGGAAGCTCTTTCTCTACAGCAGAGACAACAGAAGAACACGAGGAGGATGCACAGGCTGTGGGTAAGTACTGTTTAAGTTTATTTTATTTCAAATATGTAATGCATGTAAGTGTTTAATCCGTGTAAGTGTAGTGGTTGTGTTTTGTATTGTAGTAGGTGTTTTTTTTTTATTTGTTCTTTTGGAGGGAGGGCATATTTTGTTGGAGCTTTTGGAGGGAAGGGTGGTTTACTTTGGGGTTTTGGAGGGAGGGGGTGTTCTATTTTTGTAGGCAGTGGTGGGTCACTTCACTTGCCCCACCACTTTTAAAGGGTAAAAGCCGCACCTGTGGCTCACATAGATAATACAGGCTCTGATGTTTGGCAGATGTGTAAAGTGCAAGATTGAATGATCAACTGATTCATTATATTTATTATGCACCTACTACCTATGAGTTGAAGTGAATACCTATGTTTGATCTTGATTATATGTGTCATATATAGGTTTGGCGAGCATGCAACTTACAAGGGACCCCTATGGCATTTTACATGTCAAGGTCACCTCCCTAGATTCCTGACAGTCTGTTGAATCCTCCTGAGAATGATTGTTCGAGGGGTGTTTGTGTTCACCATCATGGACGGCCTCCTTAGCAGAGATGAGTCGTCCATGGTGTTGAAAGAAGCTAAAAAGTCCAATGTAAGCCGGAGACAGCCGTATCTCTTGTCTACAAAGTTTAGAGTATCATCCCAAAAGAAAGTAAGGTTATCTCTGTCTTGGGTCTAGGCCTGAAACCGGACTGAAGGAGAGACAGACAAATCGGTGACATGATGATTCTGAAATTATGCTAGAATGATTTTGCCAACATTGGCAAGATAGCCAGGATTCTCTCATTGGAAAGTGTCACAGGGCTGAAACTTAAATACATTTTTAGGGATTTGCCCTTTTTTAGACATGTGAGGACAGCTTTTTTCTTGACAGATTTGGTATGGGGCAGAAAATACTTAAAGAAAACAAGGCAACGTGTTTTTAAGTAGCGAGGGCTATGCAGGGTCAAAGTGGGCGAGTCAAAGGCAAGTCATTTTTACACAGTGGTCAATATGGGTTGAAAAACAAAGGGTTTTGCCAAGAGGAGGAAGAGTGAAATCCTTAATTTCTAAAGCTGGCAAGCTTCGTCTGATGGCAAAATTCTTAAGCAATGCAGGTTTTGAATGAGAAAGTGAGTGAATGGATTATGTCCCCATTACTAACATTTTGAACAGACAATGATTGGTCTTTGGAACTGACCTTTACACAGTGTGTACACATAACTACTGCTTTGCGGCATTCTCCTAGCACCCAAATGTGTCCAGTTACAGTGTTTGTTACTGGAGCTTTTCATTCACCCATCTCTTCCTGCATTGTCTCAGTGGGGTTGGACTCTTTGTTACTGACTGTTGTGTGAAAGATGGCTGCTCCCCTTGACCCAGAAGGAGCACAAGAACACGACTATCAAGATTTGATCCTATAGGGGAGAAGGGTGCCTAATATCGTTTTGGTGTTGATACCATCTGTACCTCAAATTATGCAATGCATGACGATTCACCTGGTCCATTTTGCTGCCACCGATTCAGTAGATGTGTCCTCTCCTGGATCGATCTCAGTTGACCTCAACATGGTGCTTTTTCTACAGAATTTCTCAACACAGTCTGATGCTGTACTTTTGGATCTTTTCCAGAATGTGATGATTTTGTCAGACTTGTGTTTGGCTGGCTGCTGTTTAATGGTGACCGCCAGTTGCTATACTAGCATTTCCAATTAATGATGTCGTAGCCCATATATCTGAGCCCCAATCATGAACCCATTCTCCACTCCTGTACAGGTGAAGAAGGCCACACGCCTATTACCTAAAAAATACTTCCAGGGTGTGCCTCCGGAATATCAAGGTAGGAATCTCGATGGCACCAAAAATCGTGGACACAATATAGAAGGATATAATATTGAAAGGTAAGTATAGATTTTTTATACTTAACTCCAACCATATGTTCTTTGACAGTATACATTTCTTCAAGGTGCACAGATGTGGAGTTAAGAATCGGACATCTATACATCCTTCGTATGTACTTACCTTTCAACATTTTATCTCTCAATATTCTGCACACAATATTAGTGTATCTCAGTATTCCGCTGTACAACCTACCTCCAGAGCAGAAGCTAACTTAGTACCTCAGACAGCGGAATGTGGAAACCAGTGGCAGACTATGACTTTCGAAAGTGGGAGGGTGTAAAACGTGGTTATGAGTTTGCCTTTGCAAATGAGCAAAGCTCGCGAGCCCAACTGACATAAGGGTCGTTCGAGGATTCTCACTTGAGAATAAAGACAATAGCTGAGCAAACCTTTTCCTTATGGATGTTGACATTTAGGGGTGTTGACATCTGTTTACAGCAAGAGCGCACATTAAAATTGCATTACTATCAATGTTTTCTGTTGGGTAGAGGTTAAACAAGAAATAGGTTTGTGCGAGTGAAGTTTAGGAAGACAAAGGAAAAAGGATGGGCAGCAGCTAAAGATGATGAGAAACATGCTGTATCCTCAGACAATCCCAGATGCCTGTAGAGTGTGATTCATTTGCATGAAACAAACGCCCTGCTCTAAACCACGCACAATGAAGACTGCTAAAGCTACTGTCCATTAAAATGCACAAAAGTAAGAGAGCTGTGGAGTCAGCCAGGAGGTAAACGTGCGCCGCACAGCTGAAAACACCCCACATTTAAATACCAGTCAGAAATTCCAGACAACAGAATTAAAACTATTGGCGCAACATTGGTACTTTTATATTCATCTACAAGGGAAAAAGTTTTTACTCAACCCTTGCAGCACAGTCACCTGCTACAGGGGAAGATGTGATTAATATAGTCCCATTGGTAAGATGCGTTCACTATGCTCCATTAACCGTTTCAGATATGGCTTTCAGAGTTATGAACGCGCTATTTTGTTGATAGCTCTGGTCAGCGAGCATTGATCAATGAGGATAGACTCAAATACTGATAAACAAGAGGACGGCCTGTGTGTACAGGGAAACTTACAAAAAAAATAAGGTGACTATACTTTGAACAGTTGCCCTCTGAATGGAGTCATCCGTTCACCTTAACATTGAGAATGCAATATATAAATGATTGCACCATTTATAAGGCAGAAGGTAGCCTCTAACTCCTCAATTTATGGGGTGTGCTGCTTGGATATTCTAAAAGCGCAGTGTCCCTGAGAAGAGGAGCCTACGAGAGGAGCACCATGTGTGTACAGAGACATTGGCCCTCATTACATCCCTGGCGGTCGGTGACAAAGCGGCGGTAATACCGCCAACAGGCCGGTGAAAAAAAAAATTGGATCACGACCATGGTGGAAACCGCCAACATAGACAGCCACTCTGACCGCCACAGCGGTAGAAACAAACACCGCGGCGGTAACCACCAACAGACAAGTGGAGGACAAAGTACCGCCCACTGTATTTCAAGATGCCTATCTGCCACCTTTTCCGGGGCGGAATCAACGCGATCAAAAGCACGGCGGAAACAGTACACAGAAGGGAAAACACTCACCTCTCGACACCCAATGAGGAACCAGGACGCCATGGAGCCCGAGTTACAGGTCCTGCCCATGTTGGTGTACCTTCTCATCTACCAGGAGTACGAACGGCAGCGGAGACGACCATGGTGAGTACAGCACCTACAACAACATACACACAAATATATGCAGCAACATTACATATACACCCCCCCCCCACCCCCTGGAAGAACGCAAGGACAAAATGAAATGATTGTAACCAGTGTAATCATGAAAAATCAGATAGTCAAAATTCAGTATATACAAATATGCACACCAACTACACAAGTCCGGATAGTGTACCAATCATTGTCCGTTGACCACTGGGCCCAAAATGCATGGGCGAAGCCCACACTAGATACCTGACTGGAAATGGAGAGAACACTGCTGGGGCATCAGATCGAAAATATACAGGCACCTCAGGGGGGCGGAGGGCACCTCAGCCAGATGAACGCACGACGCCACTGCTGCACGAGGGGGCTCCATGCCCATTGCTGCATCCTGGGGAGTGCAAAGCCACAGTCTCTCAAGTCTCTCCAGTGGGTGGTTTGCCCACTGCTTTATCCTGGGGAGTGCAAAGCCACAGTCTCTCAAGTGGATGTCATTCTCCACTGGTTCTGGAGGTGGCCTTGTGCCCAGAGTGCTTCATCCTGCCAAGGACTGAGGTAGTGGATGTCATTCTCCACTGGTTGTGGAGGGGGCTTAGTGCCCAGAGTGTCTCATCCTGCCAAGGACTGAGGTAGTGGATGTTATTCTCCACTGGTTATGGAGGGGGCCTTGTGCCCAGAGTGCTTCATCCTGCCAAGGACTGAGGTAGTGGATGTATTTCTCCACTGGTTCTGGAGGGGGCTTAGTGCCCAGAGTGCTTCATCCTGCCAAGGACTAAGGTAGTGGATGACATTCTCCACTGGTTCTGGAGGGGGCCTTGTGCCCAGAGTGCTTCATCCTGCCAAGGACTGAGGTAGTGGATGTCATTCTCCACTGGTTCTGGAGGGGGCCTTGTGCCCAGAGTGCTTCATCCTGCCAAGGACTGAGGTAGTGGATGTCATTCTCTACTGGTTCTGGAAGGGGCCTAGTTCCCAGAATGCTTCATCCTGCCAAGGACTGAGGTAGTGGATGTATTTCTCCACTGGTTCTGGAGGGGGCTTAGTGCCCATAGTGCTTCATCCTGCCAAGGACTAAGGTAGTGGATGTCATTCTTCACTGGTTCTGGAAGGGGCATGGTGCCCAGAGTGCTCCACGTGCAGTGTGGCCGGTACAATTCCTTCACCTGGGTGTGCGTGCCACGACATTGGCGAGGTACAGGTAGCATGACACGCCTTGGAGGCAGCGACACACCCCACACTGCTGCGGCTTCATCTTCCACCTGCAGGTGCAAACAGTAATGGAAGTCATGCCTCATGGAAGCTGCCCAGGGTCCAAGAACTCTCCTCCAGCCTCGGACGACTGACCACTGGGGATGGTAGCCATGTCAGTGGTGGTGCCACCGTCCGAGTACGTCACGGGCCGGTGGCGGTGCTTGCGGCGGTGTCTGTGGCAGCGGTGCTTGCGGCGGTGTCTGTGGCGGCGGTGCTGGCGGTGGTGCATGGGTCAGCACCTGCTGAGGGACACAGCAGGACGTCTCCTGTAGCCTCGGATGGCTACCCACTGCGGAAGACGCTGGGGACTGTCGCTGAGGCTGTAGATGTGCCGGTGGCGGTGCAGGTGGCGGTTGTGGTGACGGGGCAGCTACCGGTGTTCACCGCCGTACAGGTTGGTGTGGTCGTGGACAGAAGGTGTGACACTGGTCCCTCAGTCGGTGCCACCATGCCCTCTCCTGACCTGCTCTTCTGCTTTTGGCCCTTCATCACCTTTGATGGTGCCGCAGTTGTCTTGCCACCATCCCCTTTTGTTTTTGCTCAGCCCTTGGTGGCTGGTAGTTTCAGCTTCTCCCTCTGGGATGTGGGCACATTTTTCACCTTGGCAGGTGGCGGAATGTCCTTGCCCTCGCTATGTGGCACACTGGCAGCCCTGATGGGTGGCGCACTCGATGACCCCGCAGTTGCTGGCACCACTGTGCCTGGGGATTTGGTGGCTGAGGTGCTGGGCTGGGACCTGGAAAGCCTGGCCCTTGGGGAAGGACGGGGGGAGGTGAAGGGAAGAGGTCAAGGGTTGCCAGGAAAACTTTTTTAAACACACTGGGACGGGAAAATGGAGGGGTTTGGGAGGGGAGGAAGAGGTAGTGGTTGTAGGAGGTGTATGTCTGCTGAATTTGGGTGAAGGTGCATGGGCCGGAGGCTGTTGTGAGGTGGATGGCTGTTGGGTGGGTGTGTGCCTGCGTTTGTGTACTTTGGGTGGAGGGCTCAGAGACACACTGGGAGAGGACACAGGGGATGTGTGGATGGTAGTGGGGTGGTGATTGCACATGAGCCATGTGTGGTGATGGGCGTGCTGGTGATGGAGGTAGTGGCTGAGGATGTAGTGCATGCAGGTGTGAGTGGAGACGAGACAGGGAGGGAGGAGGAGAACGTGGAGGAGGGGGTACAGTGGAGGCAGTGGATGTTGGTGTGTGCATGGGGATGGTGTTTGTGTGAGTGCCTGTGGGATGTGTGGTGCTTACGTTTGCCTGAGCCACTCTTGTGTGTTGAGGCTGAGGTACAGGGGATTGGGTCTGGGTGGAGGAAGTTGGAGGGGGGAGGCTGGACACAGGGACAATGGCTGCCATCAGTGCTGAGGCCAGAGCCTGAAATGCTCTCTGTTGGGCCGCCTGCCCAGAATGAATGTCCTCCGGGTATGCATTTGTTTGCTGCAAATGCCTCTCAACACCCTGGATGGCATTCAAAATGATAGATTGCCCAACAGTGAGGGATCTCAGGAGGTCAATAGCCTCTTCACTGAGGGCAGCAGGGCTGACTGGGGCAGGGCCTGAGGTGCCTGGGGCGAAGGAGATGGCCACCCTGCTTGGTGAGGGGGCACAGGACACATGCTGAGGGGCTGCTGAGAGGTGCTGGTGGGGGGGTGGCGGCTGTACCTGTTGATGTGGTGGGCACAGAGGTGCCCGCCACCACAAGGAAGCTCCCATCAGAGGAGGAGTCGCTGTCACTGGTGTCTGCTCCTGTCCCTGCCATGGAGCTCCCCTCACCCTCCGTCCCACTGGTGGCTTCACCCACCAGGGCCAAGTGGATTGCAGCTCCCTCCTGCTCCGGTGCCAATGCTCCTCCGCCTGATGATGCTATTGCACACAAGAACAGGGAGACCACAAAAAGTGGGAGGGAAGACAGAAGAAAAACGTGTTCAGTGCATGCAACACCGCTACCGTTGGCGGACACAACACACATGGAGCAGCCCTCTGCACTACGCCATGCACTAACAGTTCCTAGAAATTTCACCTGACCATGGGGTACGAGGCCTGAGCCTGACTAGGTGTAGATGGCTCTTACCCCTAGTGGGGCTGGGGTGCCACATAGCCTGCCTCACAAGGGACCTTGCCTACCAAGTTCGCCCTGGCCTAGGGGAACCCACTGCCCACCTCCCCCACCCAGACACCTCGTTATGCACACAAAGTCAGCTGAATAAGAGTGTACTCACCCCCTTGTGGCTGCTGTGATGCCCTCAAGTGCCCATGCAACTCCGGATATGCCACCGCCAGGATCCGGGACATCTGATGGGTCATGGTGCGACGGGCACCCCTTCCACTTTGGGAGGCCATCCCCAGCTGGGCCTCCACTGTCTTCTTGCTCCAGCGGCGCAGGTCCTCCGACCTTTTACGGCAGTGGGTGCTCCGTCTGTGGTAGATGCTGAGGGTCCGGACATGCTTGGCGATGGCACACCAAATACCCTTCTTCTGGTGGGCGCTGACCTAGAGGAATGGTACAGGGGGAAAGGAAATTACTCACCCGTCCGGACTGTCATACTCATTGCCCACCAGTTCCCACCCATGCCCTGACGCACATACACTCACCATCCGCACATGCAGGCCTCAGCCCCCCCCACATGTATCTTCCATCCACCCCACTCAAAGCAGGCATTGCCCATGCAGCATGCTCACAGTGTACTGACATGTTTGTCTGGAGGACCGTACAGTTGCATGTACTGGGGGAGGACCCCATCCACTAGTTTCTCCAACTCCTCTGAAGTGAAGGCAGGGGCCATTTCCCCAGACACTGTAGACATCGTCGCTTCCAGACACAGGTCACAGCAGCACTTGCAGTGTATGTCCTCTCCTGTTGAAGGTCAGGTATCAAGTGAGTGATCAGACAGAAAATGGCGGTCACGTCCGCGGCGGTGTGTCCCGTCACCGCCGGCGTACATCATCATTGGCTCCTGGGACCCATAGGGCCCAATGTTAACCAATGCTGAATTGCGTTGCGGTCTTCGACCGCCCACCGCGACAGTGTACAACGCCAGCACAGTTACCTCATATCCCCTTGTCCCACCTTACAGGTCAGGCAGCATCAGGGGGCCACTTGGGATGGATTATAACTGTGTCACACCTATCTAGGATGGGAACACAGACAGATACCGGCACATTGCGGATTACTAACATTTCTGCAAATAACACATTGTGATACCTCAGTGTTGGATGACTCTCTCCTCGCTGTTCTCATCCATAGGGCACGTCTGATGGGGCAGGTGATGAGATGGCGGCATCCTCTGGTATACAGACCCCTGGTGGACCTGTCAACAATGGAAGAGAGACAGATCATAATCCCATACAGGCTTGATCGTGCAACAATCCTGGAACTGTGTGCCCAGTTGGAGCCAGACCTGATGTCATCTATCCGCCATGCCACAGGGATACCCCCTCTAGTGCAGGTCCTGTCTGTACACCATTTCCTGGCCAGTGGGTCTTTTCAAACAACAGTGGCCATGGCATCAGGGCTGTCCCAGCCAATGTTCTCTAACGTGTGGTCCAGAGTGTTGTCTGCCCTGCTAAAACACATGCACAGCTACATCATTTTCCTTCAGGTGGAGGATTTGCCCAAGTGAAAGGTGACTTCTATGCCCTGGGACATATCCCCAACATCATTGGTGCCATTGATGGGACATATGTGGCATGTGTCCCTTCTGCAGGAATGAACAGGTGTACAGAAACTGGAAGAGCTACCATTCGATGAATGTGCAGATGGTGTGTTTGGCAGACCAGTACATCTCCCGTGTGAATGCTAAGTATCCTGGCTCTGTGCATGACACTTACATTTTGAGAAATAGCAGCATCCCTTATGTGATGGGGCAACTTCAGAGGCACCATGTGTGGCTAATAGGTGAGGCCAAGATCCCAATACAGTTGACATAGGTGTCTGGGTATGGGGTTGTCCCTAAGGGTTAGTGTGTGTCTAAAAGTTGTCCCTCGACATTTGCAGGTGACTCTGGTTACCCCAACCTGTCATGGCTACTGACCCCAGTGAAGAATCCCAGGACAAGGCAGAGGAACGCTACAATGAGGCACATGGGTGAACTAGGAGGATAATCAAATGCACCTTCGGCCTCCTGAAGCCCAGATTCCGGTGCCTCCAGCTGACAGGTGGTTCCCTATACTACTCACCGAAGAAGGTGTGCCAGATAATTGTGGCCTGTTGTATGCTGCACAAACTGGCTTTGCGACGCCAGGTGCCTTTTCTGCAGGAGGATGGGCCACATGGTGGTCTTGTGGCAGCTGTTGAGCCTGTGGACAGTGAAGAAGAGGAGGCAGAAGAAGAGGATATCGACAACCGAAACAACATCATCATGCAATACTTCCAGTGAGACACAGGTAAGAACCCACATCTCATACTATTGTTGGAGCTAGCATAAGTCTGTTATTTTTCACTCAGTGTATGGACACTGACTTGTCACTTTGACCTTCCATTTCACAGATCTGGGTCCCACTTTGTGCCCTCTGCTATGTTTACTCCTGGCCTACAGCTGTGTAACATTGATATGTGCACAAGTACATTGACATTGCTATATTTCAGAGATGTGCATTTACACATTTGTGAAAGCACAGACTGACTCCAGATTGTTTTGTGATTGAAGTGTGTTTATTCCTGTGCAAATAAGTGGAGGGGGTTGTAAAATGGGCTGGGGGTGATGGTGGAGGTATGTCCATGGCAGAATCCAGTCTATTTGTTTCACAGGTGCATTCTCCAAAGGGGCATAGGAAGTGGAGCAATGGCAGTTTAAGGATGGACAGGGTGATATAGTGGGACAGAAGTGTGACATTCAGGGGGGGTCTTATTTCCTGGCGGGGGTCTTGGCAATGTTCTATGTCTTGTTCCTGGATCTCAGGGACCGTTTGTGGGGTGGTTCTCCATCTGCAGGGGGTGGGGTGCTGGTGTCCTGTTGTTCCTGTGGTGGTGCCTCCTGTCCACTAGTGCTGGCGAAGTTGGAGGGCTGTTCATCGTCCAGGCTAGTCTCAGGGGCCCGTTGGTGTGCCACTGTGTCCCTCCTGGTGTTGAGAAGGTCTGCCAGCACCCCTGCAATGGTGACCAGGGTGGTGTTGATGGACTTCAAGTCCTCCCTGATCCCCAGGTAGTGTTCCTCCTGCAGCCGCTGGGTCTCCTGAAACTTGGCCAGTACCGTGCCCTTGGTCTCCTGGGAATGGTGATAAGCTCCCATGATGTTGGAGAGTGCCTTGTGGAGAGTGAGTTCCCTGGGCCTGTCCTCCCCCCTGTCGCACAGCAGTCCTCCCAGTTTCCCTGTTATCCTGTGCCTCTGTCCCCTGAAACGTGTGCCCACTGCCACTGCCCCCAGGTCCCTGATCGTCCTGTGTTAGTAGGGTTGCCTGGGTTCCCTGTAGTGGTGGACACACTGCTGATTGACGTGTCCTCAGGACAGAGGGATGGGCCGCTGGGTGGGTGCTGTGCTAGTGTTTCCTGAGGGGGGAGGCTCTGTGGTGGTTTGTGACTGTGTCAGGGGAACCGACTGCCCTGAGGTACCTGATGGGCCGGGCTGGTCATCTTGATCCAGGCGTGCAGAGCTGCCGTCATCACTGTGGGTCTCTTCTGTGGGGGGACTGGATATGTCTGGCACCTCCTGTCTGGTGACGTTGGGTAGGGGTCCTGTTGGGGTGTAAATGCATAGTTATTGTATCTGTGTGTGCCATCTTATGCAATGGGTGAGTGACCCTCTACTCCTGTGCTTGCATTATTGGCTTGGTCCTTGTGTGATTGGTGATTTTGGGGCATGAGTGAGTCTCTGTACTGGACATGCTTTGGTGATGGGTGTCCATGCATTGGTGTTACATGCAGGGCTTGGTTTTGGGATGTGTGGGTTGTGTTAGTGGGGTATCTGTGGGTTGTTGGGGTGATGGGTGTGAGGGTAAGGGTGGGCGGTATGTGATGGCATGCAGGTGGGGTGTGGGGATAGAGTAGTAAAGATATGTCTTACCAGAGTCTCGTCCTCCTGCTACTCCTGCGAGGCCCTCAGGATGCATAATTGCCAAGACTTGCTCCTCCCATGTTGTTCGTTGTGGGGGAGGAGGTGGGGGTCCACCGCCAGTCCTCTGTACAACAATCTGGTGTCTGGATACCACGGAACGTACCTTCCCCCGTAGGTCGCTCCACCTCTTCCTGATGTCATCCCGTGTTCTTAGATGCTGTCCCACTGCGTTAACCCTGTTGACAATTCTGCGCCATAGCTCCATCTTCCTAGCAATGGATGTCTGCTGCAACTGTGATCCGAATAGCTGTGGCTCTACCCGGACGATTTCCTCCACCATGACCCTGAGCTCCTCCTCAGAGAACCTGGGGTGTCTTTGAGGTGCCATGATGTGGTGTGGGTGATGTGTGAGGTGGTGTCTGTTGTGATGTGCGAGGGGATGTGTTGGTGTGTGTTGTTTGAGACGCGTGGATGTTATGTAAGTGATGGTGTTGTGTGTCTGTGGATGCTGGTGTTGTTTTAGGTAGTCTCTCTGTCTGGCCTTCTTTCTAAATTTTGGTTGTAAGAGTTTGTGGGTGATGTGGGTGTGTACTTTATATTGGATTGGGAGTGTGGGTGTGGTGTGTGTATGTGTATCAGGTGTGTGTATTTCGAATTGTCCAATGTAGTTGTGTTTTGTAAATGAGTGTGTATTTTGAGCACAGCGGTGTGTACCGCCAATGGAATACTGCGGTTTAAAGACCGCCACGTTGATTTGCGGGTCATGATACTGTGGGCGTATTCCTGTTGGCGTGACTGTGTCGGTTTTGCTATCGCCAGTTTATCACTGACCTTTGGTGTGGCGGACTTGTGTGGATGTCTGTATTGTGGCGGATTCCGAGCTGTGGGTCGTAATACCAGCAACGGAATTCCGCAGCGCAGCGGTATGTTGGCGGTCTTCTGCACAGCGGAAATCGGGATTTACCGCCAGGGTTGTAATGAGGGCCATTGTCTGCAAGAATGTGATGTGTCTACTTGTTCATATGGAAATTGATATCCATTAGGCAAAATATGCCTCTGCACAGAGGCCTATGTTGAAAAATGAAATGTGGCTCCCTTGATTGCACTGATACACATGTGCTGCATTACACAAAAAATATAGGGTGAAATGAATCCTTCACCCTTCCACTTTACGAAAGGTTGTCTCCTGCCCACATACATGAACAGATGAGGTAGTGTGAGCGGATCATCCTCAGACCCAGGAGGCACAAGCAGCCTCATAGGTAGAGGCCAGAGAGATCAGAGTAGTCAGCTGAGGAAACCACTACCACCAAGAGGGAAACTTTACCACTGCTCATCTTACATGGAAAACAAACAACTTTCTAAACCTGATGCTTAATTTTCACTTTAAAGCACAAAAATAGACACGGGATAGCTGGTGCATAATGTCAAGGACTGAGCATTAAAAAGAAAGCAACAATCACCTTGAAAACCCCTACATTTTAAAGTGACATTGAATACAGGAGGAATAGACTCTTAGCTGGAGATGGCATTGCATGAGTCAGAACAGCCACGATTTGGTATAGAAAACAGGTTGCTCTCACCTCCAGACTAAAGTCAGACCTACAGAAAAAGGGTGATGTTTTTCCCATGACCATTCACATGTCACACACCACTCTTGCAGCCTACGTCCAGGCATGTTTGACAAACAAAGATGCACGTAGAGCATCCTCCCTGCACTGCCACACTTGCTCAATGAGCGCAGGCCAACTAGGACTATGCACCACGCATAGCAGCCAATCCAGTCAATGCTTTAAATCTGTTTATTACAATAAATAGCATGAGAACATGAGAAAAGCGCCAAGATGGGCTATAGCAGGCAAATCCAGAACTCCATCTGAGACAAGGGGGCTGTGTCGATGCTACCCCCAGCTCCCTGACATTGTGCAAATTACTGAGGCCCGCAGTGCACATGTGAAGCTGACTGTGGCAAGACTTAGCGCTACACGTGAGTCATATAGTCATCTCGTCCTACTAATCAACCTCATTGGTCACGCTCTACCCAAGGCTGAAACAGAGCACTGTGGCCCTGCCCCTTTAGAAAGGTGAATGACTGGTGCTGAGACAAACCATTTTCATTTAAAAACTTTAAAAGGGGACTGCTATGTTAGTAGAATGTGACAACTCTCCTTGGAGGGGGAACGTAGCTCTCTCACTCAGTGGGCCTCCACTGGTGGAAGCATCCATTTCTGTTTGCATGATGTGTCGTGTACTGCTCATACACTAACTCATACAGTTAAAAGCACTACTTCACTGAAAACAGGGACATGGCCTTCTTCTACACTGATCATAATTTGGGCCCTTAAGTTTTACTGTGTGATGTGCTTGGGCATGTGCTAAGAGTTGGCAGCAGAGTTCCACAAACATTTTTCAAGTTGTATGCCATTGAAATGTAGTGTTGCTTTCTTTAAAAAATTGTAAGTGTCCTCGTGCTCGGAACACTCTCTACCACTTTCATTATATTGGTACAATGCTGAAGTGCTATTTCAATTCAGATGGCTTTCTCTCCAGTACAGGAGTGGGCCTACATAACCAGACATATACAAAAACTCAGAGTGCAAATTGATGTTGGTAAAAAGCCACGTCCAGTTGAAGGTGTAAAATTAGACATCAAGGTCCCAAATTTACAAACATTTTACGTCATTTGTATTACATTTTTAACACAAACCCTACACAAAATCTAGTGGTGGTAATTACAGTCCAGAGCAAATCACAATTAAACGTTGGATTGTAACTGTAACCAAAAGTAATGCAAAGTTCTTCCAAAATCCACCTAGTTTCATGAGTAACAAGAAGAAATGTTTTCATTTTTCATAAGTTAACCTTTTTTGCATTGTGCAGCATGCATACAAAGTGTGAAACGCCTCAAAACATAGTTTATGTACAGAAATGTAACCTTTCCTGTAAAAGAAGTATGGTTACTACAAGGCAGACACCCTTGTACCTTGGAGTAAGGGTGTCTGTACTGGCTCCTGGTCACTTTGCTCCTTCATATTAACTTATGATGTTTGTAAGTTTACTGCCTGGGATCCTTGAAACAGGTTTATGTGTTAGGGACACATGATATCTGTTTCATATTCTGTGCTGCAGAAAAACAACATGACTGATGGACCTATTCATATCCTTTACTCGAGGTAGTTTTTAACCCACAACCATTCCTTACAAAAGTACAGTGTATCAGCATTCTTAAGGCGAACTAATGTTGCAAAGAGACTGAGCAAAGAATGCAAATACAGCATTCGGGTCTATCATTTTGCAAATTGGGGCATGACTATGCAGTTTCTAGATATTTTGAAGTTTTTCCTGTAAAGAAAAAAACAAATATTACTTTGGAAAATTGGCTGTTTTGTGTTTATGTACCCTTCATTCTGTTGTAGTCGTACATCACTGTCTGGAATGCTACAAAAAATAGAAAACCAGAATTAAAACAAAGTATTGCAACACAAGTAATGCCAGTGGGTAACCTATCATAAACATATGGCCTAGACAACATGTTTTAGGCAGCAGCCAGGGTTCTCCCATAGGATCTGATTTAGATCATTTTTATAAGAATTGCAAAAATATCCTTCCCTAGTGTGGGCAATGGCTGGAAGGTGTATTTGCTTGACAGTGCCAAGGATTCCACGGCCTCTTCTTTTCACAGTCTCTTTAGTTTTCATGTGTGTAGAAGTTATATTTTTTAGTTTATGCCTCAAATGTGTTTCTCAAAAAAATCCTTTTTCACCTAAAAGAAGGGATGAGCTTCCCATGTATTAGCGTGTGCAGTATTACTTCTTTATTATAGTTGTTTCCCCTTTGGAAAAAAGCATACTATGCAGAAGTGATCTTTTGCACGGTGATCTCTGTGTGTAGTGTCTTTTTCTGGTCAGCATCCCCTCTTCACATTTTATCACTTTTGTCCTGGCAAAAATATTAATTTGGAGAAAATATGCAATGTGCACATTTATCCGCAAAAGTCATAGTCCATATTGGTGTGTAAACTTCCATCTTCACTCAGGAGCTCCACTGCTTCAGATTGCAAAATTGTAATTCTGAATGACAGTGCCATAGTTTAAAGAAAAAAATATTCAAAACGGTTCTACAAATTATGTGCATATGGAGGGCACATGTTCTATATCACTTCAACAGACTAGATAGGAATTTGACTGGGGCGTTGTCTAGGTAATTAGTCAATTCACGTTTTTATGATACCAGGTTGTCAAGTCTGCTGGACACCACGACCATAGGGATGCCAGCTGGACGCTGGACACTAGGGATGAGGAAAGGCAGAAAGCGAAAGGAAGAAAAGGCAGTTGATAAAGGGACAGCAGAGGGACAGACTGGGTGCAGATAAGCCACCCCAGAAATAGAGTAACAAGTTATAGAGACGGAATGACCAATAAAGAAGACCTGTAGTAATCTACCTGGCTCAATGTCTTTATTCCTCCTGCTGCAGGGACACACTGGTCACGCAGAGTGGCATTAAGCACTGTCAAAGAAACCCTAATTTCAACCATCTTCCAATAGAGAGAAAAGTGGGAAAGGCAGAATTGAAGCAGATTGACCATCCCTTCTCATACTTGTTTTCCAAAGAATATCAACAGGATATCATGAGAATGGAGGATAAAATTACCAGCTATTCCTTGAATAAGTATTTATATAATGTCTTTTACCTCTTTACTGCTGGGGCTTCCCCCCACTCCTCCCACCCCAGTGTTGAGCCCTCTATTGGCAATTCAGGGGTAGTTAGCCCTTAGAGCTCAATAATTTTTTTCCATATAGGGTATCCATGCCAAATTTTTGTCCTTCTTTCTGACATCCAGGGGATTCCAAAAGTACCCAGGGTATATGGAGTTCCCTCCCTGAAGGGGACTGAGAAAATAGGCAAAATATAGGTCAATTTTGAGTTTTTTGGGGAAATAGGAAAAAAGTGCTCTGGATAAAAGTGGCATCAACAAATTCCATTTACACCCCCAGGGAAAGGCTGGTGGAATGAGTGACTCGGGCCCCCCCAGGGGCCCCTGCACTGCCCATGCACCTGGCATGGGCAGTGCAGGGGCCCCCATACACAGCCCTGTCGCGCATTTCACTTCCCGAATTACGGGCAGTGAAATCGCGATGGGTGCTGCTGACACAGCCCCGTCGCGCATTTCACTTCCCGAATTACGGGCAGTGAAATCGCGATGGGTGCTGCTGCACCTGCCGCACTGACACACTGCCGCCGGCGTCAATATTCAGGCCCTGTTTCCAGCTGGGTTGGCGGGCGGAAACACTGTTTCTGTCCGCCACCCCAGCTGGGTATTCTTTATGTGGCCAGTGGGGGGGTCAGCGCTAATCTCGGTGATGACCCCCTAAGTCTGATCTGTGTGACAGCTGTTGGCCTAACCCTCACCAGTACCAAAAGTAGAAGAGATTAATAGCAGCCTACTGCATGATACTCAGACTCCTCCGGGAAGTCATGGTGAAAGAGATCGTACCCCTTTCTCTCAGATATGCAAGTCTGATAAATACAAGGACAAACAAAAGCAGGTTCTCGGTTCAATATATATTTTATTGAAGCAAATGTGTTCTACATAAAAAGGTATTAATTGTGATTATAAGGATAATGAAACACAACACTATTACAGTGGTGACCAGGAAAGTTAAATACGGGAAGAGTCCCCCCATATTGTCACAATAATGTACCTAATATCCCTACCTACACTACTAAGTTTCTATATGAGAGCAGTAGCAGTGTTACCTCTAATCCACACATCTAGTCCCAGGAAGGAAGCCTAATCCCCATACCTGTATTAGAGGCAACAAAGACGTCTGTTAGTCTGCTGGCAGTCCTCCCACGTAGACAAGGAGGAAGAGTGAGGTTTCAGCAGAAACTGCAGCAATGTGCAACATGAGATGGCAAGCTGGCTGGAATGTCCCCTCTGCCTTATTTTTGGACAGCCTGTTATTTTACAATGAAACATGTTGGTGTCTGTGTTAGGTAGACATTTCACATACTGGACCGGCAATACCCAGTAAACTATTGTGTATAGTTTTGGAGTGAGCCCAGGACGAAATGTTGTGCAGAAAAATGAAT
Organism: Pleurodeles waltl; assembly: GCF_031143425.1. NCBI lineage: Eukaryota > Metazoa > Chordata > Amphibia > Caudata > Salamandridae > Pleurodeles > Pleurodeles waltl. The sequence goes on from NC_090443.1 coordinate 855,521,505, forward strand.
AACAATTCTGCATGGAAGGGCAACTGATATAAAATAATAAATAATTTCCACTAAAATGAAGTATTTGCTAAAATAATAAGAGAAATGAAATGGCAAGTAACTAGGTGAGAAGGCACAGGCCTCAGACCCAAACTAAAGCAAATGTTCCCAAATAAAATGCTAAAATAACCTCAGGACACCCTCCACATTGCCGGGTCAAGAGTCCCAAGATCCATCAAAAGGCAACCTACAGATAAAGTCACTATATCTGCAATTAATCTGTTAGAAATTAAAAGCAAGCTAAAATTCAGGGTACATAAAAGGAGATAAAATATCCAGGTTGATAAGCAGGACAGACCAAGAGCAAGTCAAATTTATACAGTCAATTTAGAAGTTTGAAAAAAAATCCATCACATTAAGGACAAATGTCAGCAGTAATCCTGATCTTTTAGAAAATCACCAGTGTCATCAATTAAAATAAATGAAGGACATACTCCACTTCGACAGGTGACAAAATATTCAAGTTTTTGATAAGGACAGCAAGAGAGCACTCATCTCCCATTGCCTCAGCAACAGCTCCGGCCAAGGTAGCAGCATTCAGTGTAGTGCCAGGTGTTGTACCACCAGGAGCCACTAAATCCACAAAGGGAGGCTTATAGGAAGCCTCTCATAGCAACCGCAATCTCAATGTGCAAGTTTGGTAATGAGCCCTCATTGAGAACATCAACAGACTCACGTCCAAAGAAGGTACACGCTGAATAGCAAGCCCATGCAAGGTGTATGTTGAAATGGGCACCACAAACATTGAAAGATGGGCTACATGCAATTCAGAACTGGTCTGAATGACAACGACCAGTTGGACTCCAGTTCTTCCATGAGTGGTGCTCCGAAATACTGCATCATGTGTTCATAACACAGTTGAGCTGGTAGAAGCACCATCAGCCCTCCTTGTTGAGACGGAGCAGCCACTGCGAATACAAAATAGCAGCAGCAAGATACCACCAATGAGTGCCAAAGTTATAAGGAATCTCCCAAAGACACTCGAAAATATTGACGACATGGCTGAAGGTATTATGGCAATACAGATTGGAAGGTGCTGACCTGCGTTAAAGAAATATACAATCCCAGCGGTGGTATGCATTAAAAATGTGGCATATGAGTTCACCAAAATGTTTTGGAAAGTTAATATTTAAAAGGGACTGCCTCTGCAGATGACTTTGCCACTTGCACAGCATAGATTTCGTGGGCAGATGTAAGCATCAAATATTTTTTAAACAAAAGAGCCTTCAGTCTGCTCAGCTTTTCAAAATTTAAATTTGAAGTAGCAATATGAGGCCATATTCCTGCTACTTTTATTTCTCGCACAGGGTAAAAAGCATGTTTCTACAACATGTTACAATTTGGGAGACAAAACTATGTGGCAGTCCACATCAGTTCACTTTGTTCAGCATCACATAACTCCCATTTGAGAGCACCTGGAATTCCTGGACGAATCAAAAGGACAGGAATACCCTTCAGATAAAAGGCTAAATTTGCAGCTGAAGCATTGCATGCAAGACAGCTGTTTACAAATCATTGAATGGCTCACAGAAGTCTCACATTCACTGCTGCTAAGAAATACCTCTTTCATGCCTTTGAAACATTTGGACATAAAGGGTACCTCCCTCACATCATGGATGTAACTATCTTCTAGTTTTTCAAATCTGCCTACAGGAATGTGCTTTAACCCCTTCGCTGCCAGGCCTTTTCCCCTCAGCTGCCGAGCCTTTTTTGGGGGTATTTAGGGAAGTTTGTGCTTAGGCCTTCATGACTTTTTGTCCACATCAGCTACCCATGCCAAATTTGCGTCCTGTTTTTCAATATCCTAGGGATTCTAGAGGTACCCAGAGTTTGTGGGTTCCCCTGGCGGAGACCAAGAAATTAGCCAAAGTACAGCAAAAATTTCGTTTAAAAAAAAACAAAATTGGGAAAAAAGGGCTGCAGAAGAAAGCTTGTGTTTTTTCCCCTGAAAATGGCATCAACAAAGGGTTTGCGGTGCTAAAATCATTATATTCCCAGCTTTCAGGAACAGACAAACCTGAATCAGAAAACCACACTTTTCAACACAATTTTGACATTTTATTGCGACATACGCCAGTTTTGCTGTTTTTTGTGCTTTCAGCCTCCTTCCAGTTAGTGGCTGAAATGAGTGTAACCCCAATGCTGGATACTGGACAGCTAAACATTTCTGAAAAGTAGATACAATTCTGACTTCAGCAAGGGGTCATTTGTGTAGATCCTTCAAAGTTTTCCTACAGAAAGTAACAGCTCAAATAAACCAAATTGAAATTGAGGTGAAAAAAGAGCCATTTCTGTCCACATTTTCATCTATAACATTTTCCAGCTATTTTTTAAAGCAATATATTGTTACATCTGCTGGACTCTTCTGGTTGCGGGGATATTTAGGGCTTGTAGGTTCATCAAGAACTTGTGGTACCCAGAGCCAATAAAAGAGCTGCACTTTGTAATGGGTTTTCATTGTATACCAGTTATACAGCAATTTATTTGGTGAAATATAAAGAGTGAAAAATAGGTACCAAGGAAACCATTGTATTTCCAAAATGGGCACAAGATAAGGTATTGAGAAACATCTCTGAATTCCGGGGGCCCCATACTAGCATGTGAATTGCAGGGCATTTCTCAAATAGACGTCTTTTTTACACACTGTCTTACATTTGGAAGGAAAAAATGTAGAGAAAGACAAGGGGCAATAACACTTGTTCTTCTGTTCTGTATTCCCCCAAGTCTCCCAATAAAAATGGTACCTCACCTGTGTGGGTAGGCATAATGCCCGCGACAGGAAACGCAACATGGACACATCACATTTTCCCAAACAAAACTGACCTGTTTTTTGCAAAGTGCCTAGCTGTGGATTTTTGCCTCTAGCTCATCTGGCACCTAGCGAAACATAGCAAACCTATACATTTGTGAAAACTAGACACCTAGGGAAATTCAGAATGGGGTGACTTGTGGAGCTCTCGCCAGGTTCTGTTACCCAGAATCCTTTGCAAACCTCACAATTTGGCAAAAAAACACCTTTTCCTCACATTTTGGTGATAGCAAGTTCTGGAATCTGAGAGGAGACACACATTCCTTCCACCCAGCATTCCCCCACATGTCCTGATATAAATGGTACCTCACTTGTTTGGGTAAGCCTAGTGCCTGCAACAGAAAATGCCCCAGAACACTATGTGGACACATCTAAATGATCAAATACAAAACTACCTGTTTTTGTGGGGGGGGAAGACCTGCATTTTTGGTCCTGGGCTCAGCAGCCATCTAGGGAAACCTACCAAACCCAGACAATTCTGAAAACTAGACACCCAAGGGAGTCTAGGGAGGTGTGACTTACATGGATCCCCCAGTGTTTCCTTAGCCAGAATCCTCGGCAAACCTCACATTTAGCTAAACAAATATATTTCCCCCACATTTCTGTGTGGGATCAGTGCACCGGCACAAATTTTCTACCACCCAACGTTCCCCTCAGTCTCCCACTAAAAGTGATACCTCACTCGTGTAGGTGGGCCAAGTGCCTGTGACAGGGAAGAGTCAAAAACATGTCGAAATTGAAGGGTAACCAAAACGGGTCCAAAAGGGCAGTTTTTTAGGCTGACAAGTGGAGCAGAATTTTTATCAGTATAGATGCGACAATCCTGGGTGGTAGGAATTCTGTGGATTCCTGCAGATTCCGGAAGGTTCTATCTAAAAAATGTGGGAAAAATGTGTGATTTCAAGCAAAGTTGGAGGTTTGCAGGGCATTGTGGGAAAGAAAATGATGTGGGTGCATGTGAAGCACACCACCCTGGACTCACCCAGATGTTTAGTTTTCAGATGTGTCTAGGTCTCGTAGATTTTTCTACATGGCAATGTCCCAAAGTCCAAAAAGTGCAGCCCTCACCATTCCAAGTGGGACGATTTTGACAGTGAGACAAGCTCTCATGGCCCAAATGTGAATCCAAAATAATCAAATGTCCTTTTGCTTGCCAGTGGGATAAGATCTTTTAGTGTGCAGGGGGAGAGCTGAAATAACTCTTACCCCCTTGGGGTGCATAACCATGCCCATACTGGTTGGTAGCCACCACCCCACTATTTTTCATTTTGTTTTAATTCCCTGGCATCTAGTAGGCTTTCTGCCCCCCCCCCCGGGGGGTGGGTTGGGGATAAATTGCCCCATCTGCCCACCGGTGGGCAGAACAACTTTGTCTCCATTTATTTGGGGTGGGGGTATGGTCATACCCCCACCCTCTTTTTTGACAAAAAATCTTCACTGGTGTCTGGTGGTCTTTCTGCCTTTCAAAAATAGGCCGATATGCCCCCAAAGATGGCAGAAATGGCCAAAAGTAATGTGCCTCCATGGGGAGCGACCCATGCCCAAGGGGCTGCCCCCCAAACAAAACATACACACACACCAATCCCTGGAGCCTGAGTGGTTTCTGCTCCCCCAGTGGCAGATCGGCCTAACAGAAATAAGATGATCTGCCCCAAAGGGGGCAGAAATGGCCTAAAATAAATTTGCCCCTAGAGGAGCGACCCTTGCCTAAGAGGTCTCTCCCCATCTGTAAAAAACAAACAAAAAAAAAACTGGTGCCTAGTGGTTTCTGCCTCCCTTGGAGGCAGATCGGGCTAAATAAAATAGGGCAATCTGCCCCCAACAAGGGCAGAAATGTGTCTAAAATAAAATTACCCCCTCATGCAATTAACGTAAAAATAAAAAATCTGTCTAGTGGTTTCTGGCCTTCTGGGGGGCAGATCGGCCTAACAGAAATAAGATGATCTGCCCCAAAGGGGGCAGAAATGGCCTAAAAACAATTTGCCCCCGAGGGGAGCGACCCTTGCCTAAGTGGTAGCTCTCCACATGTAAAAAACATTAAAAATAAGTTATCCCTGGTGCCTAGTGGTTTCCTCCCCCTTTGAGGGACGATCGTCCTAATTAAAATAGGCTCATCTATCAAAAAATTCCCCCCAGGGGAGAGACCCTTCATCATTTATATTTAAAAAAAAAAAACTCACTGGAGTCTAGTGGGCATTTCTGCAGCCCGAACGCTTTACAATCGTGCTGCAAATGCTCAGAAAGACATGAAAGGAAAGGAAAAGCCTTTCTCTGCCCACCCCCACCCCGATTGGAAGATGAATGCAAGCATTTCTCTTCCGATCGTGCTGGAAGCTGTGCTTCCAGTGCGATGAGGGCGACCTCTGATGAGGTGAGTGCGCAATCGCACACTGACGTCATCAGATGTCACTGGGGGGTTCTGGGGGGCTAGGGTAAAAGGGGAAGCGATTTCCCTTCCATTCCTGCCCGGGGAAGGGGGCCGGGTGCAGGATGAGCTGGTTACATCCTCAACACCCGAGTGCCATGGCCGAGGACGTAACCAGCTTGTCCCAGGCACCCATTGGGTAAAAAATGAGGTAAACTGACCTGTTGAAATGGGCAGATTAAAAACCCCATATATTAACCAAACTGCAGATGGTATTTCCGCCACAGGAAAAGGCAACTTTTCTAACTTTTTTATGTTTAACATGATATATGTTGCTTCTTTCTTAGCCATTTTTTGTTGCTTTGGGGTCAAATTGAACTAAAAAAACAAGTCCCTGGAGCTGATGTGTTGCCAGGGCATGAGACTACTTTTCAGTATCTGTAACATCTAACCTAACTGCATAATGGACCTAAGCTGACTCTGCCCATGTTGTAAAAATTACATATTAGTTTATATGATGTCAACTGAAGATGAAACGTTATTGTTTAAGGTGTAAATGTGGCTGGCCAAAGTGTTCATACCATTATCTACAACAGCTAGAGCTTTCTGGAGGTTTTCTTGTTCTATTTGCCTCAATCGGGCAGCTACTTCCTTTTGTGAAAGTTTCCAAATTTGATTATATATTGCATAAAAGAAGCCCTTTGCACGTGGGTTTCTAGAACCCAACAAGAAATCCTAGAAGTCTGTGTTTTCTGACAGGAAGATTTCAATCCCTGTTGGGATGGTTTACCCACGCTGTATGTGGTAATGACGTTGGAGTGTTGTTTTGAGATATAACGAGGATCAGGTCTATTCTTTCTAAAAACCACCTGTGGAGTTTACGAAACGCAAATGACAACCATTTGTGTCCACTGGCTGTAATACCCCACCCACTTGGACTGGAAAGTGTTGATTTAAATGTTCCATTTTGGAACCACCCATTAAGCTGTTCTTCATTGACATTTAAAATCTTTTACATTTGTCAAATTTAGCAAGTGACGGTATACCGGGTGCATTAAATTCCTTAATCTAAGCCTAAACAACTTGTTTGTTGTGCTGTGTCATTTAAAAATATAATTTGCAATGGAAAAAAGAGATGCTTTAAGCAAAGGTGCTTGACCCTGTATTTGCCAATTTCTTGTTCCCCAACGCGCCCTTTAAGTCAATTGACTTTCTACAAAAATTCATCACCTTCAATAGCCAACTGGGTAACAAAAGAATCAGAATAAATTAATTTGGTGTCAGTTAACAAGGCATTTGTCAATTTCATGGAACTTTATCCCAAACAATCCCACCAGGATTCGGAATAGCAGAAAATGTTTACTAAGCACAGGTCCCTTCGGACCTTATGTGAGGATAGGTGAGGCTTCAAAATCTCATCCACCAGTTAGACAGAACCAATCCAAAGAAGGAAGAAAAGCACAATTATCAGGACCCAAAGATAGTTCCAGGGATGAATCAGATGTTCAAGCCAATGTAAAAGCTTACATGCCCTTGATGCAGGTGTAGATGAAGATGCTGAAGAACTTGAAAAAAGAGTTGTTGCTGTTGGCACAATATCTAGAGGCAACGCGTGCAAAGCCTGGAGCCAGCGACGGAGAAGGGGAACTGGCAGATGTATCCTGTGGTGATTTGTAGTGAACAATTGCATCCTTTTGAGTAGAATTAGAGCAAGACAACTCAGTACTTTGGATATCTTTTTTTGATGATGCAGGGGCAGGTACTAATGAAAGTTCATTTCCACCCTCCGCAAGCTCAGAGAAGTCTCAGCACTGTTGGTTTAGCTTTGAAGAGGCACATCCTGATTGGCAGTGAGAGGAGTTCAGGTACTGCCTAGCAGCCCTCATGGGCTACTGTGCAGGACTGGCCACATGGTGTAACTTGACATTGTCAAGTGGATCAAAGCAGTTTTCTTTCTAACCAGGCAGCAGTGGTAGGATGACAGTTCTTGTACGGTGTATTCCCTGGACTGGAACTGGTGATTGATATGCAGAGCCAAATTCCTTTTTTACAGCAATCTTTTGGTGCACTAGATCCCCAACTTTTGGAATCCAGCCAGATGATGTTGTTGGTAAATCCCTCATTCCCTAGATGGCGCCACATGCAGAAGATTTGCCATCACAGAACTATTGTAATTCCTGCATGACAGTCACACGTTCATTTATGTCAAAAGATGTGTCTGCTACCACCAGATATGGGACATACATAGGTATGCTAAACAGGACATCATATGGGGTGCACCCTCTCAAGGACCTTCTGGAAGATTATTTACTATTTCTGGACTCCATACAGGTGGCTAAGTCAACTGTGACCGGTACGTAGTACCCTTACTTTTGAGGATTGTTTTAAGACTTGTTTTTTCCACTCCATCACTGCATTTCTCTCAGGATGACAGGGAGACGAGAAATGGAGTTGGACAAACATTGTTTCCATGGTGTCCCTGAATGTACTGGAGGCAAAGGCAGGGCCCTAGTCCGAATGGAATGTCGCAACTGCATATGTCCAGAAGAAGACTTACAAATTTTTTGTAGTAGTTCATTTATCATTGTGGCCATATCCATAGAAATCTGGACCAAGAATCAATAGTGACTAAGATGTATTTGTGTGCACCACAGTGGTCCAGATACAGACAGTGTGTTGGTTTATTGGAAATAAGGAGGGGTATCTGCAGAGGGTGTTTTGCGGTGGACTCTCTTATTTGTTGGTGTCACAACAAAGGACACACTGTTTGGCCTGTTTGTATAGACCTGATCACCAATTGCATTTCTGCAATAATGCAATTGTAGCCGCAACACCTGCATGGGCAGAGGCAACCCCTTCATGCACTGCTTTTATTAGATGTAATCTCTGGTCTTGGTTTGGGATCACACGATCACCCACCTCTGTTACTGTCACAAATGCAACATTTTGGGCACTAACATGGTAGAAATAATTGCCAGGGTATGCCATTGGTAAGGGCTTGCTGTCAGCTCAAGCTTTCATAGCAACCAGTGTTTCATCATCCATCCTTGTCCTAGAACGAGTAACCACAGCAACAAAAGCTGTGGCTACTGTTGACTTAGCTGCCTCATCAACCTATGTATTTCCTGCAATGTGTATCCCTACATGCTGATGGCCAATTATATGTACTACATGGGTATTTGGTAGAGTCTCCTTTAGATCTGCTACTTTCCCCCACAGAAGTCTGTTTTTTATGGTGTTGCCTTATGAATCTTTGAACCCATTCTAGTGCCAGTAATGCAGGTATTCATTAAAAGACTGGACCCAAAAGCATGAATCTCACACAATGAGTGTTAACAATTCAGGATCTGCATATTCCTGTGCCAATACTGAAGCCTTGAACTCTGCCAATTCTGCAGTGTAGTCCCCTAACATCTGGGTGTACGTGTTCTGAGGGTGGAATTTGCCACCCCTCATACATCCGCTCACAGCTGCACAAATGGCAGAGTATTGTTGTTTGGTGCATACTGCTGGTTGCGTTGAACCATCAGAGTAAATGATCATTTGGTTTTGATCAATAGGCAAAATGTTTAGTGGTGTTGGGTATTCCAGTTCATATTGAAGGAACTCTTGTTTCTGTAGTTCTGGGTCAAAAACCTAATCAGCATCAGTGGCAGTCAGAAAGGTGGCCCATTGGATTCAACATGGATGAAATGCTTTGACGTTTGGAACACTGGCTTTTGTGACAGCCTCTAAGGCTGGTATTGTGGTCATGACAACAACGTTTTTTCCCTGGACCAGAGGTCTCTCTTTTATGACAGCCGTCTGCACAGCAGTCAAAATTTTCTCAGTGGGAGGATTGTTCAACCATCAAATATAAATGTGATTTAAATGCTATTGGAATGGTGTCACCCTCATTGAGTGTTACATAGGTAAATCCGACGGCACGAGCTATTACTGTGATGACCACGTTTTTTTTGTTGTCACATGGGTGTAAATGTTTTGCTTCATGCATGTCGTGCTGCAATGCTCTGAGAATGCGTGTGTGCTCGACTGTGCAATATTTACTGGAAAAGTCTGGACATATCAAATCATAAAGTGGTTTTATGCATTGTGCATAATCTGGAATGTATGTTCTGACACAATTGAAAAAGCTCAGTAATGAGTGCAGCTTTTTGATGGAGTCTGGTGGTTGTAAGTATGCACACTTTTCTAGAAAGTGAGGCACCAGACTCTTTCCTTCATCTAATAACTCATTTCCCAAAAATGGGAAACAGAGAAAGACAATTTTTGCTTATTTGAAGTTAAATTTGTTGCCCATTTCAGGGAAACCCACCATAATGTGGTCCACCCATCTTAAGTGTGTGACCAAGTCATCATCCTCCGAGAGATGTCATCTACATAGGACAACCCCTCTGGGTCAATGTGGTGTAGAATGGATGTTACACATGCTGAGAACAGTCCAGGACTGTTCTCATACCCTTGTGGGAGTCAACAACATTTCCTTGTACAGTATGCATAATGCGCTGAAGGAAGTCAAATCTCTGCTTTCAGATGCTATATTTAGGCAGAGAAAACGCTGGAAATATCCAAGGTTGTTTTTTATTTTCTGTGTACTAAATTATTGATAAGTGCTGTGCTGTGTGCATTTTGTATAGCAAATGTGTGTGTGTGACTGTTTAAGTGTCCGTATTCTAAGACTATTCTATATGAATGGTCCAGCTTAGCTACTAGGAACAAAGGGTTGATCATTGGTGATATGCAGGGTTCTATTACACCCGGGTAGTCGAGTTGTGTGAGTATTTCTCTCACTGGTGCTTTAGCTTCATGTTCAATGGGGTATTGTGGTTGTGGTAATGATATCTGTCTCACTGATATTATATTTATATGGTGTGGGAGTCTTTATCCCAACCTACATGGTTGTGATACAGTGCTGGGGCTTGTGCCAATGCCCAATCTTCTGCATAAGCCTGTCTTAATTCTTCAGGGCCAAGGACTGAGAAAGAGGGCTCAATGACACCTTCCCCTAGTGGGAGATTACAGACAAACTCTGGTGACCAATCTTTTCTGCTGATAGGATGTCATGATATAATGATGATTTTTCCCAGCATATAACTTTAATTGTGCACTCTATGTCTCCCTCAAGTAGTATTTTTACTTAATAGACCCCCATCTAGGGGGTAGACGCGAATGTCAGCAGTTTCGCCTTCTAAAAAGTGATTAATTGCTGACTCCTCCAAAAGCTCTTGAAGATTCAGGTGAACTATTGTGACCTCTGCCAGGCTGTATAGCAGAGTCAGTGCCCACAACCTGTTCTTCAGTAGGGCTCTCATTGTTTGTGGCATTTCAGGCCGAAATTTCTGTCACTTTATTCTATTCAAACTGTGCTTTCTGATGGGTATGTTTCACTTCCTTTATTATGCACAGGGTGCAATGGCCATACCCAGGGGAGCTTTGTCCCCTGTGCTGGCCATTGGGGTGGTGGGCATGACTCCTGTCTTTTCTAAGAAAGGTTCATGTGGTATGGATGGTTTTACGTCAGAAAATGATGCTAGGCTGGTTAGAGGTATTTGTGTTGCCTCTAACCAGCCTAACGTCATTTTTTGGTGCAAACCCCCTCTCCCAGACTGCCATCCCCACCTGGCTTTTTTATGCTAGCCCACCCTTTGCGTCAGATTGCTCTTTCCATAAATTGGGTGCCCAGCTGGCGTCCTGGAATGCAGTTATGTGTCAAAAAGTATAAATATGGGCCTATATTTTGTACATTTGCACCACTTTTGCTTCAAAATATAACTCATATGTGGTGCTAAAAAAGTATAAATATGGCCTTAATATTTTGTATCAGGGGGATCTGAAGCAACTGTGCGACTGGAAAATAAGATTGTTTTTGCAAAAGCCTCAAAATGTTATTTCGTTTTGGATTTTTTCCAGACAAGATGAAAAAATATGTGAATGGTAAAGAGAAGTGAGTATCCCACTATCCTAGTTCTTATTCAACATGTTCCAGCCTCTTTTGTTGCCAACAAGGTCAGGTGGCTTTCATGAGGACTGAGTATTTCCTATATGTCTCATATTTTAACGTTCTTTTCATATATTTGATATATAAACAGGCACACAAAAAGAAATAGCACGAAAGCATACAAAGATAATGGATCAATATCTTGTCTCTGGCTATTTCCTGTACTCGTGAGCGCGAAACACTGTAAGTGAATATTATCGCAGAACCTCCGTATCTTATGACAAACAACTATAACCACTGATGCTGGCCTTTTAAAAATGTCCAATAAGCTTTATGTTCTCTCTGTTTTCCTTTTGTCTCATTCATCTTTAAACGTGTATAACTTTTCTATGTCTGTAACTATGTTTAAATTTAGTTTGCACCCTATTTGATTATGTTGTGTTATTACACGCATATCCTAGTGGCTGGGACTTTGCTGTTACGTGTGATTTTATTTTGTGTACTCTAATAATTGCAGACTGAGGATCTAGACACCCCTAGAATTGTTTTCAACTCAAAAAACATGCAAGTTGTACCCCGACTGCTTACTTGTCCGTTGAACCAGGTCCATTCGAGCTAAGCATGTAATTGAATACAGACAATCGTGTGTATTGAAAATGTATCCTTACAATACTTAACCAAAAGTAACAGTACAACTTCTCTCAGTAAGCAAAAAACATGAACAAGGTGCATGCAATGTCCATCCAAAGAAGAGAACTGGCACATCAAAGTGTCCTTAATTGCAAAAGAAAAAAACACAAAGACACACACATGAATGTATAACAGAAAATCATGCTCATCCACACTATACCATAGAAGGTCATTGGCACGCTATCCTAATAATTTCAAGTTTGAAGAATGCTGCCAAAATTAGATTCTAAAAGTACACAGAGAGGGAAAATGCTCAGTGGAATATCGTACATCAAAACCATGCCCAAAACACAATGTGTTGCACGAATGTGGAAACAGCAAAGGCTCTACACTAATGGAGCACAGGCCTTCACATATAACAACTGTGAGGTTCATACGGGGGAAGGGGAACAAGAGGGAAGAAAGGGCTATTAGGTGGTTGGGGTCATGAGCCATTAGTGTCCTTGGCTCAGTCCTACTATGGCTCCTCAAACCAGGCCCAGGACGCCCCTATTGCTCTTGACTTTCTGGACAACAAGGACAATCAATTAAAGGCTTCTGAGGTAGGAAGTGTGGAAGACAAACGACACAGAACTTAAACTTTTAAACAACCGATACAATAAATCACTGTTCAGCCCAGTATTTGACTTTAATAAACAAAAGTACTTTAAAAACCGAATTGCTAGACATCTAGATGTAGGTACAGCTATGGGTTTTGTGATCTTACCTACAGACACTTAGTCAAGCGTTAATTCTCAGAGCTATAAATAGCCGCAAACACTGGTGTTAGTGCACTAAGCATTTATTAAATCAGAAATTTGTAAGTTTGTTGAAATTGTTAATAAGCCAAGGGAGTCACACTGGCAAAAGGATAACTTCCTAATGACAGGAATATGTTTACTCATTCAAGATACATACAGTCTTGATGGTCTTTCGAGCACAGGCCGTGTGTTACTCGTTCAACGGAGATGCATATGATGCAGCACTGGATGATGCACTCATAAGGCGTCGTACCACCAGCCCACCAGTGTCATCTTCAGTGTGGGACCCCAGGCAGCAGCCTCATTGCTCATTTGGGCTGCTGATCTGACTGTCAAGGCAGGCCTGATAGGTGAGTTTTCAACTTCAGCAGTTTCAGCCTCTGGACTGTAGGGTAGGTCTTCCTCTTTAACTGCAACACCAGCTCCTAGACTGCAAGCAGTGCCCTCACTCTGGCCATGGAGGTCATCTGCATGTCAGGCTTTATCAGTAAGTGTGCTTGTCTTTAGTAGGTGTAGCCTCTGGGTACAGTTTGTCAGGAGGATACACCTCATGTCAGTAATTGACAGCACCAGTCCTTCAGGCACAAATAAGGAGTGTCAGATTGCACACTTTTGTTCTGCCTTTCTAGATTCTTCACACAGCTTGCCAAAGTAGGCATAACCATAGCTTTTGCAGCAGCTGTACAGAGTTCCAGAGATATCCCCTGACCTCTCACATGTTGGCCATCATACAGTATCTAGCTCTGGCCTCACAGCAGCTCTTCGAGTACTCTGCAAAGCACTCCCTTTCTTGGTCAAAAAGAACTCGGAACTGGAAAAATGTGTGGTGGCTTTATACAGATTTTTCAGGCAGGGGAAGTGAATCCACAGTCAAAGCCTTGGAACTGGTTTGTGGAGGTTCGTTTTCAAATATAATTTCCTGACTATATTGCAAACACAGCTGTTGAGCAAGGTAAAGACTTTCATAGCAGGTAATGGTGATGAAGGCTCCAAGCAAAAGTAACAAGAACAAATGGATGGCATTGCAAGGGTCTGGTGTTACATAGAAGGGAAACTTTATACATGTGGGGCCTGTAAGTCACACTCCTCTCTGATAAAGTAAAAAAAGTATGCTCAGTGTTATTTATTCGTAAAAAGCAGTATACTGCCACCACTGCTTTATGTCATCAAACCAGGACATGGACAGTAATCTCATGCTGACAAAAGAGGACACACTTTGTGCACCCTACCACGTCACATATGGGCGTTGGCATTACCATGGACCGGCTTAGGCCTCAGACCAAATGCTAAACTAGAGTAGAAGCTAGGGCAAAAAAAATCAGGATATGAATTTCATATGCAGTTTGGTCACTCTGGGCAAGGGTATGCAGGTGTACACCCTGAAGTTTGCAGGCCCAACACAAACAAACAGATTGGATAGAAACATCATCTGTGCCCCATATCCCAAATGGAGAATACGCCAATGTGAGTTAGAAGTAATAGCTATATTTATACAATCATTACTGTAAATTATCATAATCATACTGATATGCCAAGTGTTACCATTGCTAAAACACCACCCATCTCACAGCAGATTCAAATCCAAGTAGATTGATAAAGCATCATATCTGTGGAAGCCCAAAGTGGTGAACATGGTCATATCAATTCTCAATCCCAATAGGACAACAGGCTTTCTAAGGATAGTACTAGGGCTGTGCAATTTTGTGAAATATGAAGGCTTGAAACTTGCAGTGCAGCAGCTTTACTATGTGCCTGTCAGACACAGTTAAAAAGGCAGTGATACATCCATGTGGTGCACATTGTATAGTCTTCCTGCCCCTCAGGTGACAGCATGGTACAAACATCCTAGGTCAGAATTCATCATTTATCTAAGATGTGGCATGTATTTTCTATTCCTACACCACACTCTCCTCTGCTTGTACTTATCCTTAGCCACATAGCAGTTTTAAAATTATGATCAAATTCATTATGTTGAAGGGAAACATTTCCCATGATTCCCATGAAGGTTTTTCCAACTCTCTTTTCTTTTATACAGCTGCTCTTTGAGGTTTGTAGATGTGCGACTACGCTTCAATGGCTGAATAGTCCCAGTCAGATAAACCCTTTTTTATGGGAAATAATTCACAACTAGTACACCTCTTGATCTAGAACGTTTTACTCAATTTCGGTATTAGAAATGGGGTCTTTGGTTGGCAGTCAGGTTACCCCCTGTCCATGCCAGGACCCTCACTTTAGTCAGGGTAAAAAAGAATCACCCTCAGCTAACCCCTGCTTACCCCCTTGGTAGCTTGGCATGAGCATTAGGCTCAACTTCAGAGTGCTAGGTGTGAATTATTTGTACCAACAGACAAAGTAACTCAATGAAAACACTACAAAATGACACAACACAGGTTTAGAAAAATAGAGAATATTTATCTAAACAAAACAAGACCAAAACGACAAAAATCCACAATACACAAGTCAAGCTATCAATTAAAAAGCAAAAAGGGTCTTCATGTAGTTTTAAACACACAATAACGCTGTCAGTGTGAAAATGTACCTTGGGTGCATCAAAAATAACCCCGCATGGGCGAGTGTGTTTCAAAAAGGGTTTGTGATTCGTTGATTTCACTCACGAGCGAGACCTTGAGTCATTTCTCCTTTCGTCGGGTCAGGGCGCGTCATTTCTTCTCTCTGCAGGAGAGCGATACGTCGATCCGGTCAGCACTTTTGGGTCCAGGCAGGCCTTACATTGTTTTTACATGCCCAGGGGTGCTTGCATCGGAAATCCAGTCGCACGATGATCTGAAAACCACGCAGCATTTCTCCAGTTCCGTGCGTTGATCTTACGGTTGCGTTATAGGCGAGCGTCTATTTTCAGCCACAAAGCCAGCAGCGCATCGATTTTTCAGCCACAGATCGGTGTCACGTCGATCTTTTCCCCGCACGGCATTCTGTGCATGGATTTCTTCCTCTTAGGCTGCCAGCTTCTCCTTTCAGGGTCCCAGGAACTGGATGGGCACCATTTGGCAGAGTGGGAGTCTCTCCAGAGACTCCAGGTGCTGGCAGAGAGAAGTCTTTGCTGTCCCTGAGACTTCAAACAACAGGAGGCAAGCTCTAAATCAAGCCCTTGGAGATCTTCACAAGATGGAAGGCACACAAAGTCCAGTCTTTGCCCTCTTATTCTGTCAGAAGCAGCAACTGCAGGATAGCTCCACAAAGCACAGTCATAGGCAGGGCAGCTCTTCTTCCTCAGCTCTTCTCCAGGCAGGGGTTCCACTTGGTTTCCAGAAGTTGTTCTAAAGTCTGTGGTTTTGGGTGCCCTTCTTAAACCCAATTTCTCCTTTGAAGTAGGCCTACTTCAAAGCAAAGTCTCTCTTGAATGTGAAATCCAGCCTTGCCCAGGCCAGGCCGCAGTCACTCACCAGGGGGTTGGAGACTGCATTGTGTGAGGGCAGGCACAGCCCTTTCAGGTGTGAGTGACCACTCCTCCCCTCCCTCCTAGCACAGATGGATCATCAGGGAATGCAGACCACACCTCGGCTCCCTTTGTGTCACTGTCTAGTGTGAGGTGCAGCCAGCCCAGCTGTCAAACTGACCCAGACTGGGAATGCACAAACAGGCAGAGTCACAGAAATGGTATAAGCAAGAAAATGCTCACTTTCTAAAAGTAGAATTTTGAAACACACAATCTTAAAATCAACTTTACTAAAAGATGTATTTTTAAATTGTGAGCTCAGAGACCCCAAACTTCATATGTCCATCCTCTTCCAAAGGGAATCTACACTTTAATCATATTTAAAGGTAGCCCCCATGTTAACCTATGAGAGGGACCGGCCTTGCAACAATGAAAAACGAATTTAGCAGCATTTCACTGTTATGACATATAAAACACATTACTATGGCCTTCATTACAACCCTGGCGGTCGGTGTTAAAGTGGCGGTAAGACCGCCAACAGGCCGGCGGTAAAAATAAATGGAATCACGACCATGGCGGAAACCGCCAACATAGACAGCCACTTTAACACTCCGACCGCCACGGCGGTAGAAACAAACACAGCGGCGATCACCGCCAACAAACAGGCGAAAGACAATGTATTGCCCACACTATTATGACAGGCCAATCCGCCACCTTTTCCGGGGCAGATTCAACACGAACAAAAACACGGCGGAAACAGGACTTGGAAGGGAAAACACTCACCTCTACACAACCCACGAGGAACCAGGACGCCATGGAGCCAGAACTCCAAATACTCCCTGCAATAGTATTCCTGCTCCTCCACCAGGAGCAAGGAAGACGGCGGCGATGACCACGGTGAGTACTGCACCTACAACACAGGGGAGGGGGGAGGGGGGAGGGAAAAGAGAGTGACACACACACGCAACACGCAACACCCCCACCCTCACCCACAACAACATACACACAAATACATGGCGCAACATTAGATTTACAGCCCCCAAACCCCTCTGGAAGAACGCAATAACAAAAGGAAATGATTGTAACGACTGTAACCAATAAAAATCCACTAGTCAAAACTTTAAATACAGTATAAACAAATATGTATACCAACTATTCAAGTCCGGGTAGTGCACCATTCATTGTGCATGGGTGAGGCCCACACTCGATACCAGACTCAAAATGGAGAGAACACTGCTGGGGCATTAGATCGAAATGAAACAGGCAGGGAAGGGGGGCACCTCAGCCGGATGAGTGCACGACTCCAGCTCCACGAGGGAGCTCCATGCCCACTGATGTATCCTGGAGAGTGCAAAGCCACAGTCTCTCAAGTCTCTCCAGTGGGTGAGTTGCCCACTGCTGCATCCTGGGGAGTGCAAAGCCACAGTCTCCCAAGTCTCTCCAGTGGGTGGTTTGCCCACTGCTTTATCCTGGGGAGTGCAAAGCCACAGTCTCTCAAGTCTCTCCAGTGGGTGGTTTGCCCACTGCTTTATCCTGGGGAGTGCAAAGCCCCAGTCTCTCAAGTGGATAACAGTCTCCACTGGTTCTGGAGGCGGCTTTGTGCCCAGAGTGCTTCATCCTGCCAAGGACAGAGGTAGTGGATGTGATACTCCACTGGTTCTGGAGGTGGCTTTGTGCCCAGAGTGCTTCATCCTGCCAAGGACTGAGGTAATGGATGTCAATCTCCACTGGTTCTGGAGGGGGCTTGGTGTCCAGAGTGCTTCATCCTGCCAAGGACTGAGGTAGTGGATGTATCTCTCCACTGGTTCTGGAGGGGGCTTTGTGCCAAGAGTGCTTCATCCTGCCAAGGACTGAGGTAGTGGATGTGATACTCCACTGGCTCTGGAGGGGGCTTTGTGCCCAGAGTGCTTCATCCTGCCAAGGACTCAGATAGTGGATGTGATAGTCCACTGGTTCTGGAGGGGGCTTTGTGCCCAGAGTGCTTCATCCTGCCAAGGACTCAGGTAGTGGATGTATCTCTCCACTGGTTCTGGAGGGGGCTTTGTGCCCAGAGTGCTTCATCCTGCCAAGGACAGAGGTAGTGGATGTATCTCTACACTGGCTCTGGAGGGGGCTTTGTGCCCAGAGTGCTTCATCCTGCCAAGGACTGAGGTAGTGGATGTGATACTCCACTGGTTCTGGAGGGGGCATGGTGCCCAGAGTGCTTCATCCTGCCAAGGACTGAGGTAGTGGATGTGACACTCCACTGACGGTGGTGCAACATGCAAGCCGCCCAGGCTCCTGGAACAGACCACCAACCTTGTACGACTGAACACTGGGGATGGCAGCCATGTCTGCGGTGGTGCCACTGGCTCAGGATGTTGCGGGGCTGGTGGCGGTGCTGGTGGCGGTGTCAGTAGCGGCGATGCTTGCGGTGGGCTCACTGACTGCGGTGCTGGCAGCGGTGTCAGTAGCGGCGGTGCTGGTGGCGGGCTCACTGACTGCGATGCTGGCGGTGGTGTCAGTAGCGGCGCTGCTGGTGGCAGGCTCACCTACTATGGTGCTGGTGAAGGGCTAAGTGTCTGGGGTGCTGGCGGCAGTGTCTGTGGCGGCGGTGCAGGTGGCGGTCTTGTCCGTCGTGCAGATTGGTGTCGACATGGACCTGCCTTTGATTTTCAGGCCCTTCCCCACCTTGGATGGTGGCGCAGATGTCTTGCCACTTTCAACTTTTGTCTTTCCTGAGCCCTTGGTGGCAGGTATTTTTGCCTTCTCCTTCCGGGATGTGGGCAACTTTTTCTGTTTTGGAGGTGGTGGAATATCCTTGCCCTCGCTCCTTGGGACACTGGCAGCCCTGTTGCTTGGTGCAATCCATAATCCCGCTATTGCTGGCACCACTGTGTCCGGTGATGTGGTGGCTGAGGTGCTGGGTTGAGGCCTGGAAAGGCGGGCCCTAGGGGACAGACGGGGGGAGGTGTAGGGAAGAGGTCAACATTTGATAGGAAAAGCTTTTTAGACACACTGGGACGGGTAGATGGAGGGGGGTTGGAAGTGGAGGAAGAGGTAGTGATGTAGGAGGTGTGCGTTTGCTGAATTTGGGTGAAGATGCATGGGCTGGAGGCTGTTGTGAGGCGGATGGCTGTTGGGTGGGTGTGTGACTGCGTTTGTGTACTTTGGGAGGAGGGCTCACGGACACACTGGGAGAGGACACAGGGGACGTGTGAATGGTAGTGGTGGTAGTGAGTGCACGTGAGCGGTGTGTGGTGATGGGCATGCTGGTGATGGAGGTAGTGGCTGAGGATGTAGTGCATGCAGGTTTGAGTGTAGACGTGACAGGGAGGGAGGAGGGAGACGTGGAGGAGGGGGACACGGTGGAGGCAGTGGATGTTGGTATGTGTGCATGGTATGATGCTTGTGTGAGTGCCTGTGGGATGTGTGGTGCTTATGTGTGCCTGAGCCACCCTTGTGTGTTGAGGTGTGTGCATGCTGGTCTGATGGTGTGCTTGGGATAGGCTGAGGTATAGGGGATTGGGTCTGGGTGGAGGAAGTTGGAGGGGGAGGCTGGACACAGGGACAATGGCTGCCATCAGTGCCGAGGCCAGAGCCTGAAATGCTCTCTGTTGGGCTGCCTAGCCAGAATGAATGCCCTTTAGGTGTGCATTTGTTTGTTGCAACTGCCTCTCCACACCCTGGATGGCATTCAGAATGGTAGACTGCCCAACAGTGAGGGATCTCAGGAGGTCAATGGCCTCCTCACTGAGGGCAGCAGGGCTGACTGGGGCAGGGCCTGAGGTGCCTGGGGCGAAGGAGATGCCCACCCTCCTGGGTGAGCGGCCATGGGACACACGCTGAGGGGCTGCTGGGAGGGCGGTGCTGGTAGGGGGGGTGGAAGCTGTACCTGTAGATGCGATGGGCACAGAGGGCCCGCCACCGCAAGGGAGCTCCCATCAGAGGAGGAGTCTGTGTCGCTGGTCTCTGCTCCTAACTCCGCTGTGGAGCTCCCCTCGCCCTCCATCCCACTGGTGACTTCAGACTCCGTTGTCTCGCCCTCCTGGGCCATCTGGGATGCAGCTCCTTCCTGCTCCGGTGGCACTGCTCCTCCGCCTGATGATACTAATGCACACAGGAACAGGGAGACTACAAAAAAGGGGGCGAGAAAGAAGAAAGACATGTTCAGTGCATGCAATACCGCTACCGTTGGCGGACACTACAGACACAGCATCCCTCTGCACTACGCCATGCACTTAGAGTTCCCTAATTAATCACAGGGACATGGGGTACAAGCCTATGCCCGATTGCTGCACACATGGAAGTCACAGGAGCCTGACTAGGTGAAGATGGCTCTTACCACTGGTGGGGTTGGGGTGCCACATAGCCTGCCTCACAAAGGGTTGTTGCCTACAAAGCTCGGCCTTGCCTAGGGTAACCCACTGCCCACCTCCCCCAACCAGACACTTCCTAATGTACGCAGAGTCAGATGGATGTGACGGTACTCATCCCCTTGTGGCTACTGTGATGCCCTCAAGCGGCCATCCAACTCCGGATACGCCACCGCCAGGATCCGGAACATCAGGGGGGTCATGGTGCGATGGGCACCCCTCCCACGTTGGGAGGCCATCCCCAGCTGGGCCTCTGCCGTCTTCTTGCTCCAGCGGCGAATGTCCTCTCATCTTTTACAGCAGTGGGTGCTCCATCTGTGGTGGACCCCCAGGGTCCGGACGTCCTTGGCGATGGCACGCCAAATATCCTTCATCTGGTGGGCGCTGACCTAGAGGAATAGTACAGGGGAAAATTAAAAACTTAAACCGTCCGGACTGTCACAGTCATTGTCCCATGTTCCCACCCTTGCCCTGACGCACATACACTCACCGTCCGCTCATGCAGGCCTCCGTCCCCCCCCTGTATCTTCCATCCACACCACTCCAAACAGGCATTGCCCATACAGTATGCTCACAGTGTACTCACCTGTTTGTCTGGAGGACCGTAGAGTAGCTTGTACTGGGGGAGGACCCCATCCACTAACTTCTCCAACTCCATCGAAGTGAATGAGACACATGACGCATGAGCCATCGTCGCTTCCAGACACAGGTCACAGCAGCACTTGCAGTGTAGGTCATCTCCTATCGAAGGTCAGGTATCAAGTGAGTATACAGACAGAAAATGTCGGTCACATCCGCGGCGGTGCGTACCGTCACCGCCGGCGTACATCGTCATTGGCTCCTGGGACCCATAGGGCCCAATGTTAACCAAAGTGGGATTGCGCCGTTTTTTTGATCGCCTACCGCAACGGTGTACAACGCCAGCGAGGTTACCTCATATCCCCTTGTCCCACATTACAGGTCAGTCAGCCGCCATTGCAGGGGGCCACATGGCATTATTTTTAAATGCGTCACACATATCTAGGCCTTGCATACACACAGTGACAGGCACATAGCGGATTGACAAATGTGTGCAATAAATTCTTTTTTTACTACCTCAGTGTTGGCTGACACTGTGCTCGCTGTTCTTGTCCATAGGGCACGTCCGCTGGGGCAGGTGAGGAGATGGTGGCATCCTCCAGTGTACAGACCGCTGGTGGACCTGTCGACAATGGAAGAGACACATGTAATAGTCACCTACAGACTTGATCCTGCCACAATCCAAGAACTGTGTGCCCAGTTGGAGCCAGACCTGATGTCAGCTATCCGCCATCCCACAGGAATCCCCCCTCTAGTGCAGGTCCTGTCAGTACTCCATTTCCTGGCAAGTGGGTCTTTCCAAACAACAGTGGCCATTGCATCAGGGATGTCCCAGCCTATGTTCTCTAACGTGTTGTGCAGAGTGTTGTCTGCCCTGCTGAAACACATGAGCAGGTACATCGTTTTCCCTCAGGTGGAGGATTTGCCCACAGTGAAAGGTGACTTCTATGCCCTGGGACATATCCCCAACATCATAGGTGCCATTGATGGGACACATGTGGCCTTGGTACCCCCCGCAGGAGTGAACAGGTGTACAGAAACAGGAAGAGCTACTATTCAATGAATGTGCAGATGGTGTGTTTGGCCGACCAGTACATCTCCCATGTGAACGCCAAATTTCCTGGCTCAGTGCATGACGCTTACATTCTGAGGAATAGCAGCATCCTTTATGTGATGGGGCAACTCCAGAGGCACCGTGTGTGGCTAATAGGTGAGGACAAGGACCCTATACAGTGTGAATAGTTGCCTGAGCCTGGGGTTGTCCCTACGGGTTAGTGTGTGTCTAACAATTGTCCCTCGACATTTGCAGGTGCCTCTAGGTACCCCAACCTGTCATGGCTACTGACCCCAGTGAGAAATCCCAGGACAAGGGCAGAGGAACGCTACAATGAGGCACATGGGCGAATTAGGAGGATTATAGAAAGAACCTTCGGCCTCCTGATGGCCAGGTTCCGGTGCCTCCATATGACAGGTGGTTCTCTCTACTACTCACCAAAGAAGGTCTGCCAGATCATCGTGGCCTGCTGTATGCTGCACAACTTGGCTTTGCGACAACAGGTGCCTTTTCAGCAGGAGGATGGTCCAGAAGGAGGTCTTGTGGCAGCTGTGGAGCCTGTGGACAGTGAAGAAGAGGAGGCAGAAGAAGAGGATATAGACAACAGAAACAACGTGATCCAGCAATACTTCCAGTGAGACACAGGTAAGAAGACATCACTGCCTCCTACATCTCATACAGTTGTTAGACCTATCATATGTCTGTCACTTTCACCCAGCTTATGGACCCTGACCTGTCACTTTGCCTTTCCATTTCACAGATGTGGGCCCCACTGTGTGACCTCTGCTATGTTACCTCATGGACTAGAGCTGCGTGACATAGGTATGCTGACAATACAATGGGCATTGCTATTTTCCTCACTTATTGCAAATACACATTTGTGAAAGGACAGACTGACTGCAGATTGTTTTGTGATTCAAGGGTGTTTATTTAAGTGCAAATTAGTGGAGGGGGTTGTAAAATGGTCAGGGGTGATGGTGGAGGAATGTCCATGGCAGAGTCCAGTTATTTGTCTCACAGGTGCATTGTCCAAAGGGGCATAGGAAGTGGAGCTAGGGCAGTTTAAGGATGGACAGGGTGACGAAGTGGGACAGAAGGATGACATTCAGGGTGGTCTCATTTCTTGGTGGGGGTCTTGGCATTGTTCTCTGTCTTTGTCTTGGATCTCAGGGACCGTTTGCGGGGTGGTTCTCCATCTGCAGGGGGTGTGGTGCTGGTGTTGTGGTCCTGTGGCAGTGCCTCCTGTCCACTAGCGCCGGCGGAGGTGGTGGGCAGTTCATTATCGAGGCTAGTGTCAGGGGCCCCTTGTTGTGCCACAGTGTCCCTCCTGGTATTCACGAGGTCCTTCAGCACCCCTACAATAGTGACCAGGGTGGTGTTAATGGACTTCAAGTCCTCCATGATCCCCAGATACTGTTCCTCCTGCAGCCGCTGGGTCTCCTGAAACTTGGCCAGTACCGTTGCCATTGTCTCCTGGGAATGATGGTACGCTCCCATGATGTTGGAGAGGGCCTCGTGGAGAGTGGGTTCCCTGGGCCTGTCCTCCCCAGGTCGCACAGCAGTCCTCCCAGTTCCCCTGTTTTCCTGTGCCTCTGTCCCCTGAACCGTGTGCCTACTGCCACTGCCCCCAGGTCCCTGATGTTCTTGGGTTGGTAGGTTTGCCTGAGTTCCCTGTAGTGGTGGACACACTGCTGCTTGACGGGTCCTGGGGACAGAGGTATGGGCCTGCTGGGTGGGTGCTGTGCTGGTGTTTTCTGAGGGGGGAGGCTCTGAGGTGGCATGTGCCAGTGTTTGGGGAAATGACTGTCCCGAGGTCCCAGATGGGCCGGGCTGGTCATCTAGATCCAGTTGGACAGAGCTGCTGTCATCACTGTGGGCCTCTTCTGTGGGGGGTGTGGACATGTCTTGAACCTCCTTTCTGGTGACGTTGGGTACGGGTCCTGCAGGGGTGTAAAGGCATGATTATTGCACCTGTGTGTGCCATTGTGTGCAATGGGTGGGTGACCCTGTACCCTAGTGCTTACATTCTTGTCTAGGACCTTGTGTGATATTTGGTTTGCGGATCTGTGTGGATGGACATGCTTTGGTGATGGGTGTCCATGCTTTGGTGTTGCATGCAGGGCTTGGTGTTGGGATGGGTGGCTTGTGATAGTGGGACATATGTGAGGTGTTGCAGTGATGGGAGTGAGGGTGGGGGTATGTGATAGCATGCAGGTAGGGTGGGGGATGTAATAGTTAAGGTTTGACTTACCAGAGTCCATTCCTTCAGCTACTCCTGCGAGGCCCTCAGGATGCAATATAGCCAAGACCTGCTCCTCCCATGTTGTTAGTTGTGGGGGAGGTGGTGGGGGTCCGCCGCCAGTCCTCTGAACTGCAATCCGGTGTCTTGAGACCACGGAACGCACCTTCCCCCGTAGGTCCTTCCACCTCTTCCTGATGTCATCCCGTGTTCTTGGATGCTGTCCCACTGCGTTGACCCTGTTGACGATTCTGCGCCATAGCTCCATCTTCCTTGCAATGGAGGTGTGCTGCACCTGTGATCCGAAGAGCTGTGGCTCTATCCGGATGATTTCCTCCACCATGACCCTGAGCTCCTCCTCAGAAAACCTGGGGTGTCTTTGTGGTGCCATGGGGTGGTGTGGGTGATGTGTGAGGTGGTGTGTGTTGTGATGTGTGAGGGGATGTGTTTGTGTGTGTTGTGTGAGGTGCGTGGATGTTGTGTGAGTGATGGTGTTGTGTGCCTGTGGCTGCTAGTTTGTTGATGGTGGTGTCTCTCTCCGTGCTTCATTCTAAAATTTTGGTAGTAAGGGTTTGTGGGTGATGTGGGTGTGTGTTTTATATTGTATTGGGCGTGTGGGAGTGGTGTGTGTATGTGTATCAGGTTTGTGTATTTCGAATTGCCCAATGTGGTTGTGTTTTGTAAATGTGTGTGTATTATGAGCGCAGCGGTGTGTACCGCCAATGGAATACCGTGGTTGAAATACCGCCGCGTGGATTCGTGGGTCGTGATAGTGTGGGCGTATTCCTGTTGGCAAGACGGTGGAGGTTTTGTTATTGCCAGTTTATCACTGACCTTTGATGTGGTGGACTTGTGTGGGTGTCTAGATTTTGGTGGATTCCGAGCTCTGGGTCGTAATAGCTGTTGCAGAATTACGCCGCCGCAGCGGTGTGTTGGCGGTCTTCTGCATGGCAGTAAGCGGGATTTACCGCCAATGTTGTAATGAGGGCCTATATGTCCTACCTCAACCATACACTGCACCTTGCCCTTGGGGCTACCTAGGGCCTACCTTGGGGGTGCCTTACATGTAAGAAAAGAGAAGGTTTAGGCCTGGCAAGTGGGTACACTTGCCAAGTCGAATTTACAGTTAAAACTGCACACAAAGACACTGCAGTGGCAGGTCTGAGACATGATTACAGAGCTACTTATGTGGGTGGCACAACCAGTGCTGCAGGCCCATTAGTAACATTTGGTTTACAGGCCCTGGGCACCTCTAGTGCACTGTACTAGGGACTTACTAGTAAATCAAATATGCCAATCATGGATGAACCAATTAAATACACATTTTGTAAAGGAGCACTTGCACACTAGCACTGGTTAGCAGTGGTAAAGTGCCCGGCGTAAAAAAAACAGCATAAACAGAGTCCAGCACACATCAACAACCTGGGAAACTAAGGCAAACAGTTAAAGGATACCACGCCAAGGACAGAAAGTCTAACATTTGGAAATGACGTGATTTTCAGGCACCATTATAGAAAAAAACTACATCTGACATGACCCCTGGCATGTTCATTCTATCCCCATCTAATGGTAGGCCCTTCTGCTCTTTAGAGAACCACTATTGGTCTTACCTCCTGAGACTAAAGATAACAAAGTATGCGTTAGCTAATAGACGTGGCTCTTTGTAATCTCGACTGCCAACAGAATAAGAGAGGCGGTGCTGCCCTGCTCGAGTCCTGATGAGGCCAATATTGGATAGGCCGAAACGCGTCGACCCAATGTTTGCGAGACTGAGGGCTTACAAGTCATGTATTAAGAAATGAGATATGCACCATACAATACCGTTTGCAATAAATAGATAGGTATTTGACAGCTGGGTGCAGCTTAGGTCCTCAGCCATTGTTTTTCAGTGGATCACAACTTGATTTTCTTGATAGTGACCACAAGATAAAGAATGAACGAGGGGCACAACCCTCTTTTGTGTTACCGCCATGACTCAATGAGTTGGTTTCTTGTTAATATTGTTTGTAATGTTATGTAAAAGTTTTTCTTTTTTCGTGTTAATATTTATTGAATGTTCACTGAATAACCATTGCTCACCTTTACTAACAAAATGATTTAAATAAATAAGAGAAAGAAATTGTCCCCAGAGATCAGGATTCATCACTGATGTCTTTAAATTAATGATTGTATTTGTCCCTTCCTGCTAATTTTTTATGTTCATGATATTGTATGACCCTGGGCAGTGTAGGGTTATAGGGCGCCCTCTTTTGCTTACATGGGTCTGGGTTAGGCAGGTCATTTTACAATATTGTTGAATAATTACTTTGCCATTTTTGAGCATTGATTAGTGTGTGTGTGTGTGTGTGTGTGGAGTGTGCACACACATGCAAGCATAATGAAGAAAATAGGGTTGTATTGCATGGTACTTCACATACAAACTTTATGGCTTTTGTGCTAAGTTGCATGCAGGCCATGAATAAGTATGTCAACCATGCACTTTTTTCTCTGCCAATGACAGTTGTTTTGAAGAAGAAGGTGCATCATAGAGGAGCACTGCTTTACCCGTTGTAACATTTTGGAGCTGTGTTGTGCACTTGGCAGTGTGGGAAGGTCTTAATTTGTTCTCTTGAAGCTCTTGGCTTTGTGTAGGTATCTGGATTATTCAGCAAAGTTTGCACATATGTACAGGGAAGACACCAAGGACCGAATTCACAAAGGTAAACTCCGACGTGAAGTTTTAGTTTAGACCTGAAGTCTAAGGTCCTGATTCACAAAGGTAAACTTGGACTTCAGGTTTAAGATTAGCTTTGTGATTTGGGCCCATACATTTCAGGCATAAACGAAGACTTCAGGTCTTAAGTTTACCTTTGTGAATCAGGCACCAAACTACTTCCATGGACCGGATCACAAAACGTTCCTGATTGACTATTGAGGTAGTGTGTGCTCTAAACACATTTTACAAGCTTATTATGAAAACAGAATTCCAGAGGTGCTAATGTAGGACAAGAATCTCAGTGCACATTTTTTGTGTACCATTTTGTTGTTTGGTGATGTGTTTGGTTGTTTTTTGTGATGCTGTCTTTTAGTGCTGTATTATTGCAATGCGATTTTGTTTTTCTGTACCGCAGTTTTTATTGTCAATTCTGTTGTGGTGTCCCATGTTATATGTTAACTGTGATGTTATATTACTTTGTGTAAGTGATTAGGTTACTTGTCTACCTTTTTAGAAACCTGACCCCAAATACATTAGAGAAGTTGCAGCAATTTGCTAAAATGTGGAAGACAACTATGATATGCAATAGGATCTAAATTATGCTTTTTCAGCAACAAATCTTCTCAGGTCATTAATTTACGGGCAGTTCTTTACTAATGCTGGTGAGGTTTTGTAACGTTTAAAAACCCTGAAGTATCTCAATTGACAAGTTCCAGCCTTTTCACAAACTGCCACATTTTTACATTACCTTGCAAGAAAGAGCTACCAGACCACTTAACAAAGTTTACACATAGAGCAAAGAGTGAAAGGAAAGAACCCAGGTTCCAGTGTACCATGGCCATCACATGCAGTGCAGTCTAAGTTGTTTTTTAACACTAGAAGCTTGTGTTTCTGCACATAGCAGTAATGAAATACATTTGCCATGGGTAAATGTGGAATTTAAGGATTGTGGACAATGATATCTTACAATTAGTGAGGAAATTGAGGCAAATGGGTGCTTCTCAATTAGAGGACTCTCTACACTCTTTAGCTCCCCTTTGCAGCTGATCCATTATGATCAGCATGGAGTGGTCACCGTGCGCTCTCTAGTCATATGTAGCATGGTAAGGGCCTTCCCGTGCCATCCTGCAGATAACCACATGACAAAGTGTCAACTCAAAAACATTTTGGTGCATTCCAGTGAGAACCTACATAAGCACTGCTTACACCCCATGTATCAATTACCTTCGTAACTTGGGCTTTAATATCTATTTGTATTTGTACAATCTTTGGTGCTCACATTAAAAAGATCACCCCCAGGTTTTAGTTACGGTAAAAAGTTGATCAAAAAAGTGAATCATTTTGGTAAGTATTATGCAACTGTTAAACAAAGGCTAAATTATTATGTGGCTCCTTATCTGCTGTAGTGCAGGCCTCAGTATGATTGTTGCTAGCAGTAGCCTTTTGACATTTCTTCAGTAGATCGCATGCCTTTGTTTAACGAGCATTTCTTCTTACCTTTCATCCTCTCCATTTGCAAAACATCGTAGTAACTCCCCAGCAGTTCTTTTTATGTCTGGCACTGTTTTTCTTGTTCTTTTCCAGCACAACGCCATTTTCTGCCTGCTGTCGTCAGTATGTCGACTTCTGCTTGCAGTGTGGATGCTCTCTTCTGTCATCACTCTCTAGTCTCCGATGCTAATGCAAAGGGTCTCATTTTTCAGACCAGCTTACCAGAATTCTTCCCACTTCAGATCTCCAGCCTACCCTATTGGCATCTGGCACTTCATGAGTAAATTAGATAAACTTTATTTTCGTGTTTATTTAAAAGAAGATTGTTTTCTACTTTTTTCAATCTGACTTTGTGTTTTTGACAAGGTAAATGAGATGAGATAGCAGGATACTGGAATTCTTTTTCCAAGGATCCAGAAAATATGTATCAAGGTAACTACTATAGTCTTTGGTCATAAAACATATTGCACGAACTTCACAAAACACGAGCTACAGCTAATGGGATTAGCATGCTTTTTTGTTCAAGCTGGGAAAAATGTCAACACAACGGAAAACTACAAGTATATAAAACTAAAAACAAGTGGGAAGGCAATAAGTATACATAACTAAAAATAGGTAGGAAGGCAATCATGATGGGCCTGTGTAAGAAGGGGGCAGAATCACTACACGATGAGGCTTGTAATGCGATTTATACATATTTAGTTCATTCAGATTTTTGATTGGAACCTCCTTAACAATTCCTTTATTTTCTTCTCTTTTAATGTTCGGACTTCCTTGGACCACCATTCCTGCAACGCGCCCTTTGAGAGAAAGAAAAGGTAACAGCTAGTTTTTTTTTTTGTAAGGTCCTTCGTACTCGACAATGTCTCAATTTGCTTGCGCTGCACGCAAATACGTTTCACCTCTTGTGAATCTTGACTCTTGTGGCACCATAATCAGGGTTAGAGTGATTTTAGATTTCAGGGTAGAACTATTATTAAGTGAGTGAAGGTGCGAGCTTTTCTAGGCCCACTATCCGAAAGGAAAAGCGTAAAGTGAATCTCAAAGAGAAATGAAAACAAAAGAGAAAAAACTGCAACTAAACTAAAAGACGTCGGGATGTCTCATTCCCCTGTTGCTAATTCGTTATGGAATGAAAGTTATGCGCCAGGTGTTCTCAGAGCTCGGCTAACTTATTCTTTTACAAGTTGTTAGTCCCCCCCCCCTTTCCCAAATACCTCCTCCCATTCCCCTTAGCGGGATTAACGTTCCTTCCTCCCTTGCCCCAGAGCAGTTCACCCACCTGGGGTAGCCACGTCCCTCCTGGAACGTGGCAGGGCACCTCACTCAAATAGCGATCCTTCATCGGTTGAATTTTGACTTTGGGGTTTTCTGTAGGGGGTGACATCCTCTCACTCTCTCTGGTCTCTGTGCATTGGGGTCATCCAATCTCCTTATATTGAGATGCTGGATCCCTCAATCTTCTCACTTCTCTACTGTTCTTCCTCTTTGGAAGGTGACTTCCCTTCTTTCCTCCTTGCATCCTACTCTTCTCTGGCATCCTCTTCAAGTTGCGCACGCCTTAGATCAGGCCACACCCCCTTAAAGGACTCAACCCTTCTTCCTGGATGTGGTCAAGTGACCTGTCTATGTCGTTGAGCAACTTGTCTGGGTTTGGAAATTGCCTGGCTTCATCGAGCGCGGTTTGTCTGGGACTCTGAGGCTGGAAGGGCAAATGCAAAAGTTTTAACAGTGGTCTTTGTACCATTTTGCACACACCAAGGTAAGTCATCCGGTCCCTCATCCAGAGCATTTTCCTGGGACATCTCCTCCTGAAAGCCTGACTCACAAAGCATATTGTAATATAAACCCAACAAGAGTTCCCTAAAGCACATTGCACATCTTAATTCCAAATCATGAATTGGCGAATTGGAATTGGTGGACTTATACATTTGTTAGGGATACTTATGGGTGCAGATATTCTTCCCACATAGTGGGAATACAGTGTTTGTATGTTTATAGCTAGAAACAGAACTATGGGGCTGATTATGATCTTGGTGGACAATGCTACTCCGTCACAAATGTGACACATATCCTGAATATCTGTCACATTTGTGACAGAGTATTCCATCCCGCAAGATCTTAATCAGGCCCTTTGTGTGTTTTTGTAATGAGGGCGCTTGCTTAAATTAGTAAATTCTCCTAAAATTGTGTATTTGCAAACTTATTTGGGGTCGTTTCACTTCTGCAAATTCAATAAAATATGTACTCAAAGGTAGAATCAGGTGGCTTTTCAAAATATTAATGGGGATGGAACACATATTTAATTAATGTGATTGCAAGAGATTTCAAAAGGGTCACAAAAGTTACATACAAAGCACATTTGGTTCATATCACACTTCAAGAACATTCCACCTAAGAACTCATTTCAAGTCATGAGACACAATAATTCTGTATGTTGTGGAGGGAAATGCCACCCAAGCAGGATTTCGAGTTTTACTGGGTGCAGGAATACACCAACTAAAAGCATAGGACCTGATTACGAGTTTGTCAGTCTTGTCGCCGCTGTCAAGGTAGCATCAGAAACCCCGACTGCTGACGAGGCGGTCGGCGAGCCGAATTACGATGTTGGCAGTTTGCTGAACTAGAGATCACCAGTGTCAAGCCAACACCACCAGCCATCCGGCGACTGCCTTGATGGCGGCTGGAGAATAGCAGCTGTCAGAGGGTGACTGCAGTCCAGATTATGTTGGACTTTCCCCTCGAGCTGACTGTGTCTGGGAGACCGTCTGCTTCAACATGGTGAAACCAAAGGAAATGGGGTTCTAGCTACCTACCCCATTCCCTTCTTTTCCCTTCAGTCACTGACCTTCATCCAGGGCTGCCCCTTCACATCAGCAACTTCACCCCAAAGAAAAAGACCAAAAAACACAGGTAAGTACCTTTCATATTTTTCTGCCTTTGACTGGACTCAGCATATATGGCCCAGACTCAAGCAATGGCATGGTATTTGTACGGAGTATTCTTCATATGTGTTCACAATATGTGTACATTTTGGAGTTATTTGGTCAAAAAGTACACAACTGAATCAACACATATAGAAAAATATAACTTGCATTGTTGATCGTGTCCCCCACCGGTCCACCAACATCAGGAACACCACTGCTGGACCAGCAGTAACATTGTAATACAGTGGGCAGGAGACCGGCAACTCAAATGTCTTCTTGCGACCGCCACTGCAGGGGTACGGCGCTGTGACCGCCAAACTTGTAATCAGGGCCAAAAGACCTTGTAGTGGACCTTGCCCACCTGCTGAAAGCAGATAATAAAATTTGGTGATTAATGTACATGGGAAAAAGCATGAAATTAGGGAATCTCATGCAGAAACGGGCCTAATGATTCAGGGACATGTATACTAAGGCCAAAAACGTATGATGGCTTGTAACTGGGTTGGAGACATCGACCAGGATAATTAATTCTGGGCCCAATATGATCATCCTAAAATACCAGAAATCTCTGAATGAGGGCCCTAGTAACATCAGCATGAGTACATTTATGATTTGGAGTGTTCAGTAAATCTACAACTGAGGGTCCAGATTCTTCCTGGGATCCACTGGGAAGCCCCCCAAAATTGGAATTTTGTTCTAAATACGACCATATATTTTGGAGCAGGTTTTCGACTTTATACCTTTGGGTTTTGTAAATCCACCCATTAATGCTTTAAGACTCATGGTAAATAAAATAAATTACTTAATACTTATATTTAAAACTGTTGTTGACATTGCAGCTCAATTAACATTAAGGACTGTCAATTTGTGTGAAAGAGTGAAGTTGTGTTAATCAGTCAGGGACATTAAAGACAAATTTGCACAACTAGGCTAATTCCTGTTCTCAGTTTATAGATTTTTTTAAATGCCAAATTAATCATCATAAAAACTAAAAAACTAAAAAGGTGGTCAGAATAAGGGCCAATTCATTATATAAATGCAATTATACAAAGTTCATCAAGAAATTAAGTAGCCACCACCCAGAAGCCTATGGTCAAATGAACAATAACAAGCCTTAGTACATAAGGAATACACAGCATCTAGCCCTCTCCAGTACAGCAGCAGAATAATAAATGAGAGGAAGTGAATGAGTGAGTTTTAACTCCTTCCCAAATAGCCCATATTTGATAATGCCATCAAACAATAAAAGCTCATAACATTATAGTATGACAGTATGTAAAAAAGACTACACTAAAAGTTTACTTGTACAGCAAACCAAACAGAATATTTAGCTTTCAATCCACCCAAAATAACACAGACTTGCACATATATGTCATTGGTTATTAGCTTGCATGATTTAGTTGCACAGAGGAAATGAACAAGAAACGAAACTTAATACAATGGACTGTTCCGCAAGACCATAATGATGGGCATTGCAACGAACATTCAGCACATAACCTTGTGGTGTTTCAAAAACATCTCTTCATCTGAAGAAGCTAGAGAACAATGTAACTTTACATGTACAGAGACAGACCATGGCTGCAGCTGAATGTCAATGATTTTCTGAAAAACAATGCTTGTGAACAACATTTTACATGCACTTTCAATAATGTGACCCAGTGCAGCATAGGTAAGTAAACCAAACCTATGTGACTCATTATCTTTTAAATAAAATTAATTTTCCACATTGTGTTTCTTAAACAAAAGTGAAACTTGCAGTTTGTTTTGTAATAACACATTAGGACATTGTTGAATACAAAGGAGTCCAGGCTGCATTTGCTGCATACTATGGTTAAAGCCATTTTGTGGGCTGGTGTCATATTTACCCTCTTCGCTGCTAAGCATTTTCCCGCTCCCCTCCCCTCTCCAACCCTCCGCCTCCACCCCACCCGAGGCTAAATATTTTTGGGGCTATTTGGGGTAGTTCAAGCTTAGGCCCCCATAACTTTTTGTCCTCATAAGCTATTCATGTCAAATTTGTGTCCTTTCTATCCAACATCCGGAGAATTCTGATGGTACCCAGGGTTTGTGGATTCCCTTGGAGACCGAGAAGTTAGCCAACATACAGCTAAATTGTGGAGGGTTTTAGGGAAAATGGGAAAAAAGGGCTGCAGAAGAAAGTTTCTGTTTTTTCCCCTGCAAATGGCATCAACAAAGGGTTTGCAGTGATAAAATCACCACCTGCTCAGGTTTCAGGAACAGGCAGACTTGAATCAGAAAACCAAATTTTTCAACACAGTTTTGGCATTTTACTGAGGTATACCCCATTTTTCCTATTTATTGTGCGTTCACTCTCCTTCCAGTTAATGGTAGAAATGGGTGTGAAACCAATGGTGGATCCCAGAAAGGTATACATTTTTGAAAAGTACACAGACATTTGAATTCAGCAAGGGGTCATTTGTGGAGATCCTTCAAGGTTTTCCAATAGAAAGTAACACCTGACATAAAAAAAAAATGAAATTGAATTGACAAAAGCCTTTTATGGCTACATTTTCATCTGTAACTTTGTCTAAGTATGGCCCAAAACACAACATTGACAAATCACATTTTTCCACTGTAAACCAACTTGTATTTTGCAATGGGCCTAGCTGTAGCTTTTGGGCCCTTGCTCAGTTGGCACCTCAGGAAACCTAGCAAACCTGTACATTTTTCAAAACTAGACACCTACGGGAATCCAGCATGAGGTGACGAGTGTGGCTCTCACTAGGTTCTGTTATCCAGAATCCCTTGCAAATCTCAAAATGTATCTAAAAAACTGGAATCTGAGGGGAGCCACACATTTCCTACCACTCAGCATTCTCCTTGGTCTCTAGATGAAAGTAATACCTCACTTGTGTGGGTGGACCAAGTGCCTGTGACAAGGAAGGGGACCAAAAACGTGCAGAGATTTAGGGGGCACCAAAGCGTGTTCATAAGCACAACGTTTTTTAATATGTTTTTAGGCTGACTGTGCTTTGGGCACCCACACAAGTGAGGTATAATTTTTATCAAGAGACCGAGGGGTACACTGGATGGTAGTTTGTGGTTTATTTCTGTTTCTGGAAGAATGTGGCACAGAAATGCAAGGAAAATGTGTGCTTTTAGTCACATTTTGAGGATTGTGGGTAAGAAAACTTAAACATATCTAGAGTTCATAGATTTTCCCTAGAAAAGAAGCGAGCCCGCTACCAAGTATCTCACTTTTCTGATGTCCCAAATACTCAAATTGTGAAAAAAACACCCTTATGTTTCGTTAAAAAGACCTCTCACCCACCAACCTAGTTGGTGGCATGCTTTATCAGTGGTGTCCCATCAAAGACACCTAGGGTGTCAGAGGTGTGCTTTGACACCTGATTACAGTGGAGTGGTTTTTTTTTTTTAGTTGAATTCCCAACTGAGAAGTGCAATAAATATGTATTGCGCCTACCTACCATTATTTTTACACATACATACTGGGTGAATTTGGCACGAGGGTGAGTGACGGCTCAATATATAAAATTTTATCAACAAGAGATTGCGCAAAAATGAAATGCACTATTAAGAATTGAAAAGTCAAAAAACTGAACCAATGGCTCACTGCTTGTGAGCTGTAAAGCCGCATCATGGCACTAACCACTTGTCAGTCCATTCACACACCTTTCACACGTGGCACACACAAGACCATTCACGCCAGCAGCCACCTGCCCAGCACATTACAACACTCACATCAACAGACAATGCCATTCAAGGGCACATATCTTTTATACACGCACATGACTGAAAGCACAATCACACCGGCTGACAGAGTGTGTGGACTGACTTTTTGCTACCAGTGTGTGTAGTGAGCAGCAGCAAGCCCATCTGCGCCCATCCGCACCTGGTCTGCACCCAGGTTCTCACCCCTCCCCCACCGCCGTGACACTCAACTCTGCTACGATGCCACCACCCTCCACGCACTCAACGCTAGCTGCTCATCCACCTGCCATCAAGCCACCCGCAGCTCACCCACGGACCCTTCTCCTGCCGGAACTGCACCTTCACCAGCCTCCACGCCAACGACCCACCCGCCAAGGCAGGACTCAACCATCTCAGATGCATCCTACTTAACATACGGTCCATCCACAAACATGCAGTCGAACTCTGGAACCTACTCGACTCAGCCTTCCCAGATGTCGCCTTCCTGAGTGAGACCTGGATGAACCCATCCTCAGCACCCGACATTGCAATAGCCATCCCGGATGGCTACAAGATCACCTGTAGGGACCACACCAACAGACCAGGAGGAGGCATCGCCATCGTCCACAGGAATACCCTCAGAATCATGACCAGCACCGAAGATACCCCCGAACACCTGCAGTTCCAGATCCACACATCACCATCAGAGGGTCCCTTGTTTACAGACCCCGTACCCTTACAGCAGTTCAGCGACACACTCTCTGACATCATCAGCATGCACACCCTCTCATCTACAGATTACATACTTCTCGGGGACCTGAACTTCCAGCTCAAGAACATCAATGACAACAACTCCACCAACCTGCTCAACAACCTCGACAACCTCGGCCCCAAGCAGCTTGTCACGACACCCACCCACTCCGTAGGACACATGCTCAACACCATTTTCTCTGACAGCAAACACGTCTCGTTCAGCCACACCACTGAACTCCACTGGACCAACCACTGCTGCATCCACTTTTCCTTTGAGAAACCCACAACACACCATCAGCTGCAACGGATTTCACACCGCAGATGGAACAAGGTTACCGAAGACCAGCTAATCACCCCCCTCTCCCGGAACCCACCTATCAACATCACCGACATCGACACAGCAGCCCGCAGCCTCAGGCAATGGATCGATGACTGTGCCAACACTCTCGCCCCTATCAAGAAACCTTCTAACAGATGCACTGACAGAAAGGCCTTCTGGTTCACCACCAACTTCCAAGAATCCAAGCAAACATGCTGAAGACTTGAGAAAAAGTGACGCGAAGAACAGACACCGGACAACCACACAACCTTCAAGAATGCCATCCGCAGTCACCACCAGCTCATCCAAACTGCCAAAAGAACCGCCTTCAAAGAACGCATCGACAACAGTGCACACAGCTACAAGGAGCTCTTCAACATTGTGAAGGAACTCTCCAACCCCAAGTCCAACATCAACGACATCCCGCCATCACAAGACCTCTGCGACTCCCTAACCACCTTCTTCTACCGCAAGATCTCAGGCATCCATGACAGCTTCAATACCGGCACCCCCGTCAGCCACCGACACCACAGACTCACCGCCCACCGGCCTCCTGCTCTCCTGGACCCACGTCAATGACAACAACACCATCAAAATCAATACCTGGTTGGTGCATTGCTCTGCGTCCCATGGCTCCATCTTCTAAATAGAGCCCTTTCCCTTTTGAAGTCCTCCTCCACCCGCAGGCTTCTGTTTGCGCCTCATGCCTGGTGTCTATTGGGAGAGCCCTGCTCTCCTACTAGGCTACCTTCTGCCTCTCTCCTCCTTTTCTCTGCTTTGCTTTGCTCTCTTCTCCACTACTGTCCCTTAGTGCTCCTTTTCCTCATTTCTCTCTCACTCCGCTCTCTCTCTGTCTCACTTTCGCTCTTCCCCTCTCTCTCTCCCCCGCTGCTGCTGCCCCCGCAGCCCCGCCCCCTTTTTCAGCTCTGCCCCCTTTTTTGCACCGTTTTTCGTCCCCCTCCTGCCTCCCAGCTGTCCTCTCCTCCCCCCACCTCCCTACTTAATGGCGGCTGCTGCGTGGCCGCGCAGTGGGTGCTCCATAGGCAAGCCCATCTGCGAATGCCCGTGCCTGGACCGCGCCCAGTGCCAGAACCCTTGGCTCCCATCCCCCCACCGCCACCACGCACGTCTTCACTATGACGCCGCCACTCTCCGCACCTTCAACACCGGCCGCTCTCCCACCTGCCTTAAAGCCTCCCCGCAGACCACCTGCCGACCCTTCTCCTGCCGGAACAGCACCTTCACCAGCCTCCACGCCAACGACCCACGCACCAGGGCAGGACGCAACCATCTCAGATGTATCCTTCTCAACACCCGCTCCATCCACAAGCACGCAGTAGAGCTATGGAATCTACTCGACTGAGCCTCCTCGGACGTCGCCTTACTGACTGAGACCTGTATAAACCCCTCCTCAGCGCCTGACATCACCATAGCCATCCCAGACGGCTACAAGATCACCCGCAGGGACCGCTCCAACAAACCAGGAGGAGGCATCACCATCATCCACAAGAACACCCTCAGGATCACGACCAACACCGCTGACACCCTCAGCACCGCAAAACTCCTGCACTTCCAAATCCACACTGACCCAAACCCCGCCCTCCGAGGGACCCTCGTCTAAAGGCCCCCTGGCCCACGACACCAGTTCAGCGACTCCATTACCAACATCATCAGCACGCACGCTCTAGCTTCCACCGACTACATACTCCTCAGAGACTTAAACTTCCACCTCAAGAACACCAACGACAACAACACCACCGCCCTGTTCGACAACCTCTCCAACCTTGGACTCAAACAACTCGTCACAACACAAACCCACTCCGCAGGACTCACATTCGACACTATTTTCTCTGCCAGAAATCATGTCTCTTTCAGCCACACCACCGAACTCCACTGGACAGACCACCGCTGCATCCACTTCTCTTTCAAGAAACCCACAACACACCGCCACCCACAACAGATCCCCCACCGCAGTTGGAACAAGGTCACCGAAGACCAACTTATTGCAACCCTCTCCCAGAACCCTCCCATCGACACCACCGACACTGATGCAGCTGCCAGCAACTTCAGGCAATGGGTCAACTCCTGTGCCAATACTCCCGCCCCAATCAAGAATCCCTCCAATAGACCCACCGACAGAAAGGCCTTCCGGTTTACCAATGACCTCAACGAATCTAAGCAAAGCTGCCAAAGACTCGAAAGAAAGTGGCGCCAAGATCAGACTCTGGACAACCACACAGCCTTCAAAAACGCCATTCACAGACACCACCAACTCATCCGAGCTACCAAAAGAACCGCCTTCAAAGACCAAATCAACAACAACGCACACAGCCACAAGGAGCTCTTCAACATTATGAAGGAACTCTACAACCCCAGCTCCAACGCCAATGACATCCTACCATCACAAGACCTCTGCAGTTCCCTAGCCTCCTACTTCCACCGCAAGATTGCAGACATCCACGACAGCTTCAGCACCCAGCTCCCCCCCGGCAACCACCAACACCACAGATTCACCTCTGACCAACCTCCTTCTCTCCTGGACCCCCGTCAATGACAACAACACCATCGAAATCATGAACACCATCCACTTTGGCTCTCCATTTGACCCCTGCCCTCACCACATCCTCAACAAAGCAAGCTCCGTCATCGCACCCCAACTACGGAAGATCATCAACAGATCCTTTGAGTCTGCCATCTTCCCGGAGAGCTGAAAACACACTGAGATCAACGTCCTCCTCAAAAAACCCAAGGCCGACCCAAAGGACCTCAAGAACTTCCTGCCTATCTCCCTGCTCCCCTTCCCGGCAAAAGTCATTGAGAAGGCCATCAACAGACAACTAACCCCCTTCCTAGAGGAGAACCGCACCCTGGACCCTTCCCAATCAAGGTTCCGCAGTAACCACAGCACAGAAACCTCTCTCATCGCAGCCCCTGACGACATCAGAACCTTACTGGACAGCGGCGAAACCGCGGCCCTTATCCTCCTGGGCCTCTTTGCTGCATTCAACACCGTCTGCCACCACACCCTACGCTTACGCCTCAGCAATGCTGGATCCGCGACAGAGCCCTTGACTGGGTCACCTCATTTCCCATGACAGAACCCAGAGAGTCCGCCTCCCCCATTCCGCTCTGAAACCACCAAAATAATCTGTGGCATACCCCAGGGATCGTCCCTCAGCCCCACCCTCTTTAACGTCCACATGGCTCCACTCGCAAACATTGTCCGATCTCACAACCTCAACATCGTCTCATATGCCGATGACACCCAGCTGATCCTCTCCCTCACCAAGGATCCCGCCACCGCCAAAACCAGCCTCCACGAAGGAATGAAGGACATCACCAAATGGATGAAGAACAGCTGCCTGAAACTGAATTCTGACATAACTGAGGTCCTCATCCTCAGCTCTACCCCCTCCGCATGGGATTACTCCTGGTGGCCTGCCACACTAGGAACCGCACCAACACCCACTGACCACGTACGCAACCTGGGATTCATCCTGGACTCATCGCTATCAATGACCCAGCAAGTGAATACCATCTCTTCCTCCTGCTTCAAAACCCTCTGCATGCTTCGGAAGATCTACAAATGGATCCCTACTGAAACCAGAAGGACAGTCACCCAAGCCCTCGTAATTAGCAGACTTGACTATGGCAATGCCCTCTATGCAGGAACCACGGCCAAGCTCCAGAAAAGACTGCAACACATGCAGAACGCCTCACATGCCTCATCCTGGATATCCCCCACCACAGCCACATCACAGTCCATCTGAGAGACCTGCACTGGCTCCCCGTCAACAACAGAATCATGTACAAACTCCTCACCCATGCTCACAAGGCACTGCACAACACCGAACTAGAATACCTTAACAGACAGCTCTCCTTCTACACCCTGACCTGACTGCGTCGTTCTGCTGACCTTGCCCTCGCCACTATCACACGCATCCACAGAACGACCACCGGTGGATGATCATTCTCCCACCTCGCCGCCAAGACGTGGAACACTCTTCCCTCCACCTGCAACAGACACAGGGCCTACTTACCTTCAGGAGACACCTCAAGACTTGGTGTTTGAGCAGTAGCAGCCCCCCTCAGCGCCGTGAAACCCTCGCAGGTGAGTAGTGCGCTTTACAAATGCTTTGAATGATTGATTGTTTGACTCACACACTGCCAGCAATGCACCAGCTCACACACACTGCCAGCCAAGCACCCACTCACTCACACCACCAGTCAAGTGCCAGCCCAATCAACCTACCAGCCATGTGCAGCCCATGCACCCCGCCAGCCAAGCGCCAGCCCAGACACTCTGCTAGCCAAGCACCAGTCCATGCACACCACCAGCCATGCGCCAGTCCACGCACTCTGCCATCGTATTTTTTTTAACAAAAAAGAAAACACAAACCAATTGTAAGTAAATACAATCCTACAAATGCAACAGATCTAACTAAATACATCACACTAATGCCGATGGTGAAACTGATCAAAAAATATCAAATGACATAGACCAGGCAATGTTCACGGTTCTTCCCAAAAATTCATTTGAGAGAGGTACATTCTAAAGCAATAGGGCACACACAGCACAGGTTTAGAAGGACAATCAGGGCAGTGCATACAACTGTTCTTCCGCATGCCTCTTTGCATACAGACTCTACATCTCTCACAGGAACTCTTTTTTTGGGGTCATGGGAGGAATGGGATCAGCAATGCGATCATCAAAGTGACAATTTTCAATCTAGCCACATCCTGCACCACTCAAACTCTACGAACACTTGCCTGTCCCACTACAACAAGGCTACCTATAGAGACTCCTCAAACTCAATAAAAGTCATCTTTGACTCTGGAGAACAATCCTTGAACACAACAATAGCATTATAGGTTGCTAAATGGAAGAGATGGTTAGCCAACTTCTTATACCAAAAGTAAGCCTTAGGAACAGCAGTGTCAGGTTCCAGCCTCTGGTCTTCTCTATCTACACCTGCCATCTGCTTATTGTAGTCTAAAACGCACACAGGTTTGCACACCTCTGCAACCTGACACTAAAAGGTCACAGGGGAAGTACTTTCATCACAGATGGTGGTAAGCATATAGACATCCGTCCTGTCTGCAAATTTCATCGTTAGTAGTTCATCAACATTCAAGGCATTGCACTGTCCCCTCTTATGTTTTTTGACAAACAAGCTCCTGTGGATAACCTCTATGGTTAGAGTGCACTGTGCCACAAGCAACAGTGTCCACTTAAAAAAATTCCCTGAACAATTGCACACCAGTGTAGACGTTGTCTAGGTACAAAT
This sequence comes from Pleurodeles waltl, assembly GCF_031143425.1. Classification (NCBI taxonomy): domain Eukaryota; kingdom Metazoa; phylum Chordata; class Amphibia; order Caudata; family Salamandridae; genus Pleurodeles; species Pleurodeles waltl. The sequence goes on from NC_090443.1 coordinate 855,562,855, forward strand.
GGTGACCACACAATTTTCTCACTAACTGGGAAAGTTAAAGGACAACAAGGGTGGTCAATAGTGTAATCCCAGAAATAATAGACATATCCTATGCTACTCTTAGACAACATATGTGTCTTTATTCCATAATATGCCCTCTTGCTAGGAATGCACTGCCTAAAAACCAAACGGCCCTTGAACAGGATGAAAGGCTCATCCACAGCTATTTTTTTCCCTGGAACATAGTTCTCTGAAAATCAATCTACAAAGTGGTCAAGTACAGGCCAAATCTTAAAAAGATGGCCACAATCAGGATGATCTTGTGGCAGCGCTAAAGCATTATCAAAAAAATTCAGCATCCGAAGCAGAAGCAAATCCCGATCATGACTCTTGATTGTAGGAAATATGACTTTTGCCATCAAGGGACTGCTAGACCAATATGAAGACAGCAAAGGCTTCCTTATCAATCCAATCAAAAAAGTTAAACCCAAAACATCTTCAACTCTTCTAGAATTGTGGGAGTCCACCGGGTAGCTCTACAGTGAGGCTTACATCTGGCACAGTTTTCCCTCAAATACTGATCAGCATACAAATTAGTCTGCTCAACAGTCTCACCTAAAAATACATTATCCACAAACAGTTGAAAAAAATGTATAGGCAAAATGTTTTCAGTATTCACTCTACACCCTCCAATTCCATCAGCTCTTCCAATTGGAAGCATTTCACCCCCAGGCTACAATCCAGATGCCTCTTGCTGCACTATCAGCACATCAGTGTACTCCTCTAAAACAGGCACTTCATCCACTATGAGAGTGGCTTCATCATCGGATGATTCCTCTCGAACAGAAAATTCACTGCCAGAATCTTGCACTTCCTCCTCTGCTTCAGATGCAGGGTCAGTCTCATAATCATGGTCAGAGGAAGATTAAAAAAGCATACCAACAACCTGCTAAGTGTCGAATAATCCTTAGTAATGAAAGTAAGTCATAATCCTTACTAATGAAAGTAACTTGACAAATACGTCAACAGCAACCAACACTCTGTAAAATAAGTATTAAACAAAGTGTGGCTTTATCACAAAGATATATACAGTATATATATGTACCCAAAAAAGATACCATTCACTTGCCAGAAACAGCTAGACTCTCCAGCACCTACTCTGCACTGACACAGCAAGCACCAGCGATATACCACTAAAAGGGAAAAACAAAATAAAATTACACACAAGACAACACAATACACAGCGTGTACAATTCCAAAGACAATAAATCATAAGCTAAATATGCTGCTATCATTTCACCATTTACAAAACACTCATTTATGCATGGCAATGTTACTCATTTGGAGTAAACAGCACAAAAAAGTTTTTCTTAACAAACACATGTGTTAGAAATTGTGTCTTTGGATGCCAGTCACGTTACCCCCTGTCCAAGCAAGGACCCTCACTCTAGTCAGGGTAAGTCACACACAATCCAAATGATCCTGTACCCACCCTCTGGGAGCTTGGCACTGAGCAGTCAGGCTTAACTTAGAAGGCAATGTGTAAGGTATTTGTGCTATAAATCATTCAATAACACAGTGCAAACCCCACACAAATATACACACAGGTTTAGAAAAATATAGAATATGTACCTGAGTAGATTAATGTCAAAATGATCACGATTTGATAAATACAAGTTGAGATATCACTTTTGTAATGATAAACAGAGTCTTTTAGTTCTTAAAAACAACAATGGTCTCTTGTGAGCGCAAAGTACCTGGTTTGCGTCAAACTTTTCCGCACAGGACCACAGAGGAGGAGGTGCGTGGAAAACAGGAAGGCGTGCGTCGGTTTCTCTGGGCACACAAAGACAATGCGTCAGTGCTTTTCCACGCAACAAGGGCTTTGCGTTGATTTCTGTCATGCAGACTTGGATCCTCTTCATTGCGGGGTATTTGGATGCCCTGGGGACGATGCAGAGAAGTTCTGGGTGTGCAGGACGAAGTCACAGGAGTTGCATCGATCCGGTGGGTGATGCGGGGAAACTTCTGTCGCACGGTAGGCGCTGCACCGATTCCTTTCGCAGGAAGTCGGGCTGTGTCATTCCAGCTTGACGATGCATCAATCCAGAGGGTCGTGCGTCGAAGTTCCGGTCGCAATACTGGCGCTGCGTCGATTTCCACTCAGGAGCCAGGCTGCGTCGTTCTGGTTCGGCGGTGCAGTGATTTTCTCACCGCAAGGCATGCTGTGCGTCGATTCCAGCTGGCTGTGTGTCGATTTTCGCACACACAAGGAGTTCTTTGCAGAGATTAAGGGGGTCATTACGACCCCGGCAGTCAGTGTAATAGTGGCGGTAGTACCAACAACAGGCTTGCGGTACTTACGGCCATATTATGAAATTGCCGGTTTGGCTTTTGCCAACGTAACACACTGTCCGCCATGGCAGTAATGACTGCCGGGCTGGAGACTACAGTCTCCAGCCTGGCGCCCGTCACTAGGCCGCCCTTGGCAATATGACCCTGCCCACCGCCATAGTTTCCGTGGCTTCTGTACCGCCACAAAAACTATGGCGGTAGGCACTATCAGTGCCAGGGAATTCCTTCCCTGGCACTGATAGGGGTCTTCCCCGCCCCCTCCGCCTTCCCAGAGACCTCCCCCACCCTCCCCCTCCCAACCCCCGACATACACACACCTACACGCACACACATACACACTCATACACACACGCATACCTACATTCACCCAGGCATGCATACATTCATACACACACACAGCAACACTCACTAACGTACATTCTAGCACACACGCAATCACATGACACAACATACACGTACACTTACACCCATTCATGCACACACGCATTACACACGCCTCACACCTGCATGCACGCATACAAACAGTCACACACACACAACACCCCCACCCCTATCCCCTGTTGGAGAACCTGATTTACCTGCTTGCAGGGGTCCTCCAGCAGGAGACGGGACGCGGCGCTGCTGCCAGCAGCAGGGTCCACCAACAGAACACCACCATGTCGTATCCTGGGTCATGATACGGTCGGCGGCGTTCTACTGCCGTCGTGCTGCTGCTGGCAGCAGAGCCAACTTACCGCTGTCTGCCGCCATGACCGTAGCTGGAATTATGCCAGCCTTCTAACTAAATTCTGGCTACGATCATATTTTGGTGAACGCTACGTTGGCGGCCGTCGCCGTGGCGGTAGGCAGCATTTATCGCCAATGTTATAATGAGGGCCTAAGTCTTTTGGGCCCTGAGACTTCAGGAAACAGGAGGCAAACTCAATCCAAGCTCTTGGAGGACACTTCTCAGCAGACCCAGTGGCAGCAAGGCAGCAGGGCAACAGCAAGGCAGCAGTCCTTTACAGCAAAGCAGTCAGGTGAGTCCTATGGGTAACCAGGCAGCTTCTCTTAGCAGGTTGCAGGTTCTGGTTCAGAGTTTCTTTCCCAGGAGGTATTATGTCAAGACGTATCTGCCTTGGTAGGGTCAGGGACCAAGTTTATATACCCAAATGTGCCTTTGAAGTGGGGGAGACTTCAAAGAGTGGTTTAGAAGTGCACAAGGTCCCCTTTCAGTTACATCCTGTCTGCCAGGGTCCCAGGAGGGGGTTTGGCAGTCCATTATGTGAGGGCAGGCTACTGTCCTTTGACATGTAAGTGTCAGGCCCTCAAGACCCATTCAGTATGCAGATGTGTGCAGGTGTGTTTGGGGATGTCTGTGTGAAATGCACAAGGGAGCTGATGAGTAACCCAGCAGATGTGGATTGTAAGGCACAGAAGGATTTAAGTGCAAAGAAATGCTCACTTTCTAAAAGGGGCATTTCTAAAATAGTTATATTAAATCCGACTTCACCAGTCAGCAGGATTTTATATTACCATTCTGGCCATACTAAATATGACCCTGTTACTCCTTTCAGCTCAGAATCTACCACTCTATCAGTATATGAGGGTACCCCTTATGTTATCCTATTAAAGGAGCAGGCCTCACAGCAGTGAAAAATGAATTTAGGAGTTTTACGTTACCAGGATATATAAACTACACAGGTATATGTCCTGCCTTTTATCTACATAGCACCATGCCCTATGGGTTACCTAGGGCCTAGCTTAGGGATGACTTATATGTAGAAAAAGGGGAGTTTAAGGCTTGAAAAGTACTTGTAAATGCCAGGTCAAATTGGCAGTGAAACTGCCCACACAGGCCTTGCAATGGCAGGCCTGAGACATGGTTAAGGGGATACTTATGTGGGTGGCACAATCAGTGCTGCAGGCCCACTAGTAGCATTTAATTTACAGGCCCTTGGCACATGTAGTGCACCTTACTAGGGACTTATAAGTACATTAAATAAGCCAATTGGGTATGAGCCAATGTCACCATGTTTTAAGGGACAGAGCATATGCACTTTAGCACTGGTTAGCAGTGGTAAAGTGCGCAGAGTCCTAGAACCAACAAAAACAGTGTCAAAAAGTGGAGAGAGGCAGGCAAAAAGTTGAGGGTGACCACCCTAAGGGTGGTCTAACAATGTGCAACTATGCAACTGCAGATCTACCACAGCCGGAACAGTAAGCAGAGTCATAGTAATCAAAAGCTTTGCACTAGGATACAAAGGAAAAATAAAATATTATGATCACAAATGCAAATTATGCGCCAGCCCACACACACCCCACCACCAAACATTTAGAAACTTTCCCTGGTGTCTAGTTGTTTTCAGCACCCCTTGGGGGCAGATGGGCTTAAAATAAATAAGGCTGATCTGCCCCAAATGGGGGCAGAAATGGCCAAATACGTGATCCCCAAAAGGGAGCAACCTTTGCTCAAGGGGCCACTCCCCAAACACACAAATAGTGATTCTAAACAAAGCCATGGTGTCTAGTGGTTTCTGCCCCCTTTGGGGCAGATGGGCCCAAGAAAAAAGAGGCCAATCTGCCCCCAAAGGGGCAGAAATGGCTGAAATACCTGTCTTTCAAAGGGGAGCGGCCCTTGCCCAAGGGGCCACTCCCCAAGCACACAAATAATTATCCTAAAGATAACCCTGGTGTCTAGTGGTTTCTGCCACTCTTTCGGCAGCTGAGCCTAAAATAAAGAGGCTGATCTTCTCCCGAGGGGGGCAGTAACAGCCAAAATACATGTCCCCCAAAGGGGAGCGACCCTTGCCAAGAGGGAAACTCCCCTACAATACAAATAATTACTAACAAAAAATCCCTGGTGCCTAGTGGACATTCCTGCTGCACGATTGTGCCACAATCGTGAAACAAGAATGCTGAAAGGGACATGAGAGGAAAGGAAAACCCTTTCCTTATCCCCAATGCCTGTTTGTTCTTTGCAACACCTCCCCTGAGGAGAAATTCACCTGTTTCCGCTCCGAAGTGGCAGAAGCAAATGGCTCACAGCACATCGTGGCAACTTCTCATTATGTCAGTGCATGGTCTGAGCTGATGTCATCAGATGCTGCCGGGGGTGGAGGGAGCAGCGGAAGTGCTTCCACGTCCTTCTGCAGAGGTGCACAAGGGCAGCCCATAGAGGGAGTGCCAGTGCTTCCCTGGTGGGTGGGTGCGAGGACGGCCAGGAGCAATCTGAGGCACACACCCACCATGCCGTCGGGCGGCTCCCGGCCTTCCGACACTCAGAAGGGGTTAAATGATTAAAGCAAATATGCTTAGGGAGGTGATGACTATCTATTCACTGATTCCTCATATAAAAGCTCTAACAGTACTCATTGTATTTACCACAACATTAACTTTATGTAGGCAAACACACTTGCATGGTTAGAACACTTATAATTGATATGCAGTCATTTTTTGCAGTCAATGGGCCTGATTTAGAGTTAGGCAGATGGGGTACTCCATCATAAACGTGACAGATATCCCATCTGCGGTATTACGATCTCCATAGGCTATAATGGGATCGTAATGTGGTGGACAGGATATCCGTCATGATTGTGAATGAGTAACCCCCTCTGCCAAACTCTAAATCAGGCACAATACATAGTAACGATCATAAGTAACTCATGTAAACAATGCTTGGCACTAGCGGGTAATTAGTTGATGGGCATTGTTGCAAAAATGGCAGTCAGTACCATCTGTTCTACTTGAGGGACACAACCTCCTCTACAGTTTTTGAATGTTTCTGACACCACATGTTCTGGTGAGGATATTCTGTATGAAGGTTGCATAGGTCCTAACAGGCACCAAAGACAAGCAGTAAAAATCGTCCTTCCATGGCTCGGTAGCCGCTACTGTCCCTAGGTTAGATGTGGAAAAGGCAAGGGATGATTTCTGGAAGATTATGCCACCCACATACTTCCTTTAGACTCTTTATGGCATGGGGTGGGCAGGTGTTATTTCCATAGCAAATAGCCAACTGCTTCAGAAGGGCCATCAAGAATATCAGAGAGCATGTGAGCAATTAATGACCTCGCAAGGACAGGACCACTTGTGGGGGTGTCTAACAGCACACACCTATGCAGTAGAACATTGTTTTCTGTATTACATCACATGACTCTGCTCATGAACATATGTACACTGGCGCTCTGGATTGCTTTCCATTATGGCCTCAGGAGCATACTTAAGCTTTCGGAGCAGAGATTTTCAAAACAAAGGGCAGGAGGGGGCGAGGGGGCGATGGGATGCAGTGATCTCAAGGGGGCATTATTTACTATGATCATGGTAACCCAGGACGAGCTGTGCTATGTTTTTAGTGATGTCAACCAGCTGATAGTGAGCCACTAGGTAATGTTTTGTCACTCATGTCCTGTAGGAGTTTAAGTGTGGGGAAAGATACAAATAATGCTCAGAGTCCCTCACAACAGGGAAACTTGTAGAGAGGCCCGGCTACCGATAGCGTGTTGGCAATCATGTATTTGTTTGTATTTTTAAAAGAGTTAACAAAACATTTCAGCATTGTTTGAATAGGTAATTGTGTTCTGAGCGGCTGAATTTATTGAAATATTGTGAAAATCAGTTTGTCTTTTTCGGGGGCCCACAGACTTTTTAACACGCAGGCGGGTTTGAAGTCTATTTTATTAAACAAAAGACTGTTACATCTCACAGTTCGCGCTGACTGAGTTGATGCTGAAAACTTCTATTAGATATTGAGAGTAAATGTGGTAGGTCTTTGAAGGGGAGGGTGCAGTTCCGTAAGAAAACTGAAAGTGAACCCTGTAGAATGCATGCGCACAACATGGCCTCTCCGACTGTGTGTGTTTAGATGTCTCTCCAGCTCTCAACATTCCAACGGACTTAAGTCTGGTCGTTGGTTACTTTACTTATATAAGTGCTGAAAGGTGGTTCCCAAAAGTGGATTTCTATATTGTTAAGTAAGTTAATGAAAAAACAGTGACAAGTTCGTTTCTGGAAAGCGTTTCAGGGAAATTAGTAATGTGGGAAACAGGAGAAGGTAAGATTACTGTAAACACAGTGCACCGTCTCATATCTAAACTAAAATGAAATTTGTCAGGCTGAAAAGAAGACTGCGTTTATTGCAATAAGGCCTGCTCATGTGGTTTGAGAAAAGTGGGGCATTCTTTTAATTTCAAAATGTGAAACACCATAGCGTTTCGATAAACAACCAATTCATCAATGTCACGTTCTCTGTATTTTAATTATTATATGAACAGTACCACGGATTCACAACTAACACTAGCTTAATTAGGAGTCCAAAATGGCTTTAGCTATGATGTGTGTTAGAAATGGGGTATTTGGTTGGCAGTCAGGTTACCCTCTGTCCAAGCAAGGACCCTCACTCTAGTCAGGGTAAGTCACACACAATCCAAATTATCCTGTGCCCACCCTATGGTAGCTTGGCACTGAACAGGCAGGCTTAACTTAGAAGGCAATGTGTAAAGTATTTGTGCAATAAATCATACAATAACACAATATAGCACCACAAAAATACACCACACAGTGTTGAGAAAAATGTTAAATATTTAACTGGATATTTGCAGGTCAAATCGATAGAAGATGCAATAAAAAATTGTAGAGATATCACTGAAAAGTGATATGAAGTGTCTTCAGTCTTTAAAAAGCAAACAAAGTCTCTTTCAAGCACAAAGTACCTGGTTTGGAGTGAGAAATCTCCGCAAAGGGCCACAGAGGAGGAGATGCATGGAAAATGGTGTGTGCGTCGGTTTCGCCCCTTCACACACGGACTTGCGTTGTTATTTTTCATGCGGGGAAGACGTTGAGTCGATTTCCGCCGCGTGGACAGGTCTCCTCTGTGGGTCGTGGGGTTTTCAGACGCCCCGGGGTCTGTGCGTCGAATCCTAGGCTTGTAGTCCAGCTGTGCGTCGTTCCGGTGGGCTGTGCGTGGAATTTTCTCCCTCACAGCAGGTGCTGCGTCGATTTCCTCTCTGGAAGTCAGGTGGCGTTGTCCAGTCGGGCCGTGCATCGAAGTTCCAGTCGCACCGCAGGCATCGCGTCAATCTTTTCCTCGCGGGGTCGAGCGGCGTCTTTCCGGTTCAGCGTGCAGTGAATTTTTCACCGCAGAGCAAGCTGTGCGTCGAATTTTTCGGCGCACAAGGAGTGCAGTTGAAAGATAGAAGTCTTTTTGGTCCTGAGACTTCAGGGAAGAGGAGGCAAGCTCTATCCAAGCCCTTGGAGAGCACTTCTGCAGCAAGGCAAGAGTTCAGCAAGACAGCAGGGCAACAGCAAGGCAGCAGTCCTTTGTAGAAAGCAGTCAGGTGAGTCCTTTGGGCAGCCAGGCTGTTCTTGTCAGGGTGCAGGTTCTGGTTCAGGTTTCTTCTCCAGCAAGTGTCTGAGGTGGTAGGGCAGAGGCCCTGTTTTATACCCAAATGTGCCTTTGAAGTGGGGGAGACTTCAAAGAGTGGCTTAGAAGTGCACCAGGTCCCCTTTCAGTTCAATCCTGTCTGCCAGGGTCTCAGTAGGGGGTGTGGCAGTCCTTTGTGTCAGAGTAGGCCCTCCACCCTCCCAGCCCAGGAAGACCCATTCAAAATGCAGATGTATGCAAGTGAGGCTGAGTACCCTGTGTTTGGGGTGTTTCTGAGTGAATGCACAAGGAGTTGTCAACTAAACCCAGCCGGACGTGGATTGTAAGGCACAGAAAGATTTAAGTGCAGAGAAATGCTCACTTTCTAAAAGTGGCATTTCTAGAATAATAATATTAAATCCAACTTCACCAGTCAGCAGGGTTTTGTATTACCATTCTGGCCATATTAAATATGACCTTCCTACTCCTTTCAGATCAGCAGCTACCACTTCAATAATGTATAAGGGCAGCTCCAATGTTAGCCTATGAAGGGAGCAGGCCTCACAGTAGTGTAAAAACGAATTTAGGAGTTTTACACTACCAGGGCATGTAAACTACACAGGTACATGTCCTGCCTTTTACCCACACAGCACCCTGCTCTAGGGGTTACCTAGGGCACACATTAGGGGTGACTTATATGTAGAAAAAGGGGAGTTTTAGGCTTGCAAGTACTTTTAAATGCCTAGACCTGAGACAAGGTTATGGGGCTACTAAAGTGGGTGGCACAACCGGTGCTGCAGGCCCACTAGTAGCGTTCAATCTACAGGCCCTGGGCACATACAGTGCACATTACTAGGGACTTATAAGTAGATTAAATAGTCCAATTGGGTATGTTCCAAGGTTACCATGTTTAAAGGGAGAGAGCATATGCACTTTAGCACTGGTTAGTAGGGTCCAAAAAGTGAGGGGTGACCACCCTAAGGCTGTCAGGTCTAACAATGTGCTTTTTAGAAAGTCAAAACAGACCCTTTCGGATGACAGGTGCCCTAGTCTAGCCATTAGTATTTATTATCCCTAGAAATACAATGGAAGCGGTTGTAAGCATTGAACTGAGTGATTTGATTGTGATCATGTAAAGAAGTCCCTTTGCCTCATTTCTTATAGGAGATTTCAAAGTGAGACAAAATGGCAGTATCTTCTGTAATCAGAATGTAGTAAGATAAAGAGTAGCTTAATGTTGTGGGATGGGCAGAATCTACAAAAACACACCCTTGGTGTAAATGTTGTACATATCTATAAAAATCCATTGTCAACCTCATACATTGTTTCCACCATACCTTTCCCTGCTTTATAAATAAGGCACCCTGGCTAACCTGGCTACCCTGCTCCATGGCCAGCTCTCCTAACTCTTGGTCATCAAGACATGTGCTCTCAATGTACATCTTGTTTTCATATACAGTTGACAGAGAAATGATGGCTACATGAAGCCATCACCTTTAGATTGGGCCTTTTTGAATCTATTGATTAGCCTCAGTATTAATTCACGTGAAGAGGTTGACTTAGCTATGAACCTTAATGGCATTAGTTTAATGGATTTAACAATTAACATACATGATAAAAATGGCTTTTGAAGTTCTTCAAGCGTCAGGGCACCTTAGATACATTATTGTATCTAAGTTTTTAAATTTTTAACTATATACCATTATGCATTTAAGGACAGCTAGGTCTGTTTTAGCTCTTGACTCTCAAAGGTTTAAGACGCTAATACATGTGTAAGTCCTTTTAGCACGGGAAACAAATGCTCTAAACCCTTAGCATGCTACTAAATTTCCAGTGTTTTTTCACCTGGGTTCTGTTTACATGCATTATTTGGAAACATTGACTGACCAATAAGGGACAAGCATGTATTGTAGCAGGTACTTCAATCAGGTAATTACTTTAGCTGATTTCATCATGACTCATGAATAGGTACTGTTAATTATTTACAGTTGTATGACACAACCAGATCGCAGCACACATAGAAAGAGCAAAAAACCAGGAGAAATAAAAGCATTTCTTCTCATTGTGCCATACTATCGCCACCCCTGGGGTGGCATTAGATTTTGGTACTGTCTCAGGTTTATGAAAACTCGTAAATCTGAGGCAGCGTCAAAATGTAATGGGTGTTGCTGTGGCACGCCCACAGCAACACCCATTGCATGCCCCTTCCACGCAAAGTGTGAAGGGACCGTATTCACAAGTGTGAAGGGGCTTTATTTAGAGGGTGGCGTTAAGCCACAAAAAGTAGCTTAACTTCACCTTGTAAATACGGCGCAGGGCATTGCGCCACCGGAGTATCACAAAAAGTGACGCTCCAGTGGCGCTGGGGGCTATTAAATATGCCCCTTTATATCGTTTTATCTTTATGTCCATATTTAGCACCTATTTTGTAACAGTAATATTTCTTTCCAGAAACTTGCTCAGTGCAGCTGTTTTTTTTACAGCTGGATGGATCGCATTGTGGTATTTCCCTTCCTTTCACCAGTTGTGATGCTGCATTTTTATGAGAATGACCTACGGCACTTTCTTTGAAAATTAATATAGATTTATCCATTATATGCCAACTTGAACTGTTTGATGCCGTCTCAAGAAAGTTAATAGATATCAACTTTACGAAGAGAAAACTACACTTCATAGTGTTTAGAATTCTATTCATTTTTCCATGTTTTCATTCTTTACTTAAAACATATTAGATATGGCCATAGCACGAACTTTGTACAAAGCTGGTTGCAACATTAGAATAAAAAAAAAAATGCCACAAAGATAGACTGCTCAATGTTGATGTAGCTGCCTGCAGTTCAAACAAATCTTGTGTTTTTTATATAAATCTCCTGCCTTCTCATTTAACTGCCTTTTACCTTGCTGTTGCAATGGGGTATTCTGATGCAGAAGTTCACAGCGACCTTTGTTTTTGAGATGAAGACTTTTTGAGGCTGTTTTTTAGATGAATTCCAGGTGGAAAGAGCAATGGGAACTGACCTGCAAGCTCCCGGGACAACATGCCCTTATTCTGCAGCAAGGCTGAAATGGTGGTTTTAGGTACAGTGGGGTGGATGACAATTGTGGGCAGATAGAGACTACAATGCATATTGTGATATTACCAAAATCTTATCTCTGACTCAGGATTTCCAGTGCACGTTGTTTTGAGCTGTTATGTTTTGCATACATATGCTGAGAGGTCAAGTAATTTTCCAGATTTGATGGATACTTTCACCCATACCTAAGTTCTTTCTTGGGTTGCCCACATTCCAGCACATGTATTCAGTCTTGGCAGGGTTAACCTTACATCACGAGAAGGTATTAGGTCAGGCAAAATAGCATACACATTTTGCAGTATGCTTGGTTCCTTTGCTGTCATCCAGCAATCATTGACTTAAGGCTTAACACTCAGTTCACATACAGTCAAAGCTAGAGAAATGAAAACGCTTTGACCACGATAGTCCTTAGAAGAAGGGAGAATGCTGAGGCATAACAAAGATCCCCTACTGTTTACAGTGGAAAGTCCTCAAGAAAACTATTCGAACAAATTGCTAGGTTTTTAAAGAATAACTTGACATTTGTGCTGAGGATAGCTAATGGCCTTTAGGAATGGCGTAGTATTTAGTGGGATAATGTAGTGAAGGAAATAGAATATTGATGTCACCGTTCTCGAATGCCTCACGCTCGGGTTGGTGACTTAGAGGCATTCGAGAACGGCACCGAGAGAAACGGACGGTTAGATGTGACTGCTTGGTACTGCGCGTCTCCCTTGCACTCCTGAAGTTATGTATACCTAGAATAAAGTATTCATTCGAGAACGACAAATGGCTTCATTACAGATACACAACAATTATTGCATATTTTAGAAAATACAGGTCCATTCCTTTATTTTGAATTCAGGCATGCAGATCTATACATTCCATAATCGAATACTGCATTTCGGGAGGAATCACATCTGAACCATTGGATTTAGTTGCTAGTGTTGTAAAGCGAACTGAAAGCTTCCTCTACTCGCATTTTGGCAGTTCTAGCAGCTCTTATGCTTTTAAAGCTATACAGAGTAGTTCCATATAATCCCACATACTGTTTTTATTGTTTCAATGTAAAGATGGGGCCGGTGCAAGATAGTGCTATATGATGGTTCTCACAGACACTCTATGAAACTGCATTATTCGTAAGCCTGGGTAAACTATTGGAAAGTGGATTGCAATCATTCACAAACTTGTAAGGTAGAATCAGAATCATTTTCGAGACTTGCAAACATTTCTTGCTGCCCGAATCTGACACAATATCTTACTGAAATCATGAAACTCAAGAAAAAGTTCGGAGAGGTTTGGACTCGGCAACATATGTGTGTTGTAGTATGAGATAGTATCAATACTGTTGTTAGAACTAAAGAATATGTGGAAGCTCTAATGTGATATGGAACCCTAAATCCTTCATACTACAAGATGCAACAGAAGAGTGCAGCAGCCTGTGGGTAAGACTCTTATCCAAAGAATTAAGTAAAACGTTTGCACACATTTGTTCGATCTGAAGCCCATACTTTCCACAGTGGCGACGAGGATGAAAGAACATTGCTACCTCCTTAGAATGTAACCAACTCTAGATACCACTAAAGCTACTTTTACAATAAGTTCCTCAACCTTAAATCGAAGAATGAATAATTTCATGATCACACTATCAGATCCGCTAACAACGGCATTGGATGAAGCCCATGCTTCAAATTACAGACACATTCTGGGAGACAATTAAATGGTTCTAATGTAGCTTGAAGTAGAAAGTTAACAACGTTGAGTGCAACTCATCAGGGTAATCCTACTGCGAACCTAACAGCAAAGGCACATTATACATGTATAATTGAACTTGTTGGTTTGACACTTTTTTTAACTACTGAGCTGTCAATTCACTCGAGAGGTGACCTGGTGTACTTTCAGAATGAAACAGTACAATGACATCTATAAAACAGCATTCACCCACTATGCATCAGGCAGGCATGTGCTAAAGAGGGGCCCCGAACACCCCTCACTCCTTGTCCTATGTAGTGTGCCTAATGTGTCTAGGAGGGAACTTCAGGAGTGGAAATATGTACCTCCATGTCAACAGCTGACAAGCTCACCTTCCCTTTAAGCGTCCCAGGATCAAACAACTGTGCATCAACACTCATGCCTCTGTGTTATTTATTTGGGATTGCTTAGCAACCTATAGGTAGTCACTTTCAATTTGCAGAACATCCAAATAAGGAAAGCCATTGATACTTGGTCCTGGTATATAAATGAAAAAAAGAGTCACTGGCTCACCACCAAAAGTAGACCCTGGGCTCCAGTTAAGCTTTGGTGCATTCAGTAAGTCAATTGTCAGTTATGTCTTGTGTTCAGTATGAAATACTAGCAATAGTGTTGGCAAAATACAAAATGTTACTCCTCCACCATTTTTCCTAAAATATGCTGGTGAACCTACAATACAAGGGGAAAGTCATTGAAAGCAGTCACAGACTATGTAAAGTTGTGTGGCACATATTTAAGTGCTGAGAAGAATATTTTGAGTTTTATTTAGACCTTAGACTTTGGCACACAAGTACTCCATCACAAATGTGACATTTATCCTTCCACCTTACCAAAAGTACATTAGGATATAATGCACTTGTAAATAGGTGGGAGGGATATCCCTACATCAGGCCCTTTGTCTTTTTTGTGTTGTCTAGGTCCAAAGCACAGGACCTGTTTGACCATCTTCCCAGTTTATCAGATGATGATACCAATGTACTAAGCTAATCTAACATAGGTATAACAATGTTAAAGCTTCATTTGTCACAAAACGTGTGTAATATTTTATTAAGATTGCATTTTGGGAAGAAATTGCAAAATTGGTCAAACAATAGAAGAGTATGTTACTGAGAAAATAAAACTAGCCTCCAGTAGGATAAATCCTTGATGAAAGAATACCGGATCAGTTAAAGTCTGCATGATAACTACATATACAGCATATACAGATGAGCTATATACATCAAGCCTTGCGTTTCAGTAAGTACAACATTAATCCACTGCATACTGCAGCTGTTTAATTTAGTGCTCCGTACATTCATACATATACAATTCTCATTGTGCGTTAACAATATTAATGTGTGTACACTGTATTAACTGAAGTGATAATAGGTGGCTGCAATTACCTGTAGTGAGAGCCACACACATATATAACAACTATCAACAATCTATTTGTTCATGCTAGCTGTACCCAGGTGGCTGTCATTTTTTTCTCTTAATGTTAACATGACTTGTGCTTAGGCCCAAGCCACTCAAATTAGTTCTTTTTAAAATGCATTGCAAGTTTCATATTTTTCTTTTCTCAGCAGGTGTTTATTAAGAAGTGCTCCCCAACTAGAGTAGCCTTATTGTTTCTTGCTGTCTAATCTAACAGTTCCCAACAATAAAGAATAGGGCAATGTGTCCATGGACATGCAGTGCATGGAGATGGGAGAAAACCTCCTTCAGCAGACAGGCCAAAGTGTTGCTAACTTCAAGGCTGTGTGGCTGCATTCCCTTAGTCTGAAGCAGGGAACCTGGAGAGTTTGCCTGCTCCCAGAGAACATTGTCTCCTAGTTGGACCATCCAGTGAAAGTTTGAGGAAAAGCTTCTAGAACCTTCCATTGTGTTTTAATTGCAATCCCACTCCACATTCCTCAAACATAACAGTACACCCCTGGCATACAGGGAAATTGAGTAGATGTATGTCCTATTTTGACTCCCTTCTATTCGACCAAAGCTAAATATTACAACTAAAAGATTCCATCACCAAAAGGTAGTAAAGAGGATTTAGGACACCCCTATAAGGTATCACATTTCACCAGCCATGCATCAGATACATTTTATTCTGATTTTCATTTTGGCAATTGCACTAGTGTACAATAGTGTGTTGCAAGTTCCAATTTTTATTCTAAACTAAGTTTGGCTCTAATGCAGCAAATAATTATTCCCACCCTAGAGTGTCAAATGTCAAATGGAATGGCTTCTCCAATCAGCTGAGAGGCACGGAAGTCACACCATTCTTTATGTGGAAAAGTCATTTGATATTTGCTAATTTGTTACAGTGTTAGACAAAGCCCATTTGGTATGGAGGATCTAGGACTTGTAGCAATGGTGAAAATCAGTTTTTGAGACATTTCCCAACTAATTTACAGTCTTAACTGGGATTAAGAGCTGGAAATATGATTACGGCCTTCATGATGTCCTAGGCGGTAAATGCCACCTACCGCCATGGCGACATCCTCCAAAAGACCGTTGCCGTGCTACCTACCATCTGCCATATTATGACCGTAGCCGGAATTCCGCCAGAAGGCTGGCGGAATTCCGGCTAAGGTCATGGCGGCGGGCGGGGGTAAGGTGTTGCTGCTGCCAGCAGCAGCGCCACGCCAGTAGAACACCGCCGACCGTATCATGACACATGATACGGCCTGGCGGTGTTCAGCTGGTGGACATTGCTGCTGGCAGCAGCGCCGCATCCCGTCTCCTGCTGGAGGACCCCCTGCAAGCAGGTAAGTCAGGTGCTCTGACAGGGGAGGGGGTGTTGTGTGTGTGTGTGGGGGTGTGTGTGACTGTTTTTGTTTGCGTGCATGCGGGTGTGAGGCGTGTGGAATGAGTGTGTGCATGAATGGGTGTGAGTGTGCGTGTCTGTTGTGTGAATGCGTGTGTGCTAGGATGTATGTCAGTGTGTGTTGATGTGTGTGTGTATGAATGTATGCATGCGTGAGTGAATGTGTGTATGTCTGTGCATGTAGGTGTGTATGTTGGGGGGGTCGGGTGAGAGAGGATTCTGGGGAGGGGGCAGAGGAGACCCCTATCAGTGTCACAGAAGGAATTCCCTGGCACTGATAGTGCCTACCGCCATGGTTTTCTTGGCAGTAAGATTGGCACGAAAACCACAGCGGTAGGTGGAGTCATATTCCTGACGATGGGACTGTGACTGTCACCTGGCTGGTGACCGAAGTCTCCAGCCCGGCGGCTGTTAGCGCCCTGGCAGACGGAGTGGTACATTGGCGGTTTGGCTTGAGCCAAACCACCAATGTCATATTTTGGATTTCACTAGGAGAAGCTTCTGTTCAGTATCAGTGTCAGTCACCACCTACATTTTGAGATGTACTTTAACATCTGTCACTCTAAGCATCTATCGCACTGGAACTGTTTTGACCCTATATGATATTTCGATGCACATTCCCTAATAAATTGGGGGCAGCATGACCTGTCTAATTCAGTGTAGTGTAATCTCGCCAAATTACCCCCAAATTCAGCGACATTACATGGAATTGCACAAGAAAAGGCATTCTGCTTTTAGTGCTATTTTCTTAGTGCATAAATAATCTTTTGCATCCAAAATGGACATGATGACTCATTTTGTACTAAGACATGAGGAAAAATGCAACAGAAAATGAATAGCGGATGCAAGCGACTGCTCACACTTGCTAATATGTACTTGGGGTAGAATTCTCCCAAGCTTACTCTTGGCATTTAGCTCTAATTTCTTAGAACAATATGCACCCTAATGTCTAAAATGGACACAACAATGATGGATCTTGTGCTAACAAACAGCACTAAATGCAACAGACCACAAATAATAGCACTAACAGGCACATACAGACACTAAGGGGGTCATTATGTCCCTGGCGGTCCTCTGACTGCCAGGGATAATGCGGCAGTATGACTGCCAACAGGTTGGCGGTACATACCGCCACATTATGAGATTGGCGGGTTGGCTGCAGCCACTTCTCCACTCATACCGCCATGGCGGTATGAGCCACCGGGCTGGAGATGTCTATCTCCAGCCCGACGGATGACATAGTACCGCCCATGGCATTATGAGCTGGCCTACCACCATGGTTTTCGTGGCGTTAGCAACGTCATGAAAACCATAGCGGTAGGCCCTACTGGTGACAGGGAATTCCTTCCCTGTCACCGGTGGTTGGCTCCCCCACCCCCCAACACTCACCTAATGCCCCCTCCATCCAAACTCACCCCCACTTGATACACATACTAAGCCCTGCCCCCTTTGATCCAATCACCCACCCCCCCATAAACCCACCCATCACCGCCCCTCCCCCACCCCTACTACAGTCACAACACCCCTCACCCCACACCCCCCTCCCCGCATAGACGCACAGAGACACCCACACGCACCAGGTATACACCCATTCACTTACACTGTCATACAAGCATTCATTCACACACTGACATACACTCATTCTTCCAGACATGCTCAAACACATACACAGAATCACTCTGACATGCAGACATGCACTCACTTCACCATTCCTACACGCATTCACTCACACGCAAACAACACACACACACTCAGACATTCGTGCACACACTCAGACACACACACACAACACCTGCCACCCTCCCACACCCACCCCTGTCGGAAGCCCAACTTACCTTGGGCGAGGAGGTCTTCCGCCAGGGAAGAGGAAGTGGCACTGCTACCTCCAGCAGCACCCCACTAGCAGAACACCGCCAGGCCGTATTACTGGTCATAATATGGCTGGCAGCATTCTACTGGTGTGGTGGTGCTCGTGGTAGCAGCGCCAGCTTACCACTGTCCACAACCATGAGCACTGGTGGATTTCCACCCTTATTGTGGCAGAAGTCAGGCAGTGCTCATAATATGGCGGACGGATGATAGCCGCCGTGGCGGTATGTTGGCAGCTGTCACCGCAGCAGTAGGTGGTATGTACCGCCAGTGTTATAATGAGGACCTAAATCTGCTGTTGTGGTATGATAATTTCCCCCTAAATTAACCACTCAAGCAGGTGGCATTACCTAAATATCAGTAATTCTGCATAATGGAATTACTGAAATTTCTCTAATTACTCTACGATAATTGAAAATCCACCCAGGCCTACTAATAAACACTTTAAAAGCTACCCATTGAATCAAGCTATCGCTGGTGGAACCTTTATTGTCCACAAAGTAGTGTCTTATGTGTTCTTCAATATTTTCTTTGCAAGCCCCAAACCCCAAACCTCTGGGAGGTGGCCTGTAGTTTCCATGATGGAATACATGTGATTTGTTTTCCTCATGTTAGATTTACAAAAATTGGATTATGATCAGTTAGCATACACCCCCAAAATATTAACATGGTCTATTAATTCCTGCATATAAGTAAAATGTATAAACATGTCAATTTTGCAATGCAATCCATTCAGTTAGTAGTAGAATGAGAGTTTATTATCTATTGGATGATCGACACACCATGGCCCATATTTATACTTGGTTTGCGCTGAATTAGCGTCATTTTTCTTTTAACGCTAATGCAGTGCAAACCTAACTCCATAGATATACTTTGGTGCTAGACACGCCTAGCACTAAAGTTTACGTCATTTTCTAGAGGGGAAAACCTACTTTGCGTCAATGAGATGCAAGGTATGTGTTCCTGTCCAGAAAAGGACAATACGGCCTTTGCGCCATATTTATTACCCTGTGCTAAAATCCAGCACAGGAGTATGCAGGGGGCTTAAATAATAGCGTTAAGCTTGCTTTGCGCCATTATTTAACACCAGGGTCTCGGCAGGCGTAAGGGGCCATGCATGCAGATTTCCATGGTCAGAGACCATGGAAATTGCCCACAGGTGCCCTTCCCTGTATCCAGGGACACCCCCACCCATCCCTACCCACACCTGGAGGTGACCTAAGGATGGGGGGCCCATCCAAGGTAAGTCCAGGTGAGTTTTTTTTTTTGTTGCCAAACACCGCTCGGGCCCTGACTTCGGGCCCCTTGCACAGCACTGGCCCCAGTGGCCATGCCCAGGGGACATTTGTCTCTGGGCATGGCCATTGGGGTAGTGGGCATGGCTCCTGTCTTTAATAAGACAGGAGCCATGTCAATGGGGCTTGTGTGCCAGAAAATGATGTTACACTGCCTAGAGACAATTGTTTTGCCTATAAATAGTGTAGCACCATAATTTGACGCACATGCCCCGGTTCCCCCTACGCCTCCCCGGCCCTGTTAGCATCCTTTACAATGACACTAACAGGGCCTTAGTGCTGGCTAGCGCCATTCCATAAAGATGGTGCCCGGCCGGCGTCATGGAATGGCGCTATACTTTTTGACGCAAACCTGCGCTAACGCAGGTTTGCGTCAAAAAGTATAAATTTGCCCCTATGTGTCACTCAAATTATAATCTAATAGCTGTGTTTTAAT
Source organism: Pleurodeles waltl (assembly GCF_031143425.1). Classification (NCBI taxonomy): domain Eukaryota; kingdom Metazoa; phylum Chordata; class Amphibia; order Caudata; family Salamandridae; genus Pleurodeles; species Pleurodeles waltl. Next base: position 855,582,737 of record NC_090443.1, read on the forward strand.
CCCTCTGATGTCTTCCTTACTGTTGTACTAGACAGTGGTGGGCAGAACGTGTCCATCTCCATATCTGAGACATATTTAAAGTCCATGCCTCACAAGGATGGAATCTGCCACTGCCCCAGAGCATCTGACTCCAATTAATTTAAGAGCTCCACTTGTGAGGAACTTGGTATAGATAAACGTACTGACCTCAGGCACCATCAATCATCTTTCTTATTGCCACATGTCTCCCTTGGCTACAAGAAGGACATCTGGCTTAATCCATATGAGTACCTTGTAGGTTCAGCTACGATCCCCACATTTCACCACCCTATGGCCTCAGGCCTTTTTTTATGAAACAGTTATTTTGTTGAGTTGATGTATTGGCTCTCATTGTACCAATGAGACTGCTGGATTCGGGCAGCAGCACCACCAGGATGAGGGGAACTTAATCCAATTCCGCACCTTGTGACAACTGTCGGCCTAACCCTTTCGGGCCAGCTAGCACTACCTCCCTAGCACCTAAAGTGGCAGTGATCTGTGGCAGCCATGTGGATGGCATTCTAACTTCTCAGGGAAATCGTGGTGCAACAGATCTCATCCTTTTCTCTCAGTTACCTTTGTCTCACACATGCAAAGACAAATAGAAACAATGTTTGGCTCAATATGCTTTATTAAATCAATTGCATTTTAGATCAAATAGTACATTCTGCAATGATTAGGATGATAAAATATAATAATAGTGCGGTGACAAGAAAATTGAAACATAAGAAAAGTCCCACCATAGTGTCAAAATGCTAGGTGTTTGAATTCCTACCTATGCCACTAAAGTACTATATTGGAGCACTGCAGTGCTAGCCCTTATCCACCCTTCAGAATCCCTAGGAAGACACCACCCCCCACATCTGGATTTGGTAGTAGCAAAGAGGGCTGTTCGGCTACTGATCGTCCCCTCTCATTAAGGCAGAGAAAAGACATCAAGTCTCAGCAGACAGCTGCAATGGAGCAACAGCATGCAGTGGCAATCTTCTGTTTGGAACTTTCCCTCTAACGTATAGGGGGCACAGAGATGTTTCATAATAAAACAGCTAATGTTCTAGTATACATAAAACATACATGTTTCTGTGAAGTGGCAGAGATTGTGTTGTTCCATTTTGTGCCAGCAACATATTGGAGTCAGCCTTGAGCAGAGCACACAATGAGAATGTCAGAGTACAAAGAATGAAAACAGTTTCTGTGCAAAGGGTATACAAGATAAAGGGAAATAAAACATCAATGCAGAAGAAAGCTTCTGCTCAGAAAATAAAACGAATAAAATGGGATGCACCTAGGCTAAAGGGCACAAACTGCAGGCATATGGCTAAAATGATGTCCCTATAAAAAGCTGATCAGAGTACCTCACGACAGAGCCAGGGATTGTTCCCTCCTTACTTGTAATTTATCCTATGCTTCATTGAAAATGACTGAAAAATTCAATAGCAATGAGTTAATTGGTGAGTTTTCTGTCATACATATGTCTCCTTCTCTATGTTGCAGTGACCAACACTCATGCCTTATATCCAAATTTGCCCTGTGTTTGGGCTGTGTGTCTCATGATGTGTAGGTAGTCAACTTCTTTAACTCATTTGTCATGAAGGAGAAGCATGGTTTTCATAGTTTCTTGAATACCTTCCCTTTGTGCTCTAGTGTCATTAAGATCTTTTCTAGACCTATAATCTTCCATTTCTGGTATAGCCATGGCTTTAAAAAGCTTAATCATCTTCTATACCTAATGTGTTAGAATCACATGTTTGGCTGCAGATCAGAACAATAATGCTAGTTTGCCTCTAAGGGAGCACACTGAATTTACCACCCTATCTGCTATGCACGGTATTATCCATACTGGGAGTCTAAGAAAGTTAATATCAAAAGTTGAGTCTATACCATCCAGTACCTCTTACAGTATCTTTTCAGCTTGTGGCAGTTCCACATCAGATTGAAGAGAGTGCCTGCAAACCATATTGCCTTTAGCGTTTATTATTATTCAACTTCTCTTAAGCATCAATTCTCTCCAGATGTAATACCAACATGTTATCTTAACTAGAAATTCTGTGCTTGCTTCAGTGGGTACAGTTGCTCAATTTGTATCATGGTGCACTCCATTCCCCATTTGTTAACCCAATTTCTGCCTACCATCTCTTCTGTCTTGAGTTTGGTCTGCTTGAGAAGTGTGTCAAGAATGTATACATCTTAAAAAATTATAAACTGGTCTAATTTAGTGATCATACATTTCACAAAGGGTGCTAGAGTTCTGCTTACTAATAGCTTATTTGATTTATGTGGTCTCCAGCGCTTCATTTAGAAATATCACATTATCTCCTTTCCTGACACCACAAAGAATGTTTTGATTTGATCAAAACATTCACCCAATTCTTGTAGAAAGTCACCAACTGTCTTACAGTCCATTACTTGCAAGGCTGTGAACTTTAGCTCATTTTACCAGCAGTGAACTGGGGTTGATTTGGTAGGGGTTAGTTCAGAGTCCTTTCTTTGTCATTACTTCATCCCACGTCACTAGCAAAGCTCTGGTGACTGGTCTTTCCAAATGTGCATACCCTATTGTCTGAGCTATTAAACACCAGTATTTCTCACTTTCTGCTCTGTCCACCATATAGCAGAGTTGAGCAGCGTTGTAGTAGGTTGCCACAATTAGGAGGCTAACTGGGTCCTCTTTCAAGGGGTGGTATATGATCTTTCTTGCACATATAGGCCTTTTCTCAACAGATTTATAAAAAAAGCTTTGTACTTTTTTTAATGTGTTTCACATGGGCTGTAGAGGAAATATCTACATCTGAAAATAGAATCTGGGCAATGCAGTCATTTTTGTAGCTGCCAATCTGCCAAGTCAAGAGTGTCCACCGATGTGCCATGCCTGGAGGGCTTTCTGCAGCATTTGTGCAAAATCACTGTAATTCGTGAGCAATGTCCCCATTTCCCCTTGAGGGAGGCTGAGATTTTTACTCCTAACCTTAACCCTGAGTATCGGGAAATTAGCTTCCGCACACTGATTTTGAATCTCAACGCCTGACAAAATGCGTTGAGACAGTTCTCCCAGTATAGTTAGCAAAAAACAATTACTGTCCAAAGATTTTCATTTTTGATTTATGTTTTTGGATCATGGGAGAACTAATTTAGCCTTGGTAGGCCTTGCTGATCTGGGTCAATTTTTTTTAATGACATTTTAAAAAATGGCGGATGCGTTGCTGCGATGATGTAATATTTCAGGAACCATGAGACTTATATACTTCATTTTGGTGTCAAAACATAGGTTTTTGGGGTCAAATAAGCTAATAGAGACAGAAAATAACTCCCTTCCACCATTTTCCAAAATGGCAGCTATAATAGAGGAAGAAGAGACATATATAGAAATGAAACACATAATAATGCTTTTTAATCCTTTTATGTATACATTAAAAATGTTTAAGATCTGAATATGAAAAAAATAATGTTTATCACTCCTGTTTTAGACACATTTTCATAGTTCACTTTATTTATTTGTTTCAGTGATCACTCATGGTACATTTGTAGAATGTTGAACATTTTAGATGAGCATTTGAGAAGAATATATCAACAGGGACATCTTTTTGTAGCACAGGTTTTACAAGTACTTTTACTCGTAAGTTCTGTGGGTAGAGGCTTTAGAAATGTTGTGGGTTATAGAACCGCATCAATATCTTCCCAACCAAATTCACACAGATCTTTCTCTCCATAAGAATGATCAAAAATATTTACACATCTTCTGATCAAGTAGAATGCTCTTTTAATACATCCATGCACAGAATATGATATCAGTGGAAGGTCACTTAGCAGGACTGATCTCTTAAACTCACTGTATCCAAGGTCATCAAATGTGTGATAGTCAGAACTTGTCTTCAAGACACATTCTTCTTCTGTCTCAGCAAATCATTTTAGGATCTTCACAGGTTCAGCAGTTAAAGTTCTAAGCTTTGTTCCAATTTAGCTCACAGTCTCATCACCCGTAAGGATATGTGCCTTTAATTAGAAAACTGGGCATCTCTGGGTCAAATTTCTTATACAGAATATGAAGCAGGATTAGGTGTCTTTTCTTGCCTTTTCCATAACGTATCCATAACTCTGACAATCCTTGACTTATGAACATTGCAAAAAATCTAAGTAGCACAATAATAATATCTGTGTCATTTGACGGTATAATGACTCGATTGTAACGAATTCGAACAGCCCACTCAACATGTGGCACAACGGGAAGGTCAGCTTCCTCCAGTTTGCTTTTAAGTTCTTGAACAATATTGCCCGTACCTTTTGAACATATCTCTGCAGACACCAACTCCTCATTGACAATCATTCAACTTGCAATAATTGGAAATTCAGTGTTCACTGAAGCATCAGTAATGTTTTGGCAAGTTACCATTTCCAAGTTCATCTTGTTTGATGTTGATTAACAGAATTCATCAAGTAGCACAGGTATAAGCGTAAAACTTTTTCCACTTGTATACATTTGTCTGATTCTCTCACATTTTTTGGTAGATAGTTCAAGATAACTGTCAAAGACAATGTGCAATTCTTGCAAGGTGCACACTGACTTTAATATCTATAGAACCTCTCCGAATTTTTGCGTGGATAAATTCTTGACTATTCCAATTATAACATGTAGTCCACAACAACAGCAGTTTTCAATGAGGACACCTTTTCAAATTGAAATTCTTCAGGTGAAAGTTTATTTTCAAGCTCTTGTACGAGTTTGTGCTTAAGAATGGTTTGCTTGCAGCATCCCCATCAAATAATGCATTTATTGGAAGAAGATCATGTGACAGAATGTCCTTGATAAATTTACCCCTTTCTTTTGATACATCCATCTATCTATGTTCTTGGGAAAGTTGGTTTATTGTAACCTGTTTCATAGTGGCGGGTTGGACAAAACTCTTACTATGGCAATTAAAGAGTGGAATATGAGCATTACATCAAACAGCTTTTCCTCTTTCAATATAAATCTCTCCTGCTTCAGTTCTGCGTATAGTTTCAATACATGTTCCAGGACATTGAGTAGACATGTCTTTATATCATTATCCACATATTGTTTGGTCATGAAGTTGTTTAGTAGCACAGGCCAAGTCATTTCAAATGGGTTTCCATGCTGCTGCATGAAATGAATGAGTCTGTCAACATGTTTATTAAAATGTTCCCCTGTCTTTCCCATAAGTTCATGGTAAGGAACAGTTTCAAAATGGTCCATTAATTTTGAATTTGTCATCTCTCTGAAAACATTGCAAATAGAAAGGACTTCATGGTAAACTAGCTGTCATTGAGCAACACATTCACTTTTGCGTGTTCGACCAACAATTCCCTTGGAGCTTTTATGTGATCTCTGGATCGTCCATTTCAGTTTTATATCTGGAGCCACAGCATTGAAATTTATCTCTGTATTTTACCACAAAAAATCTTTAGATTAATTTTCTGTAGAGGTATGGATATTCCACCTCTAGCTTCTTCACTCTTTCCATATACTAGGACCCATATCTCAGGTGTTTTATGCAATCGAATTCACGAACCACAGTAATCAGTGACTCCACAGTCTTCATGTGCAGCTCCCAATAACCCAGCATGTTCCAAGTTTTTCACTAGAACTATCATGTGTAAAGCATTTCCCCAGTACTTTCAAAGTTCTGAGTTTTCTTCAACATTCTTTGACAAACTCTTCAAACTTGTTTTTCAGATTTGTTGGTTTTGAACTGAGTGTATTGAACATTGCCTACCTTTGCATTGTCATTTGAATGAAGTGCACCCTGTGCCTCGTTCACTTCAAAGATAAAATATGCAAAACCTAAATTGTCATTCTTGTTCCAGAAAGGATTCCAATGCAATGTGTCTAAAGCCTCAGATATGATGAGCATACCTTGTAACGAACAAACATAATTAGTTCCACTCAATGCTGACTGGACAGTTTAGCTTCCAAAGATTTTAGCCTCAAAAAGTCTATGCCATTTCCACTGAGATAACTTCCTGCACACCACAATGCAACTTTTGGCATGTGGAAAATGCCCATCATTGGATAAAGATCCAAATGTCAGCCATAATACAGAAAACACCATCATCGCAGACAATTGGCAGAATGGGCTGCCTTTCAAGCTGAGCATGCACATTATGGATCTTTTTTAAAGCTGTGTACACTGTTGCCTAGTTTGTGACTGGAGACAGTATTACTGTTAAAAGTCAAACCTTCTTCAGTGGGATGGTATTCTGGGAGAGCTTGAATTCCAACCCAAGGAAGAACTGACTTTTCTTCATCCTTCAGTCTGCAATAAATAAGCAATATGATAAATTCAGCTAAATCAACTTTGCAGAATACAGCATCAGGTAGGTCCATGTCCTTAGCCACTTTGAAAACTTCTGGTAGATTGGCATGTGTTGATGGCTTGTACTGATTTTGCACACATTTACAAGGCAGTTGGGCTATAAGTTTGCAGCTTTGTTTGTTTATGCCTACAGCTGACACAGCTTGCTTTCCAGCAGCTACTTCACTGGTACAGTCTTGAAAACGCACAATGGCAGTGTCATGTATGCTTGATGTTCCAGACAAAGTAGAGCTGTCCTCACAATCAAATAATCATGAGTGCCAATTGTAAATCCTTTCCTGGTAAAGTGACTTGTAAGTGGGATGCTGTTGGATTCACAAGATTTTTACTGCATGATCTGCTAACAAGTTCCTGTTCCATACTATGTCATTATAACTTGATACACCAATCCTATTCATTGAAATGATTAGAGCTCTTGTTTTGCACTTGCCACAGAATGTGTGGGCAGTCATCATGCGTAGCAGAGTTTTCTTTCTGTCGAGATGTAATTCAGAAACCATGATTTGGAAAAGACAGTACATTTGTACAGCATAAGCCTGTCGGTTCATGGGATTGCCTTCCAGTTCTTCGCTTATATCTTCAAAAGCATCATCAATTTTGTTGGCTTCTGTTCCGAACTCAAGAACTATAGTGCATAACAGTTTTGCTTTGCTGTTATTGAACAATGATGTAAAAACTATTAGGTCGACATCAGGCATTCTTGTTGACTCCCATGATTTATGGAGCTCTGGGGCTTCACAAACTTTTTCAGTAAGTCCAAAATATAAATCTTTCTGGACGTTTCTTAAAATGGTTCCTGCTGATTTTACTGCATCCTGTGTTCCTATTTTGGCATCCAGAACTTCAGGAGTCAAACCATCTGAGGACACCATCAGTGGCTCATTCTTTTTGTTAGACTGGCTAAACACAAATTCTGTCACTGTAAATTCTCACCAGAAAAATCTTAATGTCATTATTATTGATCAATACAGTTTCATCAATGTTGGCCATTTTTTCTCTCATCTCACTGAGGGTCGACCTATAGTCAGCACTCAAGAATGGCTTTAAAACTTAATTTGCTTTTTCAAAGAGGGCAAACTTAACTGACAGCTGGCAGTTACAATGCTGCTGGGAGCTCATTGTACGTTCATATTTTCAAATGTATGCACACATGCAGTTCGGGTGGGCATACAAAATCCCCTGCAAATACATTCACCTTGCTGCTTAGATCAGCTACTTGGCTGAAAACGTCACATTGGAAAAAACTAGCTGCAAATAAAAACATGTTTGCCCTTTGAGACTCACCTACTCTGTACTTTCTTATTTCATCAATCCCTTTGAACCTTGTTCTGGCTAATCCACAGATAGCACATTGAAGATCGTCTGCTTTCTTATCAGTTGTTGGAGGTCACTGGGGGTAGCCATCGATCTTCTAAGTGGATGAGCATTGGCTTTGATTGTCGTTGCTTTCTCAGAAGACTCAGAATCACTGGTTTCTCCTATTCTTTGACAGTTGTTTTCCAGGCTTTTTTCCATTGTACACGACTTGTAGCACTTGTAGTTACAATGATAAAATATTTGATCCCCTTCACCCATCAGTTCTTAATCTTTTGTGAACTTTGCCTTGCTGTATTTCTGCAGCATCTCAAAGTCTCTTCTTATGGTTGGCTTTAGCTCTGGTGGTGGTCTGTGTGGCAATCTTTTTTGGTGCCCCCCCAATTACCTCCTCCTCGGACTCCTGCACTATCATCCAGCAAAAGTGCCCCTCATCTCTACATACATTCCATTTGTTTTAAAGTGCCGGTAAAGGCTGGCTTTACTAATCCACTCAGTTATCTACATATAATACAGATCGGTTCTTTGCAGCAGGCATATTAACCCTCTACTTTATGGCAAGTGAAAATTGCCCTGGACAAAACTCCGATGTCTTTTTCTATTAGGAAAATTAAATTACAAGAGTTATCTTGACATTTTTGTTGTTGCCTGACAACATGGAACTCTGCTCCAGGTGCTTTGAAATTGTACATTACTGCTAAACAAAGTGACCCCACCCACCCATGTCAATGCCCCCTCCAGGTCAGTGCCGAGTGAGGCCACATCGGTTCCACCCCCTAGAGCGGGACCTGTCTCTTCTGCCCAGCTGCAGTTGATGTTAGCTTTTCTTTCGAGTTAGTTTGGCATACAACACATTTTTCTTTGTTGATGGAGTCCTCAGATTTTGTAGTTAGCAACACTCTGTCAGGAGGTATGGATCACCTGGAACCACCTTATTCACTCATGTTTACGAATTTGAATCAATGGAAAATCTTAAACATAATGAATATTAAAATAAATTAAAAAAATTATGACTAAAACACACCATTATAGAACTGCCATTTTGGATAATGGAGGAACGGTTGCTCTAAGGAGTTATTTTCTGTCTCTGTAAGACTACTTGACGCCAGAACCTATGTTTTGTCACCAAAATGAAGTGTATAGGTCTCATGGTTCCTGAAATATTACATTATCACTGCAACACATCGGCCATTTTTAAATATGTCATCCAGAAAAAATCTGCCTGGATTAGTGTTGGACTTTTTTGCATATGCAGGGTCATCCCCAGTCTTTTTTCCTCCTGCCTCCTATTTTTTCTGACCTGTTGCCGTTGGCTTTTGAACTCTGAGCCCTTTACCACTGCTAACCAGTGCTAAAGTGCATATGCTCTTTGTGTAAACTGTAATGTTGATTGGTTTATTCATGATTGGCATATTTGATTTACTAGTAAGTCCCTAGTATAGTGCACTAGAGGTGCCAGGGCCTGTAAATCAAATGCTACTAGTGGGCCTGCAGCACTGGTTGTGCCACCCACATAAGTAGCTCTGTAATCATGTCTCAGACCTGCCACTGCAGTGTCTGTGTGTTCAGTTTTAACTGTAAATTCGACTTGGCAAGTGTGTCCATTTGCCAGGCCTAAACCTTCTCTTTTCTTACATGTCAGGCACCCCTAAGGTAGGCCCTAGGTAGCCCCAAGGGCAGGGTGCAGTGTATGGTTAAGGTAGGACATATAGTAATGTGGTTTATATGTCCTGACAATGAAATATGCTAAATTCTTTTTTCACTGTTGCAAGGCCTGTCCCTCTTATAGGTTAACATGGGGGCTACCTTTAAATCTGATTAAAGTGTAGCTTCCATTTGGGAGTGGATGGACATGTGAAGTTTGGGGTCTCTGAGCTCACATTTTAAAAATACATCTTTTAGTAAAGTTGATTTTAAGATTGTGTGTTTGAAACTGCCACTGTTAGAAAGTGGGCATTTTCTTTCTTACACCATTTCTGTGACTCTGCCTGTTTGTGGATTCCCTGTCTGGGTCCGTTTGACAGTTCGGCTGGTTGCACCTCACACTAGACAGTTACACAAAAGGAGCTGGGGTGTAGTCTGCATTTCCTGATGAGCCATCTGTGCTAGGAGGGAGGGGAGGAGTGGTCACTCACACCTGAAAGGGCTGTGCCTGCCCTCACACAATTCAGTTTCCAACCACCTGGTGAGTTTTTGGGGCCTGGCCTGTGCAAATCAGGATTTCATATTCCAAAGAGACTTTACTTTAAAGTAGGCCTACTTCAAAGGAGAAATTGGGTATAAAAAGGGCACCCAAAACCACAGACTTTAGAAACACTTCTGGAACCAAGAGGAACCCCTGCCTGGAGAAGAGCTGAATAGCTGAGGAAGAAGAGCTGCCCTGCCTGTGACTGTGCTTTGTGGAGCTATCCTGCAGTTGCTGCTTCTGCCAGAGTAAGAGGGCAAAGACTGGGCTTTGTGTGCCTTCCATCTTGAGAAGAAATCTCCAAGGGCTTGATCTAGAGCTTGCCTCCTGTTGTTTGAAGCCTCAGGGACAGCAAAGACTTCTCTCTGCCAGCACCTGGAGTCTCTGGAGAGACTCCTACTCTGCCCTGTGGTACCCATCCAGTTCCTGGGACCCTGAAAGGAGAAGGTGGCAGCCTAAAGACAAGAAAATCCATGCACAGAGCGCCATGCGTGGAAAAGATTGATGCAAATCCGATCTGCGGCTCAAAAAACGACGCGCCGCCGGCTCCACAGCTGAGAAACGATGCTCACAGGAAACGCGACTGAAGAATCGACGCACGGAGCAGGAGAAACGACACGCAGCATCGCTGACGGAGGCTGGGAGATCCCAACCTACGCTGCGGGATTTTCGGATCATCGTGCAGCTGGATTTTTGACTCACGTACTGCTGTGCGGAGTTATTTGTGACACACACCCGCCCGTGCGGGGTTATTTTTGACGCACCCCAGGTACATTTTCACTCTAGCAGCGCTAGTGTGTGTTTAAAACTAATCAAAGACTCTTTTTGCATTTTTATTGATAACTTGACTTGTGTATGGTGGATTTTTGTCGTTTTGGTCTTGTTTTGTTTAGATAAATATTTCCTATTTTTCTAAACTGGTGTTGTGTCATTTTGTAGTGTTTTCATTAAGTTACTGTGTGTGTTGGTACAAATACTTTACACCTAGCACTCTGAACTTAAGCCTACTGCTCTGCCAAGCTACCAAGGGGGTAAGCAGGGGTTAGCTGAGGGTGATTCTGTTTTACCCTGACTAGAGTGAGGGTCCTTTCTTGAACAGGGGGTAACCTGACTGTCAACCAAAGACCCCATTTCTAACTATTAGCAATGGCTACCCAAGCTAAGTTACTTCTCTAATGATACAAAAACACAAAACAATGCCCCCATTTTCTTCCTCAAGCTTCTTTACCTGCATTCCTAATGCACTGTTTCTTTTTCTCTCACTACTTGACCTACCCATCCGTGAGACGAGTGTGCCTCTGACTGATGCTTTAATAGTGCCTAATAGTGTGTTCATCCCTATTCCCTCTCTGTATTGTAGTCCTCTTGTAGAAAGAGGGTGAGTGCCTTAAGGACCTGTACTCTGTTTCTTTCACAACACTAGAGATTACCCCTCCACCTCAATCCCCTCAGTAGCTTCTCAAGTCATTTTAATTGAATGTTGGATGGTTGTTTGAAGTTGGGCATGGTTAGACAAAGACAGTGCTCTCTGATTTCTGATGCTCTTATTCTGTCTAACATGTTAGGGCTCTAGAAAGCAGTCAAATTCTGCATACTTTCTATATAAGGCAGATAAATATATATAAGGACAAATTTATCAATATTTCACGCAGAATAGCAAGTCACCTTGCTGCGATGTGCTATGTGAAAGGGAAATGGCAGGAAAGCCCTGTGTTTAACATAATACACCACATTCCTGTCCTTTCTCATGCCGGTGCCCTTTTGGCTGCCTAGCTCCAATGCAGGCCCCCTTGAGCAGTAGTGCAGGGTGCCTGAGTTGCAGACAGGATTGTCTTTGTGCAAGAAGAAGCACCTGCCTGCACAAAAACAATCCTCTGAGGCATTTTTCTCTTTCTATGTGTGCTGCAAAATGTACAATTGCACAATTCACAACAAATTCTTACTGCTAATAGCGCACAATTACACACAGTGGCATAGTGATACATTGCATAGTGGCATAATGGTGTAATGTCAGGAATTTTGCGTAACAAGCGTAATGTGAAAATTCCAAAATTACACAAATTACATCTGTGGAATTAAAATTTAGCCCAGGTCTACTTGAGTGGGATGGTTTGGATCACGGTCACTGTTACAGTGTGGCTCCACATCATCAGCAGAGGGGAGGAAACAGAGACCTAGGTGTGGGCTGTACTTATATGGTCCCATTGGTGAAGTTTGTGATTTTTCTCAAGTGATGGCTATTTACCCATCGATTAGCTGTGCTTATCAGCCGAGTTCTAAAATATGCCCAAAACGTTGCTCATAATAACATTATGATTGTATTCTGTTTTGTCCTCACATCCTTAAGTGAAGGGGTGGAGACATATACTCCTGCTAATAAGTATAAATCTCTGCACGGAGTTGCATCTAGGTGGAGATGTCCGCACATAGGTGTCCTTTTGTGAATCAGTCCCATATTTCATTCTTAGAGGGTAATTCACATTACATTTGTAGTTAGGAGAAAATCGATGGATCCCTCTCAGTACCTTCAACACAATTGCAGATTAAATGTAGTTATTTTGAAGGCAACAGAGTGCATTTAAATTCTGATGTATTTTTTGCATTGTTTGTGAAGCACATTGCTTCAGCATAATGGCGAGAGTTAGTGTACATGGGCCATTATCATCCTACCTTTGGTATTCTTATTGCTTGAGTCTGCTATGGTTCGTAGAACCGTCAGAGTGTCTCCAGATCTTGTGCATAAACAGATCAAGCTGGTCAGCCTCATCTTAAATATATCTTTCAGCTTGCCACATTTGGCATAAGTGGTTGTGTGTATGTTTCATCTGTAAAGGTCAGGATTCATTACTGCATGGAAGAAGAATAACCACGTCAGGCATAGTATGTCAGCACCATCATAACCAATCATGCAAAGCATCCTAGCTTGGCTCCAGTATGGAGATAACTACCTTCTATCGATCCTACCTGTTTGGTGGTGTACCTCATGTGGACGAAAATAAATTGAAAAAGAGACATACACACACTTTATTATGAGACATTGTATACCAAACTGATGAGAGCTACACTTTCTAATATACTGTGAATACGAGGGTAGATGTTGAATGCCTTATAAATCACAAATTAGGTATTACCAGAAGAACCTATAATTCCAGCCTTGTTCCTGGTAATTCCTAATTTTTCAGCATACTTTGACAGTGAGATTTCGACTGTTTTCAGCAGCAAATATTTCTGCGGTTTTCTCTCGGATCGCATCCGTCTGATGGGCCCGGTAGCTACTGGTTGTGGCCCCGTCTGAATTAAGAGGCCACTGGTAGTCGGGGGCCTAAGTAGTCTCCCTTCTTCTACTCTACTTGTTTATAATGCAGTACTACATACATATAGAACCTCCAATTAATAGGAGGGATAAAATGTAGGTGTTTAGCCAATCAGATAGTGGGATCCTCACCAATGCCTCTTTCAGCTGCCGGCTGAATCTCCAGTCTTAGAATTAGACGTCAATTCTCTCCTCTTGATTTTCATACGGCTATCCGGTTATACTGGATGGAGGCGATGGTGAATGTTCAATACATACATGCTATATTCTGAAATGCTCTTTCTCAAGCTGAAACTACTAGAAAGAGCCGCTGGTCACTGTGCTGTAATCTGGACGTATGTTATACTTTCGGCACAATAAATTAGTACTTCTCTTCACAACTCGACTTCCAGGGAGAAGGGTTAGAAAGGATGTCCAAAGTAGCTTGGTCTATTTAAGCGTGTTTGTATGCATACGTGGGAGAGAATGCCTGCCTTCGGGAAGTCAAAGAGTAAGCCTCAACTATAGTGAAAGAACACTGATCCTCCAGAAAAAAAATACGTAGACCGCAATAATATATTATGTCTGAATCCGTTTATTCTTAATAGAACTAAATGTACTGCAATAGAAGAAAAAAAGACTATAAGTTGTAAAACTCGTTTAAACAAGAGTGACTATTGCCTAGCCAATGTTTCAAGGTCACTTCTTTCAGTTAATTACAGTAAACAAAAAAATCTTAGACAAACTACAGCTGACAAGTGGAAGAAGCAACAGAACATGAGTATTACATTTGGCAGATAGACCACATAAAAAATGCTGAAGTATTATTTACAATTCTGTGTTGAGTGAGCTGCTCGGTACAATACAGTGTAGAGCTCTATTATGTTAAGCAAAACAGTGTTAGGCTCGCCCAATTCCTTTCACATTAACCCATCATGTTTAATGCTCTTCACTATCTCTTTGCTGCAAGGCAGTCTAAAGACAAGGGTCTGATTTAATGATTATTTAGTAATAGGAAAGCACATGGTTGGACATGGAAGGACATGATTGTGTCTTTTTCGTCTGTGCTAGTAATTTCCTTTTCAAGGTAATTTTAGGCCAACATTACGCACTCTCCTTTATTGCTCCCATACACATCTGAATTTATTGGAAAGGTATAGAGGCTAATATTATGCACTCTCCTACATTGCCTCCTTTTACAGTAGCACAAAAGAACATATTCAAATAATTAAAACATTTCGGAGAATACATTAAAAATAACTCTAGAACGAGCTTCCATCTTCTTTTGTTGGTGCTCGAACACAGATAAGTACTGCCCTGGTAATCACAGAGTGTGGGCATACAGGGTTTTATGTATGTTGGGGTATTGGTACTAAAATTCATTTTATAAAGGGACTGACTCCATCTCCTTTATAGTTTACAATTCTGGTGCAGCTAATGGTCTCTTGGCTGTGGACGATGGGGATTCAGCTGATTGTTTATCTAGACAACATTTTGTTAATAGACCAGGAAAAAGCTCATGCAGAGGAGCATACCTTTTAGCAAGAACAGTCTTGAAAGACGTGTTTTTTAGTGAACAGAACAATGTCCAATATGGCATGGAACCTATACCAAAGATCCAATTTTTAGGTTTTCAGAGATGGATCTCTACCTGTGTGTTGAAATTACCGAAGAGGAAATAAGGTAGATACACAGAGAAATCAGAAGGATTTTATCAAAGGAAATGGTGTCTCTAAGACAGTTTGTGAGAATTATCGTTGTCATTGATTCTGGTTATTCTTCAGGACCATTGAATTATCATGCTCCGTAGAAACAAGGAATGATATATCCCCAACAGGTCCTCTTGTCTCAAGAGGCACAGGATAAGTTGTTTTAAATGGGATTGTGTGAGAGTTTGTTGTAAATCAATTAAATGCATGAACGTACCTTTATTTTTTAGTGAGCAGATTTCCTGTTTAGAGATGCTAAACCTATACATTATTGCAACTTGTGAGTTGTAGTGTAGTGTTGTTAGTGTAGCATTTCTATTACATTGCACTGTTATTGTAGCACTTTTTTAAATTACATTGCAGTTTTTGAATTGACATTATGAGGACTGGTGGTGGTACCTCAAAATCTGTTAGACCATTGACAGAGATCATTTCTTTATCTGAAGTGGGCTCATGTGGTGGTTCACTGTGGCTGTTCAAGGGGAGAGACATAGCAGAGTGTGCCATAGTCCACCATGGAATGTGGCTGTGCATAGGTCACAGCACTTGCTAAATCAATCATTTGATCTTTCATACGCATATAGCTTGACTGGGCACCCGAGAGACAGTTTGTTGAGGAGGGTTGATAACTACAGATTAATGGAGCATTTGGAAAGTGACTCAGAAAAGAAAACTAATGATATGGGGGTCAAATAAAACTCGATTTATGGTTGGACATAATGGTACAATTACTCAAGGAGAGACTAGTATTCAAAGAGTCACTGGTTTTAAGAAAAAACATGCCAGTGAGGGGGATGAAGGATCCACAAAACGGAAGGAAAAGAAGGGACACACTTGTCTGCCATATAATGAGTCCTTAGAGAGTTCTGGTGTGATTTGATCTGCTCATATGACTTAGGCTCGATGTTAAACATGCTAAAATGAAAAATATGAAGAGATAGGAAAAATAGGAGAAAGCAGTAAGGGCTTTGTAGACCCACTAGGAGACGAATGGTTCATCCTTTATTCATATGGGACCCATTGTTATCTCAATGAATGCCAGTCTAAAATGTTGGAGATTCTGCAGGGTTTTGGAATAGGTACCAGGTGCCCAAAAGAGTCAGTTCTAGAACAAGGTTTGAATGCCCTAGACCGAGGTTTTGGTGTCCTTCAATAAGCCTGGCAGAGATCAGGGAAACAGCTGGATAAAGGAGTGATGAGTTGTCAGGATAGGTTCTTAGACATGTTGGATCAATGAACAAAAACAATTGATATCTTGCAAGAGGAATATCCAAGTAAGCCATGAGTCAATGCTGAAGAGCTAGACCAGTGGGTGCAAAGGGCACTATTCTTGTGAGGTAACTCAAATGTTGCTTTATGCGTAGATAAAAGTGTACCAATAAAAACTGGTCACTAATTAGTGGAATTTTCTAAAAATGAGGGTGGAGCCTCAGCAAATTGTGTCTTATATTTAATTTACCTCTAAGTCCCTAATGGTACTACATGTACCCAGGGCATGAGAGTTAAATGCTAATAGTAGGCCTGCAGAACTGCTTGTGCCACCCACTTAATTAACCCTTTAAACGTGTCCCATTCCTACCATTGTAACCTGTGTGTGCCTTTTCAAAGTGCCATTGTGACCTGGAAATATAAGCCATATTCCAGACTCCTCCTGCGTTTTGAATACATATGTCAACCCTAGGGTAGGCTCTAAACAGCCCACAGGGCAGGGTGAAATGTATTTAATATGCAGGAAATGTCATTTTATGTTTGACATATCATGGTAGGGAAAAACTCTTACACTATTTCAAGGGCTGTTTCTCCCATAGGATAACATTGGAGTCACCAATAATAAGCTGTAACTTTCAAATGGTAACAAGTGAACATAATATGTTTGGTTTCTTTGGAATTGTAATGGAAAATCCTCTCACATGATAAACTTGGATTTTAAAGCACAGCTTTGGAAATGCCTTTTTTAGAAAGTTGGCATTTTCCTGCCTTAGCAATTTAGTGCCTGTAGCCCACTTCTGGGTCGAATGACTGGTTGTAGTTGACAGGTGGGCTTTGGGTATTCTTTCTAGACAGACACCCAAAATATAGAGGTTAGGTGTGCCTTGATGGGCCATTACTTGCAGGATGGGAGGGCGGAGCTGGGCATAGCCCTTTTTACACTTGAATAGGCTGTGTCCTGAACCCACACAAAGGGCTGCATACCCCTGTAGTTAGTCTGGAGCAGGGGAGGCAAGAAACCTGTGCACTTCAAAGGGAAACTTAGAGAAGCTTCTCTTACTTCCAAGCAGGCACCTGGCACAAATACTGGACTTCAGACGCCAACACTTCAGTACACTTTTCACCTTGTAGAAGTCTCTGCCAGAAAGAAGGACCTCTGTGCTGCTGAAAGGACCTCTGTGCTGCTGAAAGTACTGCCACTCTGCTGGACTGCTGCCCAGAAGCACTGCTGCCTGCTGTGCTGACCTGCAGGTCCAGCTCTTTTGCCTGTGTGAAAAGAGCTGGACCTGCAAACTGTACCCATGACCACCGTAGTAATTACAAGGCTAGTCTCTTGTAACCAGCACCTGGACTCTGCAATTGTGAATCTGATCCTGCCAAGTGATGCTGCCCCAGTCCTGGACCCTGGGAAGTGGGCCTGAAAGTGCACTGTGAGCCCATCTGTGAACCTCACAGAAACAAAGCATCTCCTCTGCTGCGCAGCACAACCCAGAGCAGAACCAACGCCTTGCCTCTCCTGCATGGACTTTACCATTGCAAGGACTTCCCATCAGCAACGCAGCCCACATCCTCACCAGAATTGCCTCTGTGCACTGCATCTTAGATGCAGACCCTCACATTGAAGACCCCTCAACTACAGCATCCTTGACAGCATTGCAGGACTCAGCATTACAAGCTCCGTAGCTGCAGCCGGTATATGACACAACCTCGGTGGGGGATTCGCATTGCAAGTCACCTCATCGACAGCCTCAACCATGAGCAGGACCTCATATCACAGCCCCCCTGAATCAATGCTGAGCACTGCATCTCTGACCAAGACCTTGCATCACCTCCGCTGTGCAAGGCATCCTTGACGAAGGACCTAACAATGCTCTACAACCAGGATTTAAGCTACTCTTGTTCAGTGGGCCTAACTGGGTCCCTGTAGCCAGCCAGTGCTCTATTGTGGTGTGCCTGAACTTGTGATTTTTCCCCCCCGTCCACCGTGACCAAATATCCACAGTACGCGCTTTGTACTTTTTTGCGCTAATGTCATTGACATTTTTAAACCTGCAAATCTCTGATTCTACAGATTGTATATTTGCTGCTTTGGTCTTGTTTTAGTTATTAAGAATGGCTCCATATTCCTAATTTGATGTGCTATCCTCTTGTGTTGTATTGCAGAAATACTTTACACATTGTCTTTCTGTTAAGTTTGACTGCTCTGTAGCAAGCTACATGAGGGTTGAGCACAAGTTAATTTAGGTTTGCCTTTGACTTTACTATGACAAGGACTTTGGTTACAGCTTGAGTAGACTTTCCTCCCTTCAACCAGTAACCCAATTTCTTACAACACCTACGCAGGAGATCCAGTTTTAGACTGTGTGTTGCGATTGCCGAAGGAAACATTAAGGAAGATACACAGAGAAATCAGAAGGATTTTATCAGGTCAAAGGAGATAATATCTCTAAGACAGTTTGTGGGGACTTGCGGAGAAGCATGTACATACGCAGCTCTCTACTCTTCTGGAAGAGAAAAATATTTTACACCCCACTCAGATGGGTTTTAGGCCCCTGCATGGGACAGAAACCGCACTGATTGTGATCACGGAGGAAGCAAAAAAAAGGATGGACAAAGAAATTGAAACAGCTATCATCCTCTTAGATCGGAGTGAGGCATTCGACACGGTTGACCTTAACATTCTTAAAGACAGAATGCAAGGGATTGGAATCTCTGGAGTAGCCTTAGATTGGATCCTATCATTTATTCATGGAAGATCCTTCCAGGGGCTGGACAGATCATGTACTTCTAAGCGTATCATCAGCAGCTGTGGAGTCCCACGTGGTTCTGGCCTGAGCCCGCTGCTTTTTAATATCTATATGCTGCCACTAGCAGAGATTGTTGAGCCATTTGGTCTGAACTTAGTATTTTATGGAGATGATACTCAACTTATTGTCTCTCTTTCCAATACTCAACCAGATCTGGGGACAGCATTAGGTCCTTGCCTAAAAGCAGTTGATGTATGGATGTCAAGAAGTAAATTGAAGCTCAATGATGAAAAAACTGAGGTTATGTTCTTTGGGCAAACAAAAAACTCATTAGCTAATCCTAGCATAACAACAGGAGTGGCCACTCTCCCGCCCCCTAAACATCTTATAAAAAGTCTTGGGGTATGGTTGGGCCCTCAACTCTCAATGTCGTAACACACCAATAGAGTAACTGGAACTTCCTTTGCCCTGCTTAGGACTTTGAGGAAGGTTTTAGCAACCCTGCCTTTTCTAGCTAGAATATTTGTTATTCAGGCATTGATAGGATCTCGTCTTGATTATGGCAATGCTCTGTTTGTAGGATCACCAAGATATGTAATACAAAGATTACAGAGGGTGCAAAATGCAGCTGCACGGCTGCTTTTAAAAACACCTAAGCAACAATCCATAAAGACCGGAATTTCCTCCTTACATTGGTTCCCAGTGGACAAAAGGATTCAATTTAAGGCATTATGCCATGTTCATAGAGCTTTATTTAATCAAGGCCCTGAAATGCTCAAAACATTGGCCTCTTTTTACACTCCGGGAAGACCTCTCAGATCCTCCTCAGCTATGTTGGTCACAGTTCCAACAGTGAAGAAAGCAAGATGGAGAGGAAAGTCGTTGTCATATCAAGGTGCTTTACTTTGGAATAGCCTTCCTCTTAATATTAGATTAAACCCTCAAGAGTTTCCCTTCAGGAAGGCCTTAAAAACCTGGCAATTTAGAGCTTGACTTTCTATGCGACTATGAACAGTGACAAGTCTGCATTGCAGCATAAGCGCTACGAGGCCTCTGGGTAGTTTAGGCGCTATATAAGCAATTTTAACATAACATAACATATTATAATTGATTTAGGCAATTTTTCTAGGTCTGTTGCAATATTTATCTTTGCAGAAATTGAAAGGATATCATCTAAAGGCAGGAATTAGATATTCCCAGCCAGTCTTGTTGAGTCAATAGGGAAGAAAGGATTTAGTTTAGTGGTTGTACAATATAAAGTCCTGGAACTGAAGGGCAATCTCCGAGGTGCAGAATCTAGTGATAGAATCAGATGGAAGTTTGGAAAGTAAGAGACCAAGATGCAGAGATGAGGTCACAGAAGGAAGTAGTTTCTGTTGGGGGGTGAAATATTCTTGTATATTGTGTGGAGTCCTTTGTAGGGAGGAGCTTGGTGGAGGATGGGGTAAAGTGTTGTATCATGTTATAAAGGACTAATGTTTCAGCATTGAGATACAGGTATAGGTTAGGAGGGATTTGTTTGAAGAGGTTGGTAGATATGGGCAATGCATTTTTACTTAATTGCCTAGACAATTTTTTTTTTATTAAAGGATCAGCACATACCAGGTCTGAAGACTGTAAAGATGGACCCAAAGGATTGGATGTTAGAGGTCTTCCTGAGGTTTCATGTGACGTGGGGACCATTTCGGATAGATTTTGTCAGTAAACAGATACAAACAGATACAGTGGTCAGATTCTGATGTTTTACAGTTAGAGTGTGGATCCAGATGCATTAGGGACACATGCTTTCCGAGTTGGGAGTTTGTACTTTCCTACTCATTTCTACCTTTGCAGTGATCCCTTAGATTCTGATGAAGGTGTGCAGAGAGAAGGAGGAATTGGTGAAGGTGACTGCATTTTGGGGATCATAATTGTGGTACCGTACAATAATGTAGTTGTCAGAGGAGGTCCAAGTCCTCTTGCCAGTGTTTCCAGAGTTGTTGAAAGATTTGAAAGGAAAGTGTTATTTCTACCATAGGTACACACCTAACTTACCATCCCTATTGTAACTGTCCCCCACAGCTACCATACCTAACCTACCATATCTAACCTACTATATATTGTATATTTTGTATGCCTGAATTGAGGTGCAAATATATGAAAAAGGAGTACGTCGTCTTCAGGTTGAACTTCAAAACATTGAGGAGGAAGTCCTAAAATATTTCCCTGATCATATTGTTTTGTAATTGCATTATCCTGAAAATGATAAAGTCTAGTGATTAAACTAACACAACTGACACATACTGATCACATACTAATCCTAATATTTTGCACCATAACAGAAATTAATATTCAACACATCTTATAACTAGCTTTTTCATACAAATAGCATAGCTGTCACTTCTGTAGCTTGCAGATTGGAACCAAATTGGTATCCACAACTCTCTCTGCCCACAATATCACTTTGGTTGGCAGGCAAGCAACTTATACATTTTTCTCTATAAACTATTAGTCATTGGCCAAATAATTATCTGAAGTCTTTTGCTTTATTGTTGCCCATAAGCCAGATGCTCTATGTTGCAACTCTGAATACTGCTCTCCTTCCCTGTCTCATTTATGCTTTGCTGCCCAAATCCTCGCATTTCCAACATGAAATGTTCTTGGTACTGCCCCTGTGCATTAGTGTGATTTTAAGGCTTATTAGCCTTTTAATTTCACAATCTCTTTAACTTCCAGTTAAAAGACCCCAAAAGACCCTGGGAATCCTAGAACACTGATCCACCCTTCCAGTTGATTTGAGGAACTCCAGCGTAATCTTGCAACATCCAGTGAGATTTCAACCCAGTCACATGACCGGTGTCCATTTTGTGGACAAGCGGGTATAAGTCCTCCACCCATCTACATACACATGCTTAATTTCATCTCTCGGGCTGAGAAGACTTCTGCTCACCTGAGTCAATACTCTCCGACCCACAGCTTCTACTAACTGTACACAAGGCACATGCTGCAGTTAAGTACAAACACAAACATTTGAAGAAACTGAATCCAATATATAACAATTATTTCTTGCACACTCGACCAAACAAAAATCTGGGTGTGATCCGTATACGTAAAAAAGGTCAGCTAGAGCCTGCAGAGTATTAGGCCCGGACGCCATCTTTGCTGCTGTGCACGGCAATGCATTTCTAAATTTACATTTGATGTGATGACAGCACGGCAGGTTGTGAATAACGTGCACTGTTGTAATACTTTCTCGAAACGTCGATGTGCATGGCTGCACATTGGTAAATGAAGTTGCTTCTCTATGCTGATGTACACAGCAGGCTGTCCAGCAACTTGGTGTACACAAGAACAAAACACCTGTGCGTATATATAATTCTGTGTTTAGGAACTTGTGGTTTTCCTAAAGTATTTGAGGGTTAGTTTAATACTTTTATATTTAGTTTGTTTAGGACCTTTATCGTAAGTGTGGAAGTTTATTACTTTATAATCACAAGGCAACTTGATCCCCCAGCTATATTCTTACAATCTAAGGGTGATCGTCCCACTCCATGGATAAGATGGAAGGAAAAATTAATCAACTACATGAAGGCTACTGATGGTGACAGAATTGGTCTGAAGGGCAAGATATAGTTAGAACTTAGAACAATGACTCCTCTGACCTCCTGGTCAGAGTCTGTTGCCCTCCACAGTGCAGCTCCTCCTGCTGCCTCTGCTTGGGACGAGCATGCCTGACTCTCAGTTTGAGGCCCACCTCCACCCTTGGGCTCCTGCCTGCGCCTCATCCCTGGTGGCCTAGTGGTCATCTGAAAGTAAGTATCTTCCTCTATTTACTCTTTGCCTCTCTTTTCTCCTGCCTTTTTACTTCTGTCTTTATTTCTATTTTATTTCACTTGTTTCTATTCTGTCTCTTTCTCTTTTTCCTCCCTTTTGCATTTTCCCTGTGCTGCTGCTGCCACTGTGGCCCTGTCACCCTTCCCCCTACGAAGTGCTGTTTCCCGACCCCCCACCCCCTAGCTGATCGGACTCCTCACCTCCCTCTCCTTCTTAATGGAGGCCCGCAGCACTGTGAGAGGGTGACTCCTCTGACCTCCTGGTCAGCGTCTGTTGCCCTCCCCAGTGCAGCTCCTCCTGATGCTCTTGCTGCTGCCTGTGCTTGGGACAAACTGAGAGCCTACCTGACTCTCAGTTCGAGGTCCACCTCCACCCGCAGGCTCCTGCATGCTCCTCAACCCTGGTTGCCTAGTGGCCATCTGAAAGTAAGTATCTTCCTCTCTTTACTCTTTGCCTCTCTTTACTTCTGCCTTTTTACTTCTCCCTTTACTTCTATTTTATTTCACTTGTTTCTTTTCTGTCCTTTTCTCTCCCTCTTGGGTTTTCACTGCACCGCTGCTGCCCCTGCGGCCCCACGCCCTTCCTCTAGTGAAGCGCTGTTTCCCTGTGTGAATACTACAGCTATTTAATCAAGGACTTTGTCACCAAGATGGAGCCATTAAGAGAACTAGCTAGGATCAGATGAAAATGAGATGGTGACAGCACCCACATTGAAACTTTTCTATGAGAACAAAAACGGTATCATTACTGTGGATGCAAGTCTGTATGGAGTTGGAAGTGTCTTGTTATGGCATAGTGGTAAAGAAGAGTGGAATGTAACTTTCACTTTGCGCACTCTCAGCAATAATGAGAGATGCTATGCTGTAAAAAAAAAGGAATTATTGTCATATGCATGGGCAGTTGAACCCTTCCATTCACAATCCAGATCACAAGCCCTTAGTGGGAATGTTATCCCCTGGAGGGGGGTAAAATGTTACAGCTGGAATTCTTTGCTTAATGTCCAAGTTACAGGAATACAATTTTAATGTGGAATATGTTCTGGGTAAAAAGATGTTATGGAGGACTGTTTGTGCAGGCTCCCTTGTACTACGAATGGAGATGAAAGTAGAATGGACAAGCCTGAAGTGAAAGCTAGTGTAGCGGATGTGGAGCAGGAAAACTTGATGGTATCACTGAAAATATGTGGAAGAATGCCATGGAAAGGGATGGGTTATTGGGGAAGGTTGTGAAACATCTCCGAGAAGGTTGGCCTATGTGCAAAGAGATTTCAGCTGAATTGTTTCCATATTGGAAGATTTTGGATAATTTGGAGGTTGAGGGAGACATGTTATTTAAAGAAGGGATGTGTATACCTTTTGTCAGCTTGAGAGATCACATATTGCCACATGGCACATGAGGGACATTTGGGTATGTTATCTATGAAGAGATTGGTGAGGACAGTGTTTTGGTGGATGGGTCTTGATAGGGTAGTAAACAAAGTGCTCAGAGAGATTGCTATATGTGCCAACAGCAATAAAATGTTGAAAGTGACATCTACACCTTTGGTTCCTGTTGTGTGGCAGGATTTTCCATGGCAAAAGGTTGGGTTTGACATTTCTGGCCACTTCCATTTGGTGCCACATGATTATAAATTTGCTATAGTTTTGGTGGACTACCATTCTAAAGGGCCTGAAGTGAAGATTGTGCAACAGGTCACCACTGGATGTGTGATTGAGTTTTTGAAGGACCTGATTTCTAGAGAAGGGGTATCCAGAAGTTCTTGTTAAAGTCTATTGAGATGGAGAGTCTCCTTAAGTTATCTAATGTTCACCATGCCACTACCAGTTTATACGAGCCACAAAGAAAAGGCCAGGTAGAGAGATTCAACCATATGTTGAAGGAGGATATATTGAGGACCTGTGGTTTTGGAGCAGGATGGAAGGACAAACTCAAGGAAAAGTATGGTTGCACTGCATTATATTGTACACCACTACTAAGGTTAGTCCTTTTAAATTACTTAAAGGAAGGGAGCCTGCATCCAAACTGAGTTCATGATGGTTTAAAAGGAGGCAAGTTGGAAAAGTTAAGGATGAAGACAAAGAAGAGGTGTCAATGAGAGTGAAGGAAACACAGGACACATTTAAACATGCCTATGATGCTAAATAGAAAGTCAAGGTGCTTGATTTTGTGGTAGGTGATTGGGTCAGGATTCGCAAACCTGGAGGTTTGGTCAAGGGGGTTTTCAAGTTTGGTGAACCTGTATGTGTGGTTAGAGTGAATTGTAACAGTGTAGTCACACAGAATAGAAAGGTTTGGAATGTCTGGAGAGTGCCTAGGAGTGAGAGTGGTCCCAGCGTACAGTCACAGGATGACAGGAATTGTCAAGATGTATCTATTGCTTCCAAAGTAAAAAAGCAAGCATGTTCTAGATGGATTTCTCAACAATTTAATAAATATGTGTAATTTGCTTTATTTAGTTTTGTAAAGGTTAACCTTATTTAATTTTCCTGTATATAGTTTCTGTCAGTTTTTCTATATCTTGGGCTTGGTTCCTTTAAATGTATGTGTTTGTATTTAACTGCAGCATGGGCCTCTTGTACAGTTAGCGGTGTTCTATTTCAGAACTTTGGAGGAGAGTATTTGATACTGCCGGGTTGAGGCAGGTACTGTTCCATCTCCAATAAATTACTTGTTGAATCGTCTGGACCTGTGTATTTGTGGAATTCAACAATAATCTAACCTTAGCCTCTGTCTGACTGAGGTAATGGGGTGGATGAGGAACACCTACCTTAAAATGAATGGTGGTAAGACAAAGCTGTTAGTGGTGGACAACCAGATGCACTTTTGGCTACAATGGTAGCCAGATGATCTCGGGCCAATGCCTACTCCAAAGAAGGTGGTTAAAAACTTGGCTGATTGGCTTGAGTATAGGCTTTCGATGGATAACCAAACAAATAAGATTGTAGCCTGCTGTTTTAGGCTCATTAAATGCCTAAGAAAAATTCTTTGGCTGCAGCCTTTTTCAGCGCAAAGAACCATTACACAGTCTCTGATTATTTCCAGGCTAGACTATAGAAATGTGCTATATTTAGTTACCTCCAAAAAATTATAAATAGGCTTCAGATTGTGCAAAACGCGGCAGGCTGTCTACTTTGTCATGTTCCAAAATTTGCATAAATGTCAAGCTATATGCAGAAGGCTTCAAGTGGTTGTGGCCCCACCTTCCTGAGCACATTGGTGCATTTCGATTTGGTAAAGCTTAAGCTTCTCTAGCAGTTTTCATCTTGCTACAATACCTCAGTTTGAACTATTTAGGCAAGGAGGAAGATAATTTGCTTTTCTTTGCTTTACCTTATGAAACGCTCTTCCTTAGAAAACTAAGTATGTACACGTCTGGACTTTCGAAAGCTGTTAAAACCATTGCTATTTGCAATTGATCTCCAGCTACAGCTCAATAGCGCTATCCAACTTAAATGAACAAGAGCAATATGTTACGCTATTAATATATTTATTGCACACTTTTCCCCAGTGATGTTCAAAGTAATACATTTGGAAAGATTTATGCAGAAATATAGCTCTTCCAATTCAACATATCCCAATTCTCAGTAACATACATTCAACCAGTTCATTAGCAATAAACATTAGGGTAAGTATGTATGTAAGTATATTAGTATTTCTGTTGTGCTAATCTACAAAATGCCAGAAGAATCAAAGGCAAAGATACTATACCTATGTTGCTATGGTAACTGCTCTATGAGATGTTCAGGAACATCAGTTGATCCTATACCTCAGTGGGTTAAGGCACCCATTGAAGGTATCCGTGTTGGGCCACATTTTCATTTTGGTAAGGCCACTCAGATATTTAATATGTCTATTGCATAACACTGTTCGTAATAAGTAGATCCAATCTTTCAGCTCTAGTAAGAGAGCTCAATAGATTGATACATTTTTATGCAGATCAAAACATAGCGTTCAGGTCACAAGATCCAGTCCTGGTATTACATCAAGTAGCATAATCAAAGCTTGCAATAATTGACGAATTGAGGAATGTTTGAAGTAAATCTAATCAATCTTTTCCCCTCCATGCCATCTCATATTAGACACAGTCATAAGCATATCACTCTTGGTTATGCTCCATTAAGAACAGTCTAGCCTGAAATGCCAAGCCAGGTTGTCTCTGAACTGGAACACAAGCAACCCATGACCAGTTTTCCCATGATTGGGGCATGTCAGTCAGGTGTAGCATGGTCTGAGTGATGCAGCAAAGATAGTGCGCATATCAGGACATACATTTAGCCACTTAGTGTATTACATCAAACACAGAAGGTGATGGGAGGAATGATTGCAATGCGTTTGACCACTAAAAACCCTCAGGTTGCATTTCGGCCTTTTGTTGTTTTTCCCACCATACCACCTCAGATTAGACTCAGTCATATGAAATCATTCTTGTCCTGCTCCTCTGGGACCATCCAGTCCCAACTGCCAAGCCTAGTCAGCTCTGAAATGTAACACAAGTGGTCCAAGATCCATTTCAACCTGTTTGGGGATTATCAGTTGGCTGTAGCTTGGTTCCAGCGGCACAGTAAGCAAAGGACTATTGTCTGGGGATACCTTTGGCCACATAGGGTGCTACATGAAACACACAAGAGGTAATTGAAAGAATGCTTGCAATAAGTCTAACCACTGGCAACATTCCAACCCATCTTTTTTTGCCTCCCCCACAGTGGCATCTCAGATTAGACCCAGCCATATGCAAATCAGTTGTAGTCCTACTCCAATAAGAACAGTCCAGCCTGAACTGCCAAGGAAGGTCCAAATGAAATATTTAGCTGCATACTGAAACCCAAGTGTGAAAACCACTTACCCATACACAAGAGCATCACATCTGATGTCAATGCTAGATAAAGACTTACGTAGCTCATTTCAATATGCTAGCTAGTGTAATCATAAACACATGGACAAAAAACAAATAACACTCAAGTGGGTATCTATGTACATTAATTCATTGATCTAGCCCAAATCAATAGCTAAATAAAAATTTCGTCCAAACGGGCAATCCAAAACATGATAATAAAAATGAATACCTATACTTGTCTCTGGACGGCTCACCCCTCGGATTTAAACTGTTTTACCACATGTCAAGGCTTATGCGACTTTAGATTCTAGCTGCCTCCGCAGCAACTCTCTATTGCCCCCCCCTCCAAGCTGCAGTTTACATTGTCAATTCCCAAGTATCTCAGTTGATTGCAGTTAGCTCCATGCATGCTCTGGCAGTGTCTGGCTACAGGACAAGAATGATCAGTGTTAGTGATCACTCTCTGATGCTCCAGAAAGCTTTTTTTCACTGGAAGTAATGTGCTACCTACATAGCATTTGCCTCACTGCAATGCCAACAAATAAACTAAGTATGCCGCTGTACATGTGATAAACATACTAATCCTCTTAATTTCTTTGATATTTGGGATCTTGTATGTCGCTCTGTCTGACCACTCCAACAAGCTTTACATTTCATGGTATCTGTCATAGCGTTATATTTTATCCGAAAATGATTCCCCATCCGGGGAAAGATGGCGTCTTACCAGTGGATCCCTCAATGAGCTGGCTTTTCTGTAGTTCAAGGATGGAGATCACTCTATCATATGATGTTGTTTATATTTTGCTTAATTCCATAGGACATGCCTGGGAGCAACGTATCAGCCAACTTCATCCAGTGGCTCTCTACTACTGTGAGTGACAACATCTTGCCAAAGCCCATCTGCCTAACAAGAAGTACACTTCAGTGTCACCCCTTTTGGGCTAATACCTTACTTTGCCAATCCTTTTTTTAAACCACTACACTGGGTGCCTCTGTGCCCGGAACTATTGGCTTTGTTAATGTGAACTGGAGTTTGTACCTTATGTCTGATTTTTCCTGCATGTGCTTGGTTTGTGGTTTTCTTCCAAGTTTGCCTATGATCAGGGGTTCCACTGAATACATTTCCAAAGACGTATCAACAAATCGTCACTTTCATATTAAATTCACATGGATTTTTAAACAATATAATCCAAGAGACGTTCCCTTTCCTATCGCTAACCAGTTATACCAATATACACTACCATTTCGTATAAATCAAAGCTGTCAAACTTCTCAGCTAACTATCACATTTTGAAAAAATTATGATGAATATTTCCAAGATTGTTTGAAAAATGCATTGTCTTTTTATTCATTGTGGTCACATGCACTTCTTAAATAGGTATCTTATGGCCAATGCACGCCTAATTAGAAAATTGGCGGTTTTACTATGTCAGAGAAACTCGTTGATCTTCACAGCTAAAGAATGTGTATCTGTTTTTTCATTGTAGCTGATTAGAGAGGGCACCTAGAAGGATTTTTGTGTTGCTTGTCAGAACAAGCTAGAAAAATTGGGGTTAAGAATACTTAAAACCTGGGGCCTTATTACAGAAAGTAAGCATTGCAAGTGCTAATTTGAGCTACAGGACAGTTTCACAAATGTCGAGCACCAGGGAAGGTATCACATAAAACGACACTGTGAGAGCTAAGTTTAAACTTGGGTATCTTTACAAATAAGGCTAGCAATGTAGTGCTGCAACGAAAGTTGCATGAGAGGGACACAGCTGTCTAGTGCCACCATTACAAAGATATGGCACTGTTTCTCTCTCTCCCTGCACTAGGGCTCTTTTAGCTAGCCTTGCACCATGCACAAACTAGTGGAAGGGGGTCCGTGATCTCAAGCTTCATACTTTTCACACTTTGGCCAGATTTAAGAGGGCCTAGCACCTCCTTGTGCCATATTAGTGTCATATTTTTATGCCAATGTGGATCAACGAGGCCAAAATCGCAGCGCCAGATTTACAAAGTGATGCAATGCATGCATTGCACCACTTTGTAATCCCTTGTGCCACATTATGCCTGCGCCAGGCATAATGTATGCAAGGGGGTCATTCCCACGTTAGGGGGGACGAAAAAATGGCACAAAGAAATGTGCCATTTTTTGCTGCACTTTTAATGCCTGCACAGAGCAGGCATTAAAAGGAGGCACACCATTATTTCTAATGAGCCTCAATATGTGTTGTAGGATTAGCGTCAATATGTTTGACACTAATCCTGCAAAGTGCCAAACTAGAGTAAACATTTTTGATGCTAGTTCCCTAACTACCGCCATGTTGCCCCGTATCTTAAATACGGCGCACACATGGTGGCATTAGGGGGTGCTAAGGGGCGCAGGAAAAGGTGCACTGCATTGGATGCAGCACCACCTTTCTTAAATCTACCCCTTTGTATGTGTGCCATACTGTTCAGCACACGTGAAAAGTTGGAATCAGTTGGAGAAAAGACAATAATTTCTCCAATGCCATCCTCGGAGAAGCGTTATTTATTTGATGCAAAATCCTCCCTACAAATGTTAGTGTATTGGATTTTTTGTCAAAAACCATGAGTGGTTGCATGGGAACGTGCATGTAGTACCCATATAACATCCCGCTGAAGCAGCCTAGAGCTACCTTGAAATACTTTAGGGCTACTTTCCAGAGCAAATAAATCTTTGCCCTGAAAAGTAAATCCCATATCAACAGTTTCCACTAATCTGAATCTCTTTTGTGATGCAGACCAAATGGCTAGAAAATCTGCGGCATAGTTTTGGGATTAATGGCACCTTAAATAGTCGTAGAGCTTAATCATCACTATTTTATCACCTTAGTGCTATTTGGATGCTTATTGCAATTACTTCAGAAGCATTTGACTTAAAATGTGGCAGCATTTCTTTACACATTGAAAGTAAACAACAGCACGTAATAGAATATCATAGACAAAGCAAAATAACTTTAGGACATTGCAGGACACAACACAAACAAATTGCACCAGAATGCAACACAACGATCACAGTACAATACAGCATTACAATAATGCAGCACAAAACACAACCATGCAAAAAGCAGTAGAACACACTACAACCACAGCAAAATAAAATACACCTTATCTGTCCACGCATTACCAATCCGGAAAACCTACTTTCCTACTACAGTGGTAAAAACTGTTTACATCAATCACTGCTTTAATTTACCATCAAGGGCATGACATAGAGAAAGTGAAAATGATTTGTGATCTGGCCCATTGTCTCAGTTATGCAATTTACACATTTGGTGTACTATGTAAGAAACAATATTTTAAAGTATGCACTTCATACCAAATTGTGTCTCTGGTCATTAGCTGAAACAATGAATAATGACAGGTACACAAATAGATGGATAATGAAGAGTCTTTGAGACCTGTAGACCCCTACTACTTTCATTCCTAGTGAAGGGAGAGATTAAAATGGCCAGTTCAAAATTTGCTTCAAATTGGTTTTATTTCTAACCTGCGTGTCCAATCCGATCTAAATCCAATCCTGCACGTCACTCGTGGTGGAGAGGCATTTTTTTCTCTAGTTCACTTACGTTTATGCACTTGTGGAAAAAATGTTGCTTGCCCTTTTACTTAGCGTTTTTCTTAAAATTTGGCACGAAATGATGAGATTGTGATGTTGGACAAAATGGAGTGCTCATGCAGTATATTCAGTTCAGCCACAGCCAAGTTCACTCCCACATCCTTGTATGAATAAGGCAGGAGGGCTCCTTAAATATTCCTGTTGGTAAATTGACCAATTAGTGGAATTACCACAGTATTGGGTAAATGAATCTAAATTAATTAATATTAAATTAGATCTAGGATGTTATGTTTTATATTATGTTATGCTATTTTATGCCATGCCAATTTATGTAATGTTATGTTCTGTAATGTTATGTTATGTTATGTATGGATGTCATGGTGCAAGGTAACGTCATTCAAAGCAACACTGACAAGGTAAACTAGCACATAAATGAAAAGACTGCTGGCTTTGTTGGAAAGTCGACGTTTTCAGCTTTTTCTTTAAAGAGTAGAAGTTGACTCCCAAGCGCAACTGAAGATGTTGGACACTCCATCTTTGGGTGCTACATAACAAAAAGCACAATCACTGCACCAGCTTTGAGTGACTGAGGTGTAGAAAGAAAAAATATCAAATGACGAATCTAACTCAAGCAGTGGGTGATATCCATGAATCTTTTTCTTGAGCATCTTAGGGGCAGTACAATTCATAGTCCTATCAGAAAGATAAAGCATCTTTAATAGGAGTCTATTTCAAACCAGTAGCCAGCATTGTAAGTGTTTGAAAATATGTCTTTTTTAGAGGATGGTCTAGGAAAGTACCATCTTGCCTGGCATGTTACCCCCATATTTCACTGTATATATGTTGTTTTAGTGTATGTGTCACTGGGACCCTGCCAGCCAGGGCCCCAGTGCTCATAAGTGTGCCCTGTATGTGTTTCCTGTGTGATGACTAACTGTCTCACTGAGGCTCTGCTAACCAGAACCTCAGTGGTTATGCTCTCTCTGCTTTCTAAATTGTCACTAACAGGCTAGTGACCAATTTCACCAATTCACATTGGCATAATGGAACACCCTTATAATTCCCTAGTATATGGTACTGAGGTACCCAGGGGCTTTTGGGTGGAGGGGGGCCTGCCAGGGAGGAGCTGAGTATGGCACAGCAATCCTGTCCCACATTAGAGGGTCTAAGACAGCAAGTTGTTAAACAGCAAAATGGGGATGTCAGTGACTCACATAGAGTTTACTGGGAGGACAACCTCTTGTATACAGAGGCAAGGGACCCAAAACCTGGAGCAGCCAGGAGATTGGTCATTCCCCTGCAATACAGAGAGTTCCTCCTAACTCTAGCCCACGACATTCCCTTGGCTGGACATTTGGGTCAAATTAAAACATGGGAAAGGCTTGTCCCCCTGTTTCATTGGCCTAGGAAGTCAGAGGACACAAAAGACTTTTGTAAGTCCTGTATGACCTGCCAAGCCAGTGGCAAGACTGGTGGCACACCAAAGGCTAGCCTTTTCCCACTGCCTGTGGTTGGGGTTCCATTTGAAAGGGTAGGGGTTGACCTAGTTGGCCCCCTTGACCCTCCTACTGCTTCAGGCAATAGGTTTATCTGATATCCTGAAGCAATTCCTCTAAGGACCACTACAGCTCCTGCAGTGGCAAAAGCCCTCCTAGGAATCATTTCCAGGGTGGGTTTCCCAAAAGAGGTGGTATCAGACAGGGGTAGCAACTTTATGTCTGCATACTTGAAGGCCATGTGGAAGGAATGTGGTGTAACATACAAATTCACCACACCTTATCATCCACAAACAAATGGACTGGTAGAGAGGTTTAATAAAACTCTCAAAGGAATGATAATGGGACTCCCTGAAAAACTCAGGAGGAAATGGGATGTCCTGTTACCTTGCCTCCGTTTTGCTTACAGGGAGGTACCCCAGAAAGGAGTGTGCTTCAGCCCCTTTGAACTCCTATTTGGACACCCTGTAAGAGGTCCTCTAACACTTGTGAAGGAGGGTTGGGAACAACCTTTAAAATCTCCTAAGCAAGACATAGTGGACTATGTACTCGGCCTAAGATCCAGAATTGCTGAGTACATGAAAAAGGCCAGTAAAAACCTTCAGGCCAGCCAAGAGCTCCAGAAGCAATGGCATGACCAGAAGGCTGTTCTGATTCAGTACCAACCAGGACAGAAGGTGTGGGTCTTGGAGCCTGTGGCCTCAAGAGCACTCCAAGACAAATGGAGTGGACCCCACTTCATTGTTGTAAAGAAGGGAGAAGTCACTTACTTGGTTGACTTGGGCACTGCCAGGAGTCCCCTTAGGGTGCTCCATGTCAATCGCCTAAAACCCTATTATGACAGGGCTGATCTCTCCCTGCTCATGGCAGCAGATGAAGGACAGGAAGAAGAGAGTGACCCTCTCCCTGATCTCTTCTCTTCCACAGAACAAGATGCTCTAGTGGAAGGTGTAGTTTTGGCAGACTGTCTTACTGCTGAGCAGAAAGACAACTGCATAAATCTCCTGGGTCAGTTTTCTGAACTCTTTTCTACTGTGCCAGGCACCACTTCTTGGTGTGAGCACACTATAGATACTGAAGACAGCATGCCTGTCAAAAGTAAAATCTATATGCAGCCTGACCATGTCAGGGACTGCATAAAACAAGAAGTTCAGAAAATGCTTGAACTGGGAGTGGATGAGCACTCTGAAAGTCCATGGGCCTCTCCTGTGGTGCTTGTACCAAAGCCTCACTCTAAAGATGGGAAAAGAGAGATGAGGTTTTGTGTAGATTACAGAGGGCTCAACCTGGTAACTAAAACTGATGCTCACCCTATACCCAGGGCAGATGAGCTCATAGATACACTGGCATCTGCCAAGTATCTAAGCACCTTTCACTTGACTGCAGGGTATTGGCAGATCAAGTTATCAGAGGATGCTAAAGCAAAAACTGCATTTTCGACTATTGGAGGGCACTACCAATTTACAGTAATGCCCTTTGGTTTGAAAAATGCACCTGTCACTTTTCAGAGGTTGGTAAATACAGTCCTGCAAGGGTTGGAGGCTTTCAGTGCAGCATATCTGGACGATATAGCTGTCTTTAGCTCCACCTGGGATGATCACTTGGTCCACCTATGGAAAGATTTGGAGGCCCTACAAAAGGCAGGCCTCACTATCAAGGCTTCAAAGTGCCAGATAGGGCAGGGGAAAGTGGTTTATCTGGGACACCTGGTAGGTGGAGAACAGATTGCACCACTTCAGGGGAAAAGCCAAACTATCATAGATTGGGTTCCCCCTACAACTCAGACCCAAGTGAGAGCCTTCTTAGGCCTCACTGGGTATTACAGGAGGTTCATTAAGAACTATGACTCCATTGCAGCCCCACTTAATGACCTCACCTCTAAGAAAATGCCTAAAAAGGTATTGTGGACAGCTAGCTGTCAGAAAGCTTTTGAGAAGCTGAAACAGGCCATGTGCACTGCACCTGTCCTAAAAAGCCCATGTTACTCCAAGAAATTAATTGTTCAAACTGATGCATCTGAATTAGGGGTAGGGGCAGTCTTGTCACAACTCAATTCTGACAACCTGTTGCTTTTATCAGCAGGAGGTTAACCCCTAGAGAAAAGCATTGGTCTGCCATAGAGAGGGAGGCCTTTGCTGTGGTCTGGGCACTGAAGAAGTTGAGGCCATACCTGTTTGGCACTCACTTAATTGTTCAGACAGACCACAAACCTCTACTTTGGCTAAAACAAATGAAAGGTGAAAACCCTAAATTGTTGAGGTGGTCCATATCTCTACAGGGAATGGACTATACAGTGGAACATAGACCTGAGAGTACCCACTCCAATGCAGATGGACTCTCCAGATATTTCCACTTAGACAATGAAGACTCATCAGGTCATGGCTAGTCTTATTGTCCTTCGGGATGGGGGGGGTTGTGTAGGAAAGTACCATCTTGCCTGGCATGTTACCCCCATATTTCACTGTATATATGTTGTTTTAGTGTATGTGTCACTGGGACCCTGCCAGCCAGGGCCCCAGTGCTCATAAGTGTGCCCTGTATGTGTTCCCTGTGTGACTAACTGTCTCACTGAGGCTCTGCTAACCAGAACCTCAGTGGTTATGCTCTCTCTGCTTTCTAAATTGTCACTAACAGGCTAGTGACCAATTTCACCAATTCACATTGGCATACTGGAACACCCTTATAATTCCCTAGTATATGGTACTGAGGTACCCAGGGTATTGGGGTTCCAGGAGATCCCTATGGGCTGCAGCATTTCTTTTGCCACCCATAGGGAGCTCTGACAATTCTTACACAGGCTTGCCACTGCATCCTGAGTGAAATAACGTCCACGCTATTTCACAGCCATTTACCACTGCACTTAAGTAACTTATAAGTCGCCTATATGTCTAACCTTTACCTGGTAAAGGTTGGGTGCTAAGTTACTTAGTGTGTGGGCACCCTGGCACTAGCCAAGGTGCCCCCACATTGTTCAGGGCAAATTCCACGGACTTTGTGAGTGTGGGGACACCATTTCACACGTGCACTATACATAGGTCACTACCTATGTATAGCGTCACAATGGTAACTCCGAACATGGCCATGTAACATGTCTAAGATCATGGAATTGTCTCCCCAATGCCAGAGTCTCTAGCACAGACCCGGGTACTGCCAAACTACCTTTCCCGGGGTTTCACTGCAGCTGCTGCTGTTGCCAACCCCTCAGACAGGTTTCTGCCCTCCTGGGGTCCAGCCAGTCTTGGCCCAGGAAGGCAGAACAAAGGACTTCCTCAGAGAGAGGGTGTTACACCCTCTCCCTTTGGAAAAAGGTGTGAGGGTTGGGGAGGAGTAGCCTCCCCCAGCCTCTGGAAATGCTTTGATGGGCACAGATGGTGCCCATCTCTGCATAAGCCAGTCTACACCGGTTCAGGGATCCCCCAGCCCTGGTCTGGCGTGAAACTGGACAAAGGAAAGGGGAGTGACCACTCCCCTGACCTGCACCTCCCAGGGGAGGTGCCCAGAGCTCCTCCAGTGTGCTCCAGACCTCTGCCATCTTGGAAACAGAGGTGCTGCTGGCACACTGGACTGCTCTGAGTGGCCAGTGCCAGCAGGTGACGTCAGAGACTCCTTCTGATAGGCTCTTACCTGTGTTGCTAGCCTATCCTCCTTCCTAGGTAGCCAAACCTCCTTTTCTGGCTATTTAGGGTCTCTGCTTTGGGGAATTCTTTAGATAACGAATGCAAGAGCTCATCAGAGTTCCTATGCACCTCTCTCTTCACCTTCTGCCAAAGGATCGACCACTGACTGCTCAGGACGCCTGCAAAACTACAACAAAGTAGCAAAGACGACTACTGCAACCTTGTATCGCTGATCCTGCCACTTTCTCGCCTGTTTCCTGGTGGTGCATGCTCTGGGGGTAGCCTGCCTTCTTGCACCAGGAGCTCTGAAGAAATCTCCAGTGGGTCGACGGAATCTTCCCCCTGCAACCGCATGCAACAAAAGACTGCATCACCGGTCCTCTGGGTCCCCTCTCAGCACAACGAGCGTGGTCCCTGGAACTCAGCAACTTTGTCCAAGTGACTCCCACAGTCCAGTGACTCTTCAGTCCAAGTTTGGTGGAGGTAAGTCCTTGCCTCCCCACTCTAGACTGCATTACTGGGTACCGCGTGATTTGCAGCTGCTCCGGCTCCTGTGCACTCTTCCAGGATTTCCTTCGTGCACAGCCAAGCCTGGGTCCCCGACACTCTAACCTGCAGTGCACAACCTCCTGAGTTGTCCTCCGGCGTAGTGGGACTCCCTTTTGTGTCTTCGGGTGAGCTCCAGTTCACTCCTCTTCCAAGTGCCTGTTCTGGTACTTTTGCGGGTGCTGCCTGCTTCTGTGAGGGCTCCCTGACTTGCTGGGCGCCCCCTCTGTCTCCTCATCCAAGTGGCGACATTCTGGTCCCTCCTGGGCCACAGCAGCATCCAAAAACCCTAACCGCAACCCTTGCAGCTAGCAAGGATTGTTTGTGGTCTTTCTGCGTGTGAACACCTCTGCAAGCTTCTTCACAACATAGGACATCCATCCTCCAAACAGAAAGTTCCTAGTCCTCTTCGTTCTTGCTGAATCCACAGCTTCTACCATCCGGTGGCAGCTTCTTTGCACCCTCAGCTGGCATTTCCTGGGCATCTGCCCACTCTCGACTTTGTCGCGACTCTTGGACTTGGTCCCCTTATTCCACAGGTACTCTCGTCTGGAAATCCACTTTGGTTGCATTGCTGGTGTTGGTCTTCCTTGCAGAATTCCCCTATCACGACTTCTGTGCTCTCTGGGGAATATAGGTGCACTTCACACCTACTTTTCAGGGTCTTGGGGTGGGCTATTTTTCTAACCCTCACTGTTTTCTTACAGCCCCAGCGACCCTCTACAAGCTCACATAGGTTTGGGGTCCATTTGTGGTTCGCATTCCACTTTTGGAGTATATGGTTTGTGTTGCCCCTATACCTATGTGCTCCTATTGCAATCTATTGTAACTTTACATTGCTTGCATTACTTCCTTTTGCTATTACTGCATATTTTTGGTATTGTGTACATATATCTTGTGTATATTTGGCATCCTCAAACTGAGGGTACTCACTGAGATACTTTTGGCATATTGTCATAAAAATAAAGTGCCTTTATTTTTAGTATATCTGTGTATTGTGCTTTCTTATGATATTGTGCATATGACACCAGTGGTATAGTGGGAGCTTTGCATGTCTCCTAGTTCAGCCTAAGCTGCTCTGCTATAGCTACCTTCTATCAGTCTAAGCTGCTAGAAACACCCCTTCTACACTAATAAGGGATAACTGGACCTGGTACAGGGTGTAAGTACCCCTTGGTACCCACTACAAGCCAGGCCAGCCTCCTACAGATGGGAATGAGTATTGCTGCATAATTTTGAATAATTTGTAGTTGAGCCAATAAAGCTTTGTGATGACCAAGTAGAGTGCATTCCCATAGTCTAATCTAGACCCAATAAGATGCTTGGTAACGCTCGTGAAAAATATCTTTGTTGGCCTTTTTAAAATGACAACTTAAAGCACTTGATAAGACATGGCTTGTGCTCTATCTGTGAAATACACAAGCCATTTAGGAGTTGATTGGCAAATAAGAATGTGAAGCAAATGTGTAATAGGAGACGGCCACCTACAGGTCTAAAAGGACCAAGACCGTCGAGCCTCCCATCCTCTAATTGCCTGTCATTGTCACAAGGTAGTTACATAGCTGTTTACTGATATTTTTTCCAAAGGTTTAGCCTGAAAAAGAAGCAGAGATATCAGACGATAATTCAGCAGGGTCTTAGGTTCTGCACAAATGCTTTTTTTAAGAGAGAAATAACTTGGTCCTTCTTCCGTTGCACATGAACCTCGGGCGTAAGGATGAAGATGGTACAAATTGTTGCAGGAGAAGGTTTAAGAGCTCTGGCAGCCAGGGAAAAAACATGGGGACAGGAATCCAAATGGGAGATGTATATATAATACTGGGAATCATTGTGTCTACTTCCAGCACCGAAAGAGAATACCAATGAAGAAAGTGAATCTTCATTAGATGCACAATAAATGTGATTTCCAGCGTTCCAAGTTACAGATCTCCTGTAAGGGAACACATAACAGATCTCCTGTGGGTGTAGAAAGCTATTGACAATGTTAAAGATTCCCCTCCATGAATTATTTGCCACCTCACTTTTAGTAGTTATGCATATGTTGTGGGTGCCTAGAATATGCTTATGACAGTGCTTGATCGCAGTCCTATAAATGTTTTTATCATCATGGTTATACCTCGCACACCAAGTATGACCTAGCCTTTTGCAATGAGCTCCTGCTCTGTGCAGCTATTCCGGAAAACAACAGTGCGATGATCTTTGGCATTTCAAAGATCATCTTCTAAGTGGTATAATAGCACCCAATACCTTTGTTACCCAGCCCTGAAAACGAGATGCTGCCAAATTCACCTCTGCACAGGGAAATATTACTGCGTCGCTCCGGGGTGTCACTAGATTTCCATCAAGAAGAGAGCATCAGGCTGTCATTCAAGGATAAATTCCCATATGTCAAGTTTATGTTCAGATTTAGGTAGGATACATAAATTGATCATAAAGCAATTCAACAGCTTTGTGGGTGAAGCTTTGGAGCTGTTAATAATAGCTGACACTGTCCATAATGACCTATGATTAAATTATTATCTGACACATTGTAAGATAAAAATGTAGAAAGTATGCATGCAAAAGCACCTTCTAACAGGGCAGACCCTTCACACGGACATCACTTACTCTGTAGGCCTATCTAACCTGGAGCTGCTGCTGAATATCTTCCCTGCTGATCAGAAAGCAAAAGTGGATGGCCAGGGTTCATGGCACTGGGCACGACTCAGTAATGGCTCAGGCATGGATGGGCTCAGATCAGTTTGCCTTGGGTGCACTGCTTGCAGTGGTGTGATGAAACTTTAAAGTACCTGTAGGGGGCACCCTCCTCCCTGGACCCAGTCAGGGGTCTGATGCCCGTGCACAGTGTACTGTGCTGAGGGGGCCCCCTGGAACTCGGGCTCCCTCACACCGCAGGGGCTGTGGGGACCTTTGTTACACCACTGACTGCTTGCACACCCACGGCATGGATATGCAATCAGCCATCCTAAATATGCAGCAAGCGATCTACAAATTCCTGAATACAAATACAAACAAGTGTGTGTTTGCAAGGTTTCACCTGTGTTAGTATGTTTTCCTGCCCACAGTTCTGTGGTATCCAGTATACTGTTTTTGCAGAATCACATCTGATAGAAAACTAACACGTATTAAAAATTAAAAGATATTTTAGAATTCCATTTCCCTTTTTACTTCAGTGTTTTTCCACATATGAAGCAGCAGTTTTTAGCATCCTGTCAATTTTGGAAAATTCACACCCTATGTCTTTCACTTTCAGTCCAATGAATGCAACCAGTAATGCCAGAAGATGACGATTTTGAAGCAACTTTAAGTATTAACCAATAAAACATAACCACTTTCCACACTTTCAGTACAAGAAGTACATGAGTTATGGGTCTTATTTTACTAGATCTACTAATAATTTAAAAGTATACTGTCTCGTGTTGTGCTCATATTTAGTCAAAAGTGCTTCACTTTAAAATACTATTTACCAAGTGTAAAGCAGCAAGATGATGGCACCCTCTTCAGTTTCTGTTCATAGGCTATGACGTGCCAAAGCGTTTAGAATAGTGGCATAGCAATTACTTTCATAGTTTTCAACAATCAAATCCAGTTCTAAAATTGCTCGGCCACTCATCCAGGTTTAGAAAGGAGACTAGCTCTAATTTAGTCTCGGGCACTTCTCTTAGTGGGGCTACACACAACAGTATTAGATAACATTATTAAACTACTGTCCAAGCAGAAATTTGCTATGCATTCTCCTGGATGCATTGCATATTTTAAAGAGGATCTAGGTTACAGCGCACCATTTTCATATGAATGGATGTACGTAAAAGTAAACTACCATACAGTTACCTTGTTCCATTTTAACCGAACCCACCCTTCCTCATTCTCCTCTCCTGCATACAGCAGATCAGAAAATGGCGGTGTAGCCTTCCACAACTTCAAAAACTAAAGAACATTAGGATAATACAGACATCTGCCAGTCTGCATTGTTCGTTTCCTTTCTCGGTTCACCATTCACACCCTTTAACTTTTTTAATGTTTTATTCTCCTTCTTGAATATGATTTTCTAGCAGAGAGAGAACCAAAAGGATTGCTCTAAGTTTTATTCAGATTGCATGTACCTATAGTTTATAGTTTCATCACCGAAAAGGAAGTGAAAAAACATGGGCTTTCTTCTGAAGCAACTTTGCTTCAGCTGGCGATGGTGTGATGCCAATAGACAAGCAATGTGGGGCATTGACATAAAATCGGAATCAACAATATCGGTAAACAGAAATATTGTGGCAGAAAATTTTGTTGCCAAAAATATAGATTTCCAATCCTTATGATGGTAAGTATAACAATATCAAAAATAGATATTGTTTCACACTAGCATCATCAAAAAGCATACACCATACTGGACCTTATTATGAGTGTGGCAGTCTATGATGGCCACACTCACAGGGGCAGTCTGGACCGCTGCCAGTGCAGCGGTCCGACTGCCGCATTACAACCCTGGTGGTTGGACCGCCAGCTCTGCCAGGATCTCAGATCCCAGTGGTCTGGAGGATGGTGGTGGTCCTAATCCACCAGAGCAGCACTGGAAGCAGCGCTGCCCTGGGGATTACAACCCCCTTCTCTGCCAGTGGTTTCATGGCAGTAGCACCACAATGAAAAGACTAGCAGAAAATGAGTGCAGGGGGCCCTAGGGGGTCCCTGGACTGCCCATGCACTCGGCATGGGCAGTGCAGCGGCCACCCTGTGCACCCTGCAGGCGACAACATTGCTGCAGGCTTGATTACAAGCCGGAGACAATGCTGTAGTCTGTTTCCCGCTTGGCAGGCTGGCAGAAACTTAGGTTTCCACCCACCAACCTAACAGGAAACCCAAAATAGCTCCGGCAGGGAGGCAGCTACCCTGTCAGGAGTTTGGCAGGCTGAGTTTTCCATCAAGCAAACTCATAAGGGAGCCCAGAGTTTCTATATATATATATATATATATATATATATATATATACATACAAATATATATATATATACATATATATGTAGTTTAAGATAGTAAATATTAAATATTTTAATATATACCATTAATATAATGTAAACTAAATATATCTCACTAATATTTATTACTATA
The DNA here is from genome assembly GCF_031143425.1 of Pleurodeles waltl. Taxonomy (NCBI): domain Eukaryota; kingdom Metazoa; phylum Chordata; class Amphibia; order Caudata; family Salamandridae; genus Pleurodeles; species Pleurodeles waltl. The sequence goes on from NC_090443.1 coordinate 855,624,511, forward strand.
TATAAATATATACTTATATTAACACACATATGTGTGTATGTTTATTTATATATGTATATATGAATATATAATGTAATACAATTATTAAATACATATTTACATTCTATTAATATTTTTGTTTAATTCCTAAATTCTTTAAATGTTCTCCTATAAAAAGCACATTATATACACACACATCTATATATATAGCTATATATAGCATTGTTTCTCTCTCTCTCGCGCTCTCTCTCTCTCTCTCTATATATATATATATATATATAGTTACACTAAACAGGAACATCAATACAAATTTAATTCTAAAACATTAAATACAATACCAAAAAAAAAGAAAAAAGACAAACATATTCACAAACAAGTATACAAATTTAATAACAAATACAAACCTAAACAAATATTATAAACTTACATTAACATATTTTAAAGAAATATATTTAACCATTATTAGAAAATGTATTGAAATCTGGTAGCAACAGTAAGGAAAGTGTTGGGCTTTGGAGGGGTTGCATTTACTATTCCCACCCCAGTCTAAGCAACAGTAGGGAACGCACTGGACTTCGGAGAGGTTACATTTATTATTCCCACTCCAGTCTGTGCAACAGTAGTGAAAGCATTGGACTTCAGTGGAGTTAAATCACTGTTCCCACTCCAGTCTGTGCAACAGTAGGAAAAGCGTTGGACTTCTTAAGGTTTAGATTTATGATTTCAGCTTCAGTATTTGCAACGATAGGTATTGTGTTGGTCTTTGGAGGGGTAAGATTTACTATTCCCACTCCAATATGTACAACAGTAGGGAAAGTATTGGACTTCAGAGAGCTTACATTTATTATTCCCACTCCAGTCTGTGCAATAGTAGGTAACCTATTTCACTTCAAACACATTACATATTTGAATAATCCTATTAATTTTTACATCACATACAACTATAAATATAAACATTATTACTTAGCATGAAGGTTATATAAAATTAAACAAATTATCAATGATCCAATTTACAAAATTCATAAACAATGTAATAATTAATTTTCAATTAAAAATAATGTATTTTCAATTATCACTTAATGAACTGTCCACCATGTGCCCCGACATACCTAGCAACTCACACCTAAAATGCAGAGAAAATAAATAAGTATGACACAATTTACATAATTGACAAACAATTACATAATGAACAATCAATAGTTAATTATTAATTATTAAATAATTAACTCCCCACCTTACATTCCTACAAACCCAAGAACCCACACATAAAATGTAACTAAAATACACAATGAATACACAATTTACAATTTTATTAATCAGTAACTATTTAATTATGCATTAATGATAGTTATTATTTTTTATTAATATTTTATAAACTTCCCACTGTATACTCCTACAAACCTTGCAACCCGCAACTAAATTATAACAAAAAATAAATCAATATTACATAATGTGCATAATTTATAATCAATTAAAAAACTAATAGTAGATTGTTAACTATTTGTTCATTAATTATTACTTAATTAACTTCCCACCCTATACTCATATAAATCCAGTACCCCGCACTTAAAATAAACTTTAACTATATGATTATACAATTTACATAATTAATAATCAATCCAACAATTAATAATACATGATAAATTAATTGTTAAATAATTACCTAATTCTTTTCCCACCCTGTACTCCTACAAACATAGCAACCTGCCCCTAAAATACAAGTATAATATACTCATTATGAGTTGGGTGGTTGAACCATCCCAACTCCAATACAGTGGAGGTGAGGTGGCAGTCAAGTCAGTGGCCTCACCCTCTTCATATTACGATGTTTCCATCGGGCTGACTGGCAGAAGTGTCATATTACGACATTTCCACCAGTCAGCCCGGTGGAAACAGTGCAATGGCATTGACCTCAGCTCCCTCAGGGGGGAGAATGCAATAACAGACAGTTCACATTCCGCGGGTGCTGACAGGAGGGCCCCTGAACTGCCCACGACATTGTCACCAACCTTCAGTAGCAGGTGTTTCTGTGTTTTCTCTCACTCCATTCATTGATGTTGTCTTCTCTTGTGAAGTGTAACTTTATTTGGTACCTCCAGTGAGAGTTGAGGACAATTTGAAGAATTTATGTTGTCAAGCGGCCAGAGCCTGACATGGAGGAACAAATGTTATTTAGGATTGAGAGGAGTTCAATGTCTGCCATATCTTAGACCACAGAAATGTTTGGTTCAGCAAGCATCTTGTGCCTAAACATGTCCAAAACTGAGAAGCCCCACCTCAGGATAGACCAAACACCCAACTATCTTCCAATAAGCTTTACACCAGAGGATTCTTAACTCTAACATAACAAGTAAAGAACGTATAACATTTGGCGGTCTGTATGATATAATGTCCCTTGGCTCATTTAGGTGGTGAAATTAACAATTTACAAATAAACAACTTACACAGATATCCAGCTGATAATCTATTAACAATACTGCCTGAACCTCATGAAGGCCCTATTTCTTCCTCCATTAGAATGTGTATTCCTAAATTGGAGCAAATAGTGCCTAAACTACTGTCTGTATCCCAGACAACCAGATAAAGACTTGTTTGCAGAATTCAGGGACACTAACTGCATACAATAGGGTAACAATAAATGGGATTTCATCTTTGTGATCTGCAGTACTGTGATAAGTATATTAAGTCCACCGCATCTACTGTCCTTCACACAATTGGTGAAATTAAGATAGAACACAATAACAACCTCAGTAAAGCATTGTTCATTAAGGATTGACTTACATTAGTGTAACCTCCATTGCTTATCATACCCCAGTTAGCAAATACCAACACTGCAAATGTATGTTTGTGGTGTGTGAAAGCAAAGAGACACATAAGTGAGTAACCTCTCTGTGTATACTTCTGTAAGGTCCAAGCATGTGACACAAATTACTGTGAATATGTAAGACATTATCTTAAAATACTATGACATGCAGTCAAAGCTAGACCGCTGAAAAATGAGGCAGTGTTTGAGTGCAAGAAATCAGGATGTACCCAGTGCACACATTTTCATGTGTCTTCAGTATTACAGAACTCAGATGATAACACTCCTGTATTACCTCTCAAAAATAATAGATCTTTATTCCAATGAAGCTTTAAGCAGTGCCAGTGGAATTAAGCAGCAGGGGAGGACCACATTATGCAGCAGTTTTGAATAAAATATGCAGCAAGAAAAGGTAAACTACGCTGCATAATGTGGCACATTTTGTGGTTAATATGACTTTATTATTTTGTCAGGAGAAATATTTCACCTCATTAGTACCAGTTTAACACCCAAATACATTGAAAGATGAACCTTTCTGAAGGGCCTTCCACTGCTCCAAAACACATGTTGCCAGGATCACCTTTGCTGCTTTTTAACACCAAGGGACACAATGTATTATTGGTGATGCGGGTACATTGGCACCAAGACCGAGGAGTATGAAGAGCCAACTAACCCCCAAATATGCCTGTTTTACTATCCTTCCATGCTTGCATTAGGGCCTACTCTACACTTACTGTGCCAGTGTTGCTTTGGGCAATTACCCATAGGAGGGGGAAATTAAACCAGAAGAGACAACTTTGTTTGGCCTCAAAGAGATGGTGGAGAGAAGGGTGTGGCAAGTTGGGAATACATTTTCTTTAACAAAGGGCAAAGGAGACTGCTCCCTTGCAAAGTGATAGCTTTAATTAGTAAAGCAGGTGCAACAGCAATGGAGCCCAGGGCTCTAAGACACCCACTGCATCACAATTAAGACTGTCTCACTTTAAAAGGGGGCTTGGGAGCTTATTTTCCTTTTTAGCGTTGAGTGAGAGCAATCGTTCAGTAAAAAGGGAGACTACATGAGGCAGCTATTTTTTTTCTAAACGGGATAGAGGGCCAGTTTCAAGACTGGAGTGATGGCAAGGCATGGTGGGTAAGGGGTGGCAGAGACAGAGAAGATAGTCTGGCACTCAGGAATGCAGTTGTCATTAGTGTAGCAGGTGCAGTTGCATTGGGGTACAGGAGTGCGAGGGATATGCCAATTTTTGGGAGGTGTATTTTTGGGGAAATACCTGTTTTTTGTATGCATTTGAAGTTTTATAAGTTTTGTATTTAGTTGCTTATTGGCTATAGAAAGAGTACTTCTGAATTATTGTCATAACACTAATGCCTTACCCCCAGCACTATCGCTCCCACTCCCTTAATCCTTGCCATAAATGTTTAAGGGGAGCCCGACTTCAAAACATTTTGCTTTGGGAGGCTTAGATCAAAAATGTTTGAAGACCATTGTGCAAGACCAATGCTTCCCAAACTTTTTAGAATTATGATCCATATTTTAGAATACCAGCTCACCTAGGTTTGATGGACATGAGGCAGGAGCAATTTGTTTGTTATTTAACTATTTTCCTAATGCAGTTTTTTTGACACTTTTTATTGAATATCAATACAATTTTACAAAAAGTGATCAATTTTTCATAATGAGGTGCGTGATAAGGGTGTACTTGTTTTCGGTTTCTAGTCACAATGGCATTGATGTCCACTGTGATGTACATCATTTTCAGGTGCAAGGAGTTTGACAATTGCAGTTGTTTCAAAATTTGGTTTTGATTTCACTGACATTCCAACTTCACAGCCATCTGAATAGGTGAAAGGGAGCAGCACCTTCAAAGCTTCTGTAGAAAAAGTTGGATATGTTTGTTGAAAAGACTACCAGAACTGCACCAGTTTTTGGCGGTTGAAAATTTATTTTAGCAGGTGCCTTTAGACAGACCGATGAGTTCTTCTTCCACCTTTGTTGATATCTGAGTAGTCATGTCGCCCTGAAACAAATCTACAATCCAGGTCTTTGCTGTAATTATCAACATTTTATTCAAAGGTTTTAAATGTGCTATGGCCGTGGAGATTATGGCAATGGGTGGTTTCACCTCATTTTCAATGCTAAAGGCAGTGGTGGCTGGTGACTTTTCAAAGTGGTGGGGCACACACGATGGAGGTGAGTTTGAACTACCGAGTGAACTAAGCGAGCAAGCCAAACTGATATAAAGGGGAAGTTGTAAGGGGTTCTCCCCTAGAGAAATTTTTGAAAAGAGGTGCAAATAATTCATTTTAAAGCTATATTTAATAATTTTGTGAAAAAGCAATAAGGTTTATAAATCAATGGTATGGACTCAAAATGTAATAGCATGGGATGCTCCCCTATTGTCATAAGACAACACACTGTACTTTTATAGCACCGGGGATCCAGGACAAATGAAGTCTGACGTGCATTTAGCTACCACCATCATGTCATTAAACTGTGTACCAAATTCCGCCCAAAAAGAAAAACTTAAGGAAAAATCAAAACCTATGCTGCTAGTGACAAGTACTTACATACTCTACCCTAGTCTCTTAGAGGCCATCAACTGTCCTTGCCTAAAGAATTTAACAGCACAGCATTTTCAATACTTTCCATGTGGCAATAAAATGGGGATAGGTGCATTCGAGCAACTTTGACATGTGCCAGTCCTACATATAATTAAACATCCTGCATGTACACTTTTAAAGTAAATTTGGAATTCCTGCACAGATCAATGAAAGGTAACAGTGCTTTAAAGATATTCAGAGCAGGTTTGGATTACGGCCATTAGAAAGTAGAGCTCTCCAACCCTCCCAAATTGAATTAATTTAGAAAAACAGTTTTAAAATGTCCTTGGGAAACAAAGCTCGCCAGTATTTTTAGCAACAACAATACGTGCAACACAAGCGGTCCCAAACCACACATCATCCAAGCTCTCTGATGTGAAGCAGGCCTGTTCCTCTCATCCTGTGGTGCATGTGTGTTCCATAGCACAATAAACTAAACTAACTATGCTTGAGCGCTGTGCAGCCAATCCTGTACTACACTTGGTGATCCTGGCCGGACTAGTAACCAAAAGCAGCTCTGGCACATTATGATATGCCATGAAGTCGGTGAGTGCAATGAACAAGTACGACAACATTAAGGAGTGCTTTGAAGAGATGTACCACCTAATAAAAAGTAAATAACACTTTTTAAAAACTTTCTGGCCTTTTTATTATCGTCTTTTCACTCTCTTGTCTGCTTTTTGCTCTATAACCCTTTCTTTGGCTCTCACTCCTCTTTTCCTAACTATAATAATTTCTTTCTTTCTTATCTCATTTATATTGCTCCCTCCTTTTTCACCCCTCAGCCTTACTGCTTCTTCCTCCTTCCCTTCCCTCTTCTCTATCCATATGGTTTTGCCTGCTTCTCTCAATTTCTTCTCAGTTCCTATTCCACCCTGCCCTTTTTAGCTCCTTTTTTTACTCCTCCTTCTTTAATAAAGTGCCATGACCCACTGTAAAGAGCACTTTACCACTAGCTCTGCCCACTGCCAGCATGACAACTAATCACTGTCATGTTCTCCTTAATGACAGCCACAAGCACTTCTGACTATACACGCCCATTCATTTATCTATTCATCGTTTGGGTCAGTTTTGCGTCTTTCCACCCCACTCCATTCTTCCCCACTTCACATACAAAAGGACACACTGTTTTGAAATATGACTTTGAAAGGAAAGCCATCAATGAAAAAGAGTGCATATTGCGGTGTGCATAAGTGGCTATCCCATGTCTACTGCCAATGTCTACGACTGTTACTTAGTTTTAGGGCAGAAAAGACTTTTCAGTTTATCAAAAAGACAGCAAGAGAGGAGGATGGGAAGTGGTTAATAACTGATAATTGTGTTTCATCAATAAATAAAAGGAATAACGATTAGTAGAACAGTGAAAGTGTCACCACACAGACATCGAGACAACACAGTGGCTAATGTACCTGCCCCAGACAGGTGTCCAGTCTGTGGACTACAAATCCAAATATCCAGCATTTTCAATTCCAGAGGGTAGAGAGCGGTGTTGTATAATAATAATATGTTATTCGCAGCGCTCACTATCAACACTCCTGCAGCAAGAGCTGAATTAAAAAACAAACCAGTTGCTGCATATGCTGGGTGTGATGTATTGGTAATACTGGGATCACGAGATCCCCATGGTAATGGAATGTGGAATGCGGGGATTGCGGAGAGGACGGTTGAAGGAGAAGTCGATGGCTGGGGCGACGATGAATAAACAGAGTTATCGTAAAGATTATATTGGTGTGCTGTAAACTCATTTCAGCACAAACCCAATATCACATTTGGTGACGAAGGTGGCGAGGGTGGCGGTCGCCTCAACATCAAAAGAAAAAAAAGTGGAAACAGGCAGTACTCACAGTGGCGTGAAGGAGACAGGAACTGGATGCTGGCAGTATCGGAGTGCAAGTATTTTCAAATTTGGATCGGAGACGAATGCTGTTTCCCGTTCACAGCGTCGAAATTAATTGGAAAATTTCGGAATTGGAGCCGCATTGAGAAGCCTGCGGTTGCTCCGATCTCACTGCGGAGCAGAAACACAGTGGCAGTTCGTTCGGTCTCACAGCAGAGAATCGACAGCTTCGATGAGAAAGCAGAACGAAGCAGTTGGGGTTATTTCTATTCTGGAAACACGTCCCAGGATGAGGTTGTTCTTAAAGGGATGATCGTGTCAAACTCTTAAAGGGGAAGTGCCTCGTGTTGGTGAGAGTGTTTTTGCATCTTGAGCTCAGAACGAGGTTTTCCTCAAAAGGACGATCGTTTTGGGACCTTAAAATGGAAACTGTCTCATATTTGTGAGTTTCTATTATTTTTATAAATTATTTTTTGGTCATCTCTATTTCAGGCATTTTTTTATAAAAACATTTTTTTAAAAAAATTGTGATAACAATTAAAAAAAAATGTTTTGCCTGTTGTGTGGGACATACAGTGACAGGCACACTTTTAACATTCTCTAGAGGATATAAGGAGTACATTCTGACAGACACATTTAAAGGATTGGAAACATGTGTTTGACAAGCTATTTGTGATTCGGGACATTGTGACAATCGCTCAGCAGTCATTTGTGGGTCGGATACACACAGCTGAGTTATGCAGAATGTAACACCTCCTCCGTTTTTTTTTAGTAGTCTTGGAGATCCGATATATCCATGGAACAAATGGAAGAAAATGTTTATTCACTATGCTAGGGTGTGTGGCCCGACACTGAGCGCTGAGAGGAAACAAGCATTATTAATGCACTGTCTAGGGGGTGAGGGACAAGAGGTTCTAGAAAATTTGCCTGATCTGAATATTGAGGAGGCTAGGAGTTTGAATGAATATGAGACATGTGTTATGAAACTGGACAAACATTATTTACCAAGGGTGAGTACAATAATGGAAAGATATTATTTTGGAAAAAGGGAGCAAGGTAAAGATGAGTCGGTGGAGGAATTTATAACCAGTTTGAGGAAACTGGCAGTGTCATGTAAATTTGGAACACTAGTGGATGAAAGAATTAGGGATCAATTTGTGTTAAAGTGCAGTAGTGATAAGATTAGGGAGGAGTTATGGTTAAAAGATGAACCACCTTTGGAAGAAGTGCGTGTTGGAATTGAGTGGAAACAAAGTTCCAAGTGGTGAAGGTGCAAAGGTGGAGGAAATAGTATGTGAAGTAAAGAGCAGGGAGAGTGGGGAAAAAAAAAATGTGAGGATGTAATGAAGTTTAAAGGAGAATGTTTCAGATGTGGCAAAAGTGGCCACAAAGCGAATGCAAGTAATTGTCCAGCATTAAATGTTGTGTGCAATGGGTGCGGAAGGAAAGGTCACTACTACAAATGTTGTCGTAATAGAAAGAAAAAAAATTACAATAGTAATTTGATGAAAGAAGTCAACGAAATATCTCAGGAAGTGGTTTTTCAGGTTGAAGCACGGGTAAGGTGTTGGGAACATCCCAGTGAAGTGGTGAGAGTAGATGGTCTTGATCTACTGATGCATTTTGATTCATGTTCACAATTGACGATAATTTAGAAGAAAAGTTTTGACATGTTAATTGGCAAAGATAGAAAGTTAAGGAAAATGGATGTGTGTCCAGGTGGTTATGGTGGGCAACCTATAAAGATGTTAGGGTACTTTGAAGGTCATCTTGAACTGAAAGATAGACATCTTTTAGGGAAAATGTATGTGTCCAACCAGGGTGATAATCTTTTAAGTTGGACACATCAAAAACTGTTGGGTGTTGTGTTAAATCCGAATGCACAGCCACAGGTGCAAGTGCAATGTGTGGAAGGTGAAGAGAATGACTTGGTCTGTGAATTTTCTGAAGTGTTCTCAGAAAAGTTGGGATGTCTTAAGGGTTATAAACATAAAATTAGATTGAAGAAAGGTGCTATTCCGGTGGTTGCGAAAATGAGAAAGATTCCTTTGGCCTTGCAAGAGCTAGTAGTAACTGAACTCAAAAAATTACAGGAGTTAGGTTTAATAGAGGAAGTGGAAGCAACTGAATGGTTGGCTCCCATTGTAGTGGCAAGGAAGAGTGATGGAAACATCAGATTATGTGTGGACCTTAGAGCTCTAAACAGAGAGGTGGTAGTTGATAAATTTCCACTTCCAAATATTGAGGAAATTGTCTCTATGATTGGTGGAGCAAAATACTTCTCCACTTTAGATTTAACATCAACATACCACCAGGTGGAACTAGAAGAGGCTTCGCAGGAATTGACTGCATTTATTACACCTTTTGGGGCTTTTAAATTCAAGAGGATGCCTTTTGGACTTGTGTCGGCTGCTTCTGTATTTCAACGTATTATGAACAAAGTCCTAAAAGATGTGAAGGGTGTGAAGTGTTACCAAGATGATGTATTAATTTTTGCAGATACAGCGGTGGAACATTGGGAAAGAGTGAGATTGGTGTTGAAATGTTTAAGCCAAGCTGGCCTTGCCCTTAAAAAAAAAGAAATGTCATTTTGGCCTGGCTGAGGTTGAATACCTGGGACATTTGATTACAGGGGATGGGGTAATACCCAAACCGGAGTTGGTTATGACGATTAAAAAGTTGGTTTCTCCCCAAACTAAACAGGAAGTGAGTTCGTTTTTGGGGATGGTTGAATATTATGGAAGGTACATCAGGAATTTGGCAGAAAAAACTGTGAATATGAGAGTTTTATTAAAGAAAGGAAGAGAGTTCAAGTGGGATGCTGTATGTGAAGAGGAGTTTGTCAAAATTAAAGAAGAGTTGGAACATGCCCCTTGTTTACAAGCCTTTAAACCGGGCAGGGCTACTGCTATTATCACTGATGCTAGTGCAAAAGGGTTGGGGGCAGTTCTTATACAGGATGACAGTGGTAATAAAAGGATGATTGCTTGTGCATCGAAATCTTTGAGTGGAGCGGAGAAGAATTATTCTGTAATTGAAAGGGAGTCATTGGCAATATATTGGGCACTGAAGAAGTTTAGACATTTTGTCTGGGGTACGGACTTTGAGGTGCTAACTGATCACAAGCCTTTAGTAGAAGTGTTTGTCAGTAAGGGTCTGAATTGTATTTCTGCAAGAATAAGAAGATGGATCATTGGTTTGCAAGATTTCAAATTTAAAGTGGGATATCTACCAGGCGTATTGAACGTCAGTGCGGATTGTCTGTCTTGGTTGGTGGATGAAGATGTGAAGGATGGTGAACAAAAAGACACTACTGAGCTGGAGGAAAATGTGTGTGAAATTATCAGTGATGTGTGTGAAATTACAAGTGGTGCTATAACTGAGCAAGAATGGGAAGAGGCGTTAAAAGATGATTTTGAGATAAGTGGAAGTTTTGGTGCTTTGGGAAAGGTCTGGTGTTTAGTAAAGGATGAGTTGGCAGTGGATAGGTGTAAATTATTGCGTGGTACAAGGTTGGTTCCATCGAAAGTGTTAAGAAACAGGATTATGAATCAAGCTCATGAGGGCCATCTTGGTATAGTCAAGACTAAAGAGAATTTAAGAGCAAATTTTTGGTGGCCAGGAATGGATTTGGAAGCAGAGCGCCTGGTTAGAGAGTGTATATCATGTGCACGAAGTGACAAAATATTAAAAACCCGCAATGTACCTATGCATTGTAGGAGTTTACCATGTAAACCTTGGGATGACATAGCAATTGACATTGTTGGTCCTTTGCAAGGTGAACACTCTACCCCATATTTGATTGTGTTAATAGACCTGTATTCCAGGTGGGTAGAGGTTAAAAATGCATGTGAGGCCTCCTCTCGTAGTGTGATAAGCTTCCTGGAAGACATTTTTAGGAAAGAAGGATTTCCAAAATCTTTATTGTCTGATAATGGTCCACAATTCTGTTCAACAGTCTTTGAGAAATTTGTGGGTGAGTGTGGCATAATTCATAAAAAGTCAGCAGTGTATCATCTAGAGACTAATGGTGCTGTGGAAAGATTTAACAAGTATATAAAAGAGAGCATTCAACTTGCTAAAGTGAACAATTTGAATTGGCGTACAGAACTCATGAAAAGGATCACCGCTTATCGTTTTTCACCTCATTCAACCACTGGGAAATCTCCTTTTGAACTGTTTAGGAAGAGAATACCCAATACCAATTTATGTCCAGGATGGATGGATTGGATGAAGAATGGATTCAATGTAGGCAGCAATGAGTGGCGGATTAGGGAAGAAAGGCTTATCCGTAAAAGAAAGCAAGAATATGATGAAAGGAAGAAGGTGTGTAAAATGAACATAGCTGTGGGAAATATAGTAAAGGTAAAAGCGCCTATTGGATGTGCAGAGGGGTCAAAATTCACCAGACCTCTTGAAGTAATAAAATTATTTAAGAACGCTGTCAAAACTTCTGATGGTAGAATTTGGAATATGAACAGAGTGGTTCGGCTGAAGGAAGGGGAGAATTCAAGTGTAATTACGGAAAGTAACAGTAATTTCAGAAGCAATTCGTCGTTAGCAACAAATGGTGACAGCAATAAGGATGCAAAAAAATTGGATAGAGCAAGGAGAAGTCGTAGGAGGAGATTCAGTCCTGAACATTTTAAAGACTATGTTCTACACTGGTAACTGATTGGGAGAGTGTATATTTCTGTTGCATTTGATTTCTTCATTTTGTTCTAGATATTGTTAATTAGAAAATATGTATCCCTGTGTTAGTTTTGTTAAATATTGAAAGGGAGAAGTGTGATGTATTGGTAATACTGGGATCACGAGATCCCCATGGTAATGGAATGTGGAATGCGGGGATTGCGGAGAGGACGGTTGAAGGAGAAGACGATGGCTGGGGCGACGATGAATAAACAGAGTTATTGTAAAGATTATATTGGTGTGCTGTAAACTCATTTCAGCACAAACCCAATATCACACAGGGTCTGTCAAATATCACCATGCTGGGAGAGGGGCAGACCGTCAGCAGGCATGTGGGCTAGAGTATAGATCAGAGTATAAATTATATTGCAGCATTGTATCATTCTAGCATGCAAGTGATTTTTCCAGGGCCCGGAACTGCAAATGTATGTATACATATTCTACTTTGAACTTTAACTTCAAGCTGGAAAAAACAACATTGTATACACAATAGGTGTGAGAAGGTGTTTTAAGAATCCGTCAGGCCCGCTGAAGCAATGAAAAACAGACAGCCCGAATTTCTTTTTTTTACCAGCATAAGGTACACAACTTAAGTAAATCGGTGTGACTGGCCTGAATTGTCTCTCGTGCAGCTTGGGTTCAAGAGGAAAGAAGTGCGCATGCCGAGCTGGTCACAATAATAAGCCTGTCCAACTCAGCATGCGCACTTCATTCCTGCAGCTTGCTGATGCCAATCAACAGTGTTGCCTACGCCCACACTACTCTCAGGCTAAAAACTACAGACCAGCACAGCATGGTGCTGGGAGATGAAAGCATTCTAAGAAAATAGCTGTGACTTATGCCTTTGGTGGCACGTGAAGGTTTGTATCGGGGACCGTGCAATGCCCCTTACACTCAAAAGAAGAAGCCGTCCCTCCTCTTTAAAGGTTTCAAATGTTTCAAAATAGTCATACTTGCAGTCTTCAATGCTGTTCCTCCACAAAACTAGTTTTTTGATGAAGTTTTTCAAAAATATGTCTTCCCAATATGTGAACAAAGGTCTCATCATGCAATTCTGTGGAATGCTTTTCTCCTCCTGTAACATTGTGTCTTCATTGATGAGTTCAAAAAGTCTTGTCAACATTTTCCTCCTTAACAGCCAACGTACCACTGTGTACGAAATAAATGATTCATGAATACCCCCATTCCTTGTCAAATAAGTGTTAATTGCAACAGCTTTGACGTGATGAAATTCAACATTTTCATACAAACACAAATCCTCAAATGGCTTTTCAAATCATCCAATGTAGTTTTCGATACTAGCACTTTCCTTTGAAGATTACAGTGAATTCATGACACATTCGGACTAACTTAACTATTTGTCCTCACATAGACCAGACACTGTCCGTAAATATCCTGATGCATTACGTCCAGTCTAGGGCCTTGATAACAAGTCTGGAGGTTAAAACTCTGTTAAAGCTTGGTATGGAATTATTCTTATCGGATGAGTTAAATAACCCAACATTCATTAAATATTGGCAGGTCAAGCCTGCCAATATTTAAAAAAGGAAAAACATATGGTATTTACTGTAGCATACACATTTTAGTGTGCTAATTATCAACATCTGCATGTTATACCCAATAAACATGTAATGGATGTATTTATCACTTCCAATAAATAACTCACCCCGTGGTACCAGTGGTCTTTAAAATCTGATTGCTAGCACCTCAAATAATTGCTTAGAAGCACAACATATATTCATGTGGTTCATTGGTCCATAAGTAATATATGAAAACAAGAATCGGGGACAAGCCTTTTACATCTATGAGCTTTTCCGGTTGTAATTAGAAAATTGACTTGCACCAACTATTTGGATCAGCTCATCTTCTAAGCACTGATGCAGTTCATCGAATCTGTTGGCACAATGTCATTGGAAAGCAGAATTCACTTATTTCGAGCCCTTATCACCAAACATAACTCCACAAATGTGTTTGATCACTGGGAGCACTAAAGACTCAACAACTGTGTGGGCTTCACAGCTTGTGAAATTTGCAAACTAATCAGGTAAAAAGTGTGCATAGTTTTTTTATAAATCTTGGTGAAATGCTAAAGCCTCCTTTTTGATTTCTTTATTTCTTTCAGTTTCCTTTTAAAAATATGAGCTGCTAGTTTTGCAAATCCAGATACTTGTTCTTAATGTGCCTAACCAATTTATTCAGTCACATGCTCTATTTGCGAGAACAAGGTACTGGATCCGTGGATCTTCTTCATATACTTACAAAATAAACCAATTTTTAACTAGTTGGAATTATTCTTTATCAACATTTTTCTTTATGTTGATTGCTTGGAACTCATTGTTAAAAGGTCTTCGCTGACTTCCATTGATTTTGTTTGACAGACTGTTTTGCCTGTTGCAGTTCTGTTCATTTTTTCTTTAACTGCAGCATTATGTTGATCATCAGTTTCTTTATCAACCACTTATCCATGTGTCCCTTGTATCCACAAAGAGAATACACTCAGATGAGACAAATATAGACAAAAATAAACCATTCTCAATTCTTTAGCTGTGTGGTTTTTAAAAATTATTACAAAATTCTCTAATTTCACATACTAAAATCATGAACAAAAAGTAACTTTGTGTTGTTTTTTTCTCTCATGTTTCTCAAAGGAGAATCCGAAAACTAAGAAATGTATTAAATGTTCCTTAAGGACCAGATGAGAGGGCTAAAACTGTCAGGCATAACAAAACATTCTACCACTATCTTGGGATTCTCTGTATATATGTTGTACAAATGATTAAGAATAATAGCTGATAAAGATCTGATGAAAACATACATGTTAACCCATAAGCTTTAAAACATGAGTATCAAAACGTACAAATCCGGACATATGTCTCGCTAAAAGAGTAGGTCGGCCCCCAAAGTGAGTAAAGTGATGAAAGTGATATTGATGTTGCTATGGTTTAGGTCAGAGCAGTGTTTCAAATTACTGTATTTTCCTGTCACTCATACCTTTTAAATGTAAATCAGATTTCAATTGAATTAAAACAGGTGTGTTAGTGATATGATGGGTCTCAGGCCAACGAAACCCTGCATATCCGGATTAGGGCTTTACTGGAGAGATGTTGAAGCCCTTAAAAGTGCATAGAGTGTGTAAAATGCTGTCTTGACTGATACCTTATGGATCATAGGCATGTTTCACAAGCCTCACTACTAAGATGTTGAACTCCCCAATGTGCCACCAATTAATACAATTCTGCACGGATTGTGGCTTTGCAGGTCACAGGCACAAACATCACTGAAAGAAAGTTAATTACTCCCGCCCAACCCCCCAGTGCACATGCAGAGAATGAAATGCTGTCTAGGCTGCTGTAATATGGGTCACAGGTACAATATATAACACATTCAGTTAAACCCCCCAAAAGTCATTGAGGTAAATGAGGTGATAGCTAGATGACTGCATTGCAAATTTTGAGCACATTTCAGAAGCCTCACTAAAACAATGTTGACCCCCTCCCCCAGTGTGCATGCATTAAATAGATTACTATCTAGCCTGCTCTATTGCAGATCACAAGCATGACCTCACTAAGAAAGGTTGAGCCCCCCTATAGGTGTGCAGAGAATAAAGTGATTTCTAGACTATTACACTGTGGATCTCAGGCATATTTCGTGATGCATTCAGTCAACAATTAAAGTAGCACTGATGTTTTATTTCAAGACACTTCACTTTTCATGCTCTATGTATCTAGAATTGACTCAACAGAAAATGATCCTGCTTAAATATGATAATAGTAAGGTCTGGTTTGGAAACAAATCTAGTCATTGAAATCTGGGGTCCTGGTGCTCCGAGCACTCATGACCTGCTGACTGCTCCAGCAAGGCAAAGTTAAATTCCGAGAACTCATGTAGCACATTTGAGGGATGGTGGCTGGTTACAGAGACAAACAGGCATTACAGAAGGAGGTCTTCAGCTCCCCAGAGTTACCAGGGAAGACATAGAGGGGAGAGAGGGCCTACAGTGACCCATGGTGATCAGGGAGAGCCACCGTAAACTGTGGAAAACCCCAAAACAAGCAGGACACAAAGAGATCATCCACTGCCCATTGTGACCAGGACTAGGTAGGGGAATGCAGCTGGCTATCATAGACAGAGCAGAAGGAAAGTCTGCAAATACATGATCATGGTAAGTCAGAGGTACTGAGACAACGTGGGCCCATGAGAATGCACAAATTACAGTTCTTCTGAGAAAGGAGGAAATTAAAGCTCAGAGGAAGCAGGTAATGAAATTACCTACAGCGTTGAATAAGGTGACCAGGAACCTGACTGGTGGCAATTAAAAGGTTCATGTGTATAAAAGCATGCATTCTGCTTTTCGTACCTATTAATCACAGTAAAAATAAGAGCATGCACAATAAGTGCAAATATGCTTACAGTTACACATATCTTGAGACAAGGCAAACCCTTCAGCAAAAGCCATTTATAGCTCCTATGAGAAAGCAGGACATAGTTATACACATTAGTAATAAAGTACTAGCCCATCAAATTGTAAACAATAGCCTAAGTAAATTTATATGTAGCAGCAAATCATATGCTTTTGCTGTCTTACCCCTATTCAATGCTCCATAACGTTTGTGGAGACTTTATTCCAATTAACAAATATATTGAGTTGTCAATGTGAGTTTATATGATCCCCCTTTTTTGGGCTCGAGATAAGGAGTCATTCACTGTGAACTCCACACAAATTATAAAACAATGAAAACCATTTCAAGTCATTATTCCAAGCATAAACTTACATGCATACAATTTAGAGAAACGAAACATTATAAAAACGAATTCAACAAATTGTATAGACTAGCGCCTAGTACATGTATACAGAGTATGGATAATTTTTTATTATTCTATTTGATTGCACAATTGAAGCATTAAAATCAAATACAATCAAACTCACTTGAAATATTGTTTGAAAGTTTTCAGAAAAACACACATTTCACAATCATGGACATGTTTGGAATACAAGAGTGCGATAAACAATCTTCATGCAAAAACACTTTATATTTCCCAATCACATAACCCAATTTTTTTTGCTTCAATTACAAACCACACCTCAGCACGAAAACCCACATTAGATTTCTGAGTTGCAATTACATCTTTGACAAATGTTCCTAAACATTCTCATTCGATTTGAAATAATGAGTTTCACGATCCACTGACTAAACAGAGAATGTGCATACACATATGGACACATCTCAATTGGCAAGTTACCACAGTTTCTAAACAATTTAGACATTGAATTACGCAGCAGGGAATTTATTTTGTCAAACCATAATCCTTTTCAGGCATTTTCAATGTCACTTGATTTAAAGTCCCCGTTAAGCAAGTGAACTGATGAAGCAGAAAATGAAAGTTTTGATTTATTAACGCATAAACGTAGTGTGAAATAATCATGTGTGACATTAACCGAACTAATAAAGATTGTACGGGGACAAAAATGTGCCCTCAGAGTAGTTTGCCAACATTTATATGCGTGCTTTGTATAACGTGGTGTATTAGAATTGCACTAATCTGACATAATCATAAACGTATGCTACGATTTGCTTGTTTGAACTACGTTAGCTTAGCATTACTTTAGAGGAGGCTTTGGCCTAGTGGCCTGGTCTCACGGTTTAGATGTTCGTATTTTTCCAATGTGTTATTAAACGTGTATTTCTGCCTGAAGCTGTACTTTTCCACAGAAACTGTTCACATGCTTATCTTAAAGTTTCGTGCCAGCATGGCATATTTTCTCTTTAATTCAAGGTCGATTTGCAGGTGCGGACAATGGAGGCTCTGAAAGTGAGCTAATTGGGAGACAATGTTGCGATTTGCGTACCCATCTCCAAGGATAATGTATGCTTAAGTAAAAGCTTGAGAACTGTCGTTTTTGATTGGACAATTTGAAGCTAACCTATGAACCCTCCAATGGAGACCCTACTGGACTCGAACTGTTGTCTATAAAACCCAGGTGCACGAGAAGATAGCAGCCATTACCAGCTCGATACCCGCCATTTTGCAGACTTCGTAGCTATTATGGCCCACTTCGCTGCGACGCCATTTTGAGAGACTTTGATGCTTTCTCTAGTCGAGAGAAAGAGACTTTAATGATTCTTGCCCTAGAGACTTTGACTTTAACTTTGATCCCTTTGCATGAAGTAGTAGTTTTACCTTGCCGCCGTGAGGCAATTGCCCCGTCCACCCTTGCCCCTTTCGACCCGTCCCATGCTGATCGAAGAACGATACCTGTGAGACGAAGACTTCCTTGTATGCTGATCGTAATTGGTAAATATGAAAGGAAATTGTAAAATTGCATTGTGTTCCTTTTAGGTAACCAACTGCTGAATTTTTTTATAAGATCCCTAGCTAGGAGTTTTCTAAATTTATGTTGCTAAATTGTTTTTGCATGAAGACCCACATGCTGATGCTAATTTGAGGTTAGACGAGGATTCCATATGTCGCACGATGCAATTTGAGATCTTGTTATGCTGACTAAATGTACGCAATTAGCTCATTACAGATTATCGTATTAGTGATTTGCATTGCCATTATCGAATGCCTTGTGATTCAAATGCTACATAGATTACACTTGTTTCGACGTTATGGACAGCTATTAATGTTCATTTACGTTTATCATTTGGTGTTGAGACACATATATATTGTGCTAGCTTTGTTAATATAGGGAAATAAATTCACTAACTTTGCAATAAACTGGTGTGGTTATTCCTGGCTGAAAGGTCAGGGTTCGCCGAAATGTATTCTGGACTAATTGTTAAGTGTTATGTTGATCAAGGTATTGCTTATGTACGTTATTGATTATTGGTTTGATGCGATTGATCGATTAAGAGTACAGAGAGTTTCCACTTAGTCAAAAGATTCATCGGCCTAAAGAGCGTCCGAACACAGGTAAATTGTTACCACGGTTCGCTCTATCAGTAGATGGTAGCAGAGGACGGTTACGTCTTTTGGGACCCTGTACTCTTAAAATACATGGTGTTGAATTAACGGTTGCGCATTTCGAGGCCTCATTCGAGAAGTTGAATTAGATTTTTCTTGGATAAAATAGATTGACAGAATGATGATGGGCTAGGTCCACCGCGACTTTCCCGGGATCTCGGAGCTTGCGAATGGAGAGAACGGAGGTGTGGAAACAGCGTTGGCGGTACTAGTGATGGTTTGAGTGAAGTTAGGGTTTTTGCGCTTGCACAGCTTATTGCCGCAGGGTGTGTGAAAAGGTTGCGAGGATTTTTGTTTTTTTTCTCTTTTAAGGATAGCGGAGGTGCGACTCCGAGTGTAGAAGTAGAGAAGTCGTCGAACTTCATAGAGATATCGGAGGTGCGGCTCCGAGTGTGAGAGTAGGGACGTCGTCGAACTTCATGTGCGTGTGGCGCTTTGTGCATAAAAAGGTCCACGTGGTTGTTGTTGTTGAGACGGGCCCTGCGAGGTCAAGAGACTCCGGAGTATGTTGATCCATGTTGTGGTCTGGGCGGTTTAGTAGGTTGATCGGGCGTGGTCAACGAGTCGGTACGTGTGTTAGGGAGTGAAAGGAACTTCGACTTCGGGCTCTGACAAGATTCTAAGTGCACTAGAACAGATCATTGACAAGTTGAGAGTAGGTCTGCAGGTCAGATTTGCTTGCGAATGTGGGGACTGAGAAAGACGGAATAGCGGCCGGAGGCTAGTGAAAGGTCCCGAGGCTAGTGAAAGGTCCCTAAGGTCCTGAAGCGACTGTGTTACCCTTCCTGTAGTAAACCGACAGATCTGTTTTATTTTTTGGTAGCTCGCAATATATGCAAGAAGTTGTTACGGAAAGAGGTGAGTGAAGGAAGACTAGCCGCGAGGCTTTGTCAGCCGCAGTGTGTGTGAGTGTGATGTCACTAGGAGCCGCGCTGGGATAGGTTGGTTGGAGAGAAGGGTCGCGCACGGATTGGACGCAGTCCGTGGGACTCGATTGGAAGGGGAAAGGCAGGTGAAGAGTATTCCGGGAATTAAAGTCACCTATTGATTACAAATTTTGTGGAATAAAAGTGACCTATTGATTATAAACTTTGTGAATTAAAAGACGAGAAAATGAAATTCCTTAAAGCATTTAGGAGCGCAATGAAGGGGGAGTCTTACATCAAAGCGAGCGTAGGGGAGGAGACGCCGCCCGAGGGCACACCAGCTTACATTGTAATGGAGGAAAAAGGGGTTGCTCCGTGTCTTTGGCTAAAGCAATGGCACAAACTGACAGAGAAACATGGGAGCGTAGCGTTCCCGATACATGGGACATTCAATATAAGGATCCTAGAGAATTTGAGATTCACGATGTACGACATGAAGGTGCCTCCAAGGCCGGCACAGTTTGAGGCTCTAGCAATCTGGGAATTAATGGCTAGACAGCAACAGAAGAACAAGTTTGAAACAAGGATGAGGAAGGTAGAAAAGACACTAGCGGATGCTAGGTGGGATAATGCGCAGAAGGTGTGGAGGTCAGATATATTGCAGGGGATAAAATTGTTTCCAGCAATTACTAAGGAAGGAGAGGAGACAGGGAAGAAAGCTACCTGTAAGACAGACAGGAAGTGTTCCAAGGATAGAGAGGATGAGGAAAAGTTGAGAAGAGAAGAGGAGTTAGAGGATGAGGAGTTGATAATGCAATTGCTGAACGACCGTCCACCACCTTATGCGGAGAATGGACAAGGTCCAAGTACCAGTTCTGCCCCTCCGGCATCGGTACAGAACAGTGAAACCCAGAGTTCAGGAGCGCCATCGGGATCTAAGGACCCGAGTTTACTGTTCACTCCGCAGATACCGCAGGTTAGGAGAATATATCCAGATGTGCCCATAATGAAACCAGCAGAAAATTATCAACCGCAGATGCCAGGGTACTACAGCAGTGACAATAGTGGAGGAATGGTTCTAGAACAAACAGTAAGGGGAGTACAGAATGGTCACAATCCAACAATGACACAGGCTGAGTCAACTCAGTTTATGATGCCTAAAAAAAAGCAGATACAGGGAGGAAACGCATATGGTCAGATGACGGGGAGTCAGATGGGCATGCCGACAATGATGACCCATAGTATGGGGATGAACATGCCTCAGAACATGGGATATGGACAGAACCCAGACGCGATATCACTACCCATTACTGTAGGTCCACCGGTACCTCTGTATAGCCAGCCTAACTTAGGCATGAACAGTCAGGGATCAATGCTGCAGAATGGGACAGAGAGGAGGTGCATAGAGAACCCTCCAGGGATAACACCGATAGCGGCTCAGCCAAATGGATCTGGATCCTTGATGGAGTTTAGCCCCATATGTGCTCAGTCTACACTGGTGAGGTCGAGTCCTCCACTGATAATACCTTTAACATCGAATACTGAAAAGTTGCCGCAACCATCAATGGCAGTCGATGTGAATGCTACGCTGATGGGGGTAAATGCGCAACAGCTGACACAGTGGTTCAACAGCTTGAATTCCACACAAAGTTCAGACAGTGGGAAAGGAGAAGATTACCTGAATAGGATGAGGCTGAACATGGAAGCACAAGAATTGGTGGAAGGGAATATGGGTGTGAATAGGTTAGAGTCCTACACGGAAGAGGAGCTGAGGTATCTATGTCCAAAGATTACGAAAGAAGTGAACAAGGTACATAAAAGTTTGCAGGAAGTAGCGGACAGAAACGGGATCGACATAGGCAAGACGAAACACTTGAGCAGGAGCTATAAGTTGGATTTTGGGACCACAGATTTTGAACACATGAGGTCAGCAGGTATGAAGGCACACCTTAGAGAATTGTTGCAGAGTGCCCAAGTGTGGAGGTGCTTAGACAAGTGGGAAAGCAGATGGGTAAAGAGGAAGGATAAGAGGAGGGACAGTGCTACAGAGCACAACGAGAAAAGACCGCAGAGCAGCGAGACAGTAACCATGTTACCAATGAGGGAGACAGCAGGGGGAAAGTTAATACATGTACCATGGCACAGAAGCGACATTCAGTCTTTTACGGATGATTTTCCCAAACTGAGAGAGAAGCCGATTGAATGGTATCAACAGACTGATAGGTTTGTGAAGCTTGCAAAATGTCTCTGGGAAGACCTGAACACTCTCTTTGAGATTGTGGTTCCGGCAGATTTGTGGGAGGATTGCAAAAGAGCTGTAGGTTGGCCGACAAGTGAACCAGAGAGAGACAGAGAGACGGGTGCACCATCACCTATGGTGATGAGCTTCTACTATAAGGTGATTGAGCATTTGAAGACGAAGGTTGCCGCGAAAAATGTGGATTGGCAGAAGATTGATCGAACGGCCCAAGAGGCTAAAGAATCGATTCATAGTTACAATGAGAGGTTGTTGAAGGCGTTCAAGAATTACAGTGGCACGGAAACAATTGAGGCGAAGGATATGCTTCATTTTGTGTTTAGATTTGTGGAAGGGTTGAGACCAGAGATAAGTCAGATGATAAAGTCGCATTTGATTTGCTGGCAGTCGAAACCGATTGATGAGGTCTTGACTTATGCGAAATACTGTAGCGACGAAATTGAGGTGAAACAGAAAAAGCTGAAAGAGAAGGTAATGATGATGCAACTTAAAGCAGCTCAGACAGGTTTGCAAGGTTTGCAGGGTTTACAAGGAATACAAGGGTTCCAACAGCAGGTACCGCAACCGCAGCCGCAGTTGCAGGGAAACATGGCGTTTCAGCCACAAGCGAGAGGCAGAGGAGGTTTTGTGAATAATGGTCCGGATTTAAACACTGTTGTAACGGGTGTGCAGGCAATGAAGAAGGTGATGCCGTGTCACGCGTGCGGAATTGTAGGTCATTGGAAACGCGAGTGCCCGATGGTGGTGCAGGAAGGTGCAGGTGCAGGTGTAGGTGTTGGTCAGCAAAACAATGATGTCAATGCATTTCAGACAATGAGAGGACCGAAAATGAGAGGTCCAAATCCAAATTTTCAGACCGTGAATCAATTGCAGGGATTACAACCTATGCAGCCGCAGCAAATGCAGATGCCTCGTATGCAGATGACGCAAATGCAGCCGATGCAACAGCAGTTACCCATGGTACCTAATCAGCAAATGCAAATACCTTTGGCACCAATGAGTCAGCAGCAAGTGATGGTTCCTCCACAGGTCTCGGGTCAGGTAATGAGTACAAATGGCACCGTACAACAGTTCCCATTACACAGTGAGAGTGGAATAAACAATGTATGGGAGAGTGAAAGTTCAGGAGAAGAGGAAGGAGATTGTGTGCTTGCAGCATCCTTAGAAGTTGATCAAAAGGGTCCGTACGTAGAGGGAAGAGTAATGGGTCATCGTGTTTCATTCTTGGTGGACACGGGAGCCACACGTTCAACTGTTAAGAGTAGTGAAGTACCAAATTTGCCACTCTCAGGGAGGACAGTTCAAGTGGTGGGAGTAGCAAACAGACATCTGACGAACCCAATTACAGATCCGGTACCAGTCAGCATCGGTAACTATCAAGGGGTACATCAGTTTGTGGTATGTGACTCAAGCCCGATAGCACTGTTAGGGAGAGACCTATTGTGCAAATTGGGTTGTTCGATCATGTGTTCGAACGAAGGAATAACAATCCAGACGAGCAGTGATGGGGAAGAAGAGGATAGTGTAGAGGGGGATGAAATGGAAACGGTTGATGAAGAGTATCCTCTGATTTGCCTTTTCCCGATGATAACTGAAGAAGATATTCCAGCCGAATTACGGGAAACAGTCGGGAAAGAGGTGTGGGACATGACAGGGAAAGAGGTGGGATTGATGAAAGGAGTGGAACCAGTGAAAGTGATGGTAAAGCCCAATGCGATCTTTCCCCAGACCCCACAGTACCACATGCCACAAGATACCCTCATGAAAGTTGCCCAACTCATTGACGAATTTGTGAAACAGGGGGTACTGAAAGAAGTGTTAAGTAGTCCATGTAATTCACCAATAATGGGACTAATAAAGCCGAGTGGAAAGGTCCGACTTGTGCAGGACTTGAGGAAAATAAATGACATCATAGTCAAATGCTGCCCAGTAGTACCGAACCCAGCTGTGATAATGTTTCAATTTCCTTGTGATGCCGAATGGTTCTCAGTCATTGATTTGTCACAAGCATTCTTTTCTGTGCCTCTTCATGAGGACAGCCAATTTCTATTTTGTTTCAAATTCCTAGACAGGGTATACAGTTGGTGTCGAATTCCTCAAGGGTTCTCTGAGTCACCGTCGATATTCAATCAGGTTCTAAAGAAAGACTTGGAAGAGTTAGAGTTGCCATTCGAGTCAACCCTAGTACAGTATATTGACGACTTACTGGTTGCATCAAAGACAGAAAGTGGCTGCACAGCCGATACTATTGCTCTGTTGAACCATTTGGGAGGGAATGGACACAAGGTGTCTCCTTCCAAATTACAGTTCTGTCAGAAGAAAGTGAAATACTTGGGTCACCAGATAGAGAAAGGGTCACGGAGGATAATGAAGGAAAGAATTACAAGTGTACTTCAGATGAGTCCGCCCAAGACGAGAAAGGAGGTGAGGAAATTCTTGGGAATGGTGGGCTACTGTCGCCAGTGGATTCCCAACTTCTCGACTCTAGCGAAGCCTTTACTGAAACTGACACAGAAGGATGCTTTGGATCAAATTGAACTGAAAGGAGATGAGATGGATGCTTTTGTTGAATTGAAAGAATGCATGTGCAGGGCTCCAGCTTTAGGTATGCCTGATTACACAAAGCCTTTCACATTGTTTTGTCATGAACGTGATGCATGTTCTTTGTCTGTCTTGACTCAAGCCCATGGTGGCGTAAACAGACCAGTAGCGTATTTTTCAGCTACTTTGGATCCGGTCGCAGCAGCACTCCCAGGGTGTTTGCGCGCCGTAGCAGCAGTTGGTATCAGCCTCACTCAGAGTGAAGGAATAGTGATGGGACACCCAGTAACAGTCATGGTCCCTCACTCGGTTGAGATACTTTTGACCCGCTCCCGAACGCAACACATGACTGGAGCAAGACTCACAAGGTATGAAACGATAATTCTGGGCTCACCGAACGTGCAGCTGAAAAGGTGCACTACGTTGAATCCAGCAACCTTGCTTCCAGGAGAAAATGTCGAAATTGAGAACGCTGAAGACGTCGAGCATGACTGCCTTCAGGTGACTGAATTTTGCACAAAACCCCGACCGGACATTAAAGATACTAAGCTTGATGAAAATGACCAAATTCTTTTTGTTGATGGTTCATGTCTAAGAGATGGGATGGGGATTTTGAAAGCAGGATACGCTGTATGTACTGTAACAGGGGTCTTGGAAGCGGGATGGCTCCAAGGAGTCTATTCTGCACAAGTAGCAGAACTTGTAGCCCTTACCAGAGCATGTCAACTGTCTGCATTGATGAAAGTCACCATTTACACTGATAGCCAATATGGGTTTGGGATTGTGCATGACTTTGGACAACTATGGTCACAGAGAGGTTTCCTGACTTCTTCAGGATCCCCAGTGAAAAACGGGGAAAGGATAAGGGAATTGTTACATGCCATTCAAGTGCCAGCTGAAGTTGCAGTGGTAAAGTGCAGTGCTCACACGAAAGGACAGGACTATGTTTCTCTGGGAAATGCATATGCGGATCAAGTCGCAAGATTGTGTGCCTTGAACTGTATATTACTGAGAGATGAATGGAACTCAATAAGTGAGCCAGAACTCGAACCAGCTGAAGCATTTGCCTTGAAGGTCGTAGATACAATAGAGGAACTAAAAGCATTACAAAATAATGTCAGGGAGGATGAAAGAGATTCCTGGATTAAATCACAATGTATAAAGAGACAAGACGAGTTATGGGTTTCACATGAGGGAAAATTTGTTTTGCCAAACAGTCTCTTATCACAGCTTGCGCGTTTCTATCATGGGCAAGCTCACCTAGGGAGAGATGCCATGATAAGATTGTTCAAAACTGATTGGTTTAACCCCAGATTTCGTCAAGCTGCAGAAGCAGTTTGCCATCGATGTGTCACTTGCCAGCAGATGAACCCAGGAAAGGGAACA
Source organism: Pleurodeles waltl (assembly GCF_031143425.1). Taxonomy (NCBI): domain Eukaryota; kingdom Metazoa; phylum Chordata; class Amphibia; order Caudata; family Salamandridae; genus Pleurodeles; species Pleurodeles waltl. Next base: position 855,650,439 of record NC_090443.1, read on the forward strand.
GTTGTGAATGCGAGTCACATTGGTAGGGGAAGCGGTCCTTTTAGTCGAATGCAGATGGACTTCATTGAGATGCCTGTGCATGGAGGTCTGAAATATGTGTTGGTGATTGTGTGCATTTTTAGTCACTGGATTGAGGCATACCCCACACGTAGAAATGACAGCCTTACAGTTGCCAAGCTATTATTGAGAGAGTTGATACCACGTTTCGGATTCCCGATCTCTTTAGAATCAGATAGGGGAAGTCACTTCAACAACGAGGTGATAAAGTTACTTTGCGAAGCGCTGAACATTGAGCAAAAACTGCATTGTAGCTATCGCCCTGAAGCATCAGGACTGGTGGAGCAGATGAATGGTACACTGAAATCAAGAATGGCGAAAATATGTGCATCGACAAATTTGAAATGGCCTGACGCATTGCCCTTAGTGCTAATGTCAATGAGAAACACTCCTGATAGAAAAACTGGATTGTCTCCGCACGAAATTCTCATGGGCAGGGCTATGAGACTTCCTGCAGTTCCCGCAAAGCGCTTTTGAATATTACAGATGATATGGTGTTAGACTACTGCAAAGGACTGGCTGACGTGGTTCGCTCTTTCTCTCACCAGGTGGAAGCGACCACTTTGCCACCGATCCAAGGTCCAGGACACGCACTGAAAGCAGGTGACTGGGTCGTGGTAAAGAAGCACGTGAGAAAGTCGTGTCTGGAACCCTGTTGGAAAGGCCCTTTCCAAGTGATCCTGACGACAACTACCGCTGTGAAGTGTGCGGGGGTTCCCAACTGGATTCACGCCAGTCACACAAAGAAAGTGTTGTGTCCCACAGATGAGGAAGTTGAAGCGCTGAAATTGCCAGTGCCTGATAAAACAGTGCCGAGTGCTGAGACAGAACAAAAGCGAACTGAAAGCGAACAAGCAGCAGCAGGAGAAAAAGAGATATTATTGGAGAACGAAGAGTCCGACTCACTTGGGGAAGACCAAGGAGAAAGTTCAGACAGCGAAGAAGAAGCTGCAGGTGACAAAGAGCCTGAAGCAGCTGAGGGTAGCAAAAAGCCTGAAGCAGCTGAAGGTGACAAAGAACCTGAAGCAGCTGAAAGTGATACAGAGCCTGACAAAAGTAAGGGTGACGAAGGGCTCGAAAAAGGTGAAAAAGCAGGAGAGCCTGATCAGAGGAGGGCTTTCCCAGAAACAGACGATACAGAAAAAGGAAAGGAGAACGTGATCGATTCCCCTGAAGGAGGGGACAAGGCAGAGCAGAACGAAAGGGTTCAAACCTCTACAGAAAAGGTCGCAGGTCCATCAAATGGACATGGTGCAAAGAGGAGACTAAGTATATCACCAGTAAAACAAAGGTCTGGAGAAGGTTTGAACGACGGAGAAAGGCCAAAAGTAAAAGAGAAAAGAAAAGAAGTGTCTGTCGTGGTACCAACCTCGAGTGAAGAAAAGGACTTGACAAAAGAGGAAAGTACCAGCGAGGCAGAATCGAAAAGAGAAGCAAAACTGAAAAGGAAAAGGATACCAAACAGGAGATATTCTGGTCCTGAATGGGCATATGCAGTCAATGACGATTGGACTGACGAGTTTGTATCTCTAAGCATCGAGAACGAAGAAGAGGAAGAGATACCAATAGAAAAGAAAAGTTTTATGGACTCTGTCGATTGAAAGGGTGATAAATGACATTGCTTGCTACAATCTAACGTGAAAGAAACAACCAGCTGAGACATTGCTAAACCGGATGAGACATTTGCTAAAACCGATAAAGACTGAGTTATTGCCGAATTGAGACAAATGCTGCTAACCGATAAGTGACTGGCCTCTTGAAGAAGACGGTGTGAACGTTGCGCTCGCTCAGCTTTGTAACTGAATTGCTAAATAGTTTCATTTATAAGTGCTTCTAACTCTCTGATTCTATACAGATCATGACGCAAAACAATAGAAAGAAATATTGTAAATATGTGTGTATAGGCTTGGTAGTTACATGTGTACTAATAATAATGGCGATTGTGTTTGGAATGCATGGAAAGGGTGAGAATGAGAATATTGAGGCTTCTACTATTGCTCCTGTTACTGTCACTGAACTAAACGCATTGAAAAGGCTAGCACTGGACGAGAGACTCTTGCATGAAAAGAAAGAGCTTTCGTATAACGTTTTCTATCGCTTACTAACAGAGTATGTCGAGACTATGGATGCGAAGGATTGTTATGTGTGTACACAGATACCGACATCAGTAAAGGAAGGGGTAACTTATCACCACATGCCTCTTACATACGGGATTACATGTAGTATAGTAATGTCTAGGTTTTATGGTCAAACTAACATACAGTACAGTATTTTTACTCGAATTATGATGTTACCTTTGCTTATGTTCCTATAATAGTGCAGCTAAGCCAGACTGCAAAAGATTGGGATTTTAAAATTATGAGGGAACTTTTCGAGCCAATGCTACCTTTTGAAACGGCTCATGCTCATAGGGAGAACCTTACTTGCTCAGTCTCTGCTGTAGAAATAAGCTTTTTAGATCGCACAGATGATAGAAGGGCACAAATGAAGGCGAAATTAGAGAAGGAGTTACATAAGAGGACTTCAGTAGATAATTATGATTTTGCTGCAATAAAGACACAAGGGAAAATTGCTTTAGATGCTTGCCATGTAGGGAAGTTTTGTATATATCGAGGTGAATCTTATTATGACAACATTTTTGTAGGGGCGAGTGAGTGTAAGCACACGTTTATCTTTAAGGCCAAATGGACATTCATGATGAACGGACTTGACCCTGTCATTCCAGGGGTATATTACATTTGTGGGCATAATGCCTATTATCGTCTTCCAAAGGGATGGTGGGGGAGATGTTATTTGGGTATAGTGTTCCCAAAGGTTTATCAACTGGATGACGTATCGATGATTCAAAAGACATCTGGATCCCATCGTATACAGAAAAGAGAGACCGCAGCTTCTGTGGTAGGTGATATATTTGGAGCTATGATTCCTTCATTGGGAGTTGTGCTGAATTCCATCAAAATAAGAAAGTTGTCTACTATAGTGGATAACATGTTGACAAAGTTTTCAGGTGCTATAATCCTGATAGATGCTGAACTTGCAGCGGAAAGAGCTATGGCTCTTCAAAATAGGCTTGCTTTAGACATTCTTTTAGCAAAGGATGGAGGCGTTTGCAAAATGATTGGTGCCAGACACTGCTGTACCTATATACCTGACAATAGTGTGAAAATTAAAACTATGCTTGCTAATCTAACAAAAGAAAGTGCAGATTTAAAAGAATTGAAAGAACCAGGAGTGTGGGAGAAGGTTGGAAAGGGACTTGCTTCAGTGGGACATTGGATTGGGGGAATTTGGAATGGAATATTATTGAAAATAATAGAAGGAATATTAATAGTGATAATTTGTGTATTTGGAATTTGGGGAATTAAAAGGGGAATAATAATGATTATGGAAAGAATTAAAAGAAGAAAGGAGGAGAAAGTTATGAAAAGAATGGCAGAAGAATACAAAGCGCAAACTAGGGGAATTAAAAGGAAAAGGGAACTGACAGAATTTTAATGGAATAAAATTTGTGGGCTAAATTTGTGTGATGACAAGTAGTCATCAGAGGAGGGATTGATGAAGCAGAAAATGAAAGTTTTGATTTATTAACGCATAAACGTAGTGTGAAATAATCATGTGTGACATTAACCGAACTAATAAAGATTGTACGGGGACAAAAATGTGCCCTCAGAGTAGTTTGCCAACATTTATATGCGTGCTTTGTATAACGTGGTGTATTAGAATTGCACTAATCTGACATAATCATAAACGTATGCTACGATTTGCTTGTTTGAACTACGTTAGCTTAGCATTACTTTAGAGGAGGCTTTGGCCTAGTGGCCTGGTCTCACGGTTTAGATGTTCGTATTTTTCCAATGTGTTATTAAACGTGTATTTCTGCCTGAAGCTGTACTTTTCCACAGAAACTGTTCACATGCTTATCTTAAAGTTTCGTGCCAGCATGGCATATTTTCTCTTTAATTCAAGGTCGATTTGCAGGTGCGGACAATGGAGGCTCTGAAAGTGAGCTAATTGGGAGACAATGTTGCGATTTGCGTACCCATCTCCAAGGATAATGTATGCTTAAGTAAAAGCTTGAGAACTGTCGTTTTTGATTGGACAATTTGAAGCTAACCTATCAACCCTCCAATGGAGACCCTACTGGACTCGAACTGTTGTCTATAAAACCCAGGTGCACAAGAAGATAGCAGCCATTACCAGCTCGATACCCGCCATTTTGCAGACTTCGTAGCTATTATGGCCCACTTCGCTGCGACGCCATTTTGAGAGACTTTGATGCTTTCTCTCGTCGAGAGAAAGAGACTTTAATGATTCTTGCCCTAGAGACTTTGACTTTAACTTTGATCCCTTTGCATGAAGTAGTAGTTTTACCTTGCCGCCGTGAGGCAATTGCCCCGTCCACCCTTGCCCCTTTCGACCCGTCCCATGCTGATCGAAGAACGATACCTGTGAGACGAAGACTTCCTTGTATGCTGATCGTAATTGGTAAATATGAAAGGAAATTGTAAAATTGCATTGTGTTCCTTTTAGGTAACCAACTGCTGAATTTTTTTATAAGATCCCTAGCTAGGAGTTTTCTAAATTTATGTTGCTAAATTGTTTTTGCATGAAGACCCACATGCTGATGCTAATTTGAGGTTAGACGAGGATTCCATATGTCGCACGATGCAATTTGAGATCTTGTTATGCTGACTAAATGTACGCAATTAGCTCATTACAGATTATCGTATTAGTGATTTGCATTGCCATTATAGAATGCCTTGTGATTCAAATGCTACATAGATTACACTTGTTTCGACGTTATGGACAGCTATTAATGTTCATTTACGTTTATCATTTGGTGTTGAGACACATATATATTGTGCTAGCTTTGTTAATATAGGGAAATAAATTCACTAACTTTGCAATAAACTGGTGTGGTTATTCCTGGCTGAAAGGTCAGGGTTCGCCGAAATGTATTCTGGACTAATTGTTAAGTGTTATGTTGATCAAGGTATTGCTTATGTACGTTATTGATTATTGGTTTGATGCGATTGATCGATTAAGAGTACAGAGAGTTTCCACTTAGTCAAAAGATTCATCGGCCTAAAGAGCGTCCGAACACAGGTAAATTATTACCACGGTTCGCTCTATCAGAACCCTTGATTCAAATACAGTACATTTAACAGGGGGCTGCCTGGGCTCTGCATACATTACCTTCATCAGCTCTTGTGGATGAAAGTGCATGCGTTTTAGCTGGAATAATGAATGAGGGTTCACTGTTCAAGTTTTCTAAGTCATGAGTCATAAGTGTGGTAACAAAGGCTGAGCAAGTGACACATTCTTTACAATTAGATACAAGAAAAACAGACCATTGTGTAATTCTTCTAGAATTGAATTCCAGTTACTAAAATTGAAAATTCAATCAGGGTTTCCCCTCTAACTCACTGAAACACGAGTTGAAGAAATGTGAATTACCAAATTTAAATACATGTTGTGATTCATCAATTGATCTTCTCCTTTATTGTTCTGTTATATTACTCCCACTGTGGGCAAGAACAATGGCAATGAATCCCACATAGTTGTGTTAAGGAAAACAACTTACTTTTCCTTCTAATTTATGACTTGAGAAACGAAAGAGGCCTCTTTGGAATTGCCCAGTAGCCAACATCCACGAAAGACTCTCTTCACAAGCCTTCTTTTAATTAACATTCAGGAATGATCAATTAAGGACCGGATTTTCTCTCTCTGTGTAAGATCCAATGTGAATACTTGGGGATGTTAGGAAGTAGAAAGCACATTGTGGTATTGGGAAGACTAGAGCAAAAAGCATCAATATAATCAGAATGTCAGACGTCCAGGAAAGAAAGCACACTCCCTCCTACTCCTGTTGATATAGAATAAATATTGGCACACGTTCCTCCACTGCAATGCCCTAGGACAAATGAGTTTACACAGCAGGCTAGTTTGGAGGTTAGGCACATTTAGTTTCAAGCCTATTGTGGAGCTTTTCAGGCAGAATCTCCAACTTTTCAGGGTTGTAATTGTGTAGATACATTTGGTTCAAACATCAATTTATTTCTTCCTGACTTTTGCTTAAAATATGAAACACATGTAAGGAATTGAATTTTTGCTAGTATTATAGCATCTGTTTATTAGGACATCATCAAAGAAATATTGAACACTAGTGTGTTTGTTGGGACAGGAATGCATGGTTAACAGGCATGTTCTCTGCCTTGAGTGCCCAGTGGTAGGTAACTGCTGTCCTTTTATTTTATTTTTGGGCCAAATCTCATGTAAATGTAGCCTGTGTGTCACATGACGTAAATGCAGGCCCAACTCATCCTGGAAATGGAGGCGCTCTCTTTACAGATTACCATGTTTCAATGATCATATAGTCTTTATCAGACCTTTATTATCCTTGTCAGGTGTGATAGCCTACTGGTCCATTTTGTCTCTAATCGTGATCACTCACTCTCAGTTTGGTTGTTGATATACAAGTGCAGGATTCTCATGCCTGTTTGTGCCTCTGTTTTGGGTGCTTCCGCCTGGAAACAACCAAGCAGTAAGGAACATAACTCTAGACAAAGTCTGGAGGTCTTCCTGAGATGGACACATGAAGTAAAAACTGAGCCAAACCAGTTCCAAAAGTATAGATTGAGAATACACGTCTCGTTTTCTGTACTTGTATAAGAGTGGGAGTTATTTACCCACATGTTGTACCAGTTTCTAATTCTCTTTGACTAAGGAAGGGATGTTCCACTGTGTGCACAGAGAACTAATGCACAATGAGAGATGGTGTCTGCCTGACAGTCGACTTCCTAGGGGTGAGAAGACATTCAAGTCTGGAAGTGACTTGTCTGAGAGAAGAAGAAAGAACCAGGCCAACTTTGTAGGATGAGCTGACTGCAGGGGGAGCTGTCTGCCAGTGTGGACAAGCGCAGTTAACACCATAGCTGAGGATCTGTCCAGGAGATACTTGCAAGAGTGTGACATGATTGTGTGTGCTCCCTGTTTTGAACCTGTGACCCTAGGTAAAGAAAAGGATCGGCAACACTTTCTAGGTGTGCCCAAGAGGATCATCCTGATGGAACCTGCTGGCTGTTGATTTGTGACTCTTGCGCAAAGTGTGCCCAAACTGATTCATGCCATAACTAGTTGTCACCTTTTCCCAAGTGTGCCCAAGTGGCCTGCATCTCTGAAGAATTGTCTATTGCCAAGCCAATAGCACTGGCCCACATGTGTCCAAATGGACTTTGAGTGGCTAGCCTGCGACACTTGCCGAAGTTGTGCCTGCGCAAACTATGCCACTGTAATCGAAGAAACTGCCACAAGGCACTTGTTCACGTTGTGCCAGAGTGACGCTGCTAAAACACTTACTCAAAATGCACCTTTCTTAACTACACCACTGCAGCTGAATTGTGAAGCACCTAGAAGTGCCCAAACTGTTGTTACCTGAGACCAAAAGTGGATGGCAGTGGAGCCCCAAACCTTGGGAGGTATGCCCCGTTGAAGTGCTTTAAGGGTTGTAGTTGGCCCAGTTTCCATAACTATACTGGCTCTGGACATCAGAGGTAAACGGCCTGAGGCATTCCTTTGCTGAGTCCCATTACCTCTTGCTTTCCCTGTGGGCCTCCTGACGTGGCAGGACAGTGTACTTCTCAACTTTGAAGGTAAACAATGCAACATTTCCCCGGACTCTGAATAAAAAACCCTGCAATGTGGCCTCCAATGACAACCATTGCGTGCTATTTTGAATGATTTTGCGGAAATCCAAGTAGATTTTCAGAGTGGCATAAAAAGAGCCTACGACCAGCAGATTGTTCTCCATTGAACAAATACCTTACACAAACTAATAAATGCACTTTCATTACCTATGTGTGCTCCTTGTCATTAATTGATCTGGATAATTTAAACAAAGTGTCGGTTTTATAATTCTGTTATGTTTCAAGTTGCATACAGATAAAACAATGATAATGGCTAATGTTGCTTAATTATGATAAATATCCACAATTTAGCTTTGGTATTCTTTACTTCGTGGTGGAATGTTCTAAGGTGAATTTCTTCAAATGCAGTCGAGTGCCTGAAATGACAATATCCAACTTGTATAACTTGTTAATTATCTAAATACCTAGCTGTTGTATTAACAGACTTGAAGACATGAAGAGATATACTCCGTGCTGCTACACATTTGGGTTAGGCTTTCAGGATACATTTGAAAATATGTGAGGCAGTAACGCTAGTGACGTGATGCACATTTTGGTTTTTGCAACATCCTTTTAAAATTGTTACCTCTTTTGTTATATTACCCTATGAACCATCACGGCGTGATTTTTATTACATTTTTGTGTTATCAAGAAAAAGTGTTTGGGAGATAACAGCCTGGAGTGGGGAAAAAGCTTGGATTACCTGAGAATGAAAGAACACTGAACCACCCAACTACATCTGGGATAGCTCTGCTTAGCCAGAACCCTCCAAAGGTATCATTAGGCTTATCAAAAACTCTGCTGGCCACTAACATTCCTCCGGACAACATATGCCTCCCCAACACTTCCTTAAGTGCAACATAACTTAGTTACATTTCTAATTCTGATCTCCTGTACAAACCCTTCAGTAGAGCACTGATAGCAGAATAACTAGTTCAAAAGGGCACTCTAAGTCGTTATAGTTTGATCAAATTGATGACCCACAATGTTTGACTATATTACGTATGATGTGGCTGAACTTAACACAGATCGGGGTCGTTTCTTAGTGCTACTCACCTTAAGATTATGTGTAGACTATTCTGATTACTCAGTAAAGAAAACTAAAGCTATCAGACCCCTACAATGTTTACTATTAGAACAGGGTGTAGGCTACCTTTATTATACAATAAATACAAACTAAAGCGCCCTACATTTTCTGCTTGAAAGTGATTTCCATTGAGATGCACAATCACTGGCAGTTATTGGACAGCTATGAAAACAATGCAATACAGTTAGTAAACAGATGTGTTTAAAAATCCAACAACTTCTACTACCCTATCACATTCTGATAGTTCTTCAGACCTTTAGGTGGCTGTTTTCATTACTTATTGTCTCGTTATTCTTTAATAAGCAATTTCTAAAAAACAATGTTTGGCGCAGGATCTGTTTAATGTTTTTATTCCCCATTCAAATAATCTGGTTTTAAAACATTGTTATACACATGTGAGAAGTACACTGGTTTAAACTAAAGTAGAGGTCCTTGGGGCATATAAACTGTAAAGAGCCCAAGGTATAAAAAACTCAAAGACCATGTCACAAGAATTGCCATATCTGCATGTATTAGGAAATGCATGTCAGGTTCTGCAAAGCTGCTGCTCAGGTTCTTCTTTTTTTAGAACAAGGCTCAGTGTGATCTTCAAATACTTGAGTAGGGGTGTACATAAGAGGCTTTTCAATATTCTCCAAGCTGAAGAGAACACGTTGAATGTATGTGGTCACCTGAAATGACATTTTATAGCTGATCAACTAAAATAAGTTATGACAATTGAGCCAGCATGACTTAATGCCTGCTGCCGGAGTCATCAGTCAAAATTAAAGGCAGATCACTGAGCAAAATTGCAGCTGCAGTTTAAACAACGAAAAGGAGAACTGGCTTTTCATTCTTATCTGTGTTTTTTGATGAATGAACAGTGATCCAACGAAAGGAGATTTGTATTGCAAAATTATTTTTTGCACACAGCAGATCATTACAGAAAAGATAGAATCCCTCAGCACGTGTCTGCCCATTCTGATGTACAGTAGTTTTTAATCTGAGTGATAATAGATTGATTCTAATACCTTTTTTGCAAATTACTGACTACCCTTTGTGTGTTAAACTTTTCACTACAGAGTCTCCTTTTATTCTTCATGTCCACAAACACACTAAGGGCCAGATTTACTCAAAAATGGTGTTGTTCTTAAATTTGCAGCACCATGCCATGTCACTTTAGAAACACAGGGATGTGCCATATTTACTAAAATACGGCACACCCCTGTGACTCCCCCGCTCCTGCTCTAAATTTAGCTGCCAGTGCCAATGCACCACAGTGCAAGTGTGTCTGCGTTGAGGGGATTGATTGTTTATGTGCAATCTACAATGGCAATTTGACATGTCTATGTGTGCTGCAGAATGCACATAGACATAGCGAATCATCATTTTTTGATGATTGTTTAGGTGCAGGAAGGTGTCCCTTCCTGTACATAAACAATAATTCAAGGCCTTTTGGTCTTTATATTTGTTCTGCAGAATGCAGCACACATGGAAAAGCAAAAAAAAAAGGAGGAATAAAAGTATTTCTTCTTGTTGTGCCATGCTAACGCCACCCCGGGGCGCTGCCACAGATTTCAGACTTGTTGTAAATCTGAGGCAGCGCTAAAAGCAATTGGTCCTGTGGTGGAACACCCACAGCAACACCCATTGCAGGCCTCTCTAATGCAGAATACTGTGTCACCTTGCCCATATTTACAAGGTGGTGTTAGGCCACAAAATGTGGCTTAGAGCAACCTTGTAAATGTGGCACAATGCACAGCGCCACCAGAGCATCACAAAAAGTGATGCTCCGGTGTCGAAAGGGCCTTGTAAATCTGGCCCTAAGTCTACCAAATACCAGACACCAAATAATTAAGTGTTAGTGGGAAGGGTGATTGTTAGACTTTTCATCCTTGGTGTGGTCTCCCTTAACTTTTTGCCTCTGTTCCCCAGGTTGTTGATGTGTGCTGGACTCTGATTTTGCAGTTTTTTTAGCTAACCAGTGCTAAAGTGCAAGTGCTCCTTTACAAAATATGTATGTAATTGGCTTATCCATGACTGGCATATTTGATTTATTAATAAGTCAACAGTGCACTAGAGGTGCCCAGGGCCTGTAAATCAAATGCTACTAGTGGGCCTGCAGCACTGGTTGTGCCACCCACATAAGTAGCTCTGTAATCATGTCTCAGACCTGCCACTGCAGTGTCTGTGTGTGTAGTTGTAACTGTAAATTCGACTTGGCTAGTGACCCACTTGCCAGGCCTAAACCTTCCCTTTTCTTACATGTAAGACACCCCTAAGGTAGGCCCTAGGTAGCCCAAGGGCAGGGTGCAGTGTATGGTTAACGTAGGACATATATTAATATGTTTTATATGTCCTGACAGAGAAATATTGCTAAATTCGTTTTTTCACTGTTGCAATTCATGTCCCTCTCATTGGTTAAAATGGGGGCTACCTTTAAATATGATTAAAGTGTAGATTCCCTTTGGGAGCGACTGGACATGTGGAGTGTGGGGTCTTTGAGCTCACAATTCAAAAATACATATTTTAGCAAAGTTCATTTTAAGATTGTATGTTTGAAAATGCCACTTTTAGAAAGTGAGCATTTTCTTGCTTATACTATTTCTGTGAATCTGCCTGTTTGTGAATTCCCTGTCTGGGTCAGTTTGACAGTTGGGCTGGCTGCACCTCACAATAGACAGTGACACAAAGGGAGCTGGGGTGTAGCCTGCATATCCTGATGAGCCATCTGTGCTAGGAGGGAGGGGAGGAGTGTTCACTTACACCTGAAAGGGCTGTGCCTGTCCTCCCATTATGCAGTCTCCAACCCCCTGGTGAGTGTCTGGGCCTGGCCTGGACAAGGCAGGATTTCACATTCAAAAGAGACTTTACTATGAAGTAAGCCTACTTCAAAGGAGAAATTGTGTATAAGAAGGGCACCCAAAACCACAGACTTTAGAACACCTCTGGAAACCAAGAGGAACCTCTGCCTTGAGAAGAGCTGAATATCTGAGGAAGAAGAGCCGCCATGCCTGTGACTATGCTTTGTGGAGCTATCCTGCAGTTGCTGCTTCTTCTAGAGTAAGAGGGCAAAGACTGGACTTTGTGTGCCTTCCATCTTGTGAAGATCTCCAAGGGCTTGATTTAGAGCTTGCCTCCTGTTGTTTGAAGTCCCAGGGATAGCAAAGACTTCTCTCTGCGAGCACCTGGGGTCTCTGGAGAGACTCCTACTCTGCCCTGTGGTGCCCATCCAGTTCCTGGGACCCAGAAAGGAGAAGCTGGCAGCCTAAGAGGAGGAAATCCACGCACAGAGCGCCGTGCGGGGAAAAAATCTACGTGACTCCGATCTGCGGCTGAAGAAATGATGTGCTGCCGGCTGTGTGGCTGAAAATCAACGCTCACCGGAAACTCGACTGAAGAATCGACTCACAGAGCTGGAGAAACAATGCGCAGCATCACTGACGGAGGCTGGTAAGATCGCAGCCCGCACTGCTTGGTTTTCGGATCATCGTGCTGCTGGATTTCCAACGCGATCACCGCTGGGCGTGAAAAAACAACGCAAGGCCTGCCCGGACCTGAGAGTGCTGACCAGATCGGCTTTTTTGACGCACACTCGCCCATGCAGTGTTATTTTTGGAGCACTTTTAACATTTCCACGCTAACAGAGTTGGTGTGTGTTTTAAACTACATAAAGACTCTTTTTGCTTTTTAATTGATAACTTGACTTGTGTGAGGTGGATTTTTGTAGTTTTGGTCTTGTTTTGATTAGAGAAATATTCTCTATTTTTCTAAACTTGTGTTGTGTCATTTTGTAGTGTTTTCATTAAGTTACTGTGTGTGTTGGTACAAATACTTTACACCTAGCACTTAAGTTAAGCCTACTGCTCTGCCAAGCTACCAAGGGGGTAAGCAGGGGTTAGCTGAGGGTGATTCTCTTTTACCTTGACTAGAGTGAGGGTCCTTGCTTGAACAAGGGGTAACATGATTGTCAACCAAAAACCCCATTTCTAACAGTGATTAAGTCACAATGTACTATGAAGAATAAAACAACCTTTGTTGTATGTTAATAGGTTATTATTGCAAGTCACCTCGTAGTTCCACCACTACTCTATTTAGTTATACAGCTCCTCAGTGACATGTAATCTCCATGAAATATATACAAATGTACGTACATGAGTATATGCCAACTATGTCATTGCTTTTGGATAATAAACCCTTGACAACAGAATCATAGGTACACCCTCGCATCAAGCTGATTACCTGCTTTCTTCAGCTTATCAACACTGGTTGCTTTCTATTTACGGTATAAAATGCTGAAAGCTTTTGATATTCCTTCTTGGTTACAAGAAAATTATCTGGAACCCAAGCAAACAGATTACTGATTCATGGTCATTCCTGCTTTGTGCAACTCTGTGATGTTCAGCAGCAGATCATTGTGCCACCCCTCTGGTTTGTCAGGAGATCGTAGATTTAAGAGGGCATAGTGCCTTCTGACAACACATTAGTGTCATTGTTTTTTACACTAATGTGGCATTAGATGGCCATAAATGCCACTCCATATTTACAAAGTGGCGCAAAACATGCATTGCGCCACTTTGTAACCCCTTGTGCCACATTATGCCTGTTCCAGGCATAATGTATGCAAGGGGGGCATTCCCCCGGTAGGGAGGCTGAAAAAATGGTGTAAAGAGATCTAAGAGATTTCTTTGCTTCATTTTTTCCGGCATTTTTAATGCCTGCTCAGAACAGGTGTTAAAAAGGGGCACGCGATTATTTACAATGGGCCACTGTAGGAGACTGGACTGGCTTGTAGTGAGTACCAAGGGGTACTTACACCTTGCACCAGGCCCAGGTATCCCTTATTAGTGTAGAGGGGTGTCTAGCAGCTTAGGCTGATAGAAAAGGTAGCTTAGCAGAGCAGCTTAGGCTGAACTAGGAGACGAGTGAAGCTCCTACAGTACCACTAGTGTCATATGCACAATATCATAAGAAAACACAATACACAGATATACTAAAAATAAAGGTACTTTATTTTTATGACAATATGCCAAAGTATCTCAGTGAGCACCCTCAGCATGAAGATAGCAAATATACACAAGATATATGTACACAATACCAAAATATGCAGTAATAGCAATAGAAAACAGTGCAAACAATGTATAGTCACAATAGAATGCAATGGGGGCACATAGGGATAGGGGCAACACAAACCATACACTCTAGAAGTGGAATGCAAACCACGAATAGACCCCAAACCTATGTGACCTTGTAGAGGGTCGTTGGGACTGTAAGAAAACAGTGAGGGTTAGAAAAATAGCCCACCCCAAGACCCTGAAAAGTGGGTGCAAAGTGCACCTAAGTTCCCCAAAGAGCACAGAAGTCCTGATAGGGGAATTCTGCAGGAAAGACCAACACCAGCAATGCAACAACAATGGATTTCCAGACGAGGGTACCTGTGGAACAAGGGGACCAACTCCAAAAGTCACGATCAAGTCAGGAGCGGGCAGATGCCCAGGAAATGCCAGCTGTGGATGCAAAGAAGCTGCCACTGGATGGTAGAAGCAGAGGATTCTGCATGAACGACAAGGGCTAGAAACTTCCCCTTTGGAGGATGGGTGTCCCACATTGTGAACAGTCGTACAGAAGTGTTTTCCCGCAGAAAGACCACAAACAAGCCTTGCTAGCTGCAAGGGTTGTGGTTAAAGTTTTTGGATGCTGCTGTGGCCCAAGAGGGACAAGGATATCACCAATTGCGTCAGGAGACAGAGGGGGCACCCAGCAAGACAAAGAGCCCTCTCAGAAGCAGGCAGCACCTGCAGAAGTGCCGGAACAGGCACTACAAAGTGGAGTGAAACGGTGCTCACCCGAAGTTGCACAAGAGAGTCCCACGCCGCCGGAGGACAACTCTCAGGAGGTCATGCAATGCAGGTTAGAGTGCCGTGGACCAAGGCTTGGCTGTGCACGAAGGAAATCTTCGGGGAGTGCACAGGAGCCGGAGTAGCTGCAAAACACGCGGTTCCCAGCAATACAGTCTAGCGTGGGGAGGCAAGGACTTACCTCCACCAAACTTGGACTGAAGAGTCACTGGACTGTGGGAGTCACTTGGACAGAGCTGCTGAGTTCAAGGGACCTCGCTTGTCGTGCTGAGAGGAGACCCAGAGGACGGGTGATACAGTTCTTTGGTGCCTGCGGTTGCAGGGGGATGATTCCGTCGACCCACGGGAGATTTCTTCGGAGCTTCTAGTGCAGAGAGGATGCAGACTACCCCCACAGCATGCACCACCAGGAAAACAGTCGAGAAGGCGGCTGGATCAGCGTTACAGTGTCGCAGTAGTCGTCGTTGCTACTTTGTTGCAGTTTTGCAGGCTTCCAGCGTGGTCAGCAGTCGATTCCTTGGCAGAAGGTGAAGAGAGAGATGCAGAGGAACTCTGATGAGCTCTTGCATTCGTTATCTAAAGAATTCCCCAAAGCAGAGACCCTAAATAGCCAGAAAAGGAGGTTTGTCTACTTAGGAGAGCGGATAGGCTTGCAACACCTGAAGGAGCCTATCAGAAGGAGTCTCTGACGTCACCTGCTGGCCCTGGCCACTCAGAACAGTCCAGTGTGCCAGCAGCACCTCTGTTTCCAAGATGGCAGAGGTCTGGAGCACACTGGAGGAGCTCTGGGCACCTCCCAGGGGAGGTGCAGGTCAGGGGAGTGGTCACTCCCCTTTCCTTTGTCCAGTTTCGCGCCAGAGCAGGGCTGGGGGATCCCTGAACCGGTGTAGACTGGCTTATGCAGAGATGGGCACCATCTGTGCCCATCAAAGCATTTCCAGAGGCTGGGGGAGGCTACTCCTCCCCAGCCCTGACACCTTATTCCAAAGGGAGAGGGTGTAACACCCTCTCTCTGAGGAAGTCCTTTGTTCTGCCTTCCTGGGTCAAGCCTGGCTGGACCCCAAGAGGGCAGAAACCTGTCTGAGGGGTTGGCAGCAGCAGCAGCTGCAGTGAAACCCCGGGAAAGGCAGTTTGGCAGTACACAGGTCTGTGCTAGAGACCCGGGGAATCATGGGATTGTCTCCCCAATACCAGGATGGCATTGGTGGGGCAATTCCATGATCTTAGACATGTTGCATGGACATATTCGGAGTTACCATTGTGAAGCTACACATAGGTAGTGACCTATATGTAGTGCACGCGTGTAATGGTGTCCCCGCACTCACAAAGTCCGGGGAATTGGCCCTGAACAATGTGGGGGCACCTTGGCTAGTGCCAGGGTGCCCACACACTAAGTAACATAGCACCCAACCTTTTCTAGGTAAAGGTTAGACATATAGGTGACTTATAAGTTACTTAAGCGCAGTGTAAAATGGCTGTGAAATAACGTGGACGTTATTTCACTCAGGCTGCAGTGGCAGGCCTGTGTAAGAATTGTCAGAGCTCCCTATGGGTGGCAAAAGAAATGCTGCAGCCCATAGGGATCTCCTGGAACCCCAATACCCTGGGTACCTCAGTACCATATACTAGGGAATTATAAGGGTGTTCCAGTATGCCAATGTAAATTGGTAAAATTGGTCACTAGCCTGTTAGTGACAATTTGGAAAGAAATGAGAGAGCATAACCACTGAGGTTCTGATTAGCAGAGCCTCAGTGAGACAGTTAGTCATAACACAGGTAACACATACAGGGCACACTTATGAGCACTGGGGCCCTGGCTGGCAGGGTCCCAGTGACACATACAACTAAAACAACATATATACAGTGAAATATGGGAGTAACATGCCAGGCAAGATGGTACTTTCCTACACAACCCCCCCCAAACGAAGGACAATAAGACTAGCCATGACCTGATGAGTCTTCATTGTCTAAGTGGAAATATCTGGAGAGTCCATCTGCATTGGAGTGGGTACTCCCAGGTCTATGTTCCACTGTATAATCCATTCCCTGTAGGGATATGGACCACCTCAATAATTTAGGGTTTTCACCTTTCATTTGTTTTAGCCAAAGTAGAGATTTGTGGTCTGTCTGAACAATGAAGTGAGTGCCAAACAGGTATGGCCTCAACTTTTTCAGTGCCCAGACCACAGCAAAGGCCTCCCTCTCTATGGCAGACCAACGCTTTTCTCTAGGGGTCAACCTCCTGCTGATAAAAGCAACAGGTTGATCCTGGCCCTCAGAATTAAGTTGTGATAAGACTGCCCCTACCCCTAATTCAGATGCATCAGTTTGGACAATTAATTTTTTGGAGTAACAGGGGCTTTTCAGGACAGGTGCAGAGCACATGGCCTGCTTCAGCTCCTCAAAAGCTTTCTGACAGCTAGCTGTCCACAATACCTTTTTAGGCATTTTCTTGGATGTGAGGTCATTAAGAGGGGCTGCAATGGAGCCATAGTTCTTTTTGAACCTCCTGTAATACCCAGTGAGGCCTAAGAAGGCTCTCACCTGGGTCTGAGTTGTAGGGGGAACCCAATCTATAATAGTTTGGATTTTCCCCTGAAGTGGTGCAATCTGGTCTCCACCTACCAGGTGTCCCAGATAAACCACTTTCCCCTGCCCTATCGGGCACTTTGAAGCCTTGATAGTGAGGCCTGCCTTTTGCAGGGCCTCCAAAACTTTCCATAGGTGGACCAGGTGATCATCCCAGCTGGCGCGAAAGACAGCTATATCATCTAGATATGCTGCACTAAAAGCTTCCAGCCCTTGCAGGACTGTATTCACCAACCTTTGAAAAGTGGCAGGTGCATTTTTCAATCCAAAAGGCATTACTGTGAATTGGTAATGGCCTCCAATGGTTGAAAATGCAGTTTTTGCTTTTGCATCTTCTGATAACTTGATCTGCCAATACCCTGCAGTCAAATCAAAAGTGCTTAGATTCTTGGCAGATGCCAGTGTATCTATTAGCTCATCTGCCCTGGGTATAGGGTGAGCATCAGTTTTGGTTACCTGGTTGAGACCTCTATAGTCTACACAAAACCGCATTTCCTTCTTTCCATCCTTGGAATGAGGTTTTGGTACAAGTACCACAGGAGAGGCCCATGGACTTTCAGAGTGCTCAACCACTCCCAGTTCAAGCATTTTCTGCACTTCTTGCTTTATGCAGTCTCTGACATGGTCAGGCTGCCTATAGATCTTACTTTTGACAGGCAACCTGTCTCCAGTATCTATAGTGTGCTCACACCAAGAAGTGGTGCCTGGCACAGTAGAGAAGAGTTCAGAAAACTGACCCAGGAGATTTATGCAGTGGTCTTTCTGCTCAGCAGTAAGACAATCTGCCAAAACTACACCTTCCACTAGAGCATCTTGTTCTGTGGAAGAGAAGAGATCAGGGAGAGGGTCACTCTCTTCTTCCTGTCCTTCATCTGTTGCCATGAGCAGGGTGAGATCAGCCCTGTCATAGTAGGGTTTCAGGCGATTGACATGGAGCACCCTAAGGGGACTCCTGGCAGTGCCTAAGTCAACTAAGTAGGTGACTTCACCCTTCTTTTCAACAATTATGTGGGGTCCACTCCATTTATCTCGGAGTGCTCTTGGGGCCACAGGCTCCAAGACCCACACTTTCTGCCCTGGTTGGTACTGAACCAAAACAGCCTTCTGGTCATGCAATTGCTTTTGGAGCTCTTGGCTGGCCTGAAGGTTTTTACTGGCCTTTTTCATATACTCGGCCATCCTAGATCTTAGGCCAAGTACATAGTCCACTATGTCTTGTTTTTGAGCTTTGAAAGGTTGTTCCCAACCCTCCTTAACAAGTGTTAGAGGACCTCTCACAGGGTGTCCAAATAGGAGTTCAAAGGGGCTGAAGCCGACTCCTTTTTGGGGTACCTCCCTGTAAGCAAAAAGGAGGCAAGGTAACAGGATATCCCATCTCCTGCGGAGTTTTTCAGGGAGTCCCATAATCATGCCTTTGAGAGTTTTGTTAAATCTCTCCACCAGTCCTTTTGTTTGTGAATGATAGGGTGTGGTGAACTTGTATGTAACACCACACTCCTTCCACATGGCCTTTAAGTAAGCAGACATGAAATTGCTTCCTCTGTCTGATACCACCTCTTTTGGGAAGCCCACCCTGGAAAAGGTTCCCAGGAGGGCCTTTGCCACTGCAGGAGCTGTAGTGGTCCTTAGAGGAATTGCTTCAGGATATCTGGTGGCATGGTCCACTACCACCAAGATAAACCTATTGCCTGAAGCAGTAGGAGGGTCAGGGGGGCCAACTATGTCAACCCCTACCCTTTCAAAGGGGACCCCAACCACAGGCAGTGGAATAAGGGGTGCCTTTGGAGTGCCACCTGTCTTGCCACTAGCTTGAAAGGTTTCACAGGACTTACAAAATTCCTTTGTGTCCTCTGACATTCTAGGCCAATGAAACAAGGGGACAAGCCTGTCCCAAGTTTTCATTTGCCCCAAATGTCGAGCTAAGGGAATGTCGTGGGCTAGAGTTAGGAGGAACTTTCTGTACTCCTGAGGAATCACCAATCTCCTGGCAGCTCCAGGTTTTGAATCCCTTGCTTCAGTGTACAAGAGGTTGTCCTCCCAGTAAACTCTGTGAGAGTCACTGACATCCCCATTTGCTTGTTTGACAGCTTGCTGCCTTAGACCCTCTAGTGTGGGACAGGTATGCTGTGCCACACTCAGCTCCTCCCTGGCAGGCCCCCCTTCACCCAAAAGCTCAGCAGTGTCTGCTTCCAGCTCCTCTGGTGTAGGTTCTGCACAGGGTGGAAATTCTTCTTCCTCAGAAGTAGAATCCACTGTAGAGGGAGGGATAGTAGGTAGTGATTTACTTTTACTAACCCTAGCTTTAGGGAGCACTTGGTCCATTCTTTCAGGATCCAAGTCACCCTGTCCTTTTTGCTTTTTGGCCTGAGCCCTGGCTAAAGCAAAAATATGCCCTGGAATGCCCAGCATTGCTGCATGGGCCTCCAACTCCACATCTGACCAAGCTGATGTCTCTATATCGTTTCCTAGTAGACAGTCTACAGGTAAATCTGAAGCAACCACAACTTTCTTTGGACCAGTAACCCCCCCCCCCAGTTGAGATTTACAGCAGCCATGGGGTGGCTAAGTGTGTTGTTATGAGCATTGGTTACTTGGTACTGGTGACCAAGTTGGTGTTGTTCAGGGTGGACCAGCTTCTCTATTACCATGGTAACACTGGCACCTGTGTCCCTGTAGGCCTGAACCTCAACACCATTTATTAGGGGTAGTTGCTTGTACTTATCCATGTTAAGGGGACAAGCAACCAAGGTGGCTAAATCAATAGCCCCCTCAGAGACTAACACAGCCTCTGTGGTCTCCCTAACAAGACCAACCCTAACTAAGTTACCAAAAGTGAGCCCAGCTACTCCCTTGGATTGGCTATTAGTAGGTTTGCTCCCACCACCACTGCTATTACTAGGGGCACTAGGTGTAGCAGAAGGGGTTGTAGTGATAAGAGGCTTGGTGCTTTTCTTTGGACAACTGGGATCTGTTGTCCAATGGCCTTTTATTTTACATAAATAGCACCATGGTTTCTTTTCTTTGTTTTGATTTGAAGAGGATTTGGGCCCACCACCCCCACCAGAGTGTTTTTGTGGGCCTGATGAAGACTCATTTTTAGATTTGTCACCACCCTTGTCAGAAGACTTACCATCCTTCTTCTTGCCATCTTTGTCACCCCCTGTATGAACTTTTCTGTTCACCCTTGTTCTGACCCATTTGTCTGCCTTCTTTCCCAATTCTTGGGGAGAGGTCAGATCAGAGTCCACAAGGTACTGGTGTAACAAATCAGACACACAATTATTAAGAATATGCTCTCTCAGGATTAAGTTATACAGGCTTTCATAGTCAGCAACTTTACTGCCATGTAACCACCCCTCCAAGGCCTTCACTGAAGGGTCAACAAAGTCTACCCAGTCTTGTGAAGACTCCTTTTTGGTTTCTCTGAACTTCATCCTGTACTGTTCAGTGGTTAAGCCATAACCATCTAGGAGTGCATTCTTAAAAACTTTGAAATCATTGGCCTCACTTTCTTTTACAGTAAGGAGCCTATCCCTACCCTTTCCACTGAAAGATAGCCATAGGATAGCAGCCCACTGCCTTTGAGGGACATCCTGTACAACACAGGCCCTCTCAAGTGCAGCAAACCACTTGTTAATGTCATCCCCCTCCTTGTAAGGGGGAACTATCTTGTGCAGATTCCTAGAATCATGCTCTTTTGCAGGATGACTATTTGGAATACTGCTGCTGCCACCATGGGTTTCTAAACCCAATTTCTGTCTTTCTCTTTCGATTTCCAAGGACTGCCTATCTAAATCCAGCTGATGGTTCTTGAGCTTCAGCCTGGATTGTTCCACTCTCAATCTATTGAGTTACCTTTCTAACACTCTGTCATCAGGGTGGGTGGGTAGGGCATGTCTTGAAACAGAATAATGGTGAGAATGAACAGAAGGAGACCTGGCCCTAACAGATGTCACACTAACATTCTGGCCTACAGAAGTGATACTTCCACTGTGATGAGAAATAACACTATTACTGTGATGTGAGACAACACTCTTACTGTGATGTGAATTCACATCAGTACTAGCTATGCTAGGTGGCTTGCTAAGGGGCAGGTTGGAAAGATTCCTTCCCATCTCTTTTGCTAGGGGAGCCCCAGAATCAGAGTGGGAACCATCAGCTAATTTCTCACCAGAAGTACCAACAAAAGTCTTGTCCTGTTCAACTAGCATGTTAACTAATAGTTCTCTAGAGGGGTTCTTCCCTACCCCTAAACCTCTTTCTACACAGAGACTCCTTGCTGCCTTCCAGCTAAGGTGACCATAAGCAGTCTTGGACAGATCAACAGTTTGGCCTGTGCCAGACATTATAGAAAGTGTTTAAGGGATAGAAAAAGAAAGAAAAAGTTTTTCAGAACTTTTTAAAGGACAGAAAAAAAACTTTTAAAACTTTTTAAGAACTTTTTGAAAGTTTAGAGGTACTTTTCAGCACTTAGTAAAGAAGTGAGAGAAGAAAAGCAAAACATTTTGGTTAGGTGTACATACACTGAACTTGTTTTGTATATTTTTCTCTTATGAAAAGTACAATGACAAAAGTGGTAAGTAGTTGCAAAGTACTTATCCCACCGCTGCACAACCAATGTAGGAGGCTGGACTGGCTTGTAGTGAGTACCAAGGGGTTCTTACACCTTGCACCAGGCCCAGGTATCCCTTATTAGTGTAGAGGGGTGTCTAGCAGCTTAGGCTGATAGAAAAGGTAGCTTAGCAGAGCAGCTTAGGCTGAACTAGGAGACGAGTGAAGCTCCTACAGTACCACTAGTGTCATATGCACAATATCATAAGAAAACACAATACACAGATATACTAAAAATAAAGGTACTTTATTTTTATGACAATATGCCAAAGTATCTCAGTGAGTACCCTCAGCACGAGGATAGCAAATATACACAAGATATATTTACACAATACCAAAATATGCAGTAATAGCAATAGAAAACAGTGCAAACAATGTATAGTCACAATAGAATGCAATGGGGGCACATAGGGATAGGGGCAACACAAACCATATACTCTAGAAGTGGAATGCGAACCACGAATGGACCCCAAACCTATGTGACCTTGTAGAGGGTCACTGGGACTGTAAGAAAACAGTGAGGGTTAGAAAAATAGCCCACCCCAAGACCCTGAAAAGTGGGTGCAAAGTGCACCTAAGTTCCCCAAAGAGCACAGAAGTCGTGATAGGGGAATTCTGCAGGAAAGACCAACACCAGCAATGCAACAACGATGGATTTCCAGACGGGGGTACCTGTGGAACAAGGGGACCAAGTCCAAAAGTCACGATCAAGTCGGGAGTGGGCAGATGCCCAGGAAATGCCAGCTGTGGATGCAAAGAAGCTGCCACCGGATGGTAGAAGCTGAGGATTCTGCATGAACGACAAGGGCTAGAAACTTCCCCTTTGGAGGATGGATGTCCCACGTCGTGAAGAGTTGTGCAGAAGTGTTTTCCCGCAGACAGACCACAAACAAGCCTTGCTAGCTGCAAGGGATGTGGTTAGGGTTTTTGGATGTTGCTGTGGCCCAGGAGGGACCAGAATGTCACCAGTTGTGTCAGGGGACAGAGGGGGCACCCAGCAAGACAAGGAGCCCTCTCAGAAGCAGGCAGCACCCGCAGAAGTGCCAGAACAGGCACTACAAAGTGGAGTGAAATAGTGCTCACCCGAAGTTGCACAAGAGAGTCCCACGCCGCCGGAGGACAACTCAGGAGGTCATGCAATGCAGGTTGGAGTGCCGTAGACCCAGGCTTGGCTGTGCATGAAGGAAATCCTCGGTGAGTGCACAGGAGCAGGAGTAGCTGCAAAACAGGCGGTTCCTAGCAATGCAGTCTAGCGTGGGGAGGCAAGGACTTACCTCCACCAAACTTGGACTGAAGAGTCACTGGACTGTCGGAGTCACTTGGACAGAGTTGCTGAGTTCAAGGGACCTCGCTCGTCGTGCTGAGAGGAGACCCAGAGGACTGGTGATGCAGTTCTTTGGTGCCTGCAGTTGCAGGGGGAAGATTCCGTCGACCCACAGGAGATTTCTTCTGAGCTTCTAGTGCAGAGAGGAGGCAGACTACCCCCACAGCATGCACCACCAGGAAAACAGTCAAGAAGGCGGCTGGATCAGTGTTACAGTGTCGCAGTAGTCGTCGTTGCTACTTTGTTGCAGTTTTGCAGGCCTCCAGCGCGGTCAGCAGTCGATTCCTTGGCAGAAGGTAAAGAGAGAGATGCAGAGGAACTCTGATGAGCTCTTGCATTCGTTATCTAAAGAATTCCCCAAAGCAGAGACCCTAAATAGCCAGAAAAGGAGGTTTGGCTACTTAGGAGAGAGGATAGGCTAGCAACACCTGAAGGAGCCTATCAGAAGGAGTCTCTGACGTCACCTGCTGGCCCTGGCCACTCAGAGCAGTCCAGTGTGCCAGCAGCACCTCTGTTTCCAAGATGGCAGAGGTCTGGAGCACACTGGAGGAGCTCTGGGCACCTCCCAGGGGGGGGTGCAGGTCAGGGGAGTGGTCACTCCCCTTTCCTTTGTCCAGTTTCGCGCCAGAGCAGGGCTGGGGGATCCCTGAACCGGTGTAGACTGACTTATGCAGAGATGGGCACCATCTGTGCCCATCAAAGCATTTCCAGAGGCTGGGGGAGGCTACTAATAGCCAGGATGGCATTGGTGGGGCAATTCCATGATCTTAGACATGTTACATGGCCATATTCGGAGTTACCATTGTGAAGCTACACATAGGTAGTGACCTATATGTAGTGCACGCGTGTAATGGTGTCCCCGCACTCACAAAGTCCGGGAAATTGGCCCTGAACAATGTGGGGGCACCTTGGCTAGTGCCAGGGTGCCCACACACTAAGTAACTTAGCACCCAACCTTTACCAGGTAAAGGTTAGACATATAGGTGACTTATAAGTTACTTAAGTGCAGTGTAAAATGGCTGTGAAATAATGTGGACGTTATTTCACTCAGGCTGCAGTGGCAGGCCTGTGTAAGAATTGTCAGAGCTCCCTATGGGTGGCAAAAGAAATGCTGTAGCCCATAGGGATCTCCTGGAACCCCAATACCCTGGGTACCTCAGTACCATATACTAGAGAATTATAAGGGTGTTCCAGTATGCCAATGTAAATTGGTAAAATTGGTCACTAGCCTGTTAGTGACAATTTGGAAAGAAATGAGAGAGCATAACCACTGAGGTTCTGATTAGCAGAGCCTCAGTGAGACAGTTAGTCATAACACAGGTAACAGATACAGGGCACACTTATGAGCACTGGGGCCCTGGCTGGCAGGGTCCCAGTGACACATACAACTAAAACAACATATATACAGTGAAATATGGGGGTAACATACCAGGCAAGATGGTACTTTCCTACAGCCACTATGTACTGTTCAGGGTTGTGCTAACCCTGAACATTACATCAATAGCGTCATAAATTCTGATGCTTTTGCCCTCTACCATGGGCATGGTGCACTGTATTTTAAATATGGCACACACATGATTGTGTTAGGGGGGCGCTAAGGGTTGCAAGGTAAGTGGTGCTGTACTGGGTGCAGCACCACTTTCCTTAACTGTGCCCCTAAATTTCTGTGCAGACACCTTGCTGGATGATGTTGATGACTAGCCTGACACCTAAGAATTAGATTTAATTAGTACTAATTTTCTATAGGTGTGGTCAGTGTAAAACCCGCATTTGGCAAATCAAAACTTTTTAAAGCCTATCCTGACAGTGCCATTCCGCTGGTTTAAAATGTCTTTTGGAATAACAATAGCTCTGTGAAAGCACCAATAGGTGTCCCTTCTCCTGTCTGGCTTTGAATTTCTAGTACATGCTACTTTTTAAGTGACACAATACCTGCAGGTAACAAGGCTGTACTCAGCTTTGTTTGTATTTATGAGATACCGCTCCGGATTTAGTCAAATGTAATCGTGTTTTAGAAATGTTCATTATGAAACGTTCCTCGGCATAAAACATTTATCCATACTTGTGCATTCCAGGCAAATTCAGCGCATCTAAGTGTGAGCGTTCATTTTATATTTTACTTTGTTCAAAATGATAAGGGAGGGCTCGCCGTTCACAATTCCCTGCGGAATAATTGACAAGCCATTGCATTTCTAACAGTCATTTTGCTTCAGCTAGGGATCGACAGCAATCCTTTAAGTGCAGAATGACGATGAAATTAGATTATCTTTAAAAGGTCTCCTCCTCTTCCGAAAGTCTTTTTGCAGTGTTAATTCATACTAACTCCTGCCAATGAAGGGCGCGCGGTGTCAAATTACGGAGATAATGTAGAAATGTCTGCATTAATAGATTTTGAGTGTCATTACATATTCCCACGTTAATTAATTTGTCGGACAAAAAAGCTGTGGGTGACAAGGAAGCGATCTTCACGTAATCATTTTATCAAATTATATATATTGCACATCCGACAATCTTCAAACTAGACTTCTTTTAACAAAGTAACGTCACATGTAAGCTGTTTAACGAGTGCGCATTAAGGGCGGCATTCACGTTACAGCTGAAAAGATGCAGACAAGGCAATACAGGCCGGAGCCATGTGCATTAGGCAGATTGAATAAATAAATTTCCTGCTGCACAAGTTTAGAGTACAGAGTAGAGAAACTGTGTCAAGCGTTTTTGGGGTTTTGCTTTCTTTTTTTTGCATACAAATATTATATCCATGTGGCAACTGACTACATTAACTACCACAGTCGAGTAAGTGAGTAAAGCAAAGGTTTGATTTCGATCTATTGCCTCTCCAGCTTTGGTCTAAAATGTCCTGCATCTTGCATAAATCAGCTCAATACAATCTTATATAAAGCTTGCTGTTTAATAGGTTCGCCATTAATGTTGTAATTGTACGTCTAATTAGAAAGTCAGCCATCCAGATAATGCTGCCACACTGGCACTTTTATTGTATTAAGGGGCATATTTATACTCCGTTTGCGCCGAAATTGCGTTGTTTTTTTTTACGCAATTTCGACGCAAAACTAACTCCATATTTATACTTTGGTGTTAGACGCGTCTAGCGCCAAAGTCCATGGAGTTAGCGTCATTTTTTAGCGTGGACACCTACTTTGCGTTAATTATATGCAAGGTAGGCGTTCCCGTCTAAAAAATCGACTCCGAGGCATGTGCGTGGGATTTATACTCCCGGGCAAAAATCACGCCCGGGAGTGGGCGGGTCAAAAAAAATGACGTACGGCCGCTTTTGCGCCGTTTTTTAGCGCCTGCAAAAGGCAGACGTTAAGGGACCTGTGGGCTCTGAAGGAGCCCAAAGGTGCCCTCCCATGCCCCCAGGGACACTCCCTGTCACCCATGCCCACCCCAGGAGGACACCCAAGGCTGGAGGGACCCATCCCAGGGACATTAAGGTAAGTTCAGGTAAGTTTTTATTTTTTATTTTTTTGTGGCATAGGGGGGCCTGATTTGTGCCCCCCTACATGCCACTATGCCCAATGACCATGCCCAGGGGACAGAAGTCCCCTGGGCATGGCCATTGGGCAAGGGGCATGACTCCTGTCTTTGCTAAGACAGGAGTAATTTCTATGGGGGTTGGGAGTGAAAAAAAATGGCGCAAATCGGGTTGAGGCGCAAAAATTGCCTCAACCTGACTTGCCCCATTTCTTGACGCCCAAGCTCCATATCCCCCTACGCCGGCGCTTCCTGGTGTATGTTGTTTTTTTTAACGCACACCAGACGGCGCCGGCGGCTAACGCCGGCTAACGTCATTCAATAAATACGGCGCCCGCATGGCGTTTCAGAATGGCGTTAGCCGGCGTTAATTTTTTTGACGCAAAACTGCGTTGGCGCAGTTTTGCGTCAAAAAGTATAAATATGGGCCTAAATGTGTAATTGACTTATGTTCCCACAACTCTCATATTTTATGTTTAGTTTACTGAATGCATATATAAGCAAGCAGAGCAGACAACAGACTAGGGGCAGCAGACTAGGGGCAATCAGTAGAGAGAATCATAGTACGGAGTCACAACTAAAACAGGCACTTTCCAGAGTTTTTATAAACATACCTCTCTCAACCCTTCAAATTTGTGGAAGGGCGTTTCAGAGTTTCAATTTAGGTCAGCACTATCAAAACGTTGCTACCTCGCACTCATTTTGGTTAAAGAAGTGAACCACAAAAGAACTAATGAGAGGAAATTGTTCACAAAATTGCAATGGGTACATCACTCCTCAAGGATATGAAGATTGCCGGGGAAAATGGTGGAAGGAGCGCTCACCTGAGGAGTAATTGCACCTAGTCAATAGATTCACATTGAAAAAAGTGGGGCCAGCATGCCAATGTTGGTGCATTGTTTTTTTATGTGGCATGCTATTTCTCAGCGATCCTGTGACTCATGCTGCCCTGCCATCACTTGGTTTTGCAAGCGCTGGATTACCAGCACACGTCTGAAAGAAGACCCGATCAAAAATGTAATAACCATACCATGTTGCTCTCAGAAAGCACAGATGACAAACCTGTCCTTTTTAAGGAGGATTGTTGAGGATGAAGGGTTAGTCAATAAACGTCAACTGCTTAATTCCACCTCACACATTTCGAAATGTGTCTGTGAACAACTAAATAGGTTTTGTAGCACTTCTAAAAGAAGACTGAAAAATATTTGCCCTTTTCAGTGATTGACACTTCATCCACGCGCTATATTTCTCTGAAGCAAAAATTCACGTACGTGCCTGTAAGAAAGTTGAGATGTGAGCCTCACACTGAAGAATCATTTTGAATGTGCTCACACAGCACATCTACATTCTTCCAGGCCACCAGCAGCTCTCCCTGAGTTCTATACACCCTCTCTCAATCACTCCTCAGGAAAACTTATTTCAGCATCCATCCGCTCCTTTAGACTGAATTACACGTCAAAAAAACTCCTCCTGGACACATCTTCCACTCTGATCAGTTTGCACTCTGTCCAAGCAGGGACCCCCACACTAGTCAGCATAAGGGAGATAAACAGCTCAGATAACCCCTGTTGACCCCTTGGTAGCTTGGCACAAGCAGTCAGACTTATCTCAAAGGTAATGTGTAAAGTATTTAGACCAACACACACAATAACACAGTGAAAACACCACAAACGTACTGAACACTAGTTAGATAAATAGTCAATATTTATCCAACAAAAACAAGCAAAGTTATGAATTTTCAAACATTAAACTTGAATATAGTGCTTGAAACACAAATGCTTCAGTTTGGTGTTATCAAGGCGTTGTGACGGAGTCATTCCTAACAATCTGACGCCATTGGCACTGATCACGCAGTCGCACGGACCCCCAGGTACAGTACCTTTTGAAAGTGAGGAAACAAGCCAGTGCATGGAGTCGGGAAAGCAAGGTTTTGCTGGATCTGGTCTGGCATCAGTTCTGGTGCTGCGAAGCAGTGGAGCGAAGGGGTAAGTGTGAAGCGTCGGGTCCTTGCTACGGAGTAGTGGAAATGAGGTGGCACTGGTGTGAAGTGTTGGGTCCCTACACTGCGGTAGGGTCGATGTCTGGCGGGTCATGACGCAGTGGGATGACCTCACGTGGTCGCGGTCATGCCACGAGGCTGCAAGGGCCATGTCTGAGTCAGGTATTATGGATGTCGGTGATACGGCACTCGGACTAACAAACTGATGGGATGTCAGTGGGTCTGCGGTGGCATCAGGCCTGAGATGTCAGTCGGGGTCATCGCACTCCAGCAGGGACCACGGCTAAGGTTGCAGGTGGCATCGCGGTTTCAGGAAGCGGTGTCCGTCCAGGCGCCATCTGGCATCGGTGCACTTGGTTTTTCTTGGTTTTCAACCAGTTTTCACTCCCAAGGACCCAGAAACCGCAATAGGTACCACCTGGCAAGTTAGGGTCCACAGCAAGTAAACCCAGAGGCTGGTGGGTGGAGTATTTGCTGTCCCTCAGACTTCTTAACAGGAGGCAAGCTCTGTCCAACTTCCCAAGCAGGATACATAGCAAAGTCCAGTCTTTGTCCTCTCTAAAGCAGAAGCAGCAATTGCATTCCAACCCAGGAAAGCACACACAGCAAAGGGGCAGTACTCCTCCTCCAGCTCTTCTCCTTGTCAGAGGTTCTTCGTGATCCAGAAGTGTTCTCTAAGTCTGGGGATTTGGGGGCAAACTTCAAAGGAAAGTCTCTGTTGTTGCCAAGATCCTGCCTTGCCCAGGTCTGGCCCCAGACACATACCAGGGGGTCAGAGATTGCATTGTTTGAGGACAGGCACAGCCCTTTCAGGTGCAGGTGTTAGCTCCTCCCTACCCATTCTAGCCCAGTAGACTCATCAGGATATGCAGGGCACTCCCCAGCTCCATTTGTATCACTGTCTAGACAGAATTCACAAACAACCCAACTGTCAGTCTGACCCAGATGTGGATTCCACAGGCAGGCAGTAGCACAGAATGGTTAAGGAAGAAAATGCCCACTTTTTCTAAAAGTGGCATTTTCAAACTGACAATCTAAAAAACAACTTTACCAAAATATGTATTTTTAAATTGTGAGTTCAGAGACCCCAAACTCCAGATCTCTACCCGCTCCCAATGGGAAACTGCACCTAAAAGATATTTAAAGGCAGCCCCATTGTTAACCTGTGGGAGGGATAGTCCTTGCAATAGTAAACACTGAATTCTATATTATTTCACTATCAGGACATGTAAAACACAACAGTACATGTCCTACCTTTTAAATACACTGCACCCTGCCCATTAGGCTAACTAGGGCCTACCTTAGGGGAACCTTACATGCACAAAAAGGGAAGGTTTGGGCCTGGCAAGTGGGAATACTTGCCAGGTCGAATTGGCAGTTTAAAACTGCACACACAGACACTGCAGTGGCAGGTTGGAACCATGTTTACAGGGCTACTCATATGGGTGGCACAATCAGTGCTGCAGGCCCAATAGTAACATTTGATTTACAGGCCCTGGGCACCTCTAGTGCCCTGTACTAGGGAATTACTAGAAGATTAAATATGGCCATCATGGGAAAGCCAATTACCAATACAATTAAGACATAGCACACTTGCACTTTAGCACTAGTCAACAGTGGTGAAGTGCCAAGAGTACCAAAACCAGCAAAAACAAACTCCAGCACACACTCAAAAATACAGGAAGCAGAGGCAAAAGGACAGGGGAAACCACGCCAAGGGTACCATGTCTAACAATTAGTTTTCTATTTTGGTTTTGAGGGCATTCACTTAGGCAAGGCAGACTATACTGAACTTACACAACTTAGCTAAAGCAAGTAATGATACTATTAAAGTTTTTGCAGTCATAATAGAGACTATTCTGAACTTATCACCTCTTCAAATCCATAAGAGTTCACTTGGACTACTCACACTTAGAGGTCCACTGTCACAGACAGGTCTGAGCAGGCTCCTCACAGCAGCCAATAAACCACTATTTCTTAATCTGCCTTGCCTTTTAAATACACCATCACACCAAAAAGAAACACAAACATCAGGACCACCTCAAAGGAATCTCAAAATACTTAAGGCCTAATGAACAAAAACTTTCTTGAGGAGGGTGTTTTAACAATCTCTTGTGTGTGATGCAAAGTGGAGACCCATAGACAAGGTCACTGGAAATACCTGGTCGAGGAGCGCAAAATTATGCTGCAGGTTTGACTAATTTATGCAGCCAGTAAAGACAAATTATGCAGCAGGATGCATCACTTTTTCTAATGCTTTTACTCCATTACTTTCTAATTTTTCATGTGCTAATAGAGTCTAGGTGAACATTTCACCTCATTAGTACCAGTTTAACAATCATACACAGACAGCTGAAGGATAACCATTTAACATTGCTAAAGGCCTTCCACTGTGCACAGGCACATTTTGCAGTGTTTTTAGTAACTTTTGATCTGTTTAACCTAGAAACAACATTTTTTTGTTAAAATCTAAAGTCTTAGTAGCAGATGATAGAGTTTGTGGCAAATGTGGCAAATCCATAACCATACAGAGCCACAGAATTGCATAATTCCAGTGGTTCTGCAGAAATGCCACATTTCACTTTCAAAATAATAAGCTTGAGTGTGCATTATTAAATTGCCGATCAGTTACTTCGTATGCCCCAGCTTTTTCAGACATGATCTCAGAACATGATCGAACAGAAACCTGGATGTCAGTAGCACACCTCCTGTTTGACTGTACGGTTGCTATTTGGTACATGATTTTAGAATAAAACAATGATGATAAAACGGGAGCTGAAGCTGTAATAATGCATAGGGAAACATATCACAAGTATCTGATCAGCTCCTACATGCAAACCCATCTCTGAATGTCTACATGCACGAAATTGGGGAAACCATCTCAGCTAATGACAATCCTTGTCAGGGTGAACCTCAAAAATCATTAGATACCTGTGCTTAATACTCGGGCTGCTAGGAACAAAGCAGTCAATTTTAACTTAGAGGCAATCTACAAAGTATATATTGAGTACTTTAACAGTAATAAAGTGTAACACAACAAAAGAAAATCCTAAACCAATTTTAGAATATAGAGTACACTACAGTAACTAAAATGACAGCAAAACAACAAAAATCAAATACATGGAACAGGAGATCTGAATTTTCAAAGTTTAAATTCAAAATAGTGCTAATAAGCACATCACACCAATCGTAGTTAGACTGGGTCAAAGTTGAAAGTTAAGGCTGACTGCAGTGGATTGCAGATCAGATACAAGGACAAACTGATGGAAAGTTTACCTTCAGACTTTTTTTATGGGGAAAGTGTGACAGTTGATATTAGTTCGCTGGGCAAGCTGAATCCAAAGTTGAGCTCGACCACAGTTGGCTGTTGAAATGCAGGGTCCCAGTGTAGTCATCCATGAAGTTGGGAAAGCTCTTAGCAGGTGAAGTCCGGAGTCCATGCATAGGAAACCTGCAACATTAATCCACTGTGGCTCTGTGTAAGTCTTAATGAAGCCCTCTACACTCAGACTTAGAAACCTTTCTGGAAGTTGAATCTCTTTCAGCAGGTCAAATGAGCAAGCTAAAGCTGAATGGCGATTCGCCATCAATGCCTGCAGCGCGAGATTCATCAGTGATCCTGTTCTCCATATGTTCTCCAGGCAGAAACTTGCTAGAAGGTCACTTATTTCTACTTCTTGCAGTTTTAAGACAGGAGGAGTACACTCTAACACCAGACAGGACCTGAGGGCACCACTGACGGTTAGGACACACTCCAGCAGAGGACATCAGCAGGGTCCATAGCAGGTCCACTTGGAACTGGTCGGCTGTGCAATTACAGAGTGAGGGGCCGTTGCAAACTTGTTATCTCCCTGTAGCTCAAGCAGAATATCAGCCAAATGTGGTCCTTATGGTTTTAGGCAGGAAAATGAAAACTTCTTAAGAGGTAATTTCCAAAATAGCTATATAAAATGCGACTTTCCCATTAAATTGAGTTTTAAATTACTATTAAACGAGTCATTGAACCATTTTTCTAACTACTTCCAAACTGAAGTTAGCACTTATTATATGTAAACTTATAACCCAGTGTTAGCCTATGAGAGAGACAGCCTTGCAAGTGATAAATGAGTTTTTCAATGCCTGGGCATATAAAACATGTCCTACTTTTTACATATCATGCTGCTTTATGAGCCTTAAATTACATTAGGGGTGTCTTAGAAGTATTAAAAGGAAGCTTTAGGCCTTTTCAAATTTTTTGTTTGGTGACCAAAATGGCAGTTTAAACTGCACATCCAGGCAGCAAAGGTAGGATGGGAGACATGTTTTACAGTGCTATGGTAGTAGGTGGCACAATGAGTTTTAAAGCCCACTAGTAGAATTTAACTTACTAGCTTTGGGTGCATGTAGTATCATATACTAGGGATGTACAAGTAAATTAAAGGTGCTGATCAGGTGCATACCAATTTTATCATGTTTGAAAGGGAAAGCACAAGCACTTTACTACTGGTTAACAGGGATAAAGTGTACAGAGTCCTTGGGCCACCCAAAAACTTGCTTCAATAATATAAGGCAAAAATCTGCTGTAGCCCTTGAAAAGGGGCACATTTCCCACACTACAGATTAATATTTCAAAGACATACCACTGAATGCCACCTTGCTTTACCACCCACCAGGCAATAAAAATAATGAATCAACTGAAAAACGGAAGGAGCCAGTACCAGTCACTTCTGCCCTTCAATCACCTTCCACTTGTGGGTTTTATAACCCTTTGGAAAAACAATAAGAAGCTTTCAGTAACAGCACTAGTTCTTTTCTCGAGAGAAGTCACAAAATGGACATTTCTAAACTACTCACTTGTTTGGT
This sequence comes from Pleurodeles waltl, assembly GCF_031143425.1. Classification (NCBI taxonomy): domain Eukaryota; kingdom Metazoa; phylum Chordata; class Amphibia; order Caudata; family Salamandridae; genus Pleurodeles; species Pleurodeles waltl. The sequence continues at coordinate 855,683,962 of NC_090443.1, forward strand.
GCTACTACAGACTCTATCATTGCTGAATGTGTAAGCTTTTTAGTTAATAATCCAATCAATATTGACCGTTTTGGTCACTTCCTCATCCTTTTATCTATTACAATTCATAAAACTCACAACAAATATTGATACCAGATATTACCACAGGTTTCATATAAAACAAAGACACCTGTTTAAAAACTGTGAATACTACAATCACTTGAATAAGTCCTTTAAATCCACAACAGGATAATCCATTCCCCCTAGCTGAACACTACAACGCCTCCATTTTGAACATGAGGGATACCCTAGCTCTTTTGTAAACAAAAAGAATTAGGACAAAATCTTCTAAAGGCTGTTTCACACCCTCCTTAAATACTAAGATACAACATTTATGTTCTATAGAACACTAAGAGAAGAAATACTCTACACTCTTAACATGAAACGGTACTGGAGAAGATACAAATCTGACTTGAAGATCAAATGAACATATCAAAACATTGAGCTGGAAAACTCTTTGACATGGTTGAGTCACAAATTACCAATAGTTGTAAGCCTGCTCAAAAAACGGTCAGTGATGCATAGAAAAAAACAAATGTATTTGAAAACTGGATACATGCAATTAGGTATGCGTAAAATATAAGAGCAGAAACATTAGCATTAATTCCCAAAAGAGTTTTCCAGTACTGCTTCGAAGACCACAACACCATTTAATCCAGTTACTTCTGAATTGATGAAAGAGATATTCTCATCAATGAAATGTCAATCTAGTTGGTTGACCTACCACCACCTAATTTAGTCAGATGCCAGCTCCACATTTGTTCTTTTATGGAAAGATATCATACATACCTCATTTGAACAAGACACCATTCACACTGTCATAAACAATTCAATAGTTCAAATCAGATATGTTGGGATATATTTTGAAAAACAGAAAATCTCTATTAGTATCATCAGCAGTGAATGCTCCATTCCACTTCTATAATCTTTTGATAGATCTCAGAGGTGGATTTGGAATGCAACTCACTGCCACTGGTGTGTTTCTTCAGCCTTGGTTTGTGCTATATTGAGAAATCTACTACCTTCTCCTTTTTTCATCCCTTGATATCCCATCCTCCCCATACTCACCATTACAACTTCAACTCTGTTTAGAGCTCTCTCTTGATAGTTACATCTTGTTGTACTACATCTCTCTACGTACGACCAATGTTTTTTATGTTTTTTGTAGACCTAATGGAGGTAGCTGCTAGATCAGGGTGAAATTTTAGTTACGTCTGAGAAATTGGCATCATTTTGGGAATTTCTCATAACAAAATGTAAGTGAAATTACTGAGATTACTCCATTACTCCCCATCGCATAATTTCTAGGAGAACTTTTAAAGCATGATGTACTCTTTGGGTAATTTGTCAACAAGAGAGGCATTTCAGGTAGAATTTTTACCCACGCAGACCGTTCTGGTATTTTCTGAGTGTAAAAATCCAAATCTGAATGTGAACGGCAAAGTTTTGAATGTGAGTGGCAAATCCTTTAATGTGGGTGGTCAAGAAGCATTTCAGGTAGACTTTTTTACTGGAGTGCAATGTTCAGGTTTTTTTTAAATGCAAATCTGCAAATCAGAACATAGAAGCAGTGTTTTGAATGAGAGTGACTGAAAATCAACAACAAAATTACATTTTTGAGTTGAATTTTTATCCAAACGGACCACTCGGGTAAAATTTTAAGTATAAAATGCATTTCGCACAATTTTGAGTAAATTTGCATGCATTTTTGGGGTACTTTTTTGGAAATATGTTACCTGAATTTATTGTTACGCCCACCCATTGCTAGCTGCACCATCACCAACTCGTTTTGCAACAACAGATTGAGGTTTTCATATTGATGTGCTCACTGCTTAAAATTAATCCTATCTTATCATCAAGGTAAGTAAATGCAGAGCTAGCATAGTAAATGTCCAAACAGCAGTGTATGCTGATCTTGACAGTATGCGGGAAGATTGTGCAGTCAAGTAAGTGCAGACTTACATTCTTTACCTTGTTATTGTGGCATTCAACCTACCAAATACAGTAAATACACAAACTCCTGTTCAGCCGCTGCTCAACCCTCAATCACATTACTGTTGTGAATATATTCAAGCAAACTGTTTATCAGAAATTTGGGCCAGGTGTATCAATGTTTGATGCCACAAAAGACAGCATGAAAACATGCTGCACTGTTTGAAAGGGAGCTGCAATAGATCATCATTGTTAACAGCAGGCTGGGGTCAAGGCGAAATTATAGGTGGACTACAAAGGATCAAAGTCACATACAAGAACCTGATAGTCCCAGTCAAAGATTTCACCTTTGGATTTAGGTCGAGATGGTCTAAGATTGACTTGCAAACAACAGTCACAAATTGCTCACTGATTTTTGTGAATTTATTCTGATCTGGGAAACTGACATGTGCGCTTATGGATCAGGTTTTAAATCAGTGAATTGCAGGGGTCACAGACCAAGGTACCCAACTGATATGAATTAGGCAGGTTGCAATTTGCAATCTCCTGCCATTGGATGGCATCAAAGGGATAGTGGCCTGCAAAAAATAGCTGACCACCATCTCTGTGATTCCATTTTAAATGGAAAACCTTTTTTTAAAGCAGCCTTATTTCCTTACATGAAAGAGTTGGGAGTTGGCAGTTGTTATCTCGACCACTGTCTACTCCCCCATTTCCTGAACACTGTAATTCCCAAAAGGAAATTGGTTCAAAGGGGAAACCATCCCCTTTTCAAGGCAGTTACAATTCCAACTTGGGAGTTGATGGCTCATCAGTGATTTGTGAAAATTAAATTGCAAATCATTAATACATAGTTTACCAAATTACAAATCTGCAAGGAACACCACTCGCATACCCCTTTCAAATTTCCATTCAGTATTGATTTCTAATCAGGTTTTGTGATTCTGAAAAGCTTTTTTGAATTGAGAAATTGGGTTAGTATATATGTTAAATGGTTCTTGTAGTTACAAACCCTGCATTTTACCAAATCAGAGTGCTCGTAATAACAAAACCTATGTCTACATTTGGCCCTTATTCGGTAGGGCAAGGTCAAAGTATATGGCTAACAAATGTCACTCAAATTCAGTTTGAACGCCGGTAGAAGCTATTGGATTTAGTGGCAGAAAGCTTCAAGTGAGACAAATCTGGATTTCACAGTGCTGAAGTTGCTTTGTGAGTTTTCTGATAGATTTGCTGTCTCCCTGCAGCCTAGGGTATTAACTTTAGACTTCAACTTTGTAAGTCGTCATCCTCCAACATGGCAAGGCTGGATGTAATAGCTAGGCAGAACTCTGCCAAGAAGCCAGATGCCTTCGCTGCAATGTCCCAGTGAACCAGTTTTCAGCATGGCAAAAACCTTGTCTTCTTGTACGCCTTGGGTGTAACCTCCCAGGGCAAGCCTCAGCACCTTGTCCCAGTTCACTGGAGCTGAACAAATGGCTAAGTCTCCCATTTTACAAAGAGCTAGGAACGTTTCTCCTGCTCAGGCCTGCAGGCCCTATCCATTCAGATTAGTTTTCAAGGCATAAGGTCTCTTTTCAGCTAGTTCTTCACCAGGGCTCCAGTCTCTGTGGCCTGATGGGGCCTTTTGGATTCAGAAGTCCTCAGAAAAATGTTTCATTCCCTGCGTGCCAGCAGGTGTATTTTCTCAAAAAGGACTTCTTTTTCAGGAAGAGTTTTCCTATGCTCAAGGATGTTCTGAGGAGAATGTGGCTTAGATGCCAGATTTATTATGTGCATTACTAAGTGATTGGAAAAATTCTGCCACCCAATCTTAACTATTTCCTCAGAGTACTGGCAGCTCATTTTATAGCACTTCCTCTGTGCCTTACTGCAACACTACACAAGGATTCCTGTTTTCAAACTCAACTACTATCAGTGGAATGTCTCAGCTCCTGCAACACTTCCCTCTTAAAATGTCCTTTTCTTTCTAACAGAGGTCAAAACTGGTTCTCTCGCTAACACTGACAGAAGCCTGGCTCTCGCCTGGTCATGGTTCTCAAGAGGAAAAGCTCTCCTTGGCATATCCAAGCTAAAAGAGGTAGTGCTAAAGCTGCCTTTTGCTCTGCTGTAGGAAACTGGGTTGTTGGTTGACTGGGTTGTGAGCTCTGATCAAGGGGCAACCAGAATCCTGGCCATGGTAAGGCACAAGCCAACCCCAAATTAACCTGTGGTCACTTCTCTGGTAGCTTGGCACAGAGCAGCCAGGCTTAGCTTAGAGTCAATGTGGAAAGTATTCCCACACCAAGTTAGAAAAAATGAGTTATTTTTTTTAAATCCAATCAGTAGAACCAAAAGTATGCAAGTATAAAGATTTCAGTGAAAATAGTACCAAAAACCTCAAAGTGCCAACTGTAGATATCTGGTTACGCGAGGTAGGGAAACAGTCACAGGTTCAGGCTGACCACAATGAAGTGCAGGCTAGCTACAGGGACTCACTTAGGCCCGATGAACAATGTACCTTAAATCCTGCCTTGCAGAGCATTGCGAGAAGTGATGCATTGGTTCCGAGATACAGCGAAGCTGCAAAGCGAGTGCCTACATCATCATCAAGGATCCCATCAAAGAGGGCTTGAGATGCTAAGTCAGGACTCATGGATGCATCACGAAGTTGGGGCGATGCATTGGTTCTAATGAGCTGCGAGCAGATTCCGGCACTGTTGTCAAGGCTGCTGGCATCGAGAGCATGCACCGAGGATGCATTGTGCAGCTACGATTCCAATGAGGCGATAGACTGTGATGTGATGCTGGTCTGCTGAGCTTTGCAGTGGAACCAATCCATGCAGCATCAGAGAAGAGAAGATTCATCAGTTCTGCTGGGGGCTGCGCTGCACAGCAGAGGAGATGCATCATTTCCTCTAGATCCACAGAGGCTGCCAGAGCACCTTAGTTCCACTTCCAATAGTTCATGACTGGGATGGTACCAATTGGCAGGGTAGGCTCACAGATAGCAGAGCCAAGTTGGATTCAAGGTTGTTGGAGCCTTCGTGCCTGAGCCTTTAGTCAGGAGGCCAGCCAACTAGCCCTTGGAGTGGCTCTGGTGGTCCTAGCTTCAACACATGCAGGTCAGGGCAGCAGGGAAGCAGACCTTCAGAGCAACAGTCCAGACAGAATAGCAGTTCTTTCAGCAGCACAGCAGTCCTCCTTCCTGGCAGCCTATCCACAGGTCCACACATGAACTGAAGAGTTGAGGTCTGAGGTCCAATATTTACAGTAGTGCTTACTTTGAACTTGGAAGCTTCTAAAGGTTTTTACCCCCTACCCAGACAGGGCCATTGTGCGGTGCAAGTGTGGTAGGTGACAGCTTCTCCCAATCATTATCTCAGAGTGGCCAATCCGGCCAACACCTATCAGCCCTTTGTCTCACTGTCTGGGAGCAATACACAAAGACCAACTGCCAGCAACACCTAGGCCCTCATTCTGACCCTGGCGGTCTTTGACCGCCAGGGCGGAGGACCGCGGGAGCACCGCCGACAAGCCGGCGGTGCTTCATTGGGGATTCCGACCGCGGCGGTAAAGCCGCGGTCGGACCGGCACCACTGGCGGGGTCCCGCCAGTGTACCGCGGCCCCATTGAATCCTCCGCGGCGGCGCAGCTTGCTGCACCGCCGCGGGGATTCTGACCCCCCCTACCGCCATCCAGATCCCGGCGGTCGGACCGCCGAGATCCGGATGGCGGTAGGGGGGGTCGCGGGGCCCCTGGGGGCCCCTGCAGTGCCCATGCCACTGGCATGGGCATTGCAGGGGCCCCCGTAAGAGGGCCCCTACATGTATTTCACTGTCTGCTGCGCAGACAGTGAAATACGCGACGGGTGCAACTGCACCCGTCGCACAGCTTCCACTCCGCCGGCTCGATTCCGAGCCGGCTTCATTGTGGAAGCCTCTTTCCCGCTGGGCTGGCTGGCGGTCTGAACGAGACCGCCCGCCAGCCCAGCGGGAAAGTCAGAATTACCGCCGCGGTCTTTCGACCGCGGAACGGTAACCTGACGGCGGGACTTTGGCGGGCGGCCTCCGCCGCCCGCCAAGGTCAGAATGAGGGCCCTAGTCATGTGACCCAGAAACAGGTTGCTGGCACAAAATAGTTGGGACAACTTTCTACAAATGGCATTTTCAAAATTGTTATTGTTATTTGACTTTATCATTACAGAGGGCTTTTCATTACAATTCTTTAGACACCAAATACGAACTGTCTACCTCGTCCAAATTGAAACTTACAGCTTAATAAATGTAATAAGGTGGCTCCAATGCTATCCTATGGGGAAGGCAGGCCCTGCAGTAGTGAAAAATGAATTTAAGAACTTTTCACTATCAAGGCATGTAAAACTTAAGAGTACATGTCTGAGTTTTGAAAAGCACTGCACCCTATCCTCTGGCCTGCTGAGGGCTCACAGTAGTGGCGACTTACACGTATTAAAAAGGAAGGTTTGGGTTTGGCAAAATGTTTATTTTGCCAGGTTGAAATGGCTGTTTAAAAAGAAAACTGCACACACTGGCTACAATGGCAGGCCTGAAACATACTTTAAGCACTACTTAAGTGGGTGGCACATTTAGTGCTGCAGGCTCACTAGTAGCATTCAATTTACAGGCAATAGGCACAGGGAGTGCCACTTTTCCAGGGACTTACAAGTACGCCAGCTCTACCATGTTATAGAGAGAGAACACAAGCACTTCAGCATTGGTTAGCAGTGGTAAGGTGACCAGAGCCCTATGGCCAACCAAAACTAATTCAGCAAAAATAGGAGGTGTGAGGCAAAGAGTTTGGGAATGCCCCTGAAGACATGGCCAAGTCCAATATCTGTCAACTGTTCCTCTCCACTCCCAGATAGTTTCTCCCTGCGAACTGGTTCCAAAGTTAGATTTCCACCTAAGTTATCAAAAATCTGAATTCCCCAATAAATATGAATTTGAAATTAGGAAAGAAATAACTTTGAAGCATTTGTGTACCATTTTCACAAGTGAAGATAGGAAATGAAGACCTCAGTCCCATTTAGGCTTCTTCAGGGACAAGTCTAGCAAAGCCTACTCAGTGAAATTCATTTTGTGTTTTATTTCACTGTGAGATCACACTATCCACAACATGTAGTGCACCCTATTTTTATATATTTGCACCCCTCCCAAGCTCTTACCAGCACACTTTAGGGGTGACTTATGACTATATGCAAATATACTTTTCATAGACTTTTCATGCATGGTAAAAACAATTTTCCTTGGCATATGTTCCTTCAGTACATTTTATTTGCAGTCCATAATTTTGTTATATATGTGGGCTGTATAAATACACACTTCAGTCCACAAATGACATTTAGCTTCCATACAATAGGTGCAATTTCTGTAGCATTTACAATAGACTTACATGCCAATTAAATAGACCAATTAGGTGAAACCATTTTCACCCATAGCATTGTAAGATCATAGCACGCATACTGTGGCACTGAATAGCAACAGCAAAAGTTGGAAATCCTGCAGCTGGATTACTCTTCTTAATATGTTAGAAGTCTTATATCTACGCTCAGATCGTTTAACCTCATAGAAGTGTAGGTAAATTGTAAGCTGCAGAATACTCATGCTGTTCTCGCTTGCACTCATAATTCTGGGCTACTCTTTACAAACTGAGACTGGCTGTGACTAGGCCCACTTTCTACTCTTTCCGAAGTTCGTGTCCAAGCCCAGAAAACTAAACCGGGCACATACCTCTCAACCTGCGGGGCTTCCAAAGGAAGTCAAGTTAGCTTTGAAGTGTCACCACCTGCAATCAATCGAGGTCAATTAAATTTGGCTCGTGTGGGGCGCTTTCTTTGAAAGAAATATCGCTTGCACGTAATATTTCCACAAGCAAAAAACCACACTCGTAAACAGTCCTACAAAAACTCCTGAAAATCCCGGAAATGCCCCAGATAACTAGCACGAGCAAAGGTTGGAGCTAGCCATTTTCACATTAGAAACCCAAATGAGAAGTGGCCGAATCTTGTACGTATGCTTGCCCCTGTACCTGGGACCAAGAAAATGCTGCTATTCATGGCCTGAATTGAAGGATTTACTAAATGCTCCTCATGTAGGTCTCTAACCAGCATTATTAAATAAACGCCGAAGGTTCTGTGCAGCAGTGTGGCATGAAGCCCCACGTAAAAAAAGTGACATTATTAGAGAATGAGTGATTTCTTAAACTGTTATTTACGTTGAGTATCAATTGTATATTTTACCTTCACTTTCAAGTATAATCACCTGAGGGGTCGCTATTCCACTAGTTATTTGACGCTCCTTTTTTTTAACTTTCTCCTCTATAAATTATTATTTGTAAAGAAAAATCCACGTATTGGACAATCGTGGTTAGTATTTACATAGCTAAAAGGAAAAGCTGCCGATTAAAATTTTTATTTTAATTTGAGGTAGCTTTCAGGATGAAATAGAATGGCAAACTTTATAATTATTTGTTTTGCGGCAGGGAGTAATACATTATTTGCAGCATTTATATTATTTGTGTAATGCTTCTGCTACATTGCATTACATCTTACAATGAACACACACTGAGGAAGGCTGTCATTGAAGGGGCAAAATGAGGTGGTCATTTATAACAGCCCTGAGCTTGATTACCCGTGGGCACACAGCTCTATTCCTACATCATCCCAGACCTAGAAGCTGTCACTGATTGAACAAAAACAGATCCTTCTTTCAAAGTCTTGAACGCAGTAAACAATGAGCAAACCCTACGTCTGGAGCACAGCAGGCCATGTTGACATTATTCCTCTTACCTCTGGTGTCTCAGAGTTGGCATCACAATGCTCTCATTTAGACTTCAGCACTCAGCGAGTTTCAAGTGTTTGATTTGCCTACATTCTAAATTTGTGTTAAGATGGTGTGCCCCCTAGGGCGTTCTGCCTGTGGTATGCTTGTAGTGGTATTTTGTATAAGTTAATGAGAAGTAGCTCACTGTTCACTAGTAAAGTTTTTGCATTAGCAGATTCTGATGTCCCTCCAGCTGAGCCCATTCAAGTGCGGTTCCTTCATCTGAGCCACAGAGCGCAGGAGCATACTAGATAAAATGCAGATAATAGTGCTGTGGCCCTGCAAAAGTTTCTATTGAAAAAGAACTGCCATCTCGAACACTCTCCTAGTTTAATAGATACAGCGAATCACAATGGTATCAAAGACGTAAGTTCCATGCCTTCAATTAAACCCTCTGATGCCACACTTGAAATTAAACTTGTCAACCAGGCAGCCACGCCCTGTTTTTGCGTGCAGACCCATGTTGATTCTTGTACTGCTCTGTGTAGGAGAGTGCCCCTTTTGGCATGGTTACCCTGCCCCCCCACACACACACACACTTTTTGCCTTATATTGATGCTAACTTGACTGTGTGCTGGGATCCTGCTAACCAGGCCCCAGCACCAGTGTTCTTTCCCTAAACTGTACCATTGTTTCCACAGTTGGCACACCCCTGGCACACAGGTAAGTCCCTTGTAAAAGGTACCAGTTGTACCAAGAGCTCTGGGGCCAGGGAGGTTCCTTAAGGGCTACAGCATGTAATGTGCCACCCTGAGGGACCCCTCTCCAAACACATGCAGACTGCCACTGTAGGTTGTGTGTGCTTGTGGGGAGAAAAAGGTAAAGTTGACATGGCATCCCTCTCAGGGTGCTATGCCCACAAACCACTGCCCATGGCATATGTAAGTCAACCCTCTAGCAGGCTTAAAAGCCCTAAGGCAGGGTAAACTATACCACAGGTGAGGGCATAGTTGCATGAGAAATATGCCCCTGCAGTGTCTAAGTCCATTCTTAGACATTGTAAGTGCAGTGCGGCCATATTAAGCACATGGGCTGGAAGTTTGTCATTACAAACTCCACAGCTCCATGATGGCTTCACTGAAGACTGGGACGTTTGGTATCAAACCTCTCAGCACAATAAACCCACACTGATGCTAGTGTTGGATTTATTGGAAAATGCCCACAGAGGGCATCTTAGAGATGCCCCTGTATTTTACCCAACTCTTCAGTGCAGGGCTGACCAGTCTGTGCCAGCCTGCCACTAATAGACAGGTTGTTGACCCCAGGGGGTGAGAGCCTTTGTGCTCTCTGAGGTCAGGAACAAAGCCTGCTCTCGGTGGAAGTGATTCACACGTACCCCCTGCAGGAACTGCAACACTTGGCGGTGAGCCTCAAAGGGCCAGGCCTCCTGTTACAGTGCCCAGGGCACTCCAGCCAGTAGAGATGCCCATCCGCCGGACCAAGCCCCACTTTTGGCGGCAGGTCCAGTCGAAAAATTGGGTAAAATGTTGAGGAGTGACCACTGCAGCTAGGACCACCCCTAAAGTCTCCAAAGTTGAGTGACCCCCTCCTTGCACAACTTTTCATCTTGTTTTGGAGGAGAGGGACCAACAGGGATAGGAAAGTGTCCTCCACCCCAAAAGGAGTGGGCACAGGAAGGGTGTAGCCACCGTCAGGGACAGTAGCCATTGGCTGCTGCCCTCTGACCACTGTAACACCTTAAATCTAGTATTTAGGGGCACCCCTGAACCTTGCTCACCAGATTCATGGTGACCTCTAGAATGATGAAAGAAGAAGGACTGCAAAGCCAACCCCAGCAGTGAAAACTCCATAAGACAACTGACTTGGCCTCAGACCTTCTGGCCTGCCTGCAGCTTCAAGACTTCTGCTAAAAAATGGGCGACCCATCCTGCAGGACCAGCAGCCTCCACAAACTCCCAGAGGACTGCCTGCCCAGTAACACACCAAGAACTCCCAAGGACAGCAGCACTCTCCAGAAGAAACCTTCCAAAAGGACTCCAGAACCTCCCCAGATCTGCGAGCCCTGTCCACTCTGCACCCGACGCCCACTGCCCGAGTCCAGGTGGTCCACTGGCCCAGAAAAGGTCCCCAGGCATTCCAACCTCAAATCCACTCTGGGTTGACCCTGCCTGGCCAACACGACGATGCCTGCAGTCTGAATCCAGAAAACCCCTCTGACTGCGACCAGATCTGATGCAGATTCCCGACGCCCAAAGGTACCCCTGGCCTTGGGGAATCTGACCTATGGTCCAGAACATCCATGGGCACCTCTCCTTCCTGTTCAGCCTTTGGGTTTCTGGAACTGACCCACTGGACCCAGCCTGCAGCATCTGTGTGATCCCTGGGGTTCCTACACTGAAAAGCATAGGGGGCCCGATGCTATGTTTTCACCCAGCACCCGGCTGCCCCTGTACCACTGAGAGTGTGTGTTTGGTGCTGGTCTGTCACCCCCCCTGGTGCTGACCTAAACCCCAAGGCCTGTGTCCTGACACTCCAGGTACTTACCTGCAATCTGTTTTCTTCTGAGTGTCCCCAGTCCTCCTAGGATTCCATTCCAAACCCGAAACCAAGTTTGACCTCTGCACCCGGCCAGCCCCATGTTGCTGGTGGTGCACTTTTAGGGTCACCTTGAACTTTGACCTGTGGACATCCTAACCCCCGAAGACTGGGATCATAAGTTGAGTACTTACCTGTTAACCTTACTAACACTTTTCCTCCCCTAAGACTGCATTGGTTCCTATGAGAAATTGCAGTGTGTCAATTTTTTCAACTGAAAAGTGTTACTTGTAAACTTTTTATCTGCAAAACCTAAACAAAGTACATTTGATACATATGCTTCATACTTACTTACCACTGTACTTACCTGCAAAAAATATATTTTGGTTCTAGTAATAAAGTAACAAAAAACATTTTTGCTATATAAAAACATTGGCCTGGAGTTAGTCATTGAGTGTATGCCTCATTTCTTGACCGTGTGTGTAAAACAAATGCTTTGAAATACCCTTTAATAATCTTCACTGCTCGACCACACTACCACAAAAGAGAGCATTAGTATTATGTACTTTAGCTTCTAAAAAGCCTCCGGGTAACCCCTGGACTCTGTACACACCATACCTCATTTTGGTATAGTATATATAGAGCCAGCTTCCTACACTCTGTACTGAAGCAAAAGTTACTTAAACAAATTAGTAGAAAACTACCTTTGTATGTGGGTGGCCATTTTCAGAGGAAGAACATTTTTTACCTATTTATCTTCCTCAGTACCAAGTAATCATGCCAACTACACTTTTGGAAATCTAAAAACGTTTTTTAGTTTGGGATGAAATTTCCAAGTGAATATTTTGTAACTTCATGAAGTTTGCAAATTTAATGAAGGATCTGGAACTGAAGGCTTGCACCTGTGCAGCTGCAATCAGAAATCTCTAGGTGAAACAAAACAGATTAATGGTGTTCCTGTAGAACTCATAATTCCATTGTGGGCGGTAAATCTCCTTACCGGCACCTTAGGTTAAAAAGGCCACTCATAATGAGGAAATTTCATTGACCACCTTTGTGCACTAACTGTAAGTTTGGGTGTGTATGTTTGTGTGGGTAAGAGAGACTGAGCGTAGACCCATGCATCTGCTTGTGAGAGAGAACCTGTAGTGTTGCACTACATTGAGAAGAAGTGACTCAGTCCTACTCTTTCCATGAGTTAGCCAACATTGTGCTGCCTAGTGCCAACATGTGTCACAGTGCAAGAGTGTCTACCCTGTGGTAAGGCAAGTTTTTTGTAATATCAGGGTGGGGTACCACCCTGCACAAAAACTATCCTTTAAGGCTATTTCCTCTTTGCATGTAATGCAGCACACATGCATAGTGGAACTAACGAGAAGAACAAAAGATATTGCTTGTCATTACACCAGCCTCAGAGAGGTGCAGGATTTGGGTACAAATCAATGTTCACACGTCTTTGTAGATAAGGGTTTGTGTTTGAAATCCATGAGTGGATGGTTGCACTGGAATGCCCATGCACCACACATGGACAATTTCCCTGATGCAAAAAAAATACAGGGCAGCACAATGCACTGCATATGACTTTCTTTCATAAAGTAGCACAAATAGCCATTTGCGTTGCTCTGTAAATACCAAAAAGGAGTTGCGTAAGGTCTGTGTTGAAAAAGTAATGCAAACCTGACAGAAAACCTTTGTAAATATGACCTCTGTGTGTACTATGTATATGTGTCTGAGAGACAGTCTAAAGGCCTGATTACAACCTTGGTGGAGGGGATTACTGCGTCACAAACGTGACAGATATCCCGCCTGCCATATTGCAAGTTCATTAGGATAGAATGGAACTTGTAATATGGCGGGCAGGATATCTGTCACATTTGTGATGGAGTAATCCCCCCCGCAATGGTCGTAATCAGGCCCTGAGTGTGTACCATTGTATGTGTGTCTATGTGTGCAACGGTCTGTGGGTCTGTGTAAGTGTGTGCATTTCTGTGTGCCTGTGCATGTGTAAAGACATTCTCATTGTATCTTGCATATTGGCTGCTTTCACAGCACTCCAGGAACAGATATGAATAATTTTAGGTAACATGTTATTTTCGTTGATATTCAATACAAAACAATAAAGTGTCAATGTTTCTACTTTTTTATTTCTCAGGTATTTAATGTTTTCTTATTGAGATAGAGTAACACACTACAAGGACTTCGAGTTGTAATGTAAACTACAAAAAAACAGGCTCAAGTCGAGAACTGTTCTTAAGTAAGTGTCTACATAACATGAAACAGGATATAATCCATCAATGTCTATATACATGAAAGAGCAGATAGAGCGATGTGGCAAAAGCTTTGAACAGTTAATGAAATGTCCAACCTATTCTCCAAAACGGTGAAGCCAACCTATGTATATAGTCTCCTATAAAAACGTTTGGGGTCAGCATACATAGTGATACACACTTCATAATAATGGAGCATCTTTTAGTGTGACATCAGTGTTAGAAAGGGGGTTTCTGGTTGGCTACGGTATGCACCTAAGCCAGACAGAACACACCACTCTTGTCAGGGTAAGTAAAATCCACACCAAAGATAACCCGTGCTCATCCCAGGAGCCTGGCACAAAGCAGTAAGGTTTATTCCCCAGAGGCAACGTGTAAAGCCTTTGCACAACACACCCACACCAGTGACACAATAAATACACCACAAAAGAGACTCCCCGCTATATTTTATAAAAATAGAAACTATATTACACGTATATCATAGACCAGTACAAGATAAATCAGTGATTTCTTTACCACTAGGCAATTGTCACAAACATCACAGTGAGTGCAACGAAGAAGTTGCTGTTAGGTCGCCCAACTTCATGAAAGAAAACATGTTAGAAATGGGGTCTCTAGTTGGCAGTCAGTTTGCACACTGTCCAAGGTGGGACCCTCACTCTAGCTAGGGTAAGGTAATACACAACTCAGATAACCCCTGCTCGCCCTTTGGTAGCTTGGCACAAGCGGTCAGGCTTATCTCAGAAGCAATGTGTAAAGCATATGCACATAACACACAATAATACATTGAAAACACTACAAAAGGTCACCACAAAAGTTTTTTAAAAATAGCCAATATTTATCAGTGTAAAGCAAGACCAAAACAAGAAAAAACGAACATACAGTAATAAATATATGAATTTTGCAAAAATTACTTAAAAATACAGTTCCTTCATGTTGATAGCCCTTTCTGAGGCTATCACAGTGTCGTGAGCAACAAATCAAATAGTTCAGGCCAGCTACGGTGTCAGAAAGACCCGCAAACAGTACCTTAAAAATGCAGGATGTCGTGATCCTCACGATGAGATCCGGAGTGAGGCGTTGCTGGCGTTGGTTCCGGAGGTCGGTGCAGGGGTCTTCGGGCCAGTGAAGTCACACGCATTGCAGATCGAACTCCGGGCTGATGATGAAGTCAGTAGCGTTGCCGTTGATGTCATCGGGACTGTGTTGCGTAGCGGGATGATGTGACGTGCGGTGCCTATAATTCATGGCACAGGCAGCAGCTCGATGACGGCATCCTGAAGTGTCGGTGAGACCAGGGCGGCGGAGTGAAGCGGGGTGGTATGACTTGCGGTATCGTCAGTAGGCCAAAGGGGGCAGTACAACACGGAGTGGGATCCATGCAGCACCCACGGGTCACACTGCAGACAGGGACACCTGTTGACGACACTGGAGTCGATGGCTGTGGTGTTGGCGGACCGGGGCTGCTGTGTTTCATGTATCTCACGAGCAGTGTCCAAAGGCCACGGTTCAGGTAGGAGTGCCGGTGTCAGCATGGCACGGCATCGTCGGTGATGCCAAGGTTGCGGTGTGAGCAAGGTGATGCGAGGTGCAAGGTTTGCAGGTCATGGTACAAGCAGTGGTTTGGTGACAGCATCCAGTGGTGCGCCGATGAGACCAGGGTTGCGGTGCAAAGCGGGTATTGCGATGTGCGGCATCAGCAGGTCACAGTGCAGGCAGCGATATTGTTGACTCCATCATGGCAGTTTTTCTTCAGTTGCAGCACAAAATACACAGTTCCCAGTGCTGTATGCAATGAATCTGAAGTCTTTGGTGCCCCTGAGATTTCCAACAGGAGGTAAGCTCTACTCCAAGCCCTTGGAGAATCCCATAAGCAGGATACACCACAAAGTTAAATCTTTGCCCTCTTTAAGGCAGAAGCAGCAACTGCAGGCCAACCCAGCAAAGCACACACAGCAAAAGGGCAGTAGCCCTCCTCCAGCTCTTCCACTCTTCTCCTTGGCAGAGGTTCCACTTGACCCAGACGTTTTCTAAAAGTCTGAGCTTTTGGGTCCACTACTTAAACCCATTTTTGCATTTAAAGCAAGCAAACACATCAAAGGAAATTATCTGTTGTCTTTCCCAGGCCTGGCCCCAGACTGCATTGTGTGAGGACAGGCACAGCCCTTTCAGGTGCAGGTGTCAGCTCCTCCCTTCCCACTCTAGCCCAGGAGACTCATCAGGACATGCAGAACACTCTCCAGCTCCCTTTGTGTCACTGTCTAGAGGGAATTCACAAACAGCCCAACTGTCAGTCTGACACAGATGTGGATTACACAAGCAAGCAGAGGCACAGAATGGTTAAGCAAGTAAATTGGCACTTTCTAAAAGTGGCATTTTGAAACGGACAATTTAAAGACCAACTTTAACAAAAGATGTATTTTTAAATTGTGAGTTCAGAGACCCCAAACACCACACAAACACTGCAGTGGCAGGTCTGGGACTTGTTTACAGGCTACTCATATGGGTGGCGCAATCAGTGTTGCAGGCCCACTAGTAGCATATGATTTACAGGCCCTGGGCACCTCTAGTGCACTTTACTAGGGACTTACTAGTAAATCAAATATACTAATCATGGACAAACCAATCACCAATACAATTTACACATGGAGAACTTGCATTTTATCACTGATCTGCAGTGGTAAACTGTGCAGAAACAATACACAAGCAAAAACCAAGTCCAGCATATCACAAAAACAGGTCAGAAGGCAAAAAGACAGGGGATACACGTCAAGATGTCAAGTCTAACAAAACATTACTGTGCATATTTTGCAATCCCACTATATATTCCAATGCAAAGCATAAACGGTATACTAGAGTGAACACTAAGGGCATAAAAAGCAGAATAGAATGAATGACAACACATAAATCATCAAAGTCAATCATAAGTACCGTAATCATGAAAAATCATCATAAACCCATCAGCAACATTATGCCCATGTAGGCAAATTAATCTGTGCGATACCCCAGGGCTCAGCGCACCTTGGCTACTATTCGGCAGTATCTGGTAACTCAGCAACAAGCAACGGGTTCCAAGGTACCTACATGCCTATTATACATAATCTGGTACCTGTTCTTAAAGTTTACTAAATGCGTCAAGGATTAAACTAATGAATGGGAGGCTTCACCCCATCACCAGTCAAGACCCCTGAAGTTAGGTCCAAACATGGGGGATGGTGCCAACACACTTCAGGGAGTTGTGGGAGACCTCGCTGGATCCCCTGCGCCACACAGTGAGAGGCAGCTGTCTGCAACCGAGGTGGCTTTCAAAAGGATGATCCACGCCAGCATTGCAGCATGTCTGAGACCCTTCAGGGCTTCTCAGACCACTGTTAAGAAAGGCCCAACAAAGGAGCCACTCTGGACAAAGAAAGGGCCACTGACGTGGCTGTCGTCTTCCTGGTTGAAGTTGCTCACAGGCTCCGAGCACCTACCAACCAGAGTGGATGGCTCAGTCTGCACCCAATAATGGTGCTGATTCCAGAGTAGACCGATGCAGGCAGGGCTGAGGCATAGTGGTCTCTTCTAGCATGGTTGAAGACAGAGCTCAAGAACACACAGAGGCTATGTGTGAAAGTGCTTCACCACACTCTTGGACTTTTAGAAACAGTAGTACTCCCCAACCATCCTCGCTGTGGGCTGCTGCCGGTAAGCAAAGATGGGCTGTTCCTGAGACACCCGGTGCCCGCAAAAGGAAAATCCTGAATCCTATACCTCGCAGGACATGAGGGAGTGCTTCAATCCACACTGGGCATTGATAATGAGGAGCAAACCACAGTGCTAGCTGCAGGACACGGACTAGGTTAGCCTGCACTTGAAGTGAAAAGTAAAGCACTTACCACACGCTGAGAACACCAGTGGGAGGCCAAAGCAGGGGGCAGCCAGCTCATCCAGACAGTTAGAAGGCTGGGGTGGCAGTTCTTTCTCAGATCACACAAGTGCCCACGGAGTCAAAAGTTAGGGAAATAGGCTGGCAGGAGGGCAACAAGCTGAAAAGCAACCCAGGGAGTCCTTTATGCTACCCAGTAGCAGCAGGAAGCAGAGCAACCACAGACAAGCAGTCCACATGAGTCCTTTGTGCAGTCCTTCTGACAAAAGTTCAGTCCCAGTTCCAAAAGTGCTCTAAAACATGGGATCAGATCCACTCTACTTATACTCAAAGTGCCTTTGTTCAGGGGGTAACATTAAAAGAGTCCTTTCAAGTGAAACATAACACCCTTTCAACTCAGCCCTGTCTCCGGACATCAGTAGGGGGTAATCAGTCCATTGTGTGAGGGAAGGACACAGCCTATTTACATGTAAGGTGTGAATGACCCTTTCTCTCCCTAGCCCAGGAAAGCTGTCAGTATGCAGATGCCTTTTCTTTCATACCCATCCCCTCCTGTGTGATGGCTGTCTGGAAGGTATGCACCAAGTAGAACTGTCACTCTGCCCCAGATGTAGATTAGAGTCAAGCTGCAAAGCACTAGAGTGATAAGGACACAGAAATTCCTACTTTCTAAAAGTGGCATTTCTAAAATAGTAATGACAAATCCACCAGCACCAGTAGGCATGATTTTTCAGTACCATTCTATACATACCAAGCATGCTCACGCTACTCTTCATAGATCAGAAATGACCACTCAGACATATATAAAGGAATTCCCAATGTAATCCTATGAAAGTAGCAGCACTCACAGTAGTGAAAAACGAAATTGGATTTTGTCACTACTAGGACGTGTAGCAAAAATATATGTCCTAGCTTCTACATACACAGCACCCTGCCAATATGGCTCTCTAGGTCCTACCTTAGGGGTGACAACGGTGTAGTAAAAAGGGAGCTTAGGCCTTGGCAAGTAATTTGAATTGTCAAGTCAATGTGACAGTAAACTGCGCACTTAGGAAATGCTGTGGCAGGCCTGAGATAAGTTTGAAAGGCTACTTCTGTGGGTGGCGCAATCAGCACTGCAGTCCCACTCATACCATTTCAATTACAGGCCCTGGGTATATGGTATACCACTTTACAAGGGACTTACAGGTGAATTAAATATGCCAAACAGATGTAAGTCAATCATACCAAGTTTTAGGGGAGTGAGCACATGCACTTTAGCACTGCTTAAAAGTGGTAAAGTGCCCAGATTCCTAAAGCCAACAAAAAGAGGGTCAGAAAATAGCAGAAAGGCAAGAAATTTAGGGATAACCCTGGAGGAAGGGGCATTTTCAACAACCACTTTACAACTATTAAAACATTACAGCAGAACACAAAAGTAAAACATAACAACAGAACACAACAATCTAGGAGACTATCTTAGATTTGTGTGCTCATTATGGTAAAGAGAGTGTGTATAGAAGGATGGTTGAGTGAACATTCTTGACAGTGTTTTCAGTTGTAATGAGTGGAAAAAGAGGACTCCTGTAGTATTACTTCCTGTATTCATAACTTATAATGGAAACATTTTTAAAGCCCACTGACTTGAAGCTGACTTCCCACATGTTGATTAACTCTTCATAAGTATTATTTGTCCATTTAGAAAACACATGGTTTTTCAATCAAGTTAAAATTTTGTTTTTAGCAGGGTGACATAGATGCCTACCTTTTCTTCTTTTATATCCTTTTAGAGCATTTATACCTATAAATAACTTGTTAATTCTAAGTTGCATCCCTTTTTTTAAATGTAAAACCGGTTCACATTTCTATTTTGCTTACTTTAAGTAAATAATCAATTTCAGAAGTAGTTGTTCAATCTCAAGTCAATTATGTGATGCTTCCTTTATCCTCAGTCCCCAGTTGAAGAGCTGTTTATCTATGTTCTAAAGTTCTTGTTTTGTATATGGTTTCCTTTTGTATTGTGGCTTTCCCACAGTTTTACAGTTTTACACACACCCCCAATGTTCCTAGGAGTCCAGTATCAGAATTTTTTCAGAGGTATAGCATCTTGCTCACTCCATTATATTGGATTTTCAGTCATTTTATGCTCCACCCTGGTCCTGTGGCATCTGAATAAGGCCCCATTAATGGGGTCTTGAAATTTATAAAACAACACTCACGTTTTAAAATAGCCTGGTCAGTAGGGATTGTGCGAGACAGACTGGGATTTCATTAGGCAATTCAAATACATTTTCCTGTGACAGCTGCATGGTATGTGAAAGCTACACATCAACACATACTGTATACTAGTGAGAAGGTAAAATGTTAGTGTTGTGAGTATTTAGGGCTGAACAGAGTAGAAGATATTTGGAATGTTTTCTCAGAGAGAGGACTGACTTTTGCTTTGTCCTTCTCTTTGAGTTAACCCCATGCCGATTCGTCCCTTGCTTTACAAGATTTGATTTAATTTGATCACTTATTAATTGAAGCATATACATTCTGATTATGAATTGTTGCTATCCTAATTTTTGCCTTCTGTAAACTATTAATCTTTAATAAACCTTCATGGCTTGATGCTAAAATACTCTCTGTCCTTTAAGTGGAGCCTGATGTGCCTCACATAATGTTGAATGTATTGACTTGTTGATCAGGCTCATGTGTGTAGTACTAAAATCCTTAGAGGATTAACATTGTTCCTGGTCCATCCACAGAAGTGCTTTATGGTTCTCGAGTTTGCATAAAGAAAAACTCTCACACTAGCACCATCTTTTTCTGAAAAATAAGGATCTACACTCTCATTAGGTGAGGAACTCCACTCCACGGTGATCGAAGTTAATACTTCATCGTATCTCTGGGGAATTCATTTTCCTGACTGCACACCTAGACAGAGATTGTGGTGGAGCTGCACTCATGCTGATATGCAAATCCATCTCTAGTTTGCTAACCCAATGCGTACCAACTACCTTGGATTGGGAGTGGTATAGTCCCTGAATGGACTTTAATGCTACCCAACTGGACCCATCTTTATTTGTTAAATTTTACCCAGTGAAATTATGCTGAAACTTTCTCAGCAAGAATGACAGACACAGTCTAAAGTTTTAGAGGTTTACTTTAGCAATATAAGAGCGAAATACATAAGCTGGATCAATTAGCATAATGACATACAAATCTTATGGAAGAAAACTCAGTACATTTTTTGTAGAAAATCTAGCACAGTTTCATCTTCTAAAAGGGGAGAAAAGTGAGCTATACAACAGTGAAAAGGCCGGTCCTTTTACATGACTTTAGACAAAGGATTTATTTCATAATTCTCCACAGAAGAACATGGTTTCCAGGGTATGCTCCAATGGAGATCAAGCAAGGAGAAACAATTTACTGCAGAATACAGTAAAAGATTCTCTCATAATACTATTACGTTGGATTCAGATGTTCTCAAAGTCCACTCAGGGAACATGCCTTGATACATAAGGCAGCCTGGGAAAGCCAGGGTGTCCTTGATAAAGTACATTGCCTTCAGTTTGACTACGAAAGACTCAGGGCCTGACTTAGAGTTTGATGGACGGGGTTACTTTGTCACATATGTGAAGGACATCCTGTCCACCGCATTGTGATTTCATAATATGCTATGGAGATCGTAATACAGCAGACGGGATATCCGTCACCTTCGTGACAGAGTAATCTGTCTACCAAACTCTAAATCAGGCCCTATGACTTTCAATTCAAAACTCACAATTCTTTATTTCATCAGAGAAATCAACAATATTAGTGATTATGTGGTGTATTACTATGTCATTCCAGGATAGAAGAAAGCATGAAATTGGCTTATGTTAGCGTAAGCTTGATACATTAAGCACTATGAAGGGGAAAACAGATTCCACACACAGTTTTATCCTGCTGTATATCTGCCATCAGGTGAGTTTGACATGAGTTGAGACAGACAAGAAGTACAATCACACTTTTGGCAGATTTACTGTTAACACACTTCTCTAAATTCAGGTGAATTTCCAGCTAGCAGTATAGTGTTTTCTATTATGCAGTTTTGTTTTCTCAAGGTCTAAAGTATGAACCTATTCGTATTGTGCCTGGTGTGAGCACATGCCACACACAGAAAATATATTGACACACAGAGGGTATTTATACAGAAATGGGTAGTAAAGGTTCCCAGGTAAAGGCCCACATTTAGTTCCCTGAAGCCTTATAATGATTGGTGGTTTTGTCATGCAGAGATGTAAAGCAGAACTTAGGGAAATATAGCATCTCTAATGCGGTTCACATTCGTGGTAATTTTGCATACTTACAAAATCACTACCCGATACATTTTACTTTTATTTGGAAAGATGAATCTAAAACCTTATTTTAACAGTTGCTGAGATCCAGCAGAACTCTCCTCCTTTTACCTAAAGGAAGGAATTTGGTGAGGGTACCATCAGTTTGTCTAACAGAGCCTCCCTCCACCTTCCCCGAAGAGACCCACCCCTTCCAAAGCCATATTTTGAGAGTCCCTTTCGTGGAAGAAATACATTCTTGGATGGAACACCTTGAGTCTGTTCAGCAGTGCCTCACTGACTGATTAGAAATACTTATTTATGTAGTGAATTCTTTCTCATAGTCGTGTGTTTGGCTTCCTGAAATCCAAAATCCTAATTTGTGTTGTATCTGGAGCTCTGATTGCATTTCTAACGGTATTGGGATAGGCTGTTCATGTCAATATGTCCTTTTCCTTTAGTGAAGGAAGAATGATTGTCTGCAGACATGTTACCATCTCACAGGTTTGTAGAGAGTGCCCCTTTTTGCATGAACACACCCATTTTTTTGTTGGCTGGATTGCTGGTTTTTTAAATCTGCATAATGTGGCACTGCTGTTAAGCCCCCAGTGTTTGTCGGCTGACACAGGAAATTGGCTAACTCCTAAATGGCCTACTTAATTTTCAGATAAGGCCATAGTATGTGGTGTAGGGAAATACAGCAGTAGCCTAGAAGAGTTAAATGTCACCTGCTGCCTGCAAGACATTCAGTGTCATCTACTAGGCTGATAAAGAAAACATTGCTACAGCCTACCCATGTAGACTGACTCATGCATATTTTACACATGTAGGAGTAGATCTCAAAATAACCATTTTTGACAGGAAAGATCTTTACTTTTACATGTTAAATAAGTCACCCCTAGTTGGCTTTGTAGCTCACAAGGAAGGGCGCCTAGTATATAAAAGAGGTACATATGCAGATTTAGGCCCTCATTAGAACCCTGCCGGTCGGTGATAAAGTGGCAGTAATACCACCAACAGGTTGGTGGTAACTACCACCAAATTATGACCATGGTGGTGAGAACTCAGATAGACTTTACCACTCCGACCGCCAGGGTGGAAACAACAGCCACCATGGCGGTAGCTGCCTACAGCAAGGCGGAAGACAATGTTCCGCCCACCGCATTAAGACCCCGGAAACCGCTACCTTTTTCGGGGCAGTACCAACATCAACAAAAGCCTGGCAGAAACACTGCACAGAAGGGAAAGGACTCACCTCTGGAGACACAGGGAAGAACCACGCCACCATGGAGCCTGAGCTGCATGTCTTCCCGATGATTTTCTACGTCCTACTCCACCATGACCACCAACCCCGGCGAAGACGACGATGCTGAGTACAGCCGCCTAGCACACAGGGGAGTGGGGAAGGAAAAAGAGAGTGACGCACACACGCAAAACACACACCCCCACCCCCAATATCATACACACAATCAGCTGCAGTAATAAAACATTTTTACCCTGTACCCCTGACGAATAATGCAAGGACAACAGGAATGTACGAAAGTGAGTGTAATAAGAACAGCACAGTAGAAATAAGAAAATGCAATCTAACTGTTATATACATATGTACAGTTCATGGGACACTGCCCAGTCCTCATTGTGCATGGGCCACAGGGCCACAGGCCAAAGTCCAAGGCTCCACCTGTCACCTTCATCAACACGGAGAGAACACTGCAGGGGCATCAGTTGTAAAATAGGCAGGCACCTCAGGGGGATGGGAAACAGGGGGGGCACCTCAGCCGGCAGATGAAAGAAGACCGTTGGTTCTGGAGGGGGCAACATGCCCTGTGCTTGGTCCTGTGGAGTGCAAGGCCAGTCTCTCAAGTGGATGACTTGCCCACATGCTCTGTAGGGGGCAACATGCCCTGTGCTTGGTCCTGGGGAGGCTGGGGTTGGTGGGTGTCTTACCTTCTGGTTCTGGAGTGGGCATCATGTCCTGTGCTCTTGATCCTGAGGAGGCTGGGGTTGGTGGGTGTCTTACCTACTGGTTCTGGAGGGGCCATCGTGCCCTGTGCTCTTGATCCTGGGGAGGCTGGGGTTGGTGGGTGTCTTACCTACTGGTTCTAGAGGGGGCATCGGGCCCTGTGCTCTTGATCCTGGGGAGGCTAGGGTTGGTGGGTGTCTTACCCACTGGTTCTGGAGGAGGCATTGTGCCCTGTGCTCTTGATCCTGGGGAGTGCAAGGTCACAGTCTCTCAGGTTTTGCAGGGGGCAGGCCGCACAGCAGCACATGGAGGCAAGACTACATACCGTCCACCGGCGGTGACGGCTGCTCAGTGGTGGTAATGGTGGTGCTGCAGCTGCTGGTGGGGGGAGGCTCCAGCCCATCCCCTGCAGCCTCAGATGGCTGCCCACTGGTTGTGGTGCTGCTGCTGATGGGGGGAGGCTCCAGCCCATCCCCTGCAGCCTCGGATGGCTGGCCACTGGTGGTGGTGGTGCTGCTGCTGCTGGTGGGGGGAGGCTCCAGCCCATCCCTTGTAGCCTCAGACAGCTGCCCACTGGTGGTGGTGCTGCTGCTGGTTGGGGGAGGCTCCTGTCCATCCCCTGCAGCCTCGGACGGCTGCAGAACCATGGTTGGTGGTGGGGTCTCCGTCTGAGTCCCTGCACCAGGCCCCTTGTCCTTCCTGCCTGCTGACTCCTTACCCTTCCTGGCAGCAGCTTGTGCTGGCTCCTTGCCCTTCCTGGCAGCAGCTGGGGCTGGCTCCTTACCCTTCCTGGCAGCAGCTGGGGCTGGCTTCTTGCCCTTCCTGTCAGCAGCTGGGGCTGGATCCTTGCCCTTCCGGGCAGCAGCTGGGGCTGGCTCCTTGGTCCTCTGGGCCGCAGCTGTGGCAGGCACCCTTTCCTTGATGCTGGCAGGTGCAGGCTACTTCAACCTCTGGACATGTGCCCTGGATCCTTTCCCAGCACAAATGAGTCTGGATACTATTGGGCCCGTGGACTGGTTGACTGAGGTGCTTGCCTGCGTTTGTGCCACTCTGGCCAGATGTGAAGGACAGGGGGCAGGGGTAGGGAAGAGGTCAATGGTGGAGAGGAAAAAGTTCTTAGAGACATTGGGGCGGGAAGAGGGAGAAGGGTTGAGAGTGGAGGAAGAGGGAGTGGTTGTAGGAGGTGTCTGTCTGCTGAGTTTGGGTGCAGGTGCATGGGCTGGATGCTGTTGTGAGGTGGATGGCTGTTGGGTGTCTAAGTGCTTGCATTTGTGTACCTTGGGAGGGGGGGACAGACACAGTGGGAGAGGACACAGGGGACGTGTGCATGGCTGTTGTGGAGGTGCCTGCCAGTGAGGTGTGTGTTCTGCTAGGTGTGGTGTGATGCTGGTAGTGGATGAGGATGTAGTGCATGCAGGTATGAGTTTGAACGGAACTGGGAGGGAGGTGGAGGAGGAGACAGTGGAAATTGTGGACGTTGGTGTGTCTTCATCTGGATGGTGTTTGTATGGGTGCCTGTAGGATGATTTGTGGTGCTTGTGTTTGCCTGTGACACTCTTGTGTGTTGTCTTGTATGCATGCTTATCTGCCTGTTTGCTTGGGATAGGTTGGGGTTGAGAGGAATGGTTTTGAGAAGAGGAAGCTGGAGGGGGAGGGTGGACACAGGGACAATGGCTGCCATCAGAGAGGAGGACAGAGCCTGAATTGATCTCTGTTGGGCCGCCAATCCAGTATGAATGCCCTACAGCAATGCATTAATCTGTTGCATCTGGGCTGCCAGCCCCTGGATGGCATTAACAATGGTTGACTGACCTACAGAGATGGATCTCAGGAGGTCCTTAGCCTCCTCACTCAGGGCAGCAGGGCTCACTGGGGCAGGGCCTGAGGTGCCTGGGGCGAAGGAGTGCCCACTCTCCTGGGTGAGCGGGCATGGGCAACTCGATGAGGGGCTGCTGGGAGGGCGGTGCTGGTACAGGGTTGGCGGCTGTACCTGTAGCTGGGGTGGTCACAGAGGCGTCCGCCACCACCAGGGCATCTTTTATCGGAGGAGGTATATGTGTCCGAAAAGTCCCCTCCATTCTCGCCGTGGTGCTTCCCTCACCCTCGATCCCACTGGTGCCCTCACTGTCAGTGGACTCTACCTCCTGGGTCCTGTTGGATGCAGCTCCCTCCATCGCCGGTGCCTCTGCTCCTCTGCCAGATGATGCTAATGCACATAGGGACAGGGTGACAAAACAAAAAGGGGGGGACAGACAAAGGATACACTGGGCCAATGGCTGCACCAACACGACTGTTGGCGTACACACCACTCCCACACACAGGGAACAGGCCTACTCACTATACATTGCACTACCAGTTATATTGCTAGCCACCAAGGCATGGGGAGGGGGACACACTGCCAAATGCAGCACACCTGGGACCCACGCAGCCCTGAGCAGAAGTGGATGCCTACGAGCTAGGTAGAACGTTGATCACTTCAGAACCCTGGCCACCATGGGACCTATTCTGAAATGTCAGGCCTGGACTAGGGGCACCCAGTCACACACATCCCCCACCCGGATACCACCCTACCATGCGTAAGTAGTAATGATGGGAGCTGTACTCACCCACTTGTGGCTGCTGCGATGCATTGTACTGTTGTGGCTCTAATGTTCAGTTTGTGACCGGCTCCTCACTCTTTTGTCCCTTAAACTGCTACCACTGCGGATGAAGAGGAGATGGAGACATACCCCTGTGTACAGACCCCTGGTGGACTTGGCAACAATGGAGGACAGGCACATTATCACAGAGCTGTGTGCCCAATTGGAGGCTGACCTGATATCTGCTATCCGTCACCCCACTGGGATCCCCCCTCTTGTGCAAGTCCTATCTGTGCGCCATTTCCTGGCAACTGGTTCTTTCCACGTGACAGTGGGCTTGGCAGCAGGAATGTCACAGCCAATGTTCTCAATAGTGCTGACCAGAGTGTTGTCTGCCCTGATTAAACACATGGGCAGCTACATTGTTTTCCCCCAGGTGGAGGACTTTGCCACAGTGAAGTCTGACGTCTATGCAATGGGCATATCCCCAACATAATTGGGGCGATTGATAGAAATCCTATTGTATTTGCCCCTCCCCTGCCAGAATGAACAGGTGTTCAGAAATTAAAAGAGTATCCACTCCATGAATGTCCAGATGGTGTGCTTGGTGGACCAGAATATCTCCCATGTCAATGCTAAGTATCCAGGGTAGGTGCATGATACCTTTATCCTGAGGAATAGTAACATCCCAAATGTGATGGCCCAACTACAGAGGCAGAGGGTGTGGCTAATAGGTGAGCCCTGGTTCCCACCAAGTAGATGTTGGTATATGGGTATGGTGTGGGCCATATGGGATAGTGTGTGGCTAAATGTTGTTCCTCGATATTTGTAGGTGACTCAGGTTACCCCAACCTATCATGGCTACTGACCCCTGTGAGGAATGCGCGGACAAGGGCAGAAGAATGTTACAATGAGGGCACGTGGGCGAACCAGAAGGCTAATCGAAAGAACCTTTGGCCTCCTGAAGGCCAGGTTCAGGTGTCTCCATCTAACAGGTGGATCCCTCACCCAAGAAGGTCTGCCAGATAATCGTGGCATGCTGCATGTTGCACAACCTTGCCTTGAGATGCCATGTGCCTTTTCAGCAGGAGGAGGAGGCTGGAGGTGTCCGTGTGGCAGCAGTGGACCCTGTGGACAGTGAGGATGAGGAGGCAGAGGATGAGAATGAGGACAACAGAACAGCAGTGATACGACAATACTTTCAATGACACACAAGTAAGACAGTGTTACTTCACATTTCATTGTCATTATTTAGATTATTTAGATTATCTCCGGCACTGGCATGTTGTTATTTCCCACTTCTATGCCACTTACTGTACCCTTTGGCAATTCATTTTGCAGATGTTGGTGTCCCACTATCGCTCATGGTGTGATCACTGCAGGAAACTACAGGTCTTTCATATGTGAACAATTACTGTACAGTTGAATTGCAATGTTTGCACCTGGTTAAACTTTACAAATGTAACATACTCCATACTTGTAGTTTTTTCAAAGGGTGGTTATTGAAGTGCTAAGAAGTGGAGGGCAAATATATATTCAATTTCAATTCAGTGCTGAAGTTGAATTTTCAATAATTTAGGAAAAGTCACTTTTAAGTTGTTAGACTTTTTCTGCATGAACCTTCAGTAGGTTAGTTAGGATAAGCCTGCCTGCAGCTGGCCTGTCAGTGCTTCCCCTTAATGAAATGTGAAGACATCTCCAGAGCAGAAACAGTGGCTCAGGCTTTTTTTCAGGAAGTCCTGAGCCTGAGGTATGTGATTCATATCAACTCAAGAAGGAGAGCTGGGGAGGGTTCAGGAACTTCATCTTGAAAGGTATCAAGGTGATGCCTGCATATTAATTTGTAGGTGTGATGGAGACTTGAGGAAAACAGGCCTTTTGTTTCCTGGGCTCTCTATTGGCATTTTGTCATGTTACCAGTGAGAAGGGGAGCTGGCCTAAGAAGCAGTTTGGTGTAGCATAGAAGGAGAGGACAGCACGTTTCCTAAACACACCCCTGACTGGCACAGAATTGAACTCCAGGGGCAGAAAAAAACTGCCATCTTTGATTTTACTTAGAGTAGTGCACTTTGGGATAGTTTTCAATAAGGCAAATAGGATGTGCAGCAATGTGGGAAAGTCTGCCCTTGAAACACCTTCCACATTGGTTAGGGAATATCCAGAATTCACCACATCCCAGTGGATAGTCAATCTAGGCAGCTCACCAACAACTCATCAGAACACTTTCTGGACCTGTGGAGGAACTGAACTTGCTGTTTGAGGCTTGAAGAGTGTGACCTGCTCCTACCTGTACCCAGACTAAGAAAAAGACTCCAAGGGTCACTGTGGTTACAGGGACACAAAAAGATTTAGGAGGCCTTTTTCCTGCAGTGTCCAGGTGACCAATAGCAAGTAGACCATGCTGTTGGCCTCTACTGGGGTGAGTCTTGGCCCCTTAATGCTGTCAGTGAGTTCCTGGGAGACCTATTAGAGACCAAAAGGAGCTGCTACGGAAACTCTTAAAATTTGGGACTTTTAGAACTTTCTAGACATCTGAATCTTCAGTGGAAACTTGCAGCAAAGGTGTAGCCTGCTTCAGGACTTTTAGCTCCATAACAAATATTTCTAAAGATAGAAATATTGAATAGGTAAAGGTGCAAAACAATCTACCCTATGCGAGGACTTTGTTAGACATGAAGTTTGAATTTTTCTCACTCTGAGCTTTTCCTGACAAGCGGGACCTTGTCCAATAGATGTCTGACTTCAAGAAGACTTTGTTGAATGCAACTTCCCTTGCTGGAGTATTTGACTTCAATTTCAGAGACTAAGGGTTTGATTTATATCTCGGCGGATGCAAGTGGACCGTCCAAAATTGACAGTCCATCCATCCACTGTCGGAAAAGTACTCCTACCTGATTTATATATTGGGGGTATAATGGAGGCAAATCATCACCATCATGCGCATTCAACTCCAATGATGGAATAAGAGTCAAAAAGCAGCTGATGACGGGATTACAGACTCAATTACAGTGCTGCTTTCCGTCAGCATTTCCTGGAGGCTAAACCTTCAAAGCTGAGCTGGGAGTTTCCAACTGATAAAGAGGGCAAGCTACCACTACAAACTACTTATCCTGTTCGAGTCACAATGAACCTGCTTTTGGAAAGTGATGCATACCTATTGTTGGATCCTGATGACGCCCCACCATGTTAGCGTCATCATAGGAGGTATGTATTTATAAATGTATGCCATGTTAGAAATCATCAACATGGTTGTAAATATATGAAGTATGATCTGTAAATTTTCTGCTAATCTACACCTCAACATCTAAAAATACCATCACAATTGTAAAAAATATATAAAACAAGTCTACATATTAATGTAACATTAATGTAACATAAGTGTGTAGGTTACAGTAAAATGGATATTGTTGCCATATCATAATTTCTTCTCTGAAGGGTGATCACAATAAATGCTCTCCATCACCTCTCCTGCAATATCAACATGCCTGTCATATGTTACTGATATTGTCCCTTTATCTATGTAATCTTAGTTTTAAATAATATGGTACAATAATTTGTCTTACACTTGTCATGAAGATCACATTGACGCATGTGTATGAAAAGGGGAAATCAATGTAGGCAGGGCATATGCATCTTATCTGATGTGTGTCACAACAGCATTTGCTGTGGGAACCAAGGGATTATTGTAAATTAGTAGGTATTAGGCCTGACAATTCAGGATAATATAACTCAGTGTATCAGTGGTTAAGAATAGAGGTGTCATCAAATATTGTGGCCTAAACCCTACAGGAACCAAAATATAAGAGCAAAATATCCTAGGCCACCTTTTACATCAAGTAATATAATTAGTCAACACTACTTAGAAATGTTTTGGAAACAAATACATTTAGAACAATGTGGATTTTGCACACCAAAAGAATACACATTAGCCAGAAAAACACAGTTCAATACATGAGATACCTCTCTCAATTGTAAAATAAAGGAATCACTAATACAACATTCAAATCAGAAATTAAACAATATGGCCTCAGAACTTGTTGTTATGAGTTGTGCCTCATACTCCCATTTAGGAACCTTGCCTCCAAAGCCAAGGGTAACCAAATGATCTCCTTCCAAAGAGGTATATGTCACTCCATGAACAGTATGATCCAGCCACCTCAATTTACTAATCAGGAGGAGGGATTGGCCTTTTCTTCTGAGGTTTGAGTGGAGTTGGGGTAGGTGGGGTAAGAGTAGGAAGATTGGATGTTGTGGGTGTAGGAGGTGTGTAGGAAGTATGTGGTGTAGGAGCAGTTGAAGTGGTAGTGCATGTGTGTTGTTGTGTAGTTGTATATGTGCCTGAAGTGCCATGCTGACATATGGTTGTGGATTTGGGTGTATATTTTGCTGCTTGCTGTATTGTTGGTGTAGCTGCTGGGTCTGATGAATGTGCTGGTACTGTGAATGCTTTGGTTTTTGGTGTGGGTGTGTGCTTTAGTGGTATATGTTTTGCTAATGTTGCATGCTTGTCTGTGGGTTTGTATTTTTGTGTTGCTTGTTTTGCAGATTTTGTGTGCTTGCCTGAGGGTTTGTGCTTCTATGGTGTTGATTGTTTATGTGATGTTGTGTGATTTGATGGAGTTCTGTGTTTGGATGAGGTGGTTGTAAGTGTGATGGTGGCTATGGGTGAGGTGACAACTGTGGGTGTGTAGGTGTGTTTCTGGTAATGGTTGTCAGTGAGGTGGTGGTGGTAGTTGTGGGTGTCATGGTTATGGGTGTGGAGGTGGTTGTATTTGTGGTTGTTGGTGTCTGTGAGGTTGTAGGTGTTCTGTGTGTGGTGGTGGTTGTGATGGTGGTTGTGGGTGTGGTGGTGGTGGTGGCTGAGGATATGATGGTAGTATCTGTGTCTGCATGGTTTGCTTTGTGAGTATGTTTGTCTGATTAATATGAATGTCTTTGTGGGGGTCAGTTTGTTTGTGTTTGCCAGAGAGTGTGGATAGGAGTGTGTGTGTAATGTATGGAGAAAATAAAGAGGTGATTGTTTTGGTGGTGATACTTTCAGACTCCAAGTGGACATCTGCTTCCCCATCTCGCTGGTCTTCTTTGCTTTTTCTGGAGGACAGTGCTAAGGAAAAAAAACACACGTTGAGTCTACATGTGCTGGATGCTGAGAAGCTTACACCATTATTTATGTTGTTAATTTCGACCAAACACGTACTATGACAATTAGCAATAGGAGGATGAATTCCCTGGTGACATGTACGTGTTTGCCTGGTAAGATGCAACTTCAGCAAACCACAGACTATAAACATCTAGGAGTGATCATTGACAAAACAGGCAAATGTGTGCAACAAAGGGACTTCATAACAAGAAAAAGCCTAGCCCTAGCAGTCTCATTAAAAAGCTTTCTCCCCCCTTCATCCGTTAATGAATACATCCCAAACTCCTGGCCACTATAAAATACGGCAGTGAAATTCAAAGAGGTAGGAATGCAAAGACCCTAGATAGCACAGTAATGAAAGCATATAGGATCATCTTTGGCTTATCTAAACACATTTTGCATGCACAAAATAGATTGGAGTTTGGTCCTTGATGAAGCAAGGTGCCTTTATGAACTTCTGGGGGAAAATCAGGGAAGCAGTCCCTGGCACCTTTAATGATCACTTGTGGCAGGAGCACCAACAGAAAGATCCTTTGCTTCCAGAGCATACCTCAATGAATCCTTGGTCAGGACAGGTATGACCCAGCTGTGGGAGACCCCCATTAGTCATTAACTTTTAAAGAAGCAATATGGAAATCAATAAAGATCCTCTCCATAATGGAGGATAATGCAATATTCTCAGACAAAGCCCTTGCCTAGATGTCCCTAAATACCTACACTACAATATCGCCCCATGTTAGACCTGAGAGCCTTAGGATGGTCACCACCAACTTTTTGCCTGCCTCCCTCCACTTTTTGACACTGTTTTTGCTGGTTTTAGGACTCTGCACACTTTACAACTGCTAACCAGTGCTAAAGTGCCTTTGCCCTCTCCCTTAAAACATGGTAACATTGGCTTATACCCAATTGGCATATTATTTTACTTGTAAATCCCTAGTACAGCTCACTACATGTGCCTAGGGCCTATAAATTAAAAGCTACGAGTGGGCCTGCAGCACTGATTGTGCCACACACATAAGTAGCCCTTAACCATGTCTCAGGCCTGCCGTTGCAAGGCCTGGGAGTGCAGTTTCACTGCCACCTGGACTTGGCAATTAAAAGTACTTGCCAAGCCTTAAACTCCCCTTTTTCTACATGTAAGTCACCCCGAAGGTAGGCCCTAGGTATACCAGAGGGCAGGGTGCTGTGTAGGTAAAAGGCAGGACATATACCTATGTGTTTTATATGTCCTGGTAGTGGAAAACTCCTAAATGAATTCTCCGCTGCTGTGAGGCTATGCCCCTTTCATAGGCTAACATTAGGGCTACCCTCATATACTGTTCGATTGGTAGATTCTGATCAGAAAGGGGTAAACAAGTCATATTTAGTATGGCCGAAATGGTAATACAAAATCCTGCTTATTGGTGAAGTTGAATTTTATATTACTATTTTAGAAATGCTACTTTTAGAAAGTGAGCATTTCTCTGCACTTAAAATCCTTCTGTGCCTCACAGCCTGTCTCCAATCTACGTCTGGGCTGGGCCTTGTGCATTTCACCCAGACAACCACAAATACAGGATGCTCAGTTACACCTGCACGCATCTGCATACTGAATGGATCTTCCTCGGCTGGAAGGGAGGAGGACCTGACACTTACATCTCAAAGGACAGTGGCCTGCCCTCACACAATGGATTGCCAAACTCCCTACTGGGACCCTGGCAGACAAGGTTGTACTGAAAGGGGACCTTGTGCACTTCAAAACCACTCTATGAGGACTCCCCCACTTCGAAGGCACTTTTGGGTATATAAACTGGGTCCCTGACCCTACCAACTTAGACACTTCAAAGGCAGATACTCTGAACCAGATCCTGCAACCTGCGAAGAGGAGCTGCCTGGCTGCCTCAAAGGACTCACCTGGACTGCTTTGCTGTGAAGGAATGCTGCCTTGCTGTTGCCTTGCTGGCCTCTGGCTCTGCTGAGAAGTGCTTTCTATCCAGGGGCTTGGATTGAGCTTGCTTCTTGTTTCCTGAAGTCTCAGGGCCCAAAAGACTTCATTTCTACAAAGGAACTCCTTGGCCTTGAAAATCATCGCACAGCCTGCCAGAATTGACGCACAGCCTGCCTAGTGGTGAAAGAATCACCGCAATGCCAAACCAGAATGATGCAGCCCGGCTCCCCGAGTGGAGATTGAGACAGCGCCAGTGTTGTTACCGGAACTTCGATGCAGAGCCCACTGTATCGAAGCATCGCCAAGACGGAATGACGCAGCCCAACTTCCTGTAGGAGGAATTGATGCGACAGAAACTCCGACACATCGCCCACCGGATCGACACAGCACCTGTGACTACATCCAGCATGTCCAGGATTTCCACGCATCATCCCTGGTCATCAAAAAACCCACATCGCAAATACGATTCAAGCCTGCATGCTGGAGTTTGATGCAAAGTCGTTGCCATGTGGAGAAGAATTGACGTATTGTCTGTGTGCGCACAGAAAACCAATGCACACCCTTTGTTTTCCACGCATCTCCTCTTCTGCGGTCCCCAGGCGTATAATTTTGATGCATACCAGGTATTTTGTTCTTGCAAGAGACCCTTGTTGCTTTTTAAAGACTTAAGATTCTCCTTATCATTACAAAAGTGATATTTCAACTTGTACTTATCAAATCTTGATCTTTTTTTGCCTTAATTCACTCAGATAAATATCTTATATTTTTCTAAAACCTGTGTGGTGTATGTTTGTGGTGTTTTCACTGTGTTATTGCATGATTTACTGCACAAATACTTCACACATTACCTTCTAAATTAATCCTGACTGCTCAGTGCCAAGCTACCAGAGGGTGGGCACAGGATCATTTGGATTGTGTGTGACTTACCCCGACTAGGATAGTGGTCCCTACTTGGACAAGGATATACCTCTGTCAACTACAGACCCCATTTCTAACACCCCAGAATTACTTTGGCCATGGCTTTTCAAGATCCATCAAAGAGCCATTTTTGCGGTACAGTTCGGGTCTGTTACCCTGTGCTTTACACTTGCCACGCTGGTTGAGAAATCTCACAACAACGACCTGCCGCTTGTAGGGCATTGCTCTTGAAGACATATCGCACTTGCTATGCACTTGTGAAGAGCTACTGAAGGAAAGGAGACAACGTTTGAAAGACCCATTTAATCAAAGAGGGATTCATTCACAGAGTTAGGCTGTGTTGGCCTGCTTCACTCCTGAATACTCACAGCTGAACTGTTGTTTGGTAAAATTCCTCAGTCTGGTGAGCAGGAAGCTGCCAAGGGTCCCCTTAACTACTTGATTCTAACTACGTGTGCACATGCACTTTTGGTTTTCTATTTTAGGTGAACCAAGTTAGAGTGGTCCTAAGTTTAATCAGCATATAGCACTTTCTTGGATTTGCACGTTCTGCACAAAGATTTTGTCTTGGTTTACGCACAGATTATGGTCCTTTATCCTCAGGGACCCTCCACCTCGAACCAGCATTTGACACAGCCCTTTGTGCTTCCTTTTAGGGTGTTTTAATTGATTAGAGTAAGAAACGATTTTATGTACAAGTGTTCTACATGACATGCTGTGTTTCTTGTAGGAAATTTTAATTGATCTGTTGAAGAGAACGATTTTATGCATTTATGTGCCATATGATGTGCTATTGATATTTACGTTTCAAATGCTGGGCATTTTACTGCAATGGTTTTAAGTAACTATGCAAATAAAATGAACCTGAACATTATTTAAGTAATTTCTAAAATTCTCCCATTTAGAAGCTGTGCATAGAACAAATGTACCATGATCCCATGCGCCTGTGGACAACATAGCCACTGACCATTTTTACAGCCTCATAGTAATGTCTGTAACACCTGAAAATATAGCTAAACATGTTCCGCCACATTATGAAAACTGAATTATCTGTCAAAGCTGAATCAGTGCACAGGTATGTACCCAATCCCCAACTTCGTGTTACTAATGCATCTCCAAGATTTCAGATGGATCACACCTCAGATTATTTTCTATCAATGTGTTAGACCTAAGATGGTCCAAGCTATGTGGTAAATACCAATTTGGGGACATATAACAACCTGTACTAATATTCCCATCGTAGATCTAAAGCATTACTTACCTTAGGTCACACATAATATGACTGTATGGTACAGCTGGATGTCACATAACTAAAACGGTAATGTGTAGTACAACTATACACAGGGATGAGACATCCCATTTGTTACTTGCCGGACTTGTCCTCTACCAGCTGACAATGGGATACCTCAGATAACTACATTATCTACATCAAGTTAGGAATCATGGTTTATGGAATAAAAAAAATGGCCATACTGGCTGTGTGTGTGTTAGAATCTAAAATGACACACTATGTTTCACATATAGTAATCTCACACACTCAGGGCCACCGTCTCAATAGTAAAGTTACATTATAGTGTTAGAATATTTATTTAGAAATGAAAACAGTATCTTCTAAACTACTTCCCTTATGATTGTGGAATGTACCAAACTGTGGAGAATAATGTGCACATATGAGAATAAGACTGACATTTGTTGTAGTTGTGTCTCTATTTCACCATACCTGTGGAGACTCCACATTCTAATTCATGCCACTGTGAATACTACTGCTTTCATTATAAACACTCCTATAATTACCATAATGTAATTTGTGTAAATTATGCTCTCAGAGAAAACCAAACTTGATTATCAACCATGCTAAAATAGTAGTCTGGATTTCACACAATATATAGATCAGTTCAATAATAGATCATTTCACATATGTCAATTTTGTGCTATTTTGCAAGTATCCATTTAAGTTATAACATGCATTTGTTGTTACTTCCAGTTGAGATACTTCACTATTTTACACACCATTTGGAAATAGCAACCACTACACTGATCTGTATACCAATGTTTATTGTCAAATTTGTCAGTCATTGACATGTTTTCACACTGAGGCTAATATGTGTACAAAATGTAACTAGTCATCACACATATGTGGAGCATAAGTCTATGCTTTCTGATATACACCAAGTCTCATATTTATCAAGGTTTTGCAATACCCTTGTGCCATGCCAGGGGTCACAAGGGTGACCAAAACCTAAGTAAGATTTATCAAGCTGAAGTACTGGGTTTTTCGGAACCCAGTGGTGCCAGGGAACACACCCTAAGACTTCGAGTCCTTCCTGTTTCAGACTACAGAAACACAGAGTCTTCTTGGTGAAGTCAAAGATCTTGTTTATTGGCTGGAGCCAGTAACAGGTATCCTAGAAGTACAACACAGTGTATATTCTCAGGAGACTGCTCCCCTTGCAAAGCTAACCTTCTCTTTTATACAAAATATTATGCTTTAGGCAAACATTCCTTATTTTACAGTTGACCATTCACATATTTTCACTACAAAGAAATAGCAGGGTTATGATGACAAGCCATATTTCAGTTTGTCCAGCCCTCAATCAATTACCCATGCAAGGCTCAGTACTTTCATCAGATATCGACGGACCCCCAATATAAACAGGCACCTCCTCCTTGTAAAGCAAGTTATAAAGAAAGAAACAGGGACAGGTGTGTGTAAGATTAGGCATGGTTTGTGTGTGATGAAAAGGTTTTATGATGTGTTGTGCCTTGATACTAATCTCATTAGGCCACTGGGAAAGAAACTGGCCGAACAGGTTTGGCTTCAGGCAGTGGAGTCAGCTTGCTCAGGTCACAGAGGAGTCAGCAAAGATGTACGTGTCCTTCAGACTCATTTTCAGCATTAGTCATTGGCCTATGTGAGGGCAATCACAAAATGGCTGTCGTTTAAATGGAACCTCAGAGTTTCAGGACGGAAACTCTGATATTCGGGTGATTTCGTCATCTGAATATGAATACAATGCTTATGCATACTATTCTAACCATTCTCGGTCTGCTGATATCAAAATCGTTGTGATACGACGATGTTTATAACACGGGTCCAGAATTTTCAGTACCACAGACCCTCCTTTTGCCCTTACTTAGGCAATAACCCATACTCACGCTAATCTGAGTCCAGGTCTATCATCATAAAGTCATTGAGATGTTGCTGTAGCATCATCCTATTACTTAGCTCGTCTTTTGATACAGGTTTCCTTACACACGATGTAGCACAGAGGCCACATATTGCAGGAGCACACTGTACACACAAACAGGACAGGAAAAGAATGGCTAAGATCATCCCAATGACTACCAGAGACTTCCATCCCCAGGCGGATATCAGCTCCCAGAACCACCCCATCAATGACCAATCTCCTTTATCCACGTGAATAGATTCGGAGATCTTATGCAGTTTGGAAATGGCCTGGTAGTCTGTCGGAGCGTTATCTGGGATGAAAACACAACAACTTGATTGGATCACTTTACATACCCCACCTCGGTCTGCAAGTATGACGTCTAATGCGACCCTGTTCTGAAAAGTCATAAGGCGATCCGACTGGAGCTCAGCAGTCAAATTACCAAGGGCACCGGCGGTTTCAACTACCGTGGATTCAACCACCCTTGTCAATTGCCTTATGTTCCTGCTGTTAACCATAGCACCCCAAAACGGCAGAAAACCCTTTACGAAATCTCCAAATTCTTGTCCTGTAGTGTCTTCTTTACTTATGACACCTCTAACTATCCTTGTCTTATGGTAATCTGCCGCGGCCGTGTAGGCGGGAGGTAACAGGAATGAAACAAAACATGTGCCTGAGAAGTCAGGGGGCAACCATGTATAGGCTCTATTATGGCAGATGAAATAGGTACCCTTAGCTGCTAATAACGAAGGAGAAGTCTGAGACGCAAAAACATATGTTTCAGTGCAGATACTTTTCCCTAACTGAGCTCTGGGATTCTTGCCATTACCTTGCAGACATAGGTGACCCTGATGGGGTACAATCCAAATCGGGGAGGATCTCTTTGCTCGCTGGTTCCCCCTCAGAGTAACTCCATATCCTGTTATGTTCCATCCAATATATGCTAGTTTCTCATCTCTCGGGATAGTCTCATAGGAAATATCTTCCCTAATCATATCTACTATACCCTTAGCTAGAGCACTATTCTTAGGATTATCTTTCACAGAACGTAGTGGGTTGTCTTTATACGCGTATATGAACACCGTTCTATATGCCCACACAGAACCATTATGGCTGAAAGGCAGGACCAGATAAGGGATACCTTTATCAGTAGTATGAGGCATAAGACCACACACCCAACAGTTAGTTGTGTTCACTACTAATTGGTGTTGGTGTAGAAGCTGAATGAATGAATTGTTGACAAATTCTAATCTTCTGGCAGACTCGTGTTCAGGCAGGGGGTGAAAAGAATGCGAGGAAACAGTAGAAGGAGGTATGGGCTGTGTAATGGGTGCAAATGTCACTTGAAAAGAGAATAAAACATATCCTATTAAAAACGTCATTACACTGAGCAACATGAAAATACATAATATCAAAAATCGTTTCTTTGTCATTATTATAGACATTCTGGCTTTAAAATCCATCTGTTTGGCAGGTCTCTCATTCTTGAAAAACTCCATCCTCTCTAATTGCTGCTCGCGGTGGTAGGGTGTTCTATGCTAGGGAATGCTTCTGTCAGTCCAGGGCAACTCCCTTAGACCGACCAGAACTGTCAACCTAACGTCTTCAGCTGCACTCCAAAGACTTGGGCAACCACGACCCTACAGCT
The DNA here is from genome assembly GCF_031143425.1 of Pleurodeles waltl. Taxonomy (NCBI): domain Eukaryota; kingdom Metazoa; phylum Chordata; class Amphibia; order Caudata; family Salamandridae; genus Pleurodeles; species Pleurodeles waltl. Next base: position 855,723,013 of record NC_090443.1, read on the forward strand.
GAACCCGGATGGCGGTTCGAAAAGAAAAAAACAAAAATAAGAAAGTTTCTCAGATGAGACAGCCGCACTTTAAAAAATAATAGCAAAGGAACGGGAAAAAATTATTTGTCCTTAGTTCTTGGTCTCAAATTATAATGGCTTTTTCCAGATACTGTCTGGTTCTGGAACAAGAGTTCAGGCTCTGTAGTGTTCAATCGAATTGACGGTGGCACAGCTTCTTGCAAATTATTGTCACTTTCTCATTCAGAAATTGTTCCTTTTACACGTGCATCGCTAAATGGCAAAAAACGAGGCACAGTCTCAGTCTCAGAGTCAGCGATCCCCTCCTGGACCCACCGGTCGTACGGTAGAGGAAAAGGGACCCTCTTGCAGTGTACACCGTGGATCCAGTTCTTTTTCCCTTCCACTCGAACAGCTGATCTTGTTGAGAGAAGGACGAGGTGGGGGCCGGTCCAACGGGGCTGGTCATTCTTTGTCCGCTGGAAGTTCTTGACCAGCACCCATGATCCAGGATCGATAAGATGTCCTGGAGCTTCAGAGACCTGAGGCAGAGTATCGTGAACCTGTTGGTGTAGAACACGCAATTTAGCCGTCAATTCATACAAATAATCAAGCAGTACAGGGTGTTCGATCTCACTGAATTTTGTTGGTCTTGGCACTCCCCATATGTTGGCCGGGCGGCCGAACACAATTTCATAGGGACTAAGTCCCACTCGCGTATGCACAGTCATTCTTGTTGATAGGAGTGCTAAAGGCAGAGCGTCAGGCCATTTAAGACCAGAGCTCGCTTGTATCTTTGCCAACTTCAGTTTTAGCGTGCCATTATAGCACTCTACTAGTCCAGCTGATTGGGGGTGATTTGCAGCGTGGAATTTTTGCTGGATACCTAGCCCCTCACATACTTTTTTCATCACTCGACCCACAAATTCGCTCCCATTATCACTCCAGACCATTCTCGGCATTCCAAACCTAGGGAAAAATTATTTGGCAAGGGCTTTAGCTGTGGATAAGGCAGTGTTGTCTTTTAAGGGATATGCTTCTACCCATCTTGAAAAGGCACAAACAACAACGAGTACGTATTTCAGATTGTTGCACCTTTCCATGTGGATGAAATCTATCTGCAAAACCTCTAAACGGATAAGTTGGAGGCACAAAATGACCAGCTGGAGTTGGGGTTCCCCTACCAGGATTGTATTCCAGACACACCATGCAATTCTTGACCACATTCTCTGCACATTTAGGAATTCCAGCATTTTGCCATACTGGAGCCAACAACTTACAAATCCCTTTCACACTGATATGGGCCATTCCATGAGCCATTGTCACCACTGCAAGCACATACGCATCGGGTAACAACCATCGCTGATGTTCTGACAAGTCAACCCAACAACCATTTTCATCCAATTTACCCGTACTTTCTTTCCACACATTCAACTCTTTCTCTGAAGCTTCAGCTTGAAGAGACTTCACACCCTCTATCGTATCTTCACACATTCCAACGTCACCAACCCATCTTGCGGGGCCTGCAACATACATTCGATTCATCACATCTTTTGCTGTTTCTTTTGCGATTTCGTCAGCAAATGCATTGCCACGACCAACATCATCAGTAACCTTCTTGTGTGCACTGCATTTTACAATCGCAACTTGTAATGGCAAGGTCAGTGACTCAAGAAGCTCATTCACCAACTGACCATGCTGAATTTTAGTTCCATGCGAAGTCAGGAACCCACGTTCTTTCCACAATCGTCCAAAACTATGGGCCACACCAAACGCATACTGGCTGTCGGTATATATGGTCACTTTCATTCCTTTCGATAACACACACGCTCTCGTAAGTGCAATCAGCTCTGCTGCTTGAGCTGAATTATGTGGTATACGTGCAGCTTTAACAATCGTATGCAAAGTTGTGACAGCATATGCTGCAGTCGTATCACCATTCGGAAGCTTGAAGCATGAACCATCCACCCATAAGGTAACATCACACTTTACAAGAGGAGTATCTTTAAGATCTACTCTCCCTTTCGTTTCTTCTTCTGTCCTAAGAAAACAATCATGTTGTTCAACATCATCTGTCTCTACTGAAATCGGCAATAATGTGGCTGGATTCAACGTATTGCATCTCTTTATGTGCACATGACTCGCTAACAGTGTCAACTCGTAACCTGACAATCGAGCACTAGTTAAATGCTGTGTCTTGGTCCTGTTTAACAACGTGTCCACTGCATGTGGAACCATCACAATCAACATATTATTCATCACTAACGAAGCAGACTGTCGAATAGAAACAGCTGCTGACGCTGTGGCTCTCAAGCAACTCAGCAATGCTTTAGCTACCAGATCCAAAGTTGATGAAAAATATGCGCATGGGCGCTGCTTGTCTCCAAAAGACTGTGTCAGCACTGACAATGCACAACCCTCTCTCTCATGGACATACAGTGTAAAGGGCTTACTGTAGTCGGGGGTACCCAACACAGGAGCCGAACACAATGCATTACGCAATTCGGAAAAACTTTTCTGACAATCTTCAGACCACGGAACGGGGTTCGGTGTATCTTTATAGGTCAATGCTACCAAAGGTTTGGCCAGCAAAGAAAAATTCGGTATCCATTGTCTGCAGTATGATGTAATGCCCAAGAAAGCACATACTTCTCTCTGTGTCCTTGGCACACTCAATTTTGCAATTGCCTGAATTCTTTCTGAGGTCAGTTTCCTTCCCTCCTTCGATAAGAGATGACCTAAGTAGGTCACTTCTTGTCGACAATATTGCAGTTTTGGAAGGGACACTTTGTGATGTAAATCAGACAAATGACGCAACAACGACAAGGTGGCTTCTTTACAAATCTCTTCAGTATCTGTAGCGACTAGCAAATCATCGACGTACTGAATAAGGGTAGCGCCGTCAGGTAAAACAATTGCATCAAGCTGTGTTTTTAAAGCCTGACTATATATTGATGGACTTTCACAGTAGCCTTGAGGAGCTCGTTTGAAGCGGAAACTTCGGCCTCCTAAACTGAATCCAAAAATATCCCTGCTCTCCTCGGCAATCGGGATGCTGAAGAAAGCATTCTTTAAGTCAATCACCGAGAACCAGGTGGCGGAAGCTGGAATCATAGTTAATATGGCAGTGATATCAGGAACAACTGGAAACTGTGGCACAACTATTTTATTTACCTCTCTAAGATCAATCACGAACCTGTAAACAGGTGGCTTAGAGGGGTCAGTACGTTTCAAAACAGGCAGAACAGGACTATTACAAACATTGCCTCTTGTCTCTTCAATGACATCTTTTTCAATTAAATCATAAATGATCGCTAGCAACGCCTTTTCACCTTCACTAGAGATCTTGTATTGTTGAATGCGTGGTAATTTAACATTGGCTTTCAATGTCACAACATAAGGCGGTATTTCCAAAAGACCCACATCATTAGGACCAGTAGCCCAAATGATATCAGGAAGAAACGACAATTCGGTCGGAAGTTTATCCTTCGACAAATACATTGGAGAGACCATTTTCCTACCCAGTGTAAGTTGTACTCCCGAAGGAGAACAATATAATGTTGCATACAATCTTTTCAACAAATCCAATCCTAACAAGTTTTCACCACAACCTGTTGTCAGAATAAGGGGTGCTTCCAATTCACAAGGTCCAACAGAAAGGGACATAGGACTAGAAATCGGGTTCCTAACCGGGGCGCCAGAAAAACCTACTGAAACATTCATCTCGCCAGACAAAGGTACGCCAGGGAGTTTTGAGTGCATAATAGAACTCTTTGTAGCACCAGTATCCAACAGAAAAGGCTCCGACACACCTGATGTAATCACCTTAACATAAGGTCCATTCTGATCTACTGGAACTAAAAAAACTCCCTCTCTCCGTCTATGGCTGTCCTAGCAATTATTACCTTCCAGGTTCTCATCTTCTGTATAGTAGTCGTCAGCATAGTACTGAGCCGTCCTACCAGGCGCGTTGTGTTGCTGGTCAAAGCTATTCATTGAGTTTTGAGACGGAAAGGAACGCGTGTTCTTGGGGAAACTTCCACGTCCTCTACCTCTAGGAGCTTTGTTGAACACCTCGACCTCTTGCGCCAGAAGCATCATTCGTACGCTGTAACAAAATAGGACAACTGTACTTGAAATGACCCTCTTCTTTACAATATGAACACTGATTGGGACCTACAGGAACACGTGGTTGAGAAAACTCGAACCTTTGCGAGTTTCTCTGGAACTGTTGAGGTTGCTGATAGTTACTCTGACCACCACGTGGTGGATACGCCTGTTGTAAAAGAACCTTCATCTTTAATTCTTTAGTTTTCTTGTCTGCTCTATCCTTCTCATCTTTATCCCTATTTTCGTAGTACTGTGCAGTAGCTAATATTTGTGCTGAAGAGGAAACGGCCCAAGAACTCTCTGAATCCTTCAATTTCTTACACAGCTTGGCAAGCAAATTGTGCACAAACTTGTCGACGAACAACCGTTGACCACCTTCTGTACTCATATCTTGACCACTGTGGTCGATAAACGTTTCCTCAAACCTGGTGAAGAAATCAGACACTGTTTCATCTTTCTTCTGCTTACACGCAGATAGTTTATCCCAATTCACACGCATCGCAGGCATTAAAGTCTTCATGTAAGTAATGATCCTAGCAGGCAGTTCTGCTACCAAAGGCTCAGGCTTGGCACCACCAACTTGTCTATCATTTGCAGCACTAATATTAGCCCATGAGTCACCTAACTCTTGCGCATGATCTGTATGGCGAATCAATCCCCACAAAGGCTGTGGAACAACATTCCCAAATAACATGTCTATGTTGGCTAAATTCATAATGCATGAGTCTGCAGTCTGTGATAATTCCTTATAATACCCTGCAGGGTTTTTACGGGGATCAGGCAAAGTCTGCTTAAGGGCTAAAACTTCAGCTCGCTTCCATGAAACATGTACCCAAACACGCTGAAAATGAGCTGGGACAGCATCAATTTGATTAGCAACATCAGCCGCAACAGCGTCCTTCCATACCGGAGGGACTTCTCTCATTGGGTACTGTCGCACCTTTTTTTTAACAGAGGAGTCATGTTCAAACAATGACTGAGAAGGATCCTTATTCCTAAAGGACAACAACGTCGCAACTGCTTTCTCAACATCGGAACCCACAATCGTGCCCTTTTTAAACTCAAACCGTACACGGCACAAATCAGGCGGATTTGTTTCCAACTCATTATCCTCCAATTCCTCACAAAGGAAAGCACACATTTTCTCAAAAACGTATCTTTGTTTCGGTGCTTCCCATTGACAGAAGACATCCATAACAGGCTCTACATCGTATCTTATAGGGTAAACAACCCATTTACGCGCCATACGGTCAAACATTTCTCTCTCTCTCGAATTAGGCAGTTGACTACGCGACGGCTTACGCTCCGAATCTGGGGTCACACCAGACGACCCAAAGAGAGGAAATATAAGGCTGGCAACAGTATCTGTCATTCTCTGTTGGACAGAAGGAGAAGTTGATGAAAGAACAGGAGGAAAAACAGAGGGAGGCAAGGCAGACGCAGAGGCAGACTCAGAGGCAGTATCAGGAAGAACACCAGAAGAGGCAGTCGATGTAGTACATAAAGTTGTAGGAGGTACAGATGGAGCAGGTAGCGAAGTCGGCGGCCCTTGAAGGGGCTGCACCATAGTAGTAGGAGCCAACTGAAGAGGAGCTGGCGGCTGTGGAAGAACCTGAGGCACAATAACCGGAGGTTGCACAGCTAAAGGTTGCGGAGGTGCTGTAGCATTCTGCGCATAAGGGGGTGGCGACCTCAACAAGTGTGACATTAAAGGATCTTTCTCAAGTTCTTTTGCTGCATCTTGCTGAAGAAGCGGAAAAACTGGATAACATTTATCGGTCACCATTTTACGTTGCCTGTGCAACTGCTCATTTATCTGTTCTTCTTCATCATCTTTAAACTGTATAGCAGCTTGCATTATCGAGATACCCTCTTCCCTCTTATTTCTCTTTGCTAATTTAATTTCCTTCTGTTTGGCTTCCTTACGCCATAGGCGGAAAGAGTCAAACATCGCCGGCCGGGCTTTCTTCTTAAAAAGTTTAACCTCCAGATTATCCAGAATCTCTGTGTCAAAACTACCATATTGGGGCCATTTCAAAACACCATCTTTCCTGGTGTATCGGATCCATACTTCATTATATATGATGGGGCCCATGCCATGTTTCACATATAGTTCATAGGTTGGAGTTCCAATCGGAGGAACCGGACACGAGTCCTCCAATCGGGAATCCCTATTATAACCAAGACAAAACAAATTTCCATGTCTGCTAAGACCAGGCATCTTCGCTCTCCAGTCTAGCTTCAAACTTCAAAGGATTATCGAATACGATAGTCTTGTGAATACACAAATCCCTCGGCTTTGGTACTTGCAAGTTCCAAATCAAAGATCCCAAGGGGATACCAAACTAAGAACCAAACTAAGGATTGGGAGACGCTCCACTTATACTTAACTGAGGTATCGATGACGTCACCAGAAGACTCGTTTATCGTTTCACTCTACCAAATCATCAAGGGTCCAAAACAGGGCGATAGTCAGGGCAGCAGTCCTTCGTAGCCATCGGAAAGCGGGGAACCTCGCAGCAAAGACTTTCGGACCACGTCGACATACAGGGGTCGATGAAGTGGCGGCCTCCCTCCAAAAATTTCACACGAAGCTCCTCATAAACCTCTGGCTTGGACCGGTACCGCTGAAATCGCCCCACGTTGGGCGCCAACTGAAGTACTGGGTTTTTCAGAACCCAGTGGTGCCAGGGAACACACCCTAAGACTTCGAGTCCTTCCTGTTTCAGACTACAGAAACACAGAGTCTTCTTGGTGAAGTCAAAGATCTTGTTTATTGGCTGCAGCCAGTAACAGGTATCCTAGAAGTACAACACGGTGTATATTCTCAGGAGACTGCTCCCCTTGCAAAGCTAACCTTCTCTTTTATACAAAATATTATGCTTTAGGCAAACATTCCTTATTTTACAGTTGACCATTCACATATTTTCACTACAAAGAAATAGCAGGGTTATGATGACAAGCCATATTTCAGTATTTCCAGCCCTCAATCAATTACCCATGCAAGGCTCAGTACTTTCATCAGATATCGACGGACCCCCAATATAAACAGGCACCTCCTCCTTGTAAAGCAAGTCATAAAGAAAGAAACAGGGACAGGTGTGTGTAAGATTAGGCATGGTTTGTGTGTGATGAAAAGGTTTTATGATGTGTTATGCCTTGATACTAATCTCATTCGGCCACTGGGAAAGAAACTGGCCGAACAGGTTTGGCTTCAGGCAGTGGAGTCAGCTTGCTCAGGTCACAGAGGAGTCAGCAAAGATGTACGTGTCCTTCAGACTCATTTTCAGCATTAGTCATTGGCCTATGTGAGGGAAATCACAAAATGGCTGTCGTTTAAATGGAACCTCAGAGTTTCAGGACAGAAACTCTGATATTCGGGTGATTTCTTCGCCTGAATATGAATAGAATGCTTGTGCATACTATTCTAACCATTCTCGGTCTGCTGATACCAAAATTGTTGTGATACGACGATGTTTATAACACGGGTCCAGAATTTTCAGTACCACAGACCCTCCTTTTGCCCTTACATAGGCAATAACCCAGTACTTCAAAGCCATGCGAAGCCATGTTGCATAGCCCTGAATGACTTGATGAATCTAGTGTAATCCAAGCAGCAGAAATCACTGCCTTGTTTTACTCTGGCAAAGGAGGTGTTCCATGGTTGGAGGATCGGTATTCCCATGCATCGAACCATGGATTTTGGCTCATTCCCAGATTTACCATTAGTGGTAGACATGGGAATGTATCAAAATGCTATGCCTCCCCACGTGAGGGGTAACAAGGAGAAAAATCTTTGTTTTTCCTCATTTTATTCCTCTTTCGACATGTACTGCATTCAGCAGCACACATAGAAAGAGGAAAACATCTGTCAGGATTGTTTTTGTGCAGGAAGGTGTCCTTTCCTGCACAACAGCAATCCTGCCTACAACGCAAGCACCTTTCCACCATGATGCAAGGATGCCTGCTTGGAGCCAGACCACCAGAAGTGCTGCAGTGATAGGAAAGGATAGGAATAGGCTGTAAAATGGTAAAAACTATGAATTCCTGCTGTCTAACTTTCATGCAGCACAAGGTGGCTTGCTGGGTTGCACTACATGAAAGGATGACACATCTGCCCCCTTGTTGTTATACTGTTATGCTAATTTATAAAGCATGTAGCTGCCCCAAAAAGGGCTTCCCAGCGCCAGCTTGCTACTAAACTGACAATGAGCCCATAACCAAAACAGAGACCTATGTTGTAAACAACCAGGTCTGCAACGGCTTTCTGAAGAACTGGTGATTAGAAGTTTTTCGGAAATGTGTAGGCAAGCTGTTCTATAGCACTGGAACTTGAAAGAGTGTCCTTCCTTTCTAGCAAGATTGATAGGAGGTACCACCGCCAGATTCATGTCAGCCGATCGAGAAGGCCTCGTGGGGATATAGGACTGAAGCAAGGACCACAAGCTGGATGCACCCTGTTTATTTATAATTCAGTGGGCTACATACAAAGCCATAAACTGAATGTGTTTCTCTCTCGGAAGCCAGTGCAGCTTACAAAGTACTTAGAGATCTGAGCATAATATTGACAGGTGAAAAAGGTTGCGCCGCGGACCACCGCGGCCCAAGCAGGAAGATCGGCTCGGGACGCGGTTTAATCTATTTTCTCCTATAGTCCTTTTTCCAATCCAACATGGCATTGTTTACCTTCCTGTATGTGCCTTCCTGTTTTAGGGTATATAAGGACTGGGATTCTTATGCTCCTTGTGCTGCAACACTTCCTTTGGTGGTGATCACTCTCCGGTTGTTTTTTCTCCAGCCTTTTTCCTTGCCTGCTCCAGTTCCTTCCAGTTATTGTTTCTTTTTATTGGAAGACTTACCTTTTTCTTGTGCTTATTCTCTGTTCCAGGAAGTTCCAGTCATAGAGGTTTTTTCCCTTTGTAGTTTTTCTTCTGGGACTTCTTCTGAAGGGCACGGACTGCCTTTTGATGTCCCATTGTCAGCAGCACTGTGGCTACCAGAAAGGGCCGCTCTTTCCTTGGTCAAGGCAGGACCCACAAGGATCGAGACCATCCTGCAGTTCCAGTTGGCCCGAGCAGTAAGCGACAAGTAAACTATGGCAGATTGCAGCACCCAGAGAACCAGTTTTCTTCAAGCATTATGGAGAATACTTTGACGGCTGTTGTAGAAACCAACCAGTCGCTACTCCAAACTATCCAACAACAGGAAAAGGAACTGCAACAATTTACGGAATGAAAATGCGGCTTTCCGACAAGCCTTGGTTTTCCAAACAACAGATGTTCCCACTGTTTCAGCTAATACGCCACGTTTTTCAGGAGATCCAAACAAGTTGCGCAAATTCCTTGATGCCCTGACAGTCTATTTTGCATTTCGACAGTCCCAATTCGACAGACCCAATTTGCACAAGATAAAACTAAAGTGGAATATTTAATTAGTGCCCTGTCTGGTCCTGCTTTAGCCTGGGCCACTCCTTTGGTAGCTTCCAGTGATTCTGTGCTGTCTGGCTATTCAGCTTTTGTCGCTGCCTTTAAACAAACGTTTGAAAGCCCGGGACTGGAGGTGTCTGCTGAGGAAGCCTTATGTGATATCCAACAAGTTTTAGACAACTGACAGCAGAAACTACTTGGGTAGAACGTACTCTTGTAATCCTTCTTCGTTGAGGTCTCCGAGAAGAGATGCAGGACGAACTGGTACATTTAGCTAGAGTGGAAGATTTACGAAGATTAATGGACTGAGAACTCTCAATAGAGTATCATCTACAGGAACGCAAAATAGAAAAGAAAAAGAAAAGAAAAAGAATCGTGGACCATCTCATGCAGGGAACGCACATACCATCATGCATTGTTCCAAAGAGTCTTGACCTGAATTAAGAGAAGGTGCAGAAGGAGAACCTATGCAAATAGACACCAGTCGTGGTCCTCTAACTGCTAGTGAACGTGAAATAGACGAAGAAAAGGATTATGGCCCTCATTATGAACATGGCGGCAATCACCGCTCCGCCGTCGGTGGCGGTAACTACCGCCAAGAGTCTGGCGGTCCAGACCGCCAAATAATAAAGCCCATCCATACACCACCAGCATTGGAGTGCTGAAAACAATGGAAGAGGCCACCCACAGGCCGGCGGAAAGGCTTCACCCGCCCAACAAATAATGAAGCATAAGACTGCCATCAGTTTCTGGACGGAAACCACTGCCACGCAAAGCTTGGCGGAAACGAACCAAATAAAAGGAAACACTAACCGTAGGCACACATAACATGCCGAAGCAGACATGGATAGAGAGTTGGAAATAATGCCAGTCCTGCTCCTTGCAATATGCCTCCACGACCATGACTGCAGATAAAGACGATGATGGTAAGTACCGCAACCTAGTAAACAAGGGAAGAAAAGGCACAGTTACAAACCCACCCATCCCACCTAACCTGCAACGCACCCCCACCCCCTCACACATCACAAGCCATACACATCAGAATAAGAGGTACTTCCCCGACACAATCCAAATAAACCCTGCCCAAAGTACACACATGTTCACACCACACCCCCACAATGAAACAATGAACCACATCTCCATATCGTGCCAACAGTCCCACTGGACACACAAACTTTAATATAACAAACAATCTGTAATATCCAAATAAGGCCATTGGCCAGTCCATGAGAAATAGCCGGAAGGGCCCAAATGGGCCAAACTTGACTCCCACATGTGCACATGGTACTCCACGGTAAAGGGACATCAATGGGGCAGCCAGGCCCCTAAGGGAACAGGGGCAGGGGGTGGCAGGGGTGGGGACTTTCATCTGGGAGGGGGGGCTTGGGCTTACGTTTGGGAGGTGGAGGGGGTTTGGGTTTGCCCTTGGGAGGTGGGGGAGCGGACTTGGACCGGGGGATGGCAGATGGACCTGGGGCAGCACAGGGCTTCTTCATCTCTGGGGAAGGGGCACAGGAATGGGAAGGGCGAACTGGGGCAGACTTAGACAAGGAAGTAGTGGATAGGGCAAGGAGATGGGCACGTTTAGGGATGAGACGGGGTGGGCCAGTGGGTTCGAAAAGGTCAACACGGGACAGGACATTTTTTTAGGGGCAGTTGGGGTGGATATGGAGGAAGGTGTGGGAGTGGAGGTAGAGGGAGTACTTGTAACAGGTGCAGATGTGCTGGACGTGGATGCAGGTGCCTGTACGGTATGCTGATGTGTGGTGAATGTGTGTTGAGTGGGTGTCTGTGAACGTTTGAGTGTTTTGGGAGGAGGGGGAGGACACAGTGGGACAAGACAGGCTGCCAGTGTAAATGGATGTTGTCTGGGTGTGTGCTGCATGTGTCAGTCAATGTAGGTTGTGGTAAGTGCAAGTGGGGGGTCTGGGGTGGATGACTGGATGTCAGATGTCATGGTGACTACAAGAATGGGGGCAGCAGCAGTGACTGAGGGTGCAGTGCTTGTGGTTGTCCATGTCGAGGTGACAGACAGGGAGGCGGGAAAAGTGGACACACTGGGAGAATTGGAATTGGATGTTGTTGTGTGTGCCTATGTATGTTGGCTGTGTGTATGCCTGTAGTGGGAAGTGCGGTGCTTGTGTTTCTCTGTGTGCTTCTTGTGTGTTGAGGAGTGTGCAAGTCTGTCTGAACATGTACTTGGGATGGGTGATGGGAGTGGGGTGCTGGAAGGGGTAGAGGTGGTTGGAGGGGGGATGCCAAGACCAGGGACACTGGTTGCAGCCAAAGAGGAGGCCAGAGCCTGAAAAGATCTATGTAAGCCAGACATGGCACCGTGAATGCCTTCCAGGTATGCTTTGCATTGCTTCATCTGGAATGCTAGCCCCTGGATGGCATTCACAATGGTTGTCTGCCCTACAGAGATGGTCCTCTGGAGGTCAACAGCCTCCTCTGTGAGGGCAGCAGGGCTGACTGGGGAAGGGGACACCCACCCTCCTGGGTGAGCGGGCACGGGCAACTGGGGGGGGAGCAACTGGGAGGGCGGTGATGGTATCGGGTGGTGGAAGGTGACACAGAATGGGTGGGCCCGGTAGGGTCCACCACCACCAGGGTGCTCCCATCGGAGGAGGTATCAGAGTCACTACCTCCAGTGGTAGTTGCCTCCCCTGTGGTACTCCCCCTGGAATTACATACTTGGTGCACACACACTCCCATCCAACTTACACACCTATACGCAGCACCTACAACTATAGTCTTCACTATGGCCCTGACTAGTGGCCACTACCCCAGCATAAAACTAATTTCCCACATGACACAAGGACCTGATGAACTGAATGGACTACACACATGGGGGACCATGGCCATCCAATGCACCCACTAATCCATGTGCCCACAAAGAACACTACAGTACAGGAAGATCAATCCCCAAGGGCCTATTGTGACTGTTTAGACCTGCCCCTAACCACTTCCATGCCCATGGGGGGCAGGACTGCTGGAAGACACCTGTCAGAATGCCTGACACTAGACAGCATACATCCCACAGCACCCAAACACATCCCTCAAAGTGTTATGAAACAGTGTTGATACTCACCCCCTTGTGTCTGCTGTGCTGCCTTCAAGCATCCATCCAAATCCGGATATGCCATAGCCAGAATGCAGGCCATTAGGGGGGTCAGGGTCTGATGGGCACACCTTACTCGTTGGGAGGCCTTCCCCAGCTGGGCCTTGCAGGTCTTCCTGGCCCAGCACCGCAGGTCCTCCCACCGCTTCCTACAGTGGGTGCTTCACCGGTTGTAGACCCCCAGGGTCCGCACTTCCCTGGCGATGGCCTGCCAGAGTCCCCTCTTCTGATGGGCGCTGACCTGTATGGGACACACAGAGAATACAGACGTCAGGATATGCCCTTCTGATACAACCGACATGTTGTCCCCAATGGGATGTATACTTCACAGGATCATTTTACCACCTCATTAACAGTACTTGCCACACAATCTACGCCTGTGCAGTTACAAATCAACCACACATCACACACATCCATGCAAGACAGCCGCCAACTCACCTGCTCCTCTGGCCGCCCATATAACTTGGCATTTAGCTTCTCCAGCTCCTCCGTGGTGAAGGCCGGGGCCCTTTCCCCTGTGACACATGCCATTGGAGTAAACAGAGTCAGGACACAGCAGCACACTCAGTGGAGTACTTGCATGCAAGTGAAATTAGGGTGTTGACATGGCGTACGCTCCGCGGCGGTGTTCACCGTCACCACCGGTGGCGATCATTATAGGCCCAGTTTCCCTATTAACAACCATGTAAACCAATGAATGGGTGCACGGTGGTGAACAACGCCTTCAGCTATGACAACTACCACCAGCGGAATGATGTCACTTCCACTCCTTCATATCTGGATGGCAGGATGCTGCCATCTTGCTAGCACCACGTACATATTTCTTGGTCATGGGCCCCATTCAGGGCCTTCAGATCCCAGCCCTTAGTTGCGTGCCCACATGAGTGTCTGTTCCTCACATCAGTCCAGAGGTATCACTGCCTACATGTCCCTAAAGTTGTACATCATACCTCACTTGTGTGTGTAACCTACGTATTGTACAGCAGTTATTCATACACAACATGTTTTGTATGTGTGTGTGTGTCCCTCATATGCATTCTTTACTCCCCCATAGGTACAGACCCATGTGGTGAGGGAGGGACCCGTGCACAGACCTCTTGTTGTTTTGGACACCATGGTGGAACGTCACATCATTGTCACCTGCAGACTCAATCGTACAAAAGTCCAGGACCTATGTGCTTTACTGGATCCTGTACTGAGACCGGGTAATCGGAATCAGCATGCCATACCTACTGAAGTGCAAGTACTCTCTGTACTCCATTTCTTGGCTACGGGCTCATTTCAGGTGACAGTGGGCATGGGTGCAGGGTTCTCACAACCAATGTTTAGCCTCATCCTGTCCAAATTCCTGGATGCATTTGTACACCACATGCAGACATATGTCAAGTTTCCCCAAAGGGTTGAACTCCCTGCCATCAAGCCTGAATTTTATGCCTTTGCTAACATTCCCCATGTGATAGGTGCCATCGATGGCACCCACATAGCTCTCATCCCCCCAAGAGTGATTGAACAGGTGTACAGGAACAGAAAGAACTTCCACTCAATGAATAAACAATTGGTGTGTACTGCTGACCAGTACATCTCACATGTAAATGACAGGTTTCCGGGATCTGTTCATGATTCCTTTGTGCTGAGGAACAGCAGTGTGCCGCACATGATGGAACAACTACAAGGGGACAGAGGATGGCTCTTAGGTGAGTGTGCATGACACTGGATCAGTACATAGCTGACAGTCAGGCTGTCTGCAAGTAAAGGCAGTTTGATACAGTCCTGTTTCAACCACTTTTGCAGGTGATTCTGGCTACCCCAACTTGCAATGGCTCCTGACACCTGTGAGAAATCCCAGGACAGATTTTGTTGCCTCCATCTCTCTGGGGGATCCTTGTGCTATAGCCCTGACAAGGTGTGTAGAATAGTGGAGGCCTGCTGCATGCTGCACAACGTGGCTGTGAGGAGAGCTATCCCCCTACTGGAGGAGGAGGGTGCTGTACATCCAGACCTGCTACCTCTGAGAGGGGATGAGAGTGATGGTAAGGATGAAGAGGGGGAAGATGTCCACTCCATGAACCAGCTGATTCAACTATTCTTCCAGTGACTATGAGGTACTGTTCACTAGTGCTGTTATCTGCACTGCATAATGTTGGTCAGACTCATTTGTTTGGGGATGTGGTGTCTGTAGTCAATGACACTGTTACCTAAGGTGGCATGAGCCATGGAAACAAACATGATGTACATTTTGGTTTACTCCAGATGTTGTTGTGCGTGGGGTACCATTCCTGCAATAAAGGTATGAATACTTACATTTGAACTTTCATAATGACAGGAGACATACAAATTGGTGTAAATGTGTTTTATTACGTGTCACAATTGCATAGGTACGCGGTACAGTGATAGGGAGTGGGCTCATGGTGGATGTCCATACCAGGTACATGGGCTCAGCGATTGGTGGCAGTGGGTATTGGTCCATATGTCCCTTGCAAGTTGTTATGTTGCTATTGGTGGGTAAGGATGGTTGTACAGTGGCACACTTGGGAGAGAGTTCAGGTCAAAGTCACTTCTTTGTGGGGGCCTTGGTCTTGGCAGGTGTTCCAGTGCCATGTCTGGGTCTGAGGGCACGTTTGAGTGTCTGGTGATGGTCTGCACAGGTCTCTTTTGTGTCCTCTGCCAGTGCCACCAGTCCAGTTACTGCTGCAGATGTAGAGGGCAGGTCTGTCTCCTGGGCAGTGGTAGGGGCTTCCAGGTTTGTGTGGGTCTCAGGCTGGCTTGGGTAGTGGTGCTGCAGCACCCCTGCAATAATGGCCATGGTGGCATTGAGTTGCTTCCACTGCTCCATGGTCTCTTGGTGTTGGGCTATCTGCAGCCTTTAACTCTGCTCCGGGGTGGCCAGTATCTGGCCTATCTGTCTTGGGTATGGTGGTATACTCCCAGGACCTCAGAGATCACCTCCTGGGCTGCAGCATCCATCCTTTGGCCACCGCCTGGGCCACTGATGCCATCCTGCCTGTTGGTTGGTGTTGACTCTGGCTTCTGTACATGTGGTCCACCAGTCTGACCTGGAGACACTGGTCTGGGGTAATTTGGCCTGAGCTGATGGTGGTGGCTGGGTGGTAGGGGTGTCAGTGGTATCCTGGTTGGGGCATCTGGAGGGTGACGGGCCAGGGTAATCCCTCTCCAGTCTCCTGAGTGAGGCCTCTGTCTCCATGTGGGGCGCTGGCACTCCTTGGCCTTTCCATCAGGGTGGCATGGGTGGTGGTGCCTGTGAGGGGGAATGGACATGTATGTTACATGTACAAATTTGAATAAGGATGCACAGCTCTGCCCTATTTTGTGCTGTTTATTCCCCTATTGGGCCATGCATGGACCTATTGTGGGGTTGTCCTTACATTTTGTATGGGATGTGGAGGTGCATTGTGGGTGCTGTAGTGCCTTTGTGATTCCTTGCAGGGGTAGGTGGCTGTGCATAGGGGGAGGGATGTGGGCCTATTAGTGAGTTTGTGGGCATGCAGGGTGACTGGATGTAGTGATTGTGGCCTGGGTGGGGTAGTGGTCCTGATGGTAGTTGGAGGGGTGGGGTGGTACATGCATTACAGGTGTGGTGGATATGATTAAATTGGAGATGACTTACCCCGAGTCCAGTCCTCCAGTGAGTCCAGTGAGGCCCTCAGGGTGCAGGATAGCCAGTACCTTCTCCTTCCACTCGGCATAGTCAGGGGGTGTAGGTGGGGGTCCTCCTCCAGTCTTCCGAACCACAATGTTGTGCCTGGATGCCACTGACTGTACCTTCCAGCGCAGGTCATTCCTTCTCTTGCGGATGTCGTCCTTTGTGTGTGGATGGTTTCCCACTGCGTTGACCTTGTTTAGAATTGTCTGCCATAACTCCATCTTCCTGGTTCATAGGTGTGTGCTGGACCTGTGCCCCGAAGATTTGTGGCTGAACCTTCAGTATTTCATCCACCATTGTCCTTAGCTCCCTATCTGTGAAGCGGGGGTGCATAGGGGGTGCCATGGTGTGTGTTGTTGGTGGTGTGTTGTAGGATTATTGGTGAGGGTGATGTTGTAGGTTCGGGTGTGTGACTTGTGTGATGTTGAGTTCAGTGTATGCTTGTTGTGTTGTCAATATCTGTTGTGCTATTGGCGTTGCAAAGGATTGTTGGGGTGTGAATGTGAGTGTTTTATAGTGTTGTGGATGTGTGTCAGGTGTGTGGGTTTCAAACTTGCCAATGTGTACATTTCTTGCTGTTGCGTCTCATTGCTGGCCGTGGCGGTCCGTACCGCCAATGGTCATTCAACATCCACTAACCGCCACTGTGATTTGTGCATCATTATTTGGAGGGTGGAGGATTTGTCTGCTTGGCAGTGTGGGGGTGGGGTGTACAGCCTTTCTGCCATCAAGGGCCCTGGCGGTGGCTGAAGGTAGCAGAATTTTTGGAGGTTTCTGTTTTTGACATCATTATATGCTGGTGTGCTGTTCACCACCAATGGTGGTCCTCTGTTCACCGTTGCCACAGCAGTCGGCGGTCTTTCCCGCCATAATCATAATGACCACCTATGTCTCTATTGGGGAGCTTATGGCCATTTGCTTCGTACCTGCCCAGTCTCTCCTGGTCACCGTGAAACACCAATTCCCATCCTCTATGAGAAGGGAGGGGACCGGATTCTCTGAGATACCTTCCATTTATTTTTCCAAGGAAGATGCAACTGCCCTGTTTCTTTTACCATACACTGTAGTTACCGGATGTCAGAAAGAAAGAGCGTGGCATTATTAGACTGGAATCTATCTGGATGAGACATGGGCTATCTAAGGACATTCCAGAGCAAGTTCATACAGTTGATGGATCTCTATTAGCTTCCAGTCCTGTCATCAATACTACTCCGACCTTATACCTACTCTTCGGAAAACATTAGGAGCATGTCTCTTTTGATCTGATCTCCTCACCTAATCATAAAATAATCCTAGGAATACCCTGGTTTACCCAGCATAATCCTTGTATCAATTGGGAAATCAGACCTATTTCTCTTTCTTCCTAATTTTGTCAAGATCATTGTTATGCCTCAGGAACATATTGGTCACCAAAGAAAATGTTATCAATGGTACCAGAAGTAGGTTGTTCCATAAACGCTATCCAAGGGGTACCTACTCATTATCTGGAATTATTTAGACGTGGTCCAAAAACCCACAAAACCATTATTACCTCCACATAGAGAATATGACTGTACTATTCCTCTGGAACATGGTGCTATTGTATCCTTTGGTAGAATGTACTCTCTTACTGAATCTGAAAAGAAGATACTCAAGGAATATCTGCAAGAAAATATACAGAGTGGTCTGATTGCACCATCTTCTTTCCCCGCAGGGGCTCCCCTCTTCTTCGTGCCTAAAAAGACGATGGATCTACATCTCATATAGACTTTTGTGGATTGCATAAGGTTACCATAAAAGACCGATATCCGCTACCTCTAATAAAAGATATTTTGGAAGCAGTCATAAGGGGCGCAGATATTTACAAAGTTAGACCTTAGAGGAGCCTACCATCTTCTAACAATAAAGGAAGGTGATGAATGGAAGACCGCGTTTCGTACACCCTTTGGTCATTAAGAATATCGGGTAATGCCCTTTGGTTTAACCAATGCCCCATCTATTTTTCAGAGGTTTATGGATTCTGTATTTTCTTACCTTTTAAATCAAACCGTAGTATTATACCTAGATGATATCCTAATATACTCCAGCCATCCTGAACATCACACCATGCATGTCCTTCAAGTTCTAGGCAGACTCAGGCAACACCAAAGCTTCTGTAAACCCGACAAAATGTGAATTTGACAAGACTGAGGTAAAATATTTAGGGTATCATATTAGTCAAGTCAGTATTTCCATGGATCCAGAGAAGGTTCAGGCCATCCTAGACTGGCCGACCCCCTCTTCTATCAAAGAAACCCAGTGTTTTTTAGGACTGACCAACTTCTATTGCCAATTTATTGCAGACTGCGCTCAGAAAACCAGCCAAATCACACAAACTCTTAAAAAAGAGAATTTACGGAACAGTTCTGTCTGGAAAGATGAGGCTGAAATCACATACCA
The DNA here is from genome assembly GCF_031143425.1 of Pleurodeles waltl. Classification (NCBI taxonomy): domain Eukaryota; kingdom Metazoa; phylum Chordata; class Amphibia; order Caudata; family Salamandridae; genus Pleurodeles; species Pleurodeles waltl. The sequence continues at coordinate 855,741,749 of NC_090443.1, forward strand.
AAACCTAAAACGTGCTTTCACCCAAGCTCCTGTACTATGGCATCCTGACACCATCAAACAATTTATCGTAGTCACTGATGCTTCAGAAAGAGCTATAGGGGCTGCATTATTACAAAGACAGAATGAAGACGGATAAGAACATCCGATTTTTTAGCTGTCCCATGTTCTATCTGATTCTGAGAGCAATTACTTGGTTTTGGAACGAGAACTTCTAGCACTAAAAACAGCGTATAATGAGTGGAGACAATTCCTTATGGGATCTAGGGAACCATTTGAAGTAAGAACAGACCATCGCAATTTACAGTGTTTACAAAACTTTCAATGTCAGAACTGTTGCCAAGCCCGTTGGGCTTTCTTCTTTAGTCAATTCGACTTTTATATCACCTATATACTGGGTTCTAAAAATATTCAGGCAGGCGCCCTGTCACGACGCTACCCTGAAGGTATCAATCCTCCTTCACAACACCTCATTGAACCAGACAAAATCATTGGACTAGTACAATCTTTTCTTGATAAAGTAAGGTCTGAGTACTCAACCCTCTCAGAACTTAAAATGAAAGATCTACATCCAACATTACGCAAGCTTAAGGGGTATTACTACCATAAAGATACGTTATTCCTTCCTTCTAAAACAGTGCAAAGGAAAGCACTACAAATGTGTCATGACTCCCATGTGGCCGGCCATCATGGTATCAAAGCCACACAGGAACTACTCCTTCATTCCTTCTGGTGGCCTACACTTAAGAAAGATACCAAGAGTTATGTGGCGTTTTGTCCCATCTGTGCTCAAGCAAAAATACCCCATACCAAGCCTTCAGGACTGCTTCAACCTTTACCCTTTCCACCAGCTCCGGGGCATATCATATCAACTGATTTCATGTGTTCCTTACCTACCTTAGCAGGAAATCGAGTTATAATGGTGACTGTGTATTCATTTACTAAAATGGCTCATTTTACTGCACTAAAGAAACTACCCACATCCAAAGAATTAAGTCAAATCTTTAAACAATAATTTTTTTGTCTTCATAGTCTCCCTCAAGTTATTATTTCAGACTGTGGTTTTTAATACATATCACATTTTTGGAAGTATTTCTGTGAAACCCTACACATCAAGGTAACCTTATCATCTGGATATCATCCTCAGACTAATGGGCAAACGGAACGCCTGAATCAAGGACTTGAACAATATCTACGCTGTTTTTGCAATACTACTCAGAGTAACCGGTCTAGGTACTTACCCATTGCTGAGTTTTCATATAATAATACAAAACATAGTGCCTCAAAAGTCACTCCTTTTTTCTGCTTATATGGTTTTCATCCCAAGTCCTTTCCTGCTATTATAAAAGACTCCTCTACAATTCCTACAATATCCTCATTCTCTAGGAGATTATGTAAAATTCAACATATTATATATTCTAACCTTCTGTCTACCAAACAACAGATGAAAAGGATGGCTGATAAGAGACGATGTGATGCTCCATCTCATCAAGTCAGAGACAAAGTCTGGCCTTCTTCCAGATTTTTACCCCTCCGTCTGTCAGAAAACAAGTTCAAACCCCGCTATTATGGACCTTTTCGAATTCTTCAAAAGATCAATCCAGTGTCCTTCCATCTTTGTTTGCCTCAAACATGGAAAACACATCCTGTATCTCACATCTGACAATTGAAGCCCTATAAGCCTGATCCTTTTCATAGACAATTCACCTATCCCCCTCCTCTGTTAGTGAATGATGAACCCGAGTATGAGGTTCAAGAAATATGTGATTCCCTTATATTCCAAAACCATCTCCAATATCTCATTCATTGGAAGGGTTATCCTCTTAGTGAGTGTTCTTGGGAAGGTGCCTTTTCTGCTCTCGCTCCTCTTTTGATCCGTCGGCAGGGTGAGAGAACCTACTATTGCACTGCAGCCCACTGCAGCCCGAGCAGGAAGATTGGTTTGGGGCCATGGTTCATTTTCCTGGCCGCATGGCTTGCCGCGGTCCTTTTTTCTAGACTCATCTCGTACAAGGCCCCAGACTGGGCATCGGGCCTCAGCGAGTTCAGGGCGCAGCGCACACTCAAAATTAGAAGTGGGCGCCCCCCCACCCCTCAATTACCTGGTGTTCACCTGTTATTTTTCTCTGTATTCTTTTCTCTTCTTTCTCCTTTTCTTCTTTCCTTCGTTCTTCCAAATAGGAGTCATGTTCTTCTTTCTCCCAGCTTGCTCTTCTTCTACCTCTTTCACTGCATGCATTAGGTTCCTTTTCTAAAATGGCGTCTTCATCTGCTTTCTCCTATAGTCCCTTCCCAATCCAACATGGCGTCTTTTACCTTCCTGTATGTCACTTCCTGTTTTAGGGTATATAAGGCGTGGGATTCCTGTTTGCCTTGTGCTGCAACACTTCCTTTGGTGGTGATCACCCTCTGGTTGTTTTTCCTCGCCTGCTCCCGTTTTTTCCAGTTACTGTTTTCTTTTTATTGGAAGACTTACCCTTTTCTTGTGCTTATTCTCTGTTCCAGGGAGTTCCAGTCATAGAGGTTTTTTTCCTTTGGGGATTTTCCTCTGGGACTTCTTCTGGAGGCACTGACTGCCTTTTGACATCCCATTGTCAGCAGCACTGTGGCTACCAGAAAGGGCCGCCCTTACCTTGGTCAAGGCACGACCTACAAGGATCCAGACCATCCTGCAGTTCCAGTTGGCCTGAGCAGTAAGCGATGAGCAAACCGCAACAGAAAAGTAATCTCACTGCTGCATTCTCACATGCCTGGTGAAACCCAAATACAAGATGTTACAATAGTCAAGGCGAGAAGTGATGAAGGACTGGATGACCCGTCTCTAGACCTGGGAATGGAAAAAGCCAGCAATAGTTTTAAGGCTTCTGAGGGTGCCAAATTAGACAACAGACATTGCATTGACTTGTGGCTCAAAGATAACGAGGAGTTGAACCAAACATCTAAGTTGTTTACAGCAGATTTGGGCTGGGGCAAAACCCTAACACTCTAGGCCACCAGTGATCTCCCCACTCATGTGTATGTTTACTAGACAGGAGGATCTATGTTTTATTGTCATTCAATTTCCAACAGCTTAAGTGCATTGAAACAGCAACAACAGCCATGCATTTCTGAAAATGTGCAGTGTCCTCTCCAGGCCCCACAAACAATAATGCAATAAGACAGTTATCAGCTGCATAAGATACTAGAGAGATCCCAAAAAGATTTCACCACATCAGCAAACAGGTTTACATAGATATTAAACTATGTGAGACTTAGATGAGAGCCCTGAGGGACGCCATAATCTACGAATCACTTAGTTGAGCAAAAGAATGGTTTGGTCTCTTAACTAAGCCTTGCCCAGCACCACAATTCTATGTAGTCACTGCAGGAGCATCTAAAGGACACGGTATCAGAAGCAATGCTTAAATCCAGTATAGCAGTGTTTAAATCCATTAGCATAAGCCACACAGAGCCTCCCTCATCAACAGTTTGTTGGCAAAGCCTCAGTGACTCTAATAAGAGCAGATTCAGTACTCTAAGAAGAGAAGATTCAGTACTGTGGGTGGGTCTAAACCCATTCTGCAGAGGGTCTAGCAGCTAATTATTTCTTAAAAAGTCCACCAAAAGATTATTGACATATTTCCCCACTAGTTTTCCCAGTAGAGGAAGGAGAGAGATGGGACGTTAATTTTCAGGCAAGGCTGGATCTAACATGAATTGGATTTCATTTAACAGAGGAATAACTTTGGCATGTTCCCATGCGTTGGGCACCACAAGGAGAGACTAGCTAGGCTTAGAAATGTAGGATTACATATCTATGACTGAGAATCTCCTGCACTTTAAGCACCTGGTTTGAGGCGATCATTGGGAGAACCAGACTTTACACAAAAGGGAATTAAAAGAGACATCATCAAACAATTCAAACTCAATCAACCCAGCCCCTGCAAAAATGTCCCAGTCTTAGGATGAGGGCATTCAGTATCAGATTTGAGCTTTCCATCAGGAAAATGTGCATAAATGTAATCAACCTTTTTTAATAAAGTAGTCCACCAGCCAGTTAGATTTCCTGTCCGAAGGTTCCACACTCCCTGAGTACCTTATTCAAATTTAAATATCTGTTAGCTCCATCTCACCAAACACCAACTGACCAAGAGTAATAACTTTGGCATGAGTGAATACTAGGAAATTGCTATAAAAACACAACATAATCATATATAATAAACTTACTGCTGCAGTAGTTTTTTTATCTCAACGCTGCACTGCCACAACATATGCTCCTACTTATGTAGTCCACCTACAAAAGAAAAAGTTACATCATACAGCAAGCTACACACTGAACATCATACTTATCTCCATGTGCTGCTTTCTAGCCTTCAGCTCTCCATCAAGGAATGAGTAGGCCACACGACGTATGCGGGACATTAGGAGAAACAGGGTGCGCTACACCAGCTTCCTCTACCAGGAGGGCTTCCCCAGCTGGACCTCTGCTACCATCTTGGTCCAGCAATGTAGGTCCTCCCAAGGCCTACACTAGTACAGGCTATGGCACCTACAGATCCCCAGGTCCACATTTTAGCAGAGATGCCCACCAGATTTCTTTCCTAAAATGGAGGCTGACATAAGATATTGTGAAAATAAAAAAAGGTACAAAAACTGTTGTATCTCTCATCATTTGAACATTACCACCTAAATTCTATACAGTTTCATTTTGAGAGGAGCATTTATAATTGCACAGAAAACATATGAATAGCCCATATGCTACAACTTGAGTTAGGTAAAAGATTTGCCACTCTGTAGTTAGGCTGACCACAGATAGGGATTTTTTTGTTATTTTTTGGCTCTTAATAACTTTGCACCCATTTAACAAATGCCTGCAAAATTTTGCAGACCAGCTGCCCCCGTTTCATTGTCGGAGTGCTGACAGTTTTGCGGTGTTTGGTCAAGGACATGCAAAGAGAAAAGGGGGGTCCAATGCATTTTACACGGAAGTTTGTACTTAGCATAGCTTAAAAACAGTCAGTATGACTTTGTTGAAATTTGGCAGCATTAGATTTTAGGGTGCATAGATGATTCTTTTGGGTATTGCAGTAGGGTAAGCATTTCTTAAGTTATAAGCTTTTTCAACTTAGTGATACCTTATGCACCCTTGTGCAACAAAATGAAAAGTACACCTAGAAGTGAGCCACACAATTACTATTTGGAGGACATGATAATTGGCCACTAAGAAAAAATAATAATCTCAATATTTAGAACAATAACAAACATTGACTTTCATTTACTTTGTCCGTTATATGTCGCACAATCCTACTAAAAATATCAAAGAAGCCCAAAGCATAAACTGGACTCCATATGTAAAGTTTCAGATCTACTATATGAACAACTGAAAGACCCCTTTATGGTCACCTGCTAATGGAAATCTATAAACAAATATATAACAAGTAGATTGCATCTTACTCTCCATACATTTTCTTTGCATGGAGCATGCTCACAAAATAAAACTGTGCCCAACAAGCCAAACAAAAACCATCTTCCTTATGACCAAAAACAATGTATGTACTTCTGTGCAACAAAATGGAAAAGTGGCCTAGCTGTGAGCTACACAAACTTCTATGTGGAGGACATGATAATTGGCCATTAGGAAACAACATAATAATCTTACTTTTTATAACAACATAATGGGCTTTCATTCACTTTTTATGTAGCACAGTCCTACTAAAAGTAGCAATGAAGCTAAAAAAATAAAATAAACAACATATGTAAAGTTTCAGAGTTACTGCATGTAGAAGTTAAAGACACATTTATAGCTACACAATTATGTAAACCAATAATCAAACACATAATAAATACAATAGATGAAAAGAAAGAAAGCACATTAAATCTGATTGCCACTCTAGCTATAGTTAGTATTCCAAAAAATAGCAATTCTGTGAATATTAGTTCCCTAAAAACTTTCCAACTGTTTGAAGAATCATCACAAAACTTTCCAGAGCTATAGCATGTTTTGCATTTTGAGATTATATAATTTTTTTAGGTTAATCTTGAAGGGAGTGCAAAGATAAAAGGGGGTTCTAAAATGTGTTTTCCACCAATGCATTTTACATAGACCATTGTATTTGGCAGGATTATGCATTATGGTGCAGAGATGATGCATTTTGGGTACTGCAGTTAAGTAGGGTAAGAATATTTAAGTTAAAAGACATTTAGACTTAGTTAGACTTAGAGATATCAGTCACAGAGGTACTTTTGTGCTATTTCACACAATTTTGTGCAACTCTCCACACTAAATGGCTGTAAATATATTTAAAAATATATAATAAAAGATAAATACATTCCACTGCCTATTACTGCTTAAATAAAGTGGTAATAGGTAGGGACCTACTTTTTACCAAGAGCTAAGGCTCTAACACTGAACACAGCCAAAGTGTAGTAAAACATTATGGCTGCCTTTTTATACTGTAAAAACAACCATTTTCCAATTATATACTGTTTCGTCATCACCATATACCACGGTATACTGCAAAGTTATCACGGTATGCCATGGACAAAAATACAACTAAGGCCTAGCTGTACTATTGGATTGTGGTTTCCTTGCGTCAGTCATGGTGTTGCATGGGAAATGCAATACTTAAATCAGATTTACGAAGTAACCCGAGGCTGCATGTGTCCCCCTGCATTGATTGGTAAATCTAGAGAAACGCGAGGCAGTGCAATCTACTTTTTTGCATTACTCTGCACACCTTAATCAACATTGCTGCTAAATTTCATATACATCTGAAACTTGGCAGCTATGTATTACACTTTATGCAATGCCACTGTATGTCACTCCGGTCTACTACACTCCAGTGTATGCCACTCTACTGGATGTTACTCCACTGTATGCTATTCCGCTCTCAACCTTCTACTGTTCAGCACTCCACTCTACTCTATTTCACTGTATGTCACTCCACTCTACAACACCCCACTGTATGCCACTCCACTGTATGCTACTCCGCTCTACGCCACTCCAGTGTACAGCAGTCCACTATACGCCACTACATTCTGTGCTCTTCAATAGGACCCCACTGAAATGTATGCAACTCCACTGTATGCTATTACACTCCACCCCACACCACTGTACACCACTCCATTCATCACCACTCCATTATATGCCACTCCACTGTACGCTACCCCACTATCCACTATTACACTCTACACCCCTCCAATGTACAACATTCCACTCAACACCACGCCACTCTATGCTGTTACACTGTATACAACATGACTCTATGCCAGTCCACTCTATGCTATTACATTGTATCCAACTCCACTCTACACCTCTTCAGTGTGTGCCACTCAACTGTATGCCACCTTCCTGTACTCTAGTCCAGTATATGCTGTCCCATTCAATGCCATTCCACTGTATGCCGCTCCATTGTATTTCACTGTAGTCACTCCACGGTATGCTACTCTACTCTATGCCCCTCCAGTGTATACCACCCACTCTACCCCACTCCATTCTATGTTATTTCATTGAACACTACTCCACTGTATGACACTCCACTGTCTGCTATTACACTCTACCCCATTCCAGTGTACGCCACTAAACTGTATGCTACTCTACTATACACTATTCCAGTCTACTGTAGAACACTCCAATTTACGCTGTCCCTCTATTTGTCACTCAACTATACTCTACTCCACTCTATGCCACTCCAGTGTTCACAACTCCACTCTAAGACAATCAATTCTATGCTAGTTTATTGGACGACACTCCACTCTACACCACTCAACTCTATGCCACACCACTATATGCTACTTCACTCTACCTAATTCCACTGTACACTACTCCAGTCTGCACCACTCCACTGTACGCCCCTCCACTTCACACCACTCAATGCCATTGTACTCTATAACACCATATGCCAACCCACTGTACACATTCTATAACACTGTATTGTACACCATTCCATTCTACAAAAATCAACTAGACTGTATGCCAGTCTACTCTACTGTAGTTTCCTTCACTTTCTAATACTGTATGAGACCCCACTCCACTCCACTGTATAGGACACCACTCTCCTCTATGCCACTTTACTCCAATCTACTCCAATCTACACTACCCCACTCCAGTGTAATCCACTTCACTATACTCCACTCTAATACACTTTATCCCAAACTACGCACTACACTATACTATACTCCTCTCTACGCCGCTCCACTTTCTGACACTATACTCTACTGAATGCAGCTCTACTCTACAACACTATACTACACTCTTTGACACTCTTTGACACTCTACTCCACTCTATGTCTATCAACTCTAGGCCACTGTACTACAGTGTATGACAATTGCTAACATGCCACTCAACGTCTCTCTTCAATATGCCACTCAACTATATGACAAGGCACTTCACTCTACAACATTGCTCCACAGTACTCAATGACACTCCACTTGATGATACTCCAATCTATGACACTTTACTTAACCCTACTCCACTCTAAAACACACTACTTCACTCTGTAATAATCTATGACATGCTACTGTTCGGTATCCCCTTCCGCTGCACAACTCGCTTCTCCAGTCTACAATACTTAGATATGAGAAACCATGCCTATAAGCCATATAACACTTTACTACAGTGTACGATACACAACTACAATCTACTCAATTCCAATCTACAAATACTCCCATCTATGACAATAGACTTTACAACACACTGCCCTCCAGTCTACTCTATGACACTCAACAAAACAACTCTCCACTACTCCTCTCTACGCCTACCCAAGGGTAGGTCGCTCCCCCTGCCGCTGCAGCTCCTCCAGCTCCTCCAGCTCCTCCAGGTTCCTGAGTTCCTGAGACCCACCTCACAGTAAGTACCCCCCACCTCCCAGCCCCTCGCCCTGCCCCGCGCTACTCACCCTCTCTGCCTTCTGTTCCTCGTCTTCTGTATCTTCATCTGTGATCCTCTGCTCTTCTGTGATCTTCTGCTCTTCTGTGATCTTCTGGTCCCCTGTTCTTCTGTCTTCTGTCTTCTATCTTCTGCCTTCGGCTCTTCTGCCTCCTCCGTCTTCTTCTCCCCGCGCCTGCCCTCCTGCCTCATCCCCCTCCCTCACTCGCCTCCCCCTCTCTATCACCCCTATCTAACCCGTTCGCTATCTACCTCCCTCACTCCTCCTATCTACCTATCTCTCTATCTCACTATCTAACTCCCTCACTCTCCACCTCCTCCTATCTACCTAACTCTCTATCTATCTATTTCCCTATCTATCGATTTCTCTATCTATCTATTTTCTCTATCTATCTCTCTATCTCTCCCCCCTTCCCGCCACCCCCTCTATTACGTATCTTCCTATCCTCTCACTCTACCTCTCACCCTCACCCACCTCTACAACCCCCCTCCCCTATCTTCACGAACCCTACTCCTATCTCTCTCCCTAATCTCCTAAACCTCCTAACACTCACCCCCCTCCACCCTTAAAGCCCCCTCCCCAGCTCTTTTCACTCTACCTGTCCCCCCCTCCTTCGCGCTTTCCCGCCACGACCTCCTGCACGCCCCCGCCCCCCAGCTCCTATTCGCCCCCAGCTGACCCCTCCCCCCCCCACCTCATATGGCGGCCGCTGCGCGACAGTGGTAGCGACCCTTGACCCAAGGGTAGGTCGCTCCCCCTGCCGCTGCAGCTCCTCCAGCTCCTCCAGCTCCTCCAGGTTCCTGAGACCCACCTCACAGTAAGTACCCCCCACCTCCCAGCCCCTCGCCCTGCCCCGCGCTACTCACCCTCTCTCCTGCTCCTGCTTCTTTTCTTCTTTTCTTCTTCTCTGTTCTTCCTCCTCGCTCCTCTTCTGTAATCTTCTTCTGTACTCTTCTTTTCCCCGTCTGCTCTCTTCTTCTGGGTGCTTCTCTGCCTCTCCTGTTCACCTCTCTTCTTCTTCATCTTCTTCTGTGGTCTTCTGCCTGTCTGCCTTCTGTTCTTCGTATCTTCATCTGTGATCTTCTGCTCTTCTGTGAACTTCTGCTCCTCTGTGATCTTCTGGACTCCTGTTCTTCTGTTCTTCTGTTCTCCTGTTCTTCTGTTCTTCTGTTCTTCCGGTCTCCTGTTCTCCTGTTCTCCTGTTCTTCTGGTCTTCTGTTCTTCTGTTCTTCCGGTCTTCTGTTCTCCTGTTCTCCTGTTCTTCCAGTCTTCTGTTCTTCTGTTCTTCCGGTCTTCTGTTCTTCTGTCTTCTGTCTTCTATCTTCTGTCTTCGGCTCCTCTGCCTCCTCCGTCTTCTTCTCCCCGCGCCTGCCCTCCTGCTCCTGCCTCATCCCCCTCCCTCACTCGCCTCCCCCTCTCTATCACCCCTATCTACCCCGTTCGCTATCTACCTCCCTCACTCCTCCTATCTACCTATCTCTCTATCTCTCTATCTAACTCCCTCACTCTCCACCTCCTCCTATCTCCCTATCTCTCTATCTACCTATCTCTCTATCTATCTATTTTTCTATCTATCTATTTCTCTATCTATCTATTTTCTCTATCTATTTCTCTATCTCTCCCCCATTCCCGCCACCCCCTCTATTACCTATCTTCCTATCCTCTCACTCTACCTCTCACCCTCACCAACCTCTACAACCCCCCCTCCCCTATCTTCACAACCCTACTCCTATCTCTCTCCCTAATCTCCTAAACCTCCTAACACTCACCCCCCTCCACCCTTAAACCCCCTTCCCCCAGCTCTTCTCACTCTACCTGTCCCCCCCTCCCTCGCGCTTTCCCGCCGCGACCTCCTGCACGCCCCCGCCCCCCAGCTCCCATTCGCCCCCAGCTGACCCCTCCCCCCCTCCTACCTCATATGGCGGCCGCTGCGCGACAGTGGTAGCGACCCTTGACCCAAGGGTAGGTCGCTCCCCCTGCCGCTGCAGCTCCTCCAGCTCCTCCAGGTTCCTGAGTTCCTGAGACCCACCTCACAGTAAGTACCCCCCCACTCCCAGCCCCTTGCCCTGCCCCGGGCTACTCACCCTCTCTCCTGCTCCTGCTTCTTTTCTTCTTTTCTTCTTCTCTGTTCTTCCTCCTCGCTCCTCGTCTGTAATCTTCTTCTGTACTCTTCTTCTCCCCGTCTTCTCTCTTCTTCTGTGTGCTTCTCTGCCTCTCCTGTCGCCTCTCTTCTTCATCATCTTCTTCTGAGGTCTTCTGCCTTCTGTTCCTCGTCTTCCGTATCTTCATCTGTGATCTTCGGCTCTTCTGTGATCTTCTGCTCTTCTGTGATCTTCTGGTCTCCTGTTCTTCTGTTCTTCCGGTCTTCTGTTCTTCTGTCTTCTGTCTTCTATCTTCTGCCTTCGGCTCTTCTGCCTCCTCCGTCTTCTTCTCCCCGCGCCTGCCCTCCTGCTCCTGCCTCATCCCCCTCCCTCACTCGCCTCCCCCTCTCTATCACCCCTATCTAACCCGTTCGCTATCTACCTCCCTCACTCCTCCTATCTACCTATCTCTCTGTCTCTCTATCTCACTATCTAACTCCCTCACTCTCCACCTCCTCCTATCTACCTATCTCTCTATCTATCTATTTCCCTATCTATCGATTTCTCTATCTATCTATTTTCTCTATCTATATCTCTATCCCTCCCCCCTTCCCGCCACCCCCTCTATTATCTATCTTCCTATCCTCTCACTCTACCTCTCACCCTCACCCACCTCTACAACCCCCTCCCCTATCTTCACAACCCTACTCCTATCTCTCTCCCTAATCTCCTAAACCTCCTAACACTCACCCCCTCCACCCTTAAACCCCCCTCCCCCAGCTCTTCTCACTCTACCTGTCCCCCCCTCCCTCGCGCTTTCCCGCTGCGACCTCCTGCACGCCCCGCCCCCCCAGCTCCCATTCGCCCCCAGCTGACCCCTCCCCCCCTCCTTTCCTCATATGGTGGCCGCTGCGCAACTGCGCAGCGGGCGTGCCAGAGCCAAGCCCGTCTGCGCCCGTCCGCGCCTGGCCCGCGCCCAGTGCCACGACCCCTGGTCCCCAGCTCTCCCAAGCCCCGCTGATCGGCTACGATCCCACCACCCTCCACGCCCTCAACCCAGGGCGCTCCAACACCTGCTTCCAAGCTCACCCCAAACGCACCCATGGACCCTTCACCTGCAACTCCTGCAAACGCATCTTCCACCACGCAACTACCACGACCACAAGCCCACGCACCATCAACCACCTCAAGTGCATCCTGGTCAACGCTCGTTCCGTCCACAAGCACACCGTTGAACTCTGGGACCTCCTGGACTCCACAGCACCGGACGTCGCCTTCATCACGGAGACCTGGATGAACGCCTCCTCTGCTCCAGACATCGCCACCGCCATCCCCGAAGGCTACAAGATCTCCAGAAAAGACCGCACCAACCAAGTAGGAGGAGGTATCGCCATCGTCTTCAAAGACTCCATCAGCGTCACCACCTCCACCGAAGACACCCCTCTCGCCGCTGAACACCTGCATTTTCAGATTCGCACCGACCCGAGGACCACCCTCAGAGGATCCCTCGTCTACCGTCCTCCCGGACCGCGCGCCCCTCTCAGTGACGCCATCGCCGACTTCATCTCCCCGCACGCCCTCGCCTCACCGGACTACATCCTCCTAGGCGACCTCAACTTCCATCTGGAACAAAACAACGACCCCAACACCACCACCCTGCTCGACAACCTCGCCAACCTCGGCCTCAAACAACTGGTGAACACCGCCACCCACATCGCCGGACACACGCTCGACCCTATCTTCTCCTCCAGCAAACACATCTTCTTCAGCCACACCTCCGCTCTACACTGGACCGACCACAGCTGTGTCCACTTCACATTCCGACGCGAGACCCGCCACCTCCGCACTCAACCCATCCCTCGTCGACAGTGGAACAAGATCCCCGAAGAGCAACTCTTCTCCGCAATCGCCGCCAACCAACCCGCCCTCACCACCGACCCCAACGGCGCAGCCCTCAGCCTCACAAACTGGATCTCCAACTGCGCAGACAACCTTGCTCCCCTCAAAAGCACGCATCGACAGACCAACACCAAAAAACCTCTCTGGTTCTCTGACACCCTCAAAGAATCAAAGAAAACTTGTCGCGCCCTCGAGAAGGCCTGGCGCAAGGACCACACCGCTGACAACATGACCGCCCTCAAGAACGCTACCCGCGAACACCACCACCTGATCCGCGCTGCTAAAAGGAACTTTTTCACCGACAGACTGGACAAAAACAGCCACAACAGCAGAGAACTCTTCAGCATCGTCAAGGAGTTCTCCAACCCCAACGCCAATGCCAACGCCGTCACGCCTTCACAGGATTTGAGCGAATCCCTCGCCACCTTCTTCCATTGCAAGATCAGCGACCTCCACAACAGCTTCGGACACCAGACCCAACCAAACACCACCGAACCCGCACCCCCGGCCATCACCCTCAACAACTGGACCCACATCAACACTGAAGAAACCAAATCCACCACGAACTCTATCCACTCCGGCGCCCCTTCGGACCCCTGCCCTCACTTCATCTTTAACAAAGCCGACGACATCATCGCCCCGCACCTCCAGGCCGTCATCAACTCTTCTTTTTCTTCTGCTACCTTCCCCGAATGCTGGAAACACGCCGAAGTCAACGCCCTACTAAAGAAACCTACGGCTGACCCGAGCGACCTGAAAAACTTCCGCCCCATCTCTCTCCTGCCTTTCCCAGCCAAGGTAATAGAGAAGACCGTCAACAAACAGCTGACCACCTTCCTGGAAAACAACAACCTGCTCGACCCTTCACAAATCGGATTCCGAACCAACCACAGCACGGAAACCGCCCTAATCTCAGTCACTGACGACATCAGAACCCTGATGGACAATGGTGAAACAGTCGCCCTCATTCTCCTCGACCTCTCGGCTGCCTTCGACACCGTCTGTCACCGCACCCTAATCACCCGCCTCCGCTCCACCGGGATCCAAGGCCAGGCCCTGGACTGGATCGCCTCCTTCCTCTCAAACCGTTCCCAAAGAGTTTACCTCCCTCCGTTTCGCTCAGAAACCACCGAGATCATCTGCGGCGTACCTCAAGGCTCATCACTTAGCCCGACACTCTTCAATGTCTACATGAGCCCCCTCGCCAACATCGTACGCAAGCACGACATCATCATCACCTCCTACGCCGACGACACCCAACTTATACTCTCCCTCACCAAGGATCCCGCCAGCGCCAAGACCAACCTACAAGAGGGTATGAAGGACGTCGCAGATTGGATGAGGCTCAGCCACCTAAAGCTGAACTCTGAAAAAACGGAAGTCCTCATCCTCGGCAACACCCCGTCCGCCTGGGACGACTTCTGGTGGTCCACGGCCCTCGGCACCGCACCGACCCCCACAGACCACGCCCGCAACCTCGGCTTCATCTTGGACCCTCTTCTCACCATGACCAAGCAAGTCAACGCCTTGTCCTCCGCCTGCTTCCTCACCCTCCGCATGCTCCGCAAGATCTTCTGCTGGATCCCCGCCGACACTAGAAAAACCGTGACCCACACCCTCGTCACGAGCCACCTGGACTACGGCAACACCCTCTACACTGGGACCACAGCCAAACTCCAAAATCGCCTGCAACGCATTCAAAACGCCTCGGCCCACCTCATCCTCGACGTACCCCGCAACAGCCACATCTCCGCACACCTGAGACACCTGCATTGGCTCCCAGTCAGCAAAAGGATCACCTTTCCACTTCTCACCCACGCACACAAATCCCTCCACAACAAGGGACCGGAATACCTCAACCGACGCCTCAGCTTCCACGTCCCCACCCGCCCCCTCCGTTCCTCTGGCCTCGCACTCGCTGCCGTCCCTCGCATCCGCCGCTCCATGGGTTTTCCAGGGAGGGAGAGTGGTAGTCTTGGGAGAATATGTACTACCAGAGCAACAGCCCTCCCCTAAACTGAGGGGTGTGGAGTTGGAACTTGTGTTCTCGGGTTAGTGGGAAGATAGTCAGTTTGCACGCCTGCTGGTGTGCGGGAACCCAATATGCGGGCTCCGACCAAAGTCCTAGGGATGGGGTCCTGAAGTAGAGAACCTGGGGGGCCTCGAAGGTGTTTAGCGTGATGGAGCATGGTGGGAACAGGTAGAGTCAGAGCGGTAGTGTTTGTCAGGGCTGGGGTGGCGGCACTTTCCCAGCTGTTCTCCCTCTCTCTTCCATGAGACCCTCCACTGTGACCATGAGGTCGCCTAGTAGGCACTTAAGGGCTGCTATTTCTGCCCTGAGTGTTTGTATGCAACCTGCCAAGTCGTCGTTTGGGGGAGGGAGGGATGACTGGATATTTGCGAAGCTTTCTGCCCTGGCCTGGGCAGGTGAAACTGTGAGATCCTGAATTGTAGGTGGATCGGAGGGACATGATAAAAACTATTGGTACAAGAGACAGGTGATGAAGGGGGTTCTATAGCTGTGTTGTGAAGGAAACAGGGGCTAGGAACTGAATCTGCAGGGTTGGGGGGCACTCCGCTAGTCTCGGTCCTCACCCGTACCCTGGCTTTGTTAAACATATTTCGTATGCTTCCCTGCTTGCTAGTCAATGATTGGGTTGCAGGGCACGGTTTGTGACTCAATGGCTGGTTGGTGCCGGGTGATGGAGTTAATTTTTCCCCGCAATCAGCTAGGAGGATATCAATGCGTTCAAGTACTTCGTTACAACCCGACTTTTTGAAGTTATTCTTGTGTTTTTTCCCCCCAGCCCCAGCCCCACCCTCGATTGCTTTTCTTTTGCCCGTATCTGTGGCAGTGTAATGGGACGAGACAGGGGCCTACGATTATAATTAAGGGAGGACTAAGGGGGGAAGAACAATTCGAGGTGGCTAAGGCAAAAAAGCCAAACTGAGGCGGGTGGCCCTCCCCAGCCTCGGTCGGTCACGGACAGGCGCAGAGGGGCCCGCCCTTGGCCCGGGCTTTGCCCGGGCGCGTCCCGCGCTGCGGTATGCCCCCTCGCGCTTCATAGCACTCGTTGGATCCGGAAAGTGGGAGGAGGTGATGCACAACATGGCCGCCTCCTGGGGCCACAAAGCAGTCTGGGATATGTAGTCCCTCTGGTTGGGTTAGAGCGTCCCGCGCTGTAGTATGCCCCCTCGCGCTTTATATCGCTTGTTGGATCTGGCATGTGGCAGTAGGTGATGCACAAGATGGTCGCCTCCTGGGGCCACAAAACAGTATACGATATGTAGTCCCTCTGGTCCTGTTAGCATGTCCCACACTGCGGTATACCCCCTCGCGCTGTATAGCACTCATTGGATCTGGCAAGTGGGAGCAGGTGATGCAAAAGATGGCCGCATCCTAGGGTCACAAAGCAGTCTGGGATATGTAGTCACTCTGGTCCTGTTAGCGCGTCCCATGCTGCGGTATGTCCCCTCGCGTTTTATAGCGCTCATTGGATCTGGCAAGTGGGAGCAAGTGATGCACAAGATGGCTGCCTCCTGGGGCCACAAAGCAGTCGGGGATATGTAGTCCCTCTGGTCCTGTTAGCGCGCCCCCTTCCTAGTCAAAAGAGGATGAAGAAGATGCATAACCATGCACACTTTAAGGGCGAAAAGGAAGAGGGTTTGATGTCAATACACTTTCAGTGGTGGTGCAGCAATTCTTCTCATTATTGGCCACATTCTTGGCAAGAGCCTGTCTGTTAGATGGCTTTTTCTTTAATTGCCACTGCTTATATACTTAGCTGAGAAGTCTCTGGACTCTGGTGTTAGGTAATTCAGTCATTTGTTTTCACCTCAATCTCATTAACAAGCAGGTAACAGTAAATATTACAGAAACCAGTCAGACTTGGCCACTATAGAGAATGCAATACGAGTCTACCTACAATACTGTTTAGTGAGTAATTCTAGTGAAATGCTTGACAATCTCAGGTCACTAAGAACTCTTATTGAAAACTTTCACAAACCAAGCTACAAAACTATATTCAAATGAAAAAGAACACAAGCCCCTTATGGACTCTTTGGTAAGTCTGTGATGAAAGGCACTATTTGTTCTGTAGTTCAAAGACCCTTCCTAACAAACAATTAATTGAGATTGAGAGATGAGAGTAATATCGCCCCTGTAAAATCACAAAGAAAATGGTCCTGTTATGTGTACACCTTTGATATGTAGTCAGGTTGGTTTCTCATTTATAAGTACACACAGGGTGTCATTCTAACTCTGGCGGGCGGCGGAGGCCGCCCGCCAGAGTTCCCCCCTCCAGAATACCGCACCGCGGTCAGAAGACCGCTGCGGTTATTCTGTGTTTCCCGCTGGGCTGGCGGGCGACCGCCAGAAGGCCGCCCGCCAGCCCAGCGGGAAACCCCCTTCCCACGAGGAAGCCGGCTCCGAATGGAGCCGGCGGAGTGGGAAGGTGCGATGGGTGCAGTTGCACCCGTTGCGAATGTCAGTGTCTGCTGAGCAGACACTGAAATTCTTTGTGGGGCCCTTCTTTGTGGGGCGAACCGCCAGGAACAGGATGGCGGTATGGGGTGTCTGTACCCCATACCGCCGGGAGACCGCCGGTTTTCCTGTTCTGACCGCGGCCAAACCGCCGCGGTCAGAATGCCCTGCGGGGCACCGCCAGCCTGTTGGCGATGCTCCTGCCGACCCTGGCCCCGGCGATCTAGGACCGCCGGAGTCAGAATGACCCCCACAGTGTTTTTACCAAATGGTGGACAAGTGTATGGCTTGGCAAGGAAGAAGAAAAGGACAGCAAAGGTAAAAAGTCTCCCTATCAGAGAGACTTTTTTCACAAAATTGTGGACAATCAGGTGTCTTGCCATGAAGAATCAAAGTATAAGTGGCTGCCTATCAGACACACATGCTGGCATCACAAAATGGTAGACAGGCACATAGCAAGCTAAGAGGAGACAATGAAAACGGATACATTATGGCTACCTATCAGACACACACTCTGGTTTCACACAAAGCTGGCCTAGAGTAATGCTTGGTAAAGAAAAATAAAATGCATGGACAACAAAGTCAATATGGCTCCCCATCAGACATACAGTTTTCACAAACTGGTGGAGGGGCATATGCCCATCTAACAGCAGGAATAAAGGACAAACTTAAAATGGCTGTCTAACAGAGACAGGCACTGATTTCGTAACATCATGGGCAAATGCATGGCTGAGCAAGGCAGAAACCATGGAGAACAAGGACACAATGAATGTCTACAAGAAACACACACAAACGCGTACACACCCAATCACACACACACTGTACAATTGGACCCCTCCCTTCCATCAACAGCCACACAAAAGTCCACTAAATTTGGCATGTACTCAAACATCACCAGGTTTGTGAAATATTTCTAACACACCAGCAGTCAGAATCTGAAAATCTCGATAAAACAACTGTAAAAACATCAATGGTAGATAGCAGATTAGGGCCAAAAAAAGTATAATCGCAAATCTTAACAAACTCAAAAATGAAATGTGGAAATATATCAGTAGGCCTCCACCATCTGAAAATGCCCATTGCCCTTTACTTATTTCACCTTACTCCCTATATTAGCTTGCCCTGTATCCCTTACTCCAGAGTCCAGGCCTTCCAGAAAAGAAAATTTATATAAATCCAAAAAAGAAAAAATGGTGTTGCCTACTTTCCACCAGCCCATAAAAACAAAATATTTGTAAAAAAAAACTTGATTTTCTCAAAAGGATGTGTGATGTAGCAGAGATTATAGACAAAGGAAGAGTTATGCTTTCCCTCCAGGAAATAAACACAAAGGGGGTGATTCTAACTTCGGCGGGCGGCAGAGGCCGCCCGCCAAAGTTCCCCCACCAAAATACCGCTCCGCGGTCGAAAGACCGCTGAGGGTATTTTGGGATTTGCCCTGGGCTGGCGGGCGGCCGCCAAAAGGCTTCCCACGAGGACGCCGGCTCAGAATTGAGCCGGCGTAGTGGGAAGGTGAGATGGGTGCAGTGGCACCCGTCGCGTATTTCAGTGTCTGCATAGCAGACACTGAAATACTTTGTGGGGCCCTCTTACGGGGGCCCCTGCAGTGCCCATGCCATGGGCACTGCAGGGGCCCCCAGGGGCCCCGGGGCACCCCCTACCGCCATCCTGTTCCTGGCGGGAGACCCGCCAGGAACAGGATGGCGGTAGGGGGTGTCAGAATCCCCATGGCGGCGGAGCGTGCTCCGCCGCCATGGAGGATTCTGCAGGGCAGCGGGAAACCGGCGGGAGACCGCCGGTTTCCCGCATCTGACCGCGGCCGAACCACCGCGGTCAGAATGCCCTGCGGGGCACCGCCGGTCTGTCGGCGGTGCTCCCGCCGACCCTGGCCCCGGCGGTCTCTGACCGCCGGGGTCAGAATGACCCCCAAAATGACCAAGGAGCTGACAAAGAATAGGGGCAAGGAAGGAGAGCAGGAAGAAAATAAGGAAACAGAGTCACCTAACTATGGATCAGCAGAATCCAAAGAGAGATTGTTTGAGTTGTGTGAATGGTCAACCCAGGACCTAGATCTAGATCTGAGATCCATTTTCGAGTCTCATCAGCATGCATCTTTGGGTATGCATGTGAGTATGCACATTTATGTGTCTGTCTGGCTGCGTGTGTGTGTGACGTTATGGGCCTCATCATGACATTGGCTGTAATCCCGCTTACCGCCCCGGTGATGGCCGCCAACATACCGCTGTGGTGGCAGATATCCGTTCGGCATATTATGACAGACACACACCAATCCGACAGAACACTGCCACATACACAAAATCCGCCAGCCCAAAGGTCAGTGCTAAAGTGACAATACCAACATCCATACCATTACACTAACAAAACAATGCTCACCACATCATGACCCACGAATCACCACAGCGGACATTCAATAGCGGTAAACCATTGGCGGTACACACCGGCGTGCTCAGAATGGACACCAAAATACTGAACTACACAACATTGGCCAATACCAAATACACACAATTGACACATATACACACACCACACCCACCCACCCACAGCACTATAAAACACACACCCACATCAACCACAACCCCTTACAAATATGAATTATTGCCACCAGACTGACATCATGACCACTGCGACAAGTAGACTCACACACCCATACATCCCTCACGCACCCCACTTCGCACACCCAACCAAAGTACCCAACACCCACACACTTACACACACTACACAACACCCATGTCCCCACAAAGGCACCCCCGTTTTACAGATGAGGAGTTGCGGGTCATGGTGGAGGAAATAGTTAGGGTAGAGCCACAGCTGTTTGGGGCACAGGTGCAGCAAATATCCATTGCCAGGAACATGGAACTATGGCGGAGAATCGTGGACAGGGTGAATGCCATGGGACAGCATCCAAGAACAAGGCATGACATCAGGAAAAGGTGAAACGACCTATGCGGGAAGGTACGTTCCATTGCAGCAGGCACCAGCATGCCATACAGAGGACCCGCACCTCCTCCCCCATAGCTCACAGCATGGGAGGAGCAAGTCTTGGCATTACTGCATCCTGAGGGACTCACTGGAGTTGCCGGGGGATTGGACACTTATGAGTCAACATTTACTACTTATCACCCCCCATACCTCCATGCCATCTCACACCCTCACCCTCACTCCCATCACTCCACCACGCAAGTATTCCCTGCGACCATGACAGAAACCAGAGACACTTGCCAAGACCAAGACCGCCGCCAAGAAATGAGACTCTCCTGATTGTCCCCCTTGTGTCCCACCCTGTCACCTTGTCCACTTTGAACTACCTTTGCTCCCTTACCTATGGCCCCTTAGACACTGGACCTGCGTTACAAGCAGACTGGAACAATACCCTGGACTTTCCTCAACCATCACCCCATTCCATTGCACTTTTCCATCAATTATTTTCACTACAATAAACACCCTTGAACACAATTTGAGTGACACCGTTTTATGTGTTGAAAATGTGCATTTATGGGAACAGTCACATCTAGTGCAAATGATCTGAACTCTGTGATAGCATACAAATAATGACCTGTAGCTGTCTGCAGTAAACACATCAGGACTCTGTTGTCATATCACCAACATCTGTAGAAGGACAAGCCATAGGTGACAGTAAGTTGAGATGCAAAGGACGTGAATGCGTTCATGCTACAGCCATACAGAAAACATCAGTAGTCAGAGTAATGGTCAGTTGCACTGTCTAACCTGTGTGTCATTGGAAGTATTAATATATAACTGATGTTATGTTGTCCACATCCTCGTCCTCTGCCTCCTCATCCTCACTGTCCTCAGGGTCCACTGCTCTCCAGTCCCCTCCTCCTGCAGAAAAGGCACATGTCATCTGAGGGCCAGGTTGTGTAGCATGCAGCACTATATGGCAGACCTTCTCGGGTGAGTAGCACAGGGATCCACCTGTCAGATGCAGACATCTGAACCTGGCCTTCAGGAGGCCGAAGGTCCTCTCAATTATTCTCCTGGTTCGCCCATGCACATCATTATAATGGTTATCAGACACTGTCCTGGCATTTCTCACAGGGGTCAGGAGCCACAATAGGTTTGGGTAGCCAGAATCACCTGCAAATAGTGAGGGACAAAATTTAGCCTTACACAATGGGGATAACACTTGATGGCATACACTGACATACAGTGGGTGGGGGCTCACCTATTAGCCACACCATGTGCCTCTGTAGTTGGGCCATCACATTTGGGATGCTGCTATTCCTCAGAATAAAGGCGTCATGCACCGACCCAGGATACATGGCAGTGTCGTGGGAGATGCACTGGTCCGCCAGGCACACCATTTGCACATTCAGTGATTGGAAACTCTTGCGATTCCTGATCATCTGATCACCTGTTCATCCTGGCAGGGGGGCACAAACGCAATATGTGTACCATCAATCGCCTCTATAATATTGGGTATGTGTCCCATTGCATAGAATCCAGCCTTCACAGTGGCCAAATCTTCCACCTGAGGGAAAGGAATGTAGCTGCATATGTGTTTCACCAAGGCAGACAATACCCTTGCCAGCACGACTGAGAAAATTGGCTGTGCCATTCCTGCTGTCAAGCCCACTGTTACTTGGAAAGAACCAGTTGTCAGGAAATGGAGCACAGATAGAGCTTGCACAAGAGGGGGGATCTCAGTCGGATGACAGATAGCTGATATCAGGTCAGGCTCCAATTGTGCACACATCTCTGTGATTGTGGCCCTGTCCAGTCTATAGGTGAGTATAATGTGCCTGTCCTCCAGTGTAGTCAAGTCCACAACAGGTATGTACACGGGGGCTTGTCTCTTCCTCTTATTCATCCACAGTGGTAGGTATCTAAGGGACACAAGAGTGAGTAGGCCATCGAAATTTGAACAATGGAACCACCATCTCAGTGTACATAAGGCATTAATGAGATGGGACAGTGGGAATGGCAATGTATGAGCAATTTTCGGCAACAACCCAGTTATGGAAGATCTGTATGCAGTCTACCACCATGAAATGGCGACTGCCTGTCCTGTACCTAGGGACAGGTGGAAGTGAGGTAACTCCGCTGATGTTGGGCATCATGGCGGAAGGCGGTCTTGCACCACTGTGCAATTCCCCATTGGCTAATATGGGTCTCTATGGAGTACAGTGGCCAATGGGTATCAGCGTTGGCGGTGATGGTGTACACCTCCGTGGACGTTACCCCCATTTTTTGTCCATATACTCACTTGATTCCTGACTTTCCACAGGAGAACACCTACACTGCGTGTGCTGCTGTGACCTGTGTCTGGAACCTACCATGGCCCGTGTGACCGGGAAAAGGGCCCCTGCCTTCACTTCGGAGGAGTTGGAGCACTTGGCGGATGGGGTCCTACCCAAGTATGGCAGCTGTATTTGCCTCCAGATCAACATGTGAGTACACCTTAGGCACAATGCATGTGGGAAGGTTGCATGGAGATGTGTGTGCAGACATTGTGTCATTTGGGGGGATATCTGTAAGTAGTGTACACGGTGAGCGCTGGACGATGTGTGTGCCAATGGAGTTGGAAAAGGGATTTGTGAGCTATATGTGTGACAGGCTGGATTGTATGTGTAATGGTGTCCTCCTGTCTGCATTCCCTCTTCAGGTCAGCGCCCATCAAAATAAGGCATTGTGGCGTGCCATTGCGAAGGATGCAGGCAGAGCACCCACTGCAGGAAACGGTAGGAGGACCTAAGACGCTGGGCATGGAAGACCTCGGAGGCCCAGCTAGGAATGGCCTCCCAATGAGGAAGGGGTACCCGTCAGAACCTGACCCTCCTGATGGCCCGCATACTGGCGATGGCCTACCCAGAGCTGGATGGGCGCTTGAGGGCATCATAGCAGCCACAAGGGAGTGAGTACAGTGGGAATTACTACAATAATTGGTAGTTGGCATGGGATCCGGGTGGGTTGTGTGAGTTAGTGGGTGCCCCTTAATGCCAGGACAGACATTCCAGCGTGATCCAGCTCAAGGGTAATAGTTGTATGGCACATGCAGGTAACCTAGCTCGTTTGCATTCCATGTCATTCAGGGCTTTGGGGGTTCCAGGAGGTGTGCAGTTGGTGGTGTTTGGCCCTCATCTTGCTGTGGCATCTAGCCAATTTAATGCCAGTGCAATGCATAGTGCTCAATCCTGATCCCTGTGTGTGACGGTGCTGTGGATGCTAACTGTGGTGTTGGTGCTGTAATTGACCCAGTGCTCCCTTTCTCTCCCCCCCCTTTCTCCTTCCGTCATCCTGTCCATGTGTGCATTAGCATAATCTGTCAGAGAAGCAGGGGCACCGGTGACAGAGGGAGCTGCATCCCACAGGACCGAGGAGGCAGAGTCCACCGATGCCGAGGGAACCAGTGGGACGGAGACAGGAGATGACAACACCAACTCAGATACCTCCTCCGATGGAAGCTCCCTCGTGGTGGCAGACACCTCTGTGACCACCCGAGCTGCAGGTACATCCGCCACCCCTGTATCAGCACTGCCCTCCCATTTGCCCGTTCCTGCTCACCCGGGAGGGTGGGCATCTCCTTTGCCCCAGGCACCTCAGGCCCTGCCCCAGTGAGCCCTGCTGCCCTGAGTGAGGAAGCTATTGACCTCCTGAGATCCATCTCTGTAGGGCAGTCAGCTATTGTGAATGCCATCCAGGGGCTGGCATCCCAGATACAGCAATGCAATGCATTCTTGGAGTGCGTCCACTGTGGATTGGCGGCCCAACAGAGATCGATTCAGGCTCTGGCCACCTCTCTGATGGCAGCCATTGTCCCTGTTCCTACCGTCCCCCCTCCAACTACCATTTCCCAGTCCCAGTCTCCCTAACCCCAACCCATCCTGTGCACACAAACAGACGAGCATGCACATAAGAAATCACACACGAGTGGCACAGTCAAACACAGGCACCGCACTTCAGTCCACAAGCACTCACACAAACAACAGACAGTTGCACACACATCCACATCCACTGCCTCCACTGTCTCCCCCTTGTCCTCCTTCTCCACCTCCCTCACAGTCACGTCTACATTCACACCTGCATGTACAGCTTCAACAGCCACCACCAGCATCACCATACCAAGCAGCACACACACCTCACTAGCAGATACCTCCACAACATCCATCCACACATCCCCTGTGTCCTCTCCCACACTGTCTGTCTACCCCTTCCTAACGGACATAAACACAGGCACTCAGACACCTAACAGCCATCCACCTCACATCAGCACTCTGCCCATGCACCTGAACCCAAGTCCAGCAGACGTACTCCTTCAACAACCACTCAAGACAGTGAAGGATCCCGCTCCACCACCAGGAAAGGAAAGGATCCCAATCCACCAGCCAGGAAAGGGAAGACTCCCACTCCACCAGCCAGGAAAGGGAAGGATCTCACTCCACCAGCCAGGAGGGGTAAGGTTCCCACTCCACCAGCTAGGAGGGGTAAGGTTCCCACTCAACCACCAATGCAAGAAAAGGTTTCTACCCAAACACCAATGAAAGGAAAGGTTCCCACTCAACCACCAATGCTAGAAAAGGTTCCCACTCAACCACCAATGCAAGAAAAGGTTCCCACTCAACCTCCAATGCTAGAAAAGGTTCCACTCAACCACCAATGCAAGAAAAGATTCCCTCTCAACCACCAATGCAAGAAAAGGTTCACACTCAACCACCAATGACAGGCAAGAAGACCTCACCTCCAGCTGGGACACAGCAGCCCTGACCTCCAGCAGAGGCTACCCATTGACAACTCCCCCAGCAAGGACAATGCAGCCCTCACCTCCTGCAGAGGCTGCCCAGGTGACACCTCCCCCAGCAGAGACAATGCAGCCCTGTCCTCCAGCAGAGGCGGCCCAGGTGACACCTCCCCCAGCAGAGACCATGCAGCCCTTACCTCCAGCTGAGACACAGCAGCCCTCACCTCCAGCAGAGGGCATATAGGCCACCCTCCAGGGACTGTGTACAATGAGCCTCCTTCAGGATCAGTGGGCAAGTTCCTCACCTCAGTGACTGTGACCTTGCACTCCCCAGCATTGGGAAATGGGCATGGAGCCCCCTCCAGGATCAGTGGGCACGTTCCCCACCTCAGTGACTGTGACCTTGCACTCCCCCGCATTGGGAAATGGGCATGGAGCCCCCTCCAGGATCAGTTGACAAGTTCCCCACCTCAGTGACTGTGACCTTGCACTCCCTAACATTGGGAAATGGACATGGGCATATTCTCGACTTCAGCTGAGGTGCCCCCACCCCTCTTCCCCATGAGGTGCCTTTCCACTTCCGTGATGATGCCCCTGCACATTTCCGTGCGTAGTTAGTCAGGATGAAGTTGGGGCTTGGCCATGTGGGCCTTATGTACTTTGAACTGGGCATTGCTCCTTTCTGGACAATTGTTTATGTCTATCTGTTCACAATTGGTTCATATGGTGGTTTTGCCTTGCAAATACCTTTTCATTACTTCCAACCTCTAGTCCTTGTATTATTATGTTGTGTGTTGTGTGCCATTGTTTTTTTCTCTGCCGCTGGTTGTGTGTATGGTGCGTGTGTTGTGCGTGTGTGTGTCACTATCCTTTGCCTCCCTCCCTCCCTTGTGTGCTAGGTGGCTGTACTCACCGTTGTCGTCTTTGTCGGCGTCGGTGTTCCAGGTGGAGCACGGCATAGAAGAGCATCGGGAAGACTTGAAGTTTAAGATCCATGGCAGCATCGAGCTTCTCTACGTCTCTGTTGGTGAGTCTTTGGTCTTCTGTGATGTGTTTCCACCAGGCTTTTGATGGCATTGGTACTGCCCCGGAAATCGTGGTGGTGTGCTGTGTCATAATGTGGTGGGCGGTACCTTGTCTTCCGCCTGGCTGTGGATGCCTACTGCCATGGTGCGTGGTGTTTACGCCCTGGCGGATGGTGTGTTATATTGGCTGTTTATGGGAGCTATCACCGCAATAGTCATAATTTGGTGGTAATTACCACCAGCATGTTGGCGGTTATACCGCCACTTTATTAGTCACTGCCAATGTTATAATGACCACCTATGTCTCTTTTTGATAAACAGTTTTACTTCCTGGAAGCTATACTTGTTGTCAAAAGAAGATGCTGCTTCCAATCATACTGGGTTCATCTTTGGCACATTTGTGTTGATTTCTGGCACAATAGGGGCCAGATGTAGCAAACAAAGAATTTGTGACTCGGAATTTGCGAGTTGGTGCGACTCGCAAAATGCGAGTCGCAAATCGGAATGCAGGCAAAAAAACAGTGCCGAAATTGCGACTCGCACCCGGACTCGCAACGCAGTGTGCGAGTCCGACGATTGCGAGGTCGCTTTTTGCGAGTGTGCAAAAAACGAACTCGCAATTAGCGAGTGGATGTCGCAAATTGCGATTAGCTTGTTAATTGATTACAGGTGCAGCAGAACACTCCAGAAACCACTCCAGAGCACTCTGGAAACACTTCCTGGCACATGATGATGACATCACAGCCAGGAAGTTTACAAATACACCTGGGAGGAGGGAGGACCACAACCTTTTATAACTGCTGAACTACACACAGGACAAACAGCAGCTGCCATGGAAGGAACTCCAAGGAAGAGGAAGCTGAAGTTCTCTGAGAGGGAGCTGGAGGTGCTGACAGACGAATGCTGTCAGCACTATGACCAATTGTTTGGAAAATCTGCCCTCAATGTTCCTGAAGCCACCAAGAAACAGCTGTGGCAGGACATCCAGGACAAGATAAATTCCCTGGGGGTGAGCCACAGGAGCATAGATGACATCAAGAAAAGGTGGTATGACCTCCGCTCCCGGACCAAGGAGAGGGTGGCTGAAAGGCTCCGGGAGATGAGAGGCACAGGAGGGGGACCATCGTTTGTGCCACCACCCACACCCCTGGAAGAAAGGGTGGAGGAAACCTTGGAGCAGGAGGCAGTTTCTGGATTTGGGGACCTGGACACCTCAGAGCCCAGCACATCAACCGGTGAGTACCATGTGACATGCCTGTAGCCCTATCAATGCCATACCCCCACCCACCATGTACACAGGGGCATGCACAACCAAGATAGCTCCATTTCAGGGTAGCAAACGCCAGAATGATGCATTATGGGAAATGTAGTCAAGTAGGCAGTTCATAGGCAAATGTTTATTAGGAAGTGTGCAAAAGATAGTAGACACTGACAGTCTGTTCCCCATGTCCCACAGGTCTCCAACAAGACAGCACCACTACTCCAATCAGCCAGCCCCATGAGGACACCTCAGGACCCACCAGCACTCCCACCTGCACGGTCAACAGCATCCCTGCAGTAGCCACACCTGCTGCAACAGTATCCCAAGAGGCTGCCCCAGCAACAGGCAGGGATGAGACACGGGAAATCACAGGGCATCCAACGCTGTGCAGGTGTCACAGGTCCAGGACATCAGGGCTGCAGTCTGCATCCGGTCAACTACCTCCCAGCACCAGTGAGGCACATTTGCTGCATGGTCATCGCCTACAAAATCGAATTTTAGGGAGGATTAGTGGTGTGCTGCACCGCTTCGTGCGCAATAACCATGCCAGCATGCAGCACCTGAACTCAAGGATGGATATGATCTGCACGAACACTGGGGACCTTGCCCTTGCCCTGAGGGAACTGGCGGGAGGACTACTGGCCCAGGCCGAGGGTGGGCGGCGCAGGGACCGTCAGCTCCTGCACAGACTGGACAGGATGGCCACATCCATCGGCAGGCTCGCCATGAACACCACAGGCCTGTCGAGGAGGACAGTTGGGCTGCAAGTGGAAATGGGCCATTTCACTGGGGATGTGGCTAGGGGCCTGGGACGTCTGACCCACATCATTGACTTGATGGAGGCACGGAATATGTCTAGGGGCACAGGGGAAACACCCCAGGACAGTGAGGAGGGCTCGACAGTGAGCAGTGTCTCTGCCACTGACAGCAGGGTGCCTAGGAGTAGCAGGCAGAGCACCACAGAAGCACCAGGGACCAGCCAGGCTGGCAGGAGGGCCAGAAGGTCCTAGAGATCACCCTGGACCATTAGAAGTGGCACATGACGTCAATGTGCCACATGCCTGGTTTGTATTTTCATGCCCATGGACATTCAGTACTTGTAAATAGTTTCATTTCTGCACTAATAAAATAGTTATTTTTGTTCCACTTAACAAATGGAGTTTTTGGTCAATAGGTGAGTATGGTTGGAGTTGACACGTACCTTCCAAAGTATTGTGTTGCGATGTGTTCCCCTCTCAGTCTGCCTTGATTAGCTATACTCCTATCCCCATGATGGCGATGTGGTTGTTCTTGCTCTTCATCATCAGGATCTGGGTCTGCAGGGGTGAGAGGTAGCCCACGTCGGGTGGCTATGTTGTGGAGGATGGCGCATGCGACCACAATTTTGAATGCTTTAATGGGGGTATACTGGAGGGCACCTCCACCGCGGTGGAGGCATCTGAATCTTGCTTTCAGGAGTCCGAAGGTGCGCTCTATGATGTTCCTGGTCCTCTTATGTGCATTGTTGTATCGACTCTCTCTTTCATTGCTGGGTGTTAAAAACGGAGTCATAATCCATGGCCTTAGAGCATATGCACTGTCACCTGTTGGGCACAAAAAGTACACTGTTAGGAAGTCCTGATTGTTGTGCACAGTGACCTGTGTGTATGTCTGCAAGGTGTCTGTAGCTCTACCTAGGAGGTATCCGTCTCCAAATTTCCCACGTTCCAGGCGTTGATGTATCCCACCATGCCTAAACATGTATGAGTCATGGGTACTGCCTGGAAACTTAGCTACAATGTCCGTGATGACATAATGGGCGTCACAAACAACCAGAATATTCAGTGAGTGGGTACACTTTCTGTTGCGGAAAATATGTTCCAGATTTGCAGGGGGGCATATTTGAATGTGTGTCCCATCTACACACCCTATGACATGGGGAAAGTTGGCCATGCGGTAAAAGTCCAGCTTGGTGCTGTTAATTTCTGCCTCATTCCTTGGTAGGTATATGAAGTGAGACATGTGCGTGACTAAGGCATCTAGGAAGGCCCTGAGGAACCTTGACACTGCACTTTGGGATACCCCACCTGCCACAGCAATGATCCCCTGATAGCTCCCTGAGGCCAAGAGGTGCAGTGAGCATAGCACTTGCACATGCGTAGGGATGGCGCAGCCACGCAGAGTCTGGTGTTCTAGCTGTGGTTTCAGTAAATCAATTAATTCTAGTATGGCTGCGCTGCTAAGGCGGTATTTATCGTATATCTCATCCTCAGTTTGCTGAAAAAGAGTCTGCCTTGTTCTATATATCTTCTCCTGTCTGTGGCCCCTCCTCCTCCTCTGCTGTGCGGCGTGGACTCTCCTCCTCACTGCTATCAGGTATATCTCTGCCATCTTGAGTGACCCAAATGCTTTCTGGGTCTCCTTTTATGCTTTGGTTATGGTTACCACCTGCTCTGAGTTAGTGGTAAATGGGACATGCAAACCGGGCTTTTTGCGACTAGTCGCAATTTGCGAGTTGCAATTGCATAAGCTTTGCGATTCGCAAATTGCGTCTTGCTATTTGCGGGTCGCAAAATGGGGTCGCAAATGATGCGACTCGCAAACGGCTCCCATCGCTTTTTGCAAGTC
This sequence comes from Pleurodeles waltl, assembly GCF_031143425.1. NCBI lineage: Eukaryota > Metazoa > Chordata > Amphibia > Caudata > Salamandridae > Pleurodeles > Pleurodeles waltl. The sequence goes on from NC_090443.1 coordinate 855,771,687, forward strand.
GGAAATGGGGTTTTTGCATCCCATTTCCGATTTTGCACTGTCGCAAATAGCGAATCGGCTCATTTGCGACTCGCAATTGTTTGCTACATCTGGCCCTAGATGCTCTGGTATAATAATTGTCATCCTTGACATGTTTGGGCATTCTCGGTCGAGTTGTCCATACTAGCAGGAATCACTGAGACATTGTTAGCATGATTAGCCTACATTTGGCCATCTCAGGCATAATGGTGACTTCTCCTGACCTGATAATGGCCATGACTGATGTTTTGTGAACATCCTGGCAATTATGATGACCAGCCTTGGCACAGTGATACCTCTGTTATAATGGTGACAAATATTGGCATATTATAGGCATCCTTGGCATTACTGTGAGAATCGATGGCATGTGATCGAAAAGCCTGGAGATTTGAGTCAGATTTTGTCCATGTAAAGCATTTATACATTTGATTACCGGATGAAAATGACAAGCTGATGTTTGGGGACTGCATCTTGGCTAAAACTGAAAACTGGTATTTGGAAGGCAGAAATTATGCTTCCTTCACAAATTAAATTTAGAAATTGACTTTGTTTGCCAAAAATAGTAGTTGTATGTATTTGATAGATAAATATTTGTTTTCAGAAATGGATATGCTGATAAAGACAAAATGGTTGGATCACCAAAACATATTTAAAGCTCTTAGTTGAATGGAAATTCAAAATGAGTTGCAGAGACGTATTTGTGTGACGAGGTCATTTGTGCTAGAGGGCACAAGCTCCTTTGGGTGCTAGGGCTCCCTGTTTTATGGTATTTCTTTTTCTAACATTTCTATATGTATTTATCCATATTTATTTCTTGGCTTTCTTATTGGAATTTATCTATACTTATTTTATGTTTTCAGAATAAATGGAGACGCAAAATGTTGTATTTCCACATTTATTTAACTGATAAACATGCATTCATACTTTGATGCTTGGCTAGTTTTAGCAAATTAAGCACTCAAACATAACAAAACACTACGCCGACAGGTAACTATTAGCATTATGTACAAATATTTGTTAACATGTGCCTGTGTTTAAGGAAATCGTATCCTGTTTTGAAACCCCCATTGTGTCTATCTGCTTAGCAGTTGGTCTGGAGTTCATGAAGGACATCAAGGAGTGTCACTAATAAGAAGCACAATTGTCTGCATTTTTCTGCTTTTAAAAGTACACACAGGCAGGAAATAGATTGTTTTAGGTCTGTATATATCTGTAAACATTTGTAAAAACGGAAAACTGGAAGCCTTATTGATAATGCTATTAATGACATTTCTTCTAGTTATCCTGCCTGAAATATTTGAATAGGGTACTAGTGTATTGTTAATGGATGTGGTCAATATTGTACACTGATGGAATTTGTCAGTAGCTCAGCATGGTTTTCCTTAAACAGAAATATTTCTCATTTTAGAATTAAAGATCCTGGGTATAAACAAACATGCATAGTCAGGAGGCAACTTTTATCTTTTTTAATTAAAATACTGATTTATTTGAATTTATCAATGTTTATCCTCAGATCACTCGTCACTTCATTAGGGCTGTGAACGATCAATTTAAACATAATATTAAAACCTGATAAGGAAGATGTTGATTATGTAATTTTTAAGGGTCATTTAATTACATGCATCAATAAAGTCATGCAGAAATGTTATATTTTTTAATATACATTTTCACAGCCTAGTTAATTTTACAACCTAGTGAGGATTACCTACAAAATATATTTGTGTTTTTTTCACTTGTCTAATGATTCTTCTCCAGTCATTTTTAATGAATAATATTAAATAGAATAGAACCCTATAAATTGTACAAAAAATGATAGTGTGGTTATTTATGATGTGTTGTAATTTAAATGAATAAATATTATCTGACCAGCAATTCATAATTGATGTAACGTCTAATCACTTGTTGCACATGTCTGGCAATCTGTTTACACCATATGCACTTAGGGACCCTCATTCTAATCGGGGTAAGGGAGACACACAGCTCAGATAACCCCCCTTGGCACAAGCAGTCAGGCTTATTTCAGAGGAAATGTGTAAAGTATTTGTACAAACACACACAGCAACACTGTGAAAACACCACGGAATGACCAGTTTAGAAAAATGGCTAATATTTATATAAATAAAATAGGAACCAAATTACAGAAGTCCAACATACACAAGCAAAGATATGAATTTTTAAAGTAAAAAGAGTCCTAATCCATGGAAATCAATGGATGCGTTGTTTTAGCACAAAGTACCTGATATGGTCAAAAATAAAGCCGCACGGAATAGCATGCATCAGAAAAGTAAGTGATGCATTGATTCCTTACTCGCAAGTGAGGTCGTGCATCGATTCTTTCTTCACAGGGAAAGGATGCATCGATTTCCAGACAATCACCCTCAGATCTGGTGGTGATGCAGAATATTTTGACACCAAGGGTCAATGTGTGGAAAATTCTGATGTGCTGTGAGAAGGTCTGGGTTGAGAACAAGCACTGTGTCAATTCTCCAGCTGTGAGGTGTTGAATCTTCAGCCATGGGACAGGCTCTGCATCAATGTTTCTGACATACAAACAGTGGTGCGTGGATTTTCCCTCAGGTTACCGGTTTCCACTTCTAAAGGCCCAGGGACTGAATTTGGCACTACTTAGCAAGTCAGCAGAAGGGCCCAGGTTCTGGCAGATGAAGTCTTTGATGTCCCTGAGACTTCAGAACAGTGGGCAAGCTCAGTCCAAGCCCTTGCAGAAACTTCACAAGCAGGATTTCAGAAAGCAAAGTCTAGTCTTTTTCCTCTTCAGGTAGAAGCACCAGCCACAGGCCAGCAAAACAACAGGCAGAGTGTCAGGACCTCCTTAAGCACCAAGCTATTCTCCTTGACAGAGGTTCCTCTTGATCCAAAAACAATTTGAAGTTGTGGGGTCACAAGTCCAATACTTATACTCATTTCTGCCTTTGAAGTAGGCAAACTACAAAGGAAAGTCTTAGTAGTGCACAAGACAGTGCCTCTTCCTTGCCCTGCCCCAGACACACACCAGGGGGTCAGAGTCTGTATTTTGTGAGGGCAGACACAGCCCTTTAAACTGCAGGTGTGAGCTTCTCCCTCCCCCCCTCTTCCAGGAAGACTCATCAGGATATCCAGTTCACACCTCAGTTTCCTTTCTGTCACTGTCTAGAGTGAATTCACAAACAGCCCAACTGTCAGTCGGACCCAGACGTGTATTCAGCATCCAAGCAGAGGCACATAATGGTTAAGCAAGAAAATGCCCAATTTCTTAAAGTGCCATTTTCAAACAGACAATCTAAAAACCATCTTTACCAAAAGATGTATTTTAAAATTTTAATTTCAGAGACCCCAAACTCCACCTCACTATCTGCTCCCAATGGGAAACAGCACTTAAAAGGCATTTAAAGGCAATTCCCATGTTCCCGTATGGGAGAGATAGGCTTTGCAAGGATGAAAAACAAATGCGGCAGTATTTCACTATCAGGACAGGTAAAACACAACAGTACATGTCCGACCTTTCAAATACACTGCATCCTGCCCATGGGGCTACTCAGGGCCTACATTAGGGGTGACTAATTTATAGTAAAATGGAAGGTTTGGGCCTGGCAAGTGGCTATATTTGCCAGGTCATACTAGAAGTTTAAAACTGAACACACATACACTGCAGGTCTGAGCAACGTTTACAGGGCTACTCATATGAGTGGCACAATCAGTGCTGCGGGCCCGCTAGTAGCATCCGATTTATAGGCCCTGGGCACACATAATGCACTTTACTAGGGACTTACCAGTAAATCAAATATCCCAATCATGGATAAACCAATCACCAGTACAATTTAGACAGCGAGCATATGCACTTTAGCACCGGGTAGCAGAGGTAAAGTACTCAGAGTGAACAAAAACAGGTTAGAAAAAGTAGGAGGAGGAGGCAAAAAGTTAGGGCCAGGTCCATCAATATCTAATTAAAGAGTAGAATGCTTTCCCTCAGTAACATAGACAGGCCAATGTCACTAGCTGTTGCACTGAAAAAAAAATGTCTGCCTCGTACACTACACCTAGCACGTCATTTATTTCACTCTGGTGAAACCCATTTGTCACACTGTACTGTAATCAGCATTACTTAGTTCTTGTTGTTAACAATCTAACTTGATACATATACAATTAACTGGACTGTTCTAACATTCTAATCATTTATTTCATTTTGTTTAGTCTATAGCAAGCATTTATCATTTGTTAAAAACTGTAAAACAATAATGACCCCCGACGCTGAGAGGACGTTCTGAGGGTCATTAGTTTTTGTTTTCAAAAACAAACTCCCACTCTTGTAGTCTGTTTTTGAAAAACAAAAACAAAATTAAAGTCTGGTGGATAGCATTTATACTCATAGCTGCTTCTGGGGCAGAGGTTATCTATACATTTGATGGACGAATACCATCAGAATAAGGAATATCCTCAGTCATCCCCATGGACACTATTCTGTCTGTAAATTTAAATTCATGTATTTAGGTTTTTTATATTTGATTTTGGTAAGAAGTATCTGATGTTTTTTTAAGATGCAAGATGATAGAAGGCATGTTTGGCTGTTCATTTAGGCCCAGATTTATACTTTTTGATGCAAAACCGCATTTGTGCAGTTTTGCGTCAAAAAGTAAAGCGCTGGCTTGCGCCATTCATGATAAATGACGTTAGCCGGGAGGGGGTGGCAGTATGGGAGAATGGTGCTTTGCACCAAATAATGATGTTAGGCTGGTTAGAGTAAAAAAAGATTGCTCTAACCAGCCTAGCATCATTTTATGAAGCAAAACCATCCATGCCACATAACTCCTGTCTTTTATCATGCTCACCACCCCAATGGCCAGCAGAGGGGACAATTGTCCCCTGGGCATGGCCATTGCACCCAGTGCCATGTAGGGGAGCCCATTTCAGGACCCCCAATGGCACTTACATTTTTATTTTAAATACTTACCCATACTTACCTGGGATGGGGTCCACCATCCTGTGGTGTTCCTCTGGTGTGGGGGGGCTGTTCCTGGGGCTTGTGGATGGCACCGTTGGGCTCTTTCCATGGTGTTTGACTATGGAAATGGGTCCACAGGTCCCCTAACATCTGCCCAGACACAGGTGTTAAATAATGACGCTAAGCAGGCTTAGTACCATTATTTAGGCCCCTTTCCTCCCATTTTTGCTCAGGAGGATAAGTAAGGCGCTAGTGCATTACAGTTATTTTTTGGATGGGAAAGCCCACCTTGCATCTCATTGACGCAAGGTGGTTTCACGCATCCAAAAAATGACTTTAACTCCAATATTTTAATGTTAGACTAGTCGAGCGTCAAAATATAAATATGAAGTTAGGTTTGTGCTGAATTAGCGTAAAAAACTGACACTAATTCAGTGTAAACAGAGTATAAATCTGGGCCTAAGTGCTTGTGTCAAAGCTAAGCTTAGAGTCTAGGGTGATGGAAGTGATTTGGCTGAACGGATCCTCTTGCATGATGTGTGTCAATCTTGGTCAGGTCTTTCAGTCAGTTTAATTAAAGTTCTACAGAGCAGAAGGAATTCGATTTTTCTGTGGGATTCAGTTTACGTTTCATATTTATCATTCAGTTGTGAATGTTTGAAAGGCAGCTTACTATGGTGGTCATTACAACCGTGGCGGACGGTGATAAAGCAGCGGTAAGACCGCCAACAGGCCGGCGGAAAAAATTGCAAAGCCACAGTCTCTCAAGTGGATAACAGTCTCCACTGGTTCTGGAGGGGGCCTTGTGCCCAGAGCGCTTCATCCTGCTAAGGACAGAGGTAGTGGATGACAGTCTCCACTGGTTCTAGAGGGGGCCTTGTGCCCAGAGTGCTTCATCCTGCCAAGGACAGAGGTAGTGGATGACAGTCTCCACTGGTTCTGGAGGGGGCCTTGTGCCCAGAGTGCTTCATCCTGCCAAGGACAGAGGTAGTGGATGTGATTCTCCACTGGTTCTGGAGGGGGCTTTGTGCCCAGAGTGCTCCATCCTGCTAAGGACAGAGGTAGTGGATGACAGTCTCCACTGGTTCTGGAGGGGGCCTTGTGTCCAGAGTGCTTTATCCTGCCAAGGACAGAGGTAGTGGATGACAGTCTCCACTGGTTCTGGAGGGGGCCTTGTGCCCAGAGTGCTTCATCCTGCCAAGGACAGAGGTAGTGGATTTGATTCTCCACTGGTTCTGGAGGGGGCTTTGTGCCCAGAGTGCTTCATCCTGCCAAGGACAGAGGTAGTGGATGGATCTCTCCACTTGTTCTGGAGGGAGCATGGTGCCCAGAGTGCTTCATCCTGCTAAGGACAGAGGTAGTGGATGACAGTCTCCACTGGTTCTGGAGGGGTCTTGTGCCCAGAGTGCTTCATCCTGCCAAGGACAGAGGTAGTGGATGACAGTCTCCACTGGTTCTGGAGGGGGCCTTGTGCCCAGAGTGTTTCATCCTGCCAAGGAGAGAGGAAGTGGATGTGTTTCTCCACTGGTTCTGGAGGGGGCTTTGTGCCCAGAGTGCTTCATTCACCCCGTGACGGACTCAGTAGCGTCAGTGCCCTTGGCGCTCATGGGCCAGCGGTGCTTGAGACGGCGGTGCCCTGTTCAGCGGTGCATGAGACGGCGGTGCCCTGTTCAGGGGTGCTCGAGATGGCGGTGCCCTGTTCAGCGGTGCATGAGACGGTGGTGCCCTGTTCAGCGGTGCTTGAGACGGCAGTGCCCTGTTCAGCGGTGCATGAGACGGCGGAGCCCTGTTCAGCGGTGCTTGAGGCGGCGGTCTCCATTGCAGGGACTCAGCTGCTGGTGGTCCTTCATGGCCCAGCGTGGCTTTTGCTGGTGGTCCTTCATGGCCCAGTGGGGCTTTTGCCGGTGGTCCTTCATGACCCAGCGGGGGTGTTTTTTCTGGAGGTCCTTCATGGCCCAGCAGGGCTTTTGCTGGCGGTCCTTCATGGCCCAGCGGGGCTTTTGCTGGCGGTCCTTCATGGCCCAGTGGGGCTTTTGCTGGTGGTGGCCTCCTGGGCAGCTGGGCTGGTGCTGGAGGTGGCCACCTGGGCAGCTGGGCTGGTGCTGGCGGTGGCCTCCTGGGCAGCTGGGCTTGTGCTGATGGTGGCCTCCTGGGCAGTTGGGCTTGTGCTGGCGGTGGCCTCCTGGGCAGCTGGGCTTGTGCTGCGGTGGCCTCCTGGGCAGCTGGGCTTATGCTGGTGGTTGCCTCCTGGGCAGCTGGGCTGGTGCTGGCGGTGGCCTCCTGGGCAGCTGGGCTGGCGCTGGCGGTGGCCTCCTGGGCAGCCGGGATGATGGCGGTCTTCTCTGCCGTGCTGCTCTTCCCTGACTTGCCGGGTTTCTTGTGGCCCTTCCCCACCTTGGAAGGTGTCACAGCTGACTCCACACTCCCACCGGGACCCCTTGGAGTGGCTTTGGTGGATGTAGTCTTCCCCCTCTCCCGCCGGGCACTGGCCAACTTCTGATGCTTCACAGGTGGGGGACAGTCTGTGCTGTGGCTCCGTGCCACACTGGCTGCCCTGGTGGCCGGTGCACTCCAGATTCCGGTGACTACAGGCACCACTGGTCCCGGAGATGTTGTGGCTTAGGTGCTGGTTCTGGAGGGGGCTTTGTGCACAGAGTGCTTCATTCACCCCGTGACAGACTCAGTAGCGCACACTGGCTGCCCTGGTGGCCGGTGCACTCCAGATTCCGGTGACTACAGGCACCACTGGTCCCGGAGATGTTGTGGCTTAGGTGCTGGTTCTGGAGGGGGCTTTGTGCCGAGAGTGCTTCATTCACCCCGTGACGGACTCAGTAGCGTCAGTGCCCTTGGCGCTCATGGGCCAGCGGTGCTTGAGACTGCGGTGCCCTGTTCAGCGGTGCATGAGGTGGCAGTGCCCTGTTCAGCGGTGCATGAGACGGCGGTGCCCTGTTCAGCGGTGCATGAGACGGTGGTGCCCTGTTCAGCGGTGCTTGAGAAGGCGGTGCCCTGTTCAGCGGTGCATGAAACGGCGGAGCCCTGTTCAGCGGTGCTTGAGGCGGCGGTCTCCATTGCAGGGACTCAGCTGCTGTCGGTCCTTCATGGACCAGCGGGGCTTTTGCTGGCGGTCCTTCATGGCCCAGTGGGGCTTTTGCTGGTGGTCGTTCATGGCCCAGTGGGGCTTTTGCTGGTGGTCCTTCATGGCCCAGCGGGCTTTTGCTGGTGGTGGCCTCCTGGGCAGCTGGGATTTTGCTGGCAGTGGCCTCCTGGGAAGCTGGGCTGGTGCTGGCAGTGGCCTCCTGGGCAGCTGGGCTGGTGCTGGCGGTGGCCTCCTGGGCAGCAGGGCTGGTGCTGGCCTCCTGGGCAGCTGGGCTTGTGCTGGCGGTGGCCTCCTGGGCAGATGGGCTGGTGCTGGCGGTGGCCTCCTGGGCAGCTGGGCTTGTGCTGGCGGTGGCCTCCTGGGCAGTTGGGCTTGTGCTGGCGGTGGCCTCCTGGGCAGCTGGACTTGTGCAGGCGGTGGCCTCCTGGGCAGCTGGGCTGCTGCTGGCGGTGGCCTCCTGGGCAGCTGGGCTTGTGCAGGCGGTGGCCTCCTGGGCAGCTGGGCTGGTGCTGGCGGTGGCCTCCTGGGCAGCTGGGCTGGTGTTGCCGGTGGCCTCCTGGGCAGCGGGGATGATGGCGGTCTTCTCCGTTGTGCTGCTCTTCCCAGACTTGCCGGGTTTCTTGGGTTTCAGACCAGCTGCCTCCTGGGCAGCTGGGCTTGTGTTGGCGGTGGCCTCCTGGGCAGCTGGGCTTGTGCTGGCGGTGGCCTCCTGGGCAGCTGGGCTGGTGCTGGCCTCTTGGGCAGCTGGGCTGGTGCTGGCAGTGGCCTCCTGGGCAGCGGGGATGATGGCAGTCTTCTCCGCCGTGCTGCTCTTCCCAGACTTGCCGGGTTTCTTGTGGCCCTTCCCCACCTTGGAAGGTGTCACAGCTGACTCCACACTCCCACCGGGACCCCTGGGAGCGGCTTTGGTGGCTGTAGTCTTCCCCCTCTCCCGCAGGGCACTGGCCAACTTCTGATGCTTCACAGGTGGGGGACTGTCTGTGCTGTGGCTCCGTGCCACACTGGCTGCCCTGGTGGCCGGTGCACTCCAGATTCCAGTGACTACAGGCACCACTGGTCCCGGAGATGTTGTGGCTGAGGTGCTAGTTTGGGACCTATGAGATGGATGGGGTGGGGGAGGTGTGGGAAAGAGGTCAAGGTTGGACAGGAAAAGTTTTTTTGACACACTGTGACGAGTAGCTGGAGGGGGTATGGGAGTCGAGGAAGAGGTGGTGGTTGTAGGAGGTGTTTGTTTGCTGACTTTGGGTGAAGGTGCATGCGCTGGAGGCTGTCTTGAGGTGGATGGCTGTTGGGTGGGTGTGTGCCTGCGTTTGTGTATTTTGGGAGGGGGCATCACAGACACACTGGGAGAGGACACAGGGGACGTGTGAATGGTAGTGGGGGTGGTGACTGCATGTGAGCGGGGTGTGGTGGTGGGTGTGCTGGAGAGGGATGTAGTGGCTGTAGAGGTAGTGCATGCAGGTGTGAGTGTAGACGAGACAGGGACGGAGGAGGGAGACGAGGAGGAGGGGGACACAGTGGAGGCAGTGGATGTTGGTATGTCTGCATGTGTGTGATGCTTGCGTGAGTGCCTATGGGATGTGTGGTGCTTATGTTTGCCTGAGCTTCCCTTGTGTGTTGACGTATGTGCATGCTGGTCTCTAGGTGTGCTTGGGATAGGCTGAGGTAGAGGGGATTGGGTCTGGGTGGAGGAAGTTGGAGGGGGGATGCTAGACACAGGGACAATGGCTGCCATCAGTGCTGAGGCCAGAGTCTGAAAAGCTCGCTGACCAGAATGAATGCCCTCCAGGAATGCATTGGTTTGTTGCAACTGCCTTTCAACACCCTGGATGGCATTCAAAATGGTAGATTGCCCAACAGTGAGAGATCTGAGGAGGTCAATGGCCTCCTCACTGAGGGCAGCAGGGGTGACTGGGGCAGGGCCTGAGGTGCCTGGGGCGAAGGTGATGCCCACTCTCCCGGGTGAGCGGGCACAGGCGAAGGCTGAGGGGATGCTGGGAGGGGTGTGCTGGAAGGGGGGGTGGCAGCTGTACCTGGAGATGGTGGTGGCACAGATGTTGCAGCCACCACAAGGGAGCTCACATCAGAGGACGAGTCTGTGTCACTGGTCTCAGCTCCTGTCCCTGCCGTGGAGCTCCCTTCGCCCTCCGTCCCACTGGTGAAGTCCGATTCCGTAGTGTGGCCCTCCATGGCCATGAGGGATTCAGCCCCCTGGTGCTCTGGTGCCACTGCTCCTCTGCCTGATGATGCTAATGCACACAAGAACAGGGAGACCACAAAAAGGGGGGGGGATCTATTACCGCTACAGTTGGCGGACACAACAGACACAGAAGCCCCCTGCACTATGCTGCGCTCTTGGGCTTCACTGTTCAATTCCTGAGAAATGGCCTACAGGGCTATGGACGACATCTGCACACATAGGTGACACAGGGGCATGACTAGGTGTACTTGGCACTCTACAGAGGTGGGGTGGGGTGCCACATGGCCTGCCTTATGGAGGGACCTTGCCTACAGAACTCGCCCTGGCCTAGGCAAACCCACAGCCCACCTCCCCCACCTAGACCCCTACACTGCGCGCAAAGTCAGCAGAATGCGAGTGTACTCACCCCCTTGTGGCTGCTGTGATGCCCTCAAGCGCTATCCAACTCCGGGTACGCCACCGCCAGGATCCTGAACATCAGGGGGCTCATGGTGTGTCGGGTACCCCTCCCACGTTTGGAGGCCATCCCCAGCTGAGCCTCCGCCGTCTTCTTGCTCCAGCGGGGAATGTCCTCCCATCTTTTCCGGCAGTTGGTGCTCTGTCTGTGGTAGACCCCCAGGGTCCGGACGTCCTTGGCCATGGCACACCAAATATGTTTTTTCTGGTGGGCGCTGACCTACATGAATTGTACAGGGGGAAGAGAAAGTTATTACCAACTGCACCGTCAAAGTGCTTGGCCTCCATCCCTACCCTTGCCATGTGGCACATGTATTCACTGTTGTTTCATGCACGCTGCACTCTTCCCCCTTCCTTGTTACATCCAGCCCTCTCCACACAGGCATAGCCCATACATCATGCTCCCTGTGTACTTACCTGTTTGTCTGGAGGACCGTAGAGTAGCATGTACTGGGGGAGGACCCCATCCACGAGTTTCTCCAACTCCTCCAATGTGAAGGCAGGGGCCCTTTCCTCAGACACTCGAGCCATTGTCTCTTCCAGACCGAGGTCACAGCAGCACTTGCATTGTAGGTCCTCTCCTGACGAAGATCAGGTATCGAGTGATTGAACAAGTTGGCATTGCGACGACAGGTGCCTTTTCTGCAGGAGGGTGGTCCAGATGGAGGTGTTGTGGCAGCTGTGGAGCCTGTGGACAGTGAAGATGAGGAAGCAGAGGAAGAAGACATGAACAACAGGGACTCAGTGATCCAGCAATATTTCCAGTGAGACACAGGTAAGAGTACAGACCTGCCTACTACATGTACTTAAACACTACTGCCTCTCTACTGTCTGTCGTTTTCACCCAGTGTATGTTCACTGAGTTGTCATTTTCCCTTACAATTTCACAGATGTGGGTCCCACTGTGTGACATCTGCTTTGATTCCTCATGGACTAGAGCTGTGTGACATAGGTATGTTGACATTACAAATGAAAAAAGCTTTTTGACACAGTTATTGCTAATACAGTATTCAGAAATCACAGACAGACTCCAGATTGTTTTGTGCTTTAAGGGTGTTTATTTAAGTGCTCAATACTGGAGGGGGTAGTAAAATGGTGAGGGGTGATGGTGGGGGAATGTCCATGGGAGAGTCCAGTCTATTAGTCTCACAGGTGCATTGCCCATATGGGCATAGGAAGTGGAGCTGGGGCAGTTTAAGGATGGACAGGGTGACAAAGTGGGACAGTAGGATGACAATCAGGGTGGTCTCATTTCTTGGCGGGGCTCTTGGCATCGTTCTCTGTCTTGTTCCTGGATCTCAGGGACCGTTTGCAAGGTGGTTCTGCCTCTGCAGGGGGTGTGGTACTGGTGTGGTGGTCCCGTGGCGGGGCGTCCTGTCCACTAGCGCCGGCGGAGGTGTTGGGCAGTTCATCGTCCAGGCTAGTGTCAGGGGCACCTTGTAGTGCCACAGTGTCCCTCCTGGTGTTCACGAGTTCCTTCAGCACCCCTACGATGGCGCCCAGGGTGGAGTTGATGATTCTGAGTTCCTCCCTGAAGCCCATATACTGTTCCTCCTGCAGGAGCTGGGTCTCCTGAAACTTGGCCAGTACTGTTGCCATCGTCTCCTGGGAGTGGTGGTAGGCTCCCATGATGGAGGAGAGGGCCTCGTGGAGAATGGGTTCCCTTGGCCTGTCCGCCTCCTGTCTCACAGCAGCCCTCCCAGTTCCGCTGTGTTCCTGGGCCTCCGTCCCCTGGACCGTGTGCCCATTACCACTGCCCCCAGGTCCCTGTTGTTGTTGGGGTGGTGGGTTAGCCTGGGTTCCCTGTAGTGGTGGACACACAGCTGATTGACGTGTCCTGGGGACGGAGGTATGGGCCCGATGGGTGGGTGCTGTGCTGGTGAATCCAGAGGGGGGAAGCTCTGTAGTGGCCGGTGACTGTGTGTGGGCAACCGATTGTCCCGAGGTCCCCGATGGGGCGGGCTGGTCATCTCGATCCAGTTGGACAGAGGTGCTGTCAGCACTGTGGGCCTCTTCTGTTGGTGGTGTGGACATGTGTGGACCCTCCTGTCTGGTGACGTTGGGTAGGGGTCCTGCAGGGGTCTAAAAGGATGGTTATTACATCTGTGTGTGTCATGGTGTGCAATGGGTGGGTGACCGTGAACCCCAGTGCTTGCATTCCTGTGTGGGACCTCGTGTGATGATGGTTTAGGGGGGTGTATGGGTATGTGCAGTGGGCATGCTTTACTGATGGGTGTCCATGCTTTGTTGTTGCATGCAGGGTTTGGTGTTGGGATGTGTGGTTTGTGATGTTGGGACATTTGTGAGGAGTTGGAGTGCTGGGGGTGAGGGTGGGGGTATGTGCTGGCATGCAGGTAGGGTGGGGGATGTAATAGGTAAGATTTGACTTATCGGAGTCCATTCCTCCACCTACTCCTGCGAGGCCCTCAGGAGGCAGAATCGCCAAGACCTGCTCCTCCCATGTTGTTAGTTGTGGGGATCTGCCGCCAGTCCGCTGAACTGCCAGGTGGTGTCTGGAGACCACGGAATGCACCTTCCCCCGTAGGTCGTTCTACCTCTTCCTCATGTCCTCCCGATTTCTTGGGTGTTGTCCCACTGCGTTGACCCTGTCCACTATTCTTCGCCATAGCTCCATCTTCCTTGCAATTGAGGTGTGCTGCACTTGTGATCCGAATAGCTGTGGCTCTACCCGGACGATTTCCTCCACCATGACCCTGAGCTCCTCCTCCGAGAACCTGGGGTGTCTTTGCTGTGCCATGGGGTGGTGTGTGGGGTGATAAGTGTGCTGATATGTAGTGGGGTGTTGTGTGAGGCGCGTGGAAGTTATGTGCGTGATGGTGTTGTGTGCCTGTGGATGCTGGTGTTGTTGCTGGTGCTGTCTCTCTCTGGCTTTCGTTTGTGAATTGTTATCTTAAGGGTTTGTGGGAGATGTGGGTGTGTGTTTTATATTGTTTTGGGTGTGTGGGAGTGGTGTGTGTATATGTATCAGTTTTGGATATTTGGAATTGTCCAATGTGGCTGTGTTTTGTATTTGTGTGTGCATTTTGAGCGCAGCGGTGTGTACCGCCAATGGATGGGTCGTGGTAGTCTGGGCGTATTTCTGTTGGCGTGACGGTGGAGGTTTTGTTTTCGCCAGTTTATCACTGACCTTTGGTGTGGCGGACTTGTGTGGGTGTCTCGATTTTGGCGGATTCCGAACTGTGGGTCATAATAGCTGTGGCGGAATTCCTCGGCTGCGGCGGTGTGTTGGCGGTCTTCTGCGCAGCGGTAAGTGGGATTTACCGCCAATGTTGTAATGAGAGCCAATGTTTGGGAGGCTTTGGGGTAGTCAAGTGTTCTGTAAATCTCTGTATTGGTAGAAAACGACTGCAAGGCTGCATGTTTTTGCAGCCGTTCTCCCATGTTCCTTTTATAGGTTTAGTAATAAATGAGTCAGCACAAAGCCTTCTCAGACTGCACATAGAGAAGAAAAAGAGCTTGATATCCACACTCATTGGAAGTGAGTGCAGAGACATGATCTGAACGAGTTTATACCATATCTTTTTTAGCCCGTACGTTCTTTAAGAATAATGAGTAAGATGACATTGGCTATGGTATCAAATGCCGAGGATAGATAATGAAATACAAGAAGACATGATTCACAGCTATGCAATATGCAGATACTAAATGGAGTCATCAACAATCTTAAGAAGGATTGCTGGAGTCGGGGCCAACTAACATGGCTGATCGGACGTGAGCTCCATCGGCTCCATCTAAATCTCCCCAGGCCCGATTTATTGAGAAGGTGAAGGGGCGCAAAATGATTCCCCCTGACCTGGTGGAGTGCCTCTAAGCCCCCGGAAGGGGAGACTCCGTCGAGATTGCCAGCCGTGAGATGTGTGTCGCACGAAGAGGAGCCCGCCGGCCGAGTGTGTGGCTCGCTTCGGAGTGCGGCCTTGTGGCCTAGGGGCGGCCGGGACGGAGCCGAGTGGAGACGACAGGGGACTTGATCCCCGACATGGAGATGAGAGCTGCGGGCCTCAAGGAGCAGGGGAGAGAGGTGTCTCCCCCTGCAGAGCTGCGCGGAGCTGGGAAGAGCTCCATTAAGGTGAGCGGCAATGTGCCCAGGAAGGACCGTTTTTGCGGAGCTTGGGACGGCGGCCTGAAACGGAGAGGGTGGCTGCCCCCCACAAATAACCCCCTTGTCCACCAGTGAAATCGGGGAACTAACAGGATGGTCTCCCCCGGAAAATATTTTTGGAGCAAGCCCAGTGCTACGACGGCGCAGCTCCGCGCATGAAGAGCCGAGACGGGGAGAGGGAGGCCAATTCGAAGAGCACCGAGCTAGGGAGACCCACCCGAGTGGGGCCCTGAGACAATAGGGCCCAACGGTGCGACCACAGGCGACTGGCAGAGGGACACTCCAAAGAGGGGGCCACACCCCCAAGGGGCAAGAGACACCTGGAATGAGTGGAAGCAAATGAGATGCAGGGGGAGAGGAGAGACACATAACTCCCCCTTGAGAAGTGGGCAGTGAGACGAGGGCAAAGGACTAGAGGAGGGCCCTTATGAGAAGGAGAGCAGTTCTGAGGGGGAGAGAGAGCCTACAAACAAGCACTGGGGCCCCGTCCCTGACAGACGCCTATGCCACAGCAAAAGGTACAGGCCAACAGAGTCTCCAGCTACTTTTCTGTGGCCAGAGTGGAGAGCGCTGACCAGGCACAGGGGGGAGAGATGACGCTCACAAAGGAGGACCTTTTGTCCTCCCTTTGCACTTTCAAAGCCGAGCTGCGATAGGAGCTTACGACGGATATTAGAGCGACGCTGGATGCCTTCCAAGCAGATGTAAATGGGAAACTATCCGCACTTCAAACAGATGTAGACTCGGTAGGGGCCCGTACTATAGATTTGGAAATGTATTTGCAGGACTTACAGCAGAAAGTTGTCCCGGTAGAGACTGAGGTTACGAATATTAAGGCGCAGCTACACCTCGCCACATTAAAGTGCGAAGGTTTGGAAAATCGTGCACGCAGAGACAACATAAGGGTGAGATGTCTGGAGGAGGGAGCCGAGGGGACTGATCTGGAGGCCTTTGTGATTGGGCTATTTTCCACCCTTCTGGGAGAGGATCAACCGAAGGTGCAAGTGGAACGAGTGCACCCCGTGGGCAGTAGAGCTGCGGGCGAAGGGAGAAAACCTAGAGACATTCTGGCTAAACTGAGCTCGTTCAAGGTGAAGGATCAAACTCTATTAAAGGCAAGACAACAAGACTTTTTCTCCTTCCAGGGTGCAAGATGCTACCTCTATCAGGATATAGCTCCAGCAACCCTGGCACGACGGCAACAGTTCCGCCTGGGGACAGAGGCTCTGAGAGAGAGGAACATAAGATATCGTTGGACCTTTCCCTTTGGTATGGCGTTCGAACTCCACAATAGGGCGTGCCATTTCACAGCTGTGGATGATGCGGCAGCTGCAATGGGCCTAGAGTCTGGAGGAGAGAGGGGTGACGCCGGCGTCGCGGTTGGAGCTGGGCGAGGAGAGGATATCCCTTCCATGTCAACGGACCAATGGAAACAACAGAGGAGGGGTAGGAAGACCCCCAGAAGGTAACATTGCCTGGAGGTCCGGCCTCGGGGAGGACCCCAGAGTTCCACTGGAGAGAGCTGGAGTGCAACCCCAGATGGGCGCTTCGATGGAGATGGAATGACGGGGGGCTCCTTCCCCTGGGGTGAAGGTGTGGACGTGAGAAGCATGATAAAGGCCTCAGCTCTGCATGACATTCGGACACACTCTGCTCCTGTTGGTCTCTGGAGGTTTGGGGGGCTCCTCCGCTAAAATGTATTCTGGTTTGATGAGGCTTGGGGGGGGAGGGGAGGTGGATTTGGACCCTGTCCACAAAAGTGTGTAAGGAAGTTTGTTGCTCTATACTGTCAAGTCTATGATTCTATATCTCTTCTGAGATGTTCCTTAGGTTTGTTCATTGTTTACCATCCCTTTTGATATTCAAAGAGTCATGTGGAAAGCCCAAAGCAGGCTTGGAGTTCCGAAGGGGGGAGGATGGGATTCAAGGTGCAGGGTATTAGAGATAATATCAGGGGTCTAGGTGAGAGCGTTTCTGTTTCAGGGAGATGATGCTGGAACCACTTTCATGGAATGTGAAAGGACTTAATTCCCCCAAGAAGCGGTTGCAATTGAGAAAGTACTTTGATGATCACCATTATGACATTGTGGCCCTACAAGAAACACATTTGAAGAGGGGGGAGGGACATCGTCTCCATCACAAACACTACACTCAGATTTCTTTAGCTTCAGCACCAACGAAGCACTGTGGGGTAGCTTTGATGTTTCACAGATCGGTCCACTTCAGGGAAACAGGTTCCAAGAAAGATGAAGAGGGAAGATACTTAATGGTAAAAGGCAGCCTAGAAGGGAAAATGTGTACGATATCTACTATTTACGCCCCTAACAGCGGTCAAACCCAATTTCTGTTACTGTTCCTGGGAGAACTGGAGGGCTATGCAGAGGGCGAAATAATTTTAATGGGAGACTTTAACCTGGTTTGGGACTCAGTTCTAGACACGACACATCCACAGAGATCACAGACAAGTACTTTTGCCAGATCGGTGAAGTCCACCATCCGCCGATTGGGGATTTTTGATTCCTGGCTTGGTCCCTAGCACGTACCTCTACCAAGCGCTAGTACTTTCCCAATGTACTCACCCGTGACACAGCATCTCGTAACGATCTGTGGTTAACGATCAGGGAATACTTCCAACATAATAGGGTGGAAGATACTAACCCCCATACACTCTGGGATGCCTTTACAGCAGTCATCAAAGACAAATGCATCTCCTTAGTGTCCGCGATGCACCGATTAAAGGCTAAGGACCAACTTCTTTTGGAAAGTGAACTTAAGATAGCTGAACGAGACCATAAGCTCTCCCCGACCTGGCAAGCCCAAAGGAGGGTGGTGTCCCTCAAAGGTAAATTACAAGCTATCTATACAAACAGGGCAGAATTGACACTGCTGAGACTTCAGAAAACCCATTATGACAAGGGCAACAAGATAGGTACTCCCCTGGCAAGACAGATTCGAGCCAAACAGGCCCAGGACTACA
Organism: Pleurodeles waltl; assembly: GCF_031143425.1. Taxonomy (NCBI): domain Eukaryota; kingdom Metazoa; phylum Chordata; class Amphibia; order Caudata; family Salamandridae; genus Pleurodeles; species Pleurodeles waltl. The sequence continues at coordinate 855,789,491 of NC_090443.1, forward strand.
TAGAGCAAGTCACCGACGAGCTCGGAGAACACCTCATGGAAGAGGGGAAAGCGAGGGCAGTTAGAAAGTTTTACGACCGTCTCTATCACTCAGATCACCCACCTTCTCACACTCAAGAAACCTATCCGCGAAATACCCAGCTGCCACAGGTCTCTCAGGAGACTAATGAAATGCTAGCGGAGCCATTTACAGTGGAGGAGGTTCAGGCGGCTACAGACGCCCTTCCCCTGCATAAGGCCCCGGGCCCTGATGGCTTTACGGCCCACTTCTACAAAGCTTTTGGTGCGGAACTGTCAGGATAGCTCGCTGCACTGTTTAATAATATACAAGGGGAAGGAGCGGTATCCCCATCTATGGGGGAGGCTCTGATCACTCTAATACCCAAGGCGGGAAAGGACCCTCAGCTGTGCGCCTCATATCGACCCATTGCCCTGTTAAATCTTGACGCCAAATTATACTCTAAAATCCTGGCGCAGAGGATGGAGGATGTGATGCCAGAGCTGATACATCCGGACCAATCGGGCTTTATCAAGGGGTGCTAGACACAGGATAATCTGCGACGTGTCATCCATTTGATGGAAAAGGTTCAGAAGAAAAAGGTCCCAGCACTTTTATTAGCGCTTGACGCTGAGAAGGCATTTGATAGAGTAGAGTGGATGTTTTTGGTGGCAACCATGAGACATTTTGGATTCGGGTAACAATTTATAACAATGGTAATGAGCAATTACTCATGCCCCAGTTCCTGCATTTCGGAATTCTTTGATCTATCACGGGGCACGAGGCAGGGATGCCCTCTTTCCCTGCTGCTTTTTGCGCTGAGTGTTGAGCACTTGGCAGTGTGGGTGAGAGCTTGCCCTGCATTTCCAGGCATTAAATTTGGCTCCAACCACCATAAAATTTCCTTATTTGCTGACAACATTTTATTATTCGTCACTGAACGCTGCACATCCCTCGTGGTAATTCAAGAGGAGTTGACACTCTTTGAGCAGGTGGCAGGTTTTAAGTAAACGTGGGGAAATCATATTTTCTTAACCTGTTGATGCCCACAGGGGTAATGACCCAGGTAGCCTTCTTGACCCCATTTACGTGGGCTAAAAAAGAAATCACATATTTGGGTATTCGAATTGTTCCCCAGTTGTCTGATCTGTTCAGAGCCAATTATCCCCCCTTGAATAAGTCACTACGAGAAGACTTTAAGAGGTGGTCTCCGCTGTGGCTGTCTTGGCTGGGGCGCATCAATTGCATTAAGATGACAGTGCTCCCCAGATTTCTCTATCTCTTTCAAAGCCTCCCTATTGATATACCACCAGATTTCCTTGCTGAGACCTGGATGATGTTCACAAGGTTCATTTGGCAGGGAACAAGAGCTAGAGTATCAAATAAAGTACTGGTGCCCTCAAAGGAAGAGGGAGGATTAGCTCTTCCTGACCTCCTTCAGTACTAGAGAGCTGCACAGCTGCGTGTATTAGCTGAATGGTCCCTCTGAGAGTCAGAAAAGCTGTGGCTTCATATGGATAGGGTGGTGACGGGCAAGACCTTGTGTGATGTCCCATGGAAGCCCAAGGGGGCACGGCCACAAAACACATACATTAGCACACCCACCGCCACTACCCTTAAAGTGTGGGACAAGGTAACAAGAACCTACGAGATTACATCCTTCCTCTCACCACATACCCCCATCCACTTTAACAAGGCATTCCCCCCAGGGGAAGCTTCTGGGCCCTTTGATAGGTGGAGGGAAGGGAGCTGCTTTCAAATAGCAGATTTATATCATGGGGACCAACTCCGTACGTTTAATAACTGTTGCAGAGATTTTCAGCTCCCTCAGTTCGAACACTACCATTACACTCAGTTGGTGCATTGGGTCTCACAGCCGCATATGCGGGAGTCAGCCACAAGATATCTGCTTCCAATGGAGAGATTTGTGCAAAGGGGCGGGTGACAAGGGGCAGTATTACTACGCTGTATTCTATAATAGCCGCTGCGCAGAGAGTGCCGACCCCTCGACACATCCCCTTCTGGGAACAGGTACTGGGCATCTCGGTGGGGGAGGACCGTTGGCTAGATCTATATCAGGACATATCCAAGAATAACTGCTCAATGGGTGCCAGGGAAGCACACTACAAGCTGCTCTACAACTGGTACCTCTACCCCGAGAAGCTTAAGAAACTATACGCACAGGTGTCCGATAGATGTTGGCAGGGCTGTGGCATGTTGGGGGACTTTAGACACATTTGGTGGGACTGCCCAACTATTCACCCCTATTGGAACGAAATCCTCTCACATCTTAAAGAGATGCTGGGTTACCCTGTACCGACCGCACCGGAACATATTCCCTTGGGTCTTCGAGCCCAGGAATTGCAGCACCAAACACAAGGGGACCGTGCCATTCTTTGGTTGGCTCTAGGGGCGGCGAAGACAACATTAGCATCCTTCTGGAAAAGAGCAGGCCCACCCCCTATAGCCCTGTGGTTCACCAGGCTGTGGAGGAGCCTTTCCATGGAGCGTCGGGTTGATAAAGGGGAGGGCTCACGCAGAAGTTTTGATTTTATCTGGGACCCCCTGGTTAGGTTTCTCTCCAGGGGTCTACCTCTTACTGCATGTGGGCCCCAGCTCAGAGCAATGCACCTCTTCCATATTTAGGAACCAGATACTGAGATTTGTTGAGTGGACTTGATAGGGGCCCCTCTGGCTTAGAGAAGGGAGTCCGCAACCACTGACTTATATTAGTTTATTCAGGCATATCCAGGGATGGATTATTAGTTGTATGTTTAAAGTTGTTTTTTATTTGTTTCATCTACTGAAATAGATGGCTGTACTCACCATTTGCAGGATGACACTGTTGCCTTAAATTTGTGTGCTCTCTTTGAACAATGAAAGGCCTACCCCGGATGGGGAGGCGCTAGAAGGGGACACAGACTGCTGTGGGTAGCCTACAATTTCACTCTAATGGGCATGTTAATTGTGTTGTACAAAAATGTCAATAAAAATAAATTTACAAAAAAAAAAGGATTGCTCAGTTAGAAGGAGGTACATTTTTCACATAAGTTTGTCAGGTAAGGGAAGACTGTGATTAATCTGACGTTTTCAAATTTAGATATCTCTGCATCACTCTTCCTAATGAGAGAAAGGAAATTACTTATTTTTACAAGATCATGAATTATGCTTGTATAAAGTGAGGCATTGATACACTTTATCCAAAAGGGTAAGTTAAAACTTAATATTTTCCTGTTTTCATAACAGGGATTTAGTCATGTGCATCTTTGGAGGTCATAATTGCTGTGATGCCTTTCTCAAGTAATGGGTGAGAATGTGCACCAAGTTGTAATCATATATCAGGCCAGTATTAAGTGACAACCACGGTCACCTGGTTTTACTTGACTGGTACTGTAGGAAGTAGGCTCTGTATGTACTATTTCAAAGTAAGAAATAGCATCCACAGAGTCCAAGGGTTCCCCTTAGAGGTAAGATAGTGGCAAAAAGAGATAATTCTAATGCTCTATTTTGTGGTAGTGTGGTCGAGCAGTAGGCTAGTAGAGTAGAGGGTAGTGTTAAGCATTTGTTGTACACATACAGGCAATAAATGAGGAACACACACTCAAAGACAATTCCAGGCCAATAGGTTTTTATATAGAAAAATATATTTTCTTAGTTTATTTTAAGATCCACAGGTTCAAGATTTACAAACAATACTTTAAATGAAAGGTATTTCACTTAGGAACTTTAGGAACTTTGAATTAGCAAAATAGAATACAGTTTTCACGCAAATGGCAATAAGCTATTTTAAAACTGGACACACTGCAATTTTTGACAGTTCCTGGGGGAGGTAAGTGTTTGTTAGTTTTGCAGGTAAGTAAACCACCTACAGGGTTCAAAGTTGGGTCCAAGGTAGCCCACCGTTGGGGGTTCAGGGCAACCCCAAAGTTACCACACCAGCAGCTCAGGGCCGGTCAGGTGCAGAGGTCAAAGTGGTGCCCAAAACGCATAGGCTTCAATGGAGAAGGGGGGGCCCCGGTTCCAATCTTCCAGCAGGTAAGTACCCGTGTCTATTAGGGCAGACCAGGGGGGCTTTATAGGGCACCGGGGGGGACACAAGTCAGCACACAAAGTACACCCTCGGCGGCACGGGGGCGGCCGGGTGCAGTGTGCAAACAGGCGTCAGGTTTGCAATGTAGTTCAATGGGAGACCCAGGAGTCTCTTCAGCGATGCAGGCAGGCAAGGGGGGGGCTCCTCGGGGTAGCCACCACCTGGGCAAGGGAGGGAGTCACCTGGGGGTCGCTCCTGCACTGGAGGTCAGATCCTTCAGGTCCTGGGGGTGCAGTGTCCTTACCCGGCATCGGGTCTTTGAAGCAGGCAGTCGCGGTCAGGGGGAGCCTCTGGATTCCCTCTGCAGGCGTCGCTGTGGGGGCTCAGGGGGGTCAACTCTGGCTACTCACGGGCTCGCAGTCGCCGGGGAGTCCTCCCTGTAGTTTTGGTTCTCCACAAGTCGAGCCGGGGGCGTCGGGTGCAGAGTGCAAAGTCTCACGCTTCCGGCAGGAAACGTGTGTTCTTTCAAAGTTGCTTCTTTGTTGCAAAGATGTTTCTTCTTTGGAGCAGAGCCGCTGTCCTCGGGAGTTCTTGGTCCTTTTAGATGCATGGTAGTCCTCTGAGGCTTCAGAGGTCGCTGGACCCCTCCTTGTTTTTCTCATTATCTCCGCCGGCCTTGCCGCCAAGAGTGGGGCCGTGGCCAGAGGGGGTAGCCAACTCCACTAGCTGGAGTGCCCTGGGGTGCTGTAACAAAGGGGGTGAGCCTTTGAGGGTCACCGCCAGTTGTTACAGTGCCTGCAGGGGGAGGTGGGAAGCACCTCCACTCAATACAGGCTTTGTTACTAGCCACAGAGTGACAAAGGCACTCTCCCCATGTGGCAAGCAACATGTCTGGTGTGTGGCAGGCTGCTAAAACTAGTGAGCCCACACTGGAAGTCGGGTATGGTTTCAGGGGGCATCTCTAAGATGCCCTCTGGGGTGTATTTCACAATAAAATGTACACTGGCATCAGTGTGCATTTATTGTGCTGAGAAGTTTGATACCAAACTTCCCAGTTTTCAGTGTAGCCATTATGGTGCTGTGGAGTTTGTGCATGACAGACTCCCAGACCGTATACTCCCTGCACTTACAATGTCAAAGGTTTTGCTTAGACACTGTAGGGGCATAGTGCTCATGCACTTATGCCCTCACCTATGGTATAGTGCACCCTGCCTTAGGGCTGTAAGGCCTACTAGAGGGGTGACTTATCTATGCCATAGGCAGTGTTAGGTTGGCATGGCACCCTGAGGGGAGTGCCATGTCGACTTAGTCATTTTATCCCCACCAGCACACACAATCTGGCAAGCAGTGTGTCTGTGCTGAGCGAGGCATCCCCAGGGTGGCATAAGACATGCTGCAGCCCTTAGAGACCTTCCCAGGTATCAGGGCCCTTGGTACCAGGGGTATCAGTTACAAGGGACTTACCTGGATGCCAGGGTGTGCCAATTGTGGAAACAAAGGTACAGGTTAGGGAAAGAACACTGGTGCTGGGGCCTGGTTAGCAGGCCTCAGCACACTTTCAAATCAGAACTTGGCATCAGCAAAGGTAAAAAGTCAGGGGGTAACTATGCCAAGGAGGCATTTCCTTACAGCTACCTAGACATAAGTTAATGCAAACTGCAATGAAGTGTTGGTCGGATACAGAAACCAGCTTTGCCTCTGTCAGAGATTTTACATCTCAACTTAGTCTCTGAAATGGAAGCCAAAATTCCCCAGGGTATTCAATGTAGCAGGTTATGACCTACGAGGGCTCAACATCATTGAATAGCCACTGGATGATATTCTGGTGAAGCTGTTGACCTTTGTTGGGAAAGCTCAAGAGGGAGAGACTTGATTTTCATGCAAGGCCTCCTATTCACCAGACACCTTCTGTACTTTTGCCTGATGAAGATTTCTACCTTCGGATTAGTAATTTTTTTAGAGTTAGTATTCTTCCAGTTCACGCCAGGCTGCAGGATCTATGCCCTCTTATAGAACCTTTTCAGGGCATGGGTACTGAGTCTTGTAATGATGCAGCAATATTTTTGAACTGTTGTGGCTGCCCAAAGTGATTGCGTGATACCATGTTAGGTACTGAGGAACCCCATGGACCAACAGGAGAAAAAGGCTCTGTCAACCAACAGTAAATACATTTTGTTGCATTTTTAGTACTATAGGACCCTTGCAGAACTCCATGGTACATGACAGTCTACATGCAATTAACTTATCCAGGCAATTAACCTCTTCATCACCATCCCAAGCATGTCTTTATACCAAATAATGAAAAGCATATTGGCCCTCATTCTGACCCTGGCGGTCTTTGACCGCCAGGGCGGAGGACCGCGGGAGCACCGCCGACAAGCCGGCGGTGCTTCATTGGGGATTCCGACCGCGGCGGTAAAGCCGCGGTCGGACCGGCACCACTGGCGGGGTCCCGCCAGTGTACCGCGGCCCCATTGAATCCTCCGCGGCGGCGCAGCTTGCTGCACCGCCGCGGGGATTCTGACCCCCCCTACCGCCATCCAGATCCCGGCGGTCGGACCGCCGAGATCCGGATGGCGGTAGGGGGGGGTCGCGGGGCCCCTGGGGGCCCCTGCAGTGCCCATGCCACTGGCATGGGCATTGCAGGGGCCCCCGTAAGAGGGCCCCTACATGTATTTCACTGTCTGCTGCGCAGACAGTGAAATACGCGACGGGTGCAACTGCACCCGTCGCACAGCTTCCACTCCGCCGGCTCGATTCCGAGCCGGCTTCATTGTGGAAGCCTCTTTCCCGCTGGGCTGGCTGGCGGTCTGAACGAGACCGCCCGCCAGCCCAGCGGGAAAGTCAGAATTACCGCCGCGGTCTTTCGACCGCGGAACGGTAACCTGACGGCGGGACTTTGGCGGGCGGCCTCCGCCGCCCGCCAAGGTCAGAATGAGGGCCATTGTCTGATTAAAGTTCTAACGTTCTGCCAAATCTGGTGTCATTTCATCCAAATAATTTTTTGCATACTGGAAAGAAAGGTTTCTGTGGGAATTAATATTGGATATCATTGTTTTAGAACCACCTATTTTTTTCTTAGTCCCGCTTGATTGATTATCGAAAAACAGCAGTACCCATTTTGATTTGATCAGTGTTGTTTGTTAAATCTTATGAGTGGTGTAATCAATAATGTAATTTAACACATCATGAGTGATGTAGTATGTAAAGTCACAAGCAACACATGATAAAGGGGCAAGTTATAGTGAATTGAATATATTATACTGGTGTATATTAGTGTTTTTTTGTTTCAACATCTATAAGTACATCAACTCTAACCATTGTTTCTTTCAGTGAATTCCAGTTTTTTTTATCATATTCTAAATTGGCCTAGAGTCCACCCTACTGCAAGTGCCCAACCCCTACTGCACAAGGTCTTAGGTTGTCAGTCAATATACCCAACCATTTACTGGCACCCAACATGTGCAGCTCACTGTCTTTGGTTGTTTACAGTAGGAGTTGGCTGCTAGTACCGGCATCAAGGCAAAGCCCTGCCCCTAACCTCCACTTCACACTGACTATAGCTCTGCACAACCAGAGCCTGCACCCAGTCTTCCTCAGTTGTCACTAGTAGGACAATGAAGCACCACTGTGCACAAAGTTTGCCTGCCAAAATGTTTACCATTTTCAAATTTTACATCTGTTAACTTACTGAGAGGGCTGGTAAGTATGAGTAAACAGATTTTGAAAGAGGATTCTGTACTTTTGTCGATGTCTCCATCTTTATCTATTTTTAGTCTCTTTAAAAACTCATTAAGTCTCATATCACTAAAAATCCATATGCCCCTTCACATTTTTAACCCGCTATTTTCATACTAGCAATAACATCTTGATGCCACAGCTGTTGGAAGTATGTTTTATTGTGCATTTTACTGACATGGATGAAGAAGACATTTGAGAACTCAAAGAAAATTTGTTGAGATTTTAGCTTTCAAGAGCACTAAACATAATCTCTATGTTTCTTAATTTACTGCAGTTTCCACTGCAGGAAATGTTTTCAGTCGTACTGCTTTGATTCCATCAATATGGTGTTCAGGTAGCCACGGTTGTGTCCTAAATAAAGAATGTTATCCCTACAGTTGTTCCTTAGAGAACTGTGGTGAAGCTGCAATAGAACAGTGGGGAATCAACTGACAGTTTGTTTATCGTATTGGAAGTACACGTTTCATCCAGCATTGGATGCTTCCTTACTGACATTGATGAGGAAGATATTTGAGAAATTATAGAAAATGGGTCCTCAGCTTAGCTTTCTAGAACATTATCACAAATTGTATGACAAAATAAATCCCTTGATTTGTAAATTAACTGCTGTGTCCTCTGGAGGAAATGTTTTCAGTTTTAGAAATTCAATTCCATCAAGATGGTATTCAGGTGTGACACACGTTTGTCACAAATACAGAATGCTAGCACTCTAGTTATTCATTCTAACACTGTGGCAAAGCTGCATCAGATCCCTGGGAATTCAAATGCTGTTGCAAGTAGATGTTTTACTAAGAACACCAGACTTTGTTCTCACATGACTGAGGAAGATAGTGTAAACTTATAGAAAATGTGTCTTATTGTAGCTAGCTTCTGGAGAACCTTTCATATCCTCTTTGAGTAGATCATGAGAGAAAACTGTTTTCTCTCAGACCTGTACTATTAAATCTCCGGAAAATTTCCTAATTTTTCACAGTGCAAAATTACCGTAGAACACTCTACATTGTAAAAAAATATTATGGTAACACCTACAAACAATTTACTTTAAATCTGTTACCACCCTGATATGTGTTCCTTTTTGTAAGTATCAAAACAGGCTTTCACTACAACCCCTTTGAGACCCCACTTGTCACTTTGGGATATGGTATGCTCACCTTGTCCTCTTACATGTTTTTTCAATTAATGTCCAGGACACAGGTGCCATGTCTCTCAGTCCTGCTTAATTGCGACAATGTATTGTTCATAATGCGGCCAGCCTATCAAGATTAACCAATGCCCTGTGAATTGACCAATCAGAGCATGGGTTGGCACCAATAGTCCAGATACCACTAATTGTTTCTAGTGATTAACCTCTTCGTGCCCTCTGAACACCTCTTTTAAAGCTAGTTTCTTGAAAGCTACTGGACAGCTTTAGACCGAATAACAAAAAGCACACTTTCTGAGTAAAGTTGTAACTTTCTGTCAAATTTGGTGCAATTTTGGTCAGCCGGTTGTTTTGTTTTTCTTTGCTTTCCCTTAGCAGCTCAGCATGAAACTTTCCATGAGTGGGGGAGGTGGTAACAAAAAAAAGGTAAAATAGACAAAATAGACAGGCAGGGAAAAAATGACAAATTAAAGCACAGGGGCATGAAAAAAGGCAATGGGAGAAATGGACAATAGTGGAATGGAATAGGTTGAATGAGTTAGAGAACACAGCTGAGAAGGAGGTCTAATCCCATCAAAATCATCTTGTACATGCGTCAGATGGCATGCCTTTTCATGCTAATTCTTAAACAGAAAATGCGTCCTTGCATTATTTTTCAAACAAGTCGCAGGGAGATGCATTTTGCATAATTACAAATAATTTTTGCATAATTCTTTGGGGATTTTGGGTACTTTCACTAGTGGCAAATATGCACGTTTTGTACACTCACTGAATACAGTCACATTATTGCTAAATGTTTTATACTTTACCACTATCCTATCCATTGATGCAAAACAAGTATTTTCCCACATTGCCTCACATCGCTCTTCATGGAGTTTAATTTCACTGAATGTAGTAGGATTAAAAACAAAACTAGCTGACCCAGTATGGGGATCTTTTATTGCTGACTTTGAAATTTGCATACTTCAAGAGACATGGGCGGTAGATCCCTGCTTCAAATGCGGTTACTCAACCCTTTATTACCCTGCTGTTGTTAAGGAAAGAGGCAGCCCAGCCTGGGGTTTCATTATTTAGGTAAAGCCTTCATTGAATTGTATAGTTAGGAGGCTTCCTGTATCTTCCAATGATATACTTGAGTTCTCCTTATGCAAAGGAAGCATTTGTGTTCACTTGGATAATGTCTATAATAGGCCTATCGGAGAGATCAAATAGTCACAAACATTAAATTCCCTAGATGCACCTCTGGCTGTTTTATCATATGACACATCTGTAATAGTAGGTGGTGATTTAAATGTGCCATTCAAACCTTTTAATCAGTGTGATGTGAACGTAGCTGAGGAGGACGTGGCATGTGGTTTATTCCAAGGCAAGGTATTCCTAAAGTAGCAAGGAGTTTGGTCCTAAGAAAACCAGATATTGGGAACAACTTTAAAGCTCAGATTGTGAGCTTATAACAGCAGGTCCCTATCAGACCAGGAAAGGGCATTCACATTCAAGAGGTTGATCTTAGCTAGTAGAATAGATTTCATCATAACTATCTCTAAATATGTGGCAGTTCATAAAGGACATGGTAGTCCTATAAAGGCACCACAGTGTTCACAATGCCCTTTAATTGAATCTGGTAGCACGTGTAGGCCCTGGTGCTGTGACTTTCAAACCCTTAGTCTTGGGGGATATTTCCCTATCCAACAAAAAAAGGCCCTAAAGTGGGAGTATGGTGAAGCCCATCTTGACATATTGAGACAGGTCTACTCTAGAGTAGCTGACACACTGGGTAAAATGGAGATCTTGCTAGATTAAGAAGGAGTCCCAGATCTTATTGTTATGCAACATGAAGATCTGTTTATTGAGCTGAGGGCTCTGTTACAGAGGGCACCCAAGAAAGTGGTGAAAACCTTAAAAACAACACATCCCTGGTATAATAGGCAGTTTAAAGTAGCACAATCTTCTCTTCTAAAAGCAATAAACATGCAAGATTATGATCCTATTCTAAAAGCTAGGAAGCACTACAAATGGTGTTGCAACAAGCTAGAACAAGTTGGAAAATCGAAACCTAGTTAGATCAGCAAAAAGTGGTGATTCCATGGCCTCTTGGGGCATTATTGCGCACAGAAGTCAATTGACTTTAATGTACAGCCACAACGTTGGGTGGAGGTCTTTGGAAAACTGTATGCTGACATTGAAGAAACTGAGGCGGGTGGAGAGAACACCATAGAGATCCACTAGGGTTTCCGAAGAAAAGCATCAGGCCCAGACTGCATCCCTGCCGAGTTATATGCCTCTGAGGTGGATAGTTTGGTGTCTTATATAAACACACTTTCCAGGGCAATACTAAAGGGAGGGACAATACCAATATCATGGAAGCATGCAGAGATTGTCCCAATACATAAGAAAAGGTAAACCGATGACCCTGCTAATTTTAGACCCATTAGTCTCATAGATTGGCTCCAAAAGATCTTTTGCCGCCAGAGTTTGGAGAAACTGAGGGAGTGGATCTCTAATAACAACATCTTTTTGGAGCTCCAAGCAGGGTTTAGGCCCAAGACAAGCATACTAGACCAGTTATTATGGTTCTATGCTATCTATTGAAAAACTGTATTGCTAGGGAAAGGCCAGTACTAGATAGTATTCATAGACCTCAGAGCAGCTTTCGATCTGGTTTCTGGGATCACTCAATTTCTCTAATAATAAAAGTCTCTATTTTGACTCTCTTTGGGTCAACCCAGAAGAAGTCACTAAGCTATCCAGACAACACAATAAAGACAAGTGCAGAGATTTTCTCTGGGGAGAGAAGATTAACCATTGTAGGTCAGAGAATTTGACTGATTAACTTTTAGACTGCAAGAGTATCCCTTTATATGAAAGTTCTTTTGAAGCTATACAAGGCTCCCAAGCTAGGCAACTTTACATGAAATTCTGGTATGGCACCTTCTGATCCTTGGGTTCACCTCAAGGTGGAGTGAATGAACTAGCCTTAATGACACAAGCCCTGCATGCTGCATATCATCTGAATCAAGTGCTCACTTCTTATTCTTTTGTCTAGCTAATACAGCTCCCCATGAAAGATGGATAAGTCCAGTGTGCCACTCCTTGGAGGTAAGAGGATGCAAGACTGCACTGAGAATTTGGAAATCCAACACAAGGGACATGGTTGTGGTTAGCATGGCTAAACGTTTGCAAGCGGCATGGCTAATTTATAATAATGTATGGAGTCCCCTGTATCGTAGGGATAAGGAATTAGGCTTAACTACAAATTTTGATCAATACTAACTTGAAATTAGTGCCCAGTGTCCACTCACTGTAAATCTTGAGCATCAACCATGAATCGAATAGTTTGACCCCCTAGACATTTGCCTTTGAATACTGGCTCCCCCACTTACCTAAGTGGGGGAGCTGAGTTACATGTTATAATACTTGATGGCAATGTGATTTCATATGCTTTGATTGTAATGTATATTGTGCATTTTCACTAAATATTGTTGATTAATGTTGAAAATTGTAGTTCTCCATTGAATCCCATAACGTGTGCTTAGAATTTATTTTGTTCTACATTAACTATAACTTGATGCTTGAAATGAGAAATTATAACTGACTTCATAGTATAACTTGATTTTTCAACTTATAACAAGTTAAATGTGCATTGAAGTATTTTCTTTTTTAGCTTTATTAAGCCTGAATTATTGTAACATGAGCAACTGTTATCCATTTTCTGCTAACATGTCATTTCTTTCAGATAGTCATAAAGAAAAATTGTTAGTTTGGGAAAAGAAGTACTATTGTTTTGTTCTTGGGGAGGCTGAGAAAACACCCTTGGAAAGGTATATGGAGATATCGAGAGAAGTGACTTCCCCTTTTCATACAGGTTGCAATCTTTGTACAGGAGACCAAGGACAGCACCTTTCCGAGAACAGTCTTGGGAATGTACAGTAATGTTGCAAAGTTAAACTGAGAGACGAGAGAAGATGAAACCCGATATGGCCTGATTGTAGGAGGCATTACCTAACTGATTTTATGACTTTTACTAGGACCCTCACTAATTTATTATCAACAGATATAATTTTTGCTTGGACTTTGAGAGGTACAGGCCTCTAATCTTCCCCATTTCCCCATGCTTTGCTGAGTGTGGCTTTGACTTACACTTCATTCTCTAAGAAGTCTCTGATATACTAACACCTTCATCATTTGCCTTCATTGGTTATCTTCTTTTTGCCTCAATTACAATTTTCCAAATTATTTTTGGCCTCTATTTCCTTTTTACCTTTTGCCCTCATGTCCTGTAGGTTTGGACACATTCCTTCTTTAGGTGCTTTAGGAGATTCCCTATTGTCCACAGTTTATTTAGTTAAATGACTTGAATTTGCACTAATATGCAAAAGGTTTGACCAGTGTTTGTCTTTAGAACATCAGAATCTTTTGTTGATGTTGTGCATAGCCATTGCAGAGTTCCCTGTTTACCTTATGCTATTACACTATTTCACCTATCCAATTGCTATTCTGTATCTTTACAGTATGTTTTTGAGATTTGTTTACATTAGGTGTTATCTTATAATAAAACCCTTTAATTTTATTTCCGGGTTGGGTTTTCAATGTGTGGCCAAATTGGTTACACTGCTGAAATTAATTGATGACAGATTGCTGCCTAATTCCCTAGCTGACCCCTTTTGCATAGACCCCAAGGTTTGTCAACCTCGATTTAGAGCATAACAAGTAAATGCTCCATCACCTCTTTAGCTGGTTATGTGCATCATAATTTTTGAATGCATCTCTTTGTTTCACAGGAAATAATTTGACACTAGTAATTTAAATATCACACTACGCTTTACTTTTCCCTTTCATCTCACTCAGACAGGCAGATATGTGCTGGACCAAAATACTCTTCCAACATTTCTATTTATTTTATTCTTCCTTGCTTTTTTCACTTCATTCCTTCCATCCTCTGTTTATTCCTCTTCCTTTCTTCCTGTCTTTCTTTCTTTCGTTCTTTCTTTCTTTCTTTCTTTCTTTCTTTCTTTCTTTCTCCTTTTCAGAACAGGAATGTTGTGTAATTAAACAAAAACAAATGCACAAGAGAGTGGATAATGAACAGATAGAGTGGTTAACTTTGAATAGTAGAGAATGATTGAGCAATGGATTATGGGCAACCAAGTGCAAAGTGATAACAGCGAAGAATGAGAACTCTTTTAATACACATCCATAACTAATAAGACAGAAATTCATTAATATACACCTGCACAACTGTGCAGTTAGTGGCTGGATACCACACACTAAGGCCAACCAATATTCCCCCAGAAGACTAGGTCTATACTTGATCATTGAACAATAGGCACCTGAAGGAAAAACTTATATGCACTCTGAGTTAAGTTGGTGTACAAAATCCTACCTATAATTAATTTAACAAAGAAGGTATACATATAATATGGTGTACCACAAAATAAATTATGGAAAATGTTTTTCTTTTACACATATGCATACACATTAATTCAACAATAAGTACCAATACCTATACATAATATGGAATGCATGTTTAATCAGGGTCCAAGGTGTAACAATGAGAAAAGGGCAGCCAATGCACAGTAATCACACAATCCATTTTCATAGTATAATTGCTGGTGATTAGGGAGGATTGGTATATCCACCTGACATACCACAAACTTTCTGACCATAGACCAATAAAGATAGATAATTCAGTTGAAAATGACTGAAGTTGGAAGATAGGAGTCACAGAGAATGGACTGTTGATGTTTCGGTCTTACATGGCTAGAGAATTAGCGAGCCATCTTCAGACTGAGTGATGAAAACAACGCAAAAAGGAAAGACTCCTGAGGAACCAAATAAAACATCAACTATTAAACCATGTCCCATATTGGAAATTAGTACAATTGCTTCACAAAGCTTAAGACACAAAGTTTGACAATCCTTCCAGTAATTTATAAACCAGGTTGCAAAGAATCTGACCGGCACTGATCTCCATGAATGAAAGAATCCTCATTCATGTACTGGTTAGTGAAACACCCTTAAGTTCCTTTTTCACTACTGCAAGGCCTACCTCTCCTATAGGATAGCACAGGGTTAAATTATTGTATCAACAAAGTGATAACTTTCTATTGGGAGCAGGTAGAAATGCCAGGTTTGGTGTCTATAGAACTGTAATTTTAAGCCGTCTTTAATAGTACAGTCAGATTTTAGGTCACAATTCTGAAAATACAATTTTTTGAAACTAAGCATTTTATTACTCCCTCCGGCTCCCCATTTGTTGTCTTCTGACCGTATTCTTGGTCACGTGACTTGGTGAAGCTGACAGTTAGTCTTTGTGTATTGATCCCAGACAGTGAACCAAAGGCTCATAGGTATTGGCAGGATGGGTCACTTCTAACTTGATGAGAGGAAGGATCCGTCACCTACAACACTCTCACATCACAGAGATATTGCCGAAGCACACTCACAAAGGGTTTGTCACTAGTCTATTGTGACCCCATACAAACTTGGGCCATGGTAGAGAGCCAGGATATTCCAAACAGCTCTGTGGGGGAAAACCTCCAGAACCTTCTCCTACTTCAAAGTGGATACCAGGTATAAATATTGGACCCTCACACCCAACTATTCACATATCTGGACCTGCGGAAGACTCACAATGACTGCTGTGCTGCTCTGCCAGAAGTACTGCTACTCTGTTGCCCTGCTTGAGTGAAGTACTGGAATGCATCTTGTACCCAGGACCACAGGAGTGACTCCAAAGGGTCTTTTGCTGGCCTTCTGACCAGAGCTTCAGGGACAGAAGGTTCGGACCACTTTGAACCCAGAACCTGAACTCTGTCTGCTATGAGTCCTACCCTCTCAAGTGGTTCCACCTCAGTCCTGGACCCTTGGATGTGGGCTTGAAGGTGCTCTGCCACTCCAGCTGTGGTCCCAGCAAAACCAACCCAGCATGATGTAAGTGTGTAGTATTGGTTATCATATTTAGGGATGAGAAATGAGATTATACCATTTTTGCAGCTCTTTATGAGTCAAATTACATTCAAAGTAGAAACGCGACTTCCCTCACTTGCGGGATAGGTTTCTGAACCCTCTAGGTTTGAATATTGGTGGGATAACATTTGTACTGTGTATGAAAGAGAAATTAGGGGCATATTTATACTCCGTTTGCGCCGGAATTGCGTCGTTTTTTTTTACGCAATTCCGACGCAAAACTAACTCCATATTTATACTTTGGCGCTAGACGCGTCTAGCGCCAAAGTCCATGGAGTTTGCGTCATTTTTTAGCGTGGACACCTACTTTGCGTTAATGATATGCAAGGTAGGCGTTCACGTCTAAAAAATTGACTCCGAGGCATGTGCGCCGTATTTACACTCCCGGGCAAAATTCACGCCCGGGAGTGGGCGGGTCAAAAAAAATGACATACGGCCGATTTTGCGCCGTTTTTTAGCGCCTGCAAAAGGCAGGCGTTAAGGGACCTGTGGGCTCTGAAGGAGCCCAGAGGTGCCCTCCCATGCCCCCAGGGACACCCCCTGTCACCCTTGCCCACCCCAGGAGGACACCCAAGGCTGGAGGGACCCATCCAAGGGACATTAAGGTAAGTTCAGGTAAGTCATTTTTTTTTTTTTTTTTTTTGTGGCATAGGGGGGCCTGATTTGTGCCCCCCTACATGCCACTATGCCCAATGACCATGCCCAGGGGACATAAGTCCCCTGGGCATGGCGATTGGGCAAGGGGGCATGACTCCTGTCTTTGCTAAGACAGGAGTCATTTCTATGGGGGTTGGGAGTCGAAAAAAATGGCGCAAATCGGGTTGAGGCGAAACATTTGCCTCAACCTGACTTGCCCCATTTTTTGATGCCCAAGCCCCATATCCCCCTACGCCGGCGCTGCCTAGTGTACGTCGTTTTTTTCCACGCACACCAGGCAGCGCCGGCGGCTAACGCCGGCTAACGACATTGATTAAATACGGCGCCTGCATGGCGCTTCAGAATGGCGTTAGCCGGCGCAAATTTTTTTGACGCAAAACTGCGTTAGCGCAGTTTTGCGTCAAAAAGTATAAATATGGCCCTTACTGTCTGTAGAAGTAAGGGAGGAATGGGAATTGAAAGGGCTGACCATCTGGGGTCCTTTTGCTAACTGGGGGAACATTCCTTAAGATAATGAAGAACTACTAACAGATCAATGAGAGGAATTACATGCTGAGACATATGCCTGAGCAAAATGCTTGTATAATGATTCTATATGTAAGCATAACAAGCTGTTTTCTATCTTTTCTGCTTCCTTGATAAAAGAAAAATGCATCCAATTAATGAAAAGGAAATTATTGAGAACAAAATGTGACTAGCCCATGAGATGTGTCCAATTATCCTGTGTCCCATTCTGAGCAGATCAAGCTGCTGCTGTTCCGGATCCTACTTTTTAAAAAGAAAAGGTTTCATTTTGAAAGAAGTACTTCCTTTGGACATTTCATACTTAATTAACGGAAAGTAATTTTGATGTAGCTTAAATATATTTATGCATCATGTTTCGTTGCTTCTTAAACAAATCTTGCTGTTCATTGTATGCAAGGATGAACACGCCAGCGTGCTTCTCTGTACAGAGGAGCGCATGAGCATAACTTAATTAATTAAAAGAGATTTGGGGGCATATTTATGAGCCCCTAGCACTACCTGAGCATCACTTTTTGTGATGTTCCGGTGGCGCAAGGCCCTACGCCATATTTACAAGGTGACGTTAAAACACTTTTTGTGGCTTAAAGCCACCTTGTAAATAAAGACCCTTTACATGCAGCCCATTGAGTGGAAAGGGCTTACAAGGGTGTTGCTGTGGGCGTGCCACAGCATCACCCATCGCATTTTGATGCTGCCTCGGATTTACAAGTTTACAAGTTGGAGTTAGCATGGCGCAACAAGGAGGAATACTTTTATTCCTTCTCGTTTTTTTATTTGTCTATGTGTGCTGCATTCTGCAGCACGCATAGAAAGAGCAAAATGCCAGACATAATTGTTTATGTGCAAGAAGGTGTCCCTTCCTGCACATAAACAATCATTTCAAAGTGACTCTTTGGCAGAATGCAGCACACACACAGAAGTGCCAAATCACCATTAGTGACTGTTTATGTGCAAGAAGGGACACCTTCCCACACATAAAAAACTTAAACCCCCTCAACGCAGACACCCTTGCATGATGGTGCAAGGATGCCTGCGTTGGTGCTAGGCTGCTCAATTTAGTGTCCAGGCAGGGGACAACACAGGGGTGTGCTGTATTCAATTAAATACTGTGCGTCCCTGTGTTGTGAAAATGACGGAGCGCGGTGCTGCCCACTTTGGCAAAGGATCGCGCTTTGTAATTTTCTTTTAAATATGGGCCTTGGTTTTGAGGAAATTAGCACATCATGTGAAGCACGTTTACGTTTGGCCCTGCTATTCAAAGTGCAGCCAAACAGAACTTGAATTTCAAAAAAGAAAACGCTCTTTGAGGTATCAGGTGCCATTTAGGTAGTTTATTGTTAACGTCGTGCTCACATGCGTAACTGTTTCCAATAAATACTAAGGGCCAGATTTAACAGAAAATGACAGCACGCGTCGCTGTGTCAAATTTGTCAGCGTAATTTTAAAAATGCAGGGATACGCCATATTTAATGGAATATGGTGCACCCCTGTGTTTTCCCTTGCACCGGTGCTACATGTGTTGTGGTGTGCCAACGCAGCCATCCTTGCACCATAGTGCAAGGATGGCTGCGTTGAAGGGGAGATTGTTTTTATGCAGGAAGGAACTCCTTGATGCACAAAAACAATCTTAAATGGCGATTTGTTCTTTCTATGTGGGCTGCAGATTGCAGCCCACATAGAAAGAGCAAAAAACAAGGAGAAACGAAAGCATTTCTCCTTGTTGCACCACTCTAACTCCACCCCTGGGTAGCATTAGATTTTGGCGCTCCCTCAGGTTTACAAGACCTCGTAAATTTGAGACAGCATCAAAATGCAATGGGTTTTGCTGTGACACTCCCACAGCAACACCCATTGCACGCCCTTGCCACGCAAAGTCCTGAGTGTGAAGGGGCCATATTTAAAAGGTGGTGTTAAGTGTAAATAAGGTGGCGGGCATTGCTCCACCAGAGTGTCACGAAAAGTGATGCTCCGGTGGTGCTAGGGACTCTTAAATATGCCCCTTAGTTCACACACTACCCTAAAATGTTTAAAACATATGTTTGTCTTCACTAAAACTGATCTTCTGCTATTGAAAACAAAGCCCATAAAACAGCAATAGTCACATAATACATTCTACTCTGTTTTTGCCACTGGCACTGAGGGACAACCAGAGAAAATGTGCATTTGTTCACTCCCACTCATTCGAGTCACAATTTAAGTTGACATTATTATAAAATGTAATGACTTTACTTTTTCATTTTTAAGCTAGCTTTAAGGAATTCCACTTGTGGGATTGATTCATGCCAAGGCTTTTGAAGTTGTGAAATAAGACATTGGGTTGGAGTAATGAAGGTGGAAACTCTGAATTCTTAATGGGGAATGAACAAGTTATGCAATTGGCTCCCTTGATTAAAAGAACGCTGGATATGGGAATAAAGAACTTCTGAGATATGTAGAGCATCAGTTCAGTGCCACCAGGCAGGGTCCACCACAAACAAAACACTAATTATACGAGCAGAGAGCTAAGAGGAACTTCCCATTGGCATAGGTGAGGCTATCGTGCAACTTTGGCACTCCTCCACATCTTTGCTATACATAACATATTTCAAAATAAAATAGTGCTGAAATAACAGAGAGAGTATCAGTGAACCAGAAGTATTTTTCTATCACGGATTATAATATTTCTCCAAAACCACAACATTCCTCCAGGAACTCACCAATTCCCCTCGAATTTAGGAAAGATCTGAATATACATCTCCTTAAAAAAACACAGGGCATTCTTTAAAATTTGCCAGATGGGATACTCCATCACAAAAGTGGCAGATATCCCATCCACTGAGTGTACTGTCTAGCAACTGTTAAATAAAGACCACTGCCCCTACTCTGTAAGAGCCCACTTCCTCTTGCAGCTATCCACTCATTCTCTTGTTGACTATATATTTGCCTTCAACTCAGCACACCACTCTCCTACGACTTTAGCGTGGTTCCGCTGTGCAAAGAACACATAGATACATATTGATAAAACTGCTTAGTACAGATTCAATTGCAGTTGCAGGTGTAAGTCAAAGGCATGTAAATCCATCTCTCTAAGGAAAAGTAGAGAGGAAGCCAGAGAAACACACTAATTGTATGGTAAAGTCCTGCCTCATTATTCCAAAAGAGTGAGGTTTGCAAACTTGCAATGAGAAATTCCAGAGACTGAGAAGCATCCACCCAGGACAAACTAAGTGAAAAGTATGAGGACATGTAAGGAAATGCCTCCTTGGCATGGTTACCCCCTGACTTTTTGCCTTTGCTGATGCTATGTTTTGAATTGAAAGTGTGTTGAGGCCTGCTAACCAGGCCCGAGCACCAGTGTTCTTTCCCTAACCTGTACTTTTGTATCCACAATTGGCACACCCTGGCATCCAGGTAAATCCCTTGTAACTGGTACCTCTGGTACCAAGGGCCCTGATGCCAGGGAAGGTCTCTAAGGGCTGCAGCATGTCTTATGCCACCCTGGGGACCCCTCACTTAGCACAGACACACTGCTTGCCAGCTTGTGTGTGCTGGTGAGAACAAAATGAGTAAGTCGACATGGCACTCCCCTCAGGGTGCCATGCCAGCCTCTCACTGCCTATGCAAGTATAGATATGTCACCCCTCTAGCAGGCCTTACAGCCCTAAGGCAGGGTCCACTATAGCATAGGTGAGGGCACCAGTGCATGAGCACTGTGCCCCTACAGTGTCTAAGCCAAACCTTAGACATTGTAAGTGCAGGGTAGCCATAAGAGTATATGGTCAAACACGAACTCCACAGCACCATAATGGCTACACTGAAAACTGGGAAGTTTGGTATCAAACTTCTCAGCACAATAAATGCACACTGATGCCAGTGTACATTTTATTGTGAAATACACCCCAGAGGGCACCTTAGAGGTGCCCCCTGAAACCTTAACCGACTATCTGTGTAGGCTGACTGGTTCCAGCAGCCTGCCACAACCGAGACATGTTGCTGGCCCACATGGGGAGAGTGCCTTTGTCCCTCTGAGGCCAGTAACAAAGCCTGCACTGGGTGGAGATGCTAACACCTCCCCCAGGCAGGAGCTGTAACACCTGGCGGTGAGCCTCAAAGGCTCACCCCCTTTGTTCCAGCACCACAGGGCACTCCAGCTAGTGGAGTTGCCCGCCCCCTCCGGCCACGGCCCCACTTTTGGCGGCAAGGCCGGGGGAAATAATGAGAATAACAAGGAGGAGTCACTGGCCAGTCAGGACAGCCCCTAAGGTGTCCTGAGCTGAAGTGACTCTAACTTTTAGAAATCCTCCATCTTGCAGATGGAGGATTCCCCCAATAGGGATAGGATTGTGACCCCCTCCCCTTGGGAGGAGGCACAAAGAGGGTTTACCCACCCTCAGGGCTAGTAGCCATTGGCTACTAACCCCCCAGACCTAAACACGCCATTAAATTTAGTATTTAAGGGCTTCCCTGAACCTAAGAATTTAGATTCCTGAAACTACAAGAAGAAGAGGACTGCTGAGCTGAAAGACCCCTGCAGAAGAAGAAAAGAAGACACCAACTGCTTTGGCCCCAGTCCTACCGGCCTGTCTCCTGCCTTCTAAAGAAACCTGCTCCAGCGACGCTTTCCCAAGGACCAGCGACCTCTGAATCCTCAGAGGACTGTCCTGCTTCAAGAAAGACTAGAAACTCCCGAGGACAGCGGCCCTCTTCCAAAAAGACTGCAACTTTGTTACAGAGGAGCAGATTTAAAGACCCCTGCAATCCCCGCAAGAAGCGTGAGGCTTGCAACACTGCACCCGGCGACCCCGACTCGACTGGTGGAGAAACAACGCTACAGGGAGGACCCTCCGGCGACTCCAAGACTGTGAGTAACCAAAGTTGGCCCCCCTGAGCCCCCACAGCGACGCCTGCAGAGGGAGTCCCGAGGCTCCCCCTGACCGCGACTGCCTGACTCTAAAATCCCGACGGCTGGAAAAGACCCTGCACCCGCAGCCCCCAGCACCTGAAGGAACGGAACTTCAGTGCAGGAGTGACCCCCAGGAGGCCCTCTCCCTTGCCCAGGTGGTGGCTACCCCGAGGAGCCCCCCCTTGCCTGCCTGCACCGCTGAAGAGACCCCTTGGTCTCCCATTGACTCCCATTGGAAACCCAACACTTGTTTGCACACTGCACCCGGCCGCCCCCGCGCTGCTGAGGGTGTTCTTTCTGTGTGGACTTGTGTCCCCCCCCGGTGCCCTACAAAACCCCCCTGGTCTGCCCTCCGAAGACGCGGGTAATTACCTGCTGGCAGACTGGAACCGGGGCACCCCCTTCTCTCCATTGAAGCCTATGGGTTTTGGGCACCTCTTTGACCTTTGCACCTGACCGGCCCTGAGCTGCTGGTGTGGTAACTTTGGGGTTGCTCTGAACCCCCAACGGTGGGCTACCTTGGACCCAAAACTGAACCCTGTAGGTGGTTTACTTACCTGCAAGAACTAACAATACTTTACCTCCCCCAGGAACTGTGAAAATTGCAGTGTCCACTTTTAAAACAGCTATTTGTGTTTTATGTGAAATGTATATATGCTACTGTAATTATTCAAAGTTCCTAAAGTACTTACCTGCAATACCTTTCAAATGAGATATTACATGTAGAATTTGAACCTGTGGTTCTTAAAATAAACTAAGAAAATATATTTTTCTATAACAAAACCTATTGGCGGGATTTGTCTCTGAGTGTGTGTTCCTCATTTATTGCCTGTGTGTATGTACAACAAATGCTTAACACTACTCCTTGGATAAGCCTACTGCTCGACCACACTACCACAAAATAGAGCATTAGTATTATCTATTTTTGCCACTATCTTACCTCTAAGGGGAACCCTTGGACTCTGTGCATACTATTCCTTACTTTGAAATAGTGCATACAGAGCCAACTTCCTACAGGACAGGTCTTGCTACATCCGTGAGTACCGGGATCTGTTGTTGTGTTGCATTTCAACTGACAAAAAGTACTGCCTGAGGATCGTTGGGAATGGTAAGCGTTTCCTCTGGCTTTGTATTTCATTACTTTTTAGTCATTGCTTTCTCGAAGTATCTTGTTTCGGCGAGTCAGAGGACGCCAAAATGCAATGATCCTCAGGGATTAATCGACTCTGATGTGAAATTAACATTAATATTGGAAGAACGTCCCTATTTGACCAGAAACAGCTGTTAATAAGAAAAAATCTAAAGAAATGTTGATTACCTGACTAGTGGGTGCTACCGTCTAAAAGAATAACAGTCCTGATGATGACCCGTTTTTGAGTTATGCTTACATGCTGGGTCGAAATGTCGACAGACAAAATTTTATGTGGATTAACGAGGAGACCAACGGTGACTTCCAGACACCTGGATCAAAGGGGTCTTTGGGACGTTCACTGATCATTTTAACCTCATTTTTGCACATAATGTATATAACACTTTCACACTATAGATATCACCTTATTCACCCTAATTGCGCTGCCACTATAGGAGCACCTAAATCATAACTTTTTAATTATTTAATGCTACTTTGAAATTATTGAATAAATAAATTATATGAATTTACATTTGAGAACCGCATTGAGTCAAAAAGGCTCTTTTTATAGTAAGTGCCTGAATTAATGTCGTGGGAGTCAAGGCATACACTTCCCCCAGGGGACTAATGGTTTTTTGTTTTATATTCCTGTCTTTTCAGCACAGTATTGTGCATGAATAAAATTGATGTAAAGTTGTTGTGGGCTGCTTTTTAGGGGACAGCACCTGATATTCATTTACAGTCTAACACTGTGAAAGAAGAACAGTTATGATAGATGCACACCTGGCATCTGTTATGAACATTCCTCCTTATTGTCTCTTATGCAGGTTCACCTACCAAAGTGGACCTGCATTGGGGTTCACATTGCAAGAAGAGGTGGAAGCATAAGGATATTACAGGCCATATGTTCACCAAATTCATCTCTATCTGGAAGATGATATTATTTCAGTGTCTAATTGTTCCCATGCAGTTGCTAGAGTTGCTTGCAACATGCAGTTATTAGCGGTGGTATGTCCTGGCACTGAGCAGGTGTGAGTCTAGCCAACCCTTGGGACCTGATGAGACTACTGGAAAAATTCAAGAAGCGGGGAGTAGGCTCCTATGTGTAGTAGCTGGTTTTTCCAAGCTTTAGGTGTGATACAAGAGAAGGCTTGACCACTGGATCTGTTTTTCCGTATGGTGGGATGTTGGCAAATCGGAGTCTGAATGAGTGGATGTGCCTCGAAGGTTTGTCTAAGCAGATGGGATTGTTGAGGTATGCTCAGCTACTGTTATGTAGTGTCCTGAATGTGTGGGTGAGGAGTTTGAGTTTTGCTCGTTTGTTTATGGAGAGCCAGTGGAGCTCCTCCAGGTGTGGTGTGATGTTAGTGTGGTGTTTTAGGTTGAGTGAGATTCTGGCCATCAAGTTCTGAATGGTCGCAGCTTACTGTGAGTTTTTTGTTGATCCCAGCATAGACTTGGGATAAGAAAGTGTGTGACAGTTTTCCAGGTGTTGATTGGGAGACATTTGAAAATCTTCATCAACATCTTCAGGGTATGGAAGCATGAGGTGGTGACTACGTTGAATTTGGTGATCATGTCCTGTTTGCTGTCAATAAAGATCCTAATGTTCTTGACGTGGGGGTGGTTGTTTGTTGGCCACCAGGTGAAGTCCCATGGTGAAGTGCTCTTCCTGAAAATGACAATTTCGGTATTGTTGGTTTTCAGCTTCAGACAGTTAGTCCTCATCTAATCGGCAATTTTAGTCAAGTAGGCATTGAATCTGATCCAGGTACTGGGTGTCTTGTCCATGAGGGAGAGAATGAGTGGTGTGTCATCGGTGTACGGGAGCGCATCGATGTTATGAGAGCAGATGATGTTGGCTAGAGGGATCATGTATGTATTAAAGAGGGTGGGGCTCAGGTAGGATAATTGTGGAACTCTGCAGATGGGGTCACAGGCGCATGAGGTGTATGATCCCAGGCTGACTGAATGAGTCTTTCCAATCAGGAATGAGTACATCAATTGGAGTGCCTGTCCTTGGATTCCAATGTTGTGTAGGTGTTAGATGAGTATGGGGTCTGAAACTGTGTCAAACACTGCAGAGAGGTCCAACATGAGGACTGCTCCGTCTCCTCTACTCAGAGACATGTGGATGTCTTCATTGACATTGATGAGGGTAGTTTCCATGTTGTGGTTGGGTCTGAAAACAGACTGAGTGGTATTGAGGAGTTGTTGGGCATTGAGGTATTCAGTGAAGTGTCTATTGACGATTTTCTCTAAGACCTTTGCAGGAAATGGTAGCAGGGAGATTGGTCTATAGTTGTGCAGCATTTAAGAGTCCGTGGAGGGTTTCTTCATCAATTGCAGGACATTAGTATGATCCCAGGAGTCTGTGAAGGTCACAGACGAGATGGAGGCATTCAGATTGGGGGGTAAGCATTGCACTGATGGGCTGTAGTACTCTGGAGTAGGCATTGGGGGGCAGGGATCTGAAGGGGGCCTGAGTGAATGAAGTTCATGATGGTGGCAGTTTCTTCTGGGGTGAGGATGGCCATGTGGGCAGCACTGGTTCTTTGGATAAGATCAAGAAGCAGTTTGCAGTTTAACGTTGCTGTAAACAGCAGTGTTTGTATTCCTTATGCATTAACCGAGATTGTGCAGAGGTCCTGAGAGGGGGCGTGATTGATTTGGAAACCGTTGACTGTGATGTGAAGTCCTTCACAATGGTGAAGATTTGTTTACTTCTATTGGTGCTGGCATTTATGTAGTCCACCACAGTGGCACATTGGTTGTCAGATAATTTGGTAATAGTTGTGGGGCAGATTTGACAGTGCTCCTGTCTCCTGTCTGCACTGTCCTTTCCCATTCTCCATTTGCTCTCCAGTTGGGAGTGGTGTTTTATCCATTCATCCGTTCAAAATCTTTATTTGGCCATACATGGCCATAAAAAAGACAGCCAAACTCAACTGCAACATAAGTACTTCAGGACTGAATTAGCATGATAATCCCTTAAATAATCATAATGCCTGACAGTGTATTAGAAGACAAATTTGATTACAGTCCACAGCGTGCATATAAAGTGCACAGTGCAAAAAAAAGATATAAAAAAATCATAATTTAAAGGAAAATTTTAAGATACAAAAACAAGCTATAAATGAAAAAGCAAATTGAGTCAAATTACATGAATATACCAAGATGATTACCACTCCATACTTTTCCTGGCTCAGACTGCTGGTTTGAGAAATGAGCACACCGTGAAACAAATATTTGGAGTGTTTAATAACTGCAGATAAAACAGGACCTCTCTACATCTACGGAGACCTGGTGATTTGAAAAGAGGTTTGAGAAATAGACTACGGGATAACTAAAATGAGTGCAAAAAATATATAGTGCAAGAACAGGGTGGAGCCAGTCCCCCAAAAGCTCCAAGTTGACTCCCAGAGTTCAAAAGCCACCAAACCATTCCAGCTCTAAAACAAAAAAGAAGAGACCTCTCCCATTGTGTGAGTTCTAAAGAGAGATAAAAAGCAAGTTTTGCAGTTGCAAAAGACCTATAATAAACCTTCACAGTGCTTTTCACCAACTCGATTTGCAGCCTTCTTTCATCACAAAATTCCCAGAAAAGGCTCTTCACCCTAAGTTTGTCTTCTTTCTTTATACTCAGAGGGGACATGTACAACTAAGACAACCCCAACTCCTTTAATGTTTTAGAGATGTAAATCAGCCAGGGAATTACACCTCCTCTGTCCAGCCTAAGACAGTCCAGAATAACATCTCTACAATGCTGTGCTCTCTGATTAACCCATACATGGATCCACAATAAGAATGAGACCAACTGGAGTCTATCCTCAACATATCACGGATTTAACTCCACCTGGGTGACGTAGCTGGAGGCAGTCAGTGGTAGCTGCAAAAGACTCCAGCATATGCAGTTTTCCTCAAGCTGGAGACTAGAGCTGTTATGATAACCCTAGATCCCTGACCAGTATAAGGCAGCAGGAACACATTGTGCATTGTACACTTTTACCAACAGTGTAATTGTCCCTTTACCCTTGCTCTGGGAAGATTCAATATTGCTCTGGCTTTCCTACTGAGCTTAAGGCTTGAGCTGGTCAGCTGAGACTGCCAAGAACCCAAATGATTAAAAACTGCTCCCAGATAACAAAAGTCTTATTCGCTAAGCAGTAATGACCCTGAATGACAAGTCTACTGATGTCAGTGCTACCTGCTCCAAATGCCATGGCCTGAGCTTTAGTAGCTTTAGTGTGATTTGTACCCAGGTCAAGACTTAAAAAATACGATGGATTAAACCCAGATCTGGAACTGGGGATTTATGTTTGATTTGCTCTGCATTCCGTCCACCATGTGTTGTTTTTGCACCAGGTCAAGACTAGCCATAAATTGTACAAAGCGGTCCACCAGCACCCGCAAATCATTGGGAGTCCAGGCCAATAAGTCAGCGTCGTTCACAATTAGCAGTAATGGCATCTGGATGCTGCTGACTCTGAGAGAGTCAACGTGGGAAGAAATCAGATAGGGAAAAGGTTATTGATATATAAAATAAAAAGTAGGGGAGCCAAAATACAACCTTGACACACCCCGCATTTCAGACCGAAATCCAGGAACATTTCACCAACTGTCCTGGTGGCTTCCAGGTGGGTGTGCAAATTATACAGAAATGTCCCCAGTCTAATAACCTAAACCACAGATTGACCCTGTTGACTGAATCAAAAGCTGCAGAGAGGACCATAAAGGCTGGGTACAGAGGGCAGTGCCTTGTATAAATGTACTTATTAACAATCAAACTAAGATTAAGACACTGATCTACCGTACCCTGCCCTGGGTGGAACCAACAATGGAAAGGTAACAGAATATCACGTTCATGAACCCAGTCAACAAGATGATTATAAATGACTCTGCCAATAAGTTTGGCTGCTTATGAAGGGCCCCCTCCCTAGTTTTATAGGCGGACTTATATGCATGACTAGCAAACCAGACCACGGCTGCATCTCTCGGAGAAGCCCATACTCGCCTTAGCCACCGGTTTGCCTCCAAACAATGCTCATCAAGCCAGGATCCTCCTGTCCTTCTTGTGCAGGTTTAAGAAGAGATAGTTTAATAGCTTGACTTAGGTTATCATAGTGGGCTGACATAATGTTACTGCAATCTTCTGACGAACAATTAAGAAATAACCCCTGCTGTTGATTCGGAAGTGTACCCAGGAAAACCCGGGAATCTTTAAGGCGCCTGACAACCCCTAGCCCTCGAGTCTCCAATCTTTTCTGTAGTAAAAGCTACTTATGTTCAATGAAAATCATCCATTATTAGAATTTTAATACTGACCACATCAGACGAGTTTACATGTTTCTTTTAAATATACACTTTTCAGTTTTAGTAGGCTGGGCTGCACACAGGAGAGCTACTTATGGGTAGCTTGAGAGCTACTAGTAGCTCATGAGCTACTCTTTGTAGACACCCACCTTAACCTATCAGAAGTTAGCTATGTAGGAATGATAGTGGTAGTAGTCTTAGACCTGCTAATGGGCAACTTCCCTAAAGCAGACAGAGCGTTATGGTCCCACCATTCTTTCTGCCCTACCTTTCCCTTGATGACTCGCTGCATAAGGTTACTAGCTGTAAAACTATAATTGTTAGTTGAAGGACGACTATGTCCTCTGAAAGTTTGCAGGGAGTGAACATCCTCACTCAAGGTATTGACTAAGTCAATCAGATTATATATCGACAAACATCTAGCCAGCTCAAGTCCTCTCTCTTCACTAAAATCCACCTCAGGTCCCCCTCAAAGGGCCCCTCCTTACACAATATGGCATTAGAGTCTTCACATAGTAGGTATGAAGGCTGTGTCTCAGCACACCCCTTAAGAGGCTGCAGATTAAAAAGAAAATTAAACAGCTACACAAAATGCACTCATGAAGGGCTAACAAAGTCATTGTTATAAAAATGAATTAAGTAAAAAGCAAATCGAGAAAGGCTGTCCTGAATCAGTAACACTTGAAAGGCTGCAGACCCAGAATCGACAGGTGTCGCTTCCATATGTAAATTTACACAAACCCAGATTGCAAGTCCTCCCGTAGCCCTTTCCCACGGAGAGGGAATTGCTTGGCTAGAATAACATGTACATCCATCAAACTAACTCAGAGGAATTGCCCAAGTCTCTTGTAAAGCAACAAAATCTTACTTATTAATAAAAGCCCGCCAGTCTGGTTATTTATTTTTCCCTTGAGGTCTGTGACATTCCAGCTTAGTAAAGCATATGTACGAACAGCATCAGGACCAAGAGGTTCACCTACAAGAGGAGCAGAGGTTTGCTCAATGCCAGTAACAGCTGGGGAAGTATCAGCATTTGCAAGATCATCACATCTGTTAGGTGTGGGAATGGTAAAAGAAACAGTAGGCCTCTATAGGACAACTGGGGGACCTTGAGAAGAGGCCCCAGTCACGTTCCAAATTCAGAATGCCTAGAAGAGGGCAGATGGTGGAAATCATTGCATTGCATAGAGCTAGTTAATTGGTACTCCCGCGTGGCTCCAAGAATGGTGACTCTGAGTTTTATAAAAGAAGCCCAAAGGAACCAAAGAAATAGCACTTCTCAGTGCACATGTCGCACGCGGCCAAAACATTAAGTTATGAGCTAAATATGGAAATCTGACATTTATAATTAGACAATCACTTGCAGGGTCTCCAAAGACAGGCCCTATCAATGCACACCTATGTGCCATAAGAATGTCTCTAGCATGGTATCTTGGGAAGCCTTTAGAGTGCACTAGCCAATCCAAAGATTTATTGAAGAGCTCCTCACAGGTTTTATTCTGTCCCTTTGCAGTGTGGGAACCCTGGTAAGTACCACCACGTATTTGACACGCTACAGGTGGGAGACTGGCCACACTCTGTTGGGTGAAGAGGAGCCATCTAACAGTTTTTGTTTAGGGGGTGCTATACAAGAATGCCTAGTGGCTGTAGCCACTGGAATAACAGCTAAAGATTGATGCAACGGTGCCTTATTTATCTGCCTCGGCAGTTGGGTAATACTAGTACTTTCCTCCTGTAAAGGTTCCTTTTGAGAAATTGTGTCTACTGCCACCTCTGAGCTTTAAGCTAGAATGGGAGCCTCTATGGGGGGAAGCTCACAGTGGCACGTGTTGGGCAAGCAGAATAGCTGGAGTTTCCATTGGAAGCTAGAAAAGAACAGAGGCACGGCAAAGATGACGCTAATTTGATTTCCAAGGTCTCTAAGCGTGCGATCAGAGGGGAAAGTTCTGATTTCAGCCATGTACTAAACTGTTCAAAATAACGCCCCATCAGGTTGTCAGAGTGTTACTGGGCAATTGCGCAGAGCCCCCCACTCATTGGTGGGAACACACAATGAGATAGGTGGTTGACACCTGGTTCATTACTCTGTGAGTGAGTTGTTCGAAAGGCCTCCGGGGTGGTATCAGAGTTGTTACTGCAGGCCTTCTTAAGGCAAACACCTTGTTTAGGTCTACCTTGCTATGCTACACATAAATCTGTGCTTCTTGTAGGTAAGGGGCTTGGTGCCTTTTGAGAAGTAGAATCCAGCGCTAGGGGACAAGGTAAGTTGCCATGCGTGCCTCCTAGGGACTCAGATAATTGATCAATGCAGGAAAGGGAACTTAGGCCTGTGTCACTGCCTTGACCATTGCCAACTCCTAGAGGCAGCCTCCACTCTGTGAGTGCAATCTCCATGCTGCTAACACTTACTGCGTATTCCAACACACAGTCAGTGGAGGTACTTTTAGTGTGGGGGGTAGCCGCTCCTCCACCAATAATCTTCCTTTTGCACATGATAAAAAAAAAGTTCAGGGTTGGGTAAGCAATTGTGCAAAACAAAAAGGTGCCAGTCCCAAGTCATCCATCAAAAGTCAGAGAGATGTAAACTCAAAAATGAAAAGCATACCTTAAAAGATGACAACCTAGCCCAGTCTCCTCTGGCTGATGACGGGTTAAGACGATACGAGTTTTGGTCTGGTCTTCATACAAATTCCAGATTTGTGATATTTCTGTGAAGAGTTTATCCTCTAATCGAGGCGAATGATTAATTTGTAAATGGATGTATGCCAGTGCCCAAAACTATCCTCAGAATCTCACAGCCAGTGCAAATAAATGCAGATGCACCAAATGCCAAAGTTGTGCTGTCTTCAACTCACCTCAGGTCTCTTTAATCTTCTACCAGATACTCCCTGCCCCTTTATCTCACTCTTACAAGTTCCTGCTTTCTCCCTTCACGACGTTTTTTCCATCATTCTCTTTCTCTATCTTTCCACTTTTTGTGTTTTCCCTTTCTTGCTATCAGTAAACGGCTCATGCTGAAGAATAAGTATCTATAAATAAGTGCTGGTGGGCCCCACCAGCAACCACCTGATCAAAGTAATCACTGAACGAGGTCCACTCTCTACTGGGCATAGCAAAGAGAATATGTATTAGTTCAGATCGAGACCATATTCCCAAAGTATAGCTGGGTGCGTGGATTATGCTAGAGCCACATGGGAGCAGTGAGTATTTGCTCCAAATTCCTGCGCTCGTGAGGCACTTGTTTATTTCGAGTGAGGCATTTGTGTATTTCGAAAGGGGCTGTGGATGCTTACATGACCCTTTCTCTAATGTCTATTGCTCTAATTGAAATTGAACCCACACAGTGTAAAGTTGGTTCCCTCATTTGTAAGTTGCTTTTGCTCCTAAACCCCTATTAACGACATAGGCGCATGGGCGCTCATTAGACACTCTAATCATGTGCCATTTATGAAATAACACGAAACTCAGCTCCAGTGTGGTCTCAAAGCGGAGGTTTCAGCCACTGCTCCACCTTGCATTGCTGATCTCTCCCCAGCACTTGCACTGGCTCAAAGAGTGAAAACATACATTGGAGAGTGTGTTTTTCTTTTGTAATTGGCCCAATATGTGGGCACACAGGGTACAACTGGCAACAGGTATTTAAGTAGAAATTAAACAATCTCACCTATGTCAAGATGACAATGTTGTCACTTGCCCGTCTGCAGACCATGTTTTTTCAATCATTCTAAATAGGAGAAATAAGTGCCAAGTATCCTGCTCTAGAAATATGGTGGTAAGATTACATAGCAAACTCAGGGCAAACTACCATTAGAGGAAAGGCGCAGCTCACAGAGCGTAGGCCCTCATTATAATCCCTCTCCAATGTCCATGTCCTGAAATTATTTTTCCCAGTGGTTCTAGCAATTCCAGGGGCAGGTAAATAAATAAAATGCTGAGTTTTTGGGGAATAGCATGCCATAACTTGTATTTCAGTGCTGATTCGCATATGCTTTTGCTAGAACTATCACACGAAGATTACAGACACATTCAGCAGTAAAAATCACAGTGTGAAAAAACAAAATTGATAATTCCCATGGGCCCAGTAACTGCTGTTACAGGGCCCAACGACTTTATCAGACACTCTCTGGCCCTAGTGCGGAGATAGGAAATATCTCTCCGCAGAGACAGTACATCCTTTAGGGGGCAGAAGAAAGGGATAAGGGGCGCATTCTTTTTCAGACACACCGTCTCACCTATTAATAGACACGAAGAACACAAACTATGTGGCAGCAGCTCTGAAGTTCATTCTGTTAGCACTTTCTTTGAATGCTTATTTATTTTCACGGATTTAATCAGCTCCTTAGTGAGTCTCTTGATTCTAACCATCACAAATTTTCACAATCGTATTTGTATCATATCAAACGCACTCTACATTACATTGCTTTCTAGTGAACTTTCGTGTTGAATAGTAAGGGTTTTCTATTGTTAAAGGCTGACATCGGTCAGGATATATTGCAACGTCTCCATCTTTTGCCGGCTGTCTGGGCCCAAATCGTTTGCCCTATGTCTTTATGCTTTAAAGCGTCCTTGATTTTCTTAACAAAAAGGAGAACATTCAATGTGTTTTTTTCTCGACAATATCGTTTAATTGCTCCGCTTACTGTTAGTGGTTGGGCCAAATGCTCTGTTTCGAGATTTCCTTTTTACATATGTAAGAAGCATTTAAGTAAAAAGGATAAGCATTTAGACAGTATGTTGCTGTGCATATGATAAACTAGGACAACAGTATTTGTTTTAAAGTTGTTGCCAAGTTCCCAAAAATAATGTTTACAAATTAACTGAAGTGTGTTTAGGACATACAAATATGTGATTTATTCCATGAGGACAGCAGTTGAGCAACAGGTGCGGAACAGATTAAGTTAATTTACTATGAAATGTACAACTCACTGTCCATGAAGCCGTCAGTAAGATGAGGCATGCTAAAGAGATGAGTTACTTATAAACTAAGAATTTATTAAGTCCATGTACTATCCAGGAATACAAACCCCAGGAGAAATGACAGACCAGAAATTACCCTGGGCTTGTTGATTCCTGTGTGAAAGTGTTCGGTCGATGCTGTTGCATTTCAGCATCATTTGCTTGAATCATCAACCACAGAACACAAGGCAGAAACGATCATGTCAAAAATTCCTTCGAGCTAGCCAAGAGTCAAGGGTCCTGTAGCTCACACGATCAATTTTTTTATTTAGCTCGTTTAGCTGAATCTGATCATTTATTGTTCTCCTTTCTTTGAAGGCAAGCAGCTCGGGGTGAAACATATTTTTTTGTTTCTACATACATGTTTTAAATACAATTGTTGGATGGAATCTACTGTTACAAAATGGTACGTATTACTGTGACTTTTCACTTAAGGAAGTGAGCTACTATATTTGTTTCAATGCATAAGGCACAGTTGGATTCCTTATTTCTGTTGACCTGGTTTTCATAGGGTTGGACATTTTTAGGTCGAGCGCACAAGCACTCTGGCCTGTTGTAATCTATCGCCGGGGCTTTTAACCACACCCACTGCACGCCCATCACTATCAGATCTTCATGAGCTTGCCTTTCAAAAATCCTTTATCATCATTGGTAAATGCTTTACGTTTGTCCCTCCTTGGGGTACTTTTGTTACCACCTTGGCCATTGACCCTGTTACATGGATAATTGCACGTTTGCCGGTACATGTGACTGTGAGCGAACGTTTTTGTTCCCTATTGTGTCTCTCCTTCATACTCATGGCGACAGTGGCACTTTGAATCAACTTGTTTATATCAACTGTTTTACTTTTCATTTTCTTCTTCTTCTTTAATACTTTATTTGGTGCAAGTAGACCATAAAAGACATTTAATAAATACAACCATACAGAGTTCGAGAACAGATAAACATTATTAATACAAATTCCGAATTCCAAGAGCAGCATATATATAACTTAGCATTGCCTGTATTGTTTCCCCGTCTCCCAACATGTGCAATTATGAATAAGCGAGCTGACTAGTTCTAATGCTTTTGGCTAAAAAAACAGGACGCAAAAACTGTTTTCGTGGTATAACATAGAGATTACAAAAAAGTGTAAAGTGCAACGTGCTTTGAGGTGATTTTTCATCGCAGCAACATAATGGAAGGTTCATAAACCAAGTTCCACAGGAAGGAAATGCTACCAAATAGTGCAATGTATTCAAGCGAAACCTGGTAAGTAAAAACTTTTGACGCTCAGAGCTAATAATAACCAGGTATAACACCGGTTGTAATTGCTGATGCTGTATCATTTCCTGGTTTCTCTCTAAGCATAAATTCAGCTCTTGATCCCATATTTGCTGCCAATATATTTTCTTTACCTTTTTTATATCCTGCTTTGTTACAGGATTCAGCTTAGAAAAGAGCTCCCCTACTTCAAGGGAGAAAAACAGAGAACGCACATATCTTAACCAGGGTATATCCAGTGATCTTGTTAACAAAAGGCAAACCTGTATCACCTTCCTACATAAGTGAGCTTCCGGATTTGCCCAGATTTTTATCCAGAGTAATACTGGTTCGAGCTTTATATAATCAGATATAGCCCTCAAGCCCACTTCCTCATGACAAAACTTTACCGAAGTTGATTGCGGGACTACTAACAACCTCCTTAAAAATGTATTTTCTACAACCTGGATACCTGATGAATCAACATAGCCCCAAACCCCTGCTCCAAATGTCGCAATAGAAAGGCATTTACTAGAGAATACAGTCATCATCCCTTTTATAGGTTTGTGCCCCAACTTTTTAGAAAATCTAAAAACAGCATCTATAGCTCTTTGAAATTGTGTTAGGCGTACGTTTACTAAAAACTTCCAATTAAAATCAACATCAATAGGGACCCCCAAATATGTAAAATGTGTAACCTTAGATATTTCTTCCCCCTCCAGATGAAATTATTTTCGTTTTTGCTAACTTTGGCCTGCTCTTCATCACAAATGACTTTGATCGATTAATTTTAAGACCAAAATTTCCCATAAAATCATTAAAAGCATTCAATAAAATTTGGAGACCATTTTCTGTCCTTGAGATGAGTACAGCGTCATCCGCATAAAGCAATACTGGAATTGGGGAATTATTAATGCTTGGAAGATCCTTCCCCACCTCAGAGAGAAATTTCTCTAGGCCATTTATGTAAATAAGAAAGAGAAAGGGGGCCAGCACGCAGCCCTTTCTTACCCCTTTTAATGAAGCAAACTTCTCTGTTAAATCACCCTCCTGGGAGTAACGGACTCGTGCTGAGGTGCATGCATGAAGTCTACTAAGTAAGACAATTATGTCCTTGTCCACCCCCATTTTTAACATGACCATCCACAATTTCTCTCGGTTAACTGTGACAAAAGCACATGATAAGTCCATAAATGCTAGATGCACACACCCTTTTTTGGCTTTCGTATATTTCTGTACTATCAAAGTCAAATTGAGTGTTTGTTCAACTGTACCCAGCTCTGGTCGAAACCCAAACTGCACATCTGAGAGGCAATTAGTTTCCACTGCCCAGTTTTCCAGCTTATTTAGGATCACTTGGCCTAAAATCTTTACCGAGCTATCCAAAAGAGAGATTGGTCGATAGCATAATGGATCTGCACTATCCCCCTTTTTTTAAATTCGGGACAATGATTGCCTCTCTCCAGGTGTCTACTAATGGGGCTGTCATAGCAGATCTCAAAACGTTGGTAAGCAATGGTGCCCAAAAATCTTTATATAAATCGGCAGGGATCCTGTCTGGGCCAGGGGCTTTCTCCAATGGATAATCTAAAATAGCCTGTTTTACGTCATCTACATCTATAGTGTTGATGAAGGCCACACTAATTGGGGCGTTATTTTTAACCATAAAACAACTCATGTCATCCTTTAAAGCATCATCTTTAATTGCAAAAGGTTTCGAAAAATAGCTCACCCAGGCCTGTGCCGGGATTACAGTATCCGTGGCCATTTTGGCCTTAAAATTCAACAGTGGGGAGTTAACTACTCGCCAAAAGGCCATTGTGTCTCTATTTTTACTTCCCTCAATCAAGTCCTCCCAAGCAGAGTCCCTTAATTCAGCCTTTCTGCTTGCAAGTGCATCCTTATATCCCTTTCTTGCGATTTTAATAGCCTGTCGATCCTGAGGGAAAAAATTAATTGTTTTCTTCAAATTCTCTAAAGAAGAGGTACATACATGGTTAAACAATCGGGGGCCACTCACTTTATCTGTGCTAGAACGCTGTAGTTTTTCAGCCATATACCTTGTCAGAGAGAAGAAGGTATAAACAATTTCTTGAGGGGTACTATTTTCACCCAAGGTTGTCATAACGTCTGTCCACTTATTCACAATTAAATCTTTGAGAAAACTGGTACTATCTATTTTCCCCCATTTAATGGTCAGGCTTTTATGCGCTGAGAGCTTCATATCTGGGAATTGCTTCTCTTTTCTTGAGGCTTTGTTCAAACCCACGCTTGTTTCTACAATTAGCCGATTATGATCACTGACACAAGTCAGTATCACCCTAAATTTCCCAAAAAAGGGGAGAAGCTCTTTAGAATAAATAATAAAATCAATAGTAGTGTGAGTGTTGCCTCTTATAAACGTTGGTACCCCCTCATCCAGTGGAATCGGAAAAAACAAAAGATTAGCTGCTATCAGGTGATTTCAAGCGTTCCCATAAGGGGAGTGTTTAAAATGTTGAATAGAACAATCATTTTCATTTTCAATTTATGTGGCAAGAAAAGTTCTATTAGGGCGACACATCAACAATTCTTCTGCTCATGGGGATGGTGCGTTGGGAAAACATGGCGGCCGGCTAGAAGTGGGTGGCAGAGGAACTCTGCGGGCAGCAGTATTTCGCAAGGCACGAACAATGGTAGCGGCAGAGACGGCAGAGGCAGCGGCGGTAGCAGGAGCAATTTGGCACTAACCTGGGAATCAAGTGGTTCTTTAAGGTGGAGGGGGCCTGAAGCTCTAGGGTGTTTGGCCGAGCCACACCCTGTGGGAGAGCTGCAACGGACCTGAGATGTTTTAGGGAGGCAGCAGCACGGATTCCCCTCTGGGGGAAAAGCGTCAGCATCAGCACAAGTCGCCTGACTGGGTGTGATGTAGACACAGGCTCAGACGCTGAAGATACTTTCATTATCTATAGTATTGGAGCAGCAGAAACCTGACCCTGTGGAGTTTGGGGCGATTGGAAGTAAGAGGCCTGTTCTAAGAGGTCCCCGAATTATTGCAAAAGAGCTTGGGGTGGGGAGGAGGTCAGGGAGAAGTCCAGTGTACGCCGTAAGAAGCGGGAGAAGGATTTTTGGGAGTAAAGAAAAGACAGGAGACTCCCTAGGTAAAGAAGCGACAAAGTTACTACCAGAGGCGCAAGGCGTTCATGGTCAAGATAAGAGCTGTGATACTCTCAAGTGCAGGCACTCCAGCAGGCCAAAGGTAACCTCCTCGTTGAGAAAGTATTTTAGGGTGCTCCCTAAATCACAAACTGACAAGTTTTTTTCTAATGGATGGGGGGGTCCCGAGAGCCAAGGGTGGGTGAGGACCTGCTTTCTTGCTCAGCTGACACAGCTGAGGTGGTTGAGATGTCCGAGAGGACCTGTGGTAGAGACCTTCAGGGAACACAGGTGATACACGCGCTCTCTATGTCAAACAGGTTTTCTCCTTTGGCTGAACCCAAGCAAGAGCTGCGAGAGCAGGGGGAGGAGGAGAACTCCCGTGCCTCATGGAATGGTCCCCCCCATGTTCAGGATTCCTTGGAGTTCACAGAAGAAGACATGGTAGAAATAGGAGGGACCGTGTATCAAGAACATAACCCCTCCCCATTGGAGGGTTTGGTGGCCACGACTCCATCTAAAACCAAGGAAGAACCTAGCCAAGGAGGGATGGAAAACCCTATGAACCCCATAAGTTATTCAATGTCAGAAATTTTGAAAAGTCTGGCGGTTGAAATTGAGGAGGGTTTTGAGAGGTCAAGCTCCAATCAACATGAGATACGGGAACTATGTGTATCACTCAGGGAAAAAATTGACGATCTGGCAGCTTTGACAGCAGCACTGGAAGAAGAAGTAGGAAGCTTAAGGATGGAATTAAAGAAGAATAAGAAAGATATTTAAACTTTGAAAATCGGTGAGGAAAGTGTTAGAAGTAAGCTTGAAACTTTGGAAAATGATCAGAGAGGTAACAATTTGGGACTTCTAAAAGTTCCTGAAGGTTTAGAAGCTGACGATTTGAAGGGTTTGGTAGTTCGGCTGATCAAACAGGGATTGCAGGTGGAACTGGCAGATGTAGAGATTGCAAAACATATTAAAAGGGTGTATTGCGACCCTTTTAAGAGGCAATTAAATTGAGTATCCCCCAGGAAAATACTGGTGTGCTTCCATACGTACGCAATTAAGGAAAAAATTCTACTAGCAGCTTTAAAGAAGAAGTCAATCTCGGTTGAGGAAATCTCTTTTGAGATTAGGTCGGATCTCTTAGGGATAAGCAATTGGAGCTGAGGATGAGAATCAAGCCACTTATAAAGCTCAGTGCCTCAGAGCAGTTGAAATTCCCCGCAACGTTGAGGGTGATGGCAAATAGTAAAGTGTTTAACTTTAAAGACACAAGCGGGGAGGATGACCTGATTAAGACATTAGAGTCCAGTCAATCTTCATAACCCTACCATCAGTTATTACCACTATCACTATTTCCTTCATAAGACCTGTTTGAAGTATTTGCGACTGTAATAACACGCCCGGATGAGAGCCCTCCAGGGGCAACGTTGTCCAGTAGAAAAGTATGGTGGCTTTTCCTGGGAGGGGTTTGGAGTGGATAGGGTTGGGGGCAGGTATGGGAGGGGGTGGGAGGGTAGGGGCACTGGGTGGGGAGCATACCAGGGGGAAAAAACAAAAAATGGTCCTCAGAATTATAGTCATTACTGTGTTTTTAGGGGGGTGCAAGTGTGTCACATAACTCACCAGGCAGATGATGGATGAGAAGGAAGTGAGGCTCCTTTCTTGGAATATAAATGGCTTACCGATGGTGAGTAGGCAAAAAAAAACTGTTACAATATATGAAGGATGTTCAGGCAGACATATTAGTGATTCAAGAGACCCATTTGTCAAGACAAGAGTGTATGGAAATGTTTAAGCCTTATGGATGGCTGAAAGGGACAGTATATTCAGGACAGGGTGGGGGCAGTAAAGGGGTCACCATCCTGGTTAAAAAGCATCCTAACATCTCTTTTCAGGAGGGCCGGTTTGATATGGGTGGAAGATGGTTTACTGGAAGACTGACGGTGTATGACATGTTGTTTACAATGGTAGGATATCATGGCCCCAATAAGGATGATATTGCCCCATTAGCAGACTTATTTCAGCACTTGTTGATATGTCCCGATCCTATCAATTGGATGGGGGATTTTAACGTGGTTCTAAAATACAACTTAGTTAGATCTTCAAGGAGCAGGTCCAGAATTAATACAAAAATGCGTCATCAACTCTTGTTTATAATGTCCCAGCTTGGTCTATCCGATATATGGAGGGAGAAGAATGGTTCATCCAGAGTATACACATTTAATAATAAGAAACGATAGGCACCAATCTAGGATAGACTTTGTCCTGATA
This sequence comes from Pleurodeles waltl, assembly GCF_031143425.1. Lineage (NCBI taxonomy): Eukaryota > Metazoa > Chordata > Amphibia > Caudata > Salamandridae > Pleurodeles > Pleurodeles waltl. Next base: position 855,829,476 of record NC_090443.1, read on the forward strand.
GATAGGGGTTTGGGCCATTGCGTAAAGGACATTTTTCATGTCAGAGCTCACCTATCTGATCATTCAGCCATCTGGATGAGTATTGGTTTAACTGGGAGGGTAGCCCAGGGGAGATGGACAATAGATAGGTCATTATTGCTAGAAAGTGAGATAGCGGCAGAGTTACAAGCAGACATGAGGGAATTCTTTGATCTAAATGTGAGTTCTGCCTCATCGTCCACGGTTTGGGACTCTTTTAAGGCATTTCTTTGCAGAAGGCTAATTAGCAGTGCCGCGTTTAGAAGATGAAAATATAAGGAGGAGATATGCCGCTTGGAGAAGAGGTTATGACAGGTAGAGACCACATTGGCTAGCCTGGGACTTGAGGAAGAGGAAATGAATAGTTCATACAGGGCTCGCTTAAGCTTGCAAGCTGAGATAGAGGGGGTGATCCAGGGCAGAGTTAAGAAGAGGTGTGAGGCATTTAGGTTAGAGCATTTCGAATATGGAGAAAATTGTGGTGAGATATTAGCATGGAACTTGAAAGCAGATAGAGAGAAAAGCAGGGTCATAGAGGTGAGAGATGTTAATACGGGAAGGATAAAAAAGGATGATAAAGAGATTAGCGAACTCTTTTGAGATTTTTTCTGATTTATATGCTGAGGAGTTGGATGTATGGTCGGATGATGTGATAGGTTGGCTGGAGGGTTTGGAACTGAGGTCCTTGTGCGAAGAGGATAGTAGAACCTTGAATGAGCAACTCAAGTTGGAAGAGTTATTGTTTGCTTTAAAAACAGGCAAAGTACGTAAAGCCACAGGCCCGACGGTTTGCCATTAGGAGTTTATAGATGTTTGGGAGATAGCATTAAGTCTTTTTTCTGGACCTGTGTAATGATATCTTAGAAGGGAGAAATAAAATGCCTGTGTCGTGGAAGGAAGCAAATATTACGGTGATCCCGAAGCCTGGGAAGGATTTGAGATCTTATGATGCATATAGACCAATCTCTCTGCTAAACAGTGATTACAATTTTTTTTTGAAAATCATGGCAAACGGGTTAAGTGGGGTCCAGGTTAAAATTATTCATCAGATCAAACAGGTTTTATGAAGGGGAGGTCGATGCAGGATTTGATACATACCCTGATAGGCTCAATTGATGTAGCAACTATTCACCGGAATCCTTTGGCAATAGTTATGGTGGATGCCACTAAGGCTTCTGATAGGGTGAATTGGGTTTATGTGAGAAAGGTCTGTGAAATTTGTAATTTTAGAAAAAAAAATTGGGTGTGTTGCAGGGTATTTATCAAGACCCTGAGGCAAGGATCCTGGTAAATTGTATTATATCTTCGTCTTTCAAAATTAAAAGGGGTACTAGACAGGGGTGTCTGTTGTAACCACTGCTTTTTAATATATATTTAGAGCTGTTTGTGTGCAAACTTAGGAGGGATCAGAGGGTACTCTCGTTTTGTCGCAGGGACTGGAATAAGAAGATTTCTCTCTATGCGGACGATACATTAATATATACATCTGACTTGGCCCAAACTTTAGATGCTTTGAAAGATCAGGTGGGGGCATTTGGGAAGATTGGTGGTTTTGCTGTTAATGGTGATAAATCAGAAGTAATGGCATGGAATATGAAGGTAACCAGAGTCCCAGTAAAAAAAGAGGTGAAATCCTTAGGAGTTAATATAACGTAAGGAATAGATAAAATTGTGGAAGTCAACCTTAAAAAGATCCTGAGGGAATCGACTCAGTTGATGCAGAACTGGATCAGTCTTCCCCTTACACTCATGGGATGTGTGAATTTAAGAAAGATGATGATGCTTCCAACATGATTATTGATTTTCAATGCAGTCCCGCAGATGTTTGAGAAACAGTGGCTAAGTAAACTTCAGGGGCAAATTGATACTTTCATTTGGGCTTCAAAAGGAGCGGGTATTGCAAGGAGGAAGTTGAGGAGGAAGAGAGAGAAAGGAGGGTTAGCTTTACAAGATGTGCAGCACTATGCGTGGGCTATTTTCTTGAAGAACTCCAGGGAACTAAGGGAGGAACCGGGGGACTCTGAGGAGGGACAAATGTTCAGAGTAATTTTGGAACTCAGTGGTATACATCATAAGGGCACACTGTACAAGTTTGGCGATCCCAAATTCTTTAAATAATTTGTTTGAAAGTAATTAAAGACTGGGTAAAACTTTGGTGGGGTCTAAAAAGAGCTGTTGAACTCCCATATTATAGCAGGTGTGCCCCAATTTGGGACTCGCCAGGTTCCCCAGAGTGGACTAGAGATAAGTTGGCTGCACCCTTGAAAGAGGCAAACCTGCTGGACTGGGGACAACTGGTTCAGGAAGGGAGTTTGGCATCCTTGGAGATACTGAACAGTGAGGTTGGAGGTCGCTTATCTAGCTTCAAACATCTTCACATCTCCACTTGGTTGAAGACTGTGAAGGAGGATGTAGGGGCCTCGAATGAGTTTGAAGAGTTTCTATATTCTAATCCCCGTTTAAGACATGAGATAACAAAGCTGTACTGGCTGATCATGGAAGGAGCTTTCTCTCTTCCTGAGAAAGTGTGGGGGAAAGATTTGCCGAGCCTGCAACTCATTGATTTATGGCAAGCTTCTAATGCCCTCTTATATGAGACAGTTCGACCAGCGTCGTTAAGAAAGAAACACCTTTTTACCATTCAGAGGGTCTACTGGACGCCTGGAAAATTATCTAAAAATGGGCAAGGAACGGTTTTGGCCTGTAAAAAGTGCAGGGTGGACAGTGCAGATGATCTCCATATGTTTCTGAGATGTCCCCAGTTGACTACATACTGGAGTAAGGTGGAGGAGGTAATAAAAGAGATTTTTTCGATCAATTGTCAACTCGGCCCCTCCCTGGTTGTCTTTGGCTTACTTAATGAGAACATTCAGTTAACACTCAAGAGGGGAAATAAGAAGTTGCTTTTTGATATGATCCTGCTGGCTAGAAAATAAATTTATAGAAAATGGTTGTCAGTCTTCCCCGCAACATTGCAGTAGTGGTTAGAGGCACTAATATATAACTCTACGTTAGATATGAAGAGGGGGAGGAAGGAGCAAGAGCTTTGGACTCCTTTTAGAGTCTGGTTGGAAGGTTTGCATTTTTAATTTTCCTCCCTGGGGCCTTGATTGTCCGATGATTACATTGCTTTTGATCATAAGATCGTTTTGTGGATCTCATGCAGCACACAGTTAGTGACTCAGCTCGGTTTTCCAGACAGGAACCTCCCCATGGAGAGAGGCAAAGAGCGGTTGGAGGAGGCCTGAGTTTTCTGGGGCCCCCATTGAGTCGGACTGTGGTAAATGAAGGAAAAAAAAAAGAACAGTTCGGTTAGGAATTTACAACACTAATAGCTCTAACTCGAGAAAACGCGAGACCCATTGCATTGCAAATGCTTGCTCCCTTTCTCAACACATCCCGTGTGTCAGCTGGAATGGAGGGGTGAGTGTCCAGTATAAATTGTACTCACAAGCCCAGCAATTTGAGTCAGCTAAACTGTCATATAGCAATGATTAAGGTAACCGGACCTGGAGAGAAACAAGAGTGCTTGAAATCTTACGTAGAAGATTGCCCCATTGAAACAAAAAACTTTCACATAGAGGCTCAACTCTGGGCCTGTGCCACACACTGCCAGTCACGTGCACCGCCGACACTTTAGGCTCATTGGCAACAAATTAAAAGCTTCACCTATTTGCAGACTTCGACTATTGTTGCTAGAGCTCAGTAAGTGATACTTTTTTTTTTTTTTTTTTAATTCGTCATCTGTAGAAGTTGTAACTGCATCGGTAAGTGAAGGCATACTGAATGCTGCAAGATGGGGATATTTTCATCAAGCAAGAATACCACAGGTGCAGGGAGGCAGTTCAAAGATTGTGAGCAGAAATTCCAGAGGGTGTTTGTGGAACGGAGAAAAGGAGTCTTTGGAATGGCTGACCATGTGTTTGGCTTCCTGAGGTGTTGTGGATAACTGGCAAGTATTGTGAACAGCTTAACTATACTGGTATTTGCTTTGAGCCAGATTTGATGCTGACTTCTAATAATCTGCCTTTAATAATTTTAGGCCTCTTTTTATTATTTGGGATCTTATTATAAAAGCATTTTTGAGTACGTAGTAACTACCCCACTAGTATTACTTCACGTACTCACAAATGCAATTCTCCAATCAGGAGTTACCCCCCCAACGCTTGCCCTAGTGATTCTGTGTGGAGCTCTCCATGAGTGTGGAGAAATCTGCATGCTAAGGTATACATTTCAGTGGTAAATGTAGAAAGGGCAAGAGGAGTGGTAATCTTAAATGGGCACAGTTAAGGGAATAACAAGGATTGGTTTAGGGAAGGAGATGCAGATTATCAAGCACTCACAAAAGAGTTAGGCAATTGGAATTCACAAAGGTTACACCATACTCTACTACAGTAGCACTACTGAAAAACAGTCTCAAATGTACTCCAGCCAAAGCCTGGTGTGGGTGAAGCACATCACTTGGGAAATTATTGGCATTACAAGAAGCTCAGGGCAGGCAGGGAATACCACTAAAACCACAAAAAGGTAAAAAGGGGGATAAGGCAACAATCTAATATTAATGTTGAAGTGTCATATTTCTATCTATAAATTGCTTATCAACATTGTATATCAATTACACGTTTGGGCACTTATTTTACACACAATGAGGTAGTATTAAAATCCTTATTTCACAGAAAGCTCGAAATATAAAACAATACCTCACAGTTCACTCTAAAATATGTAATCCATCATAATGGCAGCTCCCAAGCTACTCTACAGAGCTTTAATATTGACAGAGTCACTAGGACTATGTGGCTTGGAAGACTAAATTATGAGGAAAATTTAGCTAAATTTTGTGGTCACAAATTGCAAACATTCTTTGTCAATAATATTTTCATCTATTTGAGCAAGAAAAATAATTTTAATGAAATGTGCGAACTGTGTGACAAGACATAGAATCACATCAACCCATTGACCTTCACCATGGTCCATTTGTTTCTCAAAAATGTATTCATAAAAACATAAACAAAATAGAAAAATTCAAATTCGATTCAGTGCCCATTGTTAGTTGTAGCTCAAGGAAAACAGCCTTTTCATTCTAATTACCCAAAAATAAACAGTTATATGTTTACTGTGGGTGGTCCCTTATTGAGATATCGAGGTTCAGGTGAGATCTGCCTGTCCTTCAGCCTCGTGGTTTAATATGTCACTGTTGGACTTTTTTCCTTATGCAGGGTCATCCCCAGTCTTTTTGCCTCTTTCTCCTGGTTTTTCTGACCTCTCGCCATTGGCTCTAGGACTCTGAGCACTTCAACACAGCCGACCTAAAGTTGGTATGATTGGCTTATACCTAATTGGCATATTTAATTTACCTATAAGTCCCTTGTACAGTGGTATCTCTATACCCAGGGCCTGTAAATTAAATACAACTAATGGGCCTGCAGCGCTGCTTGCGCCACCCACTGAAGAAGACTTTCAAACCTGTCTCAGGCCTGCTAGAACAGGGCCTGTGTGCGCAGTTTTCTGCCACAGGGACCTGACATTTAAATTTACTTGCCAGGCCCAGAACTCCCCTTTTACTACATGTAAGTCACCCCTAGGGTACGCCCTAGCTAGCCCTATGGGCAGGGTGCCATGTATGTAGAAGGCAGGACATGTGCAAGGTTGCGTGGCCTGTCCTGGTAGTGACAAATAGCCTAACTTGGTGTCTCACTGCTGTGAGTGCTGCCTTCTCATAGGATTGCATTAGAAATGCCCTGCCTATGTTTAAGGGGTATTGTCTGATTTATGAGGGGTAGCGTAGGCATGTTTGGTATGGTTGTGATGGTGATAATAAATGCATCTTACAGGTGCAGGTGTATTTTTTATTACTATCACAGAAATGCCACTTCTAGAAAGTGCGCACGTTTACCCCCCACTGATGTTTGGAGCCTGTGCTGAAGGTGAGAGGGGGCAATCACAGAACCAGTTGTAACTGGCTGGAACCTCCTCTCCCTACCATTGCAAAACATTGTAAGGACTGAGTATAAGTACAGGGCAATTTTCTCCACAATTTGGAGACTCTTTAAACATCCTGGAACTGGACAGAAATGCTGGAAGGACTCACCAGGGACCGCCATGGACTGCTGCTGCTGTGCTGACCTTTGACCTGCCTGGTCACTGTGAAGGACTTGCCACCTGCTGCATTTTCTTTTGTGCTGGCCTGTTGCTGGGCCCCTCAACCTTTGGGCCTTTTCTTTGGACTCTGTCCCCGAGGAGCAGGGTGCTGTGGCCCTTCTCCCCTGTCACCTTATGAAGCACGAAGGAGTGCTTCAACCCTTGTCAAAATTATCGCTTTGGAAAGCACTACATCTTTGTTCCTGAAAGCGCTGTGAATGTGCACATATACTGCCAGGATCACTGCCGCAGCGCAGGCTCCCTATTTATCCAAGTGTGTCGGAGACGCGCTGATTTCGGTGCCATCGCGGCACAAGGGAAATGACAAAGAAGTAACCTGGAGCAAGCATGCTCCTAGCGGTGCCCCCGGGGCAAGGATCACTCCGAGGAGCACCCCCAGGCCACCAGGAGGCCGTTACTTGGGTCATGGTGTAATAATGTGTTTCCTGACTACTGCTTATTTTGCGGAATACTGAGTAACCTGTGTGTTATATGTGACTACTGCTAGTCTGCAGAGTAACTAATGTGTAATGTTCTGACAACTGCTAAGGTAGCAGGATAGAACTGATATGTGATATTTGGTCTAATAATTGTATTGTGTACAATACAGTATATTTTCATATAATCTGGTGTTGTGTTTCCTTTGTGGTGGGGATATTGTGTCACGTGTTCTGTGTGTGTTGCGCAAATGCTTTACACATTGCCTCTGGGATAAGCCTGACTGCTCGTGCCAAACTACCAAGAGGGTAAGCAGGGGTTATCTTGGACGTGTATCTTCCTTGCTCTGACTAGAGTGGGTAGGTTCAGCCTGGCTGAGGTGCATACCCTGGCCAACCAGAAACCCCTTTTCTAACAGTCACCCAAACCCTTCAAAGAATGCTCGTCATTCACAATTATTGTTCTGACTGCACTGAAGTAGATAACCATTCACTTGTATTCCGGTCACTACCCCACAACATTTGCTGGAGCCACAGTTGGTGCTGAAGACATTGATGGCTGTTTCCCACCTTGCTCCCTCTGTGCTCTAGCCAGGTGTTGTCGATGAATGGTTTGCATGCCTGTGGGACCATGCAAATATTTTTCCCCCTTTCCACTGCAAGAATGTTTGTGGCAGCGGTTACATTGGTCTATTTTTGCAGCTACTTTTTTCACCTGAAGAATTGTAAAACAAATTCAGATAAATGATTATTTATTTGGAGCTTGAGTCTGCTTCTCCTCCTCCCCTCACACAAGGACATCTCTGTCTTCCCCAGATGCCATTTTCTAAATCCTTTTTTGTACTGACAAAAAAATTGGCAGTAAACAGAAAAGACAGTTTCACCAATCGGCAACACAGTGCATCAGGAAAATGATTATGAAAGGGTGAGATCTTCCTGAAAATGAAGAACAATAGTGATTTCACCAAACACAAGTGTTCTATTGATGTGTCATCAGCCTTGCCATACTCCCGCAGTGCTCCTGTGGGACTGTGAAGCAATATTTATGAAGAAACACTCAAGAGACCTTCATAAATTGCTCCAGATAAAAAAACAAAACTTAAGCCTCAAACTTTAATAAATATGATTCTTCTATAGTAAACAGAACGTTTTAGGAGATATGGTGGTCTCTCTCTAATACATCAAGACTTGTAATAGAAAGAGAAAGCCCACTCAGCTTTCGTATGGGTCTTGCCATTGGCTGGAGGAGCCTCTTGAGACTCTCAAGAGTCGCTTGCCAGAGTATGGCTGGACTTTGTAAGGGTAAACAAAATTATTAGCATGTATTACATTGAAAAACAAATGAAATAAATGTAAAAAACAAAAATAATATTATTTTACTGAAAAAAACATTACATGCAACAATAATGTATACAGACTAAAAAGCAAAGGATAAAATGATGTTTGACTTAGGCACAGTGAGAACATCTTGATTTGCTTTAAAAGAACACGAAAAATTCACTGAAAAAAACACAAAGGTTAACAGAATGTTATAGTAAGGTCAAAGATTCTGTCATAACATGATGCTTTAAACTAAAGAAAATACAGAAACTCACCAGTTATAGTTATGTAAACTACCTAAAACTTTGTCCCTGCCATACTACATCACTCATGACATATTCAGTGACATCATTGATAACATCACTGATGGCATCTCAAATGACATTAGACCACCCCTACCCAAAACATATATAAAAAAAGAACCCCACCCGCCCTGAGCTACCCGGGTAGGTTTATTAATGAAATAGGCAAGGTCCTGCTCCTTTTTTTCAATGGGATCACAGATCTGCTGATTCTCCGTAGCTCTGCAGTTCTGTAAAATAAATACTCTTTTTGGCCCCAGTGCAGTTATGGTTACAAATTAAAATTGAAAAAACACTGAAATTCAAGATATGGTTTGGCCCACAATCCCTAAGTCATGAAAAGCATAACTTGTACACCAAGTGAAATGCTAATGAACTCACTCTTAATCAAACAGATGCAAGTACAAATTTGAATTGTCTTATAAATGACACTATATACTACATTACACTTTTTGTTTTAATGAATAGGAATTTAGAATCATTAATAGGTTTAATTATGTTTTGTGTAATTACATTTCACTTTTAGGTGTTAATATTTATTGGTATTAATATTGGGAGATCATATGTATTGCATTTGCAATTTTGGTAGAATTTGGTACCAGTGAATGGATCTACGCCACTTCACACATGCAGCTTTGGTCCAGCCTACCAATTTGAATGTAGTTTGTTGCCGTGTGTAAATAGTAAAGGGGTTGGACAAAGATGAACTGTCACATTTCAGCTCCCATAGGAAAGTTTGCTCACAGCTACAGCAAAAACCGCTGAATGAATCAACACCAAACCTGGCATGACTGCAGAGTTTTACTGAGAAAGTGCACTTTGTGTGGTTTGAAAAATATCATTTTAGTAAATTGTGCAGTATTTGCATTTGAAAAAGATACCAGGTGTGCTTGAAAGTGTAAGTACTTTCATATAATTTGACAACTGAAAAAGATTTTTTGATTTGCTTGTATTGTTAGTACCATTTGATGAATATGTACGAAATTCAACAGACACAGCATAATAAACTTACTCTTAGTATTTTCAAGTTCATGTAACTACATCACATGGAGCTCAGTTAAAATGTGTTAATTTGCTAATAATTTTGGCAATGCATGCCAGAACTGCAGAAAATGTGGCAACATTTTACAAGAATTAGTTTTATATCAATTTCTCAAGTGTGTGTCCATCCATCATACAAGAAATGTTAAACGGAGGGATTGGGCAACACATTAATTATTCATTGTGACACTGTCTGATGACCTATATTACAACTTACATGCAGATCCAGTTTGGAGATTGGCAGGACCAAGTTAAATGATTTGCTAATAAGTATGGCACTGTTAGATGGACCTACACAGAATTTGAAAGAAATTTAGCATGTTTAGGTTACTATTGGTGTTCTCTTTTGTGCAGTTCCATTAATGGGGATCACATTAAAAAAGGGGCCCAAGTAGAGTTCATTTACTAGATGTTAAATTTGTAATTGCTTCATGATTCCAGATGAAACTTGGCAGATATTTCGCAGGCTTAGCTTTGTGAGCGTTAAGAAAGGGGACTATGAAAGTGAAATTCATTAATAGCTTTGGGACTGCTTGAAGAACCAGCAAGAAATGTGGCATTTAAGTTAGCAAATTAAGAAAGAATGTTAGGTTTTGTGCATATCAGATGGAGGGTAGAATTAAAGGGGAGTGTCAAAAGGCTATAGCCTGCAGTCAACCCAACTGGGGATGTTTAATGGCTTTGAGTAGCATTGAGCTTTGGCCAGCCTCTACTGCAGGCCCGTGCTACCAATGGCCAAAGGCCATGGCAGTGCAGAAAACGTGCATGCAGGAAAATGTGGTACACCATTAAAAACACCTGAAATTCACTGAGCTAAGCACAGTTAAAAGTTGGGTAAGGTTAACACAAAACCAGAAAAGCCTAAAATACTCATGCCATTATGATTAGAACACAAAGGTGGCAAACAATGAGGAAAACATTGCGGAGAGTGTGAGTTATGCTGTGTATTGTATGTTGCCAACCAAACCTGGAGAATATATTGCAGGTATTGTCACATTTTGTATGATTTTATAATATGTTTATATTTGATTTGCATGAATAAGTGAACATATTCACTCATGAAAGTATTTTTATCTTTGTTAAGAAGACAGTGATCAAGTGATGTATAGTGGGACCAAGGCTTAAGTAAAAGGAGAACCTGAGCTATTAGGTGGGAACAGAATGAAGACAACAACACCATCACTAAGGAGCATTTACCAGCAGAGAGTGTGCATACCCCCAGAATGTGATTCAATCACAATCCAAAAGAAAAAGGATGCTGTGGAGACCACTGAGACGGTAGTTGTGCTGGACTTTGCATACCAGAAGGCGGCCTGGCCCTAAAGACATACTATCTGTGGTGTCCTAAGAGCTTGCCCCTTTGTCTCTGAGGCTTAAGTCTGCCCGAACCTCCCTCCTCCACCTTCCAAGAGGCCCTACCACATGGGCCCTCCAAATGAACACCCTATTGCCCCTCCTCCTACAGCAAGTATCCATCTGGAAGATCAGTGGCCAAGAGTGAGATTTGCCTTAGACCCCTTTAGTAGTTTTCTGCCCAGCCCCCAGGGTATATGATCATGGCTTCCTTCAATCATGAACCATGTACTTGCTGGACAGCAGACTCTTGGGGTCTTTCAAGAAGTTTCAGCAGAGGTAAAGGTACACTGTAAGGAATATGCTGACTAGCAGAGAGAGTAGTCTCCTTTTGGTGTTCTTGTTTTCCCTTGAATATCTTCCCCCTCTGTCTTAAAACATATCCCGATGTCCCCAGATACTCAGATTTTGTCCCATCTTTTACTGAAACCCAAGGTTCCTGCATATGTGGAGGAAGTCAAGGGGGTCCTGATCCCTGAAGGAGATGAAGGGAATGGGAAAGGCTGTGGGTCATCAGCCAAGAAAGGTATTAATTGACACCTTGACATTTTTGTTGAACTTGAAAATTGCGTTTAGCATTTGGAATTTCGATTATGACAGTATTATTTTTGTACATTTTAATAACAGTTTTGTGAACATTTTCCCCATTTGACTTTGAATATATACTGATCCCCTGACATTTTTGATGTGTGTTTTTTAAGTTCCCTTTCTGTCCCCAAGTTCAATCTACTTACATGAACTCATGCTCTGTTTTTTAAAGACCCCTTCCCAAAGACAGATGCCATTTGCATTGTATTTTTACTTTAAATATACACATTAAAACAGTTTTTTAGCTGGGTGTGTAGGGATGTTTCTAAAAATGTTATTGAATTATTGTTAAAGGTACTGATAAATGCTCCACACTCAGTACCTCATTAAGTACATAATTCTGAAACACACACATATACATGACGAGCCAAGCGATGACACACATGTGAAAGGAAGATGCAAATGTTTGTCAAAGACTGGATACTGAAAAGGTCTATTGACTTATTTCTTGTTTGCTCAAGGAAAGGGCAGCTCCTCCTAGTAGACGAGGTGCCATCCTGCACAATATAATACATGTAAATGGCATCAGGTGCCTCCTTCAGAAGGCCCAGTTTAAAGGAAAAAACAAAAAGGTTAAAAAACATATTTTTCTATCCTTTAGCTCCTGTTTGAAGATGAAAATCTGTAATGAATTTATTAGTAAGGCATCATACTCCATATGACACAAATGAAAAGGAAGGAACCTAGCAAGAATATCCAGAAGTAGATCCAGCAAAGGTAGGACACATTAATCACCTGGAAATGTTTTTACATAATTTGCACAGGGGCTAACATTACAGAAAATAACAGTTTAATCTTTTATTGGGAACCTTGGATAGCATTCTATGGACAGATCACAAGCTTACAATGAGCAGTTTATAAGGCTTGATCATGCCCCTTACCTGAAATCTAAGGAAATAATTTACCATACAAAGTGCCCAGCTCCGGATTCTCCAATTCTGCCACTGCCATTCAAGCCTGGTGCTCTACAGGTCTTTCCAAACAACACCTTTGGTATTCATGGGATCAGAAATGGTTTAGTCAGGGAGTACTGGTTTCAGTTTGGGTGAATGAACAACAAAATAAATCTTAAGGAGTGCAGGGCCAAAAAAGGCCACAGGATGGATCTGATAAGTTATCACCACTGGAACAAGGAACTGTGGTTGAAAATTAAGTGGCAATATATGCATAGGAGGAAAACATGAAGATAAAAAACGTTCTCTACAAAAGGAAAAGGAGGATAATTTGATCTTGATTTACCACCCTAATCTTGAATATGTATTTAGAATGGCGTAGACTTTTAGATCCAAATGGCCCATTCTTCTATAATTTATTTAAATAATCAATACACTGAAAATAAAATTATGAATGGAAAAACTATTGAATTAAATTCTTGCATATGAAAGAAAGGTGAAATATAGTTGGCACTAGTAATTAATTTAAATCAAAAGCTGAACGCTGAATAGAAAACATTTTGGATGAAATTCTTGCACATGAAAGAAAGGTCAAACCTAGTTGGCACAAGAGGTTACATTATTACAGGAAAATGTCATGGTTTATAAAGAAGACATCTAATTACCTTAAGTTGCATTATGGTAGTGTAATAGATATTTCTACATACTTGGATTAGTTCACTTTTTTTGTTCATTAGACTAGGGGAGACAACCAGACGAAAGAACATTTTACATGCAACGACTTACCAATAGTGTTGAGCATGAGGCAATTTAAAAAAAAATCAGTGAAAGAAATAGAGCCTTTTATTTGGCTTTTAACTTAGAGAGAAAAATGGACCAACTTAAAAAAACTATGGCCTCATTTAGATCTTGGCAGTTGCACTACCAAGCCGCATTGGGTGCAGACCTGAAAAGACCATCGACAGTCTGAGCCAAATACAGCCATGACAGAGTCCACTCCATCATGCAAGCGACATCCCACAGTTGACATGGCAGACTCCAATGCTGACAAGCAGGCCCTCTCTCGCTGTCTTGGGGGCGGGATCCTGCAAAGCCTATTTAGATCACTCAGACATGGTTGTGGTGTTTCAGCTGTGGGCCCATAATGGCAGGAGTTTGTTCCGGGACCCATTCAGCATAGCACTATGGCTGTGGCTATTAGTTGGATGCTAGTATCCCACACCTGTTGTATATTGGACACTTCTGAACCCCTGTAAAACACAATATAAAACACATTCCTTTTCAGACCTTGATCCTTTGCCATCACACTGCAGAAGACCAGACAACAAGCACAATTTTTGACACAGGAGACAGGTTTATTTATTTTCAGTGTTCCTCTCCCTCTGTTTTTTGTTAATTTTTCTGTATCACTGTTTCCATTATTTTTTGGGGGCACTATATTTTTCTAAAAAATATTCACAATGGCAGGGAGTAGAAATCTGCATTTTATAAAGAGGGAGTAATCTGTCATAGTGGATGAAATCATTAGGGTACAGCTACAGTTTTTGGGAGCAAAGGTCCAAAAACGCCACAATATCTCATAAAAGGCAAATGTGGCCAGAATAGTTGACAGTGAGATTGCCATAGGTAACACCCTGTGCACACAGGAAGTGATTCAGAAGAGGTGGAATGACCTGCGGGGGAGAGCCCATTCCCTGGCCTCCAAGTGTCACCTGGAGGACCAGAGTACCGGTGGTGGTTCTTCCAACCCCCCATTACAACTCATTCCCAGGGAGGAGAAGGTCTTGCAGAACCCCTGGCAGAGTGGAGTGTGGTAAGTTGAACATAGCAATGTCTCAACAATCACACATGGAGTCCTGGCCATAAGTGTACTTTAAGAAGGGGCCTACACCCTTATAAAAAAGATGTATCTAAACTTGACACCACAGAATATCTTGTGTCATTGCAATTACTAGCATCATGATGTCTCTCCGTTTTCAAACAATGTGCAATATGTCAATCTAGATTGTGTGTTGTTCTCTTGCATTTGGTACGTCCCTTGCTCTATATTAATGTATGCTGTTCTCACAAAAAACAGGTACACAACTAGATATGTGCAAATCACCTGACAATAACTATTGTCTATGGTGTAAACATGTGACAACTACAAAGATGCCACTTGGTGGCAATGCTCCCTCAAATTATTTTCCACTGTGTGCGGCAGTGTGAGGTCTCTGTGCGCTGCAGCCAAGGATATGTGGGGCAAGAAATTGACCATTCACGCCAGCGCAGCGCATAACTACCAAGATCTTATGCATTAGCCTCTCCATACCACTAAAGCAAAAAAGGGATATTTGTATAAACATTGCTCCATGAAGGCAGTTTTGTGACCTGGTTGCACGCCCCAAGGACATGACCTGTTAAGTGCCACCTATACCCCAGATAGAGAAAACAGAAATCAGGAGGTTGAACCATTATGAACTTTTAATGAATACTCTCAGAGTGCTGCAGAGGGCCCTGCACATCAAATACAGCCAGTTGTACAATTAGTTAACATTTACAATTTGATGAATACACTGCTGATAAATGCCATGGTGCCCCTGCCAAGATACAGGCTGAGAAATGTTCCTACCCCACCCACACATGGACTGTAGGTGGAGCCGCATCAGAGTTTAGACAAGTCAGGTGCCAACATTAGATGTGTGACATGTTTGTTTTTCTCGCCGGTCCTTGCCATACTTCCAGTGCTGATAAACTCGGTCTAAGTCAACGTTCCCATATGAGAGGTAAGCCTTTGTCCTCATCAAGACATCTAGGTGAATCTTCTCTAGTCTGTTTCTTAATTTGGAATTGATTGAGTTCATGAGGCTGAATTCTCGTTCGCAGTCTACACTTGAAGCCTGGAAAGTTGCACAGACATCAGCAAGCTGAGATACAACACTATACTGTGCAGCACTCCTCAGAGTGAAATTCACCATGTCTTGAAAGGTCCTAAACAATCAGTTTTTTATATGCGCTGCCACCACATATTTATAATCTCTGTACTGCCGAACAACATCATCAGGGGTGTCACAATCACCCAGGACCAAGACCTTCTTATACTTTTCAACAAGTCTTTGTACATTCTCAGTCCCAAAATCAAACTGTGATTGTGTTGTTACTGTATGGAAATCAAAGCTTGTCCATTCCTTCAATTCATCTTCTGGGAACCTTTTTCCATGTGCTCATAAAGAGGTTTAATGAAAGATAACATCGGCTCACTATCATTCTCTCGGTCCTCTCTGCACAAAGCCATCAGATCTCTTACTGTGTTGCTCCAAAAGACAGTGTCGCCCAAGTACAGTTCCTTTATTTGGCTATTTTTTGCTCTTGCATACTGTACAGCTTCAACGGTGGTAAAAGAGCTTTTCTGAAACAACTTGCACAAAGATGCTAATTCACCCAGAATGTCATTTAGTGCTACAAAGGAAATATGGTAGTTTGAGTCAGATAATTTTATGTAGCAATATTTAGCAATTGGGTCATTCTCCTCAATTCTTTCATGATCAAAGTATTTGAGAGCAACCTCAAATTTACGCAAGAGTGCACCAACAGCAAAATGCCTTGAAAGCCACCGCACCTCATTGAGTGGCCGAAAGGAGACCACTTCACATTCAGTGACCAAAGCAATTTCATACAGCTTGGAATTCCTTAAAGGTGAGCGGGAGAACACAGTGTAGACAGTCCTCAGTAATGTTTCCATTTCCCTGATCATCAGCACTTTTTTCCAGGCATCATCGACTCCCAACTCTTCTCTGGGCGCAACACAGTGCTGCTCAACTAGATGGGGAATGGATTGTTTGAGGTGGGTAGCAACACCATTGTTCTTTCCAAGCATCACTGATGCACCATCTGATGTGAACATGACCATTTTCATAAGATCCAGTTTCGTGGCAGTGTAGAAGTCTTTTATAGCTATAGTGATAGCCACCGCATTGCATGCACTCAGAATTACAATTCCCCCAAACACTGTGTTGTGCTCTGTTGATGTTACAGATCGGAACTTGAAGTAGAGGATGAGCATTTTTGTAACTGAAATATCTGTGCTCTCATCAATTATCAACGTGTGATACCGAGCACTGCGAAGTTCTGCCACGAAGTCAGAGCGTATCACGCTGTTGATGGCCTCCAAAAACTCAAAGGATTAGTTCTTGCCCCTCCAGCTGTCTTCTACCTTCACATACAATGATACGGGGTCATGGATGTCTTGAACAGATAACATTGACGTATTCATTTTGACTGCTCGCAACACATTGTTGATGAGAATCTTTATCTCCTCAGGCAGGGATCATTGCCGCTCAACCACTTCTAGTCTGTTTGCTCTGTCACTGGCTTTTTCCGTTAGCATGGTGCGCACTCCAAAACCCAGCCTGGCAGCAGCACTTTTATTTCTCAGTGTCACCAAAGCAGATTCATGAACTTTGCTACATAGATGGTGTTTCAAGTAGTCCAGCTTCCAGCCATCACTCCATTTCTTGCCAATAGAAAAGTCCCCTGCAATCTTTGCTTCTAGACATACTTTGCAAATCAGACCTACTTCTGGATTGTATAGCACTGGCTCTCCCAGTTGTACGCGAACCTTGCTCCAGGACTTCTGTGTCTCAGTCTCCATAATTTCTTTTAGCCATTCTTCTTTGAACACAAGACAGCATTTCCTCCTTTGTGATGAAGCACTGCTCTCTACAGAAGTCACAGCTTTGCCCTTGAACATTTTGGTGGCAATCAGTCTGAGCCTACTGTGCTGAAAAGCCTGCAAAATAAAAGAGGGACATTATTTAAAGTGAGGAACATTATTTAAAGTTGTTTTTTATGCTATTGTATGCAGTCTACCAGATAAGACTGAGCTATATCTTGGAAAATGTAGCAAGTAATTACCTGGGCCTTTCTGTTTGATCTCACACCTACCTGTAGATTTAACACTGTCTAAGATGTCTGCAATAGAAGAAACAAAATGGTTACAGCACATGCTTGTGTTCCAGATGTACTACAAGGAAAAACTACTAAATAATTACCTGGTCTTTCTGCTTGTAGTCACGTCTGCCTTTTCTAACCAATGTTTGCACTGTCTAAGAAGCCTGCAAAAGAACAAATAAAAGGGTTGAAGAATGTTGTCATTTTGTACTAGGTGCATCACAATTGAAATCTACCAAATAATTACCTTGTCTTTCTGCTTCTACTCACATTCTCCTTTTTGTAAAAATGAGTTGTGCTGTCGGAGATGCCTGCAACAAAAGAAAAGGTGGGTAAGGTGGTTAAAGTAGGTTGTCATATTCCACTGTACTAGGTGCATCATAATGAAAATCTGCTACATTATTACCTTGTCTTTCCGCTTCTACTCACGTGTGCCTGTTCAAATTTGTGTAGCAGGGTCTAAGATGCCTGTACAAGAGGAAAAAATTATTAAAGCACCTGAACATTTCAATGTCTCAGTTGCACCATAAGGAAAAACTAGCAAATAATAACCTGCTCTTTTTGCTGCTACTCTAGTCTGCCCGTCCTCATCTATGACCAGTACTATCTGAGATGCCTACAGCAAAAGAAAAGATAGTTAACAGTTGGTTACAGCATGTTGTCATATTATAATGGGGCAGGTGACCCAGATGGGGTACCTACCAAATAATTACCTGGTTCTTATGCTTCTACACAAGTTGGTCCATTCAAATCTATAACTTGCTCGGTCCGACAAACATGATTTATGTAGAGACCCTTAATCCCACCTGCAACATCTACAGAATTACCTGGTCTTCCTTGGTACTCACGCCTGGCCGTTCAAATCCAAATGTTGAGCGGCTGTAATTGGAAAGAAGATATTTAGCATAGGTTGTAGGAGTTACAAAAACATTATGCATGACAGTTCCAGAGCAATTGAGTAGTTACCTGGGCTTTCAGTTTAGATGTACTCTGGTTCCATATTATCATCCATTTGGAAACCTACATCACGCGTTAGACCTTCGATGATGCAGCCTTTACAAGCCTCAAGTTATCTGCTCAGCCACTCACTATGACTAATTGGATTTATAAGGTTGAGACATTTATAGGCCTACTGGCTCATTCTAGCAAGCTGACAAACAAAAAGTGTTCTGTTCATTCAGACAGTGAATGAGCAATGAAGGTGCCTTTAAGTCTTGCTGTTGTCTTGTCACATTTGCTGTGGGTTCATCGACAGAAGTCCAGTGCCAGCTTATGTCTTCTTACAATTTGCTGCTTATTTTATCCTGGAGATTAATGGTTACTTTTCGGCTCTGACTGCAAAGTTAGAGGATTTAATAAAGTGTGCTGTGAAGTTAAGTTTGCGATGAATTAGCGTAAAAAGAATCATGCTAAATTGGCGCAAACAGAGTCCTGCCTTTTACTTTTTTAATTTACAGGCCCTGGGCACATGTAGTGCACTTCACTAGGGACTTGTAGGAAAATGAAATATACCAATTGGGAATGAACCAAAGATACCATGATTAAGGGAGAGAGCATATGAACTTTAGCACTGGTTACCAGTGGTACTGTGCGCAGAGTCCTAAAACCAGTCAAAAAAGTGGAGCGAGGCAGGCAAAAAGTTGTGGGATGACCACCCTAAGGCTGTCAGGTCTAATATGTGTCCCCCCCCCAAATGAAAGTGGGGAGAGCTACCCAGCCCCCTGGGAGCTCTCATCACTAAGGCGGAAGAATCTGGTGGAACCATGAGCATTCACATTCTACATCCGTAAAGCTCTAACATGAGCGACACTGCCTTCAGTTTCATACCCGCAATAACACACCACCTTCTATTTTTTGCACTGATGAGACACACAACAATGTGATATAAAACACTGCAGTAATTAATGCTATTTCCGTATACATTGCTTCTAGATTCAATGTGCGTGGGCAGTAGAAGGTTAAAAACACAAATCAGGTTTCATTCTGAACAAATTGTCCCCCATGAAACCAGTGTAAAAAAAAAAAAATTCACATCACTCTACTTCTGCAGTCCATCCTCCACAGAACAATTACATGAAGCAGTGGTACTAATTAAATTGAGCAAGGGGGCGTGGCTACTGGGTGGAGTTAGAGACATGATGATACAAAGACATTTATATAGAGTATTCCTTTTGCCCTTGCATTGCTCTTGACCTGTGGGTGTAGGTTTTGCTATATCTTAAAGGTTAGTTTGCTAAAATATGACAGGCATCAAAGTATGAGGGCATGTTTATCACTTAAATATATATGGCAATATACTATTTTATGACTCCATTTATTCTCAAAACACAAAATAAATATGGATAAATACCGATAAGATGGCCAAAAACAAATATGTAAGTGTACCTATCTGAGTGTTATATGCCTTCACAGTTAGAAAGCAGTACTTAATTTGTGCTTATTTCCGGTGCTGAGCACCAGCACTTATTTTTCAGGGTCGGGGCTTATTCTTCTGCCTCAAGCATTTGCTGAGAGCAAAAGACACATATGGGACAGATGGAGGAAGGGAAAAAACAATAAAGTGTCACAAAGGAAGAAAGTAGAAAGCTGCTAGAGTTAGCTGAAGGGGCAGGGAGGGGGTTTATATGGATTGAAGATGGCCGAGATGGCTTCAGGATTACGCTGCATCAGTATTCCATGTTCACACATTTAATTCCAGCAGCCACGTGTTTAAGAGGAAGGCTTTGGGCACCGGCACCTTTTTATTAACAATTTAAGCACTGTTAGAAAGAAATTTCTGCACAAGATGAGAACCCCTTCTGATGTACAGCTCCCAGTTCACAGCAGGCTTCTGGTCCTTTTTAACTGTCGTTTTTCGTCCTGCTCGGCCGCGAAGAGTGACCCTGTTTTCGCACTGTTTCTATTTTTTAAACGCAGCGCTGACGTCCTCTCTCACGCATGATGCAGGCAGCGACATGACATTGCAAAAACGTGCGTGCTTGACAAAGGGGCCTGCGCGCCCCTTACATGGAACATTGGTCTCCACCCTTCCACCTCCTATTCCTGGTGATCAGAGCATAGTAGCAAAGACTTCTTGGCTTGATTTGGGTTGTGGGTGTTTCATTGTGGTAACTGAGCCATGGTGATTCTAGTTTGGTGTACAGTTTGACGTTCTCCAAAAACTGTATTACATGTTTTTATAATTGTATGAATAGGTAAACTCAGGTGTGTTTTTTCTTCTGACACATGACCCTAACACATAAATATAAACATAAAGTAGCACATCACTACTAACCTTGTGCTTTGTCAGTAGACCAATGCTTTACAGTAGTGGCAGGCATGATTGACATTGACATTGAGGAGTTTGAGTCATGTCTTCTATTATTGAGTGATATGTGTATGTTTTTTTTAGAGAAACTGTGGTATCACTATATTTGTTCGCACTTCAGAATGTGTACTATCTCTCTCTGTGGTCTCTGTGTGTTGTGTAAATTACTCCAAAGTTGTAGAGATGCATTTGATAATTTCGTTGACTTGAGGTGTGTGTTTCAGGTTTTGTGAAAAAGCAGGTCTGATAGTTACTGCATTTGCGGCAGAGTTTCTGCATGTATGGTTCTGGATTTCATTTTGCATGTGCATATGTCCTTTTCTGTGTGGCCTTGCTGTTTATGACAATGTGCCTTGATGATGTAAAGATACCACGTGTGATTTCTAGAGTGTTAAATAGGGTTTGACAGCGTGTGTTTGTTTGGGGTCAAGGCATAGCAATGCATTGCGCCCGGTAGGGTTTATTGTACCTTAATATTCAAGCTGACGGCAACAGGAAAAAACGTATTATCCTGTGTCTTCTATAATGGTTTTGAAATATTTGCAGAAGTTTTGGTAAATACATGTATTAGCTATATAAGCCCTAGCTGGCCTCTGGTAAGGTTTGAAAATTTCACGCAAGGTGTGACTTTGTACAGTCTTGCCTTCACCGTCACCGTCACCTATGTGTTAGAAGAATTGTAGCAATATATTTTTTGCCCCGCTGTAGAACACCGTCATGCATATGCATGAGTTCCAGCCCTAAAAGGTGTTGACCTTTCATCCGAAATTTGTGATTTTGTGAGAGGTCATGCATGAAGTTTAATGCTGTTTAAAATGTGTGACTTCGCTAGTGGGAGGATTTGCTTAGCTCAAGACACCACAGTGAGCAGTCAGCATGATTGGAATTGAGCTAGGTGAGAAAGAGAAAATAGAACTCTAAGCTGAAAATAATGACTAAAAAAATAGTGGTGGGAGGCAAGAGGCTTGAGCCAGACTCGAGCCAGATGCCTGGCTCTTGCTTAGCCCGCGGCCCTCTTGCACTTTCGAGCGCAAAGCAAGCTGAGCCTTTATGTGGCTTCTGCCTGCCACCCAAGCTCTAACCTAATGTGCCACGAATGAAAATAACACTGAATTCTGCAGAAAGGTGACATTTCATTAGACTTTACAATTGACAATTTAAGAGAAACACATTTATTTTAAAAAAAACAAGGAAAACCTTAATTTGAAATGGAGTTTAGGTGACTAATATGTCAACAGTGGCTTTTTTTTCAATTCACACACAATGAAATTGCCACGTCTCAACGTCTCAACCCCCAATTGCGTGTTCTCAGCATGTTGTTCTTTCACAGATTGAGCAGATGCCTGCTGTGCCCTCGTGGCCCTCTAAATCTACGTACCTGCTTTAATTAGGTTAGGTGCTCCCTTTGTGCACTGATCTGTCCTCGGGTGGTTGCACTGTTGTTTTTCGTCCTGCTCAACAGAAGTCTTTGAAGATGTCCTTCCTGCTCAGCCGTGAAGAGTGACCCTTTTTTTGTGCTGTTTCTATTTTGTAAATGCAGCGCTGACGTCCTTTCTCCCCCATGATGCAGGCAGATATGTGATGTTGCAAAAACGTGCACGCTTGACAAAGGGAACCTGCGCGGTGGGGGAAGGAAGGGTGCACGTGCCCGAGTGCGCACCTTACAGGAAACTTTGCTTGGTGGTACCTGCAAAACAATAGTGAAAGTCAACATTGCTCCACCTTCCTTTACTTCCATAGGTGCACACATCTCCATAAAATGTGAATTTAACAGTTGCCATACCATGGATGAAAATGTCAGTTGTAGTATCTCTCAACCATGGTCAGCCCTTGCCATAGCTACATTGAATTGATGTAAATGGCCACATATTTCATAGTCTGTTGAATCCCCAAATGTTCTACCCTGTGATGTGGCATGCTGAATAGAAGTAGTATCCACACTCAACTTACTTAACACTGGCCATATGATGACCAAAGCCAGTCATAACTTTAAGTTGAACCACAGTTTGTATAATGTTTTTTAACCTGCTAGGCCTTGTAATGGTCTAGTACTCTAATATGCTCACCACTGTTTTGGCTTGATGTATAGTACTTGTAATGTACATGTTAGAAATAACATTTCCCATTCCAGGACATCTTCACAACATTATCACTGGAGTTTACATCTGTGTACATCAGTCTGAATGTTTAAAGCTCAGAAAATCACATAAAGGCCTAAAGAGACTATCCCTACGATTTTTCTTTTTCAGGTTGTCCCGTTTGTGAGCAAAGGCACACAGGATGCACAAACTTGATATTAATTACGTATTCTCTGCATTGGTTTCAGGTTCAACTCCCCGGACAAGTGGACCATCATCTGTCAGCCGAGACACCTCCACTTTAGCCCAGGAACAGGCCTTCAGTGATGATTCCACTCCTGCAAGTCCGGATGATCAGGAGCCAGCTGGTCCATCTGCTCTGGCTGGCCAGGCAGCCCCAGTGAGTCACACTCGGCCCGCCCACACAAACACACCCTCCTCAGTTGAAACACTATCACAGCAGCAGGACACATCCACTTCCTGTGTACCAAGAAACCCAAGGTAGGAGTTGTGAGAGGGAATCCGTGGGCCAACAACTTGAGGACACTGGGGTCTTTGTCAACTAGACCACCATCTTGGGAGCAATACAGCAATCACACGATGTTATGGGTCAGAGAGTAACTGAGCTCTGTGAGATTAAGGAGGTGCAAAGGGAGCACATGTTGGAAATATGTAATCACAATGACAAAATGAGCTCCCTGACTGGGGACATTTATCACCACATGGGGAGAGCTTTCCCAATTCCATCAGACGCCGTCTGTGATCCCTCTACCACTGCCAGACAGAGACAGGGAGGCCCTGGCACAAGAGGGGCCTGCTTCCACCAACCCCAGTCCCTGCACCTCAGACTCACCACCCCCACCCCCACCTGAGCGGCCTGTCATCCGGCCGACCAGGAGAGGAAGACAAGACCTCCGCCACCACCTCAAGAGACACCGTACCTAATTTCCTCCTGTGGGTGTCTACCATTCACCCTGTGGACTATTTCTGGGACATATTTACCTTTTCTGAGGACAACTGCATTTTGGACATTAGACTACAGTATGTCCTCTACCATTATACTTGCATCTACCATGACAAACATTTTCTGTTGTCTTTTTCACATTTGTTTGCATACTTTTAATTTGGTTGGTGTAATGGGAATAAACACTACGGACTAAAAAGTTCAGAGGGGAACACTCCCTGCCCTTGACACCATGGAAGAAAGAGACTATCACATGAGAGCAAATTGAATAGGCAAACTATCATGGATACATGACCTCTGCTGAAGCCATACATCCTGCCTTCACACTAGGAACCCTACACTATTAACACCAATAGTCAACATCTTGGCAGTAACAACATTTGAGGCCACATGACTATTACAGGACATATCAGCTACGCCGACGACACCCAACTCGTCCTCTCCCTGACCAAAGATCCTCTCACCGCCAAAGCCAACCTCCACGAGGGACTGAAATCCATCGCCGAGTGGATGAACAACAGCCGCCTGAAACTCAACTCCGACAAGACGGAAGTCCTCATCCTCGGGCGCTCCCCCTCGGCCTGGAAAGACTCGTGGTGGCCCATCGCCCTGGGCCCCCCACCCACCCCAGCCAACCACGCACGAAATCTCGGCTTCATCCTCGACTCCACCCTCACCATGTCCAAACAGGTCAACGCAGTCTCATTCTCCTGTTTCAACACCCTCCGAATGCTCCGCAGGATCTTCAAGTGGATTCCAACAGGAACCAGAAAGACAGTGACCCAAGCCCTCGTCAGTAGCAGACTCGACTACGGCAACGCACTCTACACAGGCATCCCAACAAAAGACATCAAACGACTCCAACGCATCCAGAACGCATCCGCCCGCCTGATCCTCGACATACCCTGCCGATGTCACATCTCCCCTCACCTGAAGGACCTCCACTGGCTCCCCGTGGACAAGAGGATCACCTTTAAACTCCTCACCCAGGCACACAAGGCTCTACACGACACCGAACCCGCCTACCTGAACACCAAACTCAACTTCTACGTTCCCTCACGTCAACTACGCTCTGCCAACCTTGCCCTCGCCATCGTCCCCCGAATCCAGCGCAAGACCTCTGGCGGCAGATCCTTCTCCTACCTCGCTGCCAAAACCTGGAACTCACTCCCGACCTCACTGCGCCAGACCCAGGACCTCCTCACCTTCAGGAGACTCCTCAAGACATGGCTCTTCGAACGATAGCAGCACCCCCCCCCCAGCGCCTCGAAACCCTAACGGGTACATAGCGCGCTTTATAAATTATTGATTGATTGATTGATTGATCAGCAGTATCTGGTGCAATTACACAACCAACATTCAGAGGTGTGCTAAAAAATAAGGGCTATCAAGTATGAGGAGACACATCAACAGCTACCTCCACTGAACAGACATTAAAGATTTAGCCAATGTGAAGGGAGAACAGTATGCTAGGGCTTGGCATACATATGTGGTCAGAGCAAGTTAAATGGCATATATTGCCTGGATTGCACCATCACACAGAAAACAGGTCTTATATAATCTCCTGAACTTCCATGATATCAGGTTGCAAGCTGTCCCTGTACAAGATCTGTCCATCCCAAGTATGTGTCTGTCCCAGTGTCAACACATGTTCACATTGTACTTTCAAACAGCAATGCATCACTGCAAATATCACAACTTTGAAATGTCCATATGAAGATGACTTGGTAAAGGACTTTGAACTAGAATAACAAGGGATAGTTAATGATTTCAAATATTAATTTTGACTCGTATGACAAGTAAGGAGGACACACATACTTAGCACAAGCAAAGTTGCTCTATGGCAACTAACACAGTAGTCAATGTAGAGAAACTCTGATCCACTAACATCTTTGTTTTAGACTTTCTTGCACTGACCATTCATAACAAATTCCCATTGCAGACTGATATGTTCCCTATGTCACAAGTTGTGCTGACATTTGAGGTTACAATTTGTAAAGGTATATTTACACTCAGGTGAAGAAGTGGTCAATCACATCTTGACTTGTCAACTCCTTCTTTTTTACCACTGTCATCTTAATTGTACATTTCAATATCCTCACCTGGTGGCTCTTCATGATCTCCATCCTCTGTGATAATAGGGATGTTCCGTGTAAGGGTGACGTTATGTAGCATGGAGCAGACAACAACGATTTGGAACACCTTATTGGGTGAGTAGAGGAGAGCTCCACCAGTCTTGTCCAGACACCTAATTCTAGCCTTCAGCAGCCTAAAATACTGCTCTACTGGCCTCTGTGTTCTTCCATGGGCCTCATTGAAGCGAACTAGCTGTGGCGTTGTTGGATACCTCAGCGGTACCAGTAACCATGGTTGTTAGGATATGCTGAGTCTTCTGCATGGAAGCAAAACATCAACTGGTTACTTGCATATCAAGCCATTGTCCCTTTTTAAACTAGGATTCAAGCAACAGATCTTCAAGTCATATTGTACTTACCAATAAGCCAGGCCCTCTCTGATCCAATTTGTGATATCTGCATAGGTATGGTGCTGTTCCGTACTACAAATGAATCATGTGTTGACCCAGGGAATTTGGCACACACACTTGAGATGTATAAATCCAATAAGCAGACAACCTTCAGATTGATGGAATGGAAGGTATTCCGATTGCAGTTGACCTGTTCTCTTGCCTGTGGTGGCACCAAGGCAGTATGCTTGCCATATGGTGCTCAAACCACATGGGGTAGTCCACCCAAAACATAAAAGTCTCTCTTTATTGTGGCTAAATCCTGTTGATGTGAGAACTGGTTCTAGCTGATGATGTGTCTTATCAAGGAAGCAACTGAGAGTTGGTTGGGACATGCCCCCACACACTGCAACAGTGTATGAAAAGTGGCCACAAAATGCAGTACTGCAATGTGCTTAACCATTGGTGTCAAGGCTCCACTTGGTGGCACAAATCAAGGACAGTTTGCCTATTTAGCAGAGATTTTTGATGACTTTCCTTTCATCCATGGTGGCAAGGTCCGGAAAGGGTTGGAACATCAGAGGCTGTCGCCTCCTCCTGACTGGGTTCAGAGATCTGTATGTATGGAAAAGGAAAATATCAGCTGAAATGGTCACACCATACTTTTAACGTCAACACACATCTGAAGTCTTGGTAACATTACAAATGCCAATTAGTAATACATGCACAAACATTGAAATAAACATTTTGGAAATTCAAAAAAATAAATTTTTTAATGTGTCTTTTTCTCCTTATGTGCAAATAGTACATTTGAAATATATTGTTTGCACTTATTATTATTATTTTTTTAAATACCATCAACCAAGGTATCACTTTCCCCGCCGCACTATCGATGTCAAATAAAGTTACAATTCACATATTTTTGTGTCATATCTCACCAACAACAGTGTTGTTTATATCTGACATTTAGAAATACCCTAGCCTCCATTTTGGTTGCTGATGACATACTGACAATTGAAAAATGCACAGCTTCATATACTAAAATGGCGGCTGTCTAAACTTGAAGTCAGGACATTGAATAGCTGATGGCTGTCAGCAGAAGTTGACCGCCAAGTAGGTGGTACCCTCCATGATGGTCCCTGCCATAGGCTCACATGCCGGATGGCTACACATGAAAGCCAATGGCTATGTCAGTCTCTGTCACGAATCGTGTCTACTATGAACTTGTATGCAACGTTGTGAAAAAAGTTTGCTTGCCTCCTAACAGTGCAGCCAACAAGACCTTCTTGTTATTCTGCTGCTGTTACTGACCTCTTGGAGCCAGAATGCCGGGCAAAGCAGGTAACAGGGCCCCTGCCTTCAGCACGGAAGAGCAGGAGCTCCTTGCCAGGTACGTGCTGTCTCTATACAGCCAACTCTATAGGACCCCAGAGGAACAGGTACAGGTCCGATTGGGGAATGTCTGATTGAGTAACCTCTTTCTTTTTGATCCACAGCCCGTATTGTTACTTTTTGTTAATGAGGGAAGTGGTGTGACTGGAATTAACAGAATGATTTAGCTGAGACAGAACTGGTTTTGCCTCTGTCTGAAATGTCTGTGAATGAGAGTGTTACATCACCTGAAATGAGAAGCTGTAATATGTGTCCATGTAAGTCACACTTCCAGTTTCATCAGACAAACTTTAGGCCACTGAGAACCAGTGACCAGTAGACAGTGTACCAGTATTATGAGTGACAACATATAACCACTGTTAAAATGATAGTAATGTGTAAAAAATAATTTTGAGGGTCTGGAGTTGTCTGATGCTGTCCTGTCAAGTGAGATTCCAGCCCATAAAGTGTAATAGGCTGCTCTGTATGGTTTTGTTATGTCATGGAGACTCACATTGGAAAGGTTATTCCCTGTGCTGCAATCATCCATCCCAGTATTTCCCATTTCAACACACACTTGTTCATTCATCCCCCAAATCCCTGCTCCCACTGACACATAACTGCCCTTCCATACTGCCCTCAGTGCCAGTATGTGATGCTGACCATGGGTTCTGACTCTTGGTAGTATAGGCATGAAGCCAATGTAGCTTTGTGTGAGTTATGTGCACAGATTGCACAGGTTGTTTAACCTTTAGTAGTTCACAATGATTCTTAGTATTCAGAGGTAGCTCTCACAAGAGGAAAGGTTTCATAACCTTGGCCTAGAAGAAGTTGTAGGCCAGATTATGTAATATGAGGAGTAGAAAGTTTTGAGTTTCTCATAAGACTTATGTAATTCAGTATTTGCCAGCTACATCGAAATTGTTTTGGCACAAATGGAGTTACTGCTTAGTGAATGCAGGTGTGCGATGCCAAATAATTTTGTCACTGCAGTACTGCCACACAAATTGAATTATATTTTATTTTCTTGTTATTTTTGGTCATCCGTAGAGGTCAACGACCGTCAGAAGTGTGAGATTTAGAAGGCCATTGCAATGAAGGTGTGGACCCTGGGGGTCCACATGCGGCACAGTCTGCACTGTCGTAAGAGGTGGGAGGAGCTGTGTCGTGCTACAAGAAAATCTGCAGAAGGCCAAGTCAGGCAGTCCTCCCAGTGATTCAGGGGGTGTGTCACCCCCCCTGACCACTTAATGGTCCGCATCCTAGCAATGGCTGAACTGGAGCTTGATGGGCAGTTGAGGGCCCGACAGCAGCATCAAAGGGGTAAGTGAATCTCTGTAGATGTTTTCATTTTCAGCAACATTCTATGCCATCAACATTGAGGTTGACACACATCCAAAGCTCCAAAGCCCATGAGGATTTCTGGAAGTATAAGTTAGTCAGACAGTGTCTGATGCTGTGTGCGGTATATTTGTTTGTGCAGAAGTTTGCCAATAGATTCCTCATCACAAAGCAAGTACTGTTGTGAGCAGGCACACGGCTGCATGCCAACAAAATGGGGTACCAGCATTTTCTCTATGTTGTGAGGGACTGTTGCACCAAACAAGCCCCATGTCATAATTGGGTCAGGTGGGATGCTCCATCACAGGTTTTAGGAGGTAATATATGCCACATTACTGGTAACTATGGCAAACTGCACAATTATGATGCAGTTAATATATCGGACCTTGCATTGCTGGGTTTATGATATGACAATATGAGAATGTGCTTCTGCACCAAATGGACTGGAATTATTTGTACCGTGGCATCATTCATAATCTGAAACATGTTTGAAAACAGTTTGTCCAGCAAACCTCTAGTCAGTTCATGTGGACAGTCGCAGATTGATCTGAGACCTTCATCCTTTAATAATGTGCATGTAAGCCAGTCTGTATCAAACAATGTGAATTTGTCAATTTCCTGTCCAACACCTGGCCCTTTGGGAAATGTGAATACATTTAGCTCTATACTGCAGTGGTTCAGAGATGTTTCAAGGCCTATGTGTTAACTCATCTTGTCAAAAGTGAAAAAGGCATGAATGATGTGGGAGGTGGTATGGGGGATTACTGAATTGTGTGCAAATGTTGTGTTGAACATTAATGTCCAACTGTATTTGCACAAATGGACTCAAACTGTTGTATCTGTGTTTTCAGCATCATTTCGGCAAGGCAAAGGTGAAAGTGGCCACATCACCTGGGAAGAAGCAGGCACTGGGAATTGGTTGAGGACACCATTGACACAGAGGGACCCAGTGGCATGGAGGGTGAGGGGACTGGTCCGGAGGTCACCAGTGACTCTACATCTTCTTGGGAGGCCTCCAATGTAGACCAATCCCTAATGGAGATGGACCCTGGAGCGACTGTGACACCTGCATTGTTGTCTACCACTCACATATCAAGTTCCACCCTCCCTCTTGCTATCCCCTCAGTTGGTCGTAGCAGCCTCCTTAAAAGGGGCAGAGTCACCTTTGCTGCAGGCACCTCCGCCCGCCCCGGTTTCCCAGGCTGTGCTCAACCTGGAGGCTGTTGACCTATTACAGACTATTGCTGTAGGCTAGACTGCACTTCTGAATGCCATTAAGGGGCTAGCTGGCCAGAACACCCAGATGCTGGCTTACCTGGATGGCATTCACAGTACCCTGTCTGGCCTAAAGGGTCATTCCAGGGCCTGGCCTCCTCTTTGGGTGCAGCCTCCCAATTACCCTATCCTGTGCCCAGACTCCTACCCCTTCCCCGTCCCAAATCCCTCAGCCCAGCCCTATCCCAAGAACACACAAACACTTGCATGCACTCACAATAACAACCACAAGCAACACATCCTCACACCGACACAGCAGAAAACACAGACCCACACAATCAAACACCACACATTCCACCACCGCTGCGACAAGCATACCCACAGGCATCACACCCACCATGCCACAAACACACGTACCCACCCACCACCAGCACACCCACAGACACAACACCCACCACTACACCTATACCCACACACACCACCAGAACGTGCCCAGTCAGTGCACCTACCACTACACTGACACACACACCACAAGCCCACCCCTAGTCAGCAAACCCACACTACACCAACACCCACACACACCACAAGCACACCCCCAGTCAGCACATCCACCACCAAACATGCATGCACCAGCAAACTAACAGACACCACACCAACACATACTACATCCACAACACACACATCCACACATACACAGACTGAACCCAAAGGCCCACACTCACCAACCCAACAGCCAATCAGTAAGAGACACAAATGTAAACATACAGCACATGCACCAGACCCTCAAGCACTAACACCTTCAACATATACACACACAACAGACACAGACAGTTCTTTTCCCTCAATCAATCAATCAGTCAGTAATTTGATAAGAGCACTTTTAGACCCCGGTAGGGTCTCATGGCGTTGGTGGGGTGGTGCTACTGCTCGAAGAGCCAGGTCTTGAGGCGCTTCCTGCAGGTCATGAGGTCCTGGGTCAGATGTAGGTTGACGGGGAGGGAATTCCAGGTTTTGGCTGCAAGGTGGGGGAAGGATCTGCCGCCGGTTGTGGACCGGTGAATGCTCGGGACGGTGACGAGGGTGAGGTTGGCAGAGCGGAGCTGGCGAGTACGGATGTGGAAGTTGAGACGCTCCCAACTCATACTTCCTTAAATCCACCTTACCCATTTTCCTAAGGAGGACCTATTTTTTGACCTGGTCCTGTCACCTTCCAAACCCAACACCACCCCTCCCAAAAATCCTTCCAGACCTTCCACCTCCCAACCCACCCCTTTCACATTCCACCCCTCTCCTTCCAAATGTAAATCCACCCCTCTCAAACATCTTTCCACCCCTTTCGAATCCCAAGTCACCCCTAACAAACTCACCACTCTCACACCAAAACTCAACCCCTCCTAAACCCAAACCCACTCCTTCCAAACCCAAGGACCCTCCCTCCCAGTGAGATCATTGAGGTACCTATTCTCTGCCCATAGATGTGCCCTGTAGAGGAGGTTTATTTTGGCACTTGCAGAAGAGGTTTAATTTGGCAGTGACATTAGGAGGCAGATTGTGGTCATGCACCCACACTCTGGAATATAGGCCTAGTGCCTTATGTTTCTTGTGTACTGTTTATTTACTTTTTTTTAGAGAATTATCCTTTGTATATGATACATTTTTATTTTGAGAACACCTTTGTCCTGGCCTTATTTGATGGACGTTACTAATTGTTTGCTGATAATCTAATTTCTGCTAATGTGTGTATTGCACTAACTTTCATTTGTGACAATGACCAACACAGTTTGTGTATTGTAGTAATTTTATAAGTGTGGAGCTTTAGCGGCAATAGTTGTGTTGGCAAGAATGCATATTGTAGGAGGCTGGACTGGCTTGTAGTGAGTACCAAGGGGTACTCACACCTTGCACCAGGCCCAGGTATCCCTTATTAGTGTATAGGGTGTCTATCAGCTTAGGCTGATAGATAATGGTAGCTTAGCAGAGCAGCTTAGGCTGAACTAGGAGATGAGTGAAGCTCCTACAGTACCACTAGTGTCATATGCACAATATGATAAGAAAACACAATACACAGATATACTAAAAATAAAGGTACTTCATTTTTATGACAACATGCCAAAAGTATCTCAGTGAGTACCCTCAGTATGAGGATAGCAAATATACACAAGATATATGTACACAATACCAAAAATATGCAGTATAGTATTAGAAAACAGTGCAAACAATGTATAGTTACAATAGGATGCAATGGGGACACATAGGGATAGGGGCAACACAAACCATATACTCCAAAAGTGGAATGCGAACCACGAATGGACCCCAAACCTATGTGACCTTGTAGAGGGTCGCTGGGACTGTAAGAAAACAGTGAGGGTTAGAAAAATAGCCCACCCCAAGACCCTGAAAAGTGAGTGCAAAGTGCACTAAAGTTCCCCAAAGAGCACAGAAGTCGTGATAGGGGAATTCTGCAGGAAAGACCAAAACCAGCAAAGCAACAATGATGGATTTCCAGACAAGGGTACCTGTGGAACAAGGGGACCAAGTCCAAAAGTCACGACCAAGTCGAGAGTGGGCAGATGCCCAGGAAATGCCAGCTGTGGGTGCAAAGAAGCTGCTACTAGGCAGTAGAAGCTGAGGATTCTGCAGGAACGACAAGGGCTAGAAACTTCTCCTTTGGAGGATAGATGTCACACGCTGTGAAGAGTCATGCAGAAGTGTTTTCCTGAAGAAAGACTGCAAATAAGCCTTGATAGCTGCAAGTTGTGCGGTTAGGGTTTTTGGATGCTGCTGTGGCCCAGGAGGGACCAGGATGTCGCCAATTGCGTCAGGGGACAGAAGGGGTGCCCAGCAAGACAAGGAGCCCTCTCAGAAGCAGGTAGAACCTGCAGAAGTGCCAGAACAGGCACTACAAAGTGGAGTGAAATGGTGCTCACCCAAAGTTGCACAAAGGAGTCCCACGCCGCCGGAGGACAACTCAGGAGGTCGTACAATGCAGGTTACAGTGCTGTGGACCCAGGCTTGGCTGTGCACAAAGGATTCCCTCGGAAAGTGCACAGGAGCCGGAGTAGCTGCAAAAGACGCGGTTCCCAGCAATGCAGTCTGGCGTGGGGAGGCAAGGACTTACCTCCACCAAACTT
The DNA here is from genome assembly GCF_031143425.1 of Pleurodeles waltl. Lineage (NCBI taxonomy): Eukaryota > Metazoa > Chordata > Amphibia > Caudata > Salamandridae > Pleurodeles > Pleurodeles waltl. The sequence goes on from NC_090443.1 coordinate 855,862,366, forward strand.
GGACTGAAGAGTCACTGGACTGTGGGAGTCACTTGGACAGAGTTGCTGGATTCAAGGGACCTCGCTCGTCGTGCTGAGAGGAGACCCACAGGACTGGTGATGCAGTTCTTTGGTGCTTGCGGTTGCAGGGGGACGATTCCGTCGACCCACGGGAGATTTCTTCGGAGCTTCTAGTGCAGAGAGGAGGCAGACTACCCCCACAGCATGCACCACCAGGAAAGCAGTCGAGAAGGCGGCAGGATCAGCGTTACAGAGTTGCAGTAGTCGTCTTCGCTATTTTGTTGCAGTTTTGCAGGCTTCCAGCGCGGTCAGCAGTCGATTCCTTGGCAGAAGGTGAAGAGAGAGATGCAGAGGAACTCTGATGAGCTCTTGCATTCGTTATCTAAGGAAATCCCCAAAGCAGAGACCCTAAATAGCCAGAAAAGAGGGTTTGGCTACTTAGGAGAGTAGATAGGCTAGCAACACCTGAAGGAGCCTATCAGAAGGAGTCTCTGATGTCACCTGCTGGCCCTGGCCACTCAGAGCAGTCCAGTGTGCCAGCAGCACCTCTGTTTCCAAGATGGCAGAGGTCTGGAGCACACTGGAGGAGCTCTGGGCACCTCCCAGGGGAGGTGCAGGTCAGGGGAGTGGTCACTCCCCTTTCCTTTGTCCAGTTTCGCGCCAGAGCAGGGCTGAGGGGTCCCTGAACCGGTGTAGACTGGCTTATGCAGAAATGGGCACCATGTATGCCCATGAAAGCATTTCCAGAGGCTGGGGGAGGCTACTCCTCCCCAGCCCTGACACCTTATTCCAAAGGGAGAGGGTGTAACACCCTCTCTCTGAGGAAGTCCTTTGTTCTGCCTTCCTGGGCCAAGCCTGGCTGGACCCCAGGAGGGCAGAAACCTGTCTGGGGGGTTGGCAGCAGCAGCAGCTGCAGTGAAACCCCGGGAAAGGCAGTTTGGCAGTACCCGGGTCTGTGCTAGAGACCCGTGGGATCATGGGATTGTGCCAACAATGCCAGGATGGCATAGAGGGGGCAATTCCATGATCCTAGACATGTTACATGGCCATATTCGGAGTTACCATTGTGAAGCTACACATAGGTAGTGACCTATATGTAGTGCACGCGTGTAATGGTGTCCCCGCACTCACAAAGTCCGGGGAATTGGCCCTGAACAATGTGGGGGCACCTTGGCTAGTGCCAGGGTGCCCACACACTAAGTAACTTAGCACCCAACCTTTACCAGGTAAAGGTTAGACATATGGGTGACTTATAAGTTACTTAAGTGCAGTGTAAAATGGCTGTGAAATAACGTGGACGTTATTTCACTCAGGCTGCAGTGGCAGGCCTGTGTAAGAATTGTCAGAGCTCCCTGTGGGTGGCAAAAGAAATGCTGCAGCCCATAGGGATCTCCTGGAACCCCAATACCCTGGGTACCTCAGTACCATATACTAGGGAATTATAAGGGTGTTCCAGTATGCCAATGTAAATTGGTAAAATTGGTCACTAGCCTGTTAGTGACAATTTGAAAGAAATGAGAGAGCATAACCACTGAGGTTCTGATTAGCAGAGCCTCAGTGAGACAGTTAGTCATAACACAGGTAACACATACAGGGCACACTTATGAGCACTGGGGCCCTGGCTGGCAGGGTCCCAGTGACACATACAACTAAAACAACATACATACAGTGAAATATGGGGGTAACATGCCAGGCAAGATGGTACTTTCCTACACATATTGTGATTGATTAGGTGGTAAAAGGGGCTGTTGTCCCACCACCAGTCACTTCCACCTATGGCACCGTTGACGCGGGTGGTGATTCTTAGCTGTGATGGTAGATCATCGAAGGTCTTTCGCCTATCCTTCTGCTAACATCTAAACAGTGCAGGCGGACCGTCACAGCAGCAGATGGGTTTTCAGTCGAAAACTCGACGAAGGGACCATTACTGCCAACATCTAAATCAGGCCCTATGTACTGTAACAAATATCACACATAATTGTTCTGAAGGTAAATAGATATGTTATAAAATCTGTTGCTGTGTCGACTGCAAGTATCCAAAAGGTTAGAATGCTAGGGTTTGTGCTGTGCACAAATAGGAAAGGCAATGTCACATTCCTGAATGTCAGATTGAACAGTTGGCTCTAAGATATACTTTACAAGAGACAAAGGATATCTTTGCATGCAACTGATGATAAGCATCCTGTAAATCAAGTTTAGTAAAGACATCTGCTGCATGGACTGACTCCAAGATGTACTTAACAAGAAGCAAATGAAATCTATCCTTAAGTATGATCTGTTGTAATCCTGTGTAATTATTACAAGATGGAATATTTAGATATTTTCTAGAAAATAAACAACGAAAGTCCCTTAAACAGTGATAAAGATTGGGCAATTTAACTGTTTCATAAATTCTCCTGTAAATAAGTCTTCTGTATCTCCTTCTCTTTCTTATTAATCTGTATGGAGATCTTACTTTGGGCTTAATGCATTCCCAGCAGCTTGCTTCTTGGATTGTTGGGGTATTTTCATGTAGGAGATACCAGTCAAGTAGGTTTGCTTTGGATCACGCGTGCTTGCGTGTCTATGAAAAGTATGTTTACAAAGCCTATTCTAAGACCAATCACCAACCATTGAATGTTAAGGGAGTGAACAACAAGAGGTATCATTGGAACCTAATTAGTTATATATATCTATTCTTATTGTGAACATACATTTGTTTTAGTCATAGTAGACAATGAACTTGACAAAATAATCTGATTGCATTAATTATATTATCTGAGCTTTCTGCCAAAAGTTAAAAGAGAAGTTCTCTTGGACCGGTTTGTATGAATTTGCATGTATGTAAATGTGCACAAATACAAGATCAAGTAAAGTATTTAGTGAATTCTAGAGCAATAGAAGGATCTTATTGAGTCCTGAAGAAAACACATGACCAGTATGGGAAACTAGGGCCCAGATTTATACTTTTTGGTGCAAAACTGCGTTTGCGCAGTTTTGCATCAAAAAGTATAGTGCCAGCTTGTGCCATTACATGATGCCAGCCAGATGCCAAATTAATGGAATGGCGCAATCCAGTGCAAAGGGTGGGCTAACGCCATTTATCCAGGGTGGGGGTGGCGGTATGGGAGAATGGTGTTTTGCACCAAAAAATGACGTTAGGCTGGTTAGAGTAAAAAAAAAGATGACTCTAACCAGCCCAGCATCATTTCATGATGCAAAACCATCCATACCACATGGCTCCTGTCTTATAAAAGACAGCAGTCATGGCCAGCACCCCAATGGCCAGCACAGGGGACAAGTGTCCCCTGTGCGTGGCCATTGCACCCAGTACCATGTGGGGGGGCCTTTTCAGGGCCCCCACTGGCACTTTAAAAAAATAAATAAATTCTTACCTATACTTACCCTACTTACCTGGGATGGGTCCCCCATGCTGTGGTGTCCCTCTGATGTGGGTGGGGGTGTTCCTGGGTCTTGGGGAGGTACCTGTGGGCTCTTTCCATGATGTTTGGCCATGGAAATGGGTCCACAGGTTCCCAAACGCCTGCCCAGACCCAGGCGCTAAGCAAGCCTTAGCGCCATTATTTAGGCCTTCCTTCCTCCCATGCACCAGTTTTGCACGTGAGGATAAATAAGGCGCTAGGGCCTTAGAGTCATTTTTTGCATCTCGTTGACGCAAGTGGTGGTTTCACGCATCCAAAAAATTACTTTAACTCCAATATTTTGGCACTAGACTAGTCTAGCGTCAAAATATAAATATGGAGTTAAGTGTGCGCTGAATTAGCGTATAAAAAAAAGACACTAATTCAGCACAAACAGAGTATAAATCTGGGTCTACGTGTCTGAAACATGAAGACCTCATTCTGATGCTAGAGCTACTAATTGGCTCTATATACATGGCAACTACTTTTAACCATGCAAGGATACCGTCCAATAAAAGGAATCAATAGGGGTACTAATTGGGCATTTCTAACCCAAAGATCCTGTCCCTTACTAAACGTGTTCCCTTGTCTTTCATGGTTGAGCCCATCCAAACACTGGTAGCATTTGGATTAGGACTCTGTGGTGAAGAGGTCCACCAGAGTATGGTGGGTGAAAGTCCTTTTTAAAAATAAACTGACTCTCTGGGCCAGTTCTAGGGTGATTCAGAGACAGTTCGGATGTTATCTCTTCTTGTTTTGGATACTGTAAGTTTAGAATTGGAGATATTTCTTCTGCTAGCTTCTACCACACTTTGTTTGATTTCTCCTTATTTGCGAGCATCTGTGTCTGGCTACAAACAGAGGGACACCTTAGGTACAACTTCCTCATTGCAAATCAGCTATCACCTCCTTGAGATGGTGGTAACTCTTCAATGGTTTGTAACTTCAACTGGTATCACAAATCATTCATAAATCATTCATAACTATATAGCAACTGGCAATTAGGATGAGAGATCCCTTTCATGTCCCCTATTCATTGTAATTCAGCATCGATTTGAAAACCTATTTTGTGAGTTGGAAGTAGTTTTGCTTCGTGCAAAATGGCTGCAGTACATATAGAAAAAAGGCCCTTTTGTAGTCACAAACCTGTAATTTTGTAAACTGCATGGTTTGTCTACCACTGTTTGAGTGTTTTGTACACGTGGCCCATAGTTCAGAACTATGTGGACAATAACTTAAACAGACCATGGCCAATTCAATCTTTCAAAAAGTCTATTTACAAGAACACATTTGGTGTATTTCGAGGATGGGAACTGAAGGGATCAGAACCCAAATTTATGAGTGAATATGAGAAGAGGGTTTTCCTCTAGGGAAAGTATTTTGTTGAGGCAAAAAAGACATAGCTTAAGTGTGCTAATGCAATTTTTCGTTCAAATATTACAGAGGCTACATGGCAGTCAGTTTATGTAAATTTAGAGGAGGCGGAACATTTTTGGAAATCTGCAACACCCTGGATGTCCATGACTATTGCTAGAGATTTTTCAGAATTTTCTAGAAGTCAGAAATCTTTAGCAATCCTCGGCACATATTTCTGAATCACATCACATAGTTTCCACACTTCAAACCTGTTTATCAACTTACCCCTCTGTTTTTATCAAGCTCAAAAGAAACTACTGCCATTTCAAATCAGAAACATCTTGTGCCTTTAAGGGTGGTGATTCTTCTATAAGGAACATATAAATATATAAAGAGCAATGAGATAATCAGATTATTCCGAACAGGTCAGATCATACTTTACAGGGATACTAAAGGTTGGGCATTGAGCCAAGAGGAAGGGAAAGTCTTATTATAACAACCAAACCTAAAGCCTTCTGCCATAAATGAATCCCGCATTGCTTGCTCTTTAATGTACTTATCATTGGCACATGCCATCGATTTGGGACTTGGCTGATTATTTGAGGTCAGTCAGCAAAGCCATCAACATTCACGTTTAAAACTCAAAAGCGGACCAAAGAAATCTGCTCACACAACATTCATTTTTGCATGCTCTAGAGTATTACATGGTTATATGTTCCTGTCTTATGCAGTTTAATGAAAAATACACTTGGCAGACGGGCTTCTTTCTTGGCTGCTGTGACTCTTCAAATCACAGCATTCTTATGTGTGATATAATAAAACAAATATTGCGCAGTATGTATGATCAGTGCCAGAAAAATGACGTCCATATAAACCCTCACGTGCACTTATAAACACAATATTGCAAAACTAACCACGAATAATGAAAACGTTGTGTGGTTAAAGTATAACAGAACGTATTGGCAGAAATGTTACTAGCCGAGTAATTCTTTGCCTGAGGGGACAAGAGTAGGGTCAAAAGCAACTTTGACCAGTAATAATGTGGACACCTATTCTCAAGTTAGAGTTGTTCTGCAGAGCTGTGGTCCCCAACCTGTGGTCCAGGGACCCCTGGGGGTCTCCGAAGCCTCCTTAGGGGGTCCACGACTGCTTAAAAAATTAAATAATATTAACAGATTAGGTTCCTAGTTTTCAGTAATGACTCACGAGGGGGGCGGGGGGTTCCACGGATTCCAATAAGGATTCAGTGTTGGTCCATGGGTTCCAGTAATGATAAGTTGGAGGTCCACAGAAGGCAGAAGGTTGAGAACCACTGTTGTAGAGCTAAAATGACAGCGAGTCACAATATTTACCTTGAAGCACATGTGGAAAAGTTGTCAGATACTTGACATTAAAGATGGAGGCCATTTATACTTCAGTTTTGTTCTCATCCCATTGGCACCAGAGAGATTTGAAAACGTGACTAAACTTCAACCGAATTGAACTAGCAAGTTCTAGCACATTGAAGCCTTACGTGTATACCACTGTCTGCTTTCACTGTGTGTGTGTTAACACATAAGCAGAAGGAGCAAAGATGGATCACAGAAAAAAGGTATGTGCCTATAGACATGTTCATCACAGTTTTGTTCTTAAACAAAAGGGAAAACCTTTTACAACTGTCGAAAAATGCAACATACGATTTACAAATTACAAGAAAGTATACAATAGTTCCAGTCAAGCAGAGGATGGATTTGTTGGAAATGCGCAAATATTTGTAGTCTGAAATTTGGATATGCACGCATACAAGATAAGTGTAACTAACCATGCACAGAAAAATAGAAGAAACCAGATGCAACGCCCAGTTGTCATCATTATCCTTATTGCAAATCAGACTACTTTCTTTACACAATCAATAGAATGTGGGATGATTATTTGTATTTTACTTTGGGCGTAATAGATGTGATTTTGAATGTTAATATTCCCTTATAGGAAATGTACTTCCCTCTCCGCCTGCATAGCTGTTTCTTTTCTGCCATTTTACTCCTGGTCACGAAAGTTCAACTGCATGTTTTGCTTTTGGCAGCAGTTTGTGGGTCCCCTGAGCCTGAGGGAATCCTCAGACTGTAGATCTGTTGCTCTCGTGGGCTGTCATCATGGTTGGTTCTATTTTTGAGGGGTAGTCCCATGGGTTTGATAGCATCTCAGCACCACAGAAGCAACACAGGATGAGGACTTTCAGAAAGCCTGAACTACCTTTTGTAATTTTAAATACGTATTGTATAGCAGCCATGCGATTCATCTGTGTTAAAACATATTTTAATTTCTGATTGAAAATGTATTCCATTTTATAATACACTAAGTACAAACAAAAATTCATTTGTTTTGAAACTGCAATTCCCATAAGAATTATAAAGACTGAGGGATCATGTAAGCAAAGGCTTTAACCCCTTCGCTGCCAGGCCTTTTCCCCTCAGGCCTTTTTTTGGCTATTTGGGGCAGTTTGCGCTTCGGCCTTCATAACCTTTTGTCCACATAAGCTACCAAAGCCAAATTTGTGTCCTTTTTTCCAACATCCTAGGGATTCTAGAGGTACCCAGACTTAGTGGGTTCCCCTGAAGGAGACCAAGAAATTAGCCAAGATACAGCGAAAAAATCGTAAAAAAAATAAAATAAATGAGGACAAAGGGCTGCAGAAGAATGCTTGTATTTTTCCCCCTGAAAATGGCATCAACAAAGGGTTTGCTGTGCTAAAATCACCAGCTTCTCAGCTTTCAGGAACAGGCAGACATGAATCAGAAGACCCCATTTTTCAACACAATTGTGGCATTTTACTGGGACATACCCCATGTTTACTATTTTCTGTGCTTTCAGCCTCCTTCTAGTTAGTGACATAAATGGGTATGAAACCAATGCTGGATCCCAGAAAACTAAACATTTCTGAAAAGTAGACACAAATTTGGATTCAGCAAGGGGTAATTTGTGTAGATCCTACAAGGTTTTCCTACAGAAAATAACAGCTGAAATAAAATAATATTGAAATTGAGGTGAAAAAAACAGCCATTTTTCTCAGTGTTTTACTCTGTAACTTTTTCCTGCATTGTCAGATTTTAGAAAGCAATATACCGTTACGTCTGCTGGACGCTTCTTGTTGCGGGGATATATAGGGCATGTAGGTTCATCAAGAACCCTAGGTACCCAGAGCCAATAAAAGAGCTGCACCTTGCAATGAATGGGTTTTCATTCTACACCGGGTATACAGCAATTCATTTGCTCAAATATAAAGAGTGAAAAATAGGTATCAAGAAAACCTTTGTATTTCCAAAATGGGCACAAGATTAGGTGTTGAGAAGCAGTGGTTATTTGCACATCTGTGAATCCAGGGGTGCCCATATTAGCATGTGAATTGCAGGACATTTCTCAAATAGACTTCTTTTTCACACACTGTCTTACATTTGGAAGGAAAAAATGTAGAGAAAGACAAGGGACAACAACACTTGTTTTTCTATTCTGTGTTTCCCCACGTCGCCCAATAAAAATGGTACCTCACTTTCGTGGGTAGGCCTAATGCTTGCGACAGGAAACACAACATTTACACATCACATTTTTACATTGAAATCTGATGTATTTTGTGCCTCGCTGCAGATTTTGGCCTCTATCTCAGCCGGCACCTAGGGAAATGTTGTGTATGGCTCCTTCCATCGTTCCTCGTTCCGTGGAACCGATGTGAAGATTCTAGGAAGGTAGAATGTGGGAGGTGGTTTGGGTAACGGACGACAGTTGGGGAACCGGGATCGGCGGAAGGAAGACGGAAGTTAGGAGCTGTCTAGATTTCCTTTACTCAATAAAAATTGTATTACATACCTGGAATCGAGAACTTTGAATCCTTTCAGTGGCGACGAGGATTCCCAGCTATGAAGATTTCATTATTTTTTCTTCTCATCGTATGGGGCGATTGGAGGTGAGGATTCGTTTTCCTTGGAACGGTTGACCTGGTTTCGGCGTCAGCGTTGATTTTTCTTCCGTCTCAGTGCAGCATTTCTTGATCGGGCCATTTTTCGGACTTAATCATTACAGCTGTGCGCACTCGTGCACTCGTTTCTCTAGCAACGGCACGCCATATTGGTGTTCCTAGGATACGGAGACGCTAGTTTACTTCTAGCCTACGTCGCGTGCGCACGCTTCTCTAGCAACGGCACGCCACATTAGTGTTTCCTAGGAAACGGAGACGCTAGTTTACTTCAAGCCTACGTCTGCTGCTCCTTCAATGTTGCGCGTTTAACTTAAACACGTCTTCTTTCTCGGCTCCCCGATCTCTATGCACCAGCTGAGGCACGCCTTACATGCAAAGGTTTTTGACAGCTTCTTCTTCCGTCACAGTTTTTTCATTGGCTTTGCATCTTGGATGTACCTTAAAGTGAGTACTGTGTTACATCTCGTACAGTGGTACTTTGATCTAACAGTTTTCACTGGTTATGGATTCCATTGCCCGGATTGGTACTAAGGATTGAAGGCTCTTTCTTTAAAATTTTACGTTATACTGTGTGTTGTACATGTTATAGTTATTTTCAATTTAACTTTTTATAACCTTGTGTTATCATCAATTATCATTATTTTTGCATGCTGCATATTACCTGTACGTATTTAATTCTTGTTTTTACATCATGCAACAATCTATTGCTCCTCCTTCTCCTTTTGTTCCAAATCCTGCTTCTCCTGATGCTGATTGGGAACAGTGGAAGGAGGCGTTTGAAGCTTATTTGGAGGCTTTGGAGGGTGAATCTTTCACCCACAAAAGGAAGTTCGCAATATTGAGGCATTGTTTAGGTAATGAGGGGCGGAAAATTTTAAAATATGTTCCCAAGGTGTCTGTTACAACGGATGCAGGCGATGGTGATGGTATTGAAGATGCATACGAGACAGCCATTATATCCTTGGACACAAGATTCAAGAAGTGTAGAAATGTTACATTGGAGAGACATCAATTCTACAAAAGGGTCCAAGTCGAGGGCGAATCTGCAGCTAGCTATGTTGGAACTTTGAGACTACTGGCAGTCTCATGTGACTATAAAGAATTTGAGGAGGAAATGATCAAGGATCAACTTGTAGAAAAGACTAACAATAAGAAAGTACAGGAAGCGTTGTTATCCACACCTAATTTAACTCTTCAGAAGGTGTTGGAAATTGCTACCAGAATTGAAAGTACAGCTTCATTCATGGAACAAATGTCAATTTCAGAAAATAAATCTCATTCGTCTAAATCTGATGTATATGCAGTCAAGACAAAATTTAAGAAAAGGAATAAGGGACTTCCTCCACAATCCACTGTTGAGAAATCTGAATTCAATTCTTCTAAGTCTTTACAATGTTATAGATGTGGCAGCTCTACACATTTAGGTAATGCTAAGTGTTGTCCAGCCTTTGATAAAACTTGTGCCAAATGCTACAGGAAAGGCCATTTTGCAAGGGTGTGTAAAGCAAATAGGTTTTACAAATCGGAAAAACATTTGTCCAACAAGGTAAACAATGTTGATACGAATGATTCTCCTTCTTCTAGCAGTAATGAGGAGGAGGTATTCATTGTGAATAATGATTGTACTATCAACTGTAAGAAAAGATCCTTTTGTTTGGTAGAGGTAAACGGAATTCAGATGATGGCTGACTCTGGATCCCCCTTTACTTTGTTAAGTGATTCCAAGTGGCATGAATTGTTTGAAGGTCGTGGGATCACTTTAAATCATTCCTGCATTCAACCTGTTGGGTATGGTGGGAAATCCATTGAGAGAGTTCCAAGCCGATCTCAGGTTTAAGAACAATACAACTCTTGCTACAATATATGTAGCTAGGGATAATGCGTGTCTTTTAGGGTGGTTTGATCAAGGTAAATTGGAAATAGTCTTGGATCCGAACAACCCTGCACAAGTCATAACCAGAAGTGAATTCACGCTTGTATCGTCTGTAATGTGTGAAGAGTGGGAGTCACGCTACCCAAAGATTTTCAATAATAAGGTGGGGCTGTTTAAGGGTTTCTCGCACAAAATTAAAGTCAATGAGTGTGCCCAGCCAAAAGTGCATAAAGTACGAAAAGTCCCTCTCGCTTTGAGAGAGGATTTCAAGAATGAATTAGACAAACTGTGTGAGCTAGATATTATAGAACCTATTGAATCCTCAGATTGGGTGGCACCTGTGGTTTTAGTTCGCAAGGCCAATGGCATGTTGAGAATGTGTGTAGACTTACGTGAGCTTAACGATCAAATTTGGGTTGATCAATATCCTTTACCCAACATTTCTGAGATGTTATCTTCCATCAAGGGTGGGAAAATGTTTTCCTTGCTTGATATGACTTCAGCTTATCACCAAATTAGTCTCCATCCTAGTTCCAGACATTATACCGCTTTCATCACTCCGTTTGGGTTATTCCAATTCAAACGCATGCCGTTTGAATTAGCTTCCGCTTCCGCTGTCTTCCAGAGGACAGTGGAAAGCATGTTCAGAGGCATGCGTGGTGTGATGGCTTTCCAGGATGACATTCTAGTTTATGGGAAAGATTCCGGTGAGCATTATGAAAGATTAAGTGGGGTATTAGATGTGTTGGAACAGAAAGGTGTAACTCTCAGTTCGAGTAAGTGCCGTTTCGGAGTATCCAAAGTGAATTACCTTGGGTTTGAATTGTCAGCTGAGGGTGTCAAACCTAAGGTAACTTTGGTGAAAGCTATTCAGGACTTCGCTTTTCCGGATAATAAAGACCAGTTGAGGTCCTTCATGGGTTTAATAGAGTTTTATGCTAGATTCATACCCAACTGCTCAGAGAAGACGTACAATTTGAGGAAGTTGCTTAGAAAGAATGCTAAATTTGAATGGGACGTTGAGTGCGATCGTGAGTTCGACAATATTAAACAAGAAATTTCCCAAGCCATTCCCTTGAAACCATTTGATACTAGGGATTACACAATATCATGACTGATGCCAGCCAAAAGGGGTTAGGAGCAGTGTTATTGCAAAAGAGGGATGGAAGGGAGGAAGTCGTAGCGTTTGCTTCTAGAAGTCTAAAAGGTGCTGAAGCAACCTATTCTGTGATAGAACGTGAGGCTTTAGCGTGCTGGTGGGGAATTAACCATTTCAAACAATTTGTGTGGGGCACAAGGTTCACAGTCAGAACTGATCACAAACCTTTAGTCCAACTGTTTACGGCCAAAGGTGCGGAGAGATCTACTCCACGTATAGCTAAATGGCAGTACAGATTATATGAACACAATTTCAAGTTAGAGTACGTGCCAGGCAAGAAAAATATTTTGGCTGATTGCTTGTCCAGATTGGGAAACAATGATCGGTCAGGAGAAACTGATGGGCACCTCAATTCCAAGGATGAGGATGAGGATGTTGTAGTTTGTTCCATAAGTGAGCAACTCAATGGTCCGTTAAATGAACATGAATGGAAGATGGCTAGTGAAGAAGATCAAGATATGAAGTCTATAATGCATGGAGTCGTGGTGGGGTGGCCACATTGGTTTCCTGATGGTGATCTTAAGGACAAATTTAAACACGTTTTTAATGAGTTGTCAGTAATCAATGGACTTTTATTCAGGTCGGATTTATTGTTTGTGCCTAGTGGGATGAGGAAAAGGGTACTCAACCTCGCGCATGAGGGTCATATTGGTATGCGCGCTATGAAAAGGAGAGTCAGAGATGGATTCTGGTGGCCAGGAATGGATAAGTCAGTTGAGCATTTTGTAAGAGAGTGTGTTTATTGTGCTGCCAGTGACAAGTCGCAAATCACTGTTCCTAGTCCTGTTGAAGCCATTAGTGTTCCTGATAAACCCTGGAGCAAGATAGCTATTGATATAATTGGACCTATGAATTTATCTTATGGGGTCCAGGAATATGGGTTGGTATTGATAGATTTCTATAGTAGGTGGCCTGAGGTGAAATTTGTTAAAGTTCCTGACTCTTATAATGTGATTCAGTGGTTAGAAGGGATCTTTGCTAGAGAAGGTATTCCTGATGAAATTCTAACCGACAATGGTTCGCAATTTACTTCGGGACAGTTTACTAAATTTGTGAATTTCTTGGGTATCAAACATACAAAATCCTCTGTGTACCATCCCAGGAGTAATGGTTTAGTGGAAAGGTTTAACAGAGTCCTCAAAGACAACATTCAATTGTCTAAAGCGAGTGGTTTGCATTGCAAAAACGAACTGGGTAAATTGTTGTGGGCTGTGCGCACTACTGATAATTCAGACACGCAGGTTTCTCCGTTTGTTTTATTACGTGGACGTGTTCCGTCCTCTAAGATGACCAGGGATTGGATGGGTCGTTTTTGTGTGCCTTGGTATAAAGTTGAGGGTGTGACAGAGAAACATAGGGCCGCGCAGCAAAAGTAAGTGCAAAGGGATTTACTAGTCCACAATCGTCGCAGGTTTGACTGGAAGGTCGGTGATTCAGTGAGGGTAATGTCCCCGAGGTTCTCTGGTCTATCCAAGTTCTCTAGTGGTAAGACAATTGTCCAAGTTGGTGACAGCGCTGTAAAACTTGATGATGGCAAGTGGTGGAACAAAGACAAGATATCCCTCACTAAGTCTGTTGCTACGGAGAAGGTTAAGGATGGTGGAAGTGGTGAGTTTGTTGTGCGTCAGGAATCTCAGCTCCCCTTTACATCTAGTGCCGCCAGATATCCTAAGAGAGTTGTCGGATCACCTAAGAAATTCGATGATTATGTTGTGCGATCTAGTCATCGTCCTACCAAGGTAAATAATACTCCAGTACGTATTAACAGACGTTCGTCCAGAACTGTTAGACCTCCTAAGAAATTGCTTGACTACTTGTACTGATGTTTTCACTATGATATGTAAATGTGAATGCATGGACGTGATCTTGTTTCGCAATGTCATTATATTTGTGAATGGTTCTTTTAATTTTTATTTGTTTCACCTATTGTTGTTAACATTGTAAAGGGAGGAGATGTGTTGTGTATGGCTCCTTCCATCGTTCCTCGTTCCGTGGAACCGATGTGAAGATTCTAGGAAGGTAGAATGTGGGAGGTGGTTTGGGTAACGGACGACAGTTGGGGAACCGGGATCGGCGGAAGGAAGACGGAAGTTAGGAGCTGTCTAGATTTCCTTTACTCAATAAAAATTGTATTACATACCTGGAATCGAGAACTTTGAATCCTTTCAGGAAACCTACCAAACCTGTGCATATTTGAAAACTAGACACCTAGGGGAATCCAAGATAGGGTGACTTGTGGGACTCTCACCAAGTTCTGTTACCCAGAATCCTTTGCAAACCTCAACATTTGGCTAAAAAAACACTTTTTCTTCAAATTTCGGTGACACAAAAGTCTGAAATCTGAGCGGATCCACAAATTTCCTTCCACCCAGCGTTCCCCTAAGTCTCCCGATAAAAATGGTACCTCACTTGTGTGGATAGACCTAGCACCCGCGAAAGGAAATGCCCCAAAACACAACATGGACACATCACACTCTCCCAAAGTAAACAGACCTGTTTTTTGCAATGTGCATAGCTGTGGATTTTGGCCACTAGCTCAACCAACACCTAGGGAAATGTTGGGTCGTGTAGATGGCTCGTGCCGTTGTCATGGGTTCCGTGCAATGGAACGAGCTCCGGGGAGAATGTGGAATGCGGGAGGGTTGGCAGTTGTCGAGAAAGGTGGGTGCGGGAGGAACGGGTGAAGGAGCTGTTATACGCATTTACTTGGAAATAAAAGATTTACCTTACGTCCACGACTCCGACCTTTCAGTGGTGACGAGGGTACCTGAGGACAGCCCTCCCACGTTATAACCAGCTTCTTCTCCCCTTCGCAAGAATTCTTCGTTTTTCCTGTCACTGCGGATTACTTCGGCTACACATTGTCGGCGCAGGCCATTTTAAGTTGGTCGTGCATAACTGATCTGCGTGTCACGGTGACACGCACACCTTTAACGGCCATCTTAAGTTGGTTCAACTTATATTAGAGGACAATTTACGAACTCAGCGCTTAGTGACGGTAACCATAGACGCCTGGCAACGCATCTACGCTTTGGCACGAATCCTGTGATTAGCAATAGTAACCACGACGCGCTGAGTCCGTGTGTCTTCGACTGGGACACGGAACTTGCCTCTTTACGCATACATATTAAAATGCACCAATTCATTTCTCCACCATCTCCATTTATTCCCAATCCTGTTTCCTCTGATTCTGATTGGGAACAGTGGAAGGAGGCTTTCGAAGCGTATTTAGACGCCCTTGAAGGTGAAACTTTCACCCATAAAAGAAAATTTGCCATTTTTAGACATTGTTTGGGGAGTGAAGGTCGCAAAATTCTTAAATACACGCCTAAGGTCACAGTTCTTATAATTGAAGGTGAAGGTGATGGCGTAGAGGACGAGTATGAAACTGCAATTAAATCTTTGGACATGAGGTTTGTCAAGTGTAAAAATGTTACATTAGAAAGACACAAATTTTATAGGAGAGTTCAAGCTGAAGGTGAATCCGCTTCCAAATATGCGGGTTCCTTAAGACTTTTAGCAGTTTCATGTGACTACAAAGAATTCGAGGAAGAAATGATCAGGGATCAACTTGTAGAAAAGACTAACAACAAGAAGGTGCAGGAGGCTTTGTTATCCACGGCAAATCTCACCCTGCAAAAAGCATTAGAAATCGCCACCAGGATCGAAAGCACTGTGGGGGTCATTCTGACCCTGGCGGTCCATGACCGCCATGGCGGAGGGCGGCGGAAGCACCGCCAACAGGCTGGCGGTGCTTCCTGGGCTATTCTGACCGCGACGGTAAAGCCGCGGTCAGAAAAGGGGAACCGGCGGTTTCCCGCCGTTTTTTCCCCTGTCCCAGGGAATCCGCCATGGCGGCGCTGCTTGCAGCACCGCCATGGGGATTCCGACCCCCTTCCCGCCAGACTGTTTCTGGCGGTGTCCACCACCAGAACCAGGATGGCGGGAACGGGTGCCATGGGGCCCCTGGGGGCCCCTGCACTGCCCATGCCACTGGCATGGGCAGTGCAGGGGCCCCCTAACAGGGCCCCACAAAGATTTTCACTGTCTGCTTTGCAGACAGTGAAAATCGCGACGGGTGCCACTGCACCCGTCGCACCCCTGCAACTCCGCCGGCTCCATTCCGAGCCGGCTTCCTCGTTGCAGGGGCTTTCCCGCTGGGCCGGCGGGCGGCCTGTTGGCGGTCGCCCGCCGGCCCAGCGGGAAAGTTGGAATGACCGCCGCGGTCTTTTGACCGCGGTGCGGTCATTCGGCGGTAACCGCATGGCGGGCGGCGACCGCCGCCCGCAGCGGTCAGAATGACCGCCTGTGTCTTTTATGGAACAAATGTCCATTTCTGAAGATAAAAATCCACAACCAGATGTGCTAGCAGTTAAAAGTTTCTATAAGAAAGGGAACAAAAAGAACAGCAATTCGCTTCAAGCTACATTTAGCAAAACTGAAAAGAGGTTTAGCAATAAATCCCTAGAGTGTTATAGGTGTGGCAGCACGGCTCACTTGGGAAATGCAAAATTTTGTCCAGCCGTTGATAAGATGTGTGCCATATGTTATAAAAAAGGACATTTTGCTAGAGTGTGTAAGTCTACTAAAGCAACCAAACAAGAATCAAACAAAGTCAACAGTGTTGTCTCTAATAATCCCCCTTCTTCTAGTAGTGATGAAGGGGAAGTATTTGTTCTTAACGATAATGATTTGTTAATTAGTGGCTTGAAAAACAGTATGAAAAGACCCTTTTGCCTAGGTGAGATAAATGGCATCCAGATTAAAATGATGGCGGATTCCGGTTCCCCTTTCACACTTCTAAATGAAGCCAAGTGGAATGATCTATTCAAAAGTCAAGGACTCATTTTATCTCAGTCACTAATTCGACCTATAGGGTATGGAGGGAAATCCATTGAGGTGATAGGAGAATTCAATGCTGAACTTAGATTCAAGAATAATGTTACATCTTCTACAATTTATGTGGCTAAGGATGATGCGTGTCTCCTTGGGTGGTTTGATCAGGGCAAATTGGAAATAGTATTAGATCCTAATAACCCTGATCAAGTTGTAATAAGGAAGGAATACATGCAGGTATCTTCAGTTAAGTGTGATAAGTGGGAATTCCGCTATCCAGATTTTTTTTTAAACGGTGTGGGTTTGTACAAGGGATTTTCTCATAAGATCAAAGTTAAAGTCAATACCCAACCCAAAATCCATAAGGTGCGCAAGGTTCCCCTCACTTTGAAGTATGATTTCAAAAAAGAATTAGATAAGTTGTGTGCTGAGGATATAATAGAACCGATCGAATCATCTGATTGGGTTGCACCTGTAGTTTTGGCCCGTAAGGCTAATGGTTCACTGCGCATGTGTGTGGATTTGCGTGATCTTAATGAGCAAATTTGGGTGGACTAGTACCCTCTTCCCAACAACTCAGAAATGTTATCGTCTATCAAGGATGGAAAAATATTTTCCCTACTTGATATGACATCTGCGTACCATCAAATTAATTTACATCCGAGTTCTAGACGCTATACGGCCTTTATAACACCTTTTGGTTTATTTCAATTCAAGCGGATGCCATTCGGTTTGGCCTCCGCGTCTGCTGTTTTTCAGAGGACAGTAGAGAGTATGTTCAGGGAGATGAGTGGAGTGAAGGCATTTCAAGATGATATTCTGGTTTACGGTAAGGATATGTGTGAACATGACGAAAGATTGTGTCAGGTGTTGGAAGTGTTGAAGTCGAAGGGAGTGACTCTCAGTCCTAGTAAGTGTTGTTTTGGTGTATCCTCGGTAAGTTATTTGGGTTTTGAGTTGTCAGGGAAAGGTATCAAACCCAAGATGAGTTTGGTGAAAGCGATTGATGATTTTGGATGTCCAGAAAATAAGGACCAATTAAGATCCTTCATGGGTTTAATAGAATTTTATGCGAAATTTATACCTAATTGTTCAGATAAAACTTACAATTTAAGGAATTTGTTGAAAAAAAATACAAAGTTTTTGTGGGATGCCGACTGCAATGATGAATTTGTAAACATAAAAAGAGAAATTGCTCATGCCATTCCTCTGAAGCCTTTTGACACCAATGATTATACCATCATTATGACAGATGCCAGCCAGAAAGGTTTGGGTGCTGTTTTATTACAAAGAAGGGAAGGTAAAGAGGAAGTTGTAGCATTTGCATCAAGGAGTTTGAGAGGCGCCGAAGCAACATATTCAGTGATGGAGCGTGAGGCCCTAGCTTGCTGGTGGGGCATAAGTTATTTTAGACAATTTGTGTGGGGTACTCGGTTTACTGTAAGAACCGACCATAAGCCTTTGTTGCAACTATTTACAACTAAGGGTGCAGGAAAAGCTACGCCGAGAATTCCCAAATGGCAATACAGGTTGTCTGAACATAATTTCAAGTTGGAATATGTTCCGGGAAGGAAAAATATCCTAGCTGATTGTTTATCAAGATTAACTAGCACTGATACTTCTGGAGTGTCTGCTACAGAGAATAAATCTGAGGGTGTGGATGATGAAGTGGTTGTGTGTTTAGTAAACAAACAATTGGATGGTGCTTTAGATGAACAGGAGTGGAGGAATGCATGTGAGAAGGATCAGGATATCAAGTCAATCATGCAAGGGGTTGTTGTAGGATGGTCACAATGGAATCCCGAAGAGGATCTAAGTAGCAAGTACAAACATGTATTTGACGAATTATCTGTAATCGATGGATTGTTATTCAGGTCAGAGTTGTTAGTAGTACCCGAGGGTATGAGAGGAAAAGTCTTAAATTTGACACACGAGGGTCACATTGGCATAAGAGCCATGAAGAGGAGGATCAGAGATAGTTTCTGGTGGCCTGGCATGGACAAGTGTGTGGAGCATTTTGTAAGGGATTGTATGTGTTGTGCTGTCAGTGACAAATCTCAAATCACAGCACCTAGCCCGATTGAAGCTGTAAGAGTAACAGACAAGCCATGGAGTAAGATAGCTGTTGATATAATTGGACCTGTCAATTTATCGTATGGATCTCAAGAGTACGGTTTGGTACTCATTGATTATTATAGTAGATGGCCAGAAGTCAAGTTTGTAAAAATTCCAGATTCTAGTAGCGTGATCCAGTGGTTGGAAGGTGTTTTTGCAAGGGAGGGAATTCCAGACAAAATTTTAACGGATAATGGAAGCCAATTTACTTCTGGTCAATTTGGAGCATTTGTGAATTTTTGGGGTATTAAACATTCAAAGACTTCCTTGTATCATCCTAGGTGTAACGGACTTGTAGAGAGATTTAACAGAGTTCTCAAAGACAATATTCAATTATCTAAGGCTAGTGGTTTGCATTGTAAATCTGAATTGGCAAAGTTGTTGTGGGCTATACGCACCACTAACAATGCTGATACACTAGTGTCTCCTTTTGTTTTGTTGCGTGGTCGCATTCCATCATCCAAATTAACCAGAGGTTGGATGGGGTGTTTCGAAGCACCTTGGTATAGAGTGGACAAAGTGATGACGAAACGGAGGGAAGCCCAACAGAAGTACATTCAACAGAGAAATGTTCAGAGTGTGCAACAATCTCAACACCGTAGATTTGTTTGGAAGGAAGGAGATTGGGTGAGGGTGAAATCTCCGAGAATAGGGGTTAAGGGCCAATCAAGGTTTAGTGGTTGGAGGAAAATTGTACAAGTTGGAGATAGTGCCGTAAAGTTGGAAGACGGCAAATGGTGGCACAAGGACAAAATTTCATTGACCAATACTAGTAAACACAGAGGCTTGTTAAGTATGTCGGGTGGAAAAGATGAACTGAACTCTTGCAAGGGTTCTATCAGCCAATGTCCTGCTAGAATAATCAATCCACCCAGCCAACGTCCTGCTAGGGTAATCATCCCACCTAGAAGATTTAATGACTATGTTTTGGAGTAAATTTATAGATGTAATTGTGGGCGAAGTGCATTATATGAATTTTTGTTATGTATATAGTTGTTGATAATTCTGTACTGCAATATAATTCATGCAATCTTGCAATTTATTTGTATGTTATATTTCGCATTCCAATTATCGTTTGTTAATTTTGTTGTAAAGGGAAAACATGTGTTGGGTCGTGTAGATGGCTCGTGCCGTTGTCATGGGTTCCGTGCAATGGAACGAGCACCGGGGAGAATGTGGAATGCGGGAGGGTTGGCAGTTGTCGAGAAAGGTGGGTGCGGGAGGAACGGGTGAAGGAGCTGTTATACCCATTTACTTGGAAATAAACGACTCCGACCTTTCAGGAAACCTACCAAACCAGCGCATATTTGAATACTAGGCACCTAGGGGAATCCAAGATGGGGTGACTTGTGGGGCTCTCACCAGGTTCTCTTACCTAGAATCCTTTGCAAACCTCAAAATGTGGCTAAAAAACACTTTTTCCTCAAATTTAGGTGACACAAAGTTCTGGAATCTGAAAGGAGCCACAAATTTCCTTCCACTCAGTGTCCCCCAAGTCTCCCGATAAAAATGGTGCCTCACTTGTGTGGATAGACCTAGTGCCCGCAAAAAGAAATGCCCCAAAACACTATCTGGACACATCAAAATTATCAAATACAAAACTATTTTTGCAGGGGGGCACCTGTGTTTTTGGTCCTAGGCTCAGAAGCCATCTAGGGAAACCTACCAACCCCAGACATTTCTGAAAACTAGACACTGAGGGAGTCCAGAGAGGTGTGACTTGCATGGATCCCCCAATGTTTCCTTACCCAGAATCTTCAGCAAACCTCAAATTTAGCTAAAAAATCCAATTTTTCACATATTTCTGTGTGGGATCACAACACCGGGACAAATTTCCTACCACCCAACGTTTCCCTTAGTCTCCTGGAAAAAATGAAACCTCACTTGTGTAGGTGGGCGAAGTGCCTGTGACAGGGAAGAGCAAAAAACATGTAGAAATTGAGAGGGAACGAAAGCGGGTCCAAAAGGGCAGTTTGAAAAAAAAACATTTTAGGTTGACCAGTGCAGCAGAATTTTTATTGGTATAAATGAGACAATGCTGGGTGGTACTAATTTTGTGGATTCCTGCAGATTCCGGAAGGTTCCATCACAAAAATGTGGGAAAAATGTGTGATTTCCAGCAAAGTTGGAGGTTTGCAGGGCATTGTGGGTAAGAAAATGGTGCATGTGAAGCACACCACCCTTGAATCACCCAGATATTTAGTTTTCAGATGCGTCTAGTGGATTTATCTACATGGCAGCGTCCCAAGGTCCAAAAAGTGCAGCCCTCACCATTCCAAGTAGGACGATTTTGAGAGTTAGCCAAGCTCTCATGGCCCAAATGTAAAACCAAAACCCAACATAATCAAATGTCCTCTTGCTTGCCGTGGGATAAGATGTTTTAGTGTGCGGGGTGGGGCTGAAAGACTGTTACCCCCTTCAGTTGGGGTGGGGGCATAACCAGGCCCATACCGGTTGGTAGCCACCACTCCACTATTTTATATATTTTTTTAATTCCCTGACATCTAGTATGCTTTCTGACCCCTGGGGAGTTAATCGGGGGTAATTGCCCCATCTGCCCACTGGTGGGTAGAACAACTTTGGCCCCATTTATTTGGGGTGGGGGTATGACCATACCCCCACCCTCTTATTTTGGCAAAAATATCGTCCCTGGTCTCTCGTGGGCTTTCTGCCTGACATCTAGTATGCTTTCTGACCCCTGGGGAGTCAATCGGGGGTAATTGCCTCCCAGGGGAACGACCCTTGCCTAAGGGGTCATCCCCTTGCATGAAATTGACACAAAAAATAAAAATCCCTGGTATGTAGTGGGTCCTGTCCCCCTTGGGGGCAGATTGGCCTAACAAAAATAGGCCTAAAGAAAATTTGCCCCCCCGGGGAGCGATCCTTGACTAAGGGGTCGCTCCCCACATATAAAAAAAAACAAAATAAACAAAAAAAAAATCCTTGGTGTCTAGGGTTTTCTGCCCTCCCTGGGGGCATATCAGTCTAATTCCAATAGGCAATTTACCCCCAAGGGGGGAAGAAATTCCCTACAACAAATTCCCCCCCCCCCAGGGGAACGACCCTTGCTTAAGGGGTCACTCCCCTCACGTAAAACTGACAAAACAAATCACTGGTGTCTAGTGGTTTCTGCCCACCTTGGGGGCAGATTGGCCAAATACAAATAGGCTGCTCTGCCCCAAGAGGGCGCAGAAATGGCCTAAATACAATTTACCCCCCAGGGGAGCGACCCTTGCCTAAGGGATTGCTCTCCATATAGAAAAAAACAAAAGTAAACCTAAAAAATATATATCTCTGGTGTCTAGGGGTTTCTGCCCCCCCAGGGGCAGATCAGCCTAATTGTAATAGACTGATCTGCCCCCAGGGGGGCCAGAAAATGCCTAAAAATATTGTTACCCCCTGGGAAGCAGCCCTTGCCCAAGGGGCCGCTCCCCTTATGTATAAACATAATTTAAAAAAACAAAACTCCCTGGTGTCTAGTGGTTTCTGCTCCCCTTGGGGGCAGATTGGCCTAATAAAAATAGGTTGATCTGCCCTCAAGGGGGGCAGAAATGGGCTAAATAAAAAATTTTCCACAGGGGAACGACCCTTGCCTAAGGGGTCACTCCCCATATGTAAAAAAATTTTTTTTTAAAGTAAACATAAAAAAAATATATATCACTGGTGTCTAGGGGTTTCTGCCCCACCCCGGGGGCAGAGCAGCCTAATTGTAATAGATATGGCCTAAATATATTTTGCCCCCCTGGGGAGCGACCCTTGCCCAAGGGGCTGCTCCCCTTATGTATAAACATAAATAAAAAACAAAACTCCCTGGTGTCTAGTGGTTTCTGCCCCCTTGGGGGCAGATTGGCCTAATAAAAGTAGGCTGGTCTGTCCTCAAGGGGTTGTAGAAATGGCTTAAAAGTATATTTGCCCCAAAGGGAGCGGCCCTTGCCCAAGGGTCCGCTCCCCGTATGATATAAACAAAAACAAAACAAATTCCCTGGTTTCTAGTGGTTTCTGTCCCCCTTGAGGGCAGATTGACCTAATACAAATAGGCTGATCTGCCCCCAAGAGGGGCAGAAACGGGCTAAAAGTAAATTTGCCCCCAAGGGAGCGACCATTGCCTAAGGGTTCGCTCCCCACAGACATAAAACCAAAAAAAAAAAAAAAAATGATCCCTGGTGTCTAGCGGTTTGTGCCCCCCCCGGGGGCAAATCGGACTAATTACAATAGGCCGATCTGCCCCCGGTGGGGGGGGGGGCAGAAATGGCCTAAAAATAAATTGCCTCCCCTGGGGAGTGGCCCTTGCCCAAGGGGCCGCTCACCTTTTGATAGAAACAAAAAACAAAAAAAATCCCTGGTGTCTAGTGCCATTTCTGCTGCCCAATCGCATTGGAATCAGGCAGCAGAAATGCAGAGAGAGACATGAAAGGAGAGGAAAGGGCTTTCCTCTCCTTTAATACTTCTCTCGCCTCCTCCACATGATCGGAGGAGAAATGCATAAGCATCATCAGATGCCACAGGGGGGGTAGGGGGTTGGAGGTGGAAGGGTAAGCGATTCCCCTTCCATCCCTGCCCAGGAGAGGAGGGTGCCAGGCCCCCGGAGGGGGTGCTAACGCTTCCCCCGTGGGCCCCTAGCTGGACGTAACCGTTACGTCTAGGGCACCCGAGGGGTTAAGGTGTGGTTTGAAAGAAAGTATACAAATACTTCAACTTAGCAGTGACAAAATCCGCAGTCAAAGTTACAAATGAAAGCCAAGAAAACGCAGAAAATGGGAAAGTTATCGTTAGACGCACTAACTTTAGATCTCACAACAGATGTGCAAACCATAATGTGCGCACCAAATGCAATGCTCATGACCTCACCCAATTACAAATGTTGTAAACCATTTTGAACATAAGATTACTTATCAAATTGCCTTTGTTGCTCTGACAGAGGTGACTGTGAATTGAGCATCATTAATTAGATTGATTGTGTGTTATGGTTAATTTATAGCATGGGTACTCACAAACATTTTACCAGGGGCCTGCGGTGTGACAGAGGGTTGCACTGATGCTAGTAGGGTGGCGGTTGGGGGGCCGGGATGTGAGGGGGGTGTAAGGTGGGCATAGGAAAGCAAAGCATGTACATCTAGTTGCTGAATTGCACAATGTGAAACCAGAAAACCTAGGATTAATCCCAGTTTCCCTTTTGACAAAATTGTTTTTATTCACTCCTCCTTTTTATTCATGATTGCATATAAGTGGAACTTTAAATACATGAGTTCAAGATGTGTACTGCACAAAACTTTCTCTTCTCTGCCTAAAGCAAGCCACAATGTCTTTGGTTCTTGCCTAGTAATGTGCTTATTTAGGATTCTACTTGTGTGATTGTCAGAGAGATTCTGATTTTATATGAATTACTTCATAATGAATTAATAATGCGTTAATATGTCACCTTTCATTTGAAATTCTGCAGAATAAATTCTGTTGGGAGGGTTAAGTGACCGTCAGGGGTGACAAATTTATCAGTCAGAATTGTGATCAGAAGATCCTAGTGACTCTGGTAGATTATAGTAATTGCAAACTTCCTCTCTAAGGGTGCCACTGCCCACATCAGTAGAACTCTCCTTTTCAATCATGTTGTTTTTTCCTAGTGTCTAGTCAAGCCACCTTCTTTTCCTTGGAGCCTTTTGGACTAAACCTTTCTTGACCCTTTTACTGCTCTGATCGGAGTCCTGCTGTCAGGTTGTTGGGGTAATAATGATCATCAGTATACTGATGCTGGCCCCTCAATTGATTGCATCTCTCCCATCTCTTGCCAGTGTAGTGATCCACTCCAGAGTCTGGATTTACCTGTCTGCTTTTCCTTACCATCTTTCCCTTTCTCTCTCAGGGTTCCCTCTACCCCACCATTGTCTTGCACTGTGGTTTGGGGGGTCTATACCTATAGTAGCACTGCCCATGGAGGTATAAATTTGATTTACCATTTTCTATAGTTCTACTTCTCTCTGGTCACCAGGTACCATAATGAGAAACTAGTACCTGCTCCTTATATTACTAAGATTGCAAAGAAACTGTTTCAACACTTCCCATCGCTTTCATTTCCAGATCTACAGCTCAAGGTGCATCACTTTCTTACTTTCTTCTTGAATTTGCTTCAAAACTTCAGGCAACAATGTTATAAAGGGTGCCCTAGGTGTAATTGTGTAGATGTTACCAAGTACACTTTTGTTTATTGTATGCTGTTGCATATGGATATCATCCCCACTGGGGAGTACACAGTCAAAGTTCTGTGATTCTCCTGAGGTGTAGTTTGAGGGTATACATTGTTGAGGTGATTAGTTTAGCAGCAATCTAAAAGGGTGTTTCTACCCACTTGGTGGGCATTTTTCCTATAGCTAAATTATTAGTTGGTGGACTAAATATAGGTGCTGGTGTGCTGCAAAAAACATATTTATGTTTGTGACCATGATCTGCAACATGTGTTGCGTAAGGCGCTTATAAACAGCTATTGATGGGGCATTGTCAAGGCAACATAGAAGACTGTACACATTTGTAAGGAGCTTCTATTCCAACTTTAAGAATCCGGAATAATCTTGTACTTTAGACCCCAAGAGTAACAGTTGATTATCCAGAGGCAGTGGTTGTGCTGTTGGACCCTGACATTGGTTATAAGCACCCCCATACTTGTTTGCTGATTGTTGGGTGGAGGGCCTGTATGCATGGGTTGCCGTGGCCCATGCATCCCAGATGAATTTGAAGGCAGGAGAGGGGTGCAAAGCTCTGCAACCTGAGATGTGAGGCAGGTTGGTTGTTGTGGTTCCAGCAGAGAGCAGCTGGTTGTCTGTTTGCACAGCCACCTGCTGAGGTGTCAGAACTCATTGGCACTGGAGGCACCACCCGACGCTGTTGATTTCTGTGCGACAGGTCGGGACACAGTCCTATGTGTACTGCCTAGCAGGCCTAAAACAAGCCGAGGCACACCGATAGTGCAAGAGAGGAGCCCAACTGTGCAAGCAAAGCAAAGAGTATGCCTGGGATCTGGTGCTCCTTGCTTGCATCGTGTAATGCTGGGCGAGTCAATGATGGCAAAGCAAGAGAAATCTGCAAAGCTGAGATAAGCTGACCTAGCAGGCTAGGGTCCACCTGACCTCTATTTGAGGGTATAAAGAAGTGAGGATGGAGACATCCAGACCTTCGATGGCTGCGGAGGTGAGGAGCCCTGGTGGCTGTAGAGACTTGATGGGGGGGGCTCACAGTAGGAGTGGAGGTGAAGCCTGTGACTGGTTCCACTCTTGATGTTGTGCAGAGCACTTAATTGGAAGGATCTCCAGTAGGTTGGCCTGTTAGGAACCTGCAAGCTATGTACATTGGCTACTCAAGCCTTGGAATGGGTGCTGAGTTTGGACAAGCAGACACTGGACTAAGAGGATGCTCTGCACCAAGAGCACTGGCAAAACTGTACCCCTACATTAGAAAAAAGGCAGAACACACTATAAAGCCCATATGTGTGTGTAACAGGGCTCTTCCTGATAACATGGACTTGAGGGGGCCTGAGGGTTCCACAGTCATGTGAGATCATTCACAATTATGTAGACAGAAACCTTTGGGAGGAATGGCTGACCAAGAGATGGCGGTGGAGGAGCCCTCAAGAGCTGACATTATGGTGGCCATTCAGAGCTCACAAACAGTATCTGAGAGGAAAATAAACACTGCATCGATAGAGGTGAATTTGCTCCAGAATGACTTGTGTCAGTTAGTTATTTTTGCTATTGCCACAATAAGTGTTATGTTAGCCATTATTGCTCTACATATATTCTATACTAGACTGACTTGTAATGAAAACATTTCAGAATGCTTGTTATAAGAGTTTCATTGTTTCATCATTGACCATAACAAGTGTTCCATACAAGGAGAGGCAATGATAATGATACTTACTGACAACCCTACATGCGCAAAATAATTTTTTACTCATGGGTAGAAATGTTGTCAGTCAAAGCAGGCATTTGACAGTTTATAATGTAAAATATTCATCATACAACAGGAGGAAAGTCCCTGACGGTTTTTATGTGCATGCTCAATGTTTTTGTAGTGGATTACTTCATGCAATTCCCAAGTCGGGATTTGACCATTAAGCCTACCAGGGTCAACCTTACCAGTCTTAGTGGGACACAACTTGTACTCATTATATGGAAATATACATGTGTAACAGGTGAGAGCAAAGCTAAATTAATCAATATCTGTTTATTATTATTAAATTAATTATCTTTATTATTTTCAGTATTAACTATATCAGTACTAGAATTTCCAATAAGATTCCGTACCCACCATATGAGTTCCAGTTTCACATTTGGTACTCTGATAAGGTTTTAAAATGCTCATACTGTAGTACAATCACTTATGTTCAGTAGATCTTATTTGAATGCAACCACACATATACAAATAGAGCTAAATACCTCTGAGGGTTAGCAATCCCTGCAAATCCATAGACCTCCCTTCACCAATTGGCATAGTCTGTTGTTTAAAAGAGTCAACATTTCAGTCAACTCTACCAGGCCCTCAGTTAAGTTGTCATCCCTTCTTGTCAGCTTAATATCTTGCTGAATGTCCAGGGCCATGTCCCAGTTTCAGGGGGTTTTGGTGCTGCCCAATGAATTGCTATATACTATTTTGCAATCACTGTCCCAAAATCCAACATATGCAGCTTCACTTTATGACCTTTCTCAGGAACAGGTATCTTCCAGCTTTCTTTATGTTTCTAACAGCTGTTGGGTACAAGTTGGGTTTACCACTGCCTTGCTTCCAAGCCAACCAGTGCCTTTACATTTCCACGATAGACATTTCCAAGTGCCCACAACTCCAAATACTTGCAAAATACATTCCCCTTTGAGGGTTATATTAACGACTTGCTATTCTGTTGCCCTGCTATTTGTGGACTCCTGGTTGTCCAGAAAAAAACACTTAGTGAAGTCCCAAAAATTGGTGAGGAAAGCATCTGTTAACACAGAAGTCTTTGACCTTTACATAGGTACTTTAGGTCTAAGTAATCTTATTTTAATGGTATAAATCATTGAGAATGGCCTGCTGAAGATCTATTCAACTATGTTACAGGTGCCATCCTAATCCCAACTACCCAACACAAAATCTCTCCTGGTGTAAGTGCTGTGAATGGACTGAGTCTATCTGTGGGATGTTGATGCCTCCAAACATCCAAGAGATCAAATTCTGTTAACATTTTTATTAGTGCATCTTTCACACCCCGGTTCTTATAGACCCCTGTCTATGTTAGGAGTCAACGCTAAAATACTCTCAAAGGCACTTGGGCTATATTCAGTGGCATGGTCACCCACTTAGTACACAAACCTCAGTGCTTGGTAGAGGGGTCCAGGTGAATTTTAATGAGGTTGTCCATGTGAAGCATTCTATTGCTGATGAGGAGCTGAAGGCAGCGCTGATTGCTTTAGACTTCGAAAAGGTGTTTGATACCTTCAGTTGTAAATATGTTTGTTCTCCAGAGAATGGGGCTGAGACCGGTGTTTCTATCCTGGTGAGACTGCTCTATGCTGGAGCAGTCACACGTGTCCGTACTGGACGTGTGGTGTCAGAGTGCTTCCATATTGAGAGGGGCACAAAATAGGTATGTCCGCTGTCATCACTCCTCTTTGCTTTAGCGATGGAGCCGCTGGCGATTCCTCTTTGCCATGACATGACAGATTGGGGTTTTGAGGAAGGTGGCATTAACCATGTTGCATCGCTTTATGCAGGTTAGGTTGGACACCCTATGCCAGACTTTTTCCCCTCTGTTGGCTGCAGACCAGTTGTGCAATCCAGTCCATGATGGATATGTTGTTATGGTTTGAAGGCGACTGTAGCACCCCAGGCAATGTCTACCTTAATGGCACTTTCCTTACGATGAAGGAGGCACAAGATACAAGCCAGTTTTTTCAATATGCCAAGGTGTCCCGTACGTTTCATGAGACTTTCCCATTGAGCCTGCATAATCCCAGAAGTTACAGGTAAGAGTAGACCCTGTATTTAATTGATGGAAATCACCACATTGAAACAACAGGAGCTGTAATAGATGGGCTGATGATCTGTCCATGGTACTTTCTGAGTGTGCCTGAAAAAGAGCGTTCGCCCAGGTTAAGGAAGTGGCTAGTAATGGGAGATTCAAGCTCACACAGTTTTATTATTTGCACCAAGCCTATATGACCCGCAGTGTTTCCATAGAATCCATGGAGCTCAATGGGAAGCTTGCCCTACGTGTGAGTTTCCTTCGGCTTTCATTCTCCATATGATGTGGGACTGTGGCAGGTTACAATGGTTTTGGGGAGAGGTCCTATGGATTCTGCGTAAGATCACGCAGGTTCCTGTGAAAGCCTCCGTCAGTCACAGCTTACCTGGGGTACTTCCGACAACTAAGCACGGGCCAATTTGAACCATCAGTTAATGCCCCAGCGACTGGTGCTGGATAACGAATGGGTGGCCATCCATTGGATGCAACCCACAGCACCAGCGATTGGAAAAGAGATGAAGGACATACATGAATGGGACATGGCGGAGGAGAGGTGGCTGCATGCAGTTCACATTGATGAACATACTGAACACTATTTGAAACTATGGGAAAGCACGTTAGATAGTTTGTCAGAGGTGGATCTGCCAGTGGATGGCTCCTCTCAGGGTCCGGAACTGGTGACATCCCATGTAGAGAGTTAGAGTACTGGTTTAGAAGCTGGATATAGATGAGTGCTTATATCTGTGTGGTTCCCGGTGTGGCATAGACAACGTGTTGGGGGTTGCTATGCCCATTCCTTCCTGTCCCCTTCCTTCCATTTGTTCCATCTGCCACCATCTCATATCCTGTACCTCCTCCCCTCAACTTTGTGGGTGGGGTGAATGAGTGCATCTCTGCCTTTGGTGCTGTGCTAAGCTGGCCACTTGCTGTTGCTACTTACCTATGCATCATTTTTTTACTGTTTTCATTTTACATTATTTCATGTAATTGGACAATCATTACCGTTGTCGCTTTGATGTTCGAGTAGGAACGGATACAGCTCTGTTTTCCTACCATCACCTGTACTGTCTTATTATGCATTGATTTTGCACCAATTGCAATAAAAAGCAAGTTTTAAACTATTTTTTCATCAGTGCCACCTCTATCCCAGGTTTCAGTCTTAGAGGGAGGTGATTATCTAAGCTCCAAGTCCTCAAAAACTGTGGTCTCCGACCCAAGTAAATCTAGGACCTATGTACTGGGAGGCAGCCCTCAGAACAAAGGGGAGGAACTGCGCATCATCTGCCCTGGGGCAATACAAGTTCACCAAACACATATCCACTCCATATCTCCCTTGTGCATCTCTCACTTCCTCCTGAAGTTTAATTGGGACCCCCAGAGCAATCCAAGTTAGGACCAACCACACATAAATTCAGAATAGCTTGCAGCATAGACGTGACATCTCCATTTCTTTCCTAAAAGGATCGCCCCCACTCTCTTCAAATGAGTTTCATAGAGCATGGCTATTTGAGCAACATGCTTTTTCATGAAAGAGCAGACAGACCCTGAATCTCTGGGGGAATGCATTATGCCCCCTTACATTCCAAGACATACATTTTCTATTTATATCTGCCATCTTTCAATCAGGGCATCTTACTGCATTCTACTAACCAGTGTCTTCCTGTCCGAGCCTCTCAAAACCCCATCTTGTGATACTGAGCTTTCCTGAGTCTGCCTATCTATGCAATCTATTGTCCACCCACCCACTCTTTAGCAGGTGCCATCCCCACTACTCAACATTTGTCCAGGTGTTTCCTGAGCCCCCTCATGCTACCAAAAGGCCCAACACAAATGCCCTCCCTATCCCAGAAACAGCAACTATACTACACCAAACTACATAATACTAACCCTACCTCTACCAGCCCACTCATCAACATCTAAGTTAGCACATACTGTTCAACTCTATGAGCTGTCATTCATATTCCATAAAATGTGTCCCCAAGGGCTAAGGTTACAAATATATACCGACGTCAGCATACCCACAGTTGTAAAGGTAACTTTAACTAGCATTTTCAGGTCCTATACTGTTACACTACCAATTCATGTGCTACCCGTTCCATTTTCCTCGCCCATCGTTTCAGGTACTGTTCCAGCTGAATGCTCCTGCGACTCCATGGGGGTGCCTGCCTTCCCCAAAGAGGTTCCATATCTGGTCTCAATGTCCCATCATCTTGCATCACCACTCGCGGAGTCCAATCATCTCTCTTCTGCTGACCACGGGATCATCCCTCAACACTATCCCTCTGTAAATATCTCCCTCACTCAGGATCATCTCGGAGAGGGCCAGTATGTCAGGGTCCAGTCTTGTCCCAGACCTCCAGCCAAGCCCATACATTTTCATGTGTGTTTAAAAAAAATGCTTTTTCCCTGTGCCAGGAGCCCGGCCAGAAACAGCAACATGTATTTGAGGTTCTCTGGCCAGAGGTCTTGCTTAACCTCTCTGATTTGTGTGGGGCGAGAACTGTGTTGGTATATTATGGGTAAAGAGCAATAATGTGTTTTCCGTACTGCAGCTGTGTTGCCTTACCTAACCGCACATAGAATACTGTCATGGCCCCAGTCATTAAAGTTCTGTGCAATAAGTTCTGCACGTGGTGGGGGAGGGGTTGGGGGCACGGCCAGTGGCCTGTGTGTCCTCTCCCTCAAAAAGAGATCAGAGAGTACTTGCCGGGTCACAGCTTACACCAGAACCATTAGTCCAACTCCTGCAGCTGTGCCCTCCGACTGGTTATGGAATCCAAGAAAATTCAAGTTTTTTCAACGGGAGTGACCCTCCGCATTCTCTGCCCTTCTTTCCAGCATATTTGTTGCGGTAGTTGAGACTTCAACTCTGTGATAGTGCCCTCCACCGACTGAACACTCTGTCTCTCTCTGTACAGTATGAAGAATGCTAACATATCACTAGTTGGTATTTTTTCACTCCTACAAAAATACAGATACTTGTCAAATGCAGACTGCTGCTATTTTAACTAGAAAGTATGCCATTGTAAGAGATGAAATACAGAAGAAGTCAGGTACGTGAAGGCAAGTTGCTCTTAGTAACACTGGCCGTGCTCACCAGATGTCCTGGGAAGGGCTGAATTGTCTTTGTCTTTACTCATGTGAGTTTTTTTCCGTGTTAATGTCCCTTGATTGGTACTATAATACGGAATTCAATATCTGATACTGGCAGGACACATTGAGTACAAAATAAGCATACGTTAGGATGCAAATATGATCATTAGTTTGACACGGCGCCATGTTCTTGTAGAGATGTGCGCTTATGATCAAACAAAACAGTGATAAACTATAAACACCGATGTAAAGTAATCGGGGGAAAGCAAGCTTACTGGCCTCACCCATTGTTCCTCTCCTGCAAGGAATGCGCTTTTGTTGGCTCACAGAAATACAAGTTCTGAGTGAAATACAACTCGGACATAGTTTAAGAATTATGATTCATAACACAACTGGGTGGAACTCTAGGGATACTTCTAAATACTTTACTGACATGCATTGAGGAGCCAAATTGTAATTGCTGCTGTGGTTTAGTGGAGCCAGGCCTGTTTCACGCTTGTGTTGATGCTGAATCATTGAAAGTGACCTCCTCTACCCAACCCAACACTCACGGGCACACAAAAGAAACGCAGTCGTGCTTTGGTCTAGCTGTTAGCTGCGCATCTTCTTTACGTATCACGCAACAAAGAAAACAAAAAGTCTGGAGTCAACTTCACATTTCAACATCAAAATGAACTAAGCATCATGTCATAGTCAAGTGTAACACAGAGGATATGACAGTCCTTCTTTGGGAAGCTTTTATAATATTACAATAAAACAAAAAAGAAAGTATATATAGATGTATAAAATATACAATATAATTTTTCTTTGAAATGAAGCCTTGATTTATTTTGGATATGGAATACATTCTTGGCATAACCTTCCTGGTGATTCCTTCCCTCACTATCTGTGCCGCCGTTGCCACTGGCTAAAGGGAATTGCAGTGGCAGGAGAAAAAAAATGTATACATGAAACACATTAGCAGTTGCCTCTGTAGTTAGAGTTAGGTCACACATTCCCAGGCATTTCATTAAACAGTGTTTTTTGTTTTGCTAATAATCTTTGCATCTGTCGAACGAATCTTTACAAAAAATTCCAAAAATATAGTTCATCAACCCCAGCTCCTTCCTGAAAAGATTTGGGGTGATTCTTCAAGTGGGGACTGAGGGAAAGGGTGGGGACTCCAAAAATACAGTTGCCACATGCAATGTCCATTGGGAATTACAGACAGCGCTATAACCAAAACTTTTGAACGGAGTTGCACCAAATCTGACAAATGATGAAGCTGGGAGGCTAAACAGGAGTCCTGCTCGGTGCCCCCTAAAGCCTCCTCACAATGTTTTGCTTGGTCTGGGTTCATGCTTGATTGCAATCAGATTCTGTGGAGTAGTGATAGGTTTCCTCCTAGTACTTTGGCCACCACTAACAGAGCACAAGATACCAGAGCCAGCAGTGATACAGGGCTTCATGGCACATTGTTAATGGGGGTGAACAAGAATGGAGTTAGGCCCTTATCGGGCCAGGAAACGGACAGACATATAATAACCAAAATAAAATAGAGAAACACTCTTTTTCGTTATTCTTGAGCATTAAAGAAAAACTTTTCATACAATATACCTCATTTTTTGTATTGTTAATGTTATTCTTCATGAAGCAGATATGTATTAACAAACGTGTATTACTCACTGCAGAAGGCACATTAAAACCACTTTAAGTTGTTGATCGAATGCCCAATCCCTTGTGCAAAGCAAGAGCTCATATGTGACAAAAACTGTTGATGGACAATTGTTTTTTTTAAACAATTCAAAGGTATTAACTATGAACCCAACAACACCAATCCTTCTATATTGAGATGAAAGGGGGATCGAACTGTGTAGTTCCTTGGCTCACAGTGGCAAGGAGGCTGTGAGTTGTGCTAGCAGGACTCAAGGAAAAAACATTGTCATTCCTTGGCCCTTGGAGGCATTATTTAGCAGCCTTTAACTGTACAGCCTCTCTTTTAAAGATGCTGGATTTTTTGGACCGTCAGTGGATTTGCCACATAGAAGCAGTGCTTACAAACGATATAAATAAGGCCAGAGGTCATTTTACGTAGTTAAGGCATAGTTAAGGAGGGGCAATAAGAAAATTATGGGTTTTGGCGGAGGATGGTGCTGCTCTGGGGAAACTATTCAGTGCAGAACAATGGGAGGGCCCTGTTTTCTCCCTGATTTGCCACTGTGTCTATTTAGTGTCTAAGGTGCACAGGTGTGTAAGCCTGCAAAATCTGGTCACACTGGTCTTCCACCTGAGTGCCCAGAGTGTGAACCAGCTACCTAATGCTCCCTGCAGAGGAGGTCTGCATACCAGCCAGCCCACTGTCTACCGGTGTGTTTCCAGTCACTTACAAGTTTGGCCAGGCTCTGCAGACCGACTGGGGGTAAGAGTTTGCCTTGATGGTTTTCTGGTGCTTCACTGTATTTGTTGAAGTGCACAGGAATGTGCCCCCTTCAGAATCCGATCACACTGGTCATCCACCTGAGTGCCCAGAGCTCTCGTCACAACTGTATATTCGTACCAACCCAGCTGCATGCAGGCCATGATACATGACTTGGTATGGATTGGTTTGAAACAGTGCTGATTTCCTGCGCACCTTGGACGACCACACACTGAGGATCTGCTCTCCAGAGAGGGCGCCGTATGTGAATGATTTAATGTTAAATTAAGGGGCCATTGTTCTGTGTTCATAATATTTCTTACAATGCATAGTAAAGTATCCAGGATGTGTTTCTTAGTGCAGACTGCGGGACAGAGGCTATGGCATGTGGTTTAGTGCAGAGCATGGGCACGTAGGAAAGTATATTGCACACGCCTTCTTTGACTTTTATATGTTTCTGCTGCACAGTTTCAAAGCACCCGACACTCCCTTCTTTCATGTCGACTAGATGTTTACTGTGTTAAACCTGTGCACTTTTGGAGACCTCAAGCTAATGACTGGAGCCTCTAACGCTTTTTCGAGATGTTTATGAATTTGATAAAGAATTTTAAAAAACAAACACGACTGATTACGAAAACATATGTCTTGAATATGAAGTAAAACAGATACTGACACACTAAATTCTTAAGCAGTGGTCAGTTATCTTGCTAACGAAAATACAACCACTGAAATTGCAAAACTTAGTAAAGGTATAAAAGTTAGCTATTTTTACCGAAGGCCTGATTTAGAAAACTATTTGTACACCAAAGTTTAAGTACGAAATTCCTTCGTGCTCAAATGTAAACTCACTCAGGTATGACCTTCAGATATGTATTGCCCCCTCTGTATTGCCAGATGCTGATTTTGGTGCAATAAGCACCAAAATCTGCATGTTATCACCTAAAACTCGAAATTGCAGGAGTGTTTTTTTTTTTTTGTGTACGATAAATATAACACATTTTACCGGTAATATTTACAAAAGGTTTATAAACCAGGTTCTTCTTATTAATTTCACTAGTTGAAAGGCCACACAATCACAAGTTTTTGGTAACACACCTTCGGCAAACATTTTCCCTCCCAATATACTATCTGATAATTACTTCTGTTAAGGCAGGAGAAAATCCATATGGAAAGTGGAGCATGGAGAAGGAGCAAAACGTGGTTGTGGTGTAGAGAAGAGGTTTCCCATAAAAGGAAAGTAATTTCTGGTGGGCTAGCATAAAAGAGTTAACAATTGAAAACGTACTTTTTTGTCATAAACTGGATGCATTTACAGGGTGAATCTTCCAGCATGTTATTCATAAGTTTAAAAAGTCACAAAGACAGAGACGTTTTAAAGCACGTGCAAAGCAGGCACTGGGCCAGCGCTCCAGCCTTTCAGGGGGGCCCTTATAGAGCCAGCTGTGTTCTGCAGAGTCTTGCCTTGATGACCTTGAATACTTAATAAACAGATTGTTTTAAATACTGTTTCCTCTAACTCATTTTTAATGTGGGTGATGTGTGAGCGTATTTTACCGACATTTTGCAGAGACGTGTGTTTATGTTGCAGGGACTATTCGAACAGTAGCCCACATATGAGAAATGGGAAGGTGTCTAAGAGATTATTAGCAATAATATTAGTTAACTGCTTCTATAGTACAGTTTTGGAAATACACGTGACTATCCCTGAATAGTAGATGTAAACACATTTAGAATTTGGAGGAGTGGGCCTTTGCA
The DNA here is from genome assembly GCF_031143425.1 of Pleurodeles waltl. Taxonomy (NCBI): domain Eukaryota; kingdom Metazoa; phylum Chordata; class Amphibia; order Caudata; family Salamandridae; genus Pleurodeles; species Pleurodeles waltl. Next base: position 855,898,277 of record NC_090443.1, read on the forward strand.
CTGGCAGTGACCTGAGCAAAGAGGGCATACAAATCTGTTCGGAACAGAGCCCCCCAAAATACGGTTGACCGGGGGCCCCCAAAATATTTAAGATGTCCCTACAGAAAGATATTTAACTTTTTACTTATAGGCGTAAGACTAGTAGGGCAAATTTGTAAAGAATGAAAACACACAATCATGAAAATAAAGTTTATCTGGGCTATTCACAAAGGAAACTGTGAGTAATTTACATGTGTAATTTACTCTTACACTTTTGAGAAACTTTACACTTTTGGCTATTCAGAAAACGCAAGTGTAAAGTTACTCAAAAGTATAGATTTACATGTTTCCACCCTATGTTTGTTACTGCCAAGATACTGGTCTTAGCAAGCAGGCAGGCACTGGTGCTCCAGGGCAGGTCTTAGATTCCCTGGATGATTTCCCCTCACCCAGCTGGAAGACTAGTAGGATTTGGCCCCCAGCCCTGGTCACGGGCAGAAGTCGTTCAGAGCTTCCCCGTGTCATACAGCTTAACTGGCTGATTAGCAGTTGCCTGTTTTTTAATTTTTGCGGTCTCCAGCTCCCTTTCTTATTGTCCCTGTCCAGACGTCAGATGTGATTTAGGGTCAGAGTCTTTGAAGGTCGTATAGGGGTCGGCCCCTTTTTATTTGCCCACTCTTCTGCCCTCTCTAACTCTTGAAATCAGACTGTCACAGCCGGAGCATCTCTAAATTGGGTAGCCAGCCACAGTGACGTGTATCAAAATGTTAGCCTAGGGCCTCAGTCCTAGGCCCCTTCCTCATGACTTCTCTCTGAATCAAAGAACACCCTTTGAAGTGTACTGGGGAAGCCTGGCTCTCCCTCCCCAGTGTGTTTCCCATCCAGAGTACAGCAATGCAGCAATATACAAATCTGTCTGGGGATTCCTCTAGCTCGTTTTTCTATGTTTCACCATGCAGCCCTGGGTCTCCCAAAATGGAACCCAGAGTCCTCCATGTACTGTACTATTTATAGACAGCACATTGTACACCTAGCACATGCAATTAACATACACACACCCACAGCACTACATCTTTCATGTGTTGTACCACTCACAGGCACACATACACCTACCACATTTAACTTGCACACACTGCACAGTAATGCCTTATCTCTATAATGTACCTTTCCTAGACACACACACACACACACACACAGAGCAGGTACCCCACTCATGTGCTGCACAGTACTAGGTACCAACACAATTTGGGGACAAGGGTCAGATAAGCACACAACAGTGGAACAGTATATCAATGAGTCTGTATGCCTCACTCCAGTGATACAGCCACCACCACATTAATGCTGCTTAACTCCTGTTGAAGGCAGTAGTCTTTCACTACTATGAGGGTATGGCTTTGGGCACTCCTCCTGAACCAACACAACTGCAATCCATGAGATAGGTCTATGCCATGACGCACATGCGTGGTCTGTTTTGACTATGACAATAAAAATCAGCATTATGGATTCAGAAATCAGTACCATTGGGACACTTAGAGCAGGGGTAATTAATACTATGGGGTGCATGTCCGTTACAATGCCGTGTTCTATCTCTGTATCATCCCAAAACTATGTTTGGCCAATATTTCATCTTTACGACATCTATATCACCAGTGTTTTCATATACCACTCATTTATTTAATTCCCTTAATGTTGTTGGCTGGAAATAATAATGTAACAAAGGTCATGTGATGTCAATTACCATCTAATCTTCCCTAGGAAATGGTGATTGTTCACAAAATACAACAATCCCTCTCAAGAGTTGAACCCTAAAATATCAGTATTTCAGTGTTTTTGTCCTGCTGAAAAATGGTTCAGTGGGACCTTGCACTAAAGATACCCTGCTTGGCTACAGCTTTCAGTCTTGCACCACTGGGAAATTTTGAGAACCAAATAAGTGGTCTAGGGTGTGATTTAGATTTTGGTGGATAGGATATTCCATCATAAAAGTGACAGTATTACAATTGACAGAGGACATAATGAATTTGTAATATGGTGGACGGGATATCTGTGATCTTTATGATGGAGTATTCTATCCACTCAAATAGAAATCAGACCCTCAGTCTGAAGGAAAATACTTGGACCAGAGAAAAGTGGCAAATCCATCCTAGAGATGACACTATCCCTGTGACTCCCACTTAAAGCTTTTAATGCCAAAAAGCAGCAGCTTCACTGGGAGCTCTAAGATGACATGTTGGCCTTCAAGGGACCTCAACGAGTTTAGCTTTGGACCTTGCCCCAATGAAAGTCTTTGGGCTCCAAAAGGTAGTTGCCAAGTAAAAACTTTGTCAGAAATGGTGCTTAGGTCCTAGTGAACCGGAAATTGACATTGTCTCTTTAATATTTTGAGGCCACGTTTCAAATTTTGATTGTTTTGGTGTCTTATTGCTGTATTTTTCTAAATTGGTTTGAGAATCTACGTATGTATGTTTCATGTTTGTTTCCTTGAATATAAAATTGTTAACACAGATTTCTCTGAAAAATTGCCTGTTGCTTGTACCACAGCTTCTAGTGTGTAGCACAAGAAGAGTGTTAAGTGAAGAGTGAGAACTTTGCTTTAGCCTAACCAATGTGTGCTTTTTATGTTGGCGAGGATACCCCTTTTCCAAAGTAATAGCCGACTTGTGGAGAATGTTAGGCAGAATTTCAAATACATGAACTATAGTAAAAAAAACTAGACATTGTTAATTTAGATCTCAAAGCAGATCCAACTAGTCTTCTGAAAATGGTACCTTGACTGAATGTTACATCACTGCACTGCTGACCAATGTTTCCAGATTAAAGTTTTCGCAAATGATTGTGTTTTCCGGAATATTCATATGTACTATTATTTAGCAGAAATTGTAAAGACTGTCTCTCAATAATGTCCCCGAAACTGTAACATAGCAATATGAAAATTACACTAAATTTTATTTGCAGGGCAGGGGTTATACCGGGTACTAGAAAAGAAAATTATGCCCAATTAGCAGACGGAAAATATCACTCTCATGCTCAAAATGTGGTCCCTGACTTGCATGAAATCATGCTGCTACCAGAGGGGAAAGGACTAATTTGGACTGACCTAGAAGATAATAAACATTTTGTGCAATGCATTCTCTATAACTGTGTTCAGGAACTCTCTCAAAGTTAGGCCAGGTGGGCATTTGTCCAGGTTTTATATGAGGGGTCTGGTTCACTCAGATGGAACTGGTTCATGGACACTTGTTTACTGAGAGGGTCTTTCGACAGCCTTAGATAGTCTAGTAACAAACACAGTTTGAAGAAATATTGTGGAATTGGTGTTTCTATATGATGGGTGTATGTTCCCAACATTAGCGTGGTACTGGTGGTATAAGCCTGCAAGTGTGTACACCATCAGAAACAGCTTGCCAGCATGCTCTTCAACTGGGAATAGACCACCTGTGGATGCAGAAAACAGACATACACCAGACCATGTGTAAAGGGTTACTCTTTAAAATGAATGGGTCCTTAAATAGCCCTGATGTAGCATTAAACAAGTTATCTCCCAATTGCCAGTTTTTATTCAAGGAAATGTGGGTGGCCTGTCTTGCTGTTAGTCTACTTGAGAGAAAGGCCAATATCTTATTGTGAGCTCTGTCTGTGCTCCCAACCTGGCTTAAGAGAATGATTCACAGAGGTACACAGATTTACCTAAGGTAATTTCAGCTCATGTTTGGTTGCTTGACAAGAGCAACAAGGCTATCCTGAAAGAAAAGCTGTGAATTGTAATGTGTGCATTTAAGGAAATAAATAGCTTAAGAATCGACATAAAGGTTAAGTAAAATATAAAAATGAACTAAGAAATAGGTTGCAAAGAATTAACTAAATTGGAAAAGAGAATAAAAGGTTTGGAAGTAAATAAAAAAACAGTAGAAAATGTTAGGACCAGAAGGTCCAGGTGTGGTATATGGAAGTTTCAAATGTCCCCTTATGGAAGTCTTAACGAGGTCTTGAAACCATTTCAGGATGATCTATGAATATGTGTTGTGGTCTTTGGTGAGGCAGTAGCGTCAAGTAGATTTTTTTTTACCTTCTGACAGATGAAATTTAAATGCATATTAGTCCTAGTGGGTTGAATCTGTGTCTACGTTGCTGATGTCAAAGCTGGATGCAGGAGATTCATGTCCCAGTGAACCAGACACATGTGCAGGCAGACACCACAGCTTGGAGAAAGTGCCTTCCAATTGTTGCAGCTTGTCACAAGTACTTTGATACATATATGGTTTTCTCCTAATAGGTCCTGACACTATGTAGTTGCCAGAGCAATTGCAGGTTCAGTAACTTCAGTCCCAATACAGTCCCAGACTAGAGTAAACAGGATTTAAAAAGCCTGATGAAACAGTCACAGCCATGAAATAAAGAGTTAAATAACCTGGCACATCCCTGGTAACAATCTCTGTGAAAAGGTGCCTTGTTTCAATCCAGTTCAAAGTGGTTTCAGCCGATTCTTCTTATATTCCCGTCCACTTTTACAAAGAAGCTGCTGCAGAATTAATGTTTTAATGAGGCAAAGGCAAATTAAACAAAACACATTTTTTATAGCTCTTCAAGACTGCAGCCCTGGTGGGCTGTCAGGCCAACCACCCTTTTTTTGAGGGTTCTTTGAGTTGAAAAGAGGAGCAGATGCTCAGTCATGGGCATTTTCATATGTTGCTTGTTTTTTTCCAATACGTGAAGTCAAGAGGTTTAATTATTTTATTAATTCAACATGGTTGGAAACAAAAAACCCACAATTATGCCATCAGATATTGCACTTTCCTCATGATATTACATTACTGTAGTAACAAATGTGAGGCGTAAAGGATTAGTGCTTGTTTATATAGGAGAACAAGTACTAACAGTTTGTCCACAGTCAAGCTCTCAACCAACTGCCTTTCCCAACATTGTATAATCCTTGCGCTACCCTGGTAACATTATATTACAAACAACATTTAGCTAACCCACATACCGCATATCTCCCCCTAATACAAAGAACAACATATAATATTATTAACAAACAAAACCTAAAAGTCACAATTACCATATATATATATAAACATATACAAACAATTAAACAAGCTAGGTACCCACAAACAAATATATAAAATAATTAAATATTAACAAATCATCTCACCACAAAATCCTTAAGCTTTGCAGGACATTAAACTATTCTTCCAGATTGAGTAGTGGTTGTTCTCATACCTTCAAGATTTGTATCTAATGCATTGTTAGCAGGTGGAAATTTCAGAACAGCAGCACCTTTAGACAATGAATTCGTATCAGCAATTTCTGTAGCATTGCACTAAACCAATATCTTGTGACCGCAGGAATCAGTTCGATTTCCAACAGTACGTTGCTTGCTCTTGAATTAATCAGCCCCATTTCCATCAGTACATTGGTTGCAGTTAAAATAACTCACACCAGCATCATTCCCCCACAACCACAAAAATTGCCCACTATATCTATATTCTTCCTTCCTCCTTTCAAATTTTACTACACCTAAACAACTTACTAAAATGCAAGATCTTCCCATCACTCAACATAGTGGGACAAGCATACGCAAATCTAACGTAAAGTGGTTGAGTACATTTACTGTTTTCTTTCATGTTTTTCTGCTCCAATTTCACACGCATCTATTCTCCTTTTTGCAAGACTACCACTCTATGCCTTTTATCATAATACTCCTTGTATGTCTTATAAGACAAGACAAGACCAGGTCATCCTTAACCACACTAGAAGACCAAATACTTTGACTTTCTGAAGACATCCAAGCAATTGTATCCATTGTTAAAGGTTTCCGGAACTTTGACACATTAAAACGTGTCACAGAAGGCCTAATCCAAAAGGCTCAAACCAATTTGCTAAATTCCTTCTCCCAATCCCTTCCTGCATAAATAGCAGCTTGAACACTTCCCATAGAAATCCTGTTGAACCACTCAACAGTTCCATTACCTGCCAGATGATAAACAGCGGTGTTCCTGGCTTTGATACCATTCCTGGAAAGAAAACATTTCAACCTATCTGCAGTAACTTGTGGACAATTATCTCTCAGCAAATTTATAGGAATTCTGTCTCTCAAAAGACTTGTTTCTAGGACAGAAAAAATGCCAGCCACATCCCCTTTATGATGCACTTCAACCTCAAGCCACTTGGAAAACAATTCCAACAGCACAGCAACATATTTGGGTACATCACTGCTATCGAAAATGAGACCCAAAATATCAACTGCTAAAGCTGCCGAAGGGCTCTCCAGGATCTCTCTAAGTCAAAGGTGTGGTCTGAAAACCTTCGGAAACGTATCCACATTTGCACAACTCTTGCACAATCTCATTCATTTTTTGACATCCAAAACCACTCTGGGCCACCAATACAAAGCCTTGACTCTTTTCTTCAACTTAACAGTGCCTAAATGCTCTTCATGCATAATCTCCAAAATCCTTTTAAAAATGGGGAGTTACTATCCTATCACCTCTCAGTACAAACCTCACACTAGAAATAGAAAATTCATCTTTGAGTTCCCAGAATTTCCTACTTTTTTCATCCAACTTTTTTTTTACGGTGCCACCCTTGCAAAACAAATCTCTTTATTTCATTAAGCACATTATCTGCCTTGTAACCCAACACCAAGTCTTCCTTCAAAATGGCTTGAGTTTCATATTTTATCAACACAATGTTACAGTCATCCCACTCATTGTTAATTTGTTCCTGCAGTTGTAACAGGGACCTGCTTAAATAATCAGCCACCTTATACCTATGTCCTGGTATATATTCAACATTATATGTATAATCCAACAACCTAAGATACATTATAGCAATACGCAGAGCAGCTGTCACTGAACCTTCAGTAGGCAACACCTTAACTAGTGACTTGTGATCAGTGCATAGCATAAATTGTGACCCTCATAAGTACTGTCTAAACTTCTCTATCACCACACACATGCTAAAATCTCTTTCTCAATAACTGAGTACTTCTCAACAGGCAATGAAGAACAGGGGAAAAGGGCACAGTGCCCTCTACTCCAGTACCCAAGACTTGGGTAAGAATGGCTCCTAGTCCATTACCACTAGCATCAACGGTTAGAATAGTGTGTGCAGTTTGATCAAAACCCTGTAACTACAGCACAAATATAATTTTTTATACTGTGAAATTCATTTTTCAAACTCCCATCACACTTGAAAACTTTGTGTTCCTTCAACAATTTTCTCAGATTGAAAGTTTTCTTCTCAGAATCTCTCACATATTTGGAATAGAACTCTGAAACACCTACAAATGACCTCTCAACATCCCTCACAAAATCCCTACAACATCCCTACAAGTAAGGGCAGGTGCACCTGTGATTTATTCAATAATTTCTTTCTAGGGAGAGATATCAGTTTCGCTGACCTCATGGCCCAAGTAAGTAACTGATTGACTTCCAAATTTACATTTCTAAGACTCTGTTGACAAACTATTTTCCCTCAACATTTTCATGACCTCTTGTAACATGTTTTGTGTTCCCATCACCTAGATGCCATCCTGGAAATGTATCACTCCCTGTAATCCTCTAAATAACCTAGGCATCAACCTTTGGATGAGTGCTGCTGCAGAGGCAAATCCAAATGTCATGACAACCAAAATGTGTAATGAACGCCATGAGATTTTTGCCACTCCAGTGAAGATACATATGATGGTAAGCTGGAGACAAATCAACGGTAGAGAACCACTTGGCCCTTAGTCTTCGCCAATAACTCATTATTCTGGGAAGAGGAAATGTCTTCACAACAATACTGTTATTAAGATTGTGCAAATAAATGCATAATCTTATCACCACATCAGCCTTCCTAGCCACCACCAAAGGTTAAACCACTCCACACATTCAATGGCTTCGATAATACCTTCCCCTCCAACTCATCCAATTCCTTGGCAACTTGATCGTTAACACTTAAAGGAATACTCCTCTCTTTGTGACAAACTGGTGTGGCTTCCTCTTTAAGCACAATGTCGTGTGCAAATCCTTTATGTTTTCCCACAGCACAAGAAAACACATCAGCAAACTCCTTTTTCAACTTTTCAACCTCCTCAAATTCATACTGTCTCAACAACAACACCAGATCTCTACTATTGGGATCTAGTGCGTTGTCCAATATCCTATGAGCAATCCAACCCAGAACCAAAGGTCCCAGCTGTGCTACATACAGTTTACAAGCGCCTTTCTTCCTTTGAATTCCAAAGTGATTTGTTCACAATCACATAGGGTAACCTAGAATCTGTCACAATCAAAATGTTAAACCCATCAACCTTCATACCACATGCAGGTTTGTTCTTTGATACAGCTTTCAAATTCAGTACAGGGCACTCACAAATAACACCCCTTCTGCTTCACTCACCTCCTCTTCAATAGACTGTTTAGAATCAGAAATGACAGCAACATACTTCTCAATTTGATTCAAATCTTTGTTTTTCTTCCTGCACATGTTTGCAAAATGCCCTGTTACTCCACAGTATACACATTGGGATTTACCAGCTGCACAAGTTTTGTAGCCAGATAAATGTACTTTGCTGTCCGACCTAAAACAAATAAGGCATTTTCCTTGTCAGATTTCACTTTCAGGCTACATTTCAAATTAATATTCATAGCTCTAGTATCATCATAGTTAGTATTTCTGACATTTGATACATTATACACAGACATCTTATCTTTGTTGGCGGATGATGTAGCTGCCTTGGCACACCTTTTAGAAATTCACTCTTCTTTACAATAGCTACAATCTCCTATAGAGACGAATCCCTGCTCACCCATAATCTATTCTGTAAACTGGATTAATCATTATTTGGTCATGAATACATTAATCGTGCGAAGAACCACATTTCCAAAACACAGCCAATTTTTTAAGCACAGCTAAATAATCCTCTGTACGGTCTGACTTTCCTTGTTCTCTCTGAAAACAATCTACTTATTAACAACTGCACACACAGATGGATGATAGGAATTCTCCAGATCTTCTAACACACTCAAGAAAACATTACCTTCAACCTCAGTTCTAACTTTCTTCCCAATTTCACCATACATTGGTATCCCCTCTGGATCTAGACTGTGTAAAAGAATATTTTTTCTTTGGTGTAGAAAAGTTCTCCGAACCTTCTTCCTCAATAGCTGAGATGTAATTCATAAAGTACTTCTTCAACTCAAGCCACTTCATTTGTGGCACCCCTGGAAATGGCATAAATGGTAACGATGGAGTAAAATAAAATGTTTGTGTACACATGACTAGTAACTACAAGAATAACCATGTCAAGTACAGAAATAAACAGTTTACATTATGGACATCATTTAGAGGTAACCAAGGGCTGCAGCTTCAACCTCTGGCTTGTCCTTTGTGACCCCGCCATTGCCTTTGTGACCCCTGGACTCAGTGGTGCCAAAGGCAATGTCAGGAACAGAAGGTAAATAGTGATGTGATATGCACTGCTAACTTTCTGCCTCTCTGGCTGGGAACTGTGACAGTCAGCTCTTAATACTGTAAAATAAATACATATCTGAGTTTAATGTACAGTTTCCTGAAGTAAACAGATGAAATAAAAAAATACCCATTTTCAAACAAGATGTTGCAGATTTGTATTACTTGTATTGTTCCTATGTAATATTCTTATGAATGATATCATCATCTTTAAAATGTAGGTGGTACATAACATAGACTTTTAATTGTGTTAATAACCTGCGTTATTATATTATTCATCCTGTGATGTTAATGGGTCAAAGGTGGTTATGTGATATAGAACCAAAATGAGTGATAACAGAATGTGGTAGTATAGACATGCTAATCCAACTAGAACCACAAGTCAGAACATTCCAGTGTGCATATCACAGTAAAGTAGATCCAAATGATGTGCAGCCAATGAAAAATCCGGTGTGTGTATCACCGTACAGTTGATCCAAACAGTGCACAGGATTAATACATACAAATTGGTGTGCATGTCACTGTAGAATACACTCCAGAATGCAGAAACAACATAAACAGACAACCCTGGAAGAATAGTGAAACACCAATGTCCAAAAGTAGTAGGAAGTTCCTCTCAATAATTTGGTGTGCACATCACCATAAAGTACAATGAAGAATATTGACACACCAAGAGATGGCCATAATGGTGAGAATTAAAATGAAAATAGTAGGTGCTGTAATATTCACATTATGGCCTAATCCAAAATGGCTCCGGAACACATTCATGGAACACGTTACATGAAACTGGTCAAATCCAAGATGGCTGTGATGCCAACATGACTGCATACCAATCATGCATTAAGAAGCTGACGTTAATGAGGCTACAGCTCCACATGCAGTGAAAGCCAACACAAGGAAGGCATCCACAGCAGACTCACACAGGGAGCTCACGCAACCACTACAATAACTTGCCGTCCCCTGAAATTACCCAAAATCCCATAATACAGCCATGATCTCCAAGTGCTGATGCATTGAACAGCTGGGGATTAGAGCTGGATACTACATGTAATCCCACAAGATGCAGTGAGAAGCTTCTAATCACAGTAGCATAACAACAGCTGCTGAAAATTCAGGACTGCTAATGGCAGCACAAAGGTGAGTAAAACAACTCATCTCCAAAGTAGTAATACGAAACGCAAGGCACAAAGGATTACTTCTGGTTTATTTAGGAGGCCAAACAGTAAATGTATGTCCACAACTCAGCTCTCTACAACTGCCTTTCACAACATTCTAGAATCCCTGTGCTACCCTGGCAACATTACTAATGACATCTAGCTAACCCAGGTACCAAAATTACCAGCATGATTTTGGTATCATTAGCCACCACCAGATCACAGATGATAGTTTATGGTCAGATTATATTTCATGGAAAAAACATAAGAGGGCTAGGCATCAACATTACACACATTGTCTCATGGTTCAGTTTGGAGTGTGGAGAGGAAAATAGAATACTACTCACCCACATAACTTTCATATCTGTAACTAGTCAGGGTCGTCATTAACTACTACAGTTGGTAATAACTCAGCTATTTTTATATGACAATTCTCAAAGTCTGTCTGGGTATCTAGTTACAAAATCTCACCAGTTCCAATGTAGCAGTGGTTTAGACTGGCAGCCACAGCATATTAACTGATCACATTCGACTGAGTCCAGATCGACAGGCCTCACCTCACAGCAGAAGTAAAAAAAAAAAATCCAAAGGTCCAAAAACTACAACATGGTGGGATGTCCCCAGGCAAATGGAATTCCTCGCCGTACACTAAAACCTTTCACTGACAGTCATTTAGTAATCTTAAAAAGTTAGATCCTATTTAGCCTCAAGAAATGTGCAATGCAATATTTTGAAAAGATTAGGGTTTTTGGCTTTAAAATACTCTAAGAGGTACTGGTTACTCTATTTTAAAGGAAAGCTATGGTGAGCAGGCATATGAAGCCACTTGCAGCGTCTGATGTACAAAGACAATAAAGCCAAATGTTGATATTATACAGCCATTTCAAAATAGTAAATGTAATAGTATAAACGATGTTTAAATGTTTTACCCTGACACCCTAAGCATTTTTCTTTCTTCATTTCCTGTTCTCCATTATTCGAGCCTCTGGACACCCTAAGCATTTATCTTTTTTCATTTCCTGTTCTGCATTATTCGAGCCTCTAACTGTTCTTTTTGTTTACTTGAAGCTATCAACTGCCTGCTCCCAAAATGAGCTGCATAACGTTTATGGCACAACCACTTTCAAATGTGTGCTTTCAAAAACTCCATTCCTCAAATTGGCAGCACCTGAAAGTGCATACGTTGGGCAATTACAAACAGGAATCTTTTTTTTTCTTTAAAAGTTATATGTTTGTGGTTGTTTATGAAAAGAAACGAGAACAGTTACAAATATTTGTAAGGTTTGTTAACAATATGTATGATCCTTCAGAATTTTCCATAAACAGAGTCAGTACTCCGTCACTGGCTCTGTTTATTTAACAATTCTGAAGTTTTTCTGCAGTTCCCAGGACTCAGAAAACCAAAAGAAGATCAGATATGTGATTGTGCTCTCTGCTTCTTTCTGATAGACAGCATTGGCTTATTCAACATGTCTAGCCAATGTAAGCTAAGCAGTTACACAGTAAATTCGTTTTTGCAAGCAATGACAACTTATGAATTAAAAAAACATGCTTTCAGAAACCCAGGGGATCAGGAGTGTTTTATGTATGTGTACAAATGAATGGGTAGGACAGCGAGTGGATTGGCGCTGTGTGAGATTAAACTGGTGGAAGAATGGAACGGTTGGTTGTGGATGTTTCAGCTTTAATGCCCTTCGGTTACAGGAACACTGGTTAGCAATAGTTAATACTACTGTATGGTTTGTGTGCGATTGCTCATCTAGTAATAACGTTGTAGTTGGAGAACACACTTTTTCTAGTACATTACATTTCAATGTGTTCCAATGAAGGGCTGAAAACGGCATTAATTGATGTTCAAAATATTAATACTGCATTATTTCAAAATCTAAGAGGTGCAAAGAGGCCAAGATAAAAAATGAAAATGGGATAACGGCGTTACCATCTCAGTATAGAGTTGATTTTAGATATAGGTGGTATCTCGTTACATTTCTTATTGCCATTTAAAATTATGACATAGCAAAACCAAATAAAACACAGTCTTACTATAATTTTTGAGTTAGATTTCAAAGTGGCACAATAAACATAAAATAGTCCTGCTAGGCATCGCATTCGTGCTCAGTATTTATGTATTCTTATTTATTTAGCAGTTTTAATACGTCCTGAATGGACGACAGGTGCTTTTAGAATGAAAATTCATTAAGGTTACTAAAGAATTAACAAAGTAGTACTTAATGAGCTTTTTTGTTTGAATAGGCCATTAACGTCATGCTGAAGTATGTCTCCTTAATGACCTGAGCAACTTCTAACCTAATTAGTTTATGACTTCCAAACATTTGCCATCTAACAATTAAATAACTTTCAAATCAGTTCAAATGCACGCTTATTATTATACATGGTAAATTAATGACCCTTAATGTATGCACTGAAGAGCACATGAGTTCTACAGTATACAAATGCCAGAATTAAGAAGAAAAAATTCCAATGAACATTGCTTTCTTCAAGATATTGAGCTATAACCGTTTCATGATTTATTAATGCCTAGTTTCCTGGCAGGTGCCCCTTGTTGACAGAGTTAAAAACAATGTAAATGTACGCTGTGATATGTATGTACAAATAATAAACTCGCATTACTATTGTCAATTCCACCCAATGTGACCTCCTCATCACCCCAAGTCAGAAATACGTGGTCAGGCAAGCCCTGAGACCTAGGCCTGAAGCAACTGATTAACAGATCATGGGTGGGGTGACAAGTAGCCCGTAGACAAATGCTCAAACAGGAAAAACCAAGTGCTTCGTTTACAGGGCCCATGGTGCAGGGCAGTGCAGCAAGTGCCTTGCTGCATCACTCTGAGCCACTGGGAAAGCAGAGAAATGCACCATATCTACAAGATATGACACTTCTGTCCTCTCCCCATGCAATGGCACACAAGTTGCTGTCTAGCGCCATCATAGACACCCTTGCACCATTGTGCAAGGATGCCTGCATGCGGGGATGGTTGTTTTTTTGTTGTTGTAGGAAAGCACACCTTCCTGCACAAAAACAATCACAAGCGGTGTTTTCCTCTTTCTATGTGTGCTGCAGCACACATAGAAAGAGGAAAAAGTGGGGAGAAAAAAAGATATTTCTCCCCAGTGCTTCATTCTTATGCCACCCCTGCAGTGGCGTAGGAATGTAACACATTACCAGACTTGTAAATCTGGGAATGTTTCAGATTCCTTTGAGTTCCATGGGTGTTGCATGGTTACACCCCAAGCAACACCAATGAAACGCCCCTTTCACGCAATGCTATGCAAGAAAGGGGTCCATATTTGCAATGCTATGAAAACCCATGCAAGGTGATTTTGCGTGGTCCTTTAAATATGGGCTGGCACACTGAGCCACCGGAGTATAAAAAAAAAGTGAAGCTGCCATGGTGAAGTGTGCCACAAGGGCTGTGTAAATGAGGTCCCCAGATCGATCCCTCAGATAGGCAGCAACACCACAATAGTCGTAGAAGAATAGAACACATTTGGCTGAAGGGGCGCACATTCCCAAACTATCATAAAAGTTAGATGCCACATGATAGGAACACTAGGCCAATCCGAACACAACACACACACAACATGCAGTGATCACGTGCTCCTCATTCTGAAAAACTGGACATGTTACCTACTCACCCATATTTTCTCCAGGCAAGGTCGAGACCCACCTGAGCACTTTATCAGATGGTCAGATTTATGGCTCCATGACTAAGCCCTGATTCCTTTCTGCAAAGAATGTATAGAATTGTTATGCAACCCTTCAAGAATTGTATATAAGGGCACTCAGAACTCTAACTTTGAGAGACAGTCATCAGAACCCAAGTCTGCATTGCGCTCTCCTGGCTGCTGTGCTTAATTAAACCAACTGTTCCTGTTTAGCAAAATGCCTCTTGTTTTGAATTTCTTTAAGGTAAATCCACATTGAAGCAACACTCTTCATCCTGTTGCTCCCCAAAACGTTGCTCAAAATGTCAACTTACAAGAAACATCAGCCCTACAGGTGACAGAGAAGATAAACATTATAGGTCTCAAGGATACCTGTTTCTGTATCTCATAGATTGCTACCCACAAGAAATACCTGCATTTTGTCATTTGAAATGAAATGTCTGGGGGCATAGAGATACCTATTATATGCTGCTTCAGAGGGGCCTTAGTGGTTGTTAAAAGCCAGAAATCCAAGTTATAGGTATTAGATGTAGGCATGCATTTTGTATGTGTATGCATGTGTCTGCCACAAATCATAATTACATTTACTTGAGAGGCACATGTTATGTTATGTTATGTTACTAGTTCATATATGGCGCAAAACTACCCGGAGGCCTCATAGCGCTGATCAGACTAGAAGATAAAACAAACTGGAGGAATCTTACAGCCTCCCTAGAGAGAATAATACTGCCTTGCTGTTAGAATAGCCAAGTTTTAATGGCCTTCTGAAATTCTATCTCCTGGCTCATCATACGAATGTTAGCTGGCAGAGAGTTCCAGAGTTTGGCTCCCTGGTACTTCGAGGATCTTCCTCCCCAAGATATTCTCTTTACTTTAGGGATCACTACCAGGGCTTTAGAGGACGATCTCAAGACCCTCGTAGGTGTGTAGAATGAAACTAATGATTTTAAATGGTGAGGAGCCCCTTTATATAGAGATCTGTGAAAAATACACAGCGCCTTAAACTTTATCCTTTTCACTACTGGGAGCCAATGCAATTCAGTCAAAGCTTTCTTAGCCGATGTGGACCTAGGCAGATTAAACAACAGTCGGGCTGCTGCATTTTGAACCACCTGTAATTTATTAACCACATAACCTGGAGATCCCAGGAAAAAACTATTTCCGTAATCTAACCTGGATAAAATCAGGGCTTGTACTGCAAGTCTTTTGGCCAAGGGCGGAAGCAAGCCAATGACCTTACGAAGTAACTTCAGTAATCCAAAACAGGTGGCTGAAATTCTCCTGGCCTGATAGTCTAGGGTAAGTTTGGTATCCAACCAGACTCCCAAAGCTTTAATCTGGTCTTTCGGTGGGGGTAGATAATCTAAATGTATTACTGGCGAAATACTCTTTGCCGGGTTGGCCAATTTTCCCAAAAACATTATTTCCGTCTTTTCTTCATTGAGTTGAAGCCTGCTATCTGTCATCCAGGAAGCTACCGCTTGTAGGCAGGCAGGCAAAACTGAGTTATCAACATCCTTATTGGAGGAAAAGGGGATCACCACAGTCCTGGTGAAAGTCTCATGGCCCTTAGTGGCATGATAAAAAGCTGAAACAGTTGGGCTCAATAAGGATGGTGAGAAAATGCATTACCTCCCCTCATCCATTCAATCATGACTTTTAAACCTTGACTCAGTAAACAATAGGGAAGGATATAAATTATTCATGATAACTTCAAGAAAAAGTCATAAACAGCAAAGTGACAAAGTGGACAAAGTGATAAAGAGCAGAGACGTCCCACGCATACACTGGCAAAATGACATCTTTATAACTTGCACATTATACATCATGCTATTATTGGCAACCAAAGAAACTATTTCTGCTCTAAAGAAATATTACATAGATTTGCTATGAATATAGATTATTACATTGCACATGGTATGCCACTCTGTAGAGAATGGTTTAGTCATTAAACTAGCACTGTCAGAGGTCAACCAAGGAGATCTATAAGTCTTGTGTGTTCAGCACACCTGAGGGTAAAGTAGAACACCCTCTACAACTCAGACCACTCTTACATACCTCACTGTTATTTAGGAAAGACTTTAGTAGTTATACAGAAACTTCCTTCCACCAACATTTATTTTCCTTGAAGTGTGAACACTGATACCCCCACCTCAATCATCCTGTTCTTCACTTCAGCTTTCATTGCTATGTTAACAATGTCCATCAAAACATGGTCAGGTATCTCTTTATCATTTCTACAACAGCAATGAGTATAGTTATCATTTCAAAAATTGAAATGCCAGATCTCTCTTTCCCTTAATAACCTAGCATTTGACTTTTTCTTTCAGTCTGTGTTATTGGTTTACTATCTCCCTTCCCTTATGTGGTCCCATTTACAAATATGAGTATTAGAAATGTGGTTATTGGTGATTGGGGTGTGAGAATCGTTAAGCCATTTGTGTGGAGACAGGACAAAGCCTAGTCAGGTATAGGTGACACTAGGCCCAGCGCTTCCCACCCATCCTGATGTTCCATCCAGTCACACCTCCCATTGTTTGTGACTGTCTATGAGGACAGCAAGTCATGTGACCAGAGACAGACACCAAATGACTAAGGCCCTCATTATGAGTTTGGCAGGCAGCATAAGCCGCCCGTCGAACTCATTCCAATGGGAGACCGCCAGTGTGGTCATGACCTTGCCTGCCCTATTATGCATTCACTGCAGGGCCGGCGGAAGGAAACACCATTTCTGCTTGCCGGCCCTGTGGTGAACAGGGCCTTTACATTGACTCTAGCTAATGGAGTCGGCTGCAATGTGGCGGTGTGGTGGGTGCAGCAGCACCTGTCGCACATTCCACTGCCCGTATCTCGGGCAGTGGAATGCGCGACAGGGCTGTGCATGAGGGCCCCTGCACTGCCCATACAAAGTGCAGGGGCAGTGCAGGGGCCCCGAGGGGGCCCCCGGTGTCACCCATTCGGCCAGCTTTTCCCTGGCAGCATAAACCCCCATGAAAAGGTTGGCGGAAGGTGTTAGAAATGGGGTCTTTGGTTGGCAGTCAGGTTACTCCCTGTACAAGCAAGGACCCTCACTCTAGTCAGGGTAAAGGAGAATCACCCTCAGCTAACCCTCACTCACCCCCTTGGTAGCTTGGCATGAGCAAGCAGGCTTAACTTCAGAGTCTAGGTGTAAAGTATTTGTACCAACACACACAGTAACTTAGCGAAAACACTACAAAATTACACAACAAAGGTTTAGAAAAATACCAAAACCACAAATGTCCAACATACACAAGCCAAGTTATTGATTTTATTAATTTTTAAAAGCAAAAACGTCTTTTAATACTTTTGTAAACAGTAAAAACACTGTTAGCGTTGAAAAGAACCTGGGTAGCATCAAAATAACATGCACGGGCGAATGTGCGTCGAAAAAGGTTAGCGATGCGCCAATTTCTCACCCGCAAGCGAGACCGTGCAACAGTTCTCCTCCTCCGGTTGGGTCGATGTGCGTTGTTTTTCCTCTCCGCAGGAGAGCGATGCATCTATCCGGGCAAGCACTCGGGTCCAGGCAGGCATTTCATTGTTTTTCCATGCCCAGCAAGGTTTGCATCGAAAATCCTGCTGCACGGTTTCAGAATAACCATGCTGTGTGGGTTGCGATGTTACCAGCCTCAGTTAGCGGTGTTGTGCGTCGTTTCTCCAGCCGCGTGTGTTGATCTTCCAGCCGCGCTGCAGGCAGAGCATCGATTTCAGCTGGGAAGCCAGCGGTGCATCGTTTATTTCAGCCGCATCTCTGAGGTTGCATTGGAAATTTCCCTGCACGGTGGTCTGTGCGTGGATTTTCAATCTTGGTCTGCCAGCTTCACCTGTCAAGGCCCCAGGAACTGGATAGGCCACCACTTGGCAGGGCAGGACTCTCAGCAGGGAGTCCAGGTGCTGGCAGGAGAAGTCTTTGATGGCCCGAGACTTCAACAACAGGAGGCAAGCTCAGGACAAGCCCTTGGAGATTTCTTCACAGGCAGGAATGCCCAACAAAGTCCAGTCTTTGTCCCCTTCACAAGGCAGAAGCAGCAACTGCAGGATAGCTCCACAAAGCACAGGCAGGGCAGCACTTCTCCTCAGCTCTTCAGCTCTTCTCCAGGCAGAGGTTCCTCTTGATTTCCAGAAGTGATCTGATTGTCAGGGGTTTGGGTGTCCTCCTTATACCCAGTTCTGTCTTTGAAGTAAGCCCACTTCAAAGGGAAGTCTCTCGTTTGTGAAATCCTGCCTTGCCCAGGCCAGTTCCCAGACACACACCAGGAAGTTGGAGACTGCATTGTGTGAGGGCAGGCCCAGCCCTTTCAGGTGTAAGTGAGCACTCCTCCCCTCCTCCTTGCACAGATGGCTCATCAGGATATGCAGGCTACACCCCATATCCCTTATGTCACTGTCTAGAGAGAGGTGCAAACAGCACAACTGTCAAACTGACACAGACAAGGAATCCACAAACAGGCAGAGTCACAATTATAAAAGTGGCATTTTCAAACACAAAATCTCAAAACCAACTTTACTAAAAGATGCATTTTTAAATTGTGAGCTCAGAGACCCCAAACTCCACATGTCCCACTACTCCCAAAGGGAATAATACACTTTAGTCATATTTAAAGGTAGCCCCCATGTTAACTTAGCAGTATTTCACTCTCAGGACATATAAAACACATTAGTATATGTCCTACCTTAAACATGCACTGCAGCCTGCCCATGGGCTACCTATGGCATACCCTTTTCTTACATGTAAGAAAAGGGAAGGTTCAGGCCTGGCAAGTGGGTACACTTGCCACGTCGAATTGGCAGTTGAAAACTGCACACACAGACACAGCAGTAGCAGGTCTGAGCCATGTTTACAGGGCTACTAATGTGGGTGGCACAACCAGTGCTGCAGGTCCACTAGTAGCATTTGATTTATGGGCCCTGTGCCCCTTTAGTGCACTGTACAAGGGACTTACCAGTAAATCAAAGATGCTAATCATGGAAATCCAATTACACATACATTTTATGTAGGAGCACTTGCACTTTAGCACTGGAAAGCAGTGGTAAAGTGCCCAGAGTAACAAAAACAGCAAAAACAGAGTCCAGCACACATCAACAACCTGGGGAACAGAGGCAAAAAGTTGAGGGAGACCATGATAAGGATGAAAAGGTCTAACAGAAGGGGACTCATAAACCCCAGGGTGGTGCTGCATGCAACGCCACCCTGGAGGAATACAAACGCTGAGACCGCCAGGCTGCTGGCTGGCGGCAGCCTGGCGGTGGCGGCATTTCGAACATGGCTGCTCTGCCATGTTCATAATATGGCGGGTGGACCGCCACAACCGCGGCGGTCCGCATGGCACCATGAGTCTGGCGGTCACAGGACCGCTACACTCAGAATGAGGGCCCAAATCTAGAAAATGCCAACTATCTGAAAGTGAAATTTTCATAATTGCAATTTAAATCAGACTTCACCATAATTTAGGATTCTAAATTGAAATTTCAGAGACACCAAACTTGAAGGGTCATCTCCTCCCTTTTAGAAATTACACTTACACAATGTAATAAGGTAACTCCAATGTTATCCCATGAGAGATAAGCCTTACAATAGTAAAAACAAATGTAAGAGTTTTTCAGTACTAGGACATATAAAACTTGAGTTTCATGTCCTACCTTTTATATACCGTTCACCTTGCCCTCAAGGGCCTACTCTAGGGATGACTTATATGTAAAAAGAAAAGGATTGGGCAAGACTAACGGTTTACTTTGCCAGGTTGACATGGTAGTTTAAAACTGCATACACAGGCTCTGCAATGGCAGACCTGAGACATGTTTAAGGGCTACAAAGTGGGTGGCACAATCAGTGCCACAGGCTCCTCTAGCAGCATTTAATTTATAGGCCCTAGGCATATGTATTGCACTTTACTAGGGACTTATAAGTAAATTAAGTATGTCAATTGGGGGATTAGCCAATATTACCATGTTTTAAGGAGTGAAGACATCCGCTTAAGCACTAGTTAGCACTGGAAAGGTCTCAGAGTCATAACAACAACAAAAACAGGTCCAGCACCCTAAGTCCGACAGGTCTAACACTAAGGATGAAGATTTTCAGTAATTTGAATCTGAAAGAGGGGCACAAAAAAACTGAAAAGATGACACAGAAAGCCACAGGATAAGGGATCAAATGGACAGAGATTTGTGATACAAAGAGGAAAGGGAGGGATGGGTATCCAGGGGCAGAAAGTAGGGGTTGAATGACTTGTTAAAATGTTTATACTTCCATGGGTCAGATAGGTCACAACACGTGTCCCTGTACAGCTCTCTCAATTGGAAAATTCAACAGATGAAACTCTTCATTCTGCCACCTCAAATCCTGCCAAGAAGCTAAGGAATTGCCAAGAAGGAAACTATGGAAACAATAGTTTACAGTCAAATAACAATACAGGTATTGGCAGGCTCGCTTGCCAAACCTAGGCCGAATCATATTAGGCACATAGTATTGTAAGGTATTTGGAGAACAGAATGGATACATTCATTCTCAAGCCAATAGACTAATTCCTCAATCACAAAAGCAGAAACTACATATGTCTGAATCAACCTTACACAACCTAGATGGACAGTATTGAAAGACCTTCTGCATCATGTGAAGTTCAAATGTTTCATGTTGATATCATCAGGAAAATGTAAAAAATAGCACCATATTCAATAGGCTAACTCCCACCGTTCCTAAATTGAATAAAATAATGAGCATTGACACTAATTTAACACTAAGCAATCTAGCTGCCAGAGTAATTGGCCCTTTCAAGGATGCATACCTCAATTTGATACAATTCAGCCCAGATTAAGAAGAATTATGAAAGATGGGTTGCCACAACGTCTCTGATTGGGATAAAATGACATTATTATTAGCATGTGTAATTTTCCTGTAATTTTTAATCAATTCAGCTGTATACCTCATATTTTAATCACAGGTATTGTATTTCTATTTTAAAATGCCTTCAGACTGTTTGTGGGGGTTAGGGGGGGGTGAAATGAAGAAAGCCACTGTCACCTGAAATCTTTAAAAAAAAACTGAGAAACCTTTTTTATTTCACAATTCTTGAATGTGCTTTGATCACTTGCAACAAGTCTTCTTATGGATGGATACTGCGCCTGACAGAATCAAGAAATGCACTATTTTCATCTTCTGTAGGCCAGAGAAGTAGAATGGTGAATACCTGTGTGTTTAAGATTCTTAATCATTCTTTCAGCATGCTACTTCTTTCCATGATTTTTTCCCCCTGTAATATAATCCTCTCTCCTTGCATAGTTGGCAAACATTAGTTTGACAATCAATGTTTAAAGGAAGTGTTTTTTCAAGTATCAATAATGGTATAATAGTTCTACATTAAGCTTTGAGTTTTCAAAATCAAAATACAAGCTTGATGATTTGAAAAGGAGTTAGCAAGATATTTTTTCTCAAGTTAGCAGACCCCGCTATTTAGGCCACAGGGCCTGCATAGGCTATTTAGCCTCAAACATGATGGTTAGGGCCATTTTCTAGTGTTGCCATAGTTTACACCCTGCTAAGGCTCTTCAACATGGGCAAAGGATACCCTATCCATACTTCATTTTTAGAGTAGTGAGGGTGTGTAGTCAAAGGCTTCCTAGTGAGGTAGTGTGGAGCAAAAGCTCAGAACTCAACAGTCCACCCCAGTGCTTATATTTAATCACACAGCATAATAAAACCTTACACAGCTCAATTAGGAGATTCAAACAAAGGGCTACAACCCAGTTTATGATCTTCCATGAGGCATTGAGCCCTCCAGTACCCTCCTCACACTAATGGAGTTTCCCAACATTTACTTTTCCTCCTGTGTTGAAAGGGACAATGCACTCATTAGGTACAGTTGCAGTTCAATGAAAAACACCTCCAAAGTTTACACCACGACTCACAAGACAGCACTTTGAAAGTGGTGGGCTTCCTAGGATGGAAGCTTAAGCGAGGCTCTGGGGTGGTAGGTGTGGCTGATTGTGATCATGTTGGAGTCTTTGGTAGATAGCGTCAATGTAGATAAGGGGTCTCACCTCACTGGTGGCAAAGTAGTCCCACTCCCATGTTAGCAGCAGCAGCAGCACCAGTGCCTCAGTCACATGGCAGGCTGCTGATCTCACGCAATGTTTAGCAGTTTTTTAGATATTGGTGCAGTACATGGCAAGACCCACAGAGTGCCACTCCACCACGAGCCCCTCCTGCCTGCAATTCCTCATAGCTGCCACCTTCTTTGCTTGCCCTCCATGCTGGGAAAGCACTGGATTTATTCTCCTGGACAGTATCCCTTCCTTTAAGGCCGCATATACTCCTTCCCTTTCAATACTGAAAGGTGGGTTTCTAGGCTCTAGGCAGACCATCAGCTCCCTCAGCAGAAAGTGAGGACTTCAGGTCTTATCCCCTCACCCCACAGGAAAAAAATAGGGCTTTGATCAGTCTTCCTAAAGCAGGAATCAGGGACAGGCTGCAGTCCCACCCTTAACCCCTATTGTCTATGAAATGGCAGTGCTCAGGAATAGCTTACAAATAGATCTTTGCTAACAAGATCTTCTTTGACTTATCAAAGGGCGCCCTCTTCCTACACTTCATTGTGTGGGTCTCCACCCCTAGCTGCAGAACTCCAGTCAAAACACTGCCACTGTCTGGAGAAGCTGTATCTACCCTCCATCTACTGCCATTGTGAACTCATTGCCATCCAAAATGGATCCATCTGGTCCCAATACTCTGACTCTCAGCACACACAAAGTCCTTCTACCATATATATGTCATGCACTTACTTTACACAGAAAAGCACACAAACAACCACTCGACATGCACATAGAATTTCAGAGCAACATTCTGAATTTCACATAGCAGTAGTACTGTATACAATGGGGCATCAGTAGACTACATTCTCTTTTACACAGAAAAAAAGGCTGAGTCACACTATTAAGTCATAAAAACTCAGTATGCTGCAACCATTATTTTAAGCGACTTACTCAAGTCATGGAAAGTTATCCTATGTCTGCTAGACGAGCGTGACTCTAGGATCAACCAGCAGGATACTAGTTTCACATGTTGCCAATCCGTCAGGGCAGAGGTACGTGACCATTTACCATGAAGGGACGTTCCTATCCCCAATCTGGACCTCCCAAACTGCCCTCTTGAGGCAACATTTTCTTCAACATATAGGCCTTCATCACAACCCTGGTGGTCGGTGAACAGGCCGGTGGTAAAAAAAAATGGAATTATGACCACGGCGGAAACCACCAACACAGACAGACACATTAACACTCCGACCGCCACGGTGGTAGCAACAAGCACCGCAGCGGTAACAGCAAGGTGGAAGACAATGTACCACCCACCCTATCACAACAAGCCAATCCGCTACCTTTTCCGGGGTGGTACCAACGCCATCAAAAGCATGGCGGAAAAGGTACACAGAAGGGAAACAACTCACCTCTGGACGATCATGGAACAACCACGACGGCATGGACCCCGAAGTACAGGTGTTACCCATACTGGTCTACCTCCTCCTATACCAGGAATGCCAACGCCGGCGAAGACGACCACAGTGAGTACCGCACCTAGCACACAGGGGAGGGGGGAGAAAAAAGAATGTGACACTCACACGCAACACGCAACACCCCCACCCCCAACACCATACACACAAACAGATGCAGTAACATTACATAGACACCCTGTACACCTCAGGAATAATGCAAGGACAAAAGGAATGGAATAAAGGGCCAGATGTAGGTAGCGTTTTGCATGGCGCAAACTGCGAAAATCGCAGTTTGCCCCATGCAAAACGTGCATCGCGATGCTCATTCACATTTTGCGAGTCGGTACCGACTCGCAAAATGTGAATGCGACTCCCAAATAGGAAGGGGTGTCCCCTTCCTATTTGCGACTCGCACCGTGATGCTAAATTGCTTTGTGACAGCGAATGCGGTCACAAAGCAATTCGCAGTTACCACCAGTGTCACACTGGTGGTAACCCATTCGCAAAAGGGAAGGGGTCCCATGGGACCCCTTCCCCTTTGTGAATGTTGCCAAAAATGTTTTTTCAGAGCAGGCAGTGGTCCAATGGACCACTGCCTGCTCTGAAAAAACGAAACCAAATGGTTTTGTTATTTTTTTGTATTGCAACTCGTTTTCCTTCAAAGAAAACGGGCTGCAATACAAATAAAAAACTGCTTTATTTAAAATGCAGTCACAGACATGGAGGTCTGCTGTCTAAAGCAGGCCACCATCCCTGTGAGTGCAGGGAATCGCAATGGGGTCGCAAAATGCGACCCACTTCATTAATATTAATGAGGTGGGTCTTTGCGACCCCATTGCGATTCGTAGACGGTGCCTGAGACACCTTTCTGCATCCGAATTTGCCATTCGGAAATTCCGAATCGCAAATTCGGAAATTGCTACATCTGGCCCAAAGTGAGTGTAATTGGATAAAATAGTATAAATACGTGATTCAAAATCAAAACAGTATATGCATATATACAAATGGAGGGACATTGCCCAGTCCATAATGTCCGTTGGCCACAGGGCCATATCACATATGCCAAGGTCCCACTTGACTTCTGCCTTATTACGGAGAGAACACTGCTGGGGCATCAGGTCGAAAATACACTGGCACCTCAGGGGACAGGGAAGGGGGGGCACCTCAGCCGGAAGATGGTACAACGCCACTGCTCCTGGAGGGGGCTACATGCTCACTGCTTGGTCCTGGGGAGTGCAAGGCCACCGTCTCTCTAGTGGGTGGTTTGCCCACATCTTGGTCCTGGGGAGTGCAAGGCCACAGTCTCTCTAGGGGGTGGTTTTCCCACTGCTTGGTCCTGGGGAGTGCAAGGCCACAGTCTCTCTAGTGGGTGATTTGCCCACTGCTTGGTCCTGGGGAGTGCAACGCCACAGTCTCTCTAGTGGGTGGTTTGCCCACTTCTTGGTCCTGGGGAGTGCAAGGCCACAGTCTCTCAAGTGGGTGGTTTGCCCACTGCTTGGTCCTGGGGAGTGCAGAGCCACAGTCTCTCAAGTGTGTGGTTTGCCCACTGCCTGTTCCTGAGGAGTGCAAGGCCACAGTCTCTGTAGTGGATGGCTTCTCCACTGGTTCTGGAGGGGGCTTTGTGCCCATTGTGCTTCATCCTGGCAAGGAAAGGGTGAGTGGATGGCTTTTCCACAGGTTTTGGAGGGGGCTTTGTGCCCAGTGTGCTTCATCCTGTTAAGGATGGGGTGAGTGGATGGCTTCTCCACTGGTTCTGGAGGGGATTTTGTGCCCAGTGTGCTTCATCCTGGCAAGGATGGGGTTAGTGGATGGCTTTTCCACAGGTTCTGGAGGGGGTTTTGTGCCCAGTGTGCTTCCTGGCAAGGAGGGGGTGAGTGGATGGCTTTTCCACAGGTTCTGGAGGGGGCTTTGTGCCCAGTGTGCTTCATTCTGGCAAGGATGGGGTGAGTGGATGGCTTCTCCACTGGTTCTGGAGGGGGCTTTGTGTCCAGTATGCTTCATCCTGGCAAGGAGGGGGTGAATGGATGGCTTCTCCACTGGTTCTGGAGGGGGCTTTGTGCCCAGTGTGCTTCATCCTGGCAAGGAGGGGGTGAGTGGATGCCTTCTCCACTGCTTCTGGAGGGGGCTTTGTGCCCAGTGATGCAGCACTTGGGGAGTGCCAGTTCACAGCCCCTCACCTGGGTGTCAGATCTACGAGATTTGCAGTGGGCAGGATGCAGGACACTCCATGGAGGCAGGACTACAGTCCATCTGCCGGTGGCTATGGCTGCACAGTGGTGGTAGTGCCGGCGCTGGTGGTGGTTCTGGCAGTGGTGGGGAGAGGCTCCAGCTCTTCCCCTGCAGCCTCGGAAGGCTGCCCACTAGGGCTGCTGCTGCTGGCAGTGGTGCTGACAGTGGTGCAGGTGGCGCTTCAGCTGGCAGTTCTGGTGGCGGTGCTGGTGGAGGTGCTGGCAGTGGTGAGGGGAGGCTGCAGCCCTTCCCCTGCAGCCTCGGTCGGCTGCCACTGGGGCTGCTGGCAGTGGTGCTGACAGTGGTGCAGGTGGTGCTGCAGGTAGGGGTGCAGATGGCAGTGCTGGTGGTGCTGGCAGTGGTGGAGGGAGGCTCCAGCTCTTCCCCTGCAGCCTCAGACGGCTGCCAACTGGGGCTGCTGCTGGCAGTGGTGCTGACAGTGGGGCAGGTGGCGCTGTAGGTGGCGGTGCAGCTGGCGGTGCTGGTGGCGGTGCTGGTGGTGGTGCTGGTGGTGGTACTGGAGTGGTGGAGGGAGGCTCCAGCCCTTCCCCTG
This sequence comes from Pleurodeles waltl, assembly GCF_031143425.1. NCBI lineage: Eukaryota > Metazoa > Chordata > Amphibia > Caudata > Salamandridae > Pleurodeles > Pleurodeles waltl. Next base: position 855,924,835 of record NC_090443.1, read on the forward strand.
CAGCCTCAGACGGCTGAAGTGCCAAGGTTGGTGTTGTGTGCTCAGATCCAGATCCAGCTCCAGCACCAGGCCCCCTATCCATCCTGCCTGCAGTGGCCGGCCCTTTGTCTTTGCCCTTGTCAGCTGGTGGTCCCTTCTTGCCCTTGCCAGCTGGTGGTGCCTCCTTGCTCTTGGAAGCTGGTAGTCCCTTCTTGCCCTTGCCAGCTGGTGGTGCCTCCTTGCCAGCTGGTGGTGCCTCCTTGCCCTTGGTAGCTGGTGGTCCCTTCTTGCCCATGCCAGCTGGTGCAGGCACACTGCCAGTGCTGACGGGTGTCTCCTTAGAGCCTCTCACACCTGCAGTAGCTGCTGAAACTACAGTGGCCGTGGACTGGGTGGCTGAGTTGCTGGCCTGGGTTCGTCCTACCCTGGACTGAGGTGAAGGACGGGGGGGGGGCAGGGAAGAGATCAAGGGTGAAGGTTTGGGAGTGGAGGAAGAGGGAGTGGTGGTTGGAGGTGTCTGTGTGCTGTGTTTGGGTGCAGGTGCATGGGCTGGATGCTGTTGTGAGATGGATGGCTGTTGGCATCTGAGTGCTTACGTTTGTGTACTTTGGGAGGGGGGGCACAGACACAGTGGGACAGGACACAGGGGACGTGTGAATGGATGTGGGGGTGGTGACTTCCAGTGAGAGGTGTGTATTGATAGGCGTGCTGCTGATGGAGGTAGTGGATGAGGATGTAGTGCATGCAGGTGTGAGTGGAGATGCTACTGGGAGGGAGGTGGATGACGAGGAGGAGGGGGACACAGTGGAGGTAGTGGATGTTGGCATGTCTGATTCTAGATGGTGTTTGTGTGAGTGCCTGTGGGATGATGTGTGGTGCTTGTGTTTGCCTGACCCACTCCTGTGTGTTGTCTTGGGTGCATGCTCGTCTGATGGTGTGCTCAGGATAGGCTGGGGTTAAGGAGAATGGTACTGGGTAGAGGAAGTTGGAGGGGAAAGGCTAGAGACAGGGACAATGGCTGCCATCAGGGAGGAGGCCAGAGCCTGGAATGATCTCTGTTGGACTGCCACGCCAGAGTGAATGCCCTCCAGGAATGCATTTGTTTGTTGCAAATGCCCTGCCAGCCACTGGATGGCATTCACAATGGTTGACTGCCAAACAGAGAATGATCCAGGAGGTAAATAGACTCCACACTCAGGGCAGCATGGCTGACTGGGGTAGGGCCTGAGGTGCCTCGAGCGAAGGAGATGCCCACCCTCCTGGGTGAGCAGACATGGGAAACACGCTGAGGGGCTGCTGGGAGGGCGGTGCTGGTATGGGGGTGGCGGCTGTACCTGTAGTTGGGGTGGCCAGAGAGGTGTCCGCCACCACCAGGGAGCTTCCATCTGAGGAGGAATCACTTTCAGAACTGACCCTCAAGACTCCACCATGGTGCTCCCTCACCCTCCGTCCCACTGGTGCCCTCACGGTCGATGGATTTGTCCTCCAGCCACATGTGGGATGCAGCTCCCTCCGTCTCCGGTTCCTCTGCTCCTCCATTAGATGATGCTAATACACAGAAGGACAGGGTGACAAAACAAAAAGGGTGTGGAAGAGACAGAGGATACACTTGGTCAATGCCAGCAACACCACCACCGTTGGCGTACACAACACACAGGGGACATCCCTATGCACTAGGAGATGCACTACCAGTCACAATGCTAGACATCAGGCCATGGAGCATAATGCCTGACACCAGTAGCAGCATACCTGAGACCCAAAGAACTCTGCCCAGTAGTAGATGCCCACTAGGATGTGTGGGGGTGGAGTGCAACAGACCCTGTCCAACATGGAACCTACCCTGCAATGTTCGACCTGGCCTAGGGGCACCCACAGGTCCACATCCCCCACTCAGATAAAACCCCACCACGCGCAATTAGCAGAACTGTACTCACCCCCTTGTGGCTGCTGTGATGCCCTTAAGCGCCCATCCAACTCCAGATAGGCCACCGCCAGTATGCGGAACATCAGGGGGGTCAGGGTTCGACGGGCACCCCTTCCTCGTTGCTCCCATCCCTCTGCCATCCCCAGCAGGGCCTCCGCCACCTTCCTTGCCCAGCATCTCAGGTCCTCCCACCGTTTGCGACAGTGGGTGCTTCGCCTGTCGTAGATCCCCAGGGTCCACACATCCTTGGCGATGGCATGCCATATGTCCTTTTTCTGATGGGTGCTGACCTGCAGGGAAATAAACATAGAATAATGCTATCAGTCATACCGTCTGACCTGTTACTTTCATGGCCCATCGTATCCCTCTTATCCCCTTAAGCACATACTTTGCCCACCATGCATGCAGCACTATGTCCAGGACCCCTCCACCAGCCCCACCTTTACACGAGGCCTTCGCACACAGCACTCAATGCATTCATGCCCCAGGCATCGTGCACACAGTGTACTCAACTGTTGATCTGCAGGCCCATATAGCAATCAGTACTGGGGTAGGACCCCGTCCACCAGTCTCTCTAACTCCTCTGATGTGAATGCTGGGGCCCTTTCCCCAGAGACTCGAGCCATGGTCGCTTCCAGACACAGGTCACAGCAGCACTTGCAGTGTAGGGCCTCTACTGTTGAAGGTCAGGTAGCAAGTGAGTGAACAGACAGAAAATGGCGGTCACGTCCGCAGTGGTGCGTACCGTCACCACCAGCGTACATCACGATTGACTACTGGAACCCATACGGCGGCCCAATGATAACCAATGAGGAGTTGCATGCTGGTTCTCGACCGCCTCCCGCAACGGCGCACAACGTCAGCGGAATATCTTCATTTGCACCTGTCCCTCCACACAGGACAGGCATCTGCCATTTCAGGGGGTGGCATGACATGGCACCTAACTGCGTCACAGCCGGCATAAGCACATTTTGGGAATGAACATGAACATACTGTTTCTGTCACAACATGCAATGCATTGTACAATGACGAAATGTTGAAAAGTGACCAGATGCTCATCGTTTTTACCCCTAGAGTACAACCACTGAGGATGATTAGGAGATGGAGACATCCCCCCGTGTACAGGCCCCTGGTGGATTTGGCAACAATGGATGACAGGCACATGATCCTCACCTACAGACTTGATAGGGCCACAATCCAAGAGCTGTGTGCCCAATTGGAGCCAGACCTAATGTCAGCTATCCGTCATCCCACTGGGATCCCCCCTCTTGTGCAAGTTCTAGCAGTGCTACATTTTTTGGCAAGTGGCTCCTTCCAATTGACAGTGGCCATGGCAGCAGGGATGTTGCAGCCGATGTTCTCAAACGTGCTGACCAGAGTGTTGTCTGCCCTGATGAAACACATGCGCAGCTACATTCTTTTCCCCCCAGGTAGAGGATTTGGCCACAGTGAAGGTGGACTTCTATGCACTGGGACATATCCCCAACATCATTGTGGCAATTGATGGTACACATATTGCCTTTGTCCCCCTCCCCCGGAGAAATGAACAGGTGTTCAGAAATTGAAAGAGCTTTCCTTCTATGAATGTGCAGATAGTGTGCCTGGTGGACCAGTACATCTCCCATGTGAATGCAAAGTATCCTGGGTCTGTGCATGATGCCTTTATCCTGAGGAATAGCAGCATCCCATATGTGATGGCTCAACTCCAGACGCACCGGGTTTGGTCCCCAAACAGTGTCTGTTGGTATATGGGTGTGGGGTTGGCCCTACGTGTGAGTGTGTGGCTAACAGGTATCCCTCGATATTTGCAGGTGACTCTGGTTACCCCAACCTCTCATGGCTACTTACCCCAGTGAGGAATGCTAGGCAGAGGAATGTTACAATGAGGCACATTGGCGTACAAGAAGAATCATTGAGCGCACCTTTGGCCTCCTGAAGGCCAGGTTCAGGTGCCCGCATCTGACAGGTGGATCCCTGTGCTACTCACCCAAGAAGGTGTGCCAGATCATCGTGGCATGTTGCACAACCTAGCCTTGAGACTCCAGATGCCATTTCTGCAGGAGGATGGGGCTGGAGATGGGTGTGTGGTAGCTGTGGAGCCTGTGGACAGTGACGAAGAGGAGGCAGAGGATTAGGATGTGGACACGAGAACAACTATCTTCCAGTGACACACAGGTAAGAAACTGTAACTTCACCTTCCATTACAGTTTTGTGTAGGTAATTTTCTCCAGGCAGGCTACTGTTCCCACTGCTCTGGCCACTTACTGTACCCTTTGACATGTCTATTCACAGATCTTTTTGCTCTACTCTGGCTCCTGGTGTATTGACTGCAGCAAATTACAGGTCATACCTATGTATACATAACTGTACAGTCTAATTGTTATGTCTACAGATTGTTAAACAAATACATCCTTAATTCATTTGACAGACTCCATACTTGTAATGTTTAAGAGGGTGTTTATTTCAGTGCTGAGAAGTAAATGGGGATGTGCAATGGGCTGGGGTGAAAAAGGAGGAAAGTCCAGGATAGAGTTCAGTCTATTTGTATCACAGGTGCATTGTCCAAGGGGGCATAGGAAGTGAAGCAATGGCAGTTCAAGGTAGACAGGGTAACAGAGTGGGACACAAGGATGACAATCAGGAGAGTCTTATTTCCTGGCGGGGGACTTGGCAATGTTCTCTGGCTTCTGCCTGGATCGCAAGGACCGTTTGCGTGGTAGTTCTCCTTCTGCAGGGGGTGGCGTGCTGGTGGCCTGTTTCTGTGGCGGGGCCTCCTGTCCACTAGCATTGGTGGAGGTGGAGGGCTGTTCATCCTTGTGGCTAGTGTCAGGGGACTGTTGGTGTGCCACTGCCTCCCTCATGGTGTTGGCCATGTCAGCCAGCACCCCTGCAATGGTGACCGAGGTGGTGTTGATGTCCCTCAGGTACTCCCTGATCGCCAGGTACTGTCCCTCCTGCAGCCGCTGGGTCTCCTGCAACTTGGCCAGTATCTGGCCCATCGTCTCCTGGGAATGGTGGTATGCTCCCAGGATTTTGGTGAGTGCCTCCTGGAGAGTCAGTTCCCTGGGCCTGTCCTCCCCCTGTCGCACAGCAGTCCTCCGAGCTTCCCTGTTGTCCTGTGCCTCTCTCTCCTGAACCGTGTGCCCACTGCCACTGACCCCAGGTCCCTGATCATCCTGTGTTTGTGGGGTGTCCTGGTATGGGACCGCTGGGTGGGTGCTGTGGTGGTGTTTCCTGAGGGGGGAGGCTCTGTCGTGGTATGGACTGGGTAGCTGACTGTCCAGAGGGCCCTGATGGGCCAGGTAGGTCATCCTGATCCAGACGTGCAGAACTACTGTCATTACTATGGGCCTCTTCTGTGGGAGGACTGGATGTTGCTGGCACCTACTCTCCGGTGACGTTGTGTAGGGGACCTGTGGGTATGTGAATGCAGTGTTATAGTTTCTGCGTGTGTCATCTTAGGCATGGGTATGTTTTGCCTCTATGGTTGATATTGCCATGGCAGATTGGCCTTAGTGAGAGTTGTTATTTGGTGGGCTAGGTGATTGTCTCTAGTGTGCATGCAGTGATGATTGTTGTCCATGCAGGTCTGTTAGTGGTGTCCATGCATTGGTATATCATACAAGGCTTGGCATTGGGATGAATGGGCTGTGATGGTGGGTGTATGTGAGGTGGTGGAGTGATGGGAGTGAGGATGGGGGTTTGTGATGGCATGCAGGTGGGGGGTGAAAGTAGTAATGATTTGACTTACCAGAGTCCAGTCCTCCTGCTACTCCTGCCAGGACCTCAGGATGCAGTATTGGCAAGATTTGCTCCTCCCATGTTGTGAGTTGTGGGGGAGGTGGTGGGGGTCCACCGCCAGTCCTCTGTACAGCTATCTGGTGTCTTGCAACCACAGAACGTTCCTTCCCCTGTAGGTCGTTCCACCTCTTCCTGATGTCCTCCCTTGTTCAGAGGTGCTGTCCCACGGTGTTGACCCTGTCCATGATCCTCCGCCATAGCTCCATCTTCCTTGCAATGGACGTCTGCTGCACCTGTGATCCGAATAGCAGTGGCTCTACCCGGATTATTTCCTCCACCATGACCCTTAGCGCCTCCTCCGAGAACCTGGGGTGTCTTTGGGGTGCCATGGGTGTAGTGCAAGTGGTGTGTGTGAGGGTGTATGGGGTGATGTTTTGGGGTGTGTGCTGTGAGGTGTGTGGATGGTGTATGGCTGATGGTGTTCTGTGGCTCTGGTTCTGTGGGTGCTCTTGGTGTGTCTCCCTCTCAGTTGTCAATTTTTTTGAGTCGTAAAGGATTGTGGGTAGTGAGTGTGTTTTATAGTGTTGCGGGTGTGGTGTGTGTATCAGTGTCAGGTGTGTGTAGTTTGAATTGCCCAATGTGGTGTTGTTTTGTATGTGTGTGTGTATTTTGAGCGCAGCTGTATGTACCACCAATGGTTTAGCACCATTGAATGTCCGCCGCGGTGATGCGTGGGTCATAATGCAGTGGCCGTAGTACTGTTGGCGTAACGGTGTGGGTTTTGGTACCGCCATTTGATCACTGACCTTTGGGCTGGTGGACTTGTGTGTGTGTCTGTATATTGATGTGTGGGTCATAATATGGGTAGTGGTATACCGCCTCAGTCACTGTATGTTGGCGGCAGTCGGCATGGCGGTAAGCAGGACTTACCGCCAATGTCATAATGAGGGCCATAGTGTGTTTTATCAGTTCTGGGGAGCTATGATAATGAGTGTGATATGGATGATTAAGTTCTGGAAGTAATTTAAGTGAAACAATTGGCTACAAGTGCGTTCACTAATCTGAGGTTCAGACAGGAGTGACAATTTCTCAAATCCCTGATGAAATTGAGGAATGTGTGAGAACTAGTGAGAAGGTACGTGTAAAAATCCATAGTTATAAAAAGTATGTTAATATTATGAAGCATAAAACTTTAATTATGTGAATAGTGGGAGATAGCTGTAAGGAGGATGAATATTGTGCCCTTTACAGTATGTGGAATTAGGCACTGCTGAAGGAAATGTGTTACTAACTCTTTAGTCTCAGGACACAATGGCCCTCATTATGACCCTGGCGGTGTTGCACCGCCAGGGCCAACGGGGGCGGGAGCACCGCCGACAGGCCGGCGGTGCTCCCTTGGGCATTCTGACTGCGGTGCTTTGGCCGCGGTCAGAAATGGAAAACCGGCGGTCTCCCGCCGGTTTTCCGTTGCCCATTTGAATCCCCCATGGCGGCGCAGCTCGCTGCGCCGCCATGGGGGATTCTGACACCCCCTACCGCCATCCTGTTCCTGGCGGTTCGCCCGCCAGGAACAGGATGGCGGTAGGGGGTGTCGCGGGGCCCCTGGGGGCCCCTGCAGTGCCCATGCCAATGGCATGGGCACTGCAGGGGCCCCCGTAAGAGGGCCCCGCTAGTATTTAACTGTCTGCATAGCATGCAGGGAAATACGCGACGGGTGCAGTAGCACCCGTCGCACCTTCCCACTCCGCCGGCTCGATTACGAGCCGGCTTCATGGTGGGAAGGTCGTTTTCCCCTGGGCTGGCGGGCGGCCTTTCGGCGGCCGCCCGCCAGCCCAGGGGAAAAGTCAAAATACCCGCCGCGGTCTTGCGACCGCGGTACGGTATTTTGACGGCGGGACTTTGCCGGGCGGCCTCCGCCGCCCGCCAAGGTCCGAATGAGGGCCAATGTGTATAGATGGGTGCATTGTTAATAGTCACAGAATGGATATCTGACATTTACGTGAGACCACAAAATGTTACGATGTTTGCTTTCGTGCTATGAAACTTAACACTGTCTGTAATAATGATAGAATGTAATGATGCATTATGAAAAGTAAAGTTCAAGTAATTATGTTTCTCTGTCTCCTCTAGTCTTTGTTTTAAAATATATTTTGATGACGGTGGTGTGAACCATATCTATCTACTTACACTGAAATGCAGCGTAAAAAAATACATATTTGTATCTAGTGTAATGTTATAAATCGGAAATGATTTATCTATTTGGATACTATATTAATGTAAATGATTTTTTTAACTATTGAATGTATTTTAACATATGTAAGTAGTGTACCTTTAAACCATATAATAAATATTACTTCATTGCACTGCAGAGAATAATTTTATAAAGATGTTGAATTTCCATGAGGACTATTTCTGTGGGTCTGTTTTGATCTGCTAAAAATGCTTTAGTAGATGAGTGAAACACAAAAGGGAATTGTTTCTTGTCTTGTTGTTGTGAATAATCCTGTCTCTTTTGCTAAATAAGGCTGTCTCTCCTTTTGTTTGTTGTTGTATCCGTTCTGCTTCACAATTATATTGCTTCTGGGCACATTAAAGTTCAAGTTCAACATCTATACCTCACATGGAAAGTTTGTTCTCTAGAATTGAGGAACATCTAATTGAGAAATTTTGAAGAACTGTCTTGGCATGAAAGTCACACACATAATGGATTGTGTGGATATTACAGTAAAGCACTTATTGGTCATTGATGAAATGTAAAAATGTCATATCAAATACAGTGATCACATTGAGCTATCCTTCACTCAACCTAACTTAACTCATCTAATATACATTTCAGAATTGTTGCACGTTTTTGGAAAATGATTATAAGACACTTCTTGGTTGTAAGGAACCACATTGTCAATTCTAAAAAACGAATACTATTGAGTCTTGCTCAGCAAATTTATTTTCTTTTAAGGTGCACAGTGTTTCCATTAGAAAAACAATGCTAGTTGCTAAAAGTATCGTGATCACATTTTGGAAGGACATGATACATCCTCCTGTGGAAAACTGAAACACAAACGTACACCTCCAAGAAGATTTTGACACATTTTTTTACAGACAAAAACATGCTACTGAAAAACGAGAAGAAATGCCATTTTTCAAAGAATTTCATAATAAATGACATGACTGGAAAATTCTAATATATTTATTGCCTCCTTTAGTCTTCCTTCTTATCCTCATTTCTTTACCTGTCCATTGTTAGGATATTGATGCTTTGTTAACTTTAAAATTCACAAATTAAGTGAAAGTTTTAAATGTTTTACTGTATGTACAGTGGATAACTTCGTTTCTGGGATTTTTGTCTAACAAACATATTTTGTATATGAAATTATGATGAACAATTATACAAAAACAAATAATTTACTACACACATAACATTACAAGCACGTCATTGATATGTTAACAAACTCTCCTCCTCCACTGATGAGGTATCTACCCTATGCATTTGTAAATATGCCCTCTCTGATAGGCTCAGTTTCAGGCTCTTCTTTTTGGAACTCATAGCTAACAATCATCAATATTCTGTGGTTGTTGCTAGATGCCACTTGTACATTAACACATAGAGTAATAACTCTGCAAACACATAACACATAAGTATATTCATATAAATATTCATTAGTCTTAATGTGTGTTTTCTTCAAATTTCTTAATGAGAATACAAGTAATTATTATGTGAAACAATCCCTAAACTCTTAACTGGATTAGAGTCAACTGTTCAAGTAGGTCAGAGTTAATTTTCCCAAACATGACTTCCTAAACTGTTCTCCAAACAAACTCGCTAATCTAAATAGTATGGTCCTGGATGCATTAGCATTGTAGGATGATGCCCAGCAGGAACAACATGGAACATGCAGAAGCTTCTTCTGAATTTTTAAAAATTGTTTCCACAGTCTGTAAGCAACGAGAATTCAAGGATGCCTGGGAAATGTAGTTTGCTGTCTGGCACTGCCCCTTAGTGTAGTCTCCAAAGATGGAAAGTCTTTTGTTACGCAGTGGTGACACTTGGTGACAACTGCCAGCCTCAAAATGGGCTTGAATTAGTTGGTTTGGACAGTTGTTCCCACTTACACCTTCCAAATCATGAATGGTGAACCATGTATCCTGATACAGCTATGTGAGGTCACTATGTTTGTTTATTTTGATTAAGTGAGCATCATTTCTCTGTTCACTGAAATGATCAATCTGCTGAAGAATATTTCTCTTTTGTCAGATGTCGTTGAAGCTACTAAAATTGGGAAATGTCTTGTGTCTCTGAAGTAACACATTTTGAAAAACTTTAGAGCATCGACCTTTTTATTACCATCTCTTTTGTCTGCCTTGTTTTTCCTTCATATGCATGGGTAAACCAAAAGCAACAATGAGAAGAATAGATGAACAGTACATCCAATCAGAATTGGGTGACTCTTTGTAAAATGCATGTAAAAAAGCCTTCTAAATTGAAACAGTCCTAGGACATTGATCTTTATACTCAGCATAAAAAGGTCATCAGGTAATGTAGACTTGTATTTGTATCAGGCATTAAGGCCCTCATTATGAACACAGTGGTTTTCACCGCTGTGTTCAGGCCGGCGGTCATTCTACTGACCCATCCTGGGGCCATATATTAAACATTCTGCTGGGCTGGCGGGCCATTGGCCCGCCTGCCCAACTGAATGCCTGGCCGGGACATTGGCCACATGGAGCTGCCCTCAATGCCTCTGTGCAGCGGGTGCAGCTTCACCCGTCACGCAGATCACTGCCCGTAAATCAGGCAGTGACCTGCACGATGGGGCACTGCACAGGGGCCCCTGAGCCCCCCTTCCGCCAGCCTTTCCCTGGCGGGGAAACCCACCAGGGAAAGGCAGGAGGACACAGGATCATGATCCGAGGGGCAGCAGCGCCACCGTAAGGCTGCCTGTCAGAACTTTGGTACATCCTTTGAACAATGTATCCTCCTTAACCCCTTGGGTACTGTGGACGTAAGGGTTAGGTGTCTAGTTTTCAAAAATTTATAAGTTAGCTAGGTTTCCCTAGGTGCCAGCTGAGGTGGAGTCCAAAATCCACAGCTAAGCACTTTCAAAAAAACACGTCAGATTTCAATGTAAAAATGTGATGTGTCCATGTTGCCTTTCCTGTCGCAGGCACTAGGCCTACCCACTGAAGTGAGGTACCATATTTATAGGGAGACTTGGGGGAACACAGAATAGAAGAGCAAGCGTTACTGCCCCTTGTCTTTCTCTACCTGTTTTCCTTCCAAATATAAGACAGTGTGTAAAAAAGAAGTCTAATTGAGGAATGCCCTGTGATTCACATGCTAGTATGGGGACCCCGGAATTCAGAGATGTGCAAATAACCACTGGTCTCAACACCTTATCTTGTGCCCATTTTCGAAATACAAAGTTTTCCTTGATTACTCTTTGTATTTCACTAAATGAATTACTGTATACCAGGTATACAATGAAAACCCTTTACAAGGTGCATCTCATTTATTGGCTCTGCTTACCTAGGGTTCTTGATGAGCCTACAGGACCTATATATCCCCGGACCCAGAAGAGTCCAGCAGATGTAACGGTATATTGCTTTAAAAAATCTGCCATAGCTGAAAAAAGTTACAGAAGAAAACGTGGACTGAAATGGCTGTTTTTTAACTGAATTTCCATATTTGTTTATTTCAGCTGTACTTTCTGTAGGAAAACCTTGAAGGATCTACACAAATGACCACTTGCTGAATTCCAAATGTTGTCTACTTTCAGAAATGTTTAGATGTTTGGGATCTCCCATTGGTTTCACACCCATATCTGTTACTAACTGGAAGGAGGCTGAAAGCACAAACAATAGTAACAAGCATTTGCAATGCAAAGGGTCTCGCGTTTGCTCATGTTAAGAGCTGATAGCGTTGTAAACTCCTAACCCGACTTTTCACCTATCGGCATAAGTGCATTTATGTACGTAACCCGAAAAAGTGCAATTAACTATGTAAAGCGCTCAACTTCTGGCAAGTGAAATCGCGCTAGTAAATTAGAGAAAAAGTAGTCCACGAGCCGGACAGAAAACAGCGAGCCTCGCATGTTTTCTGTACTTGGTCGATGCGCTCGAGGAGGACTAGCCACCGGAAAAGGCAGGACATATGCATGCCTTCGACTAATGAAAACAAGCAGATTTTATTAGGCAGGCCCACGAACCAATGAAAAATACTGACGTGACGTCGACAGGGCTCCGAGCCATTTTCTAAACACTAAAGCGTCTTGCTGCGATACGCATGCGCGAGCGCATGCAATGCAGGCTCGACCCTAAAAATGGGGTATGTCCCAGTAAAATGCCAAAATTGTGTTGAAAAATGTGGTTTTCTGATTCAAGCTGCCTATTCCTGAAAGCTGGAAAGATGACGATTTTAGCAATGTTGATGCTATTTTCAGGGAAAAAAACACATGCTCTCTTCTGCAGCACTTTTTTCCCATTTCTCCAGAAAAACAAAATGTTAGCTGTATTTTGGCTAATTTCTTGGTCTCCTCCAGGGAAACCCACAAACTCCGAGTCCCTTTAGAATTCCTAGGATGATGGAAGAAAGGACACAAACCTGGCATGGATAGCCTATGTAGATAAAACGTTATGAGGGCCTAAGCACGAACTACCCCAAATAGCCCAAAAAAGGCTCAACACAGAAGGGGGAAAAAGCATGGCAGTGATAGAGCGGAACGTGGTAACAATTTACCTGCGTTCGGACGCTCTTTAGGTCGATGAATCTTTTGACTAAGTGGGAACTCTCTGTACTCTTAATCGATCAATCACCTTATATCGATTATCAATAACGAACATAAGCAACACCTTGAACAACATAACACTTAACAATTAATCCAGAATACATTTCGGCGAACCCTGACCTCTCAGCACTGGAATAACCACACCAGTTTATTGCAAAGTTAGTGAATTTATTTCCCTATATTAACAAAGCTAGCACGATATAGATGTGTCTCAACACCAAATGATAAACATAAATGAACATTAATAGCTGTCCATATCGTCGAAACAAGTGTAATCTATGTAGCATTTGAATCACAAGGCATTCGATAGTGGCAATGCAAAGCACTAATACGATAATCTGTAATGGGCTAATTGCGTACATTTAGTCAGCATAACAAGATCTCAAATTGCATCGTGCGACACGTGGAATCCTCGTCTAACCTCAAATTAGCATCGGCATGTGGGACTTCATGCAAAAGCAATTTAGCAACATCAATTTGGAAAACTCCTAGCTAGGGTCCTTATCAAAATCAGCAGTTGGTTACCTAAAAGAAACACAATGCAATTTTACAATTTCCTTTCATAATTACCAATTCCGATCAGCAATCAATGAATTCTTCGTCTCACAGGTATCGTTTCTCGATCAGCATGGGTCGGGACAAAGGGGCAGGGGTGGATGGGGCAATTGCCTCACGGCGGCAAGGTAAAATTACTACTTCATGCAAAGGGACAAATCAAAGTTAAAGTCTCTAGGGCAAGAATCATTAAAGTCTCTTTCTCTCGACTAGAGAAAGCATCAAAGTCTCTCAAAATGGCGTCGCAGCAAAATGGGTCATAGTAGCTACGAAGTCAAAATGGCGGGATGTCCAAAGATAGAGAGAGCTTTCCTCTCGTGCACCTGGGTTTTATAGACAACAGTTCAAGTCCAGTAGGGTCTCCATTGGAGGGTTCATAGGTTAGCTTCAAATTGACCAATCAAAAACGACAGTTCTCAAGCTTTTACTTAAGCATACATTATCCTTGGAGATGGGTACGTAATTTGCAACATTGTCTCTCGATTAGCTTACTCTCAGAGCCTCCATTGTCCGCACCTGCAAGTCGACCTTGAATTAAAGAGAAAATATGCCAGGCTGGCACCAACTTTAAGATAAGCACGTGAACAGTTTCTGTGGAAAAATACAGCTTCAAGCAGAAATACACGTTTAACAGCACAATGGAAAAATACGAACATCTAAACCGTGAGACCAGGCAACTAGGCCAAAGCCTCCGCTAAAGTAATGCTAAGCTAAAACATTTCAAACAAGCAAATCGTAGCACATGTTTATGATTATGTCGGATTAGTGCAATTCTAATACACCACGTTATATAAAGCACGCGTATAAATGATGGCAAACTACTCTGAGGGCACATTTTGTCCCCGTACAATCTTTATTAATTCGGTTAATGTCACACATGATTATGTCAGCACTAGGTTTATGCGTTAATAAATCAAAACTTTCATTTTCTGCTTCATCAATCCCTCCTCTGATGACTACTTGTCATCACACAAATTTAGCCCACAAATTTTATCCCATTAAAATTCTGTCAGCTCCCTTTTCCTTTTAGTTCCCCTAGTTTGCGCTTTGTATTCTTCTGCCATTCTTTTCATAATTTTCTCCTCCTTTCTTCTTTTAATTCTTTCCATAATCATTATTATTCCCCTTTTTATTCCCCAAATTCCAAATACACAAATTATCACTATTAATATTCCTTCTATTATTTTCAATAATATTCCATTCCAAATTCCCCCAATCCAATGTCCCACTGAAGCAAGTCCCTTTCCAACCTTTTCCCACACTCCTGGTTCTTTCAGTTCTTTCAAATCTGCACTTTCTTTGGTTAAATTAGCAAGCATAGTTTTAATTTTCACACTATTATCAGGTATATAGGTGCAGCAGTGACGTGCACCAATCATTTTGCAAACGCCTCCATCCTTTGCTAAAAGAATGTCTAAAGCAAGCCTATTTTGAAGAGTCATAGCTCTTTCCGCTGCAAGTTCAGCATCCATCAGGATTATAGCACCTGAAAACTTTGTCAGCATGTTATCCACTATAGTAGACAACTTTCTTATTTTGATGGAATTCAGCACAACTCCCAATGAAGGAATCATGGCTCCAAATATATCGCCTACCACAGCAGCTGCGGTCTCTCTTTTCTGGATACGATGGGATCCAGGTGTCTTTTCAATCATCGATATGTCATCCAGTTGATAAACCTTTGGAAACACTATACCCAAATAACACCTTCCCCACCATCCCTTTGGAAGACGATAATAGGCATTATGCCCACAAATGTAATACACCCCTGGAATGACAGGGTCAAGTCCGTCCATCATGAATGTCCATTTGGCCTTAAAGATAAACGTATGTTTGCATTCACTCGCTCCTACAAAAATATTGTCGTAATAAGATTCACCTCGATATATACAAAATTTCCCTACATGCCAAGCATCTAAAGCAATTTTCCCTTGTGTCTTTATAGCAGCAAAGTCATAATTATCTACTGAAGTCCTCTTATGTAGTTCTTTTTCTAATTTCGCCTTCATTTGAGCCCTTCTATCATCTGTGCGATCTAAAAAGCTTATTTCTACAGCAGAGACGGAGCAAGTAAGGTTCTCCCTATGAGCATGAGCCGTTTCAAAAGGTTGCATTGGCTCGAAAAAGTCCCTCATAATTTTGTAATCCCAATATTTTGCAGTCTCGCTTAGCTGCGCTATTATAGGAACATAAGCAAAGGTAACATCATAATTTGAGAAAAAATACTGTATATTAGATTGACCATAAAACCTAGACATTACTATACTACATGTAATCCCATATGTAAGAGGCATGTGGTGATAAGTCACCCCTTCCTTTACTGATGTCGGTATCTGGGTACACACATAACAATCTTTCGCATCCATAGTCTCAACATACTCTGTTAATAAGCGATAGAAAACGTTATACGAAAGCTCTTTCTTATCATGCAAGAGCCTCTCATCCATTGCTAGTCTTTTCAATGGTGTTAATTCAGTGACAGTAACAGGAACAATAGTAGAAGCAGCAATAATTTCCTTCTCACCCTTTCCATGCATTCCAAACACAATTGCCATTATTATTAGTACACATGTAATCACCAAGCCTATACACACATATTTACAATATTTCTTTCTATTATTCTGCATAGCGTACCTAGGCATGATCTGTATAGAATCAGAGAGCTAGAAGCACTTATAAATGAAACTACTTAGCAATTCAGTTACAAAGCTGAACGGGCACAATGTTCACACCGTCTTCTTCAAAAGGCCAGTCACTTATCGGTTAGCAGCATTTGTCTCAATTCGGTTTAGCAATGTCTCAGCTGGTTGTTTGTCTCACGTTAGCAAGCAATACCATTTACTTCCGTTTCAATCAACAGAGTCTATGAAACTTTTCTTTTCTATTGGTATCTCTTCTTCTTCTTCGTTCTCGATGCTTAGAGATACAAACTCATCAGTCCAATCATCGTTTACTGCATATGCCCATTCAGGACCGGAATACCTCCTGTTTGGTATCCTTTTCCTTTTCAATTTTGCTTCTCTTTTCGATTCTGCTTCGCTGGCACTCTCCTCCTTCGCCAAGTCTTTTTCTTCACTTGACGATTGTTCCACGACAGTCACTTCCTTTCTTTTCTCTTTCACTTTTGGCCTTCCTCCCTCGTTCAAACCTTCTTTGCCCTTTTCTTTTATCGGTGAGATACTTAATCTTCTTTTTGCACCGTGTCCATTTGATGGACCTGCGATCTTTTCTGTAGAGGTTTGAGCTTTTTCGTTCTGCTCTTCTTTGTCCCCACCTTCAGGGGAATCAATCACGTTTTCCTTTTCTTTTTCTGTATCGTCTGTTTCTGGAAAAGCCCCCTTCTGCTCAGGCTCTCCTGCTTTCTCACTTTCTTCGAGCCCTTCGTCACCGTTACTTTCTTCAGGCTCTGTATCACTTTCAGCTGCTTCAGGTTCCTTGTCACCTTCAGCTGCTTCAGGCCTTTTGCTACCCTCAGCTGCTTCAGGCTCTTTGTCACCTGCAGCTTCGTCGTCGCTGTCTGAACTTTCTCCTTGGTCTTCCCCAAGTGAGTCGGACTCTTCGTTCTCCAATAATATCTCCTTTTCTTCTGCTGTTGCTTGTTCGCTTTCAGTTCGCTTTTGTTCTGTCTCAGCACTCGGCACCGTTTTATCAGGCACTGGTAGTTTCAGCGCTTCAACTTCCTCATCTGTGGGACACAGCACCTTCTTTGTATGACTGGCGTGAATCCAGTTGGGAACCCCCGCGCACTTCACAGCGGTAGTTGTCGTCAGGATCACTTGGAAAGGGCCTTTCCAACGGGGTTCCAGACACGACTTCCTCACGTGCTTCTTTATCACGACCCAGTCACCTGCTTTCAGTGCGTGTCCTGGACCTTGGATCGGTGGCAAGGTGGTCGCTTCCACCTGGTGAGAGAAAGAGCGAACCACGTCAGCCAGACCTTTGCAGTAGTCTAACACCATATCATCTGTAATATTCAAAAGCATGTTTGCGGGAAATGCAGGAAGTCTCATAGCCCTGCCCATAAGAATTTCGTGCGGAGACAATCCAGTTTTTCTATCCGGAGTGTTTCTCATTGACATTAGCACTAAGGGCAATGCGTCAGGCCATTTCAAATTTGTTGATGCACATATTTTTGCCATTCTCGATTTCAGCGTACCATTCATCTGCTCCACCAGTCCTGATGCCTCAGGGCGATAGCTACAGTGCAGCTTTTGCTCAATGTTCAGTGCTTCGCAAAGTAACTTCATCACCTCGTTATTGAAGTGACTTCCCCTATCTGATTCAAAAGAGATCGGGAATCCGAAACGTGGTATTAACTCCCTCAATAATAGCTTGGCAACTGTAAGACTGTCATTTCTACGTGTGGGGTATGCCTCAATCCAATGACTAAAAATGCACACAATCACCAACACATATCTTAAACCTCCATGCACAGGCATCTCAATGAAGTCCATCTGCATACGACTAAAAGGACCGCTTGCCCTACCAATGTGACTCGCGTTCACAACCGTCCCCTTTCCTGGGTTCATCTGTTGGCAAGTGACACATCGATGGCAAACTGCTTCTGCAGCTTGACGAAATCTGGGGTTAAACCAATCAGTTTTGAACAATCTTATCATGGCATCTCTCCCTAGGTGAGCTTGCCCATGATAGAACCGTGCAAGCTGTGATAAGAGACTATTTGGCAGAACAAATTTTCCCTCATGTGAAACCCATAGCTCGTCTTGTCTCTTTATACATTGTGATTTAATCCAGGAATCTCTTTCATCCTCCCTGACATTATTCTGTAGTGCTTTTAGTTCTTCTATTGTATCTACGACCTTCAAGGCAAATGCTTCAGCTGGTTCGAGTTCTGGTTCACTTATTGTATTCCAATCATCCCTTAGCAATATACAATTCAAAGCGCAAAATCTTGCGACTTGATCTGCATAGGCATTTCCCAGAGACACATAATCCTGTCCTTTCGTGTGAGCACTGCACTTTACCACTGCAACTTCAGCTGGCACTTGAATGGCATGTAACAACTCCCTTATTCTCTCCCCATTTTTCACTGGGGATCCTGAAGAAGTCAGGAAACCTCTCTGTGACCACAGTTGTCCAAAGTCATGCACAATCCCAAACCCGTATTGGCTATCAGTGTAAATGGTGACTTTCATCAATGCAGACAATTGACATGCTCTAGTAAGGGCTACAAGTTCTGCTACTTGTGCAGAATAGACTCCTTGGAGCCATCCCGCTTCCAAGACCCCTGTCACAGTACATACAGCATATCCTGCTTTCAAAATTCCCACCCCATCTCTTAGACATGAACCATCAACAAAAAGAATTTGGTCATTTTCATCAAGTTTTGTATCCCTGATGTCCGGTCGGGGTTTTGTGCAAAATTCAGTCACCTGAAGGCAGTCATGCTCGACGTCTTCAGCGTTCTCAATTTCAGCATTTTCTCCAGGAAGCAAGGTAGCTGGATTCAACGTAGTGCACCTTTTCAGCTGCACATTCGGTGAGCCCAGAATAGTCGTTTCATACCTTGTGAGTCTTGCTCCAGTCATGTGCTGCGTTCGGGAGTGGGTCAAAAGTATCTCAACTGAGTGAGGGACCATGACTGTTACTGGGTGTCCCATCACTATTCCTTCACTCTGAGTGAGGCTGATACCAACTGCTGCTACGGCGCGCAAACACCCTGGGAGTGCTGCTGCAACCGGATCCAGAGTAGCTGAAAAATACGCTACTGGTCTGTTTACGCCACCATGGGCTTGGGTCAAGACAGACAAAGAACATGCATCACGTTCATGACAAAACAATGTAAAAGGCTTCGTGTAATCAGGCATACCTAAAGCTGGAGCCCTACACATGCAGTTCCTTTAATTCAACAAAAGCATCCATCTCATCCCCTTTCAGTTCGATCTGATCCAAGGCATCCTTCTGGGTCAATTTCAGCAAAGGCTTCGCTAGAGACGAGAAGTTGGGAATCCACTGGCGACAATATCCCACCATTCCCAAAAACTTCCTCACCTCCTTCCTTGTCTTTGGTGGACTCATTTGAAGTACACTTGTAATTCTTTCCTTCATTATTCTCCGCGATCCTTTCTCTATCTGGTGACCCAAGTATTTCACTTTCTTCAGACAGAACTGCAGTTTGGAAGGAGACACCTTGTGTCCATTCCCTCCCAAATGATTCAACAGAGCAATGGTATCGGCTGTGCAGCCACTTTCTGTCTTTGATGCAACCAGTAAGTCGTCAATGTACTGTACTAAGGTTGACTCGAATGGCAACTCTAACTCTTCCAAGTCTTTCTTTAGAACCTGATTGAATATGGACGGTGACTCAGAGAACCCTTGAGGAATTCGACACCAACTGTATACTCTGTCTAGGAATTTGAAACAGAAGAGGAATTGGCTGTCCTCATGAAGAGGCACAGAAAAGAATGCTTGTGACAAATCGATGACTGAGAACCACTCAGCTTCGCAAGGGATCTGAAACATTATCACAGCCGGATTCGGTACGACAGGGCAGCACTTGATTATGATGTCATTTATTTTCCTCAAATCCTGTACAAGTCGGACTTTCCCACTTGGCTTTATTAGTCCCATTATCGGTGAATTACATGGGCTGCTTAATACTTCTTTCAGTACTCCCTGCTTTACGAATTCGTCAATAAGTTGGGCAACTTTCATGAGGATATCTTGTGGCATGTGGTATTGTGGGGTCTGGGGAAAGATCGCATTGGGCTTTACCATCACTTTTACTGGTTCTACTCCTTTCATCAATCCCACCTCTTTCCCTGTCATGTCCCACACTTCCTTTCCGACTGTTTCCCGTAATTCTGCTGGGATATCTTCTTCAGTTATCATTGGTAAAAGACAAATCAGAGGATACTCTTCGTCAACTGTTTCTATCTCATCGCCCTCTACACTGTCCTCTTCTTCCCCATCACTGCTCGTCTGTATTGTTATTCCCTCGTTCGAGCACATTATCGAACAACCCAACTTGCACAATAGGTCTCTTCCTAACAGTGCAATCGGGCTTGAGTCACATACTACAAACTGATGTACCCCTTGATAGTTACCAATGTTGACTGGTATCGGATCTGTTATTGGGTTCGTCAGATGCCTGTTTGCTACTCCCACCACTTGAACTGTCCTCCCTGAGAGTGGCAAATTTGGTACTTCACTGCTCTTAACAGTTGAACGTGTGGCTCCCGTGTCAACCAAGAATGAGACACGATGACCCATTACTCTTCCCTCTACGTACGGACCCCTTTGATCAACTTCTAGAGATGCCGCAAGCACACAATCTCCTTCCTCTTCTGAGCTTTCACTCTCCCATACATTGTTTATTCCACTCTCACTGTGTAATGGGAACTGTTGTACTGTGCCGTTTGTGCTCATTACCTGACCCGTTACCTGTGGAGGAACCATCATTTGCTGCTGACTCATTGGTGCCAAAGGTATTTGCATTTGCTGATTAGGTACCATAGGTAACTGCTGTTGCATCGGCTGCATCTGCACACGGGGCATCTGCTGCGCCTGCATAGGTTGTAATCCCTGCAATTGATTTATGGTCTGAAAATTTGGGTTTGGACCTCTCATTTTTGGTCCTCTCATTGTCTGAAATGCATTGACATCATTGTTTTGCTGACCAACACCTACACCTCCACCTGCACCTTCCTGCACCACCATCGGGCACTCGCGTTTCCAATGACCTACGTTTCCGCACGCATGACACGGCATCACTTTCTTCATTGCCTGCACACCTGTCACAACAGTGTTCAAATCTGGACCATTATTCACAAAACCTCCTCTGCCTCTGGCCTGTGGCTGAAACGCCATGTTTCCTTGCAACTGCGGCTGCTGTTGCTGAAACACCATGTTTCCCTGCAACTGCGGCTGCGGTTGCGGCATCTGCTGTTGGAACCCTTGCATCCCTGGCAACCCTTGCAGTCCTTGCAGACCTTGCAAGCCTGTCTGAGCCGCCTTAAGCTGCATCATCATCACCTTCTCTTTCAGCTTTTTCTGTTTCACCTCAATTTCGTCGCTACAGTATTTCGTATAAGTCAAGACTTCATCAATCGGTTTCGACTGCCAGCAGATCAAATGCGATTTTATCATCTGACTTATCTCTGGTCTCAGCCCTTCCACAAATCTGAACACAAAATGAAGCATATCTTTCGCCTCTATTGCTTCCGTGCCACTGTAATTCTTGAACGCCTTCAACAACCTCTCATAGTAACTATGAATCGATTCCTTAGCCTCTTGGGCAGTTCTATCAATTTTCTGCCAATCCACATTTTTCGTGGCAACCTTCGTCTTCAAATGCTCAATCACCTTATAGTACAGACACATCACCATAGGTGATGGTGCACCCGTCTCTCTGTCTCTCTCTGGTTCACTTGTCGGCCAACCTACAGCTCTTTTGCAATCCTCCCACAAATCTGCCGGAACCACAATCTCGAATAGAGTGTTCAGGTCTTCCCAGAGACATTTTGCAAGCTTCACAAACCTATCAGTCTGCTGATACCATTCAATCGGCTTCTCCCTCAGTTTGGGAAAATCATTCGTAAAAGACTGAATATCACTCCTGTGCCATGGTACATGTACTAATTTTCCCCCTGCTGTCTCCCTCATTGGTAACATGGTTACTGTTTCGCTGCTCTGCGGTCTTTTCTCATTATGCTCTGTAACACTGTCCCTCCTCTTATCCTTCCTCTTTACCCATCTGCTTTCCCACTTGTCTAAGCACCTCCACACTTGGGCACTCTGCAACAATTCTCTAAGGTGTGCCTTCATGCCTGCTGATCTCATGTGTTCAAAATCTGTGGTCCCAAAATCCAACCTATAGCTCCTGCTCAAGTGTTTCGTCTTGCCTATGTCAATCCCGTTCCTGTCTGCTACTTCCTGTAAACTTTTATGCACCTTGTTTACTTCTTTCGTGATCTTTGGACATAGATACCTCAACTCCTCTTCCGTGTAGGATTCTAACCTATTCACACCCATATTCCCTTCCACCAATTCTTGTGCTTCCATGTTCAGCCACATCCTGCTCAAGTAATCGTCTCCTTTCCCACTGTCTGAACTTTGTGTGGAATTTAAACTGTTGAACCACTGTGTCAGCTGTTGCGCATTTACCCCCATCAGTGTAGCATTCACATCGACTGCCATCGATGGTTGTGGCAACTTTTCAGTGTTCGATGTTAATGGTATTATCAGTGGGGGGCTCGACCTCACCAGTGTTGATTGAGCGCATACGGGACTAAACTCCATCAAGGACCCGGACCCAGTTAGCTGAGTCGCTATCGGGGTTATCCCTGGAGTATTTTCTATGCACCTTCTTTCTGTCCCATTCTGCAGCATTTGTCCCTGACTGCTCATACCTAAGTTAGGCTGACTATACAAAGGTACCACTGGACCTACAGTAATGGGCAGTGATATTGCATCTGGATTCTGTCCATTCCCCATATTCTGAGGCATGTTCATCCCCATATTATGGGTCATCATTGCCGGCATGCCCATTTGACTCCCCGTCATTTGAGCATGAGCGTTTCCTCCCTGCATCTGCTTTTGAGGCATCATAAACTGAGTTGATTCAGCTTGTGCCATTGTTGGGTTGTAACCATTCTGTACGCCCCTTACGGTTGGATCTAGAATCATTCCTCCACTATTATCACTGCTGTAGTACCCTGGCATCTGCGGCTGATAATGTTCTGCTGGTTTCAACACGGGCACATCTGGATACATTCTCCTGACCTGCGGTATCTGTGGGGTGAGCAGTAAGCTCGGATCCTTGGATCCCGATGGTACTCCTGTATTCTGCGTTTCACTGTTCTGTACCGATGCCGGAGGGGCAGAACTGGTACTTGGACCTTGTCCATTTTCTGCATAAGGCGGTGGACGGTCGTTCAGCAATTGCATTATCAACTCCTCGTCCTCTAACTCCTCTTCTCTTCTCAACTTTTCCTCATCCTCTTTGTCCTTGGAACACTTCCTGTCTGTCTTACAGGTAGCTTTCTAACCTGTCTCCTCTTCATCTTTAGTAATTGCGGGGAACAATTTTATTCCCTGCAATACATCTGACCTCCACACCTTCTGCGCATTTTCCCACCTAGCATCCGCTAGTGTCTTTTCTACCTTCCTCATCCTTGTTTCAAACTTGTTCTTCTGTTGCTGTCTAGCCATGAGTTCCCATATTGCTAGAGCCTCAAACTGTGCTGGCCTTGGAGGTACCTTCATGTCATACATCGTGAATCTCAAATTCTCTAGGACCCTTATATTGAATGTCCCATGTATCGGGAATGCTACGCTCCCATGTTTCTCTGTCCACTTGTGCCATTGCTTTAGCCAAAGACACGGAGCTACCCCTTTTTCCTCCATTACAATGTAAGCTGGTGTGCCCTCGGGCGGCGTCTCCTCTCCTACGCTCGCTTTGATGTAAGACTCTCCCTTCATCGCGCTCCTGAATGCTTTAAGGAATTTCATTTTCTCGTCTTTTAATTCACAAAGTTTATAATCAATAGGTCACTGTTATTTCACAAAATTTGTAATCAATAGGTGACTTTAATTCCCGGAATACTCTTCACCTGCCTTTCCCCTTCCAATCGAGTGCCTCGGACTGCGTCCAATCCGTGCGCGACTCGTCTCACCCACCAACCTATCCCAGCGCGGCTCCTAGTGACGTCACACTCACACACACTGCGGCTGACAAAGCCTCGCGGCTAGTCCTCCTTCACTCAGTTCCTCCCGTAACAACTTTTTGCATGTATCGCGAGCTACCAAAAATTAAAACAGATCTGTCGGTTTACTACAGGAAGGGTAACGTAATCGCTTCAGGACCTTAGGGACTTTTCACTAACCTCGGCCACTATTCGATCTCTTTCACCAGCCTTGGCCGCTATTCGGTCTTTCTCAGTCCCCACATTCGCAAGCAAATCTGACCCGCAGACCTACTCTCAACTTGTCAATGATCTGTTCTAGTGCACTTAGAATCTTGTCAAAGCCCGAAGTCGAAGTTTCTTTCACTCCCTAACACACGTACCCACTCGTTGACCACGCCCGATCAACCTACTAAACCGCCCAGACCACAACATGGATCAACATACTCCGGAGTCTCTTGACCTCGCAGGGCCCGTCTCAACAACAACAACCACGTGGACCTTTTTATGCACAAAGCGCCAGACGCACATGAAGTTCGACGACTTCCCTACTCTCACACTCGGAGCCGCACCTCCGCTATCTCTATGAAGTTCGACGACTTCTTAGTTCTACACTCGGAGTCGCACCTCCGCTATCCTTAAAAGAAAACCCTCGCAACCTTTTCACACACTCTGCGGCAGTAAGCTGTGCAAGCGCAAAACCCTAACTTCACTCATACCATCACTAGTACCGCCAGCGCTGTTTCCACATCTCCGTTCTCTCCATTCGCAAGCTCCGAGATCCCGGGAAAGTCGCGGTGGACCTAGCCCATCATCATCTTGTCAATTATTTTCATCCAAAAAATCTAATTCAACTTTTCGAATGAGGCCTCAAAATGCGTAACCGTTAATTCAACACCATGTACTTTAATAGTACAGGGTCCCAAAAGACGAAACCGTCCTCTGCTACCATCTACTGATAGAGCGGAACGTGGTAACAATTTACCTGCGTTCGGACGCTCTTTAGGTCGATGACTCTTTTGACTAAGTGGGAACTCTCTGTACTCTTAATCGATCAATCACCTTATATCGATTATCAATAACGAACATAAGCAACACCTTGAACAACATAACACTTAACAATTAATCCAGAATACATTTCGGCGAACCCTGACCTCTCAGCACTGGAATAACCACACCAGTTTATTGCAAAGTTAGTGAATTTATTTCCCTATATTAACAAAGCTAGCACGATATAGATGTGTCTCAACACCAAATGATAAACATAAATGAACATTAATAGCTGTCCATATCGTCGAAACAAGTGTAATCTATGTAGCATTTGAATCACAAGGCATTCGATAGTGGCAATGCAAAGCACTAATACGATAATCTGTAATGGGCTAATTGCGTACATTTAGTCAGCATAACAAGATCTCAAATTGCATCGTGCGACACGTGGAATCCTCGTCTAACCTCAAATTAGCATCGGCATGTGGGACTTCATGCAAAAGCAATTTAGCAACATCAATTTGGAAAACTCCTAGCTAGGGTCCTTATCAAAATCAGCAGTTGGTTACCTAAAAGAAACACAATGCAATTTTACAATTTCCTTTCATAATTACCAATTCCGATCAGCAATCAATGAATTCTTCGTCTCACAGGTATCGTTTCTCGATCAGCATGGGTCGGGACAAAGGGGCAGGGGTGGATGGGGCAATTGCCTCACGGCGGCAAGGTAAAATTACTACTTCATGCAAAGGGACAAATCAAAGTTAAAGTCTCTAGGGCAAGAATCATTAAAGTCTCTTTCTCTCGACTAGAGAAAGCATCAAAGTCTCTCAAAATGGCGTCGCAGCAAAATGGGTCATAGTAGCTACGAAGTCAAAATGGCGGGATGTCCAAAGATAGAGAGAGCTTTCCTCTCGTGCACCTGGGTTTTATAGACAACAGTTCAAGTCCAGTAGGGTCTCCATTGGAGGGTTCATAGGTTAGCTTCAAATTGACCAATCAAAAACGACAGTTCTCAAGCTTTTACTTAAGCATACATTATCCTTGGAGATGGGTACGTAATTTGCAACATTGTCTCTCGATTAGCTTACTCTCAGAGCCTCCATTGTCCGCACCTGCAAGTCGACCTTGAATTAAAGAGAAAATATGCCAGGCTGGCACCAACTTTAAGATAAGCACGTGAACAGTTTCTGTGGAAAAATACAGCTTCAAGCAGAAATACACGTTTAACAGCACAATGGAAAAATACGAACATCTAAACCGTGAGACCAGGCAACTAGGCCAAAGCCTCCGCTAAAGTAATGCTAAGCTAAAACATTTCAAACAAGCAAATCGTAGCACATGTTTATGATTATGTCGGATTAGTGCAATTCTAATACACCACGTTATATAAAGCACGCGTATAAATGATGGCAAACTACTCTGAGGGCACATTTTGTCCCCGTACAATCTTTATTAATTCGGTTAATGTCACACATGATTATGTCAGCACTACGTTTATGCGTTAATAAATCAAAACTTTCATTTTCTGCTTCATCAGCATCGAAAGGGTTAAAGATGAGCCAGCCAGTTCTTCTGCAGTAGCATTACTCATATGGGACTTATACCTAGAGAACATTTTCTTCCTGCACAGGACGTAGACCACCTTAGAGATGTTGTAAAGTATATACCTTGAAAATTGAGCTTTGGTTAATGCAAGTAGGAACGCATAAGCTCCCTCCCACAATTCCCAAAAGGATAGATTCACACAGTATGGTCATGACTACACTACATCTATAATCAGTGGCACTTTTCACCTTGTGCCTTTTAGAAGGAAATGGTCATAATATAAATAAGAATGCAGGCAGGTTCTGCATCTTTACTCATAGGTGCTCTCAGATCCCTTTCAAAAGAAGGTGTGGGGACTACTGCTCAGCACTTTAGCCAGCACTCTCTAAAAGTACCTTCATGCATAGCTGAGGGCCAGGTCAGCAGTAAGAGCACTGACTTTTAAGGCCTCGCACTCCATGAATAATAAGGAAGTCTGCTCGCTGCCACTTATTTACGATTAATTGTCTCCCATCAACCACCTCTGGGAAGGAATAGAACACATTATTACCATGCATGTCAATTCGTTTGACTGTCACACAATAGTATCTTGTATCCATTACATAATTTTGTGTTTTAAGTTGCGTATGTTTTAAAAAAGTTATCAGCATATGTACATACATTCAATAAACAGGTGACTATCTGGTTAAACCACAATTCCAGGTGCACAATTTGCCCAGGCCTAGGGCCAGTGAAAAATTGACTCTAAATGTAATGTTCTGTAGTGACAACAGGCAATATTTGTGAGGGTGCAGTTAGAGATAAGATGTTTGGCAGTTTGGGCTGGACTGTTCCCAGGGGGAACAGTGTCAAGACTGATTTGCATCTGGCTGGGTCCAAACTGGGGTGGCGTGGTGGGCAAAAAAATGATGGATTAAGCTCAGATCTGTGTGACTGGGGGTGAATGTTTGAATTGTTCACAATTCCGTCCATCATCTGTTCTTTTTGCGTTTACACATTGAATTACAGCACTCTATGTGAACAGAGGCGTGCAGTGCGGCTTTCTACTTCACAGCACCTGCACCCTTTGAAATTAATGAGGCACAGTATCATGTTTTTACAGGTAATGAATGATGTGCAACACAGGCTTATTAATGTCATTTCTTATCCACGTGGGTGTAAAAGAACCTGTCAACATTTGACACCTGAGCAGTTTCACAGTATCCACTTTACTGACTCTGTCTAAGTTCTCTGATAACAAACATGAAAAGCATTATTTCGTGATTATTCTCCAGGACATGACCATTAACTTCTAAAGCAGTCAGGTTATTGGCCACGTTGTTTAAGTCACTGGTGAGCTCGGCGTTTAGTCTCCAGAGGTGTATGTTAAATCTGGGCCAGGAGGGAGACCTGCTGTGTCTGGAGGTAGCACAGTTCAAGATGCATATACAATGGAATATGTATTTGAACTTGTTTGTTGGGTAGTAACAGAATCTACAACTAAATGGAATTTTACAAGAAACCAAGTGTACTCCCTAGAGCTCTCCAAAGACATCCAGAAATGGCAGCTTGAAAATAAATAAATGGAAAGATATTTTAGTTTTCTTAATTCTCCTACCAGCTACCACAAATTAGGAAAACAGATGCGTTTCCATAATATAATTAATCTCTTTTCAGGATCTTATCAATCAGATCATGAAGCGAAGAAAAGTGACTGTGGTTCTGCCTCCTCGAGGGTGCAAAAAAAATTAAATAGGTTAACAGGACAAAGCAACAAAGAACGGTTCTCTTCTCAAGAGGGTTGGCAATGTTAGCATACACTGAATGTGCTCACAAAAACAAATGAGGCAGTCCTGTCACTGAAGTATGTGCAGGAGTGCAAAGGATGCAAGAATATGCATTGTTAATAATGCTACTCATATTTTTCCTTTTCTTCACAGACCAGCTGCATGTCACCTGTCAAACTATTTGGACCATATCAAGCTGGGCCCATGTCTCTAGGAGTGCTTAGTGTTGAGGCCAGGATGGAAGCAAAACGTCACGTCAATACCTTGAGCCACCACATAAGAGCAGAGAATGGTGTACTTGTATTGTCGAATGGGAAGCGGTGAATGAATTTTATTTTTGGCTGCCCTATGGAGAGGTATTTTCGACTGTTTGTACTGGTATTCAGTGAACCAACAATCTTCCTAAGGTATATGATTTTTTGTCTCACATTCATGCATGATGAGCGCAGGGATCTGCGTAGGGATCTGACCCAACTAAACAGGCACAAGAAGCACATGATTTACTCCTAAAAAAAGGACACAAATCTGGCATGGATAACCTATGTAGACAAAAAGTGATTTACTCCTAAAAATAAGGACAAAATCTGGCATGGATAGCCTATGTAGACTAAAAGTTATGAGGGCCTAAGCGCAAACTACCCCAAATAGCCCAAAAAAGGCTCAGCACAGAAGGGGGAAAAAGCCTGACAGCAAAAGGGTTAAAGATGAGCCAGCCAGTTCTTCTGCAGTAGCATTACTCATATTGGACTTATACTTAGAGAATATTTTGTTCCTGCACAGGACGTAGACCACCTTAGAGATGTTGTAAAATATAAACTAAACAGTCCTAACAGGAGTAAATCATGTGCTTCTTGGGCATTTTTCTTACATATGGCCACTCTTTCGAGGTCCCCTTGGGTGCATCTTTGTTCACATTTATTCTTGATTCCTGCCTTACACATTCACACATTAAGCACGTGCATATTATTTCCGAAACATATAGATTTCTACAGAATTTCTGAAGAGTAGCTTAATAAACGATAAAATACATGAAGGTCGGTCACATATTCCTGAACAATTATTCCTCTGTAGGAGCAAACACATGAATGTGAAAATTATAAGAGGGTTGATTTTATCTATAGGGCTAATATCTTTTTTATACTAATCAAAGCAAATTTCAGTTTGTGCTCTAAAGGGATTCCACGTTTGGCGGTACTTGCATGGGCTAATTGCAAATTCTGTTTGCCAACAAGTTTTTAGTAGCTAAAACCCTATGAGAATCTGTGTGGCAAACAGTACGGATGTACGATATGGACACCCTTAAAAGTAACATGGGCACATATTGCATGCCTTGGAATCTCCTTTCCCGCATAAGCACTAGCTCCATGGTGGAGTCAGGGCCTGTGCGTCCAGTGACAGAACCGCTGTTTGTTACATTATACTCCAGAGGAGAAAATGGCAGTCCTAAATATCAGGCTGGCCCTCTTTACTTCGGAATGAAGCCAACATCGGTGTGTAACGCTCTGAGGGAAAATAAGGAATGGCAGCTAGAATAGGACGTCAAATTACTGATTCCCCCATATTTTTTTCATGTCCTAGTGGACCCACTGGGTCTAACTCGTAGCAGGATTGGTTTCCCCACGCCCACAGGTACCAGTGCTAGATGTGGCTTTTATCCTGATCCATCAAAGCATAAATCATGACACTGGTACTAATGTAATTAATGTTAAATGGATGCAGAGATAAGTCACTGTCAACACGAACCTATGTAAACTAGAGGTTTTTGTAGGTCTCGTCCTTGAGACAGCTTAAGCTGTCTCGCCAGTCTATTGTTTTTCCAAAAACAAATATAGATTAAATGCATAGGTAGGAAAGTTTTTGGTCAAGTGGGTTGTTGAATTGTCATTTTTCTTTTGCTGACTCTGGAAAATGCATGGGGCAATGTGTCAGCCCAGTTTACCCACTAGCTTCCTTTACCTTGAATGACTGCAAACTTTGTGCACAGTATCCACATCTGCTTACAAACGGTTCATTTTGGCTTC
Source organism: Pleurodeles waltl (assembly GCF_031143425.1). Lineage (NCBI taxonomy): Eukaryota > Metazoa > Chordata > Amphibia > Caudata > Salamandridae > Pleurodeles > Pleurodeles waltl. The sequence continues at coordinate 855,954,787 of NC_090443.1, forward strand.
ATTTGCAAAGCTAGTTAAAATTACACTTTTTATTTATTTTCCATGTTAACTTTAAATACCAGCTGTTTATTGTGCCTGCATTTCTTATGTGATATAGTATTGAAGTGACTATATAACATTATATCTGTGTGGAATTTAAGTCGTTGGGTACATGATGATTTATTTTTGTTCCCGTCACAAATAATAACAATAATAAAATGCAGCTCAGGAAAAACAGCAGAATTGATTAAATAAGTTGTAATAAAAAATAGACCAAGCCTACAGCAGCCATGCTTACATATAGGAATATTTTCTTTTTGACTTTTTTTTTTGTGGCTTATGCTTGTAATGAATAAAATAAAAGTGAAACATGACACTAGTTTGGCAGGCCACAGCTTGTGGCTTTGTCAACGTTTGTTTCTCCAAAAGTGATAATATATCTATGCGTAGACACGACTGAAACGCAAACAACATAAGCAGTAAATCATGGTTTGTGTAGCTTTAGTACAGATAGGAGCCTTCTTGATGCCATCGGTGTTCACCTATTCATAATTATTGGATATATTAAGCGTACCCAATTAAAGAAATAAAACAATTTGAAGTTTAAGAATGTATTATTGATAAAGACACAAAAGTGCGTATTATTTTATTTAAATGTTGTTAGCGTTTCATAGCAAGTCGTTAAGCAGTAATGGTGGTCGCCACTTTATAAAGTATTGCATTGAAAAAATCAAGACAAAAAAACTGAGTGCTACAACCATTTCTCTTCTCTGTGTAATTGCCTGCAGCTGCCTCGCTGCAGTGAGTGATTATCTTTTATCTTCAGCCTTCAGACATGCTGTGACTGGCTGCAAAAGCCTGAAAATCCGCAGACCTAGATGGAAACGAGGAGTGGAAGCAGACACAGGCAGTTGAGTTCAATGCTCCACTGAACAGGAAAAGCTTGCCATGCTGACACAACCATGGAGGGGTCACCTCACTTCAACCCGGATGGAGTTTCAGTGTCAAGGACCATTAGCAGAGAATTCATCGACCGCGATAACCTGCAATTAATAATTTCTGGACATAGAGCTGCAATCTGTGATGCTCTCCTCCTTGCAGACTGAGGTAGCTGTGACGAGAAGGCACGGCCAACAGATCTCTAGCATCCAATATATAGAGGAACCGTAACTCTTTAATATATGAGGTCGGATATGTGCTGAAAAAATGTACACTTCAGCCCTTATACCTTATATCTTCACTTGTTATGTTATATTTTAATATATTTCCTTGAGAAGAGAAAAAAAACGGTTGCAACACTGAAACCCTAACTTATATATTTATTTTATATTTTGGGGGTTTTAATACTGAATTTGAGCGACTAAAAGGTCACTTTAGTGGGGTGTATGGAGCAAGAAGACCGGAGCTGATGGTTAGTCGGAAGCCGTCATGGTAGACGTTCTTAGCTCATGGCAAGATCGTTTGAAAGGATCTGTTTTCCACCCGGGCAGAATCTGAGATTGTTATCTTCAAGTCTTAGATGGAGGGAAGAAAATTCCTGATAGAAGAGCCTGTTATCAAAGCATCTTCTCAGTTTTTCTTTAGCATTTGACCGGTAGTTTGACCAATAAATTGAGCTTGGGGAAATAGTTGGCTGATGTGTACAACACTCTTGTCCAGATATTCCGGAATTTAATGGTGTAGGGCATGTTTGTATCTGATACAGGGGAAGTGGTAACAATTTTTTTTAAATAGAACTATCCCTTACCTTTGTGGTTAATTACGGCAGTATTGGACACACTCTTTACCACTTAAAAGTTTCTGGAGGTGTTAATGGATGACAAATCTTTTTGGGATATTTGTTGTGTGGCATTTTGTTCTTCTTGCTATGCAGTCTTCTTTCTTATGTTCTGCTATTGTGCTATGTTCTGTTGCTTACTATAGATATGCAAAAAACATGCTGCTACATTTCCAGTCGAAAGGAGAACATGAGTGTAAGAAACTGGCTTTCTGGTTGACAGGGATGAAGCCCTTCTCAAGCAGAAACCACAATCATTGTCAGGATGAAGTCAGAAGCAAACCCCAAATTACCCTGTCCCTTACCCTCAGGTAGCTTTACATAGAGGAGTCAGGCTTCACTTAAAGGCAATGTGTAAAGTATTTATGCAGCAATTCAAAAGTAATAAAGTAAAAAGAGAACACAAGAAAAGTCCCACACCCATCTAGAAATATAGAGTACAATTGAATAAACAATTTAAGACCAAGACTACAAAAAAATCAACCAGTAGAACTGGAGATCTGTAATTTTAAAGATTTTTGTGAAAAATAGAGCCACAAAGCACAAAGCGCCAACTGTGGAGTAACTGGTCAGTTGTGCTAGACCGGGACAAAGTCACAAGTTCAGTGTAAGAGCGATTGAGCAAAGGCCACCTACAGGGACCCAGTTTGACCAGCTGAACAGGAGTACCTTAAATTCTGCTTGCTATGAGTTGTGGAGTCCCGTAGCAAGGATACATTGCGTAGCCAAGGTGATGTGATGTCTGGGTCGGAGATGCATAGCATAGTATCAGTTCCGAGGAGCTGCAAAGCTGCGATGCAAGGTCCTGTGCCATCATTAAGGAGGCCATCGGCAAGAGAGCTTGTGATGCAAAGTCCTGAATTGAAGACCTGTCACTCACCAGCTGATTTAGAAGGAGTTGTGGGGCTTCCAATGTAGAGTCCTGTGTTGCCTTTGAGGTTGCTGTCGATGATAGTGCAGCAAAGGCAAAAATAACAAGATGATGGATGGAATGCTTGAATTAATCGTAACCACTGGCAATTGCTCAGGCCGCATCCTAATCCATCTGTTTTTTGTCCACCGTATCACCCCAGTTTGGACCCAACATATGTAAATCAATCTTGACCCTATTCGCTTTGGGAACAGTCCAGCCCCAACTACCAGGCCAGGTCCTCCCAGATGTGGTTCTGTGCTTGCTGTGCCACTATATACAATCTAGCATGGCTGAAACTGGTGCCTGGATGCTTGTTTCCGGTCCAGGGAGGATCTGGGTTTGCATTTCAGGCTGGACTGTTCCCATGGGGAGCATGGCCAACATTTATTTGCATATGGGTGTGTCCAAACTGGAATGACGTGGTGAGCGGAATTTTTTTTTTATTTAGGCTCAGATCTGTGACTGGGGGTGTATGTTTGATATTGTTCAGCTACCCTGTCCATCATCTGTTCTTTTCACATTTGTCACCCTAAGTGCGAAGGGTGTGTCCAGACACTGGTCCCTCCCTCGCTATGCCAATGGATTCAAGCTAGCATGGCTGATGAGGGGTGAGACCCCCAAAACCAGTCCCAGAATGCTTGTTTTCAATCCATAGAGGACCTGACCAAGCATTCAGGCTTGACTGTTCCCAGGGCAAGCAGGGCCAAGACTGATTTGCATACGGCTGGGTCCAAACTGGAATGGCGTGGTGGGCAAAAAAAAAAAATGGATTTATGCCCAGATCTGTAACTGGAGTGAATGTTTGACATTGTTCAGTATTCCATCCATCATCTGTTCTTTTTGCATCTTTCTAAAAGTGGCATTTTCAGAATTGTAATTTAAAATCTAACTTTACCATTGAAGAAGACTTTTAATTACTATTCTATAGATACCAAACTTGATTTGTCTTCCCGCTCCCCATTGGAAGTTGCGACATAATAAATGTGATAAGGTAACTCCAGTGTTACCCTACGGGAGAGGTAGACCTTGCAGTAATGACAAAAGGAATGTAGATGTTTTTCACTACTAGGACATGGCCAGCTTTTTAAATACACTGCACCCTGGTCTCTGGGCTGTGTGGGGTCTACATTAGGGATGACTTCTTAGTAATAAAAAGGAGGGTTTGGGTTTGGTAAAATGTTCATTTGGCAGTTTCAAACTACACACAGCGGCTGTAATGGCAGGCTTAAGACATATTTGGCAGGGCTACTTAAGTGGGCGGTAAAATCAGTGCTGCCCCTACTATTAACATTTCATTTGCAGGCCTGGGCACATGGGGTAGTGTTGTACTGGGGACTTGGAGGAAAATTAGATGTGCAAATTGGCTATAAGACAATTCTATTATGCTTATAAAAGAGAGCATAAACACGTTAGCACAGGTTAGCAGTGGTAAAGTGTGCAGAGTCCTAAACAGAGCAAAAACAAGAGCAGCAAAATAGGAGGGTGAAGGCAAAAAGGTTGGAGGAAGACTACCCTAAGGCTGATAGGGTCTAACAATACCTTCAAAGCTCAAGTACCAAACTACAATTTATAATTGCTTGTAAAATAGCAGCAGTTTTTCTACTATTTAAGACACCTTTTAGCTCAAAACTATGGCAGAGACTGTGGGATTGATTTGGAGTTTGGTGGACAATTTTACTACTGCTGTCATGGCAGAATTCTTTACTCCTGTCATGACGATGGTACTTCACCCACCAAATATAAAGCTATCCACTGGCCAAGCTGATGTCTCTTGCATTTACAGGAACCACTGTCACAGAGATTCCTGAAAGTGCACTGAAAGTTTGATGAATGGATTCATCAACATGGCAATGCTGTGCATCAAACTTTCAATGTTTCAATTTTTTTCAATTTACAAAATCAGTGCATGGGAGGATTCTCCCATAGCATGAGGGTCATTTAGCAGTTTTGACTGCTTCATAGCGCTAGACAGACATAAAAAACTGGCCATGCGTTTATCTCCTCTAAATAGGGTGTGTGAACACATGGCCAAACCTCCGACAGCCCATACTCTGTCATGCCATCGGAGATTTATGTAGTCATTGGAGATGGAGTATTCTCCATCATCCACATACTGAAAATCTCCCCATCTCTTAATCAAGTGGGCAGAACTTGGCTTTGGCAAAGAGGGTACTCCATCAAAACTGCAACAGAGTACCTTCTCCTCCAAAGCCTGAATTAGGCCTTTGGTCTTAACTTAGCACTACCTGTGCACTCTTTATTTGATACTCCTCAGATTGTTTTACACCGAATCTCCAGAAAAACCAGGAGCTAGTGGAGGGACTTCATAGTTTAGGGATATGTAGTTGGTCCACTATAGGAGTGGCCAGGCTTGTCATATTCCTTGGTTATTGAAGCTGAGCCTTAGGGACAATCAAGTGTATCCAAGGCTATCTGTTGGACACCTCTTGGTGGACAGTCTTCAATCCTAAAAAAAATAGCTTTCTTTGGAGCTCCTCCCAACCTTGGCAATAGACTCAGGGTAAGCTTCACAACTGGCCCTCAACGTAGAACACTCAGAAAGGCTAGACCTCAACAAGTGTGACTGACCAGATACTTTTACACATTTTCACACAATGTACATTGTGAGAGTTTCTTCAGTTTTATAGAATGGTTCATGTTGAATAAAGCATTAGTTTCATATCATATTCAATGTCATGGTTTATCCCTTCATCCCATCAATGATGGCCTCAATATATTTTTTATGTAGTAAATTTGTACAGTTTGTAGTTGGGCCAAAATTAAACTGTCACCTGTAAAGTGGGGAATATCATCTCATGTGAAGGTGAAAAAAGGTCCCATAATTTAACCCGACTCTGAACAAAATTGAAGTTAGTGTCGCCTGTTCCTTATTCTTTGAAAGATTATGTCCATCCAAAAATGTATAGGACCTTACACTACAAGAATTTGTCTGTTGAGTGAAATTTTCCTTTAACATTTACGGCTTCTCTTTAAAAGTAGTATTTATGCTATTGCCAGTGGCTCACATTAAAGTTTAGAGGTACGTGACTTACAAGCAGTATCAGCACACTTGCAGACCTGGTCAGCACTGGGAACATGTTTCTGCTTTTTCTCACGGCCCATTTTTCTCTCCAGTTTGTTTCATATATGCAGTTGGTAAGTTAGACACCACAACTCTGCACTCTTTTGGTTTCTACCTGCCATTAGGCATCTGAGCACATCATTAAAATCCAAAATTAAAAAAGAGAATGAAAGGTAAAATACAGTTAATAATAATAATAAGAAGAAGAAGAATAGGAATATGAATAAGAATTAAACACCATGAAATATGTATATGTATTCACTCAATCTACGGGATTCTGAGGAGAGCCTCAGTTTCTTCTTTAAAGTTAAAATATTCCAAAAGCAACACGAGACTCACAACTAGGAAGTTCGGCAAAATGATTACAGCTCCATGCAAAGCAGAGAAATAGCAAATATGGAGATTTCCAGTCAGTGTAAGATTGGATCACTGCCTGCCAGAGAGTAATAACATTTTATGCCCAGCACTATTGCCTTCCTTGCCAAGAAATGAGTGAGTAACAGGGTATTTGTGGTTTTGGTTTCTGGTTTCTGCAACAAATCTGCCTGCAAAATACAGCACATCTTTTAGAAACTCCAAGCATTTAGAGCTTTTCAGCAGGACTTTGATAACTCCATCAGAGTTTTCAGTATCAAGAAATAAGATGGCAAAGCTCTGGACATCTGTTCTTAGATACTGAGCTGAGAATTATGTTTTCTTAAAAAATGGTAATGGAAGATTCCAGATTGGCAGAGTATCATTGCATAACATCTTATACCCCAGGGAGAAGCCAACAGCAATTCCCAATACTTGTGCATGTGATACCAAAGTTGGGGTAAAGTCAGTAATAGCCAAGTCATTGTAACACTCTTGAGCTCAGACTGAGGGCATCGAAGAAGAGAACACAAAGAACTCTATCTTTAGGGGGTTATCTTTTAAGCAATGATGACTTACTCAGTTTATGATGACCTGAATAAAGTACTTCAACTGATGACTGCCCAGAATTATAAATATTTGTGATATACATATTCATGGACCTGAAGTCCAGAATACTCCTAAGATTTCACAGACATTTTAATAATGGACAATGATATAATTGAACACTGGGGATTGTCACAGAGTATGGTGATTAGGCCAGTGGTGGACTCATTGTTCTTTGCACTTAGATAATAAATGCTAAGTAATAAATGAGACAAACCAGCCCAGGACTTAATAACTAAACTCAAAGCATTTCTCCAGAATCTGTAACAGGTTCCCTGTCAAATCTGCAGAGAGATGCAACATCAGTGACAAGTATGGTATCTTTTTACATAGTAGACACATGTCATGAAGCATTTAGCGGAAAAGCTCTCAATGGTGCAACAAGTCTCTAACAAGCTATAACAAATTATTAGCCATTTCATCTGTTCCATTGCATGGATGCCTATCACCATTCCCATCCAGGAGAGACCAATGAAAGAGCAAACACCTGCTAAATTATTATCACACAGAGTCGAAAAATCCCTTCACTCAATGCTGTGTTGATTACGGCAGAAGATAGTTGAAGTGGGCTCACATTGATATTTCATGAGTTCCTAGTCCAAGCTCCAGAATGGTGGGGAATATGGAAATGGTTGCAGCAGTGCTTAAGGTGACAGAATTCATGGGAAGTAGGAAAGTATTTATGAGACCTGTCAGCCTGGTGATCTTCCCACAAACGTTTTTACCTTTCTCCTCGATATTTTTCTGATCTCGTTTTTGTTGGCTTTGAGATCCTGTGCCCTTTGCTACTGCTACCCAGTGCTAAAGTGTGTATGCTCACACCTTAAAACATGGTAACATTGACTTATCCCCAATGAGCATACTTAATGTACTTATACGTTCCTAGTGAAGTCGTACTATACGTATCCAGAGCCTGTAAATTAAATGCTACTAGTGGGTCTGTAGCACTGTTTGAGCCACCCACTCACAAAGCCCTTTAAATGTCTCAGGCCTGCAATTGCTGCTTGTATGGGCAGTTTTGAACCCTGGTGATATAAACTTTTTACCAGGCCCATAACCTCCTTTTAGTACATATAAGAAATCACCCCTAGGGTATGCCCTAACCAGCCCACAGGGCAATAAGCACTGTATTTAAAAAGTAAAACATGTAAGTTTAAGTTTTGCATTTCTCAGTAGTGAAAAACGCCTACATTTTTTCACTCCTGCAAGGCATGCTTCTCATGTAGGATAACATTGGAGATACCATATGCTGGAAAATGGTGCTCTCTAAAGTGTCACCCAAAACGTTTTGCCTTCCTCCTCTTCTTTTTCTGACCTCGTTTTTGTTGGCTTCAGGACTCTGGGTACTTTATCACTGCTAACCAGTGCTAAAGTGCATTTACTCTCTCTCTAAAACAGGGTAACATTGGCTCATACCCAATTGGCATGTTCAATGTACTTGTAAGTCCCTAGTAATGTGCACTCCATGTGCCCAGGGCCTGTGAATTAAACACTACTAGTGGGTCTGCAGCACTGATTGTGTCACCCACATAAGTAGCCCCTTAACCATGTCTCAAGCCTGCCATTGCAGGTCCTGTGTGTGCAGCTTACTGCCACTTCAACTTGGCATATACAACTACTTGCCAAATGTTAAACTCCCCTTTTATTACATGTAAGTCAGCCCTAAGGTAGTAAATGGACTTCCATGTCCATTTACTGAAAAATTCCCAAAGTTATTTTTCACTATTGTGAAGCCTGCTCGTCTCATCTACCATTGTACTCTCATCCAAAATGCTACATGAAGGCTCCAACTGGAAGGCACTGGCACGTTGCTCTGGTTGATTGATTATGATGTGCTATATTGACAGTACAATGTGCTTTTACTTTTACAGTGTCACAATTGTTTTCTAATGCTAGGTATTCATGAATATGCTGCAGAGATGAGTCATTGATGGATTCTGAGCATAACCACAGGTGCTGAAAAAGCCCCAGAGATATCATTCTGAAATCTTGTAAATCAACACCTTGAGATTTGAATGTGGAACCTGTTTCTCAAATTCATAACCTACCAGCATATTTTAATGTCCCACATATGTGAACAGTGATGTAACTACAATGCCATGTGTTTGAATGGTGGAGGAATGAGTGTAGGCAGCAGTGGTGAAAATTCATACATGATTAATGCCCCTCTTGTACACCATCCAAAAACAGTGGGAGAGGCTCCCAAAGCCCTGAAAGTGCTTGGAATGGAAGTTTCGTTCAAGAAGTTTCTCAGCAGATGCTAGCACAGTAGTATGCAGGAAACTCTGAACTTTCTCTGATCTGACATTACAAAGAGTGTGAATATCACTCTAACTAAACAGACAAATCACCATAGATGACTGGGTATGATTAGAAACTAGAAAGATTAATACCACTGATGGCATGCTGGAGGATTTAAGAGGAGCTGCTATTTGATGTGCAGGGGATATATGATGATGACGACAACCAGCTACTACAAAGTCTTAAGAAAAGGACCTGAGATCAGGACCAGGTATATGCATGGATAGAACTATAAGTGCAGCAAAGAAATGTAGCGAACTGTGGGACCCTAAACAGGTGGCAATAAAATCTAGCCTGTAAGAATTTAACATCACATTGCTGTGTGACGTTGTTCTTTTAGAAAATGAGTCTATCAGTCTGACAAATGACACTTCAGAAATAAGAAGTGAGTATAACAATACTGCAAGGAAGGAGGCAACATGGACAGAAACATACACATATTTTCTACAACGCTCTAAAACGAAGATAATATTGGTGTTAACTGCAAAAACCATGAAGTATGGAATGATCACATTGTGATCTGCCTCAAGAGATGCATAAAAAATGTATGTAAGCTGAAATATATAGCAATAAGGTGGATCTATGTCAAAGCATACCTTGAACAGTTTGCCAAATCAGTGTGGTGCCTGGTGAGAAGAAATTAAAAAGAGCTTAGAGATCAATGATCACACTGACCGAACATGGCACTAAAGAGAAGCTAAAGACATATGCTACAATATGTGCCCTTGAGAAGTTATCTCTGCAGTCTACCTCTATCCATTCTGAAGCCAAGGTTAAGGGCCATGGTGCACCATGGTGCAAGGGTGCCTGCACTGGCTCTAGGCAGCAGTTTGTGTACAAGCAATGGCAGACATCAACAATGTGCTGTTTTTTGTTTAATACGGTGCTTTCCTGCCCTCTCCCTTTCACGGAGCACAGCAAGGTGGCTTGCTGTATTGTGTTGCATGAAATACTGATTAATGTGGGCCTAAACTTCCAACAAACGAAATCTGTCTACTTATTTGAAGTGCAGCTGCTATACATTTTATGTGACTTTTTTGTTTTACACTCTTTTGAGTAGCAAATTTCAATAGTGTTTTAATCTCTATCACTTACTTGCTTGTCTTTTAATATTACATTGATTACAGGCCAGTGGTATGCAAAAGCAGAGGTAAAATGTTAGGCTTTGTCTTCTGATAAATTTCACACATTTTAACACAGTGACTAGTGTTTACAAACTCCTCTCTCTTTGCGGTCAGAGAAAGAAAAGTAAAGTGAAATATGTGACAATCTTGCCTGCAGGCAATGTGAAAGAAAAGGCTATAGGATGTTATTTTTTGTAACACACAAAAATGTAAATACCTGTAAATGAACTATGTAGATCAGTTAGAAAAGCAATAATTAAGCATTTTTTTGTAAACCTGAAATGTGATGGAAACAAAGATTATAATAGGATCAAAACAAATTAAGACACTTCAGTTAGTAATGCACCCATGGTAAATATTCATTTTCCACACATTATCATTTGTGTGCAAAATATTTTTAACAGTAAACCTGCATGTCTGTGCAAATGTATGGCCATTGCAATGGAAAATATGCTGTCTGTACATGACAGTGCACAGCCACACCGTGCTTTACTTACATTAGAAATTGCCCCCCCTCATTTCCATTAAAGCTAGGTGGGTCGCAGACATTTCTCATTCTATACATTGGGTTGTGGTTCTGAAATGTTTGGGAAGCACTGTATCAGTATACTTACTTGTTACCTACTTATGACCTACTTAACTACTTACTACCTCACATCTTATTGAGAAATCAATTGCACACTACCGCCATTCACCATAATGCTATGTTTTGCATCATGGCATGTGCACTTCCCAGAAGAACCCTAGAAACCCCTGAAGCAAGACTGTCTGACTATCTAACTCAGAGAGGCATTGATGGGTAAAGACTGGATAACACTCTAGCACTATTGCTAGTATTAAACAGGCATCAAACTACCTAACAACTGATTGGCCAAAGACTCAGGATTCAGTTACCACTATTATGATTAAAATTTGCTCTGCCTGTAACCACAAGGTTATAATATATGGTTGTCTAGATCAGAGCTCAGATGTTCACCTTATAACTTAAAATAGATTTAACTGAAGCTGCCCTCATATGTAATGATGAATCAGAACTTACAGTTACTTTGCATTCATGTTCTAAAGAAATGATTATGCCCTGCCAACTAATTTACCAAATTTCAATATTAGCCAAGCAATAATGGAGCTTGAACTCTCCACCACAACATTCAATTACTCACCTACTGTGCTGAACTATTCACCAATACACAATAGGATCACTTGCTAACATGGTAGCAGATATTACTGTTAAGTATTAGATTTCTTTTCCTAAATGTTTGAGCAGATTCTCTATAAAATATACTCTGTTTTAGATGTTATGCCCATGATGTACAAAGAGACAGCTCGCAAAGAGTGGTTACAAATTGTGCACTTACTTTTTATGACCTGTTTCTGATTTTGCAATGCAGCCTTTGTAATAACAGGTCTTAGTGCAACATCTCCACTCACAGACAAAACGATCTTCTCAATGAACATTGATTGGATAGGTCCCTATTTTTGACCTCCTCTGATTGGCTTCAAGCACAGGGATGGTGGACTACAATGAACATCACTACTGAAAGAACAATATTAAAGCAGCCTGTGTTTCTTAAAAGACCATTACTGCATCAAGAACAACACTTCCGGATTGGCAAAACGTCTGTCAGAACAGGCAGTTGTTCTGTGGATGATTGCCTCCTTCCCCTGAGGTCGATTGACATGATTCACAAAGAGGAAGGGTAACCGCCTCAATTCGTGGATTGGTAGTTCATAAATGGTTTGCCACTACAATTGAGTTCACAAACAAGGGATACATTCATCTCTGAACTAGAACTAGGAGAAGGATGTATTTTAACAACCCCTTCTACCTACGATTTGGAAAGGATTGAAAAAACTCTTTCAAAAGTCGGAAATAATTTTTGTCTAATAAAGGAGCTTTGCACATTCTGAAAAGCCCTCTTGCAATCACAAACCATGTGATTTCCCAAGTCACAGGATGTGCAACTGCAAAATGGCTTTCTTTTCATGTGGAGCTCAAAATGCCCTATTGAGTTTCTCAGCATTGAAAATCATTTTATTTCTGGAGGAAGTGCTGAATCCAGACAAAAATCCATCCTTATACTTGCGTCCACCAAAATGACAAAATTGCAGAGGAAATTCACTGACTGTATTATGTTGTAGATTTTACACTTCCTTCACAAACTGTACGATTTCCATTAACATCAAATATAAGTAAGGCCTTATTTTTTTGTATTTTGTGCTATTTCCTCCCACCTTTGAATCAGGCCTTGTTTCCCCCTTAAATTGTACTCATGCTTCCTTTGTTCCCATCATAATCATGACCATAAATTACATCTTCTTTTTCACCAAGAAAATATTGTGCTAAATGTATACGTTGTTATTTCTTGTGCCTTCTTGGCTTGTCGGATCACTCTCTCACTTGCTTTGGGACCATGCTACATCTCCCAAAAGAAAAAAATAAGACTGTAACTGAAACCTGAGGAAGGCTATCAAAGAAGACGCTGGCAGTTTACTAGCTGAATACCAGTTTGCTAATAATAACTGGACAGCAAAATTCAAGGAAGCTCCACGCTAATAAATCAGTAGTAACTTTCTGCAGGGAACAACGTTGGGGCCTGATTTACAGTTTGACAGATGGGTTACTGTGTCACAAACGTGACAGATACCCCATCCACCGTAATACGATGTTCATAGGATATGATGGAATTGGAATACAACGTATGGAGTAACACCATCCGCCAAACTTTTAATCAGGCCCTAGTTTCTAAATAAGCCTTTTACTCAGCCACAAATGTGGCTCGCAGTGAACACAAAGGACAATCTATTACAAATTGTAGTTTTAATACAGAAGGTATCCCCAATAATTTTAGGAGAGAATGTATCATAGAAATGGAAGCCTATCTAACACTTAGGATGTGATCTAAAGAGAATTTCATTTAGTGAACTGGAGGTCTAAAACTTCAGATTAACTGGTATCAGCAAACATTAAAAGTAGATATATTTGTGGGTTTGTTCACCTTTGCAGCTGGTAGATTTTATGACTCTCCCCAGAAATTCTTTTGATTTTCTTCTAGTCTGCACCTTTAGTCTACAACTCATTTTTTTTACATTTCAGCTTGTATCATTGATATGAGAGGAAGTCTTCATTTAGCACTCTTGGCTCCAAGGTGAAGCAGACATCAGGGGTTTCTTAGGCTTGACGAATATGCCAGGTTAAAAGGGTAAGTAGTCCGTTACATTTTAGCACATATTCTGAATAATGTCGCCAATATTTCTTGGGTTATAATACACAGGTAAATTAGCCGTTGGCTCTGCAAGTAAAGAGACACAAATGGATTAATCAGACCACTCAAATCTAATCAACCATTCACGGGGATGTAGAACACTATGTCAAATGCATCTTAAATGATCAAAGAACCACATCAAACTCCCCTGGAAATTAATTTAGTGTGCATACCGGACAAGAGCCCAGCCAAGTGCTTGCCCCTTGTTATGAGAGCAGGTGGGGATCCTTTGTTACAAACTGCGTCTAAGCTGATAGCAAGTAAATGAGTAAAGCAAAGCAAAGCTCTAAGGGCCATATGTACGAACACATTTTCCCATAGACGCAGAATGGTTAAAACCTTTTGCTACATCTGGCCCTAAATGTGGTCCTGCTTCCAGAGTACCTACCCTATCCCTACTGCTGCTCTGTTGTTGCACCAGGCAGTCAAGTGTCACATGCTTTACAAATGAATTTCTAGTTTGTGGCACTTGATCTATATATGAGACACTAAAAGCAAAAAAAATATTCACTTTATAGAACATTTTTGTATTGTATACTTTAAAATGAACATACTTTGATATTCTCCAGGCACACTGCAAACTGAATACCGCTGTGAGGAATGTTTTACGTGTAGACTCAACCAGGGACATGTCAGCAATTTTTGATGGAAAGTAACATAATATTTATGTTTTTTTTGTTGTGGCTACACTGTTGCTGTCTATTTGAATAATTGATTTAAGATTGGGCCTGTGAGTCATGTGTGCTGCATGGCAACTGCTATCGTGTCTAGTAAATGTCCATCGGCAAATGGATCTGAGTGGTGGGAAGAGCACAGGATCGAGCCATTTTTAGACTGAGAATTGATAAAACTCAGTCAGACCTATCTAGTCCCCCGAAAGAAGAGGCCGGATACATGGGATCCCTGTGCAAGCACCTGTTTGAGCTCGGAATTATGGGTGCCAATCTTTATCTCACCAAGGTACAACTAGCGGTCAGGATTTAAAGAGGGAAAACTGTCTTGCAAATGCAGGTGTATGTGGATTTTGTTGAGGTAAGCAGCAATATGTCCATGTTATCCCCATATTTGAGGGCAACACTTATAGTATGAGATAATGTTCACACCCACTAAATTTTAATCACATTAATGTCAGATTTTATGCTGAGATACTTTCACGCCAAACACCAGGCCACTTCTCAGTAAGGGCAAAAGAAATCATGATGTTAGAGAAATACCTAGACCTATCCATCCCTTGCTAGCCTCAGACAGCACGCTTTAAGCCAAGTACATATACCACGGTTTAATAGGAATGAAATGATCAAAAAGTATTGCACAATAAACAACACTAATAATTAAACAAACAGTTAAATACATATTATCCGATCAGGTAATGTAAACATTAAAAAATAAATTAATTCACAATTTATTTATTTTTGCAGAAAAATGGTAGTGCGCTAGTAATTACAGTAAGATACAAGGACATCACAGAATGTGTGGCCTTCTTTTGTTGATCATGCATTTTCCTCTGGCTGCCTATTTTGTTCGTTTTTCAGGTGTGACATGGTGTTTGCCTTGACCTTTTTATTTTACTAAAATTACATATATAAAATGCATACTTGTAGTGACATTCAGTCACCCTTCATCATCTATTGCTCTGTTATGTCATTCTTATTTGTGTTCCACGCACTACCACATATGGATTAATGGGCCAGCCCATTTTAGCCTTTGGTTAACTTCACTGTGTCAGTATTATTCTCTTTTACAAGAAACACATGTGTACACTAAGTAATTCTTTTCAATGTAAGAGGCTACAAGGGCAGTGTGTTATTTCAGAGATGAAAAGAAATTTGGCCTTTAGTTGTTTTGTTAGATAGTGTCAAATGATCGACTACTCATCGAACTATGGGCCAGATGTATGAAGCAGTATTACTGATAGGCTGTTTGTGACCGGTTAAAGGCTTCTGGCCATGTACCAACCATATTTTGCGAGTCGGAAACCTGTTACCGACTCACACATAAGGGAATGCGACTCGCTATTAGGAAAGGCATGCCAAGGGTGTCCCTTCCTAATAGCGACTTGAAGGGCCATGTATGATTGTTTTGCGACCGGGAACTCTGTCGCAAAACAATTGCAGTTAGTACCAACATCAAGTTGATGGAAACCGACTCATAAATGGGAAGGGGTCCCCTGTAGGGCACCATCCCTCTGACTGTGGCCGTTCTCAAATGGGTCACAAATTGTGACCTGCCTCATGAATATTAATGAGCCAGGTCTCTTGTGACCCATTTGGGAATCGCAAACAGTGTTAAACACACTGAAATACATAGCAGTTCATGATTTCCTAACAGCGAATCACAAACATTCACTATTAGAAAACCTCAAGGTACATACATCTGGCCCTATAACATTTTACGGAAATCATGACAAGACAAAAGAGGCATTGACAAAGCCGAAATACTAGCAATCAATGGCAGACCTATTGGCTTTGCTAGTGGTTGTTTTACTACAAGGTGATGTATGCTGGCATGGGCTCAGAGGAAATTGAAAAAAAACACAGAATAGGAACAACTTTTAGTTCTGGAAGTACACAAATAATCAGAGACACCGTAAACCGCAGTCGCAAATTGAAACCATATGTCACATTTTCTTTAAATTTGAGCATTTGTTCGAAATGTAGAACTAATGTATCTCTGAGGAGGGCACTTGCAGGAACAGAACCCAGATAACTATATGTTCCATAATTAATGCTACCCTTGCACTGTTAAGACACCAGAGCTAAGGTATTCATAATTAATTCTGTTAATAGCTTGTCCAATAGCCACACAAACAGCATTCTTACTTGGCACAGATTTATATCCAATGGTTGTAAACCGCAATGAACCTTTGACTTCTTGAGTTGAAAGGGTCCCTTTTTAAGAGCAGGGATGAATGGCATGTTTAGTAAGAAATATTTGTGCCGCCGAACGAATGGCTTGTGTCTACTTATATCCAACGCGGAAATTAAATATTCTTTACGAACTTTCACTCAGGTCAGGTCGAGCAGGAAGTCAATACATTCTAGCAGTGAAATGTGCGTAATTAGTTTCGCTACCATTTCTAGTCATTTTCTTTATAAAGCCTTAAACTACATAATGTTAGAGGTAAGAAGATGCAAAACAAAAATTAAGATGGCTAAAGTACAGACGGAGGATCCATGAAAGTCATTTAGAGGTTGCCTTGAGTAGCAGCTACTAGGCCTGTCTTGACAAGGATGACCAAAACCAAAAAGAAAAGATGATGCACGGAATGCTGACCAAAGCAAACATTCACCCCCAGTCACAAAGATCTAGGTTTGGATAAAGTCATATGCAAATTAGTCTTGACCTTGCTCCCCATGGGAAAAGCCCAGCCCGAACTGCCAAGCCAGGTCCTTCCTGGATTGGAAACAAGAATCCTGGGACTGATTTTAGGGTATAATTTCTCATCAGCCAGCCTAGCTTGAAACCAGTGGCGCAGTGAGCACGGGTGCCAGCAGTCAAATGCCTTTTTGGTGTCTAGAGAGAGAGGTATTCTCTCCTCCCGGCATCTTTAGGGATCCACAGAATGTGGAGACGATTAGGACATGGCTTCAGGATGTCGTACTGAGCACTATGTCCACCTGGGATTGGATCGGGGGTGGGGAGCACTCGATTGAGGCGGGCCACCTATACCGTAGCTATGATTTACATGTCAGTGTTAAGCAGAGATATAGGGTGGTAGCTATCCCATTACAAAGGATCTTTCCCAGGAGTGGGAGGACAGTGATAAATAACCTATTGGAAGGGTAGGCTAACCTGCCCTTCTCCTCAGTTGCATCAGACAGGGAGTCAACCACTATATGTTGAATCCATTTGTAAAACTCCCCCAGTAATCCATCTTTTTCTGCTGAATTGTTATAAAGGAGAGAGGTGGTAGCCTGCAATATTTCGTCTTTTGTTATATGTCACATGAGAAGGGCTCTGCCCTGGTCCTTGAGGGATTGTAGTCGAATGTCCGTGAAGAAATGATCTTCCGCACTAGTGTCATCCCCAACCTCTGAGCTGGAGAGTCCTGTAAAGTAGGCCACAAAGGTGGTAGCAATCTCTTTTGGGGCTGTCACCAGCATGCATCCAGGTTCATGGATGTCCAGAATGGCCACCAAGGCCTACCTCTGGCACAATTTTGCATCTGGAAAGTGACCCACCTTCTTGTCCTACTAGTGATGTCAGGCTCATAAGCAGTATAGCATGTATTCCACTTTAGAAGCATACAAAGAGGTCAACTCCATGGTTTTTGCAGGTTCTAGGTTTCACCGGGAGGCAGCCGTGTGGCTTTGTAGATGGTACTTCATCCAGGAGGAAATTTCCTGTTCCAGGTCTGTCTGACGGTCCGTCCTAGCTTTGCATGCAAGGGTTGAGTCTCTCATAATCTGGCCCCTTATGGTAGCCTTAGCCATGGCCCAGAGTATCTGTTGGAACACAACTGAGCCCCTGTTGTGAGTCATATAGATAGAAAGGTGAGAATTTAAAGTGCATCCGGTCCACTGGCATTCTATAACAGGAGAAATTAAGGCGCAATGGCTTTCTGTGGGACGGAAAATGTTCCATTTTACTGAGAGACCTTTGAGGATGGTCAGCACATGCTGGGTCAAGAATGAATCTATCATGAGTATGGGTGACCACTGCTTGCATCAATAGGATGTACACCGATCAGGAGTGGGAGTCATGGACCTGAGAGTGAAAGATATAGCCCTTCTCCATCTGGTGGAGAACATGCTACACATCATATATGCCATGTTCATCTTGGAGGTCATGTACGAGGGCACTGTCTTGGTGGTGCGTCATGTCCAGGGGCCTGTCCTATCCATGATTACATTTGTGGCATGTTAGCCCTGACAGCCTTAGGGTGGTCTTCCCCCAACTTTTTGCCTGCCTCCCACCATTTTTCTGACCTCGGTTTTTGCTGGTTTTAGGACTATGTTCACTTTTTCACTGATGACAGTGCTAAAGTGCTTGTGCTCTCTCCGATAAACATGGAAATATTGGCTCATACCCAAATGGCATCTTTAATTTACATTTAACTCCCTAGTAAAGTGCACCACCTGACCCAGGGCTTGTAAATTAAATGCTACTACTAGGCCTGCAGCACTGATTGTGTAACCCACATCAGTAGACCCTTTACCATGTCTCAGGCTTGCTATTGCAGTGCCTGTGTGTGCAGTTTTACTGTCACTTCAAATTGGCATTTAAAACCCTTTGCCAAGTGTTGAACTCCCCTTTGCTGCACATAAGTCACGCCCAAGGAGGGCCCTAGGTAGCCCATAGGGCAGGGTGCTGTGTAAGTAAAAGGCAGGCCATGTACTTTTAAGTTTTACATGTAATGCTAGCGAAAATCTCCCAAATTCGTTTTTCTTTACGTGAAGTCTACTCCTTTTACAGGCTAACAATGGGGATTCCTTAAAATACTTTAAGCTGCAATTCCTGATTAGAAAGGCGTAGCTGCATCAAGTTTCATATCTTAGGAATGGTAATAATAAATCTTCTTTACTGGTAGAGTCTGATTTAACATTGCTATTTTAGCAATGCCACTTTTAGAAAGCGGACATTTCTCTGCTCTATGTGCCTTATAGCCTGTCACCAACACACCTGGACTAGGTGACATTTACCATTTGTTCATTCACTCCAGGCAGCCACAAACACAGGAAGGCTAGGTGTGGCTGAGTACTTAGCTACATACATCTGTATTCTAATGCCCTTAATGGACAGGAAGTGAGGAAGTGGCTCATATTTACACTTCAAAGGGTACGGGCCTGACCCCACACAAAAGACTGATTCCCCTCACAGTTAGCCTGGCAGACAATGCGGGGTTGAAAAGCATACTGGTGCACTTCAAAACCATTATTTGAAGTCTCCCTCACTTCAAAGGCATATTTGTATATAAGCACTGGGTCTCTGAACTCTCCAAATCAGAAACTTCTAGACCTACAACTGGACCCTGTCAGAAGAACTGCTGTGCTGCACGAAGGACTGTTACTCGGCTGGAGTGATGACCTGGAAGGACTGCTTTTCTGCTGTACTGCCCTGCTGTCTGTTGCTCTCTGATCCTGCTTAGGGAGAGTTGGCCTTCGCCTTGCACCACAAGTGATCTCCAAGGGCTGGCTGGCTTGCCTCCTGTTGCTTGAGACACAGTGACATCAGACTTTCAATCCCTGCTCTTGTGCCTGGTTCCCTGAAAGTGGACCCAGAGACTTGCATCACGGAAATCAACGCATCTCCTCTCTGTATGTAGCAGAACTGGTGCATCCGACCTGGCTGAGGGTGTAAAATTAGCTCATTGCTCTCAGAACCGCCATCTTGCCTTGAGAGCCGAACACTTTGGAACCACGCTTCGCCGTCCCAGCAGTCTACGGATTCTTCAACTGCGTGGGAAAATTCAACACATCTCACTTCGGAAGGACAGATCAATGCATCGCCATCCCTGGAAGGGCCAGATCGACGCATCTCAGTAGGCATCTACTGCGATGAGGAAAGTTACTTTGTTCCCCAGGGCCTGCACTCCTTTGCAGGTGGCGCAGACCTTGACTTTGCCCTGGTCCAGCACAACCTAAAGTAACCTGTAAGAGCTCTAGTGGAGTCTAAGGGCCATTTTTGCATGTATACTTCAAAAATCAATATCTTGACTTCTACACATTGTATTATTGTCATTTTGGTCTTAAGTTATTGATAAAACCATAATCTATTTTTCTAACTTTCTGTGGAATCTTTTGTGTTACTGTATGAGCTATTGCACAAATACATTTCACATTGCCTTCTAAATTAAGCTTGCCTACTTTGTGCCAAGCTACAGGAGGGAGAGAACAGGCTAATTTAGGTTGCGTTCTGACTTAGCCTGATTTGGATTGTGGTCCCTACTTGGACAGAATGCATACGTCTGCCAACTAAAGACCCAATTCCTAACAGGGCAATGATCCAGTCAACCCCTAAGACTATCTGAGAAGTCCCCAACTCTGTCAATACGCTGTCATGGTGTAAAAGGAGGAGTTGTTTGTTCTCGGTTGGCCATAGGTCAAACATGTTGCAAGTACTCTGAGCTTGGCCACAACATAACAGACATCAGCATCTGTCCAGGTATGTAGAACCTGACATGGCAATGTCTTCCGCACCAAGATCGCCATGCCTGCATGGGCCTGAGTTCCCCCTGAGACAGCGAGGGAAATAAACTGGTGTACAGGACATGTCTCATCCACTCTAGTCTGAGTTTGACTGATTCTGGGTCTCTTGGAGGAGGGCTATGTCCACTTGTTTGGAGGACAGATAGGAGAGAATTTGAGGTGCTCGGGGCTGTCACCTGGTGGCTGGTATGGGTACGGGGGGGCTATTCATATAGGAAGCACCACCAGTGAGGGACTGGTCTCAGTCTCAGGTGGTGGAGATCATTCTCTGTCCAAGTGCCCTGAGGGAAGAACCTTTCATTGGTGAGTCTAAACCTCAGCCCTGGGCTAGGCTCAGTGGGGAAGGCAGCTGACCTAACTCACAGATGATTTCTGAAAGACATGTGAGGGAAGGGAGGGGGCTAGAATAGGGGATAGAGGGAGGTGAGGCAATAAGGCTCCGATTCAGGGCTTAGGAAAGAGCTGGTGGGAGTACTTCATGACCCTTGCCCACACAGTAAAGGAAAGAGGCTATGAGGCAGTACTACATGCCAGGGCCCAGCTCAGGACCAAGGAGGGCTGTATCTGCAGGCAGCTATAGGCAAGGTAGCAGCCAAGAGGATTAAGAAACAATGTGGGCCCCTCACCCCCCCTAGGCACTGGCGGTGGCAGGTGTGGCCCAAACACCCAGAGGATGAAGAAGAGGTGGTGATGGAAAATGGTTACCCACCACATTGCTAGGCCATAGAAAGGAGGATGACCAGAGACTCTGTGAGTGAAAGCTCTAACTGGCGAGGCAGCAGGGTCAGTGGACAGGGGACACAATGGTGTTTCTCTCAGCAGTCAATTACCCAGAAGAATAGGGAGGATGAAACAGTGAGGTCCCCTGTACAGGATGTCTCAGCCCATTTGAAGTGACCCAGATGACGCCCTGTGTCCCTAAGGCCCTGATTTATACTTTTTTTGCACCATCATTTATTGACGCGAAAGCGGTGCAAAGTTACAAAATACAATTATATTTTGTGAGTTTGCACCGCTTTTGTGTAAAAAAAGGATGGTAATGCAGCACAAAAAAAGTATAAATCAGGGCCTAAGTCTTCTACTGTGTCACCTCAGGGGAATCACAGTCTTGCGTGGGGTCGTCCTGGGAGGGCCAGAACTTAGCAAAGTTGCATTGCAGGCACTGCCAAGAAGGCCGCTCTGTCCTCACCCTTCGATGCAAATCTGCTGCACATGCTGTTGCCGGGTGTAGTAGGTCCTGAGAGGCAGCAAAAATAAGCAGGAGCAGCTCCGATGCCACCTTCTGGAGCAATAGTCCTCCCCTCACAGGGGTATCACCTACATTGTGTGAGACTCTGGTGCCCGGTGGCAGCCAAGGACACAAAAGAAGTATGTGAGAAAACAGGCTTCCCAGACTGGTCCTTAGGACTTCTTGGGGTCTGGTCTCATGCTCCCCCTCCTTCACTAGTGAGGACCCTCAGTAAGGATGGTGGGGCACATGGAAAATGGCGGTCAGTCAGTCTTCTTCTTTCCCTTCGAGCCAGAGGAGTTTCATATGGTAGTGGCCATGACAGTCAATGACCCGACTCTGCGTCCCCCAGGCAACCTAGCCTTGGCCTTTGGTGCCCTTGATGCTGTTCTTACTAACTGTTGTCTCAGGAACCATACTGGACCTCTACTGGGTTTTAGATGTTAGCAGTGCCCCAGGTGCACTGACACAAGGGCTCAGGATTGTGAGGCAACCACTTAACCTCAAATATAGCTGTTTTAAATAACAAAACCAGAGTATGGGTGCATTTTCCCTGCTTGCTTGTGGGCCAATGGCAGCTTTGCTATGCTACTATCTTTATTGTTTACTATAGTTTGCAGCCCTCACATATTTTTTTGCCCCTCAGCTTAAAATAGCAGACAAAAGAGAGAGGGATGTAATAGGGTAGCTCCTGGGATCATGTTTGTTAGAACTGACAGCCTTAGGGTGGTCACCCCTAACTTTTTACCTGCCTCCCTCCACTTTTTGGACACTGGTTTTGCTGGTTTTAGGACTCTGCGCATTTTACCACTGCTAACCAGTGCTAAAGTACATATGCTCTCTCCCTTAAAAAATGGTGACTGACTCATACCAAATTGGCTTATTTAATTTAATTATAAGTCCCTAGTAAAGTGCACTACATGTGTCCAGAGCCTGGAGATTAAATGCTACTAGTGGGCCTGCAGCACTGATTGTGCTACCCACATAAGTAGCCCCCTAACCATGTCTCAGGCCTGCCATTGCAAGGCCTGTGTTTACAGTTTCACTGCCAATTGGACTTGGCATTTAAAAGTACTTGCCAAACGTTAAACTCCCCTTTTCCTACATATAAGTCACCCCTAAGGTAGGCCCTAGGTAACCCATTGGGCAGGGTGCTGTGTAGGTAAAAGGCAGGACATGTACCTGTGTAGTTTATATGACCTGGTAGTGTAAAACTCCTGAAATTATTTTACACTGCTGTGAGGCCTGCTCCTTTCATAGGCTAACATTAAGGCTACCCTCATATACTGGTTGAGTGGTAGATTCTGATCTGAAAGGGGTAAAAATGTCATATTTAGTATGGCCAGAGTGGTAATACAAAATCCTGCTGACTGGTGAAGTTGGATTTAATATTACTATTTTAGAAATGCCACTTTTAGAAAGTGAGCATTTCTCTGCACCAAGATCCTTCTGTGCCTTACAATCCAAGCCTAGCTGGGTTAGTTGACAGCTCCCTTGTGCATTTCACTCAGACAACCCCAAACACAGGATGCTCAGTCACACCTGCACACATCTGCATACTGAATGGGTCTTCCTGGGATGGGAGGGTGGAGGGCCTGACACTTACATGTCAAGGGACAGTGGTTTGCCCTCACACAATGGACTGACACACCCCCTATTGGGACCTTGGTAGACATGATGGAACTGAAAGCGGACCTTGTGCACTTCTAAGCCACTCATTGCAATCTCTTCCCCACTTCAAAGGCACATTTGGGTATTTAAACAGGGCCTCTGACCGTACCAACTCAGACACTTCTGAAGTCAGACACTTGTGGACAAGATACCACTGGGAAAGACACTCTGAACCAGAACCTGCAACCTGCCAAGAGGAACTGCCTAGTTGCCCAAAGGACTCACCTGGACTGCTTTTCTGAGAAGGACTGCTGCCTTGCAGTTGCCCTGCTGCCTTGCTGCCCTCTGGTTCTGCTGAGGAGTGCTCGCCAAGGGCTTGAATTGAGCTTGCCTCCTGTTTTCTGAAGTCTCAGGGCCAAAATGAATTCACCTCTGCAAAGACCTCCTTGTGCAGTGAAATTTGGATGCACAGCCTGCCAGAAACGATGCACAGCCTGCATCATGGTGAGAGAATCACTGCACGCCGAACCAGAATGACGCAGCCCGGCTCCCGGAGTGGAGATCGATGGAGCACCACAGTTGAGACCGGAACTTCAATGCACGGCCCACTGAATCGACGCATAGCCGAGCCCGAATGACGCAGCCCAACTTCCTGCGAGAAGAATTGATGTAGCACCTGCAGTGCGACAGGAATTTCCCAGCATCGCCCACCGGATCGACGCAGCTCCTGTGACTTCTCCCTGCACTCCCAGGATTTCTCTACATCGTCCCCGGGGCCCCCAAAGACCCCCACAACCTGAAGAGGATACAAGTCTGCACCCAGGAAATCGACACAAGGCTCTGGCTGCGTGAAAAATATTGATGCATCATTTGTGTGCGCCCGGAGAAGCCGACGCACACCTCCCCCGTTTTCCACGCATCTCCTCCTCTGCAGTCCCTTGCAGATAATTTAGACGCAAACCAGGTACTTTGTGCTTGCAAGAGACACATTGCTTTTAAGAACTTAAGACTCTTTTTATCATTTTCTAAAGTGATATTTCAACATGTACTTTTCAAATCTTGATAGTTTTGACCTAATTTTATCCAGATAAATATTCTATATTTTTCTAAACCTGTGTGGTGTATTTTTGTGGTGTTTATACTGTGTTATTGCATGATTTATTGCAAAAATACTTTACACATTGCCTTCTAAGTTAAGCCTGACTGCTTAGTGCCAACCTACAGAGGGATGGCACAGGATAATTTGGCTTGTGTGTGACTTACCCTGACTAGAGAGAGGGTCCTTGCTTGGACAGGGGGTGACCTGACTGCCAACCAAAGACCCCATTTCCAACATTGGTGATCAGTGGTGAGGATCGGACTTGTATTTGTGCAGCGGCATACAATAGCTATGTGTACACTACCTACCCACAGTTGAAGGTCAAGTTGATTTTTTATCTTTTCCTGCAATTTCGTTTTCTACCTGACATTTTTAACTTAATCCTCATTCAACATGTCTCTGGCTGGGTCTCAAGCAGGAGCTGAAGATTTTGACCTATCCAAGCTGGAGACATACACTGTTAACCAGCTGACGGGGTTCTGCAAGGGGATGGGAGTACCTATCTGGGGTGCATCCAGAAAGGAGGAATACCAAAAGGCGCTGAGGGCCCGGTCAGAAGCCCATTCAGATGAGAATGTTGAGGAGGAGGAGCAAGAGGATGGCCACTCAGAGGATTTTTTGCCAGCAGTGCGGGTTGTTACCCCTGGAATTGTGCCCCCTAGTAAACCAGGGAGCAGTGTCTCTAGCCATGGCCTGACTGCAGAGGAAAGGAGGGAAGAGAGAGAATTTCAACTGCAAATGGCAAAGTTAAAAATTGAAGCTCAACAGGAGGAGAGGAGGGCAGAGAGAGAAGCCAAACAGGCTGAAGCTGAGGCTGAAAGGGCTTTGGCTGAAAATAAACTTTTGTTGGCTCATGAACTGAGTCTCAAAGAGCTGGATATCAAGGTGAGGCAGCCTGAGTCCAGCAGTTATGGTGGCAGCATACATGCAGGACCTCCTGGGGAAAGGAAGGTTTGTATACCCAAAAATGTAGTGCCAAGTTATGTGGTGGGAGATGACATTGATAAATGGTTGGCTGCTTATGAAGTTGGACTAAGGGCTCCTGGGGTCTCTGTAGAGCAATGGGGGGCGGCTTTGTGGTGGTATGTACCCTTGGAGGGGAGGGACACTCCTTGCATTGGATCCAAAGGATCAAAACACATACATACCCATGAAAACTGCTTTACTTGCCAAGTTTGGGCTGACACCTGAGAAATACCGTCAGAGGTTCAGGGACAGCACCAAACACTCCACACAGAACTGGGTAGATTTTTTTGATTTCTCCAGTAAGGCACCGAATGGATGGGTGTGGGGCAGTAAAGTAGGTGACTATTTGGGGTTATGTAATTTGATCCCAAAAGAGCATATGTTCAGTGTTTGCTTTACAGAGTTGCACCAGCACCTAGTTGACAGTAAGCTGACTGATCCTAGAAAGCTTGCTGAGGAGATGGACCTCTGGGTTAGCACCAGAGTGTCCAAGAAGGTACCTGGGGGGAAACCCACAAAGGTGGTCAGGGTTCCCACCAGAAGAAAGAGAGGGGAGGAAAACCTTAAAATAAGGAGTTCTCAAAAGGCCCTGAAAACGATTCCTGGGGTGTGGGGGGGGGGGTGGTAACCAGTCCCCACCTGAATCTGACAGAAAGCCAGGGTACTTTGATAAGAAGAAAGGGAAGTTTATTTCCAAATGCTTCGAGTGCTTCAAGTTTGGACACTCTAAGGGTGACTCCCAGTGTCCCAAGAGGGCACAGGCCCCCACTGGAGGGCAGACACCTGGGTTGGCTAGTGTAGCACTCGGGGTGGAGATTGTCCCAGTTAGCTTTGGGGAGCACATAGAGGTGTCTATAGTATCCCAGGGAGATTAGGAAATGGTGCCAAAAGCCCACATGCCTGCCAATACTTCCAAGTATAGACAGTGGGTCACCATTAAAGGGCAAAGGGTGGAGGCTCTGCGTGACACAGGAGCCAGTATGACTACTGTCAGGGGTCAGCTGGTGTCAGCAGAGCAGATCATCCAGAATACATTCCACCAGGTCATAGTCGCTGACAATCCTGAGAGCCACCTACCAGTAGCTCTGGCTCCTTTTGAGTCAGGGGGGGCTCTGATACTCTAAAAGTAGCTGTGAGTCCTGCCATGCCTGTAGATTGTGTGTTAGGCAATGATCTTGAGCACACTACCTGGAAGGAGGTAGAGCTCAGATCCCACCTGGAGATGTTAGGTTTGCCTGAATGGGTCTGCATGACCACACAGTTCATGGCTGGCCGGGAAGGGAGTTAAGTGTGTCTGGAGCCTGGAACAATGGCCCTGACAGCTGCACAGAGGAAGGGCAAGGGGCGCTGGAAACCAGCCCTAGATATTCCCCTGGTGTTTGACGGGGTCCCAGAAGAGGAGGCCCCTGAGCTAACTGGGGAGGATATTGCCACCCTGGGTAACCTGCCTGAGCTTGCTGGCTGGCAAGTGGAGGGTGGGCCAACCAGGGAGGAATTCTGCAAAGCGCAGAAGGAGTGCCCCACTTTTGAGGGTCTGAGGCAACAGGCCTCAGCCCAAGCAGCAGGTGAAGCCTCTGGCGATCACCACATATATTGGGAGAATGATCTACTCTACAGTGAGCCTAAGGTACCGGCTGCTGGGGCAGCACATGTGGTGGTCCCCCAGTGTTACCTGGCCTTCCTACTGGGCCTGGCTCATGACATCCCCCTACGGGACATTTGGGGTAGGGCAAGACCTTTGCCAGACTTGTCACCCCCTTTAATTAGCCCCAAAAGCGGGTAGCCTCAGATAATTTCTGTAGGTCTGCCCAACCTTCCAGGCTAGTGGGAAGACAGGGAAAAGGCTCAAGGCACCTCTGATTCCGCTCCCCATCATTGGCACTCCCTTTGAAAGGGTTGGCATCAACGCCATTGGTCCCTTGGACCCTAAAACCACCCTAGGCAACAGGTTTATCCTTGTTCTGGTGCACCATGCCCCCTACTATCCAGAGGCAATCCCTCTAAGGACAATGAATGCACCGGTGCTGACCAGAGCTCTGATGGGGATATTTACCCACATGGGTTTCCCAAAGGAGGTTGTGTCTAACAGAGGCACAAACTTCATGTCAGCATACATGAAGTCCATGTGGGATGAGTGTGGGGTAACCTACTGGTTTACCACCCCTTACTATCCTCAAACCAATGGGCTTGTTAAAAGGTTCAGCAAGAACCTGAATGGCATGATCACTGGCCTGTCTGCAGCCATGAGGCGTAAGTGGGACATTCTCTTGCCATGCCTTCTCTTTGCTTATAGGGAAGTGCCCCAGAAAGGGGTGGGGTTCAGCCCCTTTGAACTTCTCTATGGACACCCTGTCAGGGGACCACTAAGCATAGTCAAGGAGGGGTGAGAGCATGGTCGTCCCAAGAAACCTCCCCAGGATATGTTCAGTTACATGCTAGCCCTCTGCAACCAGACACAGCGTTTCTGGAAACAGGCCAAGAGCAACCTCAAGGTCAGTCAAGAGGTGATGAAGGAGTGGTATGACCAGAAGGCCACTCTGGTAGAATTCTCACCTGGAGACAAAGTATGGGTGATGGAGCCAGTAGAGCCTGGAGCTCTCCAGGACCCCTGGACTGGCCCATTCGAAGTCAAGGAGAGAAAAGGGGAGGGCACTTACCTAGTGGACCTCAAGACCCCTAGAAACCCTCTAAGGGTTCTCACCTCAACTGGCTGAAGCCTCATTTTGAGAGGTCTGACATCAGTATGCTTCTTGTGACAGATGAGGGCATGGAAGCGGAGAGTGAGCCTTTCCCGGACCTCCTCTCTGCCAAGGAAGGTGATGTGTCAGTGGAGGGCGTTAATCTCTCTGACTGCCTGACTCTAGACCAGAGGGGAGACGGCTATGAGTTGTTAGAGCAGTTCTCTTCCCTGTTCTCCCTCACTCCTGGGCTCACGCACTTGTGTGTCCACAACATTGACACATGAGACAGTCCACCTGTAAAGAATACAATTTACAGGGTGTCAGACAAAGTGAGGTCCAGCATCAAGGATGAAGTTACCAAGATGCTGGCTCTTGGGGTGATACAGAAGTCCAGTAGTCCCTGGTCCAGCCCAGTGGTATTGGTTCCCAAGGCTGCTGCTCCTGGTGCCAAGCCAGAACTTAGGTTCTGCGTAGACTATTGAGATCTCAACTCTGTCACAAAGACAGATGGTCACCCCATAGCCCCAGCTGATGAGCTTGTAGACAGGCTAGGCGCTGCCATGTTCCTTAGTACCTTTGACCTCACATCAGAGTACTGGCAGATCGCCTTGACTAAGACCGCGGTGCAACGCTGCATTGATTAACATTGGACCCTATGGGTCCCAGGGGCCAATGACGATGTACGCCTGCGGTGACGGTACGCACCGCCGCGGACATGACCGCCATTTTCTATCTGTTCAATCACTCGATACCTGATCTTCGACAGGAGAGGACCTACACTGCAAGTGCTGCTGTGACCTCGGTCTGGAAGAGACAATGCCTTGTGCGTCTGGGGAAAGGGCCCCTACCTTGACATCGGAGGAGTTGGAGAAGCTCGTGGATGGGGTCCTCCCCCAGTACACGCTACTCTACGGTCCTCCCGACAAACAGGTAAGTACACAGGGAGCATGTTGTATGGGCTATGCCTGTGTGGAGAGGGCTGGATGTAAGAAGGAAGGGGGCAGAGTGCTGCGTGCATGAAAGACGGTGAATGCATGTGCCACATGGCAAGGGTAGGGATGGGGGCCAATCACTTTGACGGTGCAGTTGGTAATGACTTCTCTTCTTCCCCTGTACATTTCATGAAGGCCAGCGCCCACCAGAAGAAAGATATTTGGCGTGCCATCGCCAAGGACGTCCGGACCCTGGGGGTCTACCACAGACGGAGCACCCACTGCCGTAAAAGATGGGAGGACATTTGCCGCCGGAGCAATAAGATGGCGGAGGCTCAGCTGGGGATGGCCTCCCAACGTGGGAGGGATGCCCGTTGCACCATGACCCCCCTGATGTTCAGGATCCTGGCAGTGGCCTACCCGGAGTTGGATGGGCGCCTGAGGGCATCACAGCAGACACATGGGGGTGAGTACACTCTCATTCTGCTGACTTTGCGTGCAGTGGAGTTGTCTGGGTGGGGGAGGAGGGCTGTGGGTTTCCCTAGGCCAGGGCGAGTTCCGTAGGCAAGGCCCCTCCATAAGGCAAGCCATGTGGCACCCCAGCCAACCTCTGTAGAGTGCCAAGTACAGCTATTTATGCCCCTGTCTCATCTATGTGTGCAGATGTCGTCCATAGCCTTGTAGGCCATTTCCCAGGAATTGAACAGTGGAGCCCAAGAGCGCGGCGTAGTGCAGGGGGCTTCTGTGTCTGTCGTGTCCGCCAACGGTAACGGTAATCCATGCACTCAACATGTCTTTCTTCTGTCGTCCCCCCCCCCTTTTTGTGGTCTCCCTGTTCTTGTGTGCATTAGCATCATCAGGCGGAGGACCAGTGGAACCGGAGCAGGAGGGAGCTGCATCCCACATGGCCCTGGAGGATGAGACTACAGACTAATTCACCAGTGGGACGGAGGGCGAGGGGAGCTCCACGACGGGTACAGGAGCTGACACCAGCGACACGGACTCGTCCTTTGATGGGAGTTCCCTTGTGGTGGCGGCAACATCTATGCCCCCGCATCTACAGGTACAGCCGCCACCCCCCTTCCAGCACCGCCCTCTTAGCAGCCCCTCAGCCTTTGCCCTGTGCCCGCTCACCCCGGAGGGTGGGCATCACCTTCGCCCCAGGCACCTCAGGCCCTGCTCCAGTCACCCCTGCTGCCCTCCGTTGACCTCCTCAGGTCCCTCACTGTTGGGCAGTCTACCATTTTGAATGCCATCCAGGGTGTAGAAAGGCAGTTGCAACAAACTAATGCATTCCTGGAGGGCATTCATTCTGGTCAGGCGGCCCTTCACCGAGCTTTTCAAACTCTGGACTCAGCACTGATGGCAGCCATTGTCCCTGTCTCTAGCCTCCCTCCTCCAACTTCCTCCACCCAGACCCAATCCCCTGTACCTCTGCCTATCCCAAGCACACCATCAGACCAGCCTGCACACACCTCAACACACAAGGGAAGCTCAGGCAAACATAAGCACCACACATCCCACAGGCACTCACGCAAGCAACACACACATGCAGACACACCAACATCCACTGCCTCCACTGTGTCCCCCTCCTCCTCATCTCCCTCCTCCCTCCCAGTCTCGTCTACACTCACACCTGCATGCACTACCTCTACAGCCACTACGTCCTTCACCAGCACACCCCGCTCACGTTCAGTCACCACCCCCACTACCATTCACACGTCCCCTGTGTCCTCTCCCAGTGTGTCTGTGACGCACCCTCCCAAGATACACAAACGCAGGCACACACCCACCCAACAGCCATCCACCTCACGACAGCCTCCAGCGCATGCACCTTCACCCAAAGTCACCAAACGTACACCTCCTACTACCACCACCTCTTCCTCCACTCCCAAACCCCCTCCAGCTACCCGTCCCAGTGTGTCCCAAAAACTTTTCCTGTCCACCCTTGACCTTTTTCCCACACCTCCCCCACCCCGTCCATCTCATAGGTCCCGAAATAGCACCTCAGCCAAAACATCTCCGGGACGAGTGGTGCCTGTAGTCACCGTTATGAGGAGTGCACCAGGACAGCCAGTGTGGCACGGAGCCACAGCACAGACAGTCCCCCACCTGTGAAGCATCAGAAGTTGGCCAGTGCCCGGCGGGAGAGGGGGAAGACTCCAGCCACCAAAGCTGCTCCCAGGGGTCCCGTTGGGAGTGTGGAGTCAGCTGTGACACCTTCCAAGGTGGGGAAGGGCCACAAGAAACCCGGCAAGTCTGGGAAGAGCTGCATGGCGGAGAAGACCGCCATCATCTCCGCTGCCCAGGTGGCCACCGCCAGCCCCAGCCCAGCTGCCTAGGAGGCCACCGCCAGCCCCAGCCCAGCTGCCCAGGAGGCCACCGCCAGCCCCAGCACAGCTGCCCAGGAGGCCACCGCCAGCCCCAGCACAGCTGCCCAGGAGGCCACCGCCAGACCATGCCCAGCTGCCCAGGAGGCCACTGCCAGCCCCAGCCCAGCTGCCCAGGAGGCAACCGCCAGCCCAGCCCAGCTGCCGAGGAGGCCACCGCCAGCTCCAGCCCAGCTGCCCAAGAGGCCACCGCCAGCACCAGCCCCGCTGGGCCATGAAGGACAGCCAGCAAAAGCCCCGCTGGTCCATGAAGGACCGCCAGCACCAGCCCCGCTGGGCCATGAAGGACCACCAGCACCAGCCCCGCTGGGCCATGATGGACCACCAGCAAAAGCCCCGCTGGGCCATGAAGGACCGCCAGTAAAAGCCCCGTTGGGCCATGAAGGACCGCCAGCACAAGCCCCGCTGAACAGGGCACCGGCAACTCAAGCACCGCTGAACAGGGCACCGCCAACTCAAGCCCCACTGATCAGGGCACCGCCAACTCAAGCACCGCTGAACAGGGCACTGCCAACTCAAGCACCGCTGAACAGGGCACCGCCAACTCAAGCACCGCTGAACAGGGCACTGCCAACTCAAGCACCGCTGAACAGGGCACCGCAAACTCAAGTCCCGCTGAACAGGGCACCGCCAACTCAAGCACCGCTGAACAGGGTACTGCCAACTCAAGCCCCGCTGAACAGGGCACCGCCAACTCAAGCACCGCTGAATAGGGCACCGCCAACTCAAGCACCGCTGAACAGGGCACCGCCAACTCAAGCACCGCTGAACATGGCACTGCCATCTCAAGTCCCGCTGAACAGGGCACCGCCAACTCAAGCACCGCTGAATAGGGCACTGCCAACTCAAGCACCGCTAGCCCATGAGCGGCAGGGGCACTGACGCAACTGGGTCTGTCACGGGGTGAGTGATGCACTCTGGGCACCAGTCCCCCTCCAGAACCAGTGGAGAGATCCATCCACTACCTCTGTCCTTCACAGGATAAAGCACTCTGGGCACCAGTCCCCCTCCAGAACCAGTAGAGACATCCATCCACTACCTCTGACCTTCACAGGATGAAGCACTCTGGACACAAGGCCCCCTCCAGAACCAGTGGAGACATCCATCCACTACCTCTGTCCTTCACAGGATAAAGCACTCTGGGCACCATGCCCCCTCCAGAACCAGTGGAGACATTCATCCACTACCTCTGTCCTTCACAGGATAAAGCACTCTGGGCACCAGTCCCCCTCCAGAACCAGTGGAAACATCCATCCACTACCTCTGTCCTTCACAGGATAAAGCACTCTGGGCACCAGTCCCCCTCCAGAACCAGTGGAGACATCCATCCACTACCTCTGTCCTTCACAGGATAAAGCACTCTGGGCACCATGCCCCCTCCAGAACCAGTGGAGACTGTTATCCACTTGAGAGACTGTGGCTTTGCACTCCCCAGGATTGAACAGTGGGCAAACCACCCACTGTAGAGACTTGGGAGACTGTGGCTTTGCACTCCCCAGGATTGAACAGTGGGCAACCCACCCACTGTAGAGACTTGAGAGCCTGTGGCTTTGCACTCCCCAGGATTGAACAGTGGGCAACCCACCCACTTGTGAGACTTGAGAGACTGTGGCTTTGCACTCCCCAGGATTGAACAGTGGGCAACCCACCCACTTGTGAGACTTGAGAGACTGTGGCTTTGCACTCCCCAGGATGGAACAGTGGGCATGTGGCCCCCTCGTGGATTTGGCATCGTGCACTCAAGCGGCTGAGGTGCCCCCCCTTTCCTTCCCCCTGAGGTGCCTGTTTTCTTGCTATCTGATACCCCTGCAGTGTTCTCTCCGTCATGGTCGGGGATCTTGTGTGGGCCTCGCCCATACTGTGTGATCCCAGTGTTCCACGGACTTTCTTTGTGCAGTACCTGGACTACTATGCCTGGTATATATTTTGTACCTGGTGTATATATATATATATATATATATTTCTGCCTACTTGTTTGTAATATATTCCGATGGTTACACTCATTTTCTTTGGTCTTTGCATTCTTCCGGGGGGATTTGGGGGGTGTAACTGTGATGTATTGATATGCATTAGTGTGTGTGTTGTAGTGGGTGAGGGTGGGGGTGTTTCGTGTGTGTGTCCCTGTTTTTTGCCTCTCCCCCTCCCCTGTGTCGTAGGTGCAGTACTCACCGTGGTCTTCACCACCGGCGTTCGTGCTCCTGGTAGAGGAGCAGGAAGACTATCGCAGGTAGGATTTGGAGTTCCGGTTCAATGGTGTCCTCGTGTTTTTATCCCCGTTGAATCTGCCCTGGAAAAGGTGGCAGATTGGCCTGTCATAATAGTGTGGGCGGTACATTGTCTCCCGCCTGTCTGTTTGTACTGCTGTGGCGGTCGGAGTGTTAAAGTGGTTGTCTTTGTTGGCGGTTTCCGCCACGGTCGTAATTGCTATTTTTTTTACTGCCGGCCTGTTGGCGGTCTTACCGCCGCTTTAACACCGTCCGCCAGGGTTGTAATGACCACCTATGTTACACGAGGCGGAGGTGGCGGTGTCCAGAGATGAGATGTCAGTGGAAGAGCTAAAACTATTGAGGGCTAGTCACAGGGAGGCAGACACCAGTTTGTGTAAACACGATTACAGACACTACACGACACGTCAATATGCAGAGGGAGATAAATCAGGACGGTTGTTGGCGTGGCTGGTTCGTCAACCATCGCAGCCTTTACCCATAGTAGCGATCCGACTGCTTTCAGGGAATATAATCAATACCCAAGTGGGAATTAATGATGCCTTTTATGTATACTACCGCTCTTTATATTCACCCCCTCCTCCCTCTTCAGTAGAGCAAATGGATGAATTCTTATCGACAATCCGCCAGAACCGGCTGCAGATCGAGCAAGCAGACACAATGGATGGCCCAATCAATATGGACGAAATCCGTCTGGCGCTTTCACAGATGGCACGCAGTAAAACACCTGGCTCAGACGGGCTACCAGTAGAATATGTAAATTCCCAAGCAGCTCAACTTCTGCAGCCATTACTTCAGGTGTTTAATGAAGCGTATGATTGAGTACAACTACCAGACTCAGGGGGTCATTCTGACCCTGGCGGCCGGTGGCCGCCAGGGCCACCGACCACGGGAGCACCGCCAACAGGCTGGCGGTGCTCCCACGAGCATTCTGACCGCGGCGGTTCAGCCGCGGTCAGAAGCGGAAAGTCGGCGGTCTCCCGCCGACTTTCCGCTGCTCGGGGGAATCCTCCATGGCTGCGGAGCGCGCTCCGCAGCCATGGGGATTCTGACACCCCCTACCGCCATCCTGTTCCTGGCGGGTCTCCCGCCAGGAACAGGATGGCGGTAGGGGGTGCCGCGGGGCCCCTGGGGGCCCCTGCAGTGCCCATGCCCATGGCATGGGCACTGCAGGGGCCCCCATAAGAGGGCCCCGCAAAGTATTTCAGTGTCTGCCATGCAGACACTGAAATACGCGACGGGTGCAAACTGCACCCGTCGCACCCCTGCAACTACACCGGCTCAATTCTGAGCCGGCGTCCTCGTTGCAGGGGCATTTCCTCTGGGCCGGCGGGTGCTCTTTTGGAGAGCGCCCGCCGGCCCAGAGGAAATGTTAGAATGGCCGCCGCGGTCTTGTGACCGCGGTGCGGTCATTTGGCGGCGGAACCTTGGCGGACGGCCTACGCCGTCCGCCAAGGTTAAAATCAGGCCCTCAATGTGCGAAGCTTTAATAGTGGTGCTCCCGAAACCGGGCCGCCACCCCCTTGATGTTCAATCATATCGCCCCCTTTCCTTGCTCAATTCTGACTGCAAGCTTTTGGGGAAGATCTGAGCAAATAGACTTCTCCCCTTCCTGCCAAGTTTGATCCATAGAGATTAATTGGGGTTAATACCTGGGAGAAGCACCTTCTTAAATATTAGAAGATTGCTTCGTGTAATGCACAATGGCAATTGCAGGGAAGCGGTAGCTCTGTAACTGGACATAGAAAAGGCGTTTGATACGCTGAGTTGGGATTTCCTCATGTGTACACTTAAAGCACTGGGATTCGGTTCAGGATACATTAGGTGGATTAAAACACTATGGGCCAGATGTAGCAAATTTGGAAATTGCGACTTGCAATTTGCGAGTCGGAGCGACTCGCAAATTGCAAGTCACAATTTCCAATGCAGAACGGTGTCTCAGACACCGTCTGCGACTCGCTATGGGGTCGCAATGACCCACCTCATTAATATTGATGAGGTGGGTCGCAAATTGCGGCCCCATAGCGAGTCTAGGCACTCGCAAACATGGAGGCCTGCTGTTGTCAGCAGACCTCCATGTTCGTGACTGTTTTATCAATAAAGCAGTTTTTTTTTTTTAAGTGTAGCCCGTTTTCCTTAAAGGAAAACGAGCTGCACTTAAAAAAAAAAACGAAACCTTTAGTTTCGGTATTTTTTCAGGGCAGGTAGTGGTCCCTTGGACCACTACCTGCCCTGAAAAAATAATTTTGGGTCCATTCACAAAGTGGAAGGGGTCCCATGGGGACCCCTTCCAATTTGCGAGTGGGTTACCATCCACTTGAAGTGGATGGTAACTGCGATACCCTTTGCGACCGCATATGCAGTCGCAAATGGTATTGCATTCCACTCCGAATCGCAAATAGGAAGGGAACACCCCTTCCTATTTGCGATTCTGAAATGCATATTGCGAGTCG
Source organism: Pleurodeles waltl (assembly GCF_031143425.1). Lineage (NCBI taxonomy): Eukaryota > Metazoa > Chordata > Amphibia > Caudata > Salamandridae > Pleurodeles > Pleurodeles waltl. The sequence continues at coordinate 855,990,919 of NC_090443.1, forward strand.
GTCCCGACTCGCAATATGCATTTCTGCATAGGGAAATGCGTTTAGCGAGTCGCAAACAGCAATTTTTGCCGTTTGCGACTCGCTAAACGTTTCCTGCATCTGGCCCTAAATGCTAAACCCACTGCCCGTGTCAAAACAGGACAAGTTATCTCTGACTCATTCCCAATATTTATTGCCCACTGTCCCCTCTGTTGTTCATGATAGCCATGGAACCATTAGTGGTCAAGCTTTGCAACCAGACCCAATTATGGGGCATCCCAGAACTCAACATATACCATATCATCTCTTTACACGTGGATGACGCCCTGATATATCTACGTGATCATGCCACCTCTATAGCTGGGGTACTGTCCATACTGGACACCTTCGCATCCATCTCCGGCCTACAGATTAATTGGACTAAATCATGCATCTACCCTCTCTCCCCCATAGCACCAGAACTACGTGGGGCACTACAGGATTATCAATTGCCATGGTGCCACTCCACTTTCAAGTATTTAGGTATACAGATATATCACTCTATGGCTGATCTCAAAGACGGCAATATCGATAGAGTCCTCAGTTCTGTCTGAAGTTCCTTATCATTCTGGGGGTCGCTTCCCCTATCCCCTATCCCCTATGGGACGGGTGGCCATTGCCAAAATGCTTATCCTTCTGAGATTCTTATATTATTTTGGTGCACTCCCGATATTCCTACCAAGACTGTTCTTCCAATCCTTGCACTCCCGAATGACTGACTTAGTCTGGGGTAGGGACAGACGTAGAGTTGCACTATCGATAACACAATACCCACAGGGGAAAGGAGGGTTTGGCATGCCAAATTTTGAATTATATTATGCTGCCGCCCAACTACAATGGCCGACCACATGGCTCAGCGAGACCCCCTCAGTGGAGCGTAAAGCGATAAAGGAATCTCTAGCACCGATTTCAACTCTAACTTGGCTGCTAGACAGCCCCGATTGCCCACAAAGAGGGCCTATCATACTAGATGTAGCCAGATCGTGCTGGCATAGATAAGTCCAAGGCAGAAGCTCCGTGATGCCATACTCTCCCTCGCTGCTGCTGGCGCAACAACCGGGGGCCCAAATGCTAACAATGCACCATGATATGCGCTGCATAGGGCTATCAAGCGTAGGCGAATATTACTCGGGCTCTACATTAAGATCTTTTAGGGAACTTATGGATTCAGAAGGGACCCACGCAGGGGCTTTCTTAGCATATTGTGCAATCAAACTCCTGCTCGACAATATATTGGAGCACGGTAACACTGAGCCACAGGAATCGCAGCTACTCTCCATGATTCTCACAACGGGTAATACAAAAGGCATTATATCAAGACTATATAAGTTGCTCCTAGCCGGAGCTTGCCCTGAATTGCCACATGCTGAGGCCCGTTGGGATGTGGCTCTCCCTTCACCATTGCCCCAGAGTGCCTGGTCAGCTGCATACTCAATGGCCAAAAATGTATTTCACAATTCAAGACTGTGCTCCACTCACTTTAATTACATACACCATTCCTACTTATCGCCGTCCCGCATAAAAAGGAGATACCCAAATTCAGTCCCAGTATGCCCTAGGTGTGCAACCCCAGCAGCGGATTTTTATCATATGGTGTGGAGCTGCCCCCCTGTGAACACGACCTGGCAACGCATCACCGACACCATAGCTGACATTACTGGGCATACCCTGAAATCAACACCAGAATCTTGCCTGCTGGGAATACGTTGACGTGGCAAAGGTGACAAACAGCTTCATAAATGTATTGACCTAGCCTTTGTGGTGTTCAAACACCTGATAGCTACGCACTGGAAAGCTCCACATGCCCCGGTATACACCACTTGGCTGCACGATCTGCTAAGATGTTCACATGCAGAGGCTCAGACACTACGCCAGCTGCAACACAGGGGACCGATCCAGGGAGGCACTGAAATATGGGATACCTTTGTCGTGTACATTGAGGCTAAGAGCGACACATACCCACCATGAGTCCCAAGTAAACCACATGACACAGAGCCTGTTATGCCTTCTTGCCAAACGTCTACCCACACATCACCGTAGATAGCTCAGGTAGTACAATCACTGCACACTACTCAGGGCCCACACACGCTGGATGCACGGTCACTATTTATGTTATGCTCCCTTTGCAGAGGAAATGCCCACTACCACGAAAGTACCATCTCCAGAATGTTACCCAGCCCAGTTTTTCCGACTGAACCGCAGTTGTATAAAGTTGGACACTAAGCCTCCACTGATCTGTTGACACACACAATGCACCACCTCCCTACCCAAGACATGGGCAGATCAACCCACCCCACGCATCCTGTAAACCACACCAAGGACATTAATGTGACGTAGTTTAACAGTTTATTGTTATATGTTATTCCGCAGTACAATAATATACTAACTGCACTATATAAGTTTATATATGCGTGTAAACAGTATATCAGAATTAATGGAGAATGGTACTTACGCTTTTCATTAAGATTAATAAACAGATTTAAAAAAAAAAAAATATATCTTTGTATTTCCAAAATGGGTACAAGATAAGGTGATGAGAAGCAGTGGTTATTTGCACATCTCTGAATTCCGGGGTGCCCATAGTAGCATGTGAATTACAGGGCATTTCTCAAATAGACGTCTTTTGTTCACACTGTCTTACATTTGGAAGGGAAAAATGAAGAGAAAGACAAGGGGCAATAACACTTGTTTTATTATTCTGTGTTCTCCCAAGTCTCCCGATAAAAATGTTACCTCACTTGTGTGGGTAGGCCTAATGCTCGCGACAGGAAACACAACATGGCACATCACATTTGTATATTGAAATCTGACGTGTTTTTTTGCAAAGTGCCTAGCTGTAGATTTTGGCCTCTAGGTCAGCCGGCACAATGGGAAACCTACCAAACCTGCATATTTGTGAAAACTAGACACCTAGGGGAATCCACGATGGGGTGACTTGAGCGGCTCTGACCAGGTTCTTTTACCCAGAATACTTTGCAAACCTCAAAATGTAACAAAAAAACACTTTTTCCTCACATTTCAGTGACAGAAAGTTCTGGAATTTGAGAGGAGCCACAAATGTCCTTCCACCCAGCGTTTTCCCAAGTCTCCCGATAAAAATGGTACCTCACTTGTGTGGGTAGGCCTAGCGCCCACGACAGGAAATGTCCCAATAGACAACGTGAGCACATCACATTTTACCAAAGAAAACAGAGCTGTTTTTTGCAAAGTGCCTAGCTGTGGATTTTGGCCTCTAGCTCAGCTGGCACATAGGGAAACCTAGCAAACCTGCACATTTTTGAAAACTAGACACCTAGGGGAATCTAAGATGGGGTGACTTGTGGGGCTCTCGCCAGGTTCTGTTACCCAGAATCCTTTGCAAACCTCTAGAGTTATCCAAAAAAAACCTTTTTCCTTTCATTTCGGTGACAGAAAGTTCTGGAATCTGAGAGGAGCCACACATTTCCTTCCACCCAGCATTCCCCCAAGTCTCCTGATAAAAAATTGTACCTCGCTTGTGTGGGTAAGCATAGTGCTCGCAAAAGAAACACTATCTGGACACATCAAAATTATCAAATGCAAGACTACCTGTTTTTTTTGGGGGGGGGCACCTTCGTTTTTGGTCCTTGGCTCAGCAGCCATCTAAGGAAACCTACCAAACCCAGACATTTCTGAAAACTAGACACCCGAGGGAGTCCAGGGAGGTGTGACTTGCGTGGATCCCCCAATGATTTCTTACCAAGAATCCTCAGCAAACCTCAAATTTAGCTAAACCAATCACTTTTTTACCACATTTCTGTGTGGGATCACCGCACCGGGACAAATTTCCTACCACCCAACGTTCCCCTCGGACTCCTGGTAAAAATTATACCTCACTTGTGTAGGTAGGCCAAGTGCCTGTGATAGTGAAGAGCCAAAAACATGTCGAAATTGAGGGGGAACCAAAGTGGGTCCAAAAGGGCAATTTCAGAAAAAACATTTTTAGGCTGACAAGTGCAGCAGAATTTTTATTGGTATAGAGGAGACAATGTTGGGTGGTAGGAATTTTGTGGATTCCTGCAGATTCCGGAAGGTTCCATTCAAAATTGTGGGAAAAATGTGCGATTTCCAGAAAAGTTGGAGGTTTTCAGGGCAATGTGGGTAAGAAAATGGTCGGGGTGCATGTGAAGCACACCATCCTGGAATCAACCAGATGTTCAGCTTTCAGATGTGTCTGGGTCTTGTGGATTATTCTACATGGCAGCGTCCCAAAGTCAAAAAAGTGCAGCCCTCACCATTCCAAGTGGGACGGTTTTGAGAGTTACCAAGCTCTTATGGCCCAAATGTAAAACCAAAACCCAAATAATCAACTGTCTTCTTGCTTGCTGTGATGTTTTAATGTGCGGGGGCAGAGCTGAAAGACTGTTACTCCCTTCAGTTGGGGTGGGGGGCATAACCAGGCCCATACTGGTTGGTAGCCAAAACCCAACAATTTTTTTTTTTATTCCATGCCATCTAGTAGACTTTTTGCCCCCCCCCTCATGGTGTGGATCGGGGGTAATTGCCCCATCTGGCCACTAGTGGGCAGAACAACTTTGGTCCCATTTATTTGGGGTGGGGCTATGGCCATACCCGCACCCTCTTATTTTGAAAACAGAATCTTCCCTGGTCTCTGGTGGGCTTACTTCCCCACTTGGGGGTAGATGGGCCTTCCAAAAATAAGCCAATCTGTCCCCAAGGGGGCAGATATGGCCAACAGCAATGTGCCCCCATGCGGAGCGACCCTTGCCCAAGGGGCAGCCCCCCAAATAAAACACACACACACCAATCCCTGGTGTCTACTGGTTTCTGCTCCCCTTGGGGGCAGATTGGCCAAACAAAAATAGACTGATCTGCCCCCAAGGGGGGCAGAAATGGCCTAAAAACAATTTGGCCCCCAGGGAGTGACCCTTGCCGAAGGGGTCACCCCCTACACATAAAGGAAAAAAATGTATCCCTGGTGTTTAGGGGTTTTCTGCCCCCCCCCCGGGGACAGATTGACCTAATTTTATTAGGCCGATCTGCCCGAAGGGGGCTGAAATGGCCTAAAAGTTATTTGGCACCCTGGGGAGCGGCCCTTGCCCAAGGTGCCACTCCCATCATGTCCATTTCAAACAAAAAATAAATCCATGGTGTCTAGTGGGCATTTCTGCTGCCCGATCGCATCGCGATTGGGCAGCAGAAATGCTTGCAAAGACATGAAAGGAAAGGCCTTTCCTTTCCTTTCATGCCTCTGCTGGCCCCCTCCTTCCGAGTGGAAGAGAAATGCTTTTGCATTTCTCTTCCACATCAGCGCGATGGGAGGTGACCTTTGATGAGGTCAGCATGCAACGTCACTGGGGGGGCAAGGTAGAAGGGGAAGCGATTCCCCTTCCAGCCCTCACCTGGGGGGGTAGGGGCCGGACCTTGGTGGGAGCACTAGCGCTTCCCCCAAGGGCCGGTAATCGGGCATAATGGTTGCGTCCGTGGCGCCTGAGAGGCGCAGCCACGCATGTAACCATTACGCCTGTGGCCTGCAAGGGGTTAGAAACAGTCATTATCTAAATATCAGTTACATTTAAAGCATATACACTTTATTACACCAACACATTTTTGCAGGAACTGTCTGCCAAACAATACAAGCCTAGCCAGAAATCTGCCTGATATATATCAATAACTTCCTTTTCTTTACATCAGTACCTGGCCATAGAGTTTCTCATACATTATGCATAATGACATCAAATGAATGTATGGCTGCACTGGAAGCTAATTTGTGGAATAGAAGGCTGAAGACATGAGCGATTCATCAAAACACAAGATCACAGATTCTGAGCCTAGGGGCGTAGCTACGGGGCTTTGGAGGGGTGCGCTTGGGATGTTACACCACTCTAATAAATGTACTTTGTGATAAATAGTTGAGTACTAGTGCTTTATGTCAGTCATGGTGAGGTGTCTGTCAGCTTTCACCCACACAGACAAAAACACATGTATACACACTTTCCCTCTCTCAGTTTGGGATGACTACCAAAATGTTGATTATTTCACAAAATAATGTGCTTTTTCTCACTTAGTACCCCTACCAATTCACAATCCACTCCCTTTCCACTGCCTCTCTGTAGTGAATCCTAGTTTATTTTAATGGGATACAGGAGTTAGCTTAGCCTTTGGCTTCCAGACTCTTGCCCCCGTCACAAGGTGACTTTTACCCTACTAAGCTTGCTCTGTTTAGCGCATTTATTTAATTAAATCTTTTTAAATGGCTGCCTTGTTTTTAGTTAGGCCCATGTTTTAGTTTTGCATTCTCAGTGCCACCGCTCTAAGGCGTCAATATCAAGCGACAAAGATAAACAAACTGTAGGTGTTCACATTAGGTACTTTCCCTTTTCACGCTATCGAGGGAGTTGTATATATATATATATATATATATATATATACATATATATATATATATATATTATATATTACCGTCCCAAGCATGTCTTGTTATCTATTGTTTGGGAACAGACTTATGCCAGGGGTCCAAGCAGATCTGTATAAATACTCCCCACTTAAACAGATAGTCAGAGGGATTCCTACCAGATGCCATCGCTGCTATTGATGTTGCACGCCGCCTTGACGCTGACCCATGCTTCGTGTCCCTACAGAGTCTGAGATAGAGACCTCATTCCAAGGTAACCAGGGTTGGGGGCTCTTCTCATGGACATGGCATTGGCAGATTAGGTTTAACACACCTAGCTCTCTTTTAGGTTAAAGATTAGGTTCACATTATTTGGGTATTAGGACATATATCATATCTCATATCACTTCATGTCATTGCAAGATGGTGGGGGTCTTTCTATCAATGACTCTTGTCTTTACCATTCTGTTTCTTGTACTGTTCATTATCCTAATCATTGCAGCCCATACAACTTATCGCAGATTGCAGTTTGGCTAAATAAAACCTATTGAAACTTTACTGCATCTTCTTCATTGCCTGTGTTTGATTGAGACATGGTGTTTATGTGAGAAAGGGGTAATCTCCGTTTAACAACAACACACCCTGAGATGTCACACTCTTGGGTCCATGTGTAAAGGCTGCCACACATCAACTTTTACTGTTTAGGTTTTTGGTGAAGTACTGCTCGTGAGCCGGGAGGATTGGGGCGACAGTTGTGACTTGTTGTAGGACTGGCATAGTCGCCTACAAACATAAGTACTGTCATCCTTAAACCAGAAGTCTTGCCTAGAGCAAGAGTCAAACTACCCCGCCGATGTCACATCTCCCCTCACCTGAGGGACCTCCACTGGCTCCCCGTGGACAAGAGAATCACCTTTAAACTCCTCACCCACGCACACAAGGCTCTACACGACACCGGACCCACCTACCTGAACACCAGACTCAACTTCTACGTTCCCTCACGTCAACTACGCTCTGCCAACCTTGCCCTCGCCATCGTCCCCCGAATCCAGCGCAAGACCTCTGGCGGCAGATCCTTCTCCTACCTCGCCGCCAAGACCTGGAACGCACTCCCAACCTCACTACGCCAGACCCAGGACCTCCTCACCTTCAGGAGACTCCTCAAGACATGGCTCTTCGAACGATAGCAGCAGCACCCCCCCCCCCCAACGCCTCGAAACCCTAACGGGTACATAGCGCGCTTTATAAATTATTGATTGATTGATTGATTGACACTCAATCCCCTCTTGTGCACACTGCTTCTCGTATCATGTATTTTAACATTATATACCAGCATGATTGTTGGGAAATCTGAAGCTCACCTACCCCCCCCCAAATCTTACTAAGCAAGCTACGCCCCCTATCTAAGCCTGCTGAAGTTTTATCTCTCTCTCTTATAACACCAAATCATATGCTGATGCAGTAGTCAAACTATGATGACAAAAGGCATTAGCCATTGCAACCTGCCAAGGGAACATGTGAAGAATAGCTTCATGCTAGCCAAATGGTAAAAGCACCAGCAGGTAAATGCTCTAACCCGTGATGCCAAAAAGAAAATAGAATCAAGGATTCCAAACCTAGGTTCCAAACCTAAAGAAATCTATTTGTAAAAGAGCCCATTGAGAGAGACCAAAGCGGACAGTCGGAAGCCAAATGTGTGATTGGCAATGCTATTTTTTATTTGGGTTTAGTTTCAACAGAGTGTAAATAATCACCAAGCCTTCTGAGTTTCTCGCTAATTACAGAGACAAGCTCTTGCTCACAAAAGTCCACATTCAAAATGGAAGGACCGTTTGTCATTTGCCTAAGTGTGCGTACAAAATTAGTGCTGGGACAAATCGTATATATCTATTTAGAAATAAAATGGATATCGAAGAGCACAGAGACATACCGCACTTCAAATGTCTAAATGCGCATCTGAATGGAGGAATGTACAACATCAAGATATTTATCTCGTAGCTAATGGGTGTATTACATTGTATTAAGGAGAAGCTGCTTTACTACCTCAGAGAATGGTTGTTGCACGCTCTTTTCACATGTGATTGATTACTCTGGTCTTGCTAAGGGCGTGGCTGATACTAGGGATGATCAGCTCAATAAAGAGACTTTCAAATGACCCAGGGATTATTGTTCATTTCGCAGGAACAAATATAGCATACATGTATAGCATGCCTAGCAATTTAACATGTTTGAAACAAAATTAAAGTATCCTTTTAGCATACATACAACATGACAAGGAGTGTGAACATTGGACTGGGTGTACTAATTGTTTTTACTGTTACAAGCAGTGAGAATTGTTCTTTGCGATAGAAAAAAACTTTTTTCCCTGCTCTAAATACATTTTAGGAGTCAGTAAATTTTTACTTGACTTGTAAAAGTGGTTGCAACTCTAAACTGAATTGCTAATTTAAAGTCCCTTCTAAGTAGCATCCCTTCTGAGAAGCGAATCGTTATGAGATGAATCAATAATTTCAACCGAAATCCAGTTGCAAAACTTTGAAAAAGCACAGACTCTCGAATTGTCACGATAAGTCATTCACAAATATAAAGGAGTCCCTTTAAAGGTCCTTTCACCTTAAGAATGGAACAACTATATTGTTTTAGGGAGTAGGCAGTAGGCCAAGGGACCACTGCCAACTCTAAAACAAACTTTAGAAAAACTAAACTTTTATTTTTACACACAGCAACATTTCTTTCAAGAAAAAGAAACTACATTTAAAAAAAAGTTTATTAAAGGATGATTGCAGACACAGTGATCTGCTGTCTCTAGCAGGCCACCATGCCTAAGATGGCCACTCATTTATACAATATATTTAAAAAATCAAGGGAAACTCTAGGTGCCATGGGGCTCAGTGGACTCCAAATCACTTTGAAGTAAACTATTTTTGAGGTATTTTAAGGTGGTCTAGTAGATGTATGGTTTTCTATACACCTAGTTGGAATAATAAACTACAGGCTCACAAGAGGTCAGGTCCCTTAAGAACTCAGGAGAGGAGCAGTTCTGCTTTCAACCGGGGTGTTTGCAGGGGCAAAAGCTTTTGGCTTTGCACAACTTAAGCAAGAGTCGTTAGAGAGCACATTCACTTCCAGTGCAAAAGTACATCTGTGAAACATTTACTATCACTCAGGCATACATTGAGCTTCTCCTGATGATTATCCTAAAATTCTAAAGGATAGAAATAATGTCGCCAACATATAAAAACTCTATTTCTGTTACTTTACTGTACATTTCATGGGCTGTATTTCTGCTGGTTTAATTGTGACACAAATTTTACACCCTCAAGTCACATGTATCACTCCTTTGCCAGAGCACTTTTTCCCTCCACTTTAGTCGTTTTTTTGTGAAACTTTATTTATTGAGGGGTCTCTATATATTAAAAATATTCTTTTGAATTCATAATATTGACTGATATTCCATGTTATCGTTGCTTCCCTAGAAGCCAAGTGGAATGCGGCTCAGATTGTGCCCTACCTCATTTGTGATCCACTCCGAATATGAATTTTACAAATTGACATATAGGTCAGGTTCATAAAAATGTTTACAGGTAGAAAAAATACCAGTCACACATTGCAATCAGATTTATGTGACCAGTTTTTAGTACATAAGACTGTTAATGCATAAAGTTCTCTTGTTGTGTTTTCTTATATGTTACTGGATCTAGGACATAAAGAATGGTTTACAAATGCATTTTCCCTCATTTTCACTATTGCTCCTCCCTACTTCTGCATGTTATAGCACTCTCTAACCTCCAATTCAGATTCTCTTTAACCTTCATATGCATATCGTCCTCAAATCTGCTTTCTCTGTCTACTTTCCTTGTGTTCCACTTTCTTTGTATACCACATACATATATTCATAGTATCGACTCCCTTAACTTTCCTATCTTACCTAACTATGACCCTGCCCACTATCACTGATCTTCTTTCCAAAAGTTTTCTTTTTTTTATCAGCCTGTCTATACAAGCTTTTAGGCTCCCAAAACGGTTTCCTTTTTTTAGCTTTTTCCTGTTCCATCTCTACAGTATTCTGTCTAAACAATGTTCTTTCATTGAGATATACATACTTGCAACCGCCTTTTTTGCTACTTTTTCCTAGTTTAACCTTGTTGATCAGTATCTATTTACATTTTTGCTGAGATTTCATTGCTATATCAATAGCTTCAAAGAGTGTACTCTAGCATCCACCATCAAACAAGTTAAATTATATGTTTATTCAATTTGAAATTTCTTAGAGAGATTTATAAGATCTCTCTGATCTCTCTGAGTAGGTCTTCAGCTATCACAATATCACAACAATATGCTTAGGATAGAAGTAATAGGAAAGGGTACCAATCAAAAAATCTTACATGAAGAGACCCATGGCCAGTATTATTAGCCAGGAGGGAGTTCATTCTAAAAAGTCACATGTAATTCACTCAGATCAATGCTTCTCTTGGTGCCACCAAACCTACTTTATATCACTTCCTTTATAAAAACTTAGTTCCATCTGTAGTTTGTAATTGAGATTTTATTTTATCGTACTGTAGTCCTTGAAATCATCTTAGTGCCAAGTCTCACTTGTCTAGTTTGGAAAAATACTTACTTTGAATTTTACTTGTAACTCCTTACACAGGATTCATGTGGCCCCAAGCTCCAGTGCAACACATCTCGCTCTTTGGTCATTAGCCATGTTTTTGATACTAGGAGTACTATAATGATATTTGATACTAGGAGCAGTTACACCTCAGAAATCACTTTTTCTTCGAATACCCTGTGAGTATGAGTTAATTCAACATTTGTCTAGGTAGATTCTATGAGTCTCTCTGGAAGTATGGATGCTTTACTACACATTTAGGAACATTGAGCTTATTTCATACTCAGCTCCTTATCACTCTCATACAAAAAGTAATGTCTCTTCAGCTCTCAAACCTTGTTGTGATACTGTATCTGTTATTTCTACAAACGCTGCCTTCAAACTCAAGCTCTAACTCTCCACATTATCACCCTTTTCACTGCTTCCTTTACAGAGGATGCATCTTACAAGCAGTCACTGTGGGTTCGTTTCTTGTTTTTGATTTAATTTTGTTTATTTGTGGTTTTAGGTATTTGTATAATTTTTATCATTATAAGCCTTATTACGAGTTTGGTGGAGGGGATTACTCCATCACAAATGTGACAGATATCGCGTCCACCATTTTACAAGACCCATTATATTCTATCGAACTTGTAATACGGCTGACGGACATCCATCACGTTTGTGTTAGAATAATCCCCTCTGTCAAACTCGTAATGAGGCCCTAGATCTCTACAGAGTAAACACGTGGAACATAAGTCTAATGTCACGCTGTGTGAGTACATTTGCTAAGATGTGTAATTAAGTAGGCACACAAGGAAAATATAAACATCACATAGGCAAAACTATATTTTGTTTAGTTATGTAAGTAACTATAAAAGGTTCATCAAGACACTAATAAAAATACTTTCTAAAGCATGGAAACCTTTACTTTCATTTATTTCAATTAGAGGGTAGCAGCTGCTGCCCCTGGTTTTTCTATTTCAGAATCATTCAGAACATCTACATAGAATGTGGGATTAAAAAATAATAAAAGCATTAAATAAAACATAAAGAACATTTATTTAAAAACTATTTTAATTAATAAAATGCAACACCTGGTAGTTTGCCTTATAAACTATTCTCTTAATTTGAAAACTCAAGATCCTTTGCTATAAAAAAAAACAAATCTAAAAGACAGATTTTAATATCTAGGGGGTCATTTCAACCCTGGCGGTACAGGACCGCCAGGGCTGAAATGACGGAAGCACCGCCAACAGGCTGGCGGTGGTTCCCTGGACATTCCGCCGCGGTCGCACCGCCGGGGCCAGTGGTTTCCCTCCACAATGGCCCCGGCGGTAGTAATCTGCCAGGGCAGCGCTGCTAGCACCGCGGCCCAGGGGATTATGAGTCCCCCTACCGCCAGCCTTTTCCTGGTGGTTTAAACCGCCAGGAAAAGGCTGGTGGTACGGGGAGTCGCGGGGCCCCTGGGGGCCCCTGCACTGGCCATGCCACTGGCATGGGCAGTGCAGGGGCCCCCAGGCAGGGCCCCATGCGGCTTTTCACTGTCTGCTATGCAGAAAGTAAAAAGCGCGACGGGTGCAACTGCACCCGTCGCACGGCCGCAACACCGCCGGCTCCATTTGGAGCCGGCTCCTATGTTGCGGCCAAGATCCCCGCTGGGCCGGCGGGCGGAAACCAGGTTTCCGCCCGCTGGCCCAGCGGGGATCTCCTAATGACCGCGGCGGGGTCAGATCTTGGCGGGCAGCTGAAGCCGCCCGCCAAGGTCATAATGAGGGCCCTAGTCTTGGAAAGGATTTTTTACTTCCTCAAGCTTAACAAAAGACTAATTTCTTTGTTTAAAAACCTTTTTAGTGTGACATTTGCAAATGTTTCACTTGAGCATAGTGGGCAGGGTGAATTTTGTTTTTTGTTGTGTATGTTGCCTAATATAAGTTGAGAACTTTAATGCTTATTCATGATGGAGCAAGACCATTAGATCAAATTCTAACATTAGTCTGTCATTAAATTTCTAATTTTTCTTAATGATGCACTGTATTCCCAAACCCTGCTGTTCACAATAATCTGCTATGTACAGGAGGGGTTGTGAAAGCAATCTGGTTTATGCATGTATATATGTACGTATGTATGTATGTATGTATATCTATGGTATTTTTAGTCAACAAGTCAAGAAGTAAGAGGAGATGGAATGCATGGTTAATGCATTGGAGAAAGAAATTTAAAAAGCTGTTAAAGTTGAGTCAGGGACCACATATGAATTGGGTATGTCAGAAATTGTATCTTCAAAGAAATGTTGATGCTGATTATATGAGTAATTAAATAAGAAATTACATTCAGAAATGCTTGATGCACATCTGTAAGAGCATGTTAGAGTGCCTTTCCACTGTTTGTGATTGAGAAACAATAATTGCCACGAGATCTTTGGGAAGGGTGATCTTATATTGCCATCTATTAACTCTACTGTGGATACTGGTTGGGATGACTGATAAAAGGTTCAAGTACCAAGTAATTAGGTATCTGTGGAGATAACAGAAGGATTTGCCTTACCCAAATTTCACCCAAAGTAGATGATAATTGTTTTCTTTAAATTATAGAACTGTGGCCATGTAATTGTAATTGACTCTGAACACCACAGGCTGGATTTATGTAGCTTAAAGGACTATTTATTGTGTCCTGTAGAAGGTGGAGGACAATTTATGCCAGTTTCTTTAAAAATAAAAAATAATGTCCTGTGTCTTAGTAGAGAGTTCATTCTGTCTCTGCCTTTGAACGGCATTCCAATACAGTAAGGCGATCTTGAGAGAATACTTTTGAGCCACCAGTCAATAAGAAGGTGGGGACTAAATTAACCAAGACAAAGGAAGAAAGGAAAAATATACTGCAATATGGAGAAAAATGAAAACACATCGAGGAAAAACTGAAACTGCCCCCCTTAAAAACAGTTCTCATTACTACCTCCTTGCTGTTTCTAAGTATAGGCCAATTAAAATAATATCATACCAGCGGAACATGTAAAAAGTCTAGTCAGGACTAGAGAGAGGACTAGAGAGCTAAGAAGGCCCGATGCCAAGAAGCAGCCACTTCCAGCTTCCTTGAGAAATGCTTTCAGCGCTGCAGTCCCTTGCCTTTGTTCAATGGTGGGTTGGCCACAGGGCCTAGCTTTAGGCCATTCCGTACAACACACGCACCACTGGAAAGTGTACAAGGCCTATGAATTAACAGAGACAAGTTATTTTCTAATTTTAGTGGTTGGTTCTCAGAGGAAATGTTTTTTGTGGCAGTTTTTGTGCGCTCTTTGTGTTTTTTTCACTTTTCTTCAAAACATGCTGTGGCAAACAGCTGCTATAAATGTTTAACTGGTTGAACTTGTGGTAGTGCTCCTCCATCTGCACCTCTGCAAACCACTTATCAGCTTTCCACACCAGATAGGCATGTTGTACTCAATGCAATAGAGTGTGATGAATCTCAAATGTGGATTGGTTTACTACTGCTTCCTCTGCAACCTCTCCTCAGCCACACTCAGCAATTGTATGTCCTGCTGCACCTCCAAATGTGCTCTCTCCTTCTGCCACGTGCTGTACTCCTTCTCGTGATTAGACCTTAGATTTCTTCATATGGTTGAGTGCAAATACTCTCTTGTGACTCCCAAATGTTTCCAACATTGTATAAGTTCTTGATATCATGGTGCAATGACAGTGATGGCAGCGGATTTTTAAATTTTCCTCATACAAGCCTTGCAGTATATAGAGTGCGTCTTGCAGCCATGTTAGGAGCAGTTTGTATATTTAAACTGTACTCATACACATACACTTGTTCTTCAGCACAATTGTTGTAGCTGGTGCTTCTGAGAGAAGGCCTCTATACTATCTAGATCTTTTTCATTGCCATCCCTAAAACCCTTAGAGATACCCCATGATTTGACTGTAGGCTTTGAGCATGAGCCTTGAGACAAAAGACATGAAAAAACAAGACAGGTTAGTTATGAGCACTGGCATCCAGTCAGTCATAATAGCATTATAAAAAACCATAAAAGCAACAATTAAAATATATACAGTGTGCAATGCACAAATAGTTATTATGAACTTTTTTATGAATGGACAACCATTACTACCATTTAGAACATACAAATATAGATTAAATGTTTAAAAGAAAACACAGCGAAAATACTTACATCTGACAGCAGCATTTGAAGACATTAAAAAATTGATCTACAGTCATCAAAATACAATGCCCATAACAAAGATTTATGAATTATACAAAACAGAAAATGCAACATTTGGTGGACAATTATGACAGGATCACAAGACTGGTAAAGCAGCGGAAGCTTTGACTCTTGGTCTATTGAATGAGAGCTGGATAATAAAAATGGGTTTGTGTAAATATTGGTTAGAAAAACGTTCCAACTACAACTGTAATCCTTGAAAATTGGCAGTAAAACATTATACTCTCATTGACTTTTTCAGTGACTCCTTTTATTCTTTATTGATGACTCTTAGTTCAAGGTAAGCTCTTGTAACAAGGATTTTATTGTTACTTGTAGCTATTCTTGGGGTGTCAAAAAGTTCAGTAAGACCACTCCTTATGTGGCTTACACATTTTAACTATGGAAAGATATTAATACAATCCATGATAATTTACCTGTGCAAATTTAGCACTCACACAGCCAAATAGATAATCAGGGAATGACCAGGACAAGACTGATGATGTCCTCTAATTATGTGCAGTATAATAAATTAGAAGTACCTTAACCCCTTTAAGGTGGGTGTCCGCCAATGGCCGACACCCTCCCTACCTCCTCAGTGCCCATTGGTCTACAATGGGGAGACTTTTTAAAGCTCAGACTGCTCAGGAAGAGCTTCCAGAGCAACCTGAGTGTTTTTCAGTGTAATGACGATCAGCGTGCAGAGTACGCTGATGTCATTATACTAAAGTGCAAGTGAAAGAAAAGACTGAGCTAATTTTACTTATACTGCATCAGTGCTCGGGGGAATACCTCAGCCCGCCGAGCACTAATTGTGGTGGAATGGTATAGTTGGAAAAAGAGAAAATCTCCCCTTTACCATGACATCTCTCCTCAGTATATCCCTGCTTGGGGATCTCCAAAGTAGAGCGATCACCAAGCAGTGATCCTGCCATTAGACACCAGGAATTTTTGGGGGAGCAGCCCCTTGGGCAAGAACTTATGCTTAGCCATCCCCATATTATGACAGTCTTTTTGCCTCCAACAGAGTGGATGGGGTAGTTACCCTCGATCTGCCCAACCAAGGGGACAGAAATTCCACTTGACACCAGGGTCTATTTTTAAAATAAATATAGGGGTGCTGGCTGAACACTATTGGCATAGCTAATAATCCATCCCCCGATAAACTATAGTGACAGTCTTTCTGCCCTCCAAAGGGCAGATGGGGATGACTACCCAAAATCTGACCCACAGGAAGGAAGGAAGTCCCCTAGACACCAGGGATTTTTTTAAATGGGAGGATGCCTACCATGAGGATGGCCATGCCCCCACCCAAAGAGCATCCAGCCAATCTTTCTGCTCCCCTCGGGGTGGATTGAGGCAATTACCCCAATTTTCCCCCCAGGGGTGCATAAAGCCTTCTCTACACCAGAGACCAACTTTGTGCAGTAATTGTTAGGGGGGAGCATCCCCACCTGGGCATAGGCCCATACTCTCCCCCAACTCATGACCCAATACAATGGCTGCCCCCCCTTGGGGAATGGACAGGACTAGTCACAACCAGTCTGCCCCTGGGGTGCAAAAAAAACACTAAACACCAGGCTTTTCAAAAAGGAGCCAATACAATTAAAAGGAGGGTGTGGCCTGCCCTGGCATGAAGCCATATCCCCTCCCCAGAAGGGGCAATAGTGTATTTCTGCCCCGAAGGCAGGTAGGAGAATTGACTCAATTGGGGAAATTACCCGAAACAGGCCTCGGGTGGGGAGGGCTGGGGGTAAAAACTCCACCTGAGACCAAGCCAAGAATTTTACCTTTTGTATTTTTATCCATCCAGGGCAGACATGGGATTTGCCTCAATTTGCCTCTGGGGGCTAGAAAGCTAACTGTATGGTAGGAATGTATTTTGTTTAATAAAATATCCACCCCACCCCCAAAGTATCAACATCCTTTCTGCTCCCTTGTAGACTAAGAAATCCCATCCAAATGACAACGTGTCTGTGAGGACAAGTTCTGGAATCCTTGGGAAGCAATAATTTACTACCACCCAGCATTACCCCATCTCTTCTGATAACAATGGCACCTCACTTGTGTGGGCTGGCCCAGAGACCTTGACATCAATGGACCAATAGTACTACGTGAAGAAGTCAGTGATAGGGTTAACCGTGGGATTTGGAGCCATGCTTGCCTCCAGTTAGGGAAACCTATGAATTACAGACATTATTGAAAACAAGACAACCAGACGATTCCAAGGTGGTGTGCCTTGTGTGGATCCCATTACGTTTTCTTATCCACAATGCCCTACAAACCTAAACTGTGGCTGAAATAACACACTTACCTTACATTTTTGTGATTTAAACTTCCAGAATACATAGGAATCTACAAATATCCTACCACCCAGAGGTACCCCACTTGTGCTGAGTGGATTGTAGACTGTGCAGGTTTGTTAGACTTTCTTAGGTGCCGGCTGAGCTAGGGCCCAAAATCCACAGCTACCCACTTAGCTAGAAAAGGGTCACTGACCAGAAAAAATGTGGTGTCCACATTCTGTTTTGGGCCGTTTCCTGTTGTGAATACTATGCCTACCCACACAACTGAGGTGCCATTAATATCAGGAGGCTTTGGGAATGCTTAATAGAAAGTAATTTGTGGCTCCCCACAAATTCCAGAATTTTCCATCACAGAAATGTGGGGAAAATATGTTTTTAGTCAAAGTTTGAGATATGCAAGGATTTATAGGTAAAACAATTCTGGTGAGAGCTAAAGACATCACGCCATCCTGGACTTCTCTAGCGGTCTAGTTTTAAAAAATGGATGGGTTTCCTGGGGTTTGAGTGGAAAAATGTGAATTAGCCATGTTGCATTTTGGGCCATTTCCAGTCTAGGGTACTAAGCCAACCCACACATGTGAGGTACCATTTTTATCGGGAGACTTGGGAGAATGCTGGGTAGAAGGAAATTTGTGACTCTCATAGATTGTAGAACTTTTCATTACAGAAATGTGAGGAAAATATGTTTTTTTAGTCAAGGTTTGAGGTTTGCACAAATAAATCTGGGTAACAAAGCCTGGTGAAAGCCATGCAAGTCACTCTAGTTTTTAAAAATGTACATGTTTGGGAGGGTTTCCCTAGGTGTCGCCTGAGCTAGGTCCCAAAATCTAGAGCTACCCACTTTTTAAAAAGAGGGTCAGTTTTCAGTTGAAAAATTTGATGCGTTCATGTTGTGTTTTCGGCCGTTTCTTGTCACGGGCACTAGGCCAACCCACACAAGTGGGGTGTAATTTTTACTTGCATGCATGTGGGAGAATAGAATAGTGGATCATTTGTTATTACCATTAAATATTGGTGCATTTGTGCCTTCTAAATATAGACCTGTGTGTAAGGAAGAAGACATTTTGAAAAATACCTTCTTAATCATATGCCAGTACAGGTACCCACAAATTCAGAGATGAACAAGTACTCATTGTTTCTAAACTCCATATCTAGTGCTCACTTCAGAAACTCATAGGTTTTCTTGATACACATTTTTCCTTCAAATATTTCACCATATGAATTGGTCTATACTGTCTACACAACGAAAAAACATTGTTCAGTGTTACTCAGTTGTTGGCTCCTAGTACCTTGGGTTCTTGAGGAACCTACAAACCCTATGCATCCCTGAAACTAGAAGGGTCTAGCTGACATAATTGCATATTGTTTTTCAAATTGGCCATTGTAACAAAAAGTTACAGATGAATATTTTGTCACAAGTGTCCATGTTTTTCTACTCATTTTCAGTATTTATTTATTGTAATAGATGATTTTTTGGGGAAAACCTTGAGGGATCTAAACATATGAGCCTTTGCTGAAGTCAGAATTTTGACTTCTTTTTAGAAATCTATAGAATTTCTGGGTCACCCTTTGATTTCACAACTTATTTCCACCAGAAACTGGAAGTAGGTTGAGACAACAAAAAAATGGGAAAGATGGGTTACCTCTTTAAAAAATAACGAAACTGCTGTAAAAAATTTGTGTTTTTATTCAGCTCTGCTGGTTTCTTAAGGATGGGAAGTTTGTCAATGCCATTTTTAGAAAAAACAGACACTTTTATCCATAACATGTTTTACTACTTTTCCCAAAACACTAAAGAAATTGCTATATTTTGCCTATTTTCTCCAATCCCTCCAGGGGAATACACAATTCCTATGTACTTTTAAAATCCACAGGATGTTGGAAAAAAATTTGTTGTGTATATGTTATGTAGGAAAAGGTTATGGAGCCGTAGGTGTAAACTACCCCAAATAGCAGCAAAAGGGCTCAGATTTGGGCTGGGGAGCTTGGGGGGGATGCACCCAGCAATTACGGGGTTAAGATAGTCCAAGAAGCTGTTGATAGAATCTGTTTTCCTCCATCTGAAGACTATGAATATCCACATATCCCATACTCCAGCACAATGTGTGGCTTCTGGAACACATTATTAAGCTTTATAAATAGCAATATTGCCTTTCATAAGCATAATCCCCAACTTAAATATACATTTAAATAATAATTTAAATGATTGGCCCACAGAAGGAATACATTCTATCCTGCTTAGATGTATGCTAGTGGACCAATTGTTGTCATTGTCAAAAGACAAGTTTAGATATGAAAAACAAGGGACTTTCTTTACAATATATCCATAGATGGAAAAACCCTACTCTTTGTCGGCTTCACTTCAAGGGTGAATATAAATGACTTTGGCAGGTTAGTGGTGAGTTACAGAGTCTGCATCGCCTTGCATAGCAATCAATTAGTTTCTTGATGCTGGTGGCTGCTCCGGGAATGAGAACTGCATCATTTGCATGGGGAAGGACCGGGACTGACCTCTGGCCTAGGATGAGTGTGTCACCTCCTTCCTCCAAGAGTCTTGCCTCCAATTAGTTACAATAAAAGATAAATAGAAGGGGGGAAAACATGTCCTTCTCGTATACCCAAACCAAGGCTATAAACCTTCAATAACTCTAATGAGCATGTCTCACTGCCACACTCAAATACATATGTAGTGCCTTAAAAGAATGGTCTCTTTAATACCATCTCACATACCATACTCCATAGTTTACATCTGTTCACATTATCAAAAGCAAAAAAACATAATGAACCTTGTAGAGCTCACACATATTTAAAGGGTAACACGTGTAAATTAAAACATTGCTCTACCATTCCTGGACCATGGTGAAATCCATATTAAGAATCAACAATTCAATTTTTTGAGTCTGCACATTCTAGAATTTTGCTCATTAATATTCTCCCTACTATTTTGATAAGGAGCCAGTTGAAAGCACTAATATTGGGTCAGCTTTTCCCATTTTTGAAAAATGGAATGAACACTGAGGTAGACAGAATGTTAGACTTGTTAGTAGAATCTAATGTGTTAAACATTACAGTATGGAGGGCATCAATCAGCTTTAAATGTGAATGAATCCACTTGGTCACTATCTGGCCATGAGGATTTGTTACTGGGTCTACTCTGTGACTTTAAAAACTTACAAAACATATGCAGTCTAAACTTGTCAGTAGTTTGCATATTCAATCATCCATCTTTCTGTCCAGTTAGCGCTGATTCAGATAAATAAGCGTTATTATTAACTTGACAAAAAGTTTGGCTATCCTTTTTTTCTGAAAGCAACAATTCAATCATTACAGTCCTTCTCTGGCAAGGCACATTTTCTATATTGAATGGCCTTCTTATAGGCCTTTCTGCACTGCAGAAAATCCAACAGCTTTCTCGGATTCTGTGTTAGAGCTTGCCTTAAATTATGCTTTTCTTCACTACTTAATTTATAAAGCCATTTTTGTATGGATGGAAAGAAAGCTTGTTCTACAAACAGACACATACTTTGGGAATTAGTAGGTACAATACGTTCAAGACTAGGCAGTACTATTGTGCCTGCAAGTAGCTCCTCTTGATATGATATTGTTACTTGCACTCTAAACTCAGGAAGCGTCCTCAGCAGCTCAGAAGTTGCAGGAAAAAATCAGTTGTGCTACTAGAAGCTCTACCAGAAAAGGCCAGCAGTCTAGTAGCAGTGGGACTAACTATGTAAACACTATGTACATCTTAACAACATATTCATTCACATTTTTTAAAATCCTTTTTAATATTACCGATAGTACTTTACAGTTAGCACTTATATAAGGCTGTAAGTCAATACTGATATAAGGATACATATTCTAAACTCAGTTGTACAGAGTTGCTTGAGTACCCCTTGCATGATAGTAAATCTAAAGATAAGGCACAAATGTTAAACGTTGCAATGGTGAGCGCCAGCAGATTTATATGATTCTGCAGCTGCAGTGTTTACCTCATAATTATGTACTTACCATATTTGGCACATAATATTCCACATAATGTTTCATATATTTTTGTTTTCTGTCACACATGTATCCCAACTAACTCCCTCACGGAAAAGAGTAGAATGTGCTGCAAAACGCATCAACCCATTCACCCCATGTGTAAGAGTTGGGAAACCACGCACAAGACAAGAATGTGTTCTACTGCGTAGTTCATCACCTCTGGTGGTATGCAGAATCAACAGCCATGCCAAATGCCACAAACAACACTGCAAATTGGCAAAACTTAAAGTTAAAACAATGTAAAACGAGACGATTAAACCCTTCCTTTGCAGATTTTGAGATCCATTCAAGTACACTGCTGGCTTCCAAACAAGGCTGCCAAACGCTGCATATTTCCTGAGACCTGATTGTCAGCTAGAGAATCAAAGGGGATTGAATGTGGCACAACAAAGCATCACAGGAACGTTAATCATCTAGAGAATATTCTTGGACCCCGTTGAAGAACTGTGCGTGGAGACCTCTAACAATAAGGCCATTTATGTATCATGATCGAGAACTCATATCATCTAAGTAAGGTTTTTCTGTTTAATAAGTCTGGGTGCTTGAATATTTTCATAAAAATGCATTCGTGAATGTAAACCGTGGCGTTAAATTAATTAAAGTGCTCAAAAAAGTGACGAGCTGCATCTGCCTACCATTTTTAAAGTAAGGGAATATGACAGGCAACCGACAACCCTCCATCAACGGATGGCCCTGCTCAAATATGGTTAGAACCCTTGTAGCTAAACTGACGCCGAGTCATTCCTAAAAGTAGACGAAAATCCGCTCCTTGCTCAAGTTGTATTAAGAGTATCAATGCAGGAATGAAATGAGTCCGTTTTTCTTTAAACACAATTCTCCTACTTGTCTATTGAATATATTCAACATTTCTAACCGACAGTTTTTCATATGCAGAGCATGAAGCTAACAGGACACAGCACACTGGCTCTGACGTGGCACTCCCCTTTCCACATGTCCACACACACACAGATCACCCCCTCACCCCACTAAGCCAAAGTATCGTCTCATCAGTCAAACATACACTTCTAAACCATTTCATTAACGAAGGACAATTGTTAGAATAAAGGTCTGCAGCTTGGGAAAAGCATTACCTAAGGTGCACTCTATGGGATTTCATTTTCTAGTTGAACTGTAAAACAACCTCAGCTTCATGGTGTATCTTTTAAAATAATGTATTATGTGGTTGATGTATTGCAAACGCGCGCTTTTGTTACTTTGTTAGGACTGCGGATGTTAATTCTTTTTTGAAAACCAATGAGAGTGATTGTTTAATTTCTACCTGTCACGGCACTAGGCCTAAAAGCAGGAATTGCCCGAGAGAGTGAGAATGGGGACAACAAAACTAAAGTACCTGATCACTCGACCAAAAAACACTGTTAAAGGGTGGGCTGTAGTGTTTGACATATAGGGACACAAGATATATTGAAAACACTAATTTCTAAATCAGTCTTTGACACCTTTCATGCTACTTACTAAAGGTGATGGCCAGCGGCAATCCTTATGAACTCTTAACTGCTTTTTTAATCCCTGTACTGGTTTTCTTACTTTGCTGTGCCCTCAGACACCCTCATAGTCTGTCTTTGATTTCTGTTTCCAGTCTGCCATCTCGAGTTTTTGTGAAAACAGAAGTACTGACAGTCTCCCCTTCCTAAGGTGCTGCCAGAGCAAGCTTTATATAATTGTGTCAACTATGGGACTGCATCAAGAGAAAGCCTGCCTGTGCCATTCCATGTCACAATTCTGTTGAAATTGCCTCTCAAGTCTGTACATCCCTATTCCCTGGTAAATCATGTTTTATTTACTTGCCTCAATAATGGGGGTAAGGGTTTCATCAATCTTGGATTTAGGCAGCGAGGGGCAAAGTGTGCTGCAAGGCACACCGGAAAGTCTGCAGATGTGGGTAGTGTTTCCTCTGGGAACTTATACTCTATTGGTTAGGGGGGGTCAGGCAAGAATCACCCCCACCCACAGGCTGGTGCCCGGCATAAATGTGGAACCAACAGTACCCTCCTTGGAGCACTACTGGACCTGTGGGAGATCAGAAAAGGACTAGAAATGCTGTCTGAGGCCCGAGAAGAGCCTAGGACACTGGACCTTCTCTCCCTTTTGTACCCAGTTCAAAGAAGTGGACTCCAAGGGTCAAAAGGCTGATCTCTTGTTCATGCAGCAGGGACACAGCAAGACACATGAGGCCATTTCTCAATTGCCTAGTTGACAAGTTACAACTGCACCTGTCCTGAGTGCTGTCAGTGGTTTCTGCTGGAGTAAGTTTTAACTCTTAAGTCTTGTCAACAAGGCCCTAGGCCCCTTTACTATGTCAAAGTGTACTCCTCCTAGCATACCCTCAAACCTGGGACTTAGAAGCTTTTTGGATCAAAGACATCTGGAGGCCCAAGATCAACATGCCAAGCGATCCGACAAAAGCAATTTTCTGCTGGGCTGAAGATTTAGGTTGCTCGGGTTTGGAGCATCTCTGCACCATCAAATCTGGCTCATTGACACCTCACAGAACGGGTGTTTGGTCTTGTGGAACCCACTGTGTCGACAGCCTGCAGCCTTGACTGCCTGGAAGAATCAGATTTCCCAAAAAGTGTCTAAGTCTGAACATGGGAATCTTCTCCCAGCGAAGGTGTGAAAGGTATCTGGCGGCAAGGATCTGTCCTTCAGAGTGAAATTCAAATTTCTCCCACTCTGAGTTTTCCCGCAAAAAGTGAAGAGCTTCACCAGGACCTCATCCAGCAGCTACCCAATGTCATTGAGCCCTCTCTGGCTTCTGCCTTCTGCCTTGCCACACTGAGGATTTAGACTCCCATTTCAGAGACAAAGGGCAGATGTACAAAGCATTTTTCTGGTCACAAATGGCCTGATTCACAGAATCGGGCCATTTGCAACCGGAAAAATGCTTTTCCTGATGGACAAAATGCTTAAAGCGATTCAGTAACTTGACCTATATCCATGTCCCAAAAGCAATGGCTGGATCAGAGACCCATGGGGCCTAAATGAAACATTCTAAAACCTGCATATCATGCAAGTTCCCCACAAGCTCGTGCCAAGTTAATCCTAATCAGATTCAGAAGCCTTCTGAATACATTTTGAAACTTTTTATTGCTAATGGTATCTATCTCAAAATCAGTTGTGCTATCTTTCTCATGTAGCTCCGAGAAACTCTAGTGAACCTTTGCTTCACATAAAACTTACCACAATCCAAAAATAAGCAGACAATATTTTTCAAGCAAAACATTGTTTTTACTTTCCCAGAGAGTATTATTCCAGAAATTTCTGAAATTTCCCTCCGTTTTTGAAATTTAACATATATTCTGGCCATTTGTCTTTCTTCATAAGG
The DNA here is from genome assembly GCF_031143425.1 of Pleurodeles waltl. Lineage (NCBI taxonomy): Eukaryota > Metazoa > Chordata > Amphibia > Caudata > Salamandridae > Pleurodeles > Pleurodeles waltl. The sequence continues at coordinate 856,015,792 of NC_090443.1, forward strand.
TCTTTATTGAAGTTCTATAGAATACAATTGTATGATACAGTAGGATACAATTTCCATCAGCAATGCACAACAAGATGCAGAAGTGTCAGAGGATACGATCAATATCAATTACAAATGATAAATATTTAAAGAGACAACAGTTAGCAATCTTCGTCCAGACGTGAAAAACAAGAACTGCAACTCAGACACCCACCCACCCCTGCTCTTGTACAAGGCCCTAGAGATAAGTCCACAATAGCTCATGAGTAGACAATCCTCAGTGGCCCATGCTGTGTCCAACAGTAATTTTGAGGTCCTCCTTATTCTCCGTTGACCAAAGGGCAGGTATTTCACACATCAGGGTACCCGGGTGGGAGTTCCTCCTGGGGTCCCTTTAAATCAGACAACATGGTTGCCCAGGCTCACAAATCATCTTCGAGTTTGTCATCTCTGCAGACATGTTTCATTCGTACTTCCTTAGCAGTCGCCCATTTGGAGACATCTCAAAGCCAGTCCATATACTTTGGAGGTACAGTAACAGCTATTTTATAGATATGCAACAGTAAGCTAAGTAGGACAAACTTCCTGTTGAGTTTTTTATAAGACAGGAAGGGAAGCAGTCCCACCAGCACCTGTTGCATCTCTAGCTGCAAAGGCCACCCGCTGGCCCTAGTCAGGTTTCTCAGTACCTCTTGCCAGTATAGTGATAGGGACGTTGTCAAGACGTCTCTGCCAGGTTATGCATTCAAAACGCATTTATTGTACTAATAACATTGTGACAACGAGGAAGAAACACAGTACAGCCTCATACAACTGCTACTGCTCACCATCGCTCTCACCGCTCTGGAATTCCACCACATCAAACATGACGGCTCTGACATTCCAAAGTGGAGAACAAATAACAACACTTCACATCTTCCCCCTTAATAACTAAGAGAAAAAGAAGAAAACAGATGAACCAGAATCTCAAAACATATCAGTTAAATTATACTATAATATGTTCCCTACTGACACAGTAAAGAAGAAAAAAAAACAAATCAATCATGAATTGCTAACAATAATCTTCAAACCCTTTTGGTTTAATAATTTTTCTACCCAATCTATTCCATTTCTCCCCACTTTTCAAAGGCAACCTTTCTATTCTCATCAGAGCAAGACCATCATTTCTATAGTTCATATCACTGGCATCTCTGATCCATCGACTCATTTCATTGGTATCAACAATGTCTTGGCACTCATATCGACAACTCTCTTTTCCATAATCCTCCAACCACAATCTATTTTGATTTCCAACTTTATTCTCGCTTTTGCATCTTGACAACACAGACATGTGCCACACTTTACCATCACTCAATTTTGCAGAATTATTGTCAACTTCTTCCACCCTTATAGGTTGAGAAAATGTGTCCTGAAACTTTCCACATGTTTGCTACTTTTAACTCTCACTACATCACCTACACTGTCTGGCCTCCTTATCTTTATGTATAGCATCATAATATTTCTTACATTTCTTCTGTGCTCTTTCAATGTTTTCCCTGATTTATTTTGGGGACCATTCAACTCTCTTGGTGCTTTTAAGCCAACCCACATTGTCTTTAGACATTGGTGTTCTACCCCTCATCAGTTCAAATGGACTAGAACTAGTACTAGCACACATCAACACACTAAATTCCCAAACAGTTTTCCAAATCTCTCTTTCCCATACCAACTGATTGCAACTGGCTAGTTGAATAATGCCTTTGAGCACGCGATTAAACCTCTCAACTGCCCCATTACCCGCAGGATGATATACAGAAGTGGTTTGATCCTTAATTCTAGTCCTTTTCGAGTACTCCTTGAATTCCAATGATAGAAATTGAGATTCATTATCAGATACAATACTTTAAGGTAGACCCTCTCACATGAAAATCTTCCCCAGAAACTTAATTATGATACTACTCACATTAGCCTTCTTTACAATTTCTAATTCAGACCATTTTGTAAAATGGTCCACCAGTACCAGTACAAACATATGTCTCTCTCCATTACCCACAGCTCCCCTCACATCAAAACCTAACCTTTACCATGCCATGTTGGGACAAGGAATGGGATGTAAAGGCAGATTAAGAGTAACTTGCGATTTGTCAGACCTTTCAAACAACATACATTCCCTAACTTTCCTTTCCACTTCTTTATCTATTCCATGCCACCAATACCAACACTTCACTCTACTTTTAGTCTTTCCAATACCTAAATGGCCTTCATGACAGATTTCAAGAATCTTATCTCTTAACTTTGTAGGGGGAACCGCTCTCCCACCCCTGACAATCAAATCATTCTCAAAGGATAATTTCTCTTTAACCTCCCAGAAGGGTAACAGAGCCATATCCACAAACTTATTCTGAGGCCAGCCCTGCATGATCATGCTCTACACACTCCTTGACGTCTCATCTTGTTCTTGTTCAGTCTTCCATTCCTCACGTGTTATACTTTGACAAGCACTCTCTTCCACCACAGTCACCCATAAGTCTTCACTTGTATCTTCTTCCGTGTTCTCAGAAATCCGCTACAACTTTCTTCACTCCAGGCAAATACTGCACATTAGAATTATATTCAAAGAGATGTACCGACATTCTAGCCAGTCTAGGAGAAGCTCTGTATAACCCCTTAGTTGTCAACCCTTTCACCAGAGGTTTATGATCACTACTTAACGTAATATCAATACCCCATACATACTGTTAAAAATGTTCCAAAGCCCACACCCATGCTAGTGCATCACACTCAATAACTGAATATCTTTCATCAGACATAGTCAACGATCATGAAGCAAAAGCAATAGTATCCTTTTGTCCAGTTTTAATCTTCTGTGTTACAACAGTGCAAATGCCTCTACAACTGGCATCTGTGGTAATGATACAATGAATGTTCGGGTCAAAGTTTTGTAAAGGAGGTGCCTCACAAAAGTCTTTTTTGAGTGAATCAAAAGCCTGTTGGCATTCTTTGAACCATACAAATTTGTTTCCTAATTTAAGTAACTTCCTTAGAGCATAAAGTTTTGATGAAAAACTGTTAACAAATTTGGCGTGGAATTGCACCAAACCCATAAATCAGACGTCATCCATATTTTGTGGACTCAGTGCACTCTTTCTGGCAGTCAAAAGTTCTTCTTTAGGTTTGATTTCTTCCGCAGACACAATATGTCCCAAACATGTGACCTGTTTACAAGCAAACTTACACTTGCTAAATTCTGCAATTAAACCTGTCTTATCTAGAGCACCCAGCACATGCAATAGAAATTGATCATGATCTTCCTTTGACTTTCCCATAACAAGGATATCATCCTAGAAAATCATATTATTATCCACCTTTTCAAACATGGAATTTATCAACCTCAGAAACATAGCTGCCGCCAGGCCAAACGGTACTCTTCTGAATCTATAACAACCAAAAGAAGTAATAAAGAGGGTCGAACTTCTACTGTCAGGATGTAGTGGAACTTGGTGATACGCCGCCAGTAGATAAATAGACGAAAACCATTGCATTCCTTTTGTACAAGATAACGTCTCATTGATGTGTGGTGAAGGAAACTGATCTACAAGTATCTTGCTATTCAGATCTCGTAAATCAATTCACAATCTTAGAACCCCACTGGCTTTCTTCACCACTACCAAGGGAGCCACCCACTCAGATGATTCAATTGGTTCAATGAACTTCTTATCCTGTAACTTATCGAACTGCACCTTAACTTCCTTCCTTAAAGAAATGGGAATGTGTCTTACTTTGTGAACATGAGGTTCAACTTTTTTTTAAATGAATCTTATGTCTGAACCCTTCCATCTTACCAATACGTCCAGAAATTGTTTTTTGAAACTTATCCAAAACCGCTTTTCTAACATCCAATTCTGATTTAACCGTTGACACCGGTTCTGGATTATTAGGATCCAATACTATACCCAATTTACCTAGACCGATCCACTCCAGTACAGATGAACCTATAGTGGCAACATGTAATTTAACTAAGGTTTCCCTGTCTTTTGACTGAAACTTCAATTCCTTAAAACCTAACAGCTCAATAATCTCCCCTGTAAATGTCCTAATAGTAATATCCGGTACACATAACTCATTACCCAAGTTTTGTTTAAATTTCCTTTTCCACACATTATTGAACTGCCATTGCTCCACTTCCTTATTAACAATCGTATAAGGTGAACCTGCATCAAACATTATAGAAATATTCACCCCACCCAAGGTTATCTCACACATGGGTTTTTTCCTTCTCCTTTTATCTTCTTCAACCATGTGCAACACAGTGTTATCAATTTCTCCATCCACACTCAATACACATATTCTCAATTCTTTTTCCTCCGAAGTGCTATTATCATCTAACTCTAGCACATTACCACCTCCACGAGTGTTCTTTTGAAAAAACTTTCTGAAAATGACCAATTACACCCCACCTTGCACACTTATGTTTCTGAGCTGGGCACCATTTATCATTAGCAAGATGCTCACAACTCCCGCACCTATAACATCTCCTTCTAGTATCACTACTAAGACCTTTCCGGTCTACTTCTGTTTCCATATAGTTTTTTTCTTCTTTTGATCCTTAGAAAATCTCTTTCCTTTGACTTTTGCAACTATAGCATCTTCACTTCTACACTCCACTAAAACAGCTTTGGCACATCTTCCTGTTAATTCTGCTCTTTTAACAATTTCAATAACTTCTTGCAAGGAACTCTCTCCTCTAGCCCATAAATTGATGTGAATACTTGAATTCGATGACTGAACGACAATCTGATCCCAAATGAGTTTATCAATGCCAAATCTATAGTTAATTGCCAAATTCTTTATTACAGACACATAGGCCCTCATTTTGACATTGGCGGTAAGTGCCGCTTACCACCAGGCTGACTGCCGCCAACATACCGCGACCGTGGTGGTATACCGCTGCGCGTATTATGGCCCACACATAGAAATCTGCCACTATACAGACACACACACAAGCCCGCCAGCCGAAAGGTCAGTGATAAACTAGTGGTACCAAAACCCACACCGTTACGCCAACAGAAATACGCCCACAGCATAATCACTGCAGCGGACATTCAACCGCAGTAAACCATTGGGAGTACATACCACCGCCCTCAAAATACACACACACATGTAAAACAACACCACATTGGACAATTCAAAATACACACACATGCCACACATACACACACCACACCCACACCCACAAACCACTATAAAACACCCACCCACATTACCCACAACATTTTACCACTACAAACAATTTATAACAGAGAGAGAGACACGCCAGGAGCACCCACAAAACCAGAGCCACAGAACACCATCACCCATACACCATCCACACACCACACAGCACACACCCCAACACATCACCCCACACACCCTCACACACACCACTCACACTACACCAATGGTACCACAAAGACACCCCGGATTCTCTGAGGAGAAGCTAAGGGTCATGGTGGAGGAAATCATCTGGGTAGAGCCACAGCTATTCGGATCACAGGTGCAGCAGACGTCCATTGCTAGGAAGATGGAGCTATGGCAGAGAGTCATGGAGAGGGTCAATGCCATGGGACAGCACACCAGAACAAGGGATGACATCAGGAAGAGGTGGAAAGACCTTCGGGGGGAAGGTGCATTCCGCGGTTGCAAGACACCAGCTAGCTGTACAGAGGACTGGCAGTGGACCCCCACTTCCTCCCCCACAACTAACAACATGGGAGGAGCAATTCTTGGCAATAATGCATCCTGTGGGCCTGGCAGGAGTAGCAGGAGGACTGGACTATGGTAAGTCAAATCTTTACTACTTTCACCCCCCTACCTGCATGCCATCACATACCCCCACTCCTACCCTCACCCCCATCACCCCACCACCTCACATATACCCCACCATCACAACCCACTCATCCCAGTAACCAGCACTGCATGCACCACCAATGCATGGACACTACTCACGTCCCTGCATGGACACCCATCACCACAGCATGCACACTAGTGACAATCACTTAGCCAACCCAATTACAACTCACACAAGCCAAGGCTACCTGGGTAATACCAACCACAGGGGGAAACATACCCATGCACAAGATGTCACACGCAGTAACAGGCATTAACAATAACACTGCTTTAAAATACCCACAGGATCCGCATACAACGTCACCAGAGAGGAGGTGCCAGCAACATCCAGTCCCCCCGAAGAGGCCCACAGTGATGATAGCAGCTCTGCCAACCTGGCCCATCAGGGACCTCTGGACAATTGGTTACCCAGGCACAGTCCCATACCACCATAGAGCCTCCCCCGTCAGGTAACACCACCACAGCACCCACCCAGCGGGCCAATACCACTGTCCCCAGGAAACGTCAATCAGCAGTGTGGCCACCACTACAGGGACACCAGGCCTGGGGTCAGTGGCAGTGGGCACACGGTTCAGGGGACAGAGGCACAGGACAACAGGGAAGCTGGGAGGACTTCTGTGACAGGGGGAGGACAGGCCCAGGGAACCGACTCTCCAGGAGGCACTCACCAACATCCTGGGAGCATACCACCATTCACAGGAGACCATGGGCCAGATACTGGCCAAGTTGCAGGAGACCCAGCGGCTGCAGGAGGGACAATACCTGGGGATCAGGGAGGACCTGAGGGACATCCACACCACCCGGGTCACCATTGCAGGGGTGCTGGCAGACATGGCCAACACCTTGAGGGAGGCAGTGGCACACCAACAGGCCCCTGACACTAGCCACCCCAATGAACAGCCTTCCACCTCCGCTGACGCTAGTGGACAGGAGGCCCCGCCACAGGAACAACAGGCCACCAGCATCCCTCCCCCTACAGAAGGAGAACCACCACGCAAACAGTCCCTGCGATCCAGGAAGAAGCCAGAGAACATTGCCAAGATCCCGCCAGGAAATAAGACTCCCCTGAATGTCACCCTTGTGACCCACTCTGTCACCCTGTCCACCTTGAACTGCCATTGCTCCACTTCCTATGCCCCCTTGGACAATGCACCTGTGATACCAATAGACGGGACTCTATCCTGGACTTTACTCCATCAGCAACCCAGCCCATTGCAATACCCCCTCCACTTATCAGCACATAAATAAACACCCTTGGAACAAATACAAGTATGGAGTCTGTCAATTGATTGAAATATGTATTTGTTTAACAAGCTGTAAATATTGTAATTCAACTATACAGTTATGTATACATAGGTATGACCTGTAGTGGGCAGCAGTAAACACACCAGGAGCCAGAGTGGGGAACAGATATCTGAAAATAGAGATGCCAAAGGATACAGTAAGTGGCCATAGAATTGGGAAAATCAACCTGCCATGTACAATGTCCAACACAAAACTGCAATGCAAGGTGAAGTTACAGTGTCTTACCTGTGTGTCACTGGAAGTACTGTTGAATTATAGTTGTTCTGTTGTCTACATCCTCTTCCTCTGCCTCCTCTTCATCACTGTCCACAGGCTCCACCGCTGCCAGACGACCATCTCCAGCATCATCCTCCCACAGAAAAGGCACCTGGCGTCTCAAGGCCAGGTTGTGCAACATACAACATGCAACGATGATCTGGCACATCTTCTTGGGTGAGTAGCACAGGGACCCACCTGTCAGATGGAGGCACCAGAATCTGGCCTTCAGGAGGCCAAAGGGGCGCTTAATGATCCTCCTTGTTTGCCCATGTCCCTCATTGGGGGAATACGATGTAGCTGCACATGTGTTTCATCAGGGCTGACAACACCCTGGTCAGCACATTTGAGAACATAGGTTGTGACATCCCTGCTTCCATGGCCACTGTCGCTTGGAAGGAGCCACTTGCCAAGAAATGGAGCACTGACAGGACCTGCACAAGAGGGGAGATCCCTGTGGGGTGGAAGATAGCTGAGATCAGGTCTGGCTCCATTTGGGCACACAGCTCTTGGATTGTGGCCTTATCAAGTCTGTAGTTTAGGATAATGTGCCTGTCCTCCATTGTCGCCAGGTTCACCAGGGGTATGTAAACGGGGTATGTCTCCATCTCCTATTCATCCTCAACGGTTGAACTCTAGGGTGAAAACGGTGAGCAGATGGTCATATTCAAAGATATCCTCATAGTAAAATGTCTTGCATTTTGTGACAGAAAGAGTATGTGAACGTGTAGGTCCATTGATGTGCCTATGTCTGCTGTGACGCAGTGAGGTGCCATGGCCTATTCACCCCTGAAATGGCGGCCACCTGACCTGTGAGGAGGAACAAGTGGAAATGAGGTAATTCCGCTGATGTTGTGCGCCATTGCGGAACGAGGTTGATGACCGCCATGCACCACCTCATTAGTTATCATTGGGGCCTATGGGTTCCATGAGCCAATGGTGATGTACGCTGGCGGGGACGGTATGCACCGCCGCTGACGTGACCGCCATTTTCTATCGGTTCACTCACTTGCTACCTGACCTTCAACAGGAGAGGACCTACACTAAAAGTGCTGCTGTGACCTGTGTCAGGAAGCGACCATGGTTCGAGTGTCTGGGGAAACGGCCCCTGCCTTCACTTCCGAGGAGTTGCAGAGACTAGTGGATGGGCCCTACCCCAGTACCGTTTACTTTATGGTCTTCCAGACCAACAGGTGAGTACACTGTGAGCACGATGCATGGGGCATGAATGTATGGAGTGCTGTGTGTGCAAGCCTCGTGTAGGGGGGGTGGCTGAGGTGTCCTGGGCAGAGTGCTGCATGTATGGTGGGCAAAGTCTGTGCATAAGGGGATGGGAGGGATATGGTGGGCCATGAGTGTAACAGGCCGGACAGTATGACTAATACCTTTTCTTATGTATCTTTTTCTGCAGGTCAGCGCCCATCAGAAAAAGGGTATTTGGTGTGCCATCGCCAAGGAGGTTTGGACCATGGGGGTCTTTGACAGGCAGAGCACCCACTGTCGCATACGGTGAGAGGACCTGTGCCGCTGGGCAAGGAGGATGGCGGAGGCCCAGCTGGGGATGGCCTCCCAACGAGGAAGGGGTGCCTGTTGTACCCTGACCCCCCCCCCGATGTTCCGCCTCCTGTTGGTGGCCTATCCGGAGCTGGATTGGCGATTGAAGGCATCACAGCAGCCACAAGGGGGGGAGTATGGTTTCAGAATAATGAAATTGCACGTGTTGAGTTGGTATCTGGTTGGGGGATGTGGGTCTGTGGGTGCCCTAGGCCAGGACGAACATGCAGGGTAAGGTCCATGATGGGCAGGCTCAGATGCACTCCAACCGCAAAAATGCTAGTGGGCATCTACTACTGGGCAGGGTCCTGTGGGTTTCAGGTGTGCTGCTATTGGCGTTAGGCATTGTTCCCCATGGCCTGGTGACTAGCATTGTAACTGGAAGTGCATGGCCTAGTGCATTGGGCTGTTCCCTGTGAGTTGTGTACGCCAATAGTGGTGTTGTTGCTGGCATTGACCAAGCGTATCCTTTGTCTCTTCCCCCCCTTTTTGTTTTGTCACCCTGTCCTTGTGTGCTTTAGCATCATCTGGCGGAGGAACAGAGGCACGGAAATGAGGGAGCTGCATCCCACATAGCCCATGAGGGTGAATCTACGGAGTCTGAAGGCACCAATGGGACGGAGGGTGAGGGGAGCTCCACAACGGGGAGAGGGGGGGACACCAGAGACAGCGACTCCTCCTCTGATGGGAGCACCCTTGCAGTGACGGGCACCTCTGTGCCCACCGCAAAAACAGGTACAGCCACCACCCTCCCTACCAGCACCACCCTCCCAGCAGCCCCTCAGAATCTTTCCCGTGCCCACTCAACCAGGAGGGTGGGCATCTCCTTCTCCCCAGGCACCTCAGGCTCTGCACGTCAGCCCTGCTGCCCTCAGTGAGGAGGCTATTGACCTACTGAGATCCCTCACTGTTGGGCAGTCAACCATTCTGAATGCCATCCAGGGTGTCAAGAGGCATTTGCAGCAAACAAATGCATACCTGGAGGGCATTCATTCTGGCGTGGCAGCCCAACAGAGAGCATTTCAGGCTCTGGCCTCAGCACTGATGGCAGCCATTGTCCCTGTGTCCAGCCCCCCCCTCCAACTTCCTCTACCCAGACCCAATCCCCTCTACCTCAGCCTATCCCAAGCACACCATCAGACCAGCATGCACACACATCAACACACAAAAGTGGCTCAGACAAACATGAGCACCACACATCCCACAGGCACTCACACAAGCACCATACCCATGCAGACACACCAACATCCACTTCCTCCACTGTGTCCCCCTCCTCCACGTCCTCCACCTCCCTCCCTGTCTCGTCTCCACTCACACCTGAATGCACTACATCCTCAGCCACTACCTCCATCACCAGCACGCCCATCACTACACACCGCTCACGTGCAATCACCACCCCGACAACCATTCACACGTCCCCTGTATCCTCTCCCAGTGTGTGTCTGTGAGCCCTTCTCCCAAAGTACACAAACACAGGCACACACCCACTCAACAGCCATCCACCTCACAACAGCCTCCAACCCATGCACCTTCCCCCAAACTCAGCAGACATACACCTCCTACGATCACTACCTCTTTCTCCTCTCCTAAACCCCCTCCATCTTCCCGTCCCAGTGTGTCCCAAAAAATGTACCTAGCTAACCTGGAGCTCTTCCCTACACCTCCCCCCGTCCTTCTCCTAGGGCAAAGATGTCTAGATCCCAGCCCAGCACCTCAGCCACCAGATCTGCATCCTCTGTGGTCCCTGCTACTCCAGTAGGGTCAAAAGGGGCACCCGTCAGAGCTGCCAGTGTGCCACCGATAGAAAAGAAGGACAACCCTATTCCACCACCGGCAAAGCTCAAAAAGGGACCGGCTTCAAGAAGGGGACAGTCACACTACCCACCCAGCAAGGCCTTGCACAAACACCGAGTGGACAGTGCCAAGGTCCCTGAAGCGACTGTCATGATGGGTAAGGGCCACAAGCCAAAGAGCACATCACCTCTGGGCACTATGTCACCTGGTGAGAGGCTGGTGACCACCGACTCATCAGGGATGGCAGCCACATGCACCCCAGTCACCACTGCCGCTCCGACTGCCATCTACACTGCCACCTGCACCGCCACCTGCACCGCTATCTGTACCGCCACCTGCACTGCTGCTGCCACAACGTCAGTCTGCAGCATCCTCCCCAAGGATCAGCCACCCTAGGCTGCCTAAGACGGTATGGTGTCTCCATCCACCGCAACAGTCACTTGCACCACGGCCAGCACTTGCAGCATCTCCACCGCAGCCACCACCGCCTGCACAGCCGATGCCACTCTGTCGGACGTTATCCCCATCCCCAGTGTGCAGCCGTCAGAGTCTGCAGGTGGTGTCCTAGACCCTGGACACGCATCTTGAGACACCACCTCCAGGACTGACACAAACAAGCAATTGGCAGCATAAGTTGCCGCCGGATGGCGTGTGGGTCTGCTTCCATGGAGTGTCATGCTACCTGTTCCGGGAACTTCACGTGGCTGTGACACACAGGTGAGACGAAGTGAACATGCTGCACACCAGGAGCAGCACCACTGGGCACAAAGCCCCCTCCAGAACCAGTGGAGAAAAGCATCCACTAACCCAGTCCTTGGCAGGATGAAGCACTCTGGGCACAAATCCCCCTCCCGAACCACTGGAGAAAAGCATCCACTAACCCAGTCCTTGGCAGGATGAAGCACTCTGGGCACAAAGCCCCCTCCAGAACCAGTGGAACATGTCAACGACTTGAGAGAGTGTGGCTTTGCACTCCCCAGGAGCAAGCAGTGGGCAAGCCACCCAGTTGAGAGACTTGAGAGAGTGTAGCTTTGCACTCCCCAGGAGCAAGCAGTGGGCAAACCACCCACTTGAGATTCTTGAGAGACTGTGGCTTTGCACTCTCCATGACCAAGCAGTGGGCAAACCACCCACTTGAGAGACTGTGGCTTTGCAATCCCCAGGACCAAGCAGTGGGCAAACCGCCCACTTGAGAGACTTGAGAGACTGTGGCTTTGCACTCCCCAGGACCAAGCAGTGGGAAATCCACCCACTTGAGAGACTGTGGCTTTGCACTCCCCAGGACCAAGCAGTGGGCAGTGCACCCACTTGAGAGACTTGAGAGACTGTGGCTTTGCACTCCCCAGGACCAGGCAGTGGGCATGGAGCCCCCTCGAGGTGCAGTGGCGTCATCCCATCTTCCGGCTGAGGTGCACCCTCTAACCTTTTCCCTGAGGTGCCTGTTTTTTTTTCCGACCTGATGCCCCTGCAGTGTTCTCTCCGTTTTGAGGCAGGTGTCATGTGTGGGCTTCGCCCATGCTTTTTTGGACCACTGGTCCTCGGACATTTCATGGGACAGTGTACGGACTTGTGTACTTGCTGTAAATATTTGTGTATATTGATTATTTACTGTTCTCTTGGGCTATCTGATTGTTCGAATATTACACTAGTTCACCTCATTTCGTTTAGTCCCTGCGTTTCTCCAGGGGGTGACGGGGTGTATCTGTGATGTGATTGGATATGTGTTTGTGTGTTGTTGTGGGTGGGGGTGTTGCGTTTTGCGTGTGTGTGTCACTCTCTTTTCCCTCCTCCCCTCCCCTGTGTGCTAGGTGCAGGTCTCACCGTGGTCATCACCACCGCCGTTCGTACTCCTTGTAGATGAGAAGATACACCAACATTGGTAACACCTGTAGTTCGGGCTCCATGGCGTCCAGGTTCTTCGTTGAGTGTCGAGAGGTGAGTGGTTTCCCTTCCAAAGACTGTTTCCGCCGTTGTAGGAGGCTGGCCTGGCTTGTGGTGGGTACCAGAGGTACTTACACCTTGTGCCAGGTCCAGTTATCCCTTATTAGTGTAGAAGAGGTGTTTCTAGCAGCTTAGACTGATAGAAGGTAGCTATGGCAAAGCAGCTTAGGCTGAACTAGGAGACATGTAAAGCTCCTACTATACCACTGGTATCATATGCACAATATCATAAGAAAACACAATACACAGAAGTACTAAAAATAAAGGTACTTTATTTTTATGACAATATGCCAAAAGTATCTCAGTGAGTACCCTCAGTATGAGGATAAGTTATATACACAAGATATATGTACACAAACCAAAGTTAGGTAAGTAATAGCAAGAAAAGTGATGCAAACAGTGTAGAATTGCAATAGGAGCACATAGGTATAGGGGCAACACAAACCATATACTCCAAAAGTGGAATGCGAACCACGAATGGACCCCAAACCTATGTGAGCTTGTAGAAGGTCACTTGGACTGTAAGAAAACAGTGAGGGTTAGAAAAATAGCCCACCCCAAGACCCTGAATGGTAGGTGTAAAGTGCACCTACTACCCCCAGAGAGCACAGAAGTCGTGATAGGGGGATTCTGCAGGAAGAACAAACACCAGCAATGCAACAACAGTGGATTTCCGGACCTGAGTACCTGTAAGACAAGGGGACCAAGTCCAACAGTTGCGACAGTGTCGAGAGTGGGCAGGAGCCCAGGAAATGCCAGCTGAGGGTGCAAGGAAGCTGCCACTGGTTGGAAGAAGCTTGGAGTTCTGCAAGAAAGAAGAGAGCTAGGGACTTCTCCTTTGGAAGACGGATTTCCCACGTCGTGATGAAGCTTGCAGAGGTGTTCCCACGCAGAAGGACCGCAAACAAGCCTTGCTAGCTGCAAGGGTTGCGGTAAGGGTTTTTGGGTGCTGCTGTGGTCCAGGAGGGACCAGGATGTCGCCACTTGGAGGAGGAGACAGAGGGGGCACCCAGCAACTCAGGGAGCCATCACAGAAGCAGGCAGCACTCGCAGAAGTACCTGAACACGCACATGGAAGGAAAGTGAACCAGAGTCCACCTGAAGTCACAAAGGGAGTCCCACGACGCCGGAGGACAACTCAGAAGGTTGTGCACTGCAGGAAGGAGTGTCGGGGTCCCAGGCTTGGCTGTGCATGAAGGAAATCCTGGAAGAGTGCACAGGACCCGGAGCATCTGCAAAACATGCGGTACCCAGCAATGCAGTCTAGCGTGGGGAGGCAAGGACTTACCTCCACCAAACATGGACTGAAGAGTCACTGGACTGTGGGAGTCACTTGGACAGAGTTTCTGAGTTCCAGGGACCACGCTCGTCAGGATGAGAGGGGACCCAGAGGACCACTGTTGCAGTCTTTTGGTGCCTGCGTTAGCAGGGGGAAGATTCCATCGACCCATGGGAGATTTCTTCAGAGCTCCTGGTGCAGGGAGGAGGCAGGCTACCCCCAGAGCATGCACCACCTGGAAACAGTCGAGAAAGCCGGCAGGATGAGGCGATACAAGGTTGCTAGTAGTCGTCTGGCTACTTTGTTGTGGTTTTGCAGGCGTCCTGAGCAGTCAGCGGTCGATCCTTTGGTAGAAGGTGAAGAGGGAGATGCAGAGGAACTCTGGTGAGCTCTTGCATTCATTATCTGAAGAATTCCCCAAAGCAGAGACCCTAAATAGCCAGAAAAGGAGGTTTGGCTACCAACAAAGGAGGATTGGCTATCAAAACTGGTAAGAGCCTATCAGAAGGAGTCTCTGACGTCACCTGCTGTCACTGGCCACTCAGAGCAGTCCAGTGTGCCCCCAGTCTGGGACACACTGGAGGAGCTCTGGGCACTTCACCTGGGAGGTGCAGGTCAGGGGAATGGTCACCCCCTTTCCTTTGCCCAGTTTCACGCCAGAGCAGGGCTGGGGGATCCCTGAAACGGTGTAGACTGGCTTATGCAGAGATGGGCACCATCTGTGCCCATCAAAGCATTTCCAGAGGCTGGGGGAGGCTACTCCTCCCCAGCCTTCACACCTATTTCCAAAGGGAGAGGGTGTAACACCCTCTCTCAGAGGAAATCCTTTGTTCTGCCTTCCTGGGCCAGGGCTGCCTGGACCCCAGGAGGGCAGAAACCTGTCTGAGGGGTTGGCAGCAGCAGCAGCTGCAGTGGAGACCCCAGAAAGGCAGTTTGTCAGTACCCGGGTACTGTGCTAGAGACCCGGGGGATCATGGAATTGTGCCCCCAATGCCAGAATGGCATTGGGGGGTGACAATTCCATGATCTTAGACATGTTACATGGCCATGTTCGGAGTTACCATTGTGACGCTATACATAGGTAGTGACCTATGTATAGTGCACACGTGTAATGGTGTCCCCGCACTCACAAAGCCCGGGGAATTTGACCTGAACGATGTGGGGGCACCTTGGCTAGTGCCAGGGTGCCCACACACTAAGTAACTTTGCACCCAACCTTCACCAGGTGAAGGTTAGACATATAGGTGACTTATAAGTTACTTAAGTGCAGTGGTAAATGGCTGTGAAATAACGTGGATGTTATTTCACTCAGGCTGCACTGGCAGACCTGTGTAAGAATTGTCAGAGCTCCCAATGGATGGCAAAAGAAATGCTGTAGCCCATAGGGATCTCCTGGAACCCCAATACCCTGGGTACCTCAGTACCATATACTAGGGAATTATATGGGTGTACCAGTATGCCAATGTGAATTGGTAAATTTAGTCACTAGCCTGTTAGTGAAAAATTGTAAAGTAAAGAGAGAGCATAACCACTGAAGTTCTGGTTAGCAGAGCCTCAATGAGACAGTTAGGCATCACACAGGGAACACATATAGGCCACAAACTTATGAGCACTGGGGTCCTGGCTAGCATGGTCCCAGTGACACATAACAAACATATTGACAACATAGGGTTTTCACTATGGGCACTGGGGCCTGGCTAGCAGGATCCAGTGAGACAGTGAAAACACCCTGACATATGCTCACAAACATGCCAACAGTGGGGGTAACAAGGCTAGAAAGAGGCTACTTTCTCACAGCTGTGCTTTTGATGGAGTTGGTACCGCCCCGGAAAAGGTAGCAGATCGGTGCCTTGTAATAGTGTGGGTGGTACATTGTGTTCTGCCTGTCTGTTGCCGGGTACCGCTGCAGTGTTTGTTGCTACCGCCGTGGCGGTCAGAGAGTTATAGTGGCTGTTTGTGTTGGCGGTTTCCGCCATGGTTGTACTTCCATTTTTGTGACTGCCGGATTTTAGCAGTATTACCGCCACTTTATCACCGACCGCCAGGGTTGTAATGAGGGACTTTGTTTGCTTTAGAAAGACTTAAGACACTTTGGCCCTCATTACAACTTTGACGGGCGGCGGAGGCCGCCCGCCAAAGTTGCGCCGCAGGAATACCGCACCGCGGTCTGAAGACCGCGGCCGGCATTCTGAGTTTCCCGCTGGGCAGGCGGGCGGCCGCCTTAAGGCCGCCCGCCAGCCCAGCGGGAAACAACCTTCCCACGAGGACGCCGGCTCGGAATCGAGCCGGCGGAGTGGGAAGGTGCGACGGGTGCTACTGCACCCGTCGCGTATTTCACTGTCTGCTATGCAGACAGTGAAATACAAGCGGGGCCCTCTTACGGGGGCCCCTGCAGTGCCCATGCCATTGGCATGGGCACTGCAGGGGCCCCCAGGGGCCCCGCGACACCCCCTACCGCCATCCTGTTCCTGGCGGGCGAACCGCCAGGAACAGGATGGCGGTAGGGGGTGTCAGAATCCCCAAGGCGGCGCAGCATGCTGCGCCGCCTTGGAGGATTCTGACGGGCAGCGGAAAACCGGCGGGAGACCGCCGGTTTTCCTGCACTGACCGCGGCCAAAGCGCCGCGGTCAGAATGCCCTAAGGGGCACCGCCAGGCTGTCGGCGGTGCTCCCGCCAACCGCGAGCCTGGCGGTCACAGACCGCCAGGCTCGTAATGAGGGCCTTTATATCACTTTTCAGTGCTATCCCTACATTTACCTATTGCATCTTTAATAGTTTTTGACCTGCAAATATCCAGATAAATCTTATATATTTTTCTAAACACTGTGTGGTGTATTTTTGTGGTGCTATATTGTGTTATTGCATGATTTACTGCACAAATACTTTACACATTGCCTTCTAAGTTATGCCTGACTGCTCAGTGCCAAGCTACCAGAGTGTGGGCACAGGATAATTTGGATTGTGTGTGACTTACCCTGACTAGAGGAGGGTCCTTGCTTGCTAACCTGACTGCCAACCAAAGACCCCATTTCTAACAGGCATAATTATGACATTGGTATGACATTCTGGCTAAAAAATATTAATGGGATTCTCTCAAGCCATGCCACCATGGGAGTCCGCAGGTATCCTATTTTTAGAAGTGTCTGAGGTTGGTAGCTTTCCTTGTGCAGTGACCCACCCCATCCCAAATACCACATCTACCCACACAGTAAGAACGATTTGAATTCAAAAGAATATCCTTGATGTTGTCACATGGCATTTTGGTTTTTTTTTTTTACTGGGTGAAAACCTCAAACACAGAAGAGTGGTGTATTTCTTATCAGAGAACTGTGGGAAGAGTGTGTAGTAGAATTTCTGTCGACCCCAGCTGTTTATGGAACTTTCCCTCACAGGAATATGATTCATTTTTATCATCCTAGCCTAGATTTAGATGTTTGTGGGGCCTTCTGGGTTATAAAACGCTGTGAGGTCAATCTACACCACACCACACTGGACTACTCTAGTGTTTAGGTATTCAGGAATGTCAGGGGTGAATAGGCATCGCTTGGTGCTGGCAGACCACAGCTACCCACATCAAAAGAATGTGTGTAATTCAAAGGAAAAATAATTGTGACTTTCTATGTTTCATTTTGAGAATTTCCTGTCCCTGGTTATGGGCCCACCATAAGAAGTGGGATATGGTTTTTATTGGTAGATGTGTGGGAACAATGGGTGGTAGTGTTTTTGTTGATTACCATAGATTTTGAAAGTTTCTCTCTCAGAAGTGTATGTGCTCTGTGATTTTAGCCATAGTTTGACATTTGTAGAGCATTATGGATGAGAAAATGTGTTAACCACCCAGGATCCCCCCATGGTGTATATGTTTCAGAAATGTCTGGGGTTTGTAGGTTTCTTTGGGTACTGGTCAAACCAAAATTCAAATATTGGTGGTCATTATGACCATGGCGTTCTGGACCGCCATGTTGACGGTGGCGATCATTACCCTCCATGGCATGGCGGTCCAGACCACCATATTCTGAATACAGTAGTGAACAGCCAGTTCACTACCACCCACCATCAGGCCAGAATTGACCGCCGGATTATGATCCCATTTCCACCAGGGATTTCCTGGTGGAAAGCATACGGGTGACAGAAATACTCAATCCTGTCACCAGTATGTGACACGCCAGCACCCCGCTTGCCACTATAACCCACCCACCTCCCAAACCCCTAGATCCAGCCCCACCCCCACCCCTGATCCCCAAAACAGACCCCCAACCCTCCACCCCCAAAACCCCATGTAGGCCCCCACCTCGAACCTCACCATCCCCAGCCCTCACCCCTACATACAGGTCCTTCCCAAACCCCAACTCCCCACATCCTCATGCACCCATTCACCTACATGCACACACGCATCCATAACTCAGACACACATCCCCCCACACATACACTCATGCACACCCCCATGCACTCGTACACTCGCACCCCCTGCCCCCTTCCCTCACAGACAGCATTTACCTCTTCAATCACGCTGCTCCGGGAGGGAGCGGGCTCCCTGGATGCTGCTCTGCCGCCATCGCAGCCTCTCCATACACCGCCACACCTATGAATGCATCATTATAGGCGTGGCGGTGTATGGACTGACGTGGCAGTGAGGGTGGAGCAGCATCCACCCCCACCACCGACCACCAGCATGGCGCATGCGGCCCTCACCACCATCAATGGCGATGAGGCTCCATGCGTCATGATTTTTCAGGATGCCAGCTGCCACCATTGGTGATCTTTCATTGACTGCTGGCACGGTTGGCAGCGGGACATCCGCAAAAATCAAAATGACCCCCATTATGTTACAAGATGTCTGGCAGGGTACTTACATTTATCTGAGGTCATTCGAATACTGCATACATCTTGCAGGCTTTGTCATAATTGAATATTACAAAATGGGAAAGGTAAAATGGACTCCACACAAAAATAAAAATGGCTTCCCCTAGATCTCCAAATGTTCTCTCTCCGAAATGTATGTGCTTTGTGATTTTAGTCAAAGTTTAACACTTGGAGGGCATTATGGCTAAGAATATGTAGTGGGATCCATGTCACCACACCACCCTGGAGCCCTCATAGTGTTTTTCTTTGGGTGCTGTTCAAACCAAGATCCAAATATTGTAACTACAGCCATATCAATTATTGATATAATCTTGAGAAAAATCTTGACATTTCCATGGTGTGTTTTGGGGCCTTTCCTGTGTAGTGCAATAGGCTCACCCACATATGTGGGATTCCCGTTTTATTTGGAAGAACAGTGAGAATGAGAATGGCAGGACTTTTTTCATTTTACACAGATTCCACTATTGTCGCTCACAGAAATATCAGGACACTTTGTGATTTCACCCAAAGTTTGACATTTGCAAGGTATTCTGGGTAAGAAAACATGGATAAATACACACAGTTTTGGTCTTTCCTCCCCTGTATGTGACACCCACAGACATATGTAAGGTACCACTATCATCAGGAAAATTGTGGGAATGCACACCATTTGGTGGCTTTAGGTTGACTGTTGAATATCTTTACATTTTTGGCTTCTCAGTGTGAGGCAGTGTGCACAAAAGATCACTTTTTGAAAAACATCTTTAGAATTACTTAAAAATATGAATTACACTAAATTCCAAGTGTCCTATCTTTATTTTCCACTTCCAGTCCCCAGCGTACATTCATTCATTCATTGTGCCCTTGTAGAGCGCATGGCTACTTGTAGGCATCCCAGTGCTAAGTACGCAACTAGCTGACTAAGGAATTAATGGTGGACGCAGTCAAACAACCATGTTTTCAAGAGTTTGCAAAAAGGAAGTTCCAAGATGGTTTCCCGTAGGGGTAGGAGTAAGAAGTTCCATTACTTGCCAACATTACATCAAAAGGAACAACCTCCACTTCTGGCTTTTTTGATGAAGGGGACAACTGCAAGTCTAGAATTAGTAGACACAGATTTCTTGTAGGGGTATAGGGAGAAATCAGGGATTGGTCAATCAAACGGCCATTGTCCAGAAATTTCCTATGAGCTACAAAGAGGAACTTAAATTCAACCCTTTGGGCCACAGGGAGCCAATGGAGAGACAGGAGAGCTTGCCGGGCTGACTCTTTTCTAGGAATATGATGGAGCCACCAGATCGCCGAATTCTGTATGACCTGCAATTTCCATACTACTGATTTTGGGGCTCCTAAAAACAAGGAATTTGCGTAGTCCAGGTGAGATAGAATCAATGCCTGGATTACTGTTCTTTTGGGAGATGGAGGGAGCAGATGAAGAATTTTCCTAAATGTACAGAGGATGCCATAATATGGTGAAGCCAACTTTCTAGCCTGAGTTCCCAATGTTAATGTTTTATCTAGCCAAAAGCCTTGACTATTTATAACTGGCTTGGAATGGAGAGGAATGCCCAGGGTGCTAGGCCATCTGAGGTTAAAATGAAGGTGCAGCGAATTGCCCAGAATCATAAGTTCTGTCTCTCTGTTTAATTTCAGGGTTGAGTTATTCATCCAATTGGCCACAGCCTCTAAACAGGGGCCAAAGGCCGGGGAGCAGGGATCCTGCTTATGAGAAAGGGCAAAAAACAATTGCCTATTGTCTAAATATAAGTTTACAGAAATCCCAAATGACAGAACGATGTTGGCCAGAGGACACCTAAATAAATTGAACGTTACAGGACCTAATAAGGAGCCTTGAGGGACTCCACTGTTCAATGAAAAAATGTCTGAGGAACAGCATCCTTCAAAACCTGAAAGGTCCTATTATTAAGAAAGAATTGGAGCCAGGTGAGGGCACAGCTCCCACATTGTGGATTCTCTCACAAAGAATGTCATGACTGTCAGTATCAAATGCTGCACTGAGATCGAGGAGGACAATGGCAACTGATCCTCCTAAATCCAGCAGCATTTTAACCTTCAGGACCACTGCCAGGATTGTAGTTTCTGTCCGGTGTTTAGCTCTAAACCCTGTCTGGGTGAGGTGGACAACATTTACCCTCCAATTCCAGTCTCTTGCATTTAAGAACTGCATCATATCTCAAGCTACTATTTTTCACTTTGTACCTCAAACTCTATCCACATCAATGATGTATGGCACTGCCAGCATTTTCAGAACTATTTTTTTATTAGTTTTCATGTCCCAGATAAACTGAGATAATTTGTGTTTCATTTGAAGATTTGACGTGCTATCTTATTTGATATCATGTACAAGTACAATTTGCAAGTCTCTCGTTCTTCTCACCCTGCTTTTTTCTTCTCTGTTAAAGTTTATAACATCAGCTTAATTCTTAGCTCAATCTTCCTCTGATTGAAGGTGTATTTTTCAAAAATTCCTTAAAATCGCTCTGTGTTAAATACTGATTTTTGTTTAAGAAGCTCTGCCCAAAAGATGAAGCTCCCACTCGAAATTCTGGCACTCTGTGCTCTTTAAAATGCATACGTCCTTTCAAACACCTGTACATATTTACAGATATTGATGAAGTACTCACTAAGGGAAACACCCATTCGTACCGCTTTGCCTCTGGGCATTACATATAGTCATTTCAGTGTTTGAATTGATGATAGTTCTTAACACAAACAAGCTGATCAAAGCTCCCTTCAGGTGGTCATGCTTTGCCTCATCAGTGACCTCTATCTCCATTGAGAGCTACCTTTACTAGCCGTGAACATGAAGAGCCGTTCGACCACTCGCTAGGATGAGGCTCTAGATGTTTCACCATGAGATGCCTTTGTGACAGCAATGATTTAATGTAGTAAGCTTGTTTTATAATATATGTTCAGTGCATACTAAACCTTTTGCAGCTGATAGGCATTACAAGTTGAAACCTTTCCATGTGAACATGTGCCATTTGTAATAGTAACTGATGCTCTTTTTTCCATTTTGTCAGATTTCCATCGTGGCTCCTAATGGGTCTCAGGCAACAGAGGCCTCAACAAATTGACCAGAGATGTAGCTAAATGGACACCAAAAGAATTTGGTAGTGCAAAAATGTACCTCGCTAATGGCACCCCAAAACCTTCAAGTGTCCCTGATTACTAATCACCATGTGAAATCAAAAAGAGGGTCCCCGTCTGAACTAGCCCCGTATTCGGCACATTTGGGAGTCATAAGCACCTGTCACTTTGTGCAGAATTTGAAGTTTCTGGAGTGATATTCTGCACACCAAAAGATGTACTTGCACCCCCCTTCAGTCCGCTATATACCGGGATTTTGGTTAATATTTTGTACACCAAAGCCTTAATTCTGAGCATCAGTAGTACCTTGAGCGTCCAAGGACCTTCTCTGAGTTAAGCTTTCAGCTATATGCACTGGAAGGAGCAATGGAGTGACTTTGTAATGTAATAATTTCCTCACTCGTGCATGAGCCACATGATTACTTAAGCAACTGCTTTGGCAACAAAACCTTGTTTTCAGTCAAACACAAAGCAAATATGACATTTCCAGATGCGTGGCATGGAACTGCTCTTCAGGGGATATAAACAATTACGTAGGCTCATTTACAAAACATGTAAAATACAGTAAGACAGAATGTGCAGGTTCGACTGTGTAGCTTAAAACGTGCTACTTTTCTTTAAATACATGAGAAATGACTACTAACAAAAAGTGAAATTAATCTGATGAATCACAGATGTGCTTTTATGGAAATTGGCACTAATGCAAGATCTACAAAGGGTTCTGCACTTCTGTCATGCACACAATAAGTGAGGGTTAAAAGTTTTAAAACTGCCACGGATTCCTCCCAATCTATGACTTTCTAATATCCCTTTTGCGTGTATACCCTCAAAGGCGGGACTTTCATACAATGTATAAACATGCCTACAATGTGCGTGTAGAAGTGAAATGTTGTTAATATATGTCAAAATGTGTTTATGCAGCTAAAACGTCCTGGCTCGGATTTTATTTTCAATGAGATAATAGACTAAAATGATTAATGGAACATTATGTGCCTTAGCTCCAATAAACTTCTATCTCGTTTTATAATTTGGTAACAATATTCACAGTACTATTAGAGTCATGAAAAACAAATCACAATTTGGTTTTCAAATGTTCTCTTTGTGAAAAGTTTATTTCACATTTGAAGTGTGCATTTAAAACTTGCAAATAGCTACAGGTCGGTCATAAATATGTCCAATATTTGGATTACAATGGCGAGGGCAGGGTGCTTTCTGGGAAAATTATGAAAAGGATAAAATGGATAAAAACAGAGTGAGGGCCAGTCAGGACTTGAATGTCACTCCTTTTATCATAAGCTTCTGATAACATGAGCGGAATACTGATATCTGGCGCATACTTAAGAATATTGCAAGAAGACCAATAACAGTCCTTTGATAAATGACAGGTCTACACGAAGCATGATTTAAACCAATGCCATCCTACTGATATGCCTGGTAGACAATTCAGTGAATGACACCCTCACTGTTAAGAGCTTTGTGTTATGATTGTAGGGGTTTCAATCCTGGCAAAGCCAACACTAGCTTTTATCCTTCTGAGGTTGGTAAATGGAGAAGCGGATTTTTTTGGGTAACAATAATTGAAGGGAAAAATGTTCAATGTAAGGCACCTTAGAAGAAAACACTTTGTAAGTAACAGATTATTCATATAATGTTGGAGTTCATGTTTACAGTTCACAGGGTTTGTGAAGGGAAGCCAGAAAAGCCCCAAACATAACATCGTTACAAAAACACACCATGTAGAGTCTCTCCTGAGCACAATAAAGTTCACCCATAATTGCTTCCTAGTACGGGTCTCTTTGTACAAACCAGAAGGGAGAAACACCTAAGCTTCATGCATAGTATTATAAGCAAATATACGCAAGGTGAACAACAGTTCAAGAAGCATAAAGCACCAACAACCTCATGAAACTTTTCACAAAGTGGAAGGATTAGACCAGACCATAACAATCACAGAAAAGCTATAACATCCCTATGCTAACACACAACAGCTCCTTTGCCAGCACAAGGAACACCTACCCGATTTATATGCACAACAGCAGAGAGGAAACCCAGGGTGCCCTGTAGTAATTTCTAGTCAACAAACTATTAACAGTTCCATTAATCTGCTAGAACTCTGATAGTTACTCTCACTTTTCAGCATTATCTTGAAGACCAGAATAATCATCTACAAGTCACGATGTTCGGCAGCCCTGCTAATATGACTCCCACACTAACCATTTCCAGCAGATCTTGGCTCACCCACAGCCAAGATATTGTAAGCCTGGTGATAAAGAAATGCAAGAATAAAAAAACAGGAAACAATCCTTCTTCATTGACGCACCTTGACCAACATCCCATAAATGCTCCAACCCTCCTTCAATTAAGTAGGGAGCTGAATGTGCACCTCTTCTTCAAAGAACACTACGTGGTGACAATGTACAACGCTCCCTTCTGTTTCCAGGTTGTTGCCCACCCCTCTGCTTTTTAAATCCTTATAATCTTTAACACCACTGGATTATAATTTTGGCCGCTGGCCATAGCAGTCTTTTTTCACTAGCTAGGTTTGTTGTATACAACTACACACATACATAAAAATATACATCAACACATGTCCTCCTGGAATCTCAGCTACAATATTGTTACAAGGGAACCCAACCTAATTGTTCCCTAATGACATACAGCCCTGGAACAATTGCTGGATTATTTGGGAAAAGAGTACACAGTTCACTGCTCACCAAAACAAAAATCTGCAGCCCAGAAAACCATACTTACAGTCTTCTTACAGATGCAGCACTCCTATGAAAATTGTCATCCACATGTGCCCATTTTATGAAAAGGAACATCTCCATTCTCTTAGTATTGAGGGAAATTAGTGCTCCAGTGGTTGGTTTCTGTCACAGAACTGTGCTCCTGTGCTCCCGAAAGAATTCTATCCTGGTGGAACTATTGAGATTCTCTTTACTTATGCCTAACCACATAAACTATTTTATCCAGCACATTTGTAGAGAGAATTATTCTATCTTGTGTGCTGTCCTTCATCAGAAAACCCCTCTATCTAGAAAAAACCTACCAGGTCAAAACTGGGTATTCTTGTGTACATCAAAACCATGATACTGGGTTTTCCCCCTGGGGAAAACCCTTTCTCTATTGCTGCTTAAAACATACCAGAAACCCTTGCCTGCCTTTTGCAACAGTGTCCAATCTCCATGATGGCTTAACTGATCCCACTGCTGGTCCGGTATCTGCGCTAAATGGAGTCAGTTCTTTGATGTAGTCCAATTACTAAATGCTAACCCCCTTCAAAAAACAAAAATTATCTTCAGCCAAAATAAAATAAATATTAGTGATCCCTTGTTATAACCTATTTTGATAGGAAATTGTCCAAAACCAGTGTCCATAGTAAGTTATCTAGTAATGAGGCTGAAGTCCTAACGAAACCTACATCAACAGATCTTAGTGGTCACAAAAAAAGGAGTTTAACCACTTTGAACATTTTGAGCCATTTTTCCCTGATGTGAACCTTTCCTCAAAGAGTATTTTTTTCTAACGCTTCTGTTCAATTTCATATTGATCGTTGAATCTCAGCCTTTCATGGACTGAATAGGAAGAGCATTCACCATTTACAAACAACTTAAAATCTGTTGAATATGACTTTCTTTTACCTGAACAAATTGGTAACATGACTTCAGCTTAATAGGCACACATTGCATAAAACAATTCTCTTTAAATCAGCATGAAAGATGCACAAAATCTTATATGATACATCTAGGATACTTTTATGACAGAATATTGAGAAAAACAATATTTAAATATCTTGCTTAAAGAACAAGGGGGTAAATACAAGTTTAGTGGTCCCCTGACCACCATGTTGGTGGTGGCAGTGATTCCGCCAGCAGGCTGGCGGAGAAGACTACCAAATTATGACCTTGGCAGTATTCCCTAAGGAATACAGCCAAAGCACTGTGGTCAGACCGCTACGAACGACTGAAGGCACCAGCAGGCCGGCGGAGACCATATTTCCACCAGACATATTACAAGGCTACACAATGCCAAGATGCCACGGTCGCAACACCACGGAAACCCAGGTGGAAACAAACCGTATAAAAGGAGACACCCACCTCCAGGAAGTCATACTCGTCTGGAGTTTCCATGGAACCGGAACTAGACGTCATCCTGCTGAAACTGCTCACCGAAAGACTACAGAATCTTTGCAGCCACCGACAGCAACTGTAAGTACACCTCTTACTGTTGTATATTGTTAATTTTTTTACACTTACATAACATACCATAGGGATGAGGGTATGCGAGGGATAAACTCACATGTAAGTGTACACTCACACTTGCATACAGCCACACAGACACCCGCACATACACAGCACACACACTACGACCACCACACACACACACACATCACACGTCAAAAACACACACTTACACACAGAAACACAGCACAAGCCCAGTCTCACACAATACCATACAACACAACAGCATGTCACAACAACACCAGAACCGCCCAGTCATAAACACATTGGCAAGCACTCACAATAGACACTACCCAAGGAAACATCACACATACAACAAAACGTACAACCAACATTGAACAAACACACAAACAATTACACAATCATACAACTCACCAATCAACATACACATCACAAATCACACAGCACATCATATCTATCATAACATGCACAATACACACACACTCACACAGTCAAACCACATAACGCCACACACCACAACAATTAACACATGTCAACTCAAACACCACACAATACCATGACAACATGTCTGCTACATACACATGTCCATTACACTACACACACCCTACTCCTGGAGGACAAAAGCACTCCACACACCGTCATATACTGGCCACACAATACAGGAAGCACAAGCACCACACACACACAAATACTCGCACACAACCAATGTCAGCCAGAGACATATCTAACCTAGGAAAACAAATGCAGGACAAATACGTAGCAGCCAAAAATAATCTGACAAACTTTGGTGGGTGAGGAGGGATCCTCCAGATTTATCAATGCTGCAAAATCTTGCCTTCAGGAGCCCAAAGGTCTGCTCCAGGACAAGCCTTGTCCTTCCATGGGCCTCATTGAAGCGGACTTCCCCTGGCGTTGTTGGGTACCTCACTGGTGTGAACAACCAAGGACGGGTTGGGTAGCCAGAGTCCCCTGTAAGGAATAATTACAACAAGCCAAACATTGATTCTGGACATCCACATATCTGGAAACAGATAAATGGTAGAGACACACCCTACATATATGACTTACCAACCATCCAGGCCCTCTCTGTGTATTGTTGGGTCATTAGCAGTAGGATATTGCTGTTCCACATGATGAAGCAGTCATGGACTGACCCAGGACACTTTACACTAACTTGTGATATGTAAAGGTCAGCCAAACAGAGCACTTGAAGGTTGATGGAGTGGAAGTATTACCTGTTCCTGTGTACCTGTTCATTGCCATTTGGGGGAATCAAGGCTACATGGGTGCCATTAACGTATTCATGTGATGTTGCCAATCAACATAATACGTTGAACTGTATATGGCCTCCATGCACATGACAGGTGTCCATTGTATTGAAAGAGTAGTTATGCTACCTGTGGTTGCCTAAGGGTAAATGCTCTGGACTAAACAGGCCCTTATAAGTGTGCAAGGCTTTGTTTACAGGTGGACAATGACTAAGATGAGTAGGTTCACAAAGTCTGTGTGATCTTTTCCTGCATCACTATTTTTACTGCATGTGTTGGTGCCATTTGTTTAGATTATGTCATACTCCGAAAGTGGATATGCCAAATAGAGTACTTGCAAGTTTGCAAATTTCAATTGTGAAGGTTGTGCACTATGTGACATGAAATAGTTATAGCTTGTATGCAACATGTTGTGTTGTGTTTAGCATATGATAAGGTTCCTTTCATGGTACATGACATCAAGTCAAATTGTAAGTCTGTAGATTTTGTGTATGTGATATGTGGAAATCAAATTTGCCACTGTTTCCCTTAGCTTGGTTGTTGGTTGAGAATGTTGCTGTGGATAGAAAAACAGAATCATGTTGCCAAGTAAGCTTGACATGAAATGGTTAGTGTCATAGCTCTACAGATATGATGGTATTGAATAGGTGGCTTAGCTTGTGTGTGACATCATTGCTATATAGGGGTGTAGATTGTGTCTTGTTGTGACTTGATGTTGGCTCTAACCTGGTTCTAACTGGGGATGTAGTACAACTAGATGTAATGTTAAAGATGTGTACAGTGTGATGTTAGTGTATTAAAAAACATGTGATGACCCTACCTCTTATTCTGTTTTCCAGCATCAGCAGGCAAAGAATACGGGGCACAGGCGAGTGGGAAAGCTGCTGGCCATGGGACCTGAAGTCATGATACCACTGACACCGAGGGACCCAGTAGGGCGGAGGGTGAGGCGAGTGCCATGTGAGAGAGAGGATCCACCTCATCATCCTAGGAATCCACTTCCAGTGGACACTCCCGGTCTGCCATGCCCCTTTACATCACTGCACTCCCTGTAGCTCCCCACCCAGTTGGCCGTGCCCGCCCATCTAAGATGGTGGACATCTCCTTTGTCATAGGCACCTCTGCCCCAGCTCCTGTTAGCCCTACTGCACTCAGTGGGGAGGCTATTGACCTCCTGGGGTCCATCTCTGTGGGTCAGTCGACCATCGTGAATGGCATCCAGGGACCGGCAACTCAGATCCAACAGAGTAATGCAGTTGTGGGGGGCATTCATGGTGCACTGGCTGGCCTACAGAGATTCCTTCAGGCTCTGACCTCCACATTGATGTGCCAGTCAGCTTTTGTCTCCCGTCCCCTCTCCACCTTCCTCTTCCCAATCCCATTTCCCCTTCCCTGATCCAGCGAAAGCACACACACACAGACAGGCGTGCATCCACCTCAACATCCAAGGGTAGCACACACAAACCAAAGCACCACAGGACACACCACTGGCATACACACAAGCAACATTCAGATGCACATACAGCAACAGTTACAACCTGCCATGCAACCCCCACCTCTGCAGCATCACAAACAGCACACCAGTCACACCTGCAGACACCACACTAACATTCATTGATACAGCCACCACACCTATCCTACCCACAGACAGCACACCAGCAGACCCTCAGTCATTCACCCTACTCACCACACCCTTAGACACCACAACCACTGACACTCCTACATGCAGCACATCCACCATACCTGCAGTCACCACCACCCCAACAGACAACATACTTCCCACAAACATGCACCAAAGACATCCACACCAACATCTCATACAACCACTCCCCCTCCCTCCACACCCAAACCCTTTTGCTATGACCATCCACGTGTGTGTAAAAAATCTTTCCTTTCTGAGTTTGTCCTTTTCCCTACTCCTCTCCCCTGTAAAACCCCTAAATGTGCTGTTTCCCTCCCTAAGGCCTTCCCTTCCATGTCCAAGGCCTCCCCTACCGCCCTGAAATAAACCATGCCCCTCCCCCACCAAGAAGTTCACCCCTCCCAAGAATACCCAACCCTCTCCCAAGCCTAAACCTAACCCCCCTCCAAAACCAAATCCAACACCACCCACTCCCAAGCCTAAACCCAACCCCCCCCCACCACCACTCTCCCCAGATAATCCCTGAGGTGGCTGCCTGCCTCCTTGATGCCCCTACCTGAGGAGGTTATATGGCAGTCAGGAGTCACGTTAGGGGCACCAATATGTGCCTTTGGTGCATAATCCATGGACTATGGACTGGCCTATGGCCTTTGACTTTAATCTCATTTTGTAAGAAATATATTAAGACAAACCAGTTTGCTGACATCTCAGGGAATTCTATCTGCCCTGAGATGTCAGATAGAATTCATACCAGATGAGGGGGAGCCAGCAGATCCTGTGGGTGGAAATACAGATTTGCCAAGTGAGGATGAGCATGATGAGGATGAAGCTGGAGACATCAGGGCTGATAAAATCAATCAGTACTTCAGTTGACTTAAGGTATGTGATGTGATGTAATGAAAGTGATTTCATGGGGTATTGGTGAGTTTAGGAATGCAGGATAAGGTTCTCATAATGACCATCAGATAGGTCAGGCGTGACTGAAAAAGCCATGACTCAGATTTGCATGCAAATTGTTACTTGGAGTTGTGTACAGACATGTTATTTACATAGTCTAATGTTTTCGCAATGCACAATCAAAGTCACATTTGTGCATATGATTTGGCTGTGTACTGCTTATGTATCAATGTCCCCTGTACCTTATGTTTGTCAATTACAGATTGCAGATTGACGGTTTGGCTCATTCTCATTTTGCAATATCAGACAATGTCACAGGCAAATGGGATTTGCAGACTGACATGTGCAGTGAACATGGATTAAACCAGGTACTGTATGGCATGAGATTTGTGGTGCGTTAGTCTATGCCCACACTTTCAGGACAGTGGGATGGTAGTCTCCTTTTCCACACTAAAGACCTGGTTGGTTTTGGAGGTGGGGCCAATGTTGTCATGTGTGTGTTCATTTGTCTCAGACACATGTCATAATATGGGATCAAATCCCTCAAACTTAATAATGCCTTGTGTTGAATGAGAACTAACTTGTACATAGCTGTCAGTGTGTTTCCACTTTGTAGGCCACCGTGCTTGTGACTGAAGACTGACATAGGTGAATGACAAACCTACAGATGCCTCACCATGGTAAGTGAAAGGTTCCATGACTGGGGACATTAGTACTGACCTCTGTCTGTTACATGGGGTATGGTTATTTGGGGGCTATGGTATGGGTATGTGATAAGGTTTTAGCTGATGATGCATTGAATCAAATCATTAACATTTATAAAGCGCGCTACTCACCCGTGCGGGTCTCAAGGCGCTAGGGGAAAGCTGCTCGAAAAGCCAGGTTTTTAGGAGTCTCCGGAATGCAGAGTGGTCCTGGGTGGTCCTGAGGCTGGTGGGGAGGGAGTTCCAGGTCTTGGCTGCCAGGAAGGAGAAGGACCTCCCACCCGCCGTGGAGCGGCGGATGCGAGGGACGGCAGCGAGCGCGAGGCCAGAGGAACGGAGGAGACGGGTGGGGGCGTAGAAGCTGAGGCGACGGTTGAGGTATTCCGGTCCCTTGTTGTGGAGGGCTTTGTGTGCGTGGGTGAGAAGTCGGAAGGTGATCCTTTTGCTGACTGGGAGCCAATGCAGGTGTCTCAGGTGTGCAGAGATGTGGCTGTTGCGGGGTACGTCGAGGATGAGGCGGGCCGAGGCATTTGAATACGTTGCAGGTGTTTTTGGAGTTTGGCGGTGGTCCCAGCGTAGGGGGTGTTGCCGTAGTCCAGGCGGCTCGTGACGAGGGCGTGGGTCACGGTTTTTCTAGTGTCGGCGGGAATGCAGCGGAAGATCTTGCAGAGCATGCGGAAGGTGAGGAAGCAGGCGGAGGACACGGCGTTGACTTGCTTGGTCATGGTGAGAAGAGGGTCCAAGGTGAAGCCTAGGTTGCGGGCGTGGTCTGCGGGGGTCGGTGCGGTGCCGAGGGCCGTGGGCCACCAGGAGTTGTCCCAAGCGGATGGGGTGTTGCCGAGGATGAGGACTTCCGTTTTGTCAGAGTTCAGCTTTAGGCGGCTGAGCCTCATCCAATCTGCGACGTCCTTCATGCCCTCTTGTAGGTTGGTCTTGGCGCTGGTGGGGTCCTTGGTGAGGGAGAGTATAAGTTGGGTGTCGTCGGCGTAGGAGGTGATGATGATGTCTTGCTTGCGTACGATGTCGGCGAGGGGGCTCATGTAGACATTGAAGAGTGTCGGGCTGAGCGATGAGCCTTGAGGTACGCCGCAGATGATCTCGGTGGGGTCTGAGCGAAACGGTGGGAGGTAAACTCTTTGGGAACGGTTCGAGAGGAAGGAGGCGATCCAGTCCAGGGCCTGGCCTTGGATCCCGGTGGAGCGGAGGCTGGTGATTAGGGTGCGGTGACAGACGGTGTCGAAGGCAGCCGAGAGGTCGAGGAGGATGAGGGCGACTGTTTCACCGTTGTCCATCAGGGTTCTGATGTCTTCTGTGACTGAGATGAGGGCGGTTTCAGTGCTGAGGTTGGTTCAGAATCCGGTTTGTGAAGGGTCGAGCAGGTTGTTGTTTTCCAGGAAGGTGGTCAGCTGTTTGTTGACGGTCTTCTCTATTACCTTGGCGGGGAAGGGCAGGAGTGAGATGGGGCGGACGTTTTTCAGGTCGCTCGGGTCAGCCGTAGGTTTCTTTAGTAGGGCGTTGACTTCGGCATTTGTTTCCAGCATTTGGGAAAGGTAGCAGAAGAAAATGAAGAGTTGATGACGGCCTGGAGGTGCGGGGCGATGATGTCGTCGACTTTATTGAAGATGAAGTGAGGGCAGGGGTCCGATGGGGCGCCGGAGTTGATAGAGTTCATGATGGTTTTGGTTTCTTCAGTGTTGATGTGGGTCCAGTCGTTGAGGGTGATGGCCGGGGGTGCGGGTTCGGTGATGCTTGGTTGGGTCTGGTGTCTGAATGAACCAATATGTTTGCCTCTTGGCATAGTGAAACACAGGCATGTCCCTAACTTCAGAAGTGTGTGGATTTGTAGTGTATGACACACATGCTGAAACTCAGAATTTAGCAGCAGTACTTCACTATGTGGTCATTGGCATTCTCCAAAGCAATATGTGGGAAAGTACAATGCAAGTGCTTTGTGCAATGTATAACATACTTTGTCAATGCAACATGTAGCCTGATTATACAGAACATGTGTAATGGCCATGACAAAGGTTTTCCATTAGAGAGAAACATTTTAGTACTGGGGAGTGCACAGCAAAAAGAGTGATTAGAAACTAAAATAACACAAAGTAAACAGTGAAAGGTTCAGTCATGGTGGATTAAATCACCATGGTAGCTGCTACACCATCTGGAACACAAGTCCAGTGTCCTTGTACCATAGGGAAATTGAGATAGGTTTCAGAACAGTCAACAAGGGGTATCTGTGGCACACAAGGGGAACCAATTAGTAGAGTTCCACTTCCTGGCAGTGGTTTTGGTCTTTGCTGACGATTGCAGGGGAATTTTTCAGCTACAGAGGGTGGGATGTCTGAGGCATTCCCTTCCCCTGGCAGTGCCTGTATTGCACTAGCTACCACAGATGTAGAGGGCCCTGATATTTCATTGTTAGTGGAAGAGGCCTGATGTTGAGTGCTAAACCTACTATGGGTGGTATTCATGTTTCTCAGCACCCCAGCAATGGAAGACAGGATGGCATTTTGGGCCTCCCACTGCTGCATAGCTTCCTGTTGTTGCCCTTCTGCAGCTGTCTGATCTCCCTCATCATGGTCAGTACCTGGCCCATCATGCTTTGGGAATGTTGATAGGCTTCCAAGATTTGGGAAATAGTGTCCTGGCCAGTTGTGTCCCTTGGAGCCCCCATCCTCTGGTCCACACCATTCCTCCCACGCATCCTACCCCCAAGTGCCTGTGCCTCTGGCACAGTGTGCCAACTCCCAGAGGTGGCAGGTCCATCATTGTGAGGAGTGACAACAGGAGACTCAGGTTCCTGTACTGGGCGGGCACACAATGGAAGACACTGTCCTTGGGACACAGGTGTGGGAGTGAATGGTTGCCTTTGACGTAGATGCAACAGGGTGTACCTGATGGGCCAGCTTCGTCCTCAGTGTCCAAACATGCAGGGGTGTTTTCCTCACTGGGGCCTTCATCCCGAGGGTTAGTGGCAGTCTCTGGTGTCCTCTCCATGGTGAGAATGGCAAGGTTACCTGTAGGAGAAGTAGAACACACAGTTGCTGTAAGTGATGCTATAAGAGTTGTTTAACTTTGACGACTAGCCATGCTATGTGACATGCACACAATGCCTTTACATGATCCCCTGATATGACAATGACAGCTGCTTCCAAATCTGGGTCAGAGTAATGTGGGACACAGAGATTTGCAATTCCATACACCGTGTTCCAAGCTCTTAAAATATGTTGGTGGTTGGATGACCACTGCTGACCTTATATCTTGACTGAGTAAAGACACGAAAATGTACATTTATCTCCTAGTAAGGTCTATGACATCATTGATTAAGCTAACAGATGGACAATGCACAATGGTGAAAGAGATGGTCAAAAATACAAGAGTTATCTTTTGACCTGGACCTCTACATGGGTGTACTGCAAGTACTTCTAGTTTCCCATATAGTTTTCCCCCCAGGTGAGTATATGGCATTGTTTGGAAGGTTATCTCAAAAGCCAGTTTAGTAGGGAGCACAGCTGTAGCTGTGTTTTGCTTGTAATAGTACTGGTAGTGGGCCATAGCAATGCTGTCACTGCCATAAACTGTTAAATAGTGGAGCATTCAGGATAGGTTACATTGATTGATAGTTTTAAATGCAAGGCTATTTAAAATGTAGTACACTGTTCTGATTTTCTTACAGGTGGAACAGTGCCTGCTGGGAGTTGTAGTGCTGTCAGTCCCTGTGCTTCACATGCCATACACAAACACCGTGGCCCCAGGTGAGTTTAGTTGACATGTGGCATGCCAGAGAGGGGTATTTAGACATTTGGACACAGTGGTAGTGGGTGGTTTGGTCATTTAGGTAGGAAAAGGTGATCAGTGAGCATGTAAGACAATACTTTTTGGAGACATTATTGGTTTAGTGACTTACCAGACTCCACTCACCCAGGTATTCCTGTCAGGCCCTCAGGATGCAGGAGGTCCAAGACCTTCTCCTCCGATGATGTGAAAGTAGAGGGAGGAGGTGGGGGTCCGCCGCCAGTCTTGAGGACTGCCAGCTGGTGCCTGGCGACCGTGGAACGGACCTTCCCTCTCAGGTCATTTCACTTGCCCCTGATGCGTGGGTAACTGCCTACAGAATTCACCTTGTTGACTATCCTTTGCCACAACTCCATTTTCCTGGCTATTGATGTTTGCTGGACCTGTGCTCTAAAAAGGTATGGCTCTACTCTGATAATTTCATCTACAATGACCCTCAACTCACCATTAGTGAAACATGGATTTTTTTGTGGGGACATGGTAGTGGTGGACGAGACGGTGAGGGAGTGCAAAATGGGAAAACATTGGTGATGAGTTGTGGGTGCTGTGATGTGAGTGGGTGACAGTTGGTGTGTATTTTGTGTGGAATACTAAACTGTATGTTGTGCAGGTATGGGATGAGTGCTGATTGAAATGTGTAGGGGTGCCTATTGCGTGTTTTGGTATATTTTTTTATTTTTTGCTTGTCTCTGGCTTCGTGAGGCATTCTGGTTGCAAAGCACTGTGTGTTGTGTAGGGATGTGTTATATAGTGCTGTTTTTAGGTAGTGTCGGGTGTGTGGATGTGTCAGGTGTGGGGTTTTCTGCTATCCAATGTGGTGTGATGTATTACTGTGGTGACCGCCGACCGCTGCAGTTCTTACTGTTAACGGTTTTCCACCATGGAAGAACCAAGAACCACTCTTGTGATTTGTGGATCATAATATGACCAGAGTTTCTTTGGCAGGCTGGCTGTACTGGTGGTGGGACCGTCCTGCAGTGTACTGCCGGTTTCAGAAATTTGGTTGCTTTTTGGCAGTGGATCACCATCAACATGACGGTCTTTTGTCAGCTGTCTTGCCAAAAGTATCAAGAATAAAAATATTACAGATTGTGACTACATAAAAGCATTAGAAACATAAAATGTTGAAAACATAAATATCACCATGGAAAATTTCAATACAATAATTTACAACACATTTTTAACAAATAAATACATATAATTCATTGCTAAGTATCATAAAAATACACACATTTAAAATGTATAGACACTTAGGGCCTCATTACAACTGTGGCTGTCCGACCATCGGCCCGCCATTACGACATTCGAGAGGCCTCTCAACTGCTGCATTATGAGTTCCCCGCTGGGCTGGCTGGCCGCGACAGTGGGGCGACATTGGCTTCCTCTCACAGGGAGAGCCAAGGCCAATGCTGCTGCACTGTCGGAAGCTCACTCGGAATGCAAACTGTCTGCTCAGGCAGACAGTTTGCATTCCGAATATGCTGACAGAGGACCCCTGCACTGCCCACACCATGGTCATGGGCAGAGCAGCCCCCCCCCAGTGGCCCTCTTTCTGCTTATCTGGCAGCCTTTTCATGGCAGTGACTCCACAAGTCGTGATCATCAAGGTGGTGCCGACATTAGCACTGCTGTGCTTGACCATGACTTGCACTGCTGCCAACCCATCAAGATCCATCATCCTGGGAGTCCAGCTGGCAGGATCGTAATCTGGTGGTCCAACCGCCAAGATTGTGGTGGTGGGTCTGCCACCTTGAGTACAGCACTCCTATGACCACCATACCCATTATGAGGCCCTTTGTGTTTACCAAAAATGATAGATCAAATTAAACTTAAAAAGAGTTAACAAATAGAAATGCTTTTCTAATTGAGAACTAGTATTAAAAAGAGAATAAACATGAATAAAATGAATCAGTAAAAGCTATCATTGCAGCAAAATGCCCCACAGTCAGATTGCACATCCACAAAAGAAAAAAACAAAACTAAAAAAGAAAAACATAACCTCATTTCAAAGTGAGCAGAAACGAGAAACTATATGTACCTTGTGTAACCTATACTGTTCTTATGTTATGTTCTTTATGCTTGTGACCTTTCATATGGAAAGTGGCATGATGAAACTTGTGTAACTATGGATATAAAATACTGGGGAAAGTGGTGAATCAGTTGCTAGTGGAGTAAGCAGCTGATCCTGTTGGTGAAATAATAAACTGAACGAAATGCGGCATGACTATTGGATTCATTGAACTTAACATGCCTTAAATAATAAACTAACTGAAAATTACGTTTTAAAAAATAACTAATTTTATAATGTAATAAATTGTGTATGCAACTAACACAAACCTACTAGCATTGACACAAAGCAACACATGGCTGATGGACAGAATGCTCAAATCCTGCCTTCCACCTTTTATTCAAACATGTACACTACATGGACAATGTCACGCCTGCAGAAAATGTAAATTCATGTCATTAACATGTAGAAATAATTTCTTTATTTCTACATGTTAATGACATGAATTTACATTATTTACTAATGCTTCTGCAGGTGTGATATT
Source organism: Pleurodeles waltl (assembly GCF_031143425.1). Classification (NCBI taxonomy): domain Eukaryota; kingdom Metazoa; phylum Chordata; class Amphibia; order Caudata; family Salamandridae; genus Pleurodeles; species Pleurodeles waltl. Next base: position 856,052,780 of record NC_090443.1, read on the forward strand.
GTAGGCCTCAGATGAAAAGCCATATTTTTAGTGCAAGCGAGATCGCTAGGCTTTCACAGTTACATGTATTTAGTTGTTAGAATAGGCTGTAGAAAGCATTTTTCTTTTCTTTTAGAAACCCTGACCTAGGTCAGAAATGTGAGATGTTAAAATTTCAATGATGCAAATGTTCTGAGAAGAGAGTGAGTTAATAGAAATTGTTTGATTTCAACCCTCCTATAGGCATAGTGATACAAGAATATAGAAAGGTATTAAAATGTTTATTTTATTTTTTGTAGAATGTGTCACATGAAGCATAGTTTGTTAATTTAGATGGGTGAGAAGCCCATTACCTAATTGAATGATGCAGAGGCCTAACCATGAACTGTAGTTGTCTTATAATATGTGAATGGCGAGAACACATTTGTGCCTTACCAAATGTTTCATAAAACATTTCAATTGAATTTTTAATATCTATGAGCAATTGTCTTTAGACTGCATGGAGAGGGAAACGTTCCTGTTCCCATGATGACAACGTGCGCTGGTTAGATGAACTGACTGAAGATGGGCACAACCTGTTTTGAACTGTTGATATGAAATATTCTTAGAGTAGGCAGATCCTATCTGAACCAGACTCTTTGCTGACTTTCCAGACCACTCTGCAGCGCCCTATGCAGATGCTTCTCAGATTCATTCTGAGAAACTTCCAGAATTTATGCTGCTCTGAGACTCTACTGAGCTTCTTGAGCCTCTCCTTATCGGAAGTTCTGCCCTAAATATTATTTGTGATTTACTGCTAAAAGCTTCATGCTTTCAACTCTCGAATTTAGAGCTCTTTATGGGTTCTACCTGATGCTTTCCTCACATTTTTCATAGTTTAGAAAAGTGACTTCTCTTTTATGGGATGCAATTTATGCATTTGCTCTGATATTAATGATCTGCATTGATTATGAATGTATTGATTATTTGTTGCTGTACAATATTTACTTATTAAAAGATTTTAAATATAGTTTGAAACTCACACCAACTCTCATTATTGGCTCCAAAACAATTGACGTTAAAACTTTGATGAATAAGTTGATTTGATTTGCAGCTTCTGGTTATTCTCACCTACAAGCAAGGTCCATGAACCATGCCCAGATGAGAAAAACAGGGACAGCTGATTTAATGAGTTGATAAGATTTAGACCGTGAACCAAATATTTAACTAAAGTCCCGTCTTCACCTCACCACACCACAAAAACTGACCTTTTGTGTATGCACTATTAGCTAGTAAGCAAAGTGCAACATATCACAAACGACTAACTCCAATAAACAAAAAAGTAACAACTACTATCAACACACAATCACACACCCAGGACAAGCAATACTTTCTACAATGCTTAAAGTATACCCACAAATCACAGCAATTCAGGGATGCTACTATGACCTTAATCAAAGTATATGGAGGCATCAACAGTATTTACTGAGTCTAGATTACTCTACTCACTCTGACTTTGCACATGAAATCCAAAAAATCCATGCCTTTAGCATGCATCCCTAGATCTAGAGTCACTAAACATAATAATAATATTTTAACTGAATCACCCTACTATCAATGATCTAAAAATAAACTAGCCTCAGCAATGGATTATTTTAAAAATCTTTGGGTTGATAGACAGAACCATGAGGTCTTAGGCGCCAACCCAAACATCGCATACCATGGTGGAATGTCTATTATAGCACTTTGTCCCAAGAAGCACAAACAAGCAATCCTGTAAAAGGGTGGCACCATTTCTTACAGGCAACACCAATGCAATACCTCCTTACAACTTATCACTTTTTAGAAATATATGAAAAAAGAGCAAAACTACCAGGATTTAAGAATTTAACACTCTGTAACTCACCTAAAAGCTGTAGCATAAAAATAAACTAATAAATGACACAAATGAATTCAAAGTTAGTAGGAAAAGCTAGTAAAAACCTACTTGAAAGAACCCACTGAACAATAAAATACACAGAAATAAACCAACAACGCAAAATACATTTTAAACACTTATTTATTTTTAACTATTAATACAGCAATGTTTACATATTTATCATTTTTTTAATATATGGTAGATGGAATTTAATTAATACAAAATTATTCAGAAAGAAAAGTAAAACTTATACAAATATTTATACACAATTACACAACATATCACATTTTTAAATACACATCCATCCTCACTTTATACAAAAATTCTTCTGAGGTGACATAAAAATTAGATTAAAAACTAATTAACATTTCCCACCCAAATACAAATAAACACTTACTTACAATTTGGTAGCTGAAGTCCTATAAATCCATGAAAAGATGGGACAAAAATCCATTAAAAAATGACCCTTCCAAAAATTATATGCAATATGAAAATAAAATGATCAAATTCCATCTACCAAGAATCCAAAATATTAGAAACACAGAAATGCTCCATGAAAACTGAAAAAATTGAAATTTCAACACCCAATATAAATACCTTTTAAAAAATACAGATAACCCGCCCAAAACCATGTCTCAAAAATCTCATAATTTGAGTTCAACTAATTAAAAAGAAATAGAAATAGAGTAAGGCAAATAACTTACATAGAAAACTGAATTTCATTGAACAAACTGTTAAGCCTATCCGACTTAACTAACACGATTAATAAACATTCCTACACAAAATAACACCAAAACTGCCATTTACAATTATACATTATACCTAACTAACTCTACACTACTCTCCCCACTACTCTCCTAAAAAAATAAACCCACAGGAAACAGATGAAAATGACTCTTACCTGGACCAGAAACCAAGAGTGGGAGAATTTGACTGCACAAAATTCAAAAAGATCAAAAATGATGAAGACAGACTGAAGCTAAAGGAAGAGGTGTAACAAATGGTAGCAAAATGGACAGTAAGAAAAGAATAGCAACTCATCAAAAACAATAGAATAAATACATGTTTTATTTTATAATATATGTAAAATATGTAAAAACTATAATAAAATTGTTTAAGTTGAATAGGTCTACTAATCATTAATGTACAAATTGTATAAAAATGCAAGTAAACTAAATATTTTAAATTGTTGATAAAAAAACTTCTTATTTGTAAGAGTGTATGATTATTTTCATATACAATAATATTAAAAACTGTTACTTTCCACTTAAAATGTTGGTTCATTAAATGTTGGTAAATTAAATATGTTTGTCAAAAATTATGTTTAGAAAAAGTGTCTGCAACTTCATGAGAAAATTGTGTTCTTTACATGAAAAATAAACAACAAAAAAAGATGCTATTCCTAAACAATATGTTTTTAGAATGTTAAAAAAATCTAACAACTAAATCTTACCAACAATACAGACATATTTAATTATGTACACCTGAGGTTTACACTACAAACTGTATGGGAGATTCTTGGACTATGGGGAGGTCAATTTTTCTCTTCGCACTCCAAAACATAGGCAAACAGGCACATTCAGAAAGCCTTAGACCTGGAAGATTTCAGATCTTCTATTTCCATTCCAAAAGTAGCCATATTGAGCGAAATGTTGGACTTCCGAGGATTTAAATTTACTATTCCTACCACTAACTTATCAACATTGGAGAAAGTGTTGGACTTTGAATGGGTCTTATATAATCTTTCCCGGACCTAGCCACATTGAGGAAATTGTTGAATTTTAGAGGGGTCAGATTTACGATTCCCACTGAAAACTTAGCTGTAAAGGTTAAAGTGTTTGTTGACTTAGTGCTCTCTGCAGAATCACCCCCAAACTTCTTTCTTTCACCTTTTTTCTGAACACGTTTGTTGCCTTTTAGAGCTCTGTGCTAAGGTGCTAGTGCTCTCCCCTCTAAATATGCTTAAAATTAGCTTATACTTAATAGGCCTATTTAATATACTTGTAAGACCATAATAAATGGTATGACACGGACCCAGAGCCTGTAAACTAAATTCGAGCAGCAGCACACTCTTGTGCGCTTCGTGGTGCTGATCGCACTGATTTCGCAGTGTGAAAAACTTCCGAAATTGAAAATCAGCTGGGGCACTTTGATGTACCGATTTCCACCCACTCATGGAACTCTGTAGATTTTTTTAGGTAAGTCTGCAGAATACAGAATGCAGAGTTCCACAGGATGAAACTCTGTGAGTTCATCCCACCTTTACTATTGTGTTTGCAGACAGACTGAGAAAAGAACAATGAGGCAGGAAATTCCAGACCCATCTGTAGGGGGAAGACTCCAGAAGTTTCTTCCACTTCAAAGTGGGCACCAGATATGATAAGGGGGTTTCAGACCCAATCTTTAGATCACTTCTAGAGCTGTGAAGGACTGTCAGAGGACTGCCTTGATATCTGTGGCCTGATATGTAATTCAGTAAACTGTCCTGCTGCAACAGGAGTACTGCCCTGCTGCTTGAAGCCTGCCTTGTGCTCCCAGAGAACCGCAGTGCTTGAGGCCTGCTTTTCTGCTTGGACCAATGACTACCAAAGCGACTCCAAGGGCTAGTTTGGTGGCCTCCTGATCCAAGCCTTATGGACAGAAAAGGCTCAAATCACCTTGAACCTGCAACCAGACCCAGCCTGAGTGGGTCCGGACCTCCTGATTTAATTATAGATGGACGACCTGTTTCACTGCCTGGAGTAAATTACTCACCTTGACTGAGCTGCCACACACCTTAATATAAATGACAACTAAGCTGGCAGTCATTTAGAGAGCATTGGCAGGAACTGCTGTCAGTGCATTTTCTGCTAATGTTTTTCACAGTTTGTTGCAATGCTCCATTAACATGATGGAGCCTTCCACCAAACTATTTACTTTTTACCCAAAGTGGGATTTTGTGGTTGAAAATAAAAAATAAATAAAGACCCCCTCACCATGGAAGTAATCTCCCATGCTAAGGGGGCTATTTTTTTTTTTTTTAATCACTTACCCAGGGCCAACAACTGAGTTGCACACTACAATGTCTTTTCAAAGAGTACCAAGTATAGACCAATTCATAAAGCAAAATAGGCAGAGTGAAAAATGAGTATCAAGAAAACTTCTGTATTTCTGAAATAGGCACAAGATATGGAGTTTAGGAGCAATGGTTATTTCTACATCCCGGAATTTATGGGTACCCATACACGCATATGATTTGGAGGATATTTTTCAAAATGTAATTTTTCCTATACACTGGCTTACAATTGAAAGGCACACATGCAGAAAAATCCAATTGGTAATAAAAGATTGTTCTACTAGTCTATGCTCCTGCAAGTCTTTCAATAAAAACAGTACCTCACTTGTGTGGATAGGTCTATGGGTCACAACAGGAAACAGCCCAAAATGCAACATGGAAGCATCACGGTTTTCCACCCAAAATTGATCCTTTTTTTCCAATGTGGGTAGCTCTAGGTTTTGGACCCTAGCACAGTTGGCACCTACGGAAACCAAGACAATCTGTACATTTTTTACAACTATACACCTAGGGGTATCCAGGGTTGGTTGACTTGTGGGGGTCTTACCTCGTTTTTTTATCAACAATTCCTTGCAAACCTCATACTTTCACTAAAATAACACATTTTCCTCATATATATGTGATGGATAGCTATGGAATTTGGGGCAGCCTCAAACTTTCTTCCACCCAGCATTCCCCTTGGCCTTCTGATAACAATTGTACCTCACTTCTGTGGGTGAGCCAAGTGCCTGGTAAGGAGACAGCCCAAAACACAACATGGACACATCACATTTTTACACCAAAAACTGACCAGTTTTTTTTGCAAACTGGGTAGCTGTGGATTTTGGGCCCAGCTCAGCTAGCACCTAGGGAAACCTAGCAAACCTGTAGATTTTTTAAAAACTAGACACCTAGGAGAATATAGGATTTGGTGACTTGCATGGCTCTCATCAGGTAGTGTTACCCAGAATCCCGTTCAAAACTGAGCCTACCTGCTAGAGCTATTATGGGTTTCCCGCTTGGTCGGAAGGCGTAAACCTAAGTTTTCACCTGCTGGCCTAGCGGGAAATAGGCTGCAGCATTGTCTTTAGCTTGTAATTGAGCAGGCGGTAAGGTTGTCACCTACAGGATGCACAAGCACCCTGGCAATGTTCACTGTCTGCATAGGTACAGCAAAGCAGACAGTGAACATTGCGATGGTGCTGGCCAGGGGGGTCCCTGCACTGTCCATGTCAAGTACAGGCCTCCCTGTGGCCCATGAACCTGTTCTCCACCAGCCCAGCCTTTGCTTGGCAGTGTTACTGCCATGAAAAGGCTGGCAGAGAATGAGATCAGAGTACCCAGAACAAAGCTGCTTGAAGGTCTGCCCTGGCAGATTAGAATCTCCGCCACCTCCAGACCACCAAGATCCAAGATCCTGGCAGAGCTGGCGGTTCTCTGGTGGTCCGACAGCCAGGGTTTTAATGTGGCTGTCGGACCACTGCATTGGTGGCAGCCCAGACTGCCACCCAGAGTGTGGCAGTCTATTGACCGCCAAACTCGTAATCAGGTCCTTTGACTGAAAAAAACCATTTTCCTTACATTTCTGTGATGGAAAGTTCTGAACAAGTACAATTGGAGCCCTTCCGTGGGGACTCCTTTTGACCTCTGTTGGACCCGTTCCTGTTGCTGGCACTAGGCTCAGCCACACAAGTGGTGCAGAATTTTTATCAGGATAAGTGGGGCAATGCTGGGTGGTAGGATTTCTGTGGATTCCAGTGGATTCCAGAAGTTTCCATCACAAAAATGTAGGGAAATTGTGTGGTTTCAGGCAAAGTTGGAGGATTGCAGGGAAGTGTGCGTAAGAAAACCTCAGGGGATTCACATTGCGCACACCACCCTGGATTCCCCTTGTTGTCTACTTTTCAAAAATGACCGTGATTGGTAGGTTTCCATGGGTGGCAGCTGAGCATGGGCTCAAACGTACAGTTGTCCCCACTGCTGATCACATCATGTAGGCCCTTTTGTGTTAAGGTCTCTTGGCCCACCTGCTCTAGTACAATTTTTATTGGGAGACTTGGGGGAATACTGTGTGGCAGGAAGTTTGTGGCTCCACAGAAATCTCAGAAGCTTTTATTTCCAGAAATGTGAGCAAAACATGGTTTTTTTGTCATCGTTTGAGGTCTGCAGGATATTGTGGGTCAGAAAATGGTGTGGGCTGCATGTGAAGTACACCAACCTGGACTCCCCCACATGTCTTATTTTCAGAACTGTCTAGATCTGGTAGGTTATTTCCAGGTGGCAGCCTACCCTGCTTTCTTTTGAGATGAGATGCTTTAATACACAGGTGGAGCAGAAAGACTGTTGCGTCCTCCAGTTGGGATTGGGGCATAACCATGCCCATGGTGGTGGGCAACACCCATCCCTTTATTTTAAAAAAAATTCCCTAGCATCTAGTGGACTGTCTCCCGTGGGAGCAGATCAGAGGTAAATATCCCCATCTGCTCCCACGGTGGGCTGAAAGACTGTGTCCCCATTTATTTGGGGTGGGGGCATGGCTGTGCCAACATGTGGCCATGCCCCCACCCAAAATAAATAGGCAGCCCCCAACTTAAAAAAAAAAAAAAAGATAATTCCCTGGCATCTAGTTAGCTTCCTTCACCCTGGGGGGTATATCTGGGGTAATTTCCACATCTTTCCCCCGGGGGGGGCAGAAACACTCTGTCCTCCTTTATTTGGAGTGGAGGCATGGCCGTGCCCATGTTAGGCAGCGCTCGCCCCTCTTTTTGTAAAAAAAATAATCTTTGGCATCTTTTGGGCTCTCTGCACCCCAGGAGGCAGATCAGGGGTAATTACACCCTCTGCACCCCAGGGCGGAAGAAAATCTGTACCCATTTTTTGCGGGGGTGACGGCATTGCAATGCCGAGTCTGGGCAGCCCCCACCCCTAGACTTCACTAAAGTAATAATCCCTGGTGTATAGTGGGCTTTCTGCCCCGGGGTTACAAAGTAGTGGCTATTGCCCCATCTGCCCCCCAGAGGGCAGAAGGACTTCTGTCCCCATTCGTTGGAGGTGGCGGCATGGCCATGCCCATGGTGGGCAGCCCCCACCCCTCTTTTATTAAAAAAAAAAACAGGTCAGTGGTAATAATACCATCTGCCCCTTGGGGGCAGAAAGACTGTACCCATTTTTGGGGGGCATTGCCATTCCCATTCTGTGGAGCCCACACCCTTAAACTTTCCTAAAATAAATAATCCCTGGTGTCTAGCGGACTTTCTGTCCCCACGGTGGCATATCAGGGCTTATTGCCTCATTTGCCCCCCGAGGGGCAGAAAGACTTCAGTCGCCATTTACTTGGGGTGGGGCATGGCCATGTTGATGGTAGGCATTGCCTATCGCTCTTTAAAAAAAAAATATAGATATATCCCTCCACTTCCAACATCTGACATGGGGAAAATTCAAGATCATGGCCACTATGCTTTGAGCATTTTAATAAATGGACCTATTCTTTTGACATTGAGATATTCTATGGCCATGACTCCTCTCAGCTACATCTTGTCAGAACCCTAGATTGAATGGGTTGAATGTTTGATTTGTTCTGCATTCCGTCCATCATCTGTTGTTTTTGCATTTGTCACCCCAAGTGGGAAGGGTATGCCCAGATATGGATCCCGTACTAGCTATGCCACCAGATTCAAGCTAGCTTGATACGTTAGTCAATATCTAATGTCAAAATATATTTAGGTCTATATTTATACAAGTAACTTCTTTCTTTTAGTTTTATATCAAACATTCTTTGGTTGACAGTGCCGACGATGTAAATAAACAAACTATACTTTCTCTTTCAAATGAGTGAGACATCTAGTGGCCAGCAATGCATCTGGTATCTCTCAAAATGTTGCAGTATGCAGATAACCTTTTGATTCTGAACTTCCATCCATAAATAAACTCAGTAGCTCCCCACTCTAAGCAATGTTTTTCAACTTCTCCAAACTGGTAACAATGTGGAGCTGACAAGATTCCTTGTCATGGCATACCCAGACTCCTGTAACATCTACATCGGTCTGAGCAAGACAATGATCACCTCTCTAGAAAGGTTACAAAAGACTGCAGTCTGTGTCTAAACCTTTGCAAGTGTGACCATATCAAGCCAATTCTGAGAGCTCTCCATTGCCTTCTAGAAGAAGTTGAAATAAAATTCAATGTTGTATGTGATGTCCACAAGGACTACAGGCGCACAGCCCCTGAATAGGTGTGGACATTCTCCCCCACTACACAAGCAAGGGGCCAGAGACTTTCACTTCCCACACTTCTCCCAATGCAGCAATAGGTATTCAAGAGTTTGAAACATGGGTCCTGCTCTTTTGAAGTGAAGGGAGTCAATATTAGGAATTTCATCAACCCACGCCTTAAATTTCGGAATAAATTCTTCAAGGCCTTGGGTCACAATCAAAGAAAAATCGAATCATGTGATGCTATCAAACAGGACTCTAATTTATATTGCTTCTTATTGTATTGTCTATTTTGCAACTATTGTATCATCTATATAGACAGTGCTTTTAGTGCTCTGAATTCACTGGGGATGCTATGTAGCGCTAAACAAAATTACCAGTACATATAGAATACTTACAATATATATTAGCCATTTTTACATTATTATATTTACAAAAGGCCACATGCATATGAGAGTTAACGATTTTTAGCTATTGCATTACATCATTTTAAAATATGCTGGAATGTTAGAAGCTTTCATCCATTATGGGTTTTGGTAGATTATAGCGCCTGAGTATCTCAACACTGAACTTGAAGGCTTTGATGCCCTTTACACGTTGGTGCTTAAAATCATGGTTGCAGCAATTCCATTCTATATAGTTCCAACAACAAAGGCGCATAAAATATGCAGGTTCACGTTATTTATTTTTGAAGATTTTGAGTGTAACCCTAATTATTTGACGTGCTATACAGCACAAAACCTATGGAAACTGGGCTTTCTCCTATGGTTCTATTTGTAAATATCATTCTCAGTCTCATGAAGATGACTGACTTCTTTTCACAACTTTTCCTTATGACACTAATCCAAGCATCATCTCTTAAATGGAATCAGTCAACCCCATGCCTTTGAAAGGGAAACAATGTGCATTACGTGCTTCACTGTTTTATTTAAATGTGTTTGTTTATTGGCCAAACAATGTTAAATCTTGGAAGGCTTAAGAGGGTTAAAGTAAAGAATTTGGAGGAGCCCATGTTTTGAAGAGCTACTCGGTCATGATGAAGAACATGAAGATTAAATTATTTCAGTAAATCCTTTGATGATGAGTGCAAGCGGCAAGCTGCCATGCACGCACATATCCGGATAACACTGTAGAGGTCACTCAGTAAGTTGTCTGTTATTCCAGGCACTGAACATTTTCATGCTGTTAGTCACAATGATATTCAGGATTGTACTCAGTGACTGGTTCGATAGGCGTTTATTAAGTAGGCTCACGGAAGAAGGCATTGCTGCAAGTACTGAATAATTAATTTCACAATGTGGATGCGCGCTTTCAGTTCACATCGTCATGAATTATTACTAATGCCGAAGAAGCAAAATTATCAATAATAAAATGGCTACTCACCACAGAAACTTTACACAGCGTAGGTAACCTGTGCGTGTAACTATGCTAGTTCACACAAGTTTATGCATTTTCTTTTTCTGTTGCAGAACTGATTACTGAAATCTTATTCACTAACGTGGTCAGACATGGGATCTTTACCCATAACCTCTTCCAATGGCCCTGCTTAAAGTTTATTGCAGAAAGCTCTTGCTGTTTGGAGCATATATCTTAAACACTTGAAACACAGTTGTCCCTCTACCTGGGCAGACGTCCATTGGGTTCTTCCAATCCCATCTCACAGTTCTTTAGGCTTAGCTGAGCAAAAATCTGCAAATGCCTAATGTCGGTTAAAACAGAGGCCTTTCTCCACAGCCTGGACAGTCCTTAGAACTCTACTTTTTGAAGTTCTTTGCTGACCAAGTAAAAAAATCAGCTTTCATTTCAATAAAGAACTGTGCTTAGAGGGCCAAGTGAATTCATACTTTCTGCCTGTTTCCAACCGATGCAGCCCCTAAAGAAGATTCTCACCTTTGGACATCAAAATCTGCACGATTTGGTGGTGGACCAGGCAACCTCTCCAGACTAGACAAGTGCATGCTATCTGGAGCTCTGTCTACTACTCCAGCACAAATGTACTCACATGTCGGAAACCCAATGAAACTCCATTGGCCTACTGTTGAGCGGAGTTTCAAGCTCAAGGCTCTGGGCATTGCTTCAGGACCTTTTATGACTTGAAACCAGTTATATTTTTTCCAGACTCAGCCGCCATGGCCATACTTGTTCAGCATTTTTGGTGAGCAGCAAACAGAGCTGAGGCTGTCAGAAATGTCTACAAAGGGTGGATAATTGAAACACACAAGAGAATATGAAAGTGGTAAGAACAGTTCGATTTTTCACGTGTTCTTTCAATAAAAGGAGAACCTCTGTAATCATGATTTACTACTAATACTAAAAATAAGGCTGTATGTTTTCTGTTACAAATTGTGTGTTTTGTTGGCAAGAAAAAAATCAAAGGCTTTAAAATTAACTACTGACAGAAAGCATATGTCCGTTTAAGATGAAGCATAACATGACAATATGGAAGACAAGGTATGCATTCCGAATACAAGTTGGCAATTTAAAAATATGTTTGCACTTTCTTTATAGAATGTGGGAAGACAAATGACAAAAATACCACTCTTTCCCAAAAAAAGCTGTTGCTTAAGTTCAACTCTTCCACAACGTTCTTAAAATACTTTTTGCAGTTATATAAATATCCACGGCGTCCTTGATATAACCTGTGCCAACTTTGATCGATGCCATTTCTCTCATTTCAGGCACCTGTGGTTCTTAATAAGGATTGGTATAAACAAATGGCGGACCCATAGGCTGCCTGATTTTCCTACAGCTTACGGTTAGCTGAGGAAGTACACGATTTTAGTAAACCATTTTAGATGGGGTGTGTTGTGTCCTAAGGTATGTATTCCTGTAGTGTGAATGCTACTGCCGGAGATGAGTTCAGACGTTTCGATTCGGTATCTTTGCTTATCTATGATGCGAAAAGTGTTGTATTTGTCGTTTGTAAGTAAGAAATTTGAGTTTTTAACAGAGTTTGACATAGTTGTGTCAATATGCTCATTAACGTTGATGTATAGATTCCTTTATCCATAATGAATTGAACGGTACACTAAGGGCCGTATTTATACTCCGTTTGCGCCGAATTTGCGTCGTTTTTTTCGACGCAAATTCGACGCTAAACTAACGCCAACTAACGCCATATTTATACTATGGCGTTAGAGGCGTATAGCGCCAAAGTTCCCGGAATGTGCGTCATTTTTTAGCGTGAACCCCTTCCTTGCGTTAATGATATGCAAGGGAGGCGTTCCCGTCTAAAAAATGACTCCCAGGCCTTTACGTGGTATTTATACTCCCGGGCAAAAGAGACGCCCGGGAGTGGGCGTGGCTAAAAACGGCGCATTTGCGCCGCTTTTTAACGCCTGGGTCAGGCATGGCGTTAAGGGACAAGTGGGCTCAAAATGAGCCCAGAGTGCCCTCCCCTGACCCCAGGGACCCCCCCTGCCACCCTTGCCCACCCCAGGAGGACACCCAAGGCTGGAGGGACCCACCCCAGGGACATTCAGGTAAGTTCAGGTAAGTATTTTTTTATTTTTTTTTAATAATTTTTTTTGGCATAGGGGGGCCTGATTTGTGCCCCCCTACATGCCACTATGCCCAATGACCATGCCCAGGGGACAGAAGTCCCCTGGGCATACCCATTGGGCAAGGGGGCATGACTCCTATCTTTACAATGATAGGAGTCATGTTGATGGGGGATGGGCGTCGTTAAAAAATGGCGCAAGTCGGGTTAAGACGATTTTTTTGCCTCAACCTGACTTGCCCCATTTTAAGACGCCCTAACGTCATTTTTGCCCAACGCCGGCGCTGCCTGGTCTACGTGGTTTTTTTCCACGCACACCAGGCAGCGCCGGTCTGCTTGCGCCGGCTAACGCCATTCCATAAATATGGCGCCCGCATGGCGCTTCAGAATGGCGTTAGACGGCGCAAATTTTTTTGACGCTAAACTGCGTTAGCGCAGTTTAGCGTCAAAAAGTATAAATATGGGCCTAAGAGAGTTACCTTAAAAGTAAAAAACCTACCTCAGGAAAACGTACCTTTCGAGTGTATCAACACATTTTAAGATTACGAACACCTGTTAGATTTAATTGTGGGTTTAAAACTCTACCACTGAAAAGAAAGCTTCTATCAACAACTTAGACAGATGGCTTGATAATGATAAATAAGTAGCATATTTATAGCTATCAATTAGCATAAAGCACTAGGAAAGTTTATAATCAATATCATCACACATCGTCTACTTTAATTTTATTCTCTTGGTTTGTCGTGTTTTTTTCTTCAGTCTTTTCCCTAATTAGCATTATCACCTAAACTTCATTTTCTACTTCGCTTTTTTTCTGAATGTAATATTTTTTGCACTATGACATAATGTCATCTCTTGGGATCTTATATGTGGTGAAGTATTGGTCCAGTGATGGATGGGCCTTCCAGGCAGTCTGGCAATCTGGCACTGTACGATGTTGTAACTTGACAAGACCACCATGGGGACTGTTCCTTCGATCCCATTACGGCCCATAGGGCCGACAAACATGACCTACACAGTGAGTGGCCATTTCAACTTGGCCCAATGCTAGACATCCCGGAAAGCCAGTGCGTCACATGACCTCTGCTACCACTATCAATTGATTCGATTAGGCTAACTCAGATGAATTCAAATATTTGTATATGGATAAAGAGAAAGCACAAGAAAACTGTACATACTCTATATAACTTTGTTTATAAAATATAAAGTGGAAATAAAATAAAAATGAAAAATCACCATATTCATCAACCTAAAAAAAGAGAAACATAAAAGCTGATAATTGTCATCAAAACTGAGCAAGGTTTAACATTCAGGACACACATTATTAAAGAAAACGTGTTGGTAATTTGACGTATAAACAAACTCACGGTCAGGATCTCCTTTCTCTACCTCGTCTCTCCTCCAGTAGAATGCCCTGTATGACCTCAATGTGATTTTGACTACTTCAGAGGGCCAGGAGGCAACGTTTCTTGGCTAGAACACAGGCACATATATATTTTTTTCCTAAAGTGCCCCGCTGGACTGACAGGGTAAGTGATGATGGTGGATGTGCCACGTTAGTGGCATCTGGGCAAGTCCTACCATTGGAGAATGGATGTAGCATCATGGGGCACACATAGGCCTGCACAGTTGGGCGACAGGCGTATCCATACTGCAGGGAGCCCTTTCAGCCCCTACTTCTGTGAGTGTGGGGGGCCCCTTCAGAATATTTTGCAAGGGGCCCTTTCACATTTTGTTATGCAACTGTGTAGCATATTTCATTGGTGTGTACCTCCTGGCTGGCAGCCATCATTTTGGTTCTGTAGCCCAATGCTGGGGCTTGTACTGCACTGATCTAGCTATATGAAGAATGTTCATGTGCCTGTTTCTAATTTTCCCTCAAGGGTAGAGCAAATAGCTAATTAATCATATCACAGCCCTACCGTGTGTCATGGTACATCCCCAAGTAACCAAATCACCAGTGTTGGCCGACCAACACATTGCCCCCTTTTCTCTTCTACAAATGTCCTCCTTGAATGACATCCTCTGCCCTCTGACTGCAAATCAACCCTTTTCCTTCTCCAGATTTTAGTCACTCTTTGAACCTCAAGTCTACAGTACCTTCTCAGTGAAGTAACAGCAAACCCTTGTTTAGCACATTAGGATCAAACCTCCCTTAGGCTAAAATAAACCCAATGAGAGACATCCATAATAATACTGCATAGCCAGTAAAACTTGCACATTGAATATCTACATCAATACTTAATGTGGGATCTGTAACTGTATATTCAAATACGCAGGAACCAAGCTCTCTTACAGGGAGTCAAGCACATTTAGCCATGCTTGGCTTTTTTTATGGTCGAGCCTGCATCGCATGCACTTGCGCATGAAGTTTCGCTAAGCGAGACACTTTAGGAATTAAAAAGGGCTCAGAGCCCCTTCCACGTCACATCAGTGGCGTTCATTGGTTCATGGGCTTGTCTGTTAGAATCTGCTTAATTTCATTAGTGGAAGGCACGCATACGTCATGCCTTTTCCGGTGGTTAGCCCTCCTCGAGCGCATCGACCAAGTACAGGAAACATATGAGGCTCGCTGCTTTCCGTCATATCGACCCTGTTACACAGTTAATTGCACTTTTTCCGGTTACATACATATTTTTTTTTTTAAATAGCGTTCTAATTAGGAAATACGAACACATGACTGGTAGTCATTTGTTCTTCGGACTACCATACCCATGTTTGTACACAATCAAATGGAAGCTGCAAATATCAACCTGCTTAATTAATATTTGTTAAGGGGGGGCATACCGTGACCCTCGGCGATGGATATTTTGTGACACGGCCTATCAGTACATAAGTCGCGTCTCGAAATTTCAGGCACCTGATGTTTCCGACCTGTCTTCCAGTTTCTTTCACCAGGTTCAGCTTGATCCCTTGCACAAAATCAACATACAGGCCCGTATTTATACTCCGTTTGCGCCGAATTAGCGTCGTTTTTTCCGACGCAAATTCGGCGCAAAACTAACGCCATATTTATACTTTGGCGTTAGACGCGTCTAGCGCCAAAGTATGGGCAAAAAGCGTCATTTTTTTGCGTGAACGCCTTCCTTGCATTAATGAGATGCAAGGAAGGCGTTCCCGTCTAAAAAAATGACGGCGACGCAAATGCGTCGTATTTATACTCCCGGGCAAAAATCACGCCCGGGAGTTGGCGAGTCAAAAAACCCCGCATTTGCGCCACTATTTAACGCCTGGGTCAGGGTAGGCGTTAAGGGGCCTGTGGGCTCAAAATGAGCCCACAGGTGCCCTCCCCTGTCCCCAGGGACACCCCCTGCCACCCTTGCCCACCCCAGGAGGACACCCAAGGATGGAGGGACCCATCCCAGGGACATTCAGGTAAGTTCAGGTAAGTATAATTTTTAATTTTTTTAAATTTTTTTTGGTGGCATAGGGGGGCCTTATTTGTGCCCCCCTACATGCCACTATGCCCAATGACCATGCCCAGGGGACATAAGTCCCCTGGGCATGGCCATTGGGCAAGGGGGCATGACTCCTGTCTTTACTAAGACAGGAGTCATTTAAATGGCGTCTGGGCGTCGAAAAAAATGGCGCAAATCGGGTTGAGGCGATTTTTTTGCCTCAACCTGACTTGCCCCATTTTAAGACGCCCTAACGCCATTTTCCCCCTACGCCGGCGCTGCCTGGTCTACGTGTTTTTTTTCCACGCACACCAGGCAGCGCCGGTCTGCTAGCGCCGGCTAACGCCATTCCATAAATACGGCGCCCGCATGGCGCTTCAGAATGGCGTTAGACGGCGCTAAATTTTTTGACGCTAAACTGCGTTAGTGCAGTTTAGCGTCAAAAAGTATAAATATGGGCCACAGTATTTTTCGAAACGCATTAAATGTGGATCGGCGACTTTACAGTTCCATATTTCTTTTGAAGAGCGAGACGAGAAGGTTGTTGTTGAGCTGTACTAGTGTGAACTTGTAAGCTTTATAGACATCAGTATCATGGGCATTCGGTAATGATTACTTGAATGCAAGTGAGTCCGTCCGTGGCCTGACTTCAGGTCACAGCACAGAACATTCGGACAGCGCTTTGTTACACAGATCGCTGTCTCCTTCCTCGCAGATTAACAAAGAAATCCTTACAGTAGCGTTGTTCACTTTAGGAGTCTTTTCATTTACAAAAGCAAAACCTGAACGCAGTGTCTACTTTGTTACAGAAACGAGGTCAGCCTGGCACTCTCTTCTTCCTTGCTAGGGTGTCTTATAAGTGCAAGACTCTCTTGATATTGCTTTTACTGAAGCTGTAGACAAAGTAAAAATCTTCACAAATGCATAGGTTTCCTTGTTTTTTTTCGGTCATGATTAACTGCAGGCAGGGAAAATCTGGTGTATACCTTTTCTGGGCAATGGTAAAAGGAAACGTGGTTCGGATCCTTTACCATCTGATCTAGGTGATACCACAAATGGTGCCCACTTGAACTAGCTGATATACCAGGATTTAGGAAGGATTGACACATTGTTTGATGTTTTCAGGTGTTTTTGCAAGGATGAACGTGATTTTGTCACATTTGGATGATGACAAACGAGTGATTGCACCACGAAATCTCATTAGATGTTTACTTATAGAAATATTGCCATTGACACACAGCTAGCTCACTGTGAGACTCCCAGTGACATATTGATCAGAACTGTTTTTTGTTTGTTTGTTGGGGGTTGGACCATCTGAGCTCTTTGGGGTCACCACTGACCATAAGGTATAAAGAGGGTGTGAGTGGGACTGCAAATCACAGGCAACGGAGGGGTAGGAAATAAGGGGGCTGGAGGAATAACTCTTCGCCACTCGATTTCACAAGCTGCGTAAGGGTAGTGAACAAGAAGGGATACTTCTTTTGGAGCCGAGGAATGCTGTTGCGGGAAGGGTGACACTGATAGTCTTTGGCTTGCCTAATCTTAGAAGAGGAACACAAGCGAAAATTCAGGAACTGTAACTCGTCCGCTGATATTGTTCAACGATTGGTGTAGATAGAAGCATCCATCCAGTATCCTGCCAGTTAAGGATGCCATATGTTATGGAAAATTTACAAGTTTGCCGAGGCTGTCCAAGTCTTTGCAGCGGGAGTATCATTGTGTGAAGCAGATTTCAGGCTGTCCAAGTCTTTGCAGCGGGAGTATCATTGTGTGAAGCAGATTTCAGAGCATCATTGTTTCTTTTTTAGGGTCGAGCCTCCGTCGCATGTGCTTGTGCATGCGTTTCGCTGGGCTCGGAGCCACATCCACATCACGTCAGTGGCTTTCATTGGTTCGTGGGCTGACCTGTTAGAATCTGCTTGATTTCATTAGTGGAAGGCATGCATACGTCATGCCTTTTTCGGTGCTTAGCCCTCCTCGAGCGCATCGACCGAGTACAGAAAACATACGAGGCTAGCTGTTTTTCATCCGGTTTGTGGACTCATTTTTCTCTATTTTTGCAGCACGATCTCGCTGGGCAGAAGTCGAGCGCTTTGCATAATATCGACACTGTTACACAGTTAATTGCACTTTTTCCGGTGACGTACATAATTGCACTTTTGCCGATCGGTTTCATTACGATTGAAAAGTCCGGTTAGGAGTTTACAATGCTATTAGCTCTAAAATGAGCAAATGCGAGACCTGTTGCATTGCAAATGCTTGTTAATTGTTGGGGCTACTAACCATGTCTTCAATGCTTTCAGGAAGACGTATTGGCCTAATTCCCAAGTTCTGCTTTAGTTCAAGACGTGAGCTTTTCAAGGCAATGACATGTGTGTTCAACCAAATACATCTCTGGCATCTGGGCTAATGATTAGGAGCTCCCCAGATCTCTTATTATATTCACTGCATTCCAAATTATGATTTAGACTTGTATGAAGCCTTTTTGATGCATCCTGACCTGAAAACAGTGTCCGTTAACTTGAATGTAACTCTAACAAATGTTTTGCTGAAGACTTCAATATTCAAGCTTGGTTGTCCTGCTCTTCCTCTGCACAAGAAATGTCCAGTACAATCAGGTTTGGTGAAAGGGGCGACAGATTTGTTTTCTGACTGCAAGTGTGACATCATGCAAGGTGATATTTCAGCCTTTACTTCCATTTTTAGTGATATTGTATATACGATATATGTGATCCAAAATTAGTTCTGCAATTACCTTCCCAACAACTAATCACAATATGCAACCTAATTTATATTTGCCAGTAGAGGAGTGTCAGGATGCAGTATTCTTGCAACTTGTAGTCCCCACTCGGGAAGTTTTCAACTTGCCAGACCTCTTTTCGGATTCATGCCATTCTAAACGCATCTGTACTACAACAAAGGCCTGTTTGTGCATTGTGTCAATTCTAGTGCTATTCCTTCGGCCTCCAGTACCGAATCCACCTCTGACACTGACCTGTTGATGTTTTTAATATTGATACCACTCCTAGCAGCCATTGTGCTGCCCTGGTTCCGCTCTTAAAATACATAAGTGCAGGCTTAAAACATATGATTAACGTGCCTATTCTTTTTGAGTTATAAATAGTTAATGTTAGATGATGCACTGAGTCTGCCCAAAATACTTACACCATCAATGGTGATCATAAGGTGCACAGCACACAGCAATAAACAATGTATCTACACCATTTCTTTTGAGTGAAAATGTTATTTTGTTTATTCAACTTCAACAAACAACTGAAGAAAATATTTGCTTTTACAACATTTATTTTCTACTTCTTAATGTAACCTTGATAATGTTAGCCACTATCAGTATATTATTATCTAAATGCATATATGGGACACATTTACATTTTATATTTATACATGACAATGCTTGGTAATCAATTACGCTTCTCCCACCAGATTTGGTGGCTAGCCTGATGCCATTTCAAATAAACATTTGTTCTCTATGGCTCTGATAACCTATCCTATATCAGGTTTTCCATCACAGAGAAACAGTCTTCAGCAAGGTGGGATGCTGGTGGTGAACGCTGTCTATCACAGAATCCACCATTCTTCCACTGCCACCCTACTGAGGAAGGGAGATTGTGTCACTGAAACAGACCTGAGGCTCTAGGAAAGTGGGACTCAGAGAAATTCCATTCTACGCTTAAAATGTGTGTTGCACATAGGATATATGTACTAAGGTACCTCTAATACTTACCTGTACACAGCTGTGGTTTCTCTCCTCTTCCCCGACTCTGCTTTACTCATGACTTCTGTTTCTTCAGCGTCCTACTCCCAACTGCCTCATCCTTTACACCTCTGCACCGACGTTCTTTTATGCCATCACGTGCACTTTAGCTCTGACGTACAGTAGAACATTCTTAACAACAGCGCTCACACATGCATCTTCCATGCAGCCCAATAAAACAGAAAACGTATAGTATTCTAAGACATTGCAACTCCCATTCAGTCATCAAACAAACATTGTAATAAAGATCCCTAATACTAAAACCCACTGAGGTACCTACTGGTGCCCCAGTATTACTCTTGGTATGCTAGGCACTCCTATGCTGACACTAAGGCTACCACCATTCTTATTGGACGTCCGTTTTATAGTCCTCATCACCATTAAAGCTGACATTGGAATTAAAAGTCATAGAAACACGTTCTTGTTAGGATAAATCTAAATGGTATATGTTGCGTTAGCAGTCATACATCTAACTTACATTGTAACATTGTAATATATGTCTTAGATATCAGGTATTTTACTATCGTGCACCTCAGCATGACAGACACATAAGAAAAGTAACAAAAAATATATTTTAACTTCTTCCTCAAAATTTGGGGTTAAACCTGGCAGTGTAACCCACACACTGTTGCTAATTTCTGGGATATGACATCAGTCGCCGATCGGCAGTGCTTAATTTGACCCACTGGCACACATTTTTGGTAACAGCACTGATTTTTCATGGTTGTATGATGGAACCGCGCATGCCTAAACAAAGTGGTCAGAAGAACGACTGTGTTGTTTCCACGCATGCCTTTCCACGCATGCATTACAATGATTTTTCATTTTAAAGTCATGCCTAGTAAAGGCATGTGTGGAAATGGCATGCACGGTTGTTGCATGCCAACCCCCACCGTAAAAACAGAAGTACCTTGAACCCCCACCCTTAAAAACTACCCCGATAGCCCCACCCACCCTGAGCCCTAAAACCGACCCCCACCCCAAAAATAAAACAACTCAACTCCTAAAAACAACATTACCCCCATCCCTCACCCCACCCTTAAAAACAGAAGTTCCCCGACCCCCACCACTCTTAAAAACTACCCCGATATCCCCTGCCCACCTGAGCCCTAAATCCGACCCCCACCCCCAAAAATAAAACTCCCCAACCTCTGAATACAAAATTACCTCAACCCCTCACCCCCACTCCTAAAAACCCGACCCCCCACCCGCCCTAAATACAAAATTACTCAGACCCTGCCACCCCGCCCCTAAACACCCAACCCCCAACCTGCCCTGAATACAAAATTACCACACCCCTGCCGCTAAAAACCTGACCCCCCCACCTGCCCTGAATACAAAATTACCCCAAACCCCCAATCCCGCACCTAAAAATCCCCGAACCCCCATCCGTCCTAAAGACAAAATTACCCCTCACCCCTAAAAACCCGCCCGCCCTATATACAAAATTACCCTGACCCTCCACCCCTAATAACCTGACCCCACCTGCCCTAAATACAAAATTATGCCAACCCCCCCACCCGCCCCTAAAAACCCACCCCCACCCACCCTAAATACAAAATTATCCCGACCCCATACCTAAAATCACACCTGCCCTAAATACAAAATTACCCAGCCCCCTCCACCCGCCTCTAAGAACCTACCCACCCCCGCCCTAAATACAAAATTACCCCGACCCCCCACCCCACCCCAAAAAACAGAAGTACCCTGACCCCCCACCCTTAAAAACTAACAGATACCCCCGCCCACCCTCAACCCCAAAACTGACCCCCACCCCCAAAAATAAAACTACCCAACCGCTGAATACAAAATTACCCCAACACCCCACCCCGCTCATAAAAACCCAGCCCCCCACCCACCCTAAATACAAAATTACCCTAATCCCCTTCACCCCGCCCCTAAAAACTTGACCCACACCTGTCCTGGATACAAAATTACCCCAACCACTCACCCCTAAAAACCCAACCCACCACCTGCCCTGAATACAAAATTACCCCGACACCCCTAAAAACCTATCCCTGTCCTAAATACAAAATTACCCCGATACCCCCACCCATACTAACCCGCCCACATCCACCCTAAATATAAAATTACCCCAACCCCCATCCCGCCCCTATAAAACCCGAACCGCCCTAAATACAAAATTACCCGACCCCACCCAGAAAAAACAGATCCCCCACCTGTCCTGAATACAATATTACTCCGACCCGCCACCCCTAAAAACCCACCCCTGCCCTAAATACAAAATTACAACCACCCCTAATAACCCGCACTAAATATAAAACTACCCCGACCCCAGCACCTACAAATCCAACCCCCACCCCAATACAAAATTACCTGACCCGCCACCCCTGCTCCTAAAAGCAAAGTAACCCGACCTTCGCCCTAAAAACCATAGTACCTACCACACCCCCCTTAAAAAAAAATAACCTAACAACCCCAACCCCTTCACCCCGCACCCACCCCTAAAACTGCCCCAGCCCTGCCCCAGCCCCACTTAACTGACCGCGTCCTCTTCCGATAGATTTTCCTTTTTCTCTGCCTTAACCACGCATGTGCATTGTTCAGCACATGCATGGTTAAGGCAGCGAAAAAGGCCTGCGTTGTTCAGGCAAGCATCGTTCCGCTTGCGTGAACAACGCAGGTGTGGTTCCGGACGCATTGTTCCAAATCTTTCCCATTTTTCATGATATCATTTCTTAAGAACAAGAGAGGGAAAGCACACAAAGGAAGGGCAAAGAAGAAGGATTCATCAGCCTGCATCAACAGGAGAAAGAAGGAACTTGCAAGAATGAGGGAAAGTAGCAGGGGGTGTCTGGAAGTGGAATAAAGAGGCGTGAGGTGGATTGAAGATTACACAGGCTTAATATTCGACGCACTAACATTTAATAGCCCTGGACTCGAGTTTCACATGCACAGTTTTGGGTACCGGTACTCATTTCTTCACAAATTAAGCTCTGTTCATCACTGATCAAGGCATCCTATAATACGATAGTATGTGATGTTTAGAAATGATGACAGAGCAATCTAAAAGGTCATTCAGACTGTATAACCTATCAAGACAACAAGCATGACTGATTACAGATACCACCCTCTTGTACAACATTGCACT
Source organism: Pleurodeles waltl (assembly GCF_031143425.1). Lineage (NCBI taxonomy): Eukaryota > Metazoa > Chordata > Amphibia > Caudata > Salamandridae > Pleurodeles > Pleurodeles waltl. Next base: position 856,075,682 of record NC_090443.1, read on the forward strand.
TCTGCACTTTGACATGGGCTGTTACCTGTTATCTTTGAGATTCTCTCCTCAATGCACCAGCTATGTGCAGCAACTCAATGCACCAGCTCTATTTCCTGCATCCTTGCAAACTACTAAAATAGTCAGTTGTATGTTTCTGCAGTGATGCTGCTTGTTAGAAATGGGGTCTTTGGTTGACAGTCAGGTTACCCCCTGTTCAAGCAAGGACTCTCACTCTAGTCAGGGTAAAAGAGAATCACCCTCAGCTAACCCCTGCATACCCCCTTGGTAGCTTGGCAGAGCAGTAGGCTTAACCTCAGAGTGCTAGGTGTAAAGCGCTAAAGGTGTACCAACACACACAGTAACTCAATGAAAACACTACAAAATGACACAACACCGGTTTAGAAAAATAGGAAATATTTATCTAAACAAAACAAGACCAAAACAACAAAAATCCGACATTCACAAGTCAAGTTATGAATTTTTTAAAGATTAAACTTAAAAATAGCGCTTAGAAACAAAAATGCTTCGATGAGATGTTAAGACGGCGTTTTGACGGAGCCGTTCCCCACAAGCCGACACCAACGGCGCCGGACACGGAGTTGTGTAGACCCCCAAGTACAGTACCTTTGGTGAAGAGTGAAAACAATCCGATGCGCGAAGTCGGGGATCGCGGCGTCTGTGCGAAACGTTGAATCCACGCACTTCGAGCGGCGTCGGTCACGACGTGGTGCAGCGACTTCTACGGAGTCGCGGACTGCAGCGGGGCTGCAGCGGCGTCGGGCCTACGAAGACCGTCGCGTTCCAGCGAGGGTCACGGCGTCGGGTGCAGGTGGCGTTACCGGATTCAGCAGCGGCGTCGGTCCGGAGTCGTCCGAAGTCGGTTTCCTTGGATTTCCACCAGCTTTCCTTTCAAGGGCCCAGGGACTGGATAGGGCATCACTTGTCAGAGCAGGAGTCTCTCCAGAGACTCCAGGTGCTGGCAGAGAGAAGTATTTGCTGTCCCTGAGACTTCAAACAACAGGAGGCAATCTCTAACTCAAGCCCTTGGAGATTTCTTCACAAGATGGAAGGCACACAAAGTCCAGACTTTGCCCTCTTACTCTGGCAGAAGCAGCACTTCAGGAAAGCTCCACAAAGCACAGTCACAGGCATGGCAGCACTTCTTCCTCAGCTATCAGCTCTTCTGCAGGCAGAGGTTCCTCTTGGTTCCAGAAGTGTTTCTAAAGTCTGTAGATTTTGGTGCCCTTCTTATACCCATTTTAGTCTTTGAAGTCACCTTTCTTCAAAGGGGACTCACACCTACTTGTGAAATCCTGCCTTGCCCAGGCAAGGACTCAGACACACACCAGGGGGTTGGAGCAGGCATTGTCAGAGGCAGGCATAGTCCTTTCAGATGAGAGTGACCACTCCACCCCTCCCTCCTAGCAGAGATGGCTAATCAGGAAATGCAGGTTACACCCCAGCCCCCTTTTTGTCACTGTCTAGTGCGAGGTGAAAAACAACCCAACTGTCAAACTGACCCAGACAGGGAATCCACAAACAAGGCAGAGTCACAGAATGGTTTAAGCAAGAAAATGCTCACTTTCTAAAAGTGGCATTTTCAAACGCACAATCTCAAAATCAACTTTACTAAAAGATGTATTTTTAAATTGTGAGTTCAGGGATCCCAAACTCCACATGTCCATCTACTCTCTAGGGGAATCTACACTTTAATCATATTTAAAGGTAGCCCCCATGTTATCCTATGAGAGAGACAGGCCTTGCAACAGTGAAAAACGAAGTTGGCAGTATTTCACTGTCAGGACATATAAACCACATTACTATATGTCCTACCTTATCCATACACTGCACCCTGCCCTTGGGGCTACCTAGGGCCTACCTTAGGGGTGCCTTACATGTAAGAAAAGGGAAGGTTTAGGCCTGGCAAGTGGGTACACTTGCCAAGTCGAATTTACAGTGTAAAAATACACACACAGACACTGCAGTGGCAGGTCTGAGACATGATTACAGGGTTACTTGTGTGGGTGGCACAACCAGTGCTGCAGGCCCACTAGTAACATTTGATTTACAGGCCCTGGCACCTCTAGTGCACTTTACTAGGGACTTACTAATAAATCAAATATGCCAATCATGGGTAAACCAATCAACAATACAATTTACACAGAGAGCATAGGCACTTTAGCACTGGTTAACAGTGGTAAAGTGCTCAGAGTTCAAAAACCAACAGCAACAGAACAGAAAAAATAGGAGGCAGGAGGCAAAAGGATTGGGGATGACCCTGCATAAGCAAAAAAGTCCAACACTGCTAGTAAAGTTGGCCCTGAAGATCTGCCAATCTAATTCTGTCCAAGAGGGTAGAGGGGAAGCTCAAATAAAAGGTGGCTAATAGGTCAAGCAAAACTACCATGGCACACCACCCCCGGATCCAAATTTTCTTTGATAAATTATGTAACCTACAGCAGAGCAGATTCAGTATTGAACCTTGTACAGAAGGCAGATTGAGAATCATTCAACAAATTATTGGTTTCCAGAAAAAAAAGTAAGGTGACTTTTAGCAAATTTCTCCATAATTTTAGCAGCAGCCGGCAAATGGGAAATTGGTCTAAAATTGTTTAATATTGCTGGGTACGTTTTAGATTGCTTTATTAGCAGAAGAAGAAATGCTGTTTCCAATTCAGAGGGAAATAGACCTTATTCAAGCAAATTATTCAGAATGTTATTTAACAAAGGATTGATGGTAGCAGAGACCATCCTTAAAATGTAGGGGGACATGAATCCCCAGGAGAACAAGATTTGCATTTCTCAAGTTCCTTAATGGAGTCAACCTCTGAGGTAGAGTCAAATTTAGTAGTTGAAGAACCCAGACTTAGCCCAGACTCCACTTAAATTTCAAATTTCTTAGAAGAATTTAGATAAATCATTACATAATTCAAGAGAAGGGGGGATTCTGCTTTTGTAGCCTCAAGAAATAGAAAAGAATGGATCATTTTTCACAATTCAGGAGGAGTGTTAGAAAGTGTTGAGAAAAGGTAGGGAAAATATTCTGTCTGAGAATTGCAAATTGATTGGCTTTTTTTCTCCCTTAAGGAGGATGAGAACCAAAGGCTGTAGGTTCAGTTCCTTTGGCAACATCAATCTTTAGCGGAGCAATAGGGTCAAGGACTTAAGTGAGCCACTTGTAAAAATTTGACACATCAGTATCTAAAATATGAGGTGATAGAGGAGTAGAGGATTGCAAATGTTGAGAAAAGAGTGTTTCTGGAAGTTTGTGCCAAGCTCTAGAGAGGGTCAGAGTTTTAGCAGATTTCTTCTCCCAAGTCCTGCAGCTAAAAGTGAATGCCACTGGAAAAATGATCCAACCAAATGAGTGTCAGCTGTAGATCTTGAAGATTAGAAAAAATAAATTCTGAAATTTGACCTGCCTTATGTGTAGGGGTGGTAACCAGCTGGGGAACATTCCTACCTGCTGAGGCGAGGTTAAATTGAACCTCAGGAAGGAATTTAGAGTCATCCATGTGCATATAAAAATCTTGTAAAACCGTAAAAATCTATTACTGAAGGGAACGTTGAGCCATTATATCAAGAAGTTGTAGGAGATTAATATTCAAACTGTCTAGTGGTCAGTATATTTTAACATCTAAAAAGGAGAAAGAAGGAGTCAACTGAAAAGTGGAAATAAGATCCTTAATGTTCCCCTCCTCCATCAATGTGGTGGAGAAACACACAAATGAAGCCCCGAATATTATCGCAATGCCACCTCCCATTTTCTCTTCACTGTTTACAACGTGAATACAGAAGCTTGGGGGAATGGCAAATGCAATATCCGGTGCTGGCGTTTTTTTCAAACACATTTTAGTAAGAAACATGAAGCTCCAGTTATATTGTGCAAGAATATTAAACATATCAAGGGAATGCTTGGAAAGTGGTCTACAATTAATTAGACAGGGGTTAAATAAGGATCGTTCATGGGAGGTGGTCAGATGTAGGCTTGTTGGAAAAGTCTATAGAATTACAGTCAACACATGATGCCTGAGGCATACCCACCAAGGGATGGTTAAGGGAAAGCCCACAGCACATAGAGATGAACAAATTATCCTTAGAATGCTCTGGATTAAAAATATCATGAGGGTGACACACTTTGGGGAGATTCTCAAACATTTTGTGCTGGGTTAGCTGACACTCACCAGCACTAAATCTTTTTTTTCTGATTCACTTTTCAGTGCAAAACTTGTATTGTGCTGGAAAGTAACCAAAGGTAATGCAAAGCAATGCAAAACGCTGCTTTGCATAACTTTGCTTCAAGGGGAGGTTACATGGGTGTTCCCATTCAACCGCCCATGCTTTTTTATGCTAAATCCTATCTAATAACATTAGTAGACAGGGATTAGTGCCAACAATTAACACCACTGAAAATCAGGCGTTAAAAGGATAAATGTTTTAATTTCTCCTTTCTTTTCCGACTTTGCAAGTGTGCTGCACTATACAGCACAGAATCAAAGAAGTATTTACCCTTCCTATACAAAACCTATGGTAGACTCAGGCATGCATCCTAGCACTATGGAGCCAAGGAGTGTGCCTGGTGCACAGCAGCAGAAATCAGTGCCAGCGCCTGGGAGAGGGAGGGAAGAGAGAGCCATATCTCTGAAAATGGTGCTCTCTTGCTCTCTCCCTGTCACGCAATGCAGCGCAGTGCAGCATTTTTGGCTGCTTTGTTCTGTGACACCTTTCAGAATCTAGGCCCTCATCTTTCATTAGCAATAGTTTGTCCCTAGAGTATATCCTCACCTGAGGTGGTATCATAGCAAAGCCAACAGCATGGCTGGTACTGGAAGTGTTCTGGTCACAGATGGGTGCAGATGGGCTTGCCTTTGGCATGCCCACTGACCAGGTCCACTGAGCTTCTGCAGCATGTAAGTCAGTTTTATAGGGAGGATAGAGGGAAGCAAAAAATCAGCCAACCACTTGAACTCTGGCCTTACTAAAATGGTGCCTCTGCGGTGGCTAATCCCGCAGATAAACAATGGTGGTTGCTCCTAAAACCAAACTAAAGAAACTGACTAAGCCAAGTCAAAAAATATAAAAACCTTAAACAACACTAATTAAAAAGACCAGGGTCTAAACAGACATTTCCTCTCCAGAAGCTACAAACTTCCCCGTCAACCAGGCTTGTTCTTTAAAAATAAGACTCATACTGATTGGTGTGTTTTCCCACAATGTCCCTCTCTGCCTCAATCCAAGATGGTGAAACCTTTATGTCCTTGTAAACAACCTGTATGCCCAACCCAGAGGTGTGGCTGGCAAGTGGCAAATGGGCAACCCATCCGCTGTTGTCACTTCAAACCAGTGCTGGGGACAGCTCCTCTTCCACTGGGATTGGTGCATGCTTGACTTGGGGAACAAAGAAGGGCACTGCCAGGTGTCAGCTGTCATTCAAAGGTGACATGTTAGGCCTCTTTGAGTTTAATCACAGCTCTGAGGTTTCATCAGTGATGTCATCAATTACCTCATTTAAAATGTCATAAGTAATATGATATGTGATGCGATAAGTAGTGCCAGGCCTGGGTCTAAACCCACAGACAACCAGCACCCCACTGTATATGGCCTTTTACTATGTGTGATGTACGGGTGCCCACAGGTACTGACCTGTACCCATATCCGGTGCCCAATCCCTCAAAAATGCCCAATCCCCCTTCTTTGACTGCGCATGGTGTGGGACTGGTCACAGTGTCTGTGCCAACCCCCACTGGTGGCCCCCTGTCACTGAATACAGACTACAGCTGGGCATAGAGTGTGGTTGGCCACAGGGCCTGGCCTGTGGCACCCTTGCACCACATTAAAAAATAAATTAATAAATGAGTGCTTGGTGTCTGTGGGGTTGCTCAACTATGGGGTGTTGGCCAGTAATGGGACATACGCAGCAGGGAGTTGCCTGCCTGTGGAGTTGGGTGCATAGCCTAGCTGCGGTCTATGCTGTCCCGCTATCTCCATCTGTGTGCAGTGGTAGGGTTGACCACCAGTGCGGGAATTGAGAATTCACCACTGTGCCGTTATAGTGAGGATCAAGTTACCATAGGAAGAACATTTTTTGGTTTGCTAATAACTTTGGTGCCTTTTGTTGGCTCTTCATACAACATTCCCAAAAATGTTCATTCACTTCAGCTTCTTCCTTGAAAGTTTTGGGGTGGTCCATCAAGCAGGGGTTGTGAAAGGGGCGGGGGGGGGGTAAAATGCAATTTCCTATGCAATTTCCATAGGGGTTTATTTTTTAACAGTGCCACAGCACAAGCGGCTGAATGGAATTACACTACATTTTCTGAAATTTAGATCTTTATCCAAAATGCGTGCTGTGTGTGATTTGGTATTAATCCGTGGTCAGAACCAAGATTGGCTGCTCATAGTCATTAACCGTAGTCTTGACCCAGCAGGCTTGATAAAACAAGAATGTCCTACCATGCCCCTCAGTGCTTAATGAAACAGAAAGAAACATGCTGTTACAAGGAGCACCAAAAGGAATGGGTGATTAGGTTAAAATAAGAAAGATCTGGCCAACGGCTGGCCAAGTAGTGTCACACTCATACATCCTCAAATCATTCTGTGCAGGGTTGTTTAGCATATGGTGTTCTGCGTGTATGGCAGGGAAACAGTGTATCATTAGTCATGCCTCATCTACATTTACACCTAAATTTACTTCACATTTTCACGTACTTCATTTAGTTACTTATCAATGGTTATACTTGGTTGTTTTGGCCATGATGCATAATCACAGTTCCTAGAAGTTAACGTTGGTTAGCACTAGTCATCCAAGGCACCAAGTACTTGTACTTTATGAACAGCTGCGTAATGTAGTCTCTTTGTCTTTTACACTGGTTCTAGGTCTTTTACAAGTCTCTTTCTACAGTGCTTTTAACTTAAACTTCTTGATTTCTCTAGGTTTTGGCCCAACAGATTTTGTCCCAAAAGATTTCCTGCTCTTTGGTGCAACTAAGTCTCTGTTAAGCCTCTTTGGGTAGTTTGGTTGAATGGGTGCGAGCATGTGCCAGGTAAGTCTGTTTACTTACTTTCTTTCTTTGTTGATTGCAGGTGTGCCCTCAATGGAGCAGGAGATCAGTGTCCGGCATGGAGAATCGCATCACCAGATGAAGCTGCAGTTTACACTGGAGACAAGGTGCAACTTAGGACTGGAACAGTTAAGTGTCTCTTTCTGCTGCTTCCCTGATACACTGATGCCTAGCAATGAATGAGATGCTTGGACTTGGCTTTGTGGACTTCTCAGTGAAAATGGTGCAGAGATTTGTGAATCTTGTGAGGCTTTGTGAGAGTTTTTAGACTGTTCTAGACATTTCTGGCAACCGATCTTGGTTCTCAGTGCAGACATCAGCTCTTTCCTTCCCAAGTCATGGGAAACAACAGCTCTCACATATCAGGGGCTTAAGGGGCTTTTAAGTGAACGCTTTCTTCACCAAGTCACTGCAGACATATATGGCATACATATATACGCCATCCCTTGTATCTCCATGCACACATTAGGTGCATCCAAGAATCATCGTGACAACTGATTGGGCTACCTTTGGATGGTTTTTGTGTGGGGGTGGAGATTTTGACCCAAGTTGCTTGGGTGCTCATGACATCAGTCTAGCAGTTTTTGAGAAATTAAAGTTCAGATTTTAACTATATGTAGACAGTTGGGCTCATGGGAGTCTGGGAAGCATGCAACTTTCAAAATTAGAGCAATCTTATTAGCTGAGAGGGCCTCTTTACCCATGGGAGCAAAAGCTTCTATGAGCCCTGCCAGAGATCGTGCACCAATTGGCTGACCTGCAACAAGAGAAGAAATGTTTCAAGCACAATTTTACATGGGGGCTACCTATGTCCTGAAAATGTAATAAAAAAATGAGCTATAAGGGAGAAGGGTAGGGGGACCCATACCCCTGGACCTTGTTGAGGGAGGGCCCCCCAAGAGTTAAATTTTAAAAACATTTGTTTTGGGTTGCTGCAATCCAGTGGAACCTTTCAGGGGCCAGTGGGGCCCGCCAGGCTCCTGAGAGAGTCCCTCTGGAGCACAGGGCCATGCTGGCTCCTGCAAAATGTAATCAGAAAATTATTTTTAAAAACAGGGGCGCGTGTCTGTGATGGGTTGGTGGCATATGGGCAGTTGGTAATAATATCTTACTTTGCATTAAAAATAAATCTCCTTAATTTACTGAAAAAAAACAAAAGCTAAAAGGACTTTATAATTATGTGAAAATGTCATTTTAAACATTTTAAACCAATACATCCACTGAAATTCAACAGTTGTCATGTTTTAAATTAACTATGACTGCTGCTCTCACCATGCTCTGCTTATAACCATGCATATTACATCACTCACAACATGCTCTATGACATCATTGATAACATCACTGATGTCAACTGAAATGACATCATTAATGAAAACACTACAACACTCTGGGTGGAGGGGCACAAGTTATAGTCACTTGAAATAACTATAACTGGAAAATGTAAGATTTTTTTAGTTTAGAATATTACATTCATACTGACATTTTTACCTAATTGTAATATCAATTTAACCTTTGTTTTTTCTTTTTGCAGTGAATCTGTCTAAACAGTTCATGGTTGAGCATGAAGATATTCATAAGACATAATTTGATCAGGTTCAGAAGCATCTGTGAGCGTTCAAGTTCCTGAATATTGCGCTGCTTCAAAAAATATTTCACCGCATTCAGTCTAGATTCGCGGTACAGCAATGGGAATTTCCTTCTCTCCAAGCTATGGGAACTTCCCAATGGAATGATGGGAGAGAGCAATATCTTGGGGAGAAGGCAACCATCAATATGTGGAGAAGGTGGTAGGCCAGCTTAGATTCATAGACAATCTCTTCATTATCTGGAGTGGGACACCTGAGGAGTTTGTATCATATGTGTATATTCTGAATAGCAATGAATGTGGCTTGAAACTTGCTAACAATGTGAGTGACACACAAATAGGTTTCTTAGACGTAGGGGTCTATATGAAAAACAACAAATTAGAAACCGCTTTATATCGTAAACCTACAACCACAAATAGTATCCTACATGAAATGAGCATTAATTAGGAGTATTCCATGTGGTGACTGTCTGGGATGTAGAAGGAACTGTTCAAATGACAAAGAAATTGAGGAGTTAAACAGAGATTTCAAAGAAGAGGCTACCCATGGAAGTATTGTGAACAAGGGATGAATCAAGCAAGATTGATAGACAGATCAAAGACCTTACTTGAAATCAAAGACAAACAAAAAGAGAATGATGATCAATGTATATGGCTTACACTAATGTATAGCAAAGAGAGCACAGAAATACAAAACGTTTTTAAGAATCATTGTAAACTATTGAAAAATGATCTGGATATAGAACACTTGGTCAGTAATAAACCGATGATAGTGTATAAAAAAGTACCATCATTAAAAGATATCTTAGTGAAGGTCTCATGGGTGAGTAGCCGTGCTTTACAAATACTGATTGATTGATTGATTGAATAGTAATTTCTCTAATGAACCACAAGAAACCTGATTGGTTAAACAAAGATGTGGCTTTGTGAAATGCCAGAAATGCAAAGTATGCAAAATTGGATGGAACAAAAAAGAAATAAAAGATTACAAAGGCCACACTGTATTGATAAAGAAAAAAAATAACATGCAATGCCGCTTTTGTTGTATATGTTCTGGAATGTGAATGTGGACTGAAGTATGTGGGAAGTACAATATGCACACTTCAAAAACAGATTCTAGAACATATCAGAGGGGTGCAAAACAAAGATACCAGCTATGCCATGGCAAAACATCATGCACAGGATGTGCAAGTAATCAGAGGAAAATGCGATACTATGGGATAGCAAGCATGCCAAAAATCGAACGTAGTTGGGACAGAACTTGAAAACCTCATAGACTGGAATCTAAATTTATCATCAGACTGTGCACAAAGACCCCATCGGGTCTCAATGTAGATGAGGAACTTTATTCGCATTTATAATTATATAAATAATGTAAAGAAAACAAAGGGTGTGAAGTAACACAATATTACAAAGAAATACATAAATAGGCAGAACTGTGGTCAATAGTAGTGTCAGCATCCCCAGGGATTAGGGTTAAATAATATCTCTGTTCTTGGTTAAACCTTCATGTTTCTAAGTAAACATAGGCGGTCATTCCAACCCTGGCGGTCGGTGTTAAAGCGGCGGCAAAACCGCTAACAGGCTGGCGGTAAAAAAAATGCAATTCCAACCCTGGCGGAAACCGCCAACAGAGACCGCCACTTCAACACACCGCCCGCCACGACGGGACAAACAAACAGTGCGGCGGTCACCGCCAACAGACAGGCGGGAGACAATGTACCGCCCACCCTATCACAACCCACCAATCCGCCACCTTTTCCGGGGCGGTAGCCCGCCGATAAAAACACGGTGGAAATAGCCATTTCAAACGGAAAACGCTCACCTCCATACACCCCACGAGGAATCTGGACAGCATGGAACCTGAACTCCACATCCTCCCAGCGATTGTTTTCCTGCTCCTCTACCAGGAGCACGAACGCCGGCGCAGAAGACAACGGTGAGTACTGCACCTATGACACAGGGGAGGGGGGAGGCAAAAAAGTATGGGGACACACATATGCGACACACCCACCCTCACCCTCACCCACTACAACACACACATCAATGCATAGCAAGACATCACAGTTACCCCCCCAAACCCCCTGGAAGAATGCAAAGACAAAAGGAAATGATTATAAACATTGGAATATATTGTATGACTGGCCTTAAAATATATCACACATCTAAAACTTTGATATACATAAATTGTCCAGTCCGATATTTGTATCAGGCATTGTTTGTGGACCACTGGGCCCAAATCACATGGGCAAAGCCCACACAAGATACCTGACTCCAACGGAGAGAACACTGCAGGGGCATCAGATACCAAAACTACAGGCACCTCAGGGGGAAGGGAAGGGGGGCCACCTCAGCCAGATGAGTCCACGACGCCAGATCCACGAGGGGCCTCCATGGCCACTGTTCCATCCTGGGGAGTGCAAAGCCACTGTCTCTCAACTCGATAACAGTGGGTGGGGTGCCCACTGTTACATCCTGGGGAGTGCAAAGCCACAGTCTCTCAAGTCTCTACAGTGGGTGGCTTGCCCACTGTAACATCCTGGGGAGTGCAAATCCACAGTCTCTCAAGTCTCTACAGTGGGTGGCTTGCCCACTGTTACATCCTGGGGAGTGCAAAGCCACAGTCTCTCAAGTCTCTACAGTGGGTGGGTTGCCCACTGTGCAATCCTGGGGAGTGCAAAGCCACAGTCTCTCAACTCGATAACAGTGGGTGGCTTGCCCACTGTGCAATCCTGGGGAGTACAAAGCCACAGACTCTCAAGTCAATATCAGTCTCCACTGGTACTGGAGGGGAACTAGTGCCCAGAGTGCTTCGTGCAGCCCTGCCCGACACAGATGCGGGCCTGCCCCTTCCGCCAATTGTGCAGCGGTGCTTGAGACGGCGGTGCCCAGTTCAGCGGTGCTTGAGACGGCGGTGCCCAGTTCAGCAGTGCTTTAGAGGAAGGGCCCAGCGCAGCGGTGCTTGAGACGGCGGTGCCAAGTTCAGCGGTGCTTGAGACGGCGGTGCCCAGTTCAGCGGTGCTTGAGACGGCGGTGCCCAGTTCAGCGGTGCTTGTTATGAAGGGCCCAGCGCAGCGGTGCTTGAGACGGCGGTGCCCAGTTCAGCTGTGCTTGAGACGGCGGTGCCCAGTTCAGCGGAGCTTGAGACGGCGGTGCCCAGCGGAGCGGTGCTTGAGATGAAGGGCCCAGTTCAGCGGTGCTTGAGATGAAGGGCCCAGCGCAGCGGTGCTTGAGACGGCGGTGCCCAGTTCAGCGGTGCTTGAGACGGCGGTGCCCAGTTCAGCGGTGCATGAGACGGCGGTGCCCAGTTCAGCGGTGCTTGAGATGAAGGGCCCAGCGCAGCGGTGCTTGAGACGGCGGTGCCCAGTTCAGCGGTGCTTGAGACGGCGGTGCCCAGTTCAGCGGTGCTTGAGACGGCGTTGCCCAGTTCAGCAGTGCTTGAGATGAAGGGCCCAGCGCAGCGGTGCTTGAGACGGCGGTGCCCAGTTCAGCGGTGCTTGAGATGAAGGGCCCAGTTCAGCGGTGCTTGAGACGGCGGTGCCCAGTTCAGCGATGCTTGAGACGGCGGTGCCCAGTTCAGCGGTGCTTGAGACAGCGGTGCCCAGCGGAGCAGTGCTTGAGATGAAGGGCCCAGTTCAGCGGTGCTTCAGATGAAGGGCCCAGCGCAGCGGTGCTTGAGATGAAGGGCCCAGTTCAGCGGTGCTTGAGATGAAGGGCCCAGTTCAGCGGTGCTTGAGATGAAGGGCCCAGCGCAGCGGTGCTTGAGACGGCGGTGCCCAGTTCAGCGGTGCTTGAGACGGCGGTGCCCAGTTCAGCGGTGCTTGAGACGGCGGTGCCCAGTTCAGCGGTGCTTGAGACGGCGGTGCCCAGTTCAGCGGTGCTTGAGATGAAGGGCCCAGCGCAGCGGTGCTTGAGATGAAGTGCCCAGCGCAGCGGTGCTTGAGACGGTGGTGCCCAGTTCAGCGGTGCTTGAGACGGCGGTGCCCAGTTCAGCGGTGCTTGAGACGGCGGTGCCCAGTTCAGCGGTGCTTCGGATGAGTGCCCAGTTCAGCGGATCCGTCCATGGCGTGGAGGTCATTCGCCACCTGACCTGTGGCTGGCTGCGCCTTCCTGCCCACCTGGGATGGGCCTGGTGGGGCCCTCCTGGGCTGCAGTACCAGGCCTGTTGGTGTCCTCCTGCCCACCTGGGATGGGGCATGCGGGGCCCTCCTGCACAGCTGGGCTGCTGGCGGTATTGTCGGGCGTGCTGCCCTTCCCAGCCTTCCCTGTTCGCCTGTGGCCCTTCCCCACCTTTGGCGGTGTGCCAGGTGGCACCACACTCCCTGCCGGAGCCATGGTAGGGATTTTGGTCCCAGGTGTTTTAGGCCTCTCGCGCCGGTCACTGACAATCTTTGCATGTTTTTGGGGGGGTGGGCTGCCCGTGCCTTGGCTCTCTACTGAACTGGCTGCCCTTGAGGGTGGGGGGACTCCACAGTCCATGGCAGACTGTCTTCACAGGGCCCGCTTTTGTGGTGGCTGAGGTGCTGACTGGAGTCCTATTAGATGGACGGGGTGGGGGAGTTGTGGGAAAGAGGTCAAGTTTTGATAGGAAAATAAGTTTAGGAAGAGAGGGACGGGTAGGTGTAGTAGGTATGGGAGTGGAGGAAGAGGTTGTGGTTGTAGGAGTTTGAAGTCTGCTGTCTTTGGGTGCAGGTGCTTGGGCTGGAGGCTGTCGTGAGGTGGATGGCTGTTGGGTGGGTGGCTGCCTGCGTTTGTGTAGCTTGGAAGAGGGGGTGACAGACACACTGGGAGAGGACACAGGGGACGTGTGAATGGTAGTGGGGGTGGTGACTGCACGTGTGCGGGGGGTTCTGGTGTGTGTGCTGGTGATGGACATAGTGGCTGAAGATGTTGTGCATGCAGGTGTGAGTGGAGACGTGACAGGGAGGGAGGAGAGAGACGAGGAGGAGGGGGACACAGTGGAGGCAGTGGGTGTTGGTATGTCTGCATGTGGATGTTGCTTGTGTGAATGCCTGTGTGATGTGTGGTGCTTATGTCTGTCTGAGCTTCCCTTGGGTGTTGAGGTGTGTGCAGGCTGGTCTGATGGTGTGTCTGGGATGGGCAGAGGTACAGGGGATTGGGTATGGGTGGAGGAAGTTGGAGGGGGGAGGCTAGAGACAGGGACAATTGCTGCCATCAGTCCTGAGGCCAGAGTGTTGAACGATCGCTGATGGGCAGCCTGACCCGAATGAATGCCCTCCAGGTATGCATTACTCTGGTGCACCTCCCTTTCTACAACCTGGATGGCATTCAAAAGGGTAGACTGCCCAACAATGAGCGTCCTCAGGAGGTCAATGACCTCCTCACTGAGGGCAGCAGGGGTAACAGGGGCAGGGCCTGAGGTGCCTGGGGCGAAGGAGATGCCCACCTTCCTGGGTGAGCGGGCACGGGGCAAACGCTGAGGGGCTGCTGGGAGGGCGGTGCTGGTGCGCTGGCTGTACCTGTTGTTGCGGGGGGCACGGATGTTGCCGCCACCACAAGGGACCTCCCTTCAGAGGACGAGTTGCTATCACTGACATCAGCACGAGTCCCCGCTGTGGACCTCCCCTCGCCCTCTGTCCCACTGGTGTATTCGGACTCCGTTGCATGGCCTTCCAGGGCCATGTGGGATGCAGCTCCCTTGTGCTCCAATGCCACTTCTCCTCCGCCTGATGATGCTAATGCACACATGAACAGGAAGACCACAAAAAAGGGGGGGGGGAGAAATAAAGACATGTTGAGTGCATGCATTGGCGACACTGTTGGCGGAGAGGACAGACACAGAAGCCCCCTGCACTACGCTGCGCACTTTGGGTCCACTACGCAATCCGTGGGACATGGCCTACAAGCCTATGGACGACAACTGCACACATAGATGACACAGGGCCATGGATACCTGTACTTGGCACCCTACAGAGGTGGGGGGCGGGGGCACAGGGCCATGCCTTACGGAGGAGCCTAGCCTACAGATATCGCCCTGGCCTAGGGATACCCACAGCCCTCCTCCCCCACCCAGACATCTCCACTGCGCGCAAAGTCACCAGGATTTGAGTGTACTCACCCCCTTGTGTCTGCTGTGATGTCCTCACGCGCCCATCCAAATCGGGGTAGACCACTGCCAGGATCCGGGACATCAGGGGGTCAAAGTACGACTGGCACCCCTCCCACGTTGGGAGGCCATCCCCAGCTGAGCCTCCGCCGTCTTCCTGCTCCAGCGTCGGATGTCCTCCCATCTCTTCCGGCAGTGGGTGCCCCGTCTGTGGTGGACCCCCAGGGTCCGGACGTCCTTGGAGATGGCACGCCAAATATCGATTTTCTGGTGGGCGCTGACCTATGTGACATGTACAGGGAGAGAAGAATAAACATCACCGTCTGCAAGCTCGATGTGAGTGGCCCCCCCATCCCCACCCTTGCCATGTGGCACATGCTCTCATCTGTCATTTGATGCATGCCTCAATCGCTCCCCTCACCACCATCTTTCATCCACCCCACTCAACACAGGCATTGGCCACAAAGCATGGTCCCAGTGTACTTACCTGTTGGTCTGGAGGACCGTAGAGTAGCGCATACTGGGGGAGGACCCCATCCACGAGTTTCTCCAACTCCTGAGCAGTGAAGGCAGGGGCCCTTTCCCCAGTTGCATGAGCCATTGTCTCTTCCAGACCGTGGTCACAGCAGCACTTGCAGTGTAGGTCCTCTCCTGTCGAATGTCAGGTATCGAGTGATTAAGCAGATAGAAAATGGCGGTCACGTCCGCGGCGGTGCGTACCGCGGCGGTGCGTACCGCGACTGCCGGCGCACATCGTCATTGGCTCCTAAGACCCATAGGGTTCAATGTTAACCAGTGCAGCTTTGCGCCGCGGTCTTTGACCGCCTACCGCCACGGTGTGCCACGCCAGCGCATTGACCTCACATCCCATTGTCGCACTTCACAGGTCAGACAGCCGCCATTTCAAGGGCCCACATGCCTTATTTTCTACTGCGTCACACATACCTAGGCCTTGCATCGACACTCATACAAGCCATTCAATGCATTGGGAATCGTGTTATGTGCAAGCTGTGGTTACGTACCTGTGGGTTGATTGACTCTGTGCTCGCTGTTGTCCTTCATAGGCACCGTCCGCTGGGACATGCAAGGAGATGGAGAAATCTTCCCGTGTACAGACCGCTGATGGACCTGTCGACAATGGAGGAAAGACATGTCATACTGACATACAGGCTTGACCGAGCCACTATACAGGAACTGTGTGCCCAGCTGGAGCCAGACCTGATGTCACCAATCCGCCAACCCACAGGGATCCCCCCTCTAGTGCAGGTGCTGTCAGTACTCCATTTCCTAGCAAGTGGGTCATTTCAAACAACAGTGGCCATATCATCAGGGATGTCCCAGCCCATGTTTTCCAAGGTGTTGTCCAGAGTGTTGTCTGCCCTGCTCAAACACATGCGGAGCTACATCGTCTTCCCTGAGGTGGGGGATTTGGCTACAGTGAAGGCTGATTTCTATGCCCTTGGACATATACCCAACATCATTCGTGCCATTGATGGGACACATGTTGCTTTGGTCCCCCCCAGCAGGAGTGAACAGGTGTACAGGAACAGGAAGAGTTATCATTCCATGAATGTCCAGATGGTGTGTTTGGCTGACCAGTACATCTCCCATGTTAATGCCAAGTTCCCTGGGTCAGTGCATGACGCGTACATCATGCGGAATAGCAGCATCCCTTATGTGATGGGTCAACTCCAGAGGCACCGTGTGTGGCTATTAGGAGACTCTGGTTACCCCAACCTCTCATGGCTACTGACCCCAGTGAGGAATCCCAGGACAAGGGCAGAGGAACGGTACAATGAGGCCCATGGGAGAACTAGGAGGGTGATCGAGAGGACCTTCGGCCTCCTGAAGGCCAGGTTTAGGTGCCTCCATATGACTGGTGGATCCCTAATGTACTCACCAAAGAAGGTGTGCCAGATAATCGTGGCCTGCTGTATGCTTCACAACCTGGCTTTGCAACGCCAGGTGCCTTTTCTGCAGGAGGATGGTCCAGATGGTGGTTTTGTAGCAGCTGTGGAGCCTGTGGAGAGTGAAGAGGAGGAAGGCGAAGAGGACGACATAGAGAACAGGAACACAGTAATACAGCAGTATTTTCAATGACACACAGGTAAGAATCCACACCGGCATATTACATATACTTAACCCCTACTACCTCTCTACTGTCTGACCTTTTCCCCCAGTGTATGGTAACTGAGTTGTGACTTTCCCTTCCGATTTCAGAGATGTGGGCCCCACTGCGTGACATCTGCTTTATTTCCCCATGGACTACAGCTGTGTGACATTGGTATGTTGGCATCACTATGTGAATATGCCATTTGGCACGGTAATGTCTAATACATTTGTACAAAATCACAGCCAGACTCCAGATTGTTTTATGCAATAAGTGTGTTTATTACAGTGCTCTAAATTGGTGGGTGGTTGCAAATCGTTGAGGTGTGATGGTGGAGGATTGTCCATGGCAGAGTCCAGACTATCAGTATCACAGGTGCATTGTCCAGATGCCTGTGGAAAGTGGAGCAGGGGCAGTGTAAGGTTGGACAGGGTGTCAATGTGGGACAGTGGGATGACAATCAGGAAGGTATCCTTTCCTGGCTGGGGTCTTGGCATCTTACTCTGTCTTCTTCCTGGATCTCAGGGCCCGCTTGTGGGGTGGTTCTCCTTCTGCAGGGGGTGGGGTTCTGGTGGCCTGTTGGTCTTGTGTCGGGGCCTCCTGTCCACTAGCGCCGGCGGAGGTGGTAGGCAGTTCTTGGTCCATGCTAGTGTCAGGGGCCCTTTGTGGTGCAACAGTGTCCCGCAATGTGGTGACTACCTGATTCAGAGCCACTACGATGGTGCCCATGGCGGAACTGATGTTTCTTAGTTCTTCCCTGAACCCCATATACTGTTGCTCCTGCAGAAGCTGGATCTCCTGAAACCTGGCCAGGACCGTGGCCATCGTCTCCTGGGAGTGGTGGTATGCTCCCATGATGGAGGAGAGGGCCTTGTGGAGAGTGGGTTCCCTGGGCCTGTCCCCCCCTGTCGCACAGCAGCCCTCCCAGTTCCCCTGTTTCCCTGGGCCTCTGTCCCCTGGACCGTGTGCCCATTACCACTGCCCCCAGGTCCCTGTTGTTGTTGGGGTGGTGGGTTAACCTGGGTGCCCTGTAGTGGTGGACACACCGCTGATTGACGTGTCCTGGGGACAGAGATATGGGCCCGCTGTGTGGGTGCTGTGCTGGTGTTCCCAGAGGGGGGAAGGTCTGCTGTGGCCTGTGGCTGTCTGAGGGGAACCGACTGTCCAGAGGTCCCCGATGGGCTGGGCTGGTCATCTAGATCCATGGAGACAGAGCTGCTGTCATCACTGTGGGCCTCTTCTGGGGGTGGAATGGACATTTGTGGACCCTCCTGTGCGGTGACGTGGCGTTCGGGTCCTGCAGGGGTATAAAAGTATGATTATTGCTTCTGTGTTTGCCATAGCGTGCAATGGGTGGGTGCCCGTGTACCCCTGTACACCAGGCATTCCTCCAGCACTCCGGAAAAGACCAGCTAAGTGAGTAGTATTCTCCAGGGAGTTTGTTCTTTGAGCGCCGCGCTTTCCTAGAACAGCTGGTGTATTTCACACCTCGTATTTTGGCAGAATGCTTATCTTGAAGAGATAAATGCATTTTTGAACTTTCTACATTATTATTGTAGTTACTTGCCTAAATGTCCTTCAGGAAATCTGTTTGAGCTCAAGTACTACAAAAAGTGACAGTGCAATTTTTAAAGTGCATTTACGTGACTTTTCTTTCTCCAATAGCATAACTCTTGGATTTAAATTGTGTCATTCATGCCTGTGTTTCAGGTTTGAGGAATTTGCATTTTGAAGGGTTTTTCACACACAGAGTGAAACCAAATCGAACTGTGCCACCATAACTGTTTGAACCCAGAGTGGACATTTGTATTTCTTGGATTGTTTTTGTTCCTTTTAGTTTAACCCTATGCATGTAAGAAAGTTATATATGATATAATTAATGCCCTTGTTTGTCTTTCTCGTGCATGATAAGTGAAACCACAGTTCTAATTGTAGTGTACAGCAGTGAATCTCTATGAAGCCAGCCCTAGTGTCTCAGTACTTATTGTTATGGTACTCAGTTTGGGTTTTTGGTAATGCAGTGTTAGTAATTGTGCCAAAAGTTATTATTATCCAAGAAAAGTGCTGGAGCATTCCGGTGTTCTTCTACCACTCCCATGCCCCTTTCAGAAAGAGAGATTCAGTTTCAAGGAAGTTGAGTGCCCTAACTCTACTATCACTTTGCAACAACAACCTGCCCCCTGAAGATACAGGGTGCCTGGCTGGACGGGCAAGACGTGGCAGTGTTTTGTCTCTTTCTCTTCCACTCCCCCTTTCCTTTTGGAACACCTGTCAGGGTTTCTGTGTCCAGCAGGAAGTGCTGAGAGGTGTTCCAGGAGGTCGGGGGCATACCATCGCCCCTGCAGGCATCTTGCTTTTCAGGTGACTGGCCCGTCTCGACAAGTAGTCCGTTATGTCACCCTGCTGTGAATAAGGGGCATGAAGGCAGGGGGTTGGTGTAAAATAGTTTACCATCGAGAATTAGCAGAGCATAATACAATAGATATGCAGCACTAACTCATACACCTATGTGACAATAGATTAGGACATATGACTAGGCACTAAGCGAGATGAAGTAAATGACAAGCAATGCTTTAGGGGCACTGATCCCGCAAGAAAAGTGTGAGTGATTGCACATCTTGCTCAACAATAACAAATACAAAGGACTGTGACCCAATGAATATATTAAATTGTGGAAATTGTACAGGAGTGTATCCTCCCATTCATGAGACCTGGTGCAGGTCAAAACATGATATGGGTAACATATGATTTGAAGTTGAGCCTGACCTTAACAGTGGGTACCCTGGGATATAGCAGGAGCCGGGCCTGGGTTGTGGTGGTGGTCCCCAGGGCCATCCGTGGCAGCACCACTAGGTAGTTATAGTTAGAACTAGGGGGCATATTTACACTTGTTTTGTGCCGAATGTGCATCATTTGTTTCTACGCAAATCTGGTGTAAAACTAACTCCATATTTATACTTTGGCGCTAGACCCGACTAGTGCCAAATTTATTGAGTTAAAGTCATTCTTGGGATGTGGACACCTAGTGTGCATCAATGAGATGCAAAGTAGGCATTCCCGTGCAAAAAACACTCTATGACCTTAATGTAATATTTATCTCTGTGTTAAAATCACGCACGGGAGGGGTCAAAAAAAGTTGCAAAGTTTAACACCTGGGTCAGGGCAGGCATTAGGGGACCTGTGAGCCTATTTCCATGGTGGAACAACATGGAATAAGCCCTCAGGTGCCCTCCCCAGATCCCAGGGACACCCCCACTCACACCAGAGGGACAGCGGAGGATGGGGGACCGTATGCCAGGTAAGTATAAGTGAGTACAGGTAAGTATTTGTTTTTTTTAAGTGCCATCGGGCCCTGAAATGGGCCCCCTACATGGCACTGGGTGCAGTGGCCATGTCCAGGAGAGCCTGGTCCCCTGCGCAGGCCATTGGGGGGGTGGGCATGACTCCTGTCTTTTCTAAGACAGGAGTCATGTGGTATGGATGGTTTTGCGTCAGAAAATGACTCTAGGCAGGTTAGAGTCATGTTTTTTGTTGCTCTAACCTGCCTAACGTCATTGTTTTGGTGCAAAACCCCCTTCTTCCATACCACCAGCCCCACAAGACTAAAGTCATTTTTTTTTTACGCTGCCTACCCTTTGCACCGGCTTGCACGATTCCATAAATATGGTGCCCGGCTGGTGCACAGAAATGGTGCAAGCCAGTGCTAAACGTTTTGGTGCAAAATTGTGTTTAAATCAGGGCCTTTGTTTTTGTAGAAAACACGTCTTTGACTTGCCTATATCTTTGGCATCGTTTGATGAATCTTCTGAAATGTTCTGAAATAAGTGCCCCAGTGATGCACACAGAAAGTTTCAGGGTGATCTGTCAAGCGGGGGACGAGAAAAGGGGGGGGAGGGTCAAAAAAGTTACATTGCCAATGTTAATTCCCATAGGACCTTTGAACAAGGCTACAGCCTTAACCACTGGACAGAAATACACCAAATTTGGTAAAAAGCTAGCTTTCGGTACACAGAATGTGCTTCTGCTTATTTGGTGTAAATCCATTCAGTAGTGTTTTTAGATATTGAAGGGAAAACAAATTTGTATATCTCTGGCTGCAATGACTCCGCCAAGATTAAGAGCTTTTGCACAGCAAATACACAACTCTGATTGGCTGCCACCGCTTCAAATCAGGAAGTGTTGGCAGCCATCTTGGGACCCGCTATAAAATGTGAAAAAAAGGGAAAAAATGCCAGGGTAGGGACAGCCAAACTCTTTAGCTCTGGTAGTGAGGTCCCAGAGGGACCCCGCCAGAGCAAAAAATATTTGCAGCAAATTCAAGAAATTTGTGAATTCACTGCAAAAACATTAAAAAAGCTCAAATTTGTTTTCTTAAAAGCCCCAGGGTGGACTAGGTCCTGGGGGTATCATGAAAAACAAAGGAGGGGGACGCATGGGACCCCACTCCTGGGCTTCCTGAAGCCCTGGGGACCAGCACCTCCACTAGGTAATTATGAAATTGCATGCGGGAGAGCTGTGCACTCCATGCCCCATGGAATACCACCTCCCTGGGAAAAATGCTTTAATTAATGAAGGGGGGCCTCCTTGCCCCGGGGGCAACCAACTCCCCAGGGACTAACTTTCAGTAATATGTCCCTCGGGCATTTGTCTAATTGTGTGCAGGGGGCTGCATGGCCCCACACAGCCCTGGGGAACGCCACCTTCCCAGGACCTTTGAGACATTCTAGGTGGGGGGCTGGGCAGCCCCCCCCGCTGCCCCGGGTCCTCCCACCACCCCAGGGCAATTGTGACATTCTATGCAGGAGGCAACACACACTCCAAATGTACAGGACATCAAAATAACTGACCACACAGTGTTTGTTGACAGTGCAGACCAGAAAACCTAACGCCTTTTGGCATAGCAACACGCCTTGATCACGGGCTGACAAACTACCTTCAAGTGCAAATTTTAAAAGCTTTGAAAATTAAACACAGAAAGCGGAGTGCAAAAGGCGAAGGAAGCAATATTGTGTCCCAAGTGGCGGCCATCTTATGCTGTAGTGGAATACTATCCCCGAGGAATGGCCTATATATTTTTGTTTTTTTATGGGAGGAGGGACTGCACAATGTCAAAATGGGTGACTCATCTTTTTGTTCAAGATGGTTTTTGGAGATACATATGTATATCCAAAGTACTCAGTCCAGTCCTCAGAGCTGGGACCCAAATGACTCCGGTGCATGTGTGGGTGAGGAACTCCCAAAGTCTCCTCCATGATATATTTTTAATAACGTTATAGAAGTTGACATGAGTCCTGTAATATCTGGGGTAATTAGCAGTGCATGGCGAGGGTGTGAGCTATATTTACCTTAGGGTGCAAGTTATAGTTAGTTGAAATATCACGAACTATAACTGCTGAATTTTTATGGTTTGTTCGAGTAAATTCAGAACACAACTATAATGTCCCTTTAACCTTTGTTTTATTCAGTGAATTTCTATTTTTGTAATTCTATTTTCTAACTATAACGTCCCTCTAACCTTTGTTTTTTTCTGTGAATTTCTTTATTCTCTTTAACATAAAATAATCTTAATTACTATACGTTAATCCAACCACCTCCACGCATGGCACTTGGCTGTGCATGCCCATGCGTAGTAGGGGTTGGCCACAGGGACTGTCTCTCTGGGTTTGAGAATAGGTGTCAGAGGGTGTGTCTGGGTCTGAGAGAGGGTCTGGAGGTGTCTGAGTGTGAGAGTAGGTGTGAGAGGGTGTCTCTGGGTGTAAGAGTGGGTGTGAGAGTGTCTGTGAGTGGG
The DNA here is from genome assembly GCF_031143425.1 of Pleurodeles waltl. Taxonomy (NCBI): domain Eukaryota; kingdom Metazoa; phylum Chordata; class Amphibia; order Caudata; family Salamandridae; genus Pleurodeles; species Pleurodeles waltl. The sequence goes on from NC_090443.1 coordinate 856,098,272, forward strand.
TTTAGGTATATGTGTGTCTGTGAGCGGTTGTGAGAGTCTTAGTGGGTCTGTGAGTGGGTGCATGAATGGGTGGGTCTGTGAGTGGGTGCATGAATGTCTGGGTGGGTCTGTGAGTGGGTGCATGAGTGTCTAGGTGGGTCTATGAGTGAGTGCATGAGACTCTGAATGGGTATGTCAGTGGCTGAGTGGGTTTGAACGTGGGTGCATGAGTCCCGGAGGGAGTTTGTAAGTGAGTGTGTGAGTCTCTGAGTAAGTGTGTGAGTGTCCGAGTGGGTCTGTGAGTGGGTGCATGAGTATCTGAGTGGGTTTGTAAGTGAGTGTGTGAGTCTCGGAGTGGGCCTGTGAGTGGGTGTGAGTCTTTGAGTGAGTCTGTTAATGGGTGTGTGTAGGAAGTTGGCTCTGTATGTGCTATTTCAAAGTAAGGAATAGCATGCACAGAGTCCAAGGGTTCCCCTTAGAGGTAAAATAGTGGTAAAAATAGATAATACTAATGCTCTATTTTGTGGTAGTGTGGTCGAGCAGTAGGCTTATCCAAGGAGTAGTGTTAAGCATTTGTTGTACATACACATAGACAATAAATGAGGTACACACACTCAGAGACAAATCCAGCCAATAGGTTTTTGTATAGAAAAATATCTTTTCTTAGTTTATTTTAAGAACCACAGGTTCAAATTCTACATGTAATATCTCATTCGAAAGGTATTGCAGGTAAGTACTTTAGGAACTTCAAATCATAAAAATTGCATGTATACTTTTCAAGTTATTGACAAATAGCTGTTTCAAAAGTGGACACAGTGCAATTTTCACAGTTCCTGGGGGAGGTAAGTTTTTGTTAGTTTTACCCGGTAAGTAAGACACTTACAGGGTTCAGTTCTTGGTCCAAGGTAGCCCACCGTTGGGGGTTCAGAGCAACCCCAAAGTCACCACACCAGCAGCTCAGGGCCGGTCAGGTGCAGAGTTCAAAGTGGTGCCCAAAACACATAGGCTAGAATGGACAGAAGGGGGTGCCCCGGTTCCGGTCTGCTTGCAGGTAAGTACCCGCGTCTTCGGAGGGCAGACCAGGGGGGTTTTGTAGGGCACCGGGGGGGACACAAGTCCACACAGAAATTTCACCCTCAGCAGCACGGGGGCGGCCGGGTGCAGTGTAGAAACCAGCGTCGGGTTCGCAATGTTAGTCTATGAGAGATCTCGGGATCTCTTCAGCGCTGCAGGCAGGAAAGGGGGGGGTTCCTCGGGGAAACCTCCACTTGGGCAAGGGAGAGGGACTCCTGGGGGTCACTTCTCCAGTGAAAGTCCGGTCCTTCAGGTCCTGGGGGCTGCGGGTGCAGGGTCTCTCCCAGGCGTCGGGACTTTGGATTCAAAGAGTCGCGGTCAGGGGAAGCCTCGGGATTCCCTCTGCAGGCGGCGCTGTGGGGGCTCAGGGGGGACAGGTTTTGGTACTCACAGTATCAGAGTAGTCCTGGGGTCCCTCCTGAGGTGTTGGATCTCCACCAGCCGAGTCGGGGTCGCCGGGTGCAGTGTTGCAAGTCTCACGCTTCTTGCGGGGAGCTTGCAGGGTTCTTTCAAGGCTGCTGGAAACAAAGTTGCAGCCTTTCTTGGAGCAGGTCCGCTGTCCTCGGGAGTTTCTTGTCTTTTCGAAGCAGGGGCAGTCCTCAGAGGATGTCGAGGTCGCTGGTCCCTTTGGAAGGCGTCGCTGGAGCAGGATCTTTGGAAGGCAGGAGACAGGCCGGTGAGTTTCTGGAGCCAAGGCAGTTGTCGTCTTCTGGTCTTCCTCTGCAGGGGTTTTCAGCTAGGCAGTCCTTCTTCTTGTAGTTGCAGGAATCTAATTTTCTAGGGTTCAGGGTAGCCCTTAAATACTAAATTTAAGGGCGTGTTTAGGTCTGGGGGGTTAGTAGCCAATGGCTACTAGCCCTGAGGGTGGGTACACCCTCTTTGTGCCTCCTCCCAAGGGGAGGGGGTCACAATCCTAACCCTATTGGGGGAATCCTCCATCTGCAAGATGGAGGATTTCTAAAAGTTAGAGTCACTTCAGCTCAGGACACCTTAGGGGCTGTCCTGACTGGCCAGTGACTCCTCCTTGTTTTTCTCATTATTTTCTCCGGCCTTGCCGCCAAAAGTGGGGCCTGGCCGGAGGGGGCGGGCAACTCCACTAGCTGGAGTGTCCTGCTGGGTTGGCACAAAGGAGGTGAGCCTTTGAGGCTCACCGCCAGGTGTGACAATTCCTGCCTGGGGGAGGTGTTAGCATCTCCACCCAGTGCAGGCTTTGTTACTGGCCTCAGAGTGACAAAGGCACTCTCCCCATGGGGCCAGCAACATGTCTCGGTTTGTGGCAGGCTGCTAAAACTAGTCAGCCTACACAGATAGTCGGTTAAGTTTCAGGGGGCACCTCTAAGGTGCCCTCTGGGGTGTATTTTACAATAAAATGTACACTGGCATCAGTGTGCATTTATTGTGCTGAGAAGTTTGATACCAAACTTCCCAGTTTTCAGTGTAGCCATTATGGTGCTGTGGAGTTCGTGTTTGACAAACTCCCAGACCATATACTCTTATGGCTACCCTGCACTTACAATGTCTAAGGTTTTGTTTAGACACTGTAGGGGTACCATGCTCATGCACTGGTACCCTCACCTATGGTATAGTGCACCCTGCCTTAGGGCTGTAAGGCCTGCTAGAGGGGTGTCTTACCTATACTGCATAGGCAGTGAGAGGCTGGCATGGCACCCTGAGGGGAGTGCCATGTCGACTTACTCGTTTTGTCCTCACTAGCACACACAAGCTGGCAAGCAGTGTGTCTGTGCTGAGTGAGAGGTCTCCAGGGTGGCATAAGACATGCTGCAGCCCTTAGAGACCTTCCTTGGCATTAGGGCCCTTGGTACTAGAAGTACCAGTTACAAGGGACTTATCTGGATGCCAGGGTCTGCCAATTGTGGATACAAAAGTACAGGTTAGGGAAAGAACACTGGTGCTGGGGCCTGGTTAGCAGGCCTCAGCACACTTTCAATTGTAAACATAGCATCAGCAAAGGCAAAAAGTCAGGGGGCAACCATGCCAAGGAGGCATTTCCTTACACAACCCCCCCCCAAACGAAAGAGGATGAGACTAACCTTTCCCAAGAGAGTCTTCATTTTCTAAGTGGAAGAACCTGGAAAGGCCATCTGCATTGGCATGGGCAGTCCCAGGTCTGTGTTCCACTATAAAGTCCATTCCCTGTAGGGAGATGGACCACCTCAACAGTTTAGGATTTTCACCTTTCATTTGCATCAGCCATTTGAGAGGTCTGTGGTCAGTTTGAACTAGGAAGTGAGTCCCAAAGAGGTATGGTCTCAGCTTCTTCAGGGACCAAACCACAGCAAAGGCCTCCCTCTCAATGGCACTCCAACGCTGCTCCCTGGGGAGTAACCTCCTGCTAATGAAAGCAACAGGCTGGTCAAGGCCATCATCATTTGTTTGGGACAAAACTGCCCCTATCCCATGTTCAGAGGCATCAGTCTGCACAATGAACTGCTTAGAATAATCTGGAGCTTTTAGAACTGGTGCTGAGCACATTGCTTGTTTCAGGGTGTCAAAGGCCTGTTGGCATTCCACAGTCCAGTTCACTTTCTTGGGCATTTTCTTGGAGGTGAGTTCAGTGAGGGCTGTCACAATGGATCCATATCCCTTCACAAACCTCCTGTAATACCCCGTCAAGCCAAGGAATGCCCTGACTTGAGTCTGGGTTTTTGGAGCTACCCAGTCCAGAATAGTCTGGATCTTGGGTTGGAGTGGCTGAACTTGGCCTCCACCTACAAGGTGTCCCAAGTAAACCACAGTTCCCTGCCCTATCTGGCATTTGGATGCCTTGATAGAGAGGCCTGCAGATTGCAGAGCCTTCAAAACCTTCTTCAGGTGGACCAGGTGATCCTGCCAGGTGGAGCTAAAGACAGCAATATCATCAAGATAAGCTGTGCTAAAGGACTCCAAGCCAGCAAGGACTTGATTCACCAACCTTTGGAAGGTGGCAGGGGCATTCTTTAAACCAAAGGGCATAACAGTAAACTGATAATGCCCATCAGGTGTGGAGAATGCTGTTTTCTCTTTTGCTCCAGGTGCCATTTTTATTTGCCAGTACCCTGCTGTCAAGTCAAAGGTACTTAAGAATTTGGCAGCACCTAATTTGTCTATTAGCTCCTCAGCTCTTGGAATTGGATGAGCATCTGTCTTGGTGACAGAATTGAGCCCTCTGTAGTCCACACAAAACCTCATCTCTTTCTTTCCATCTTTGGTGTGAGGTTTGGGGACTAAGACCACTGGGCTAGCCCAGGGGCTGTCAGAGCGCTCAATTACTCCCAATTCCAGCATCTTGTGGACTTCCACCTTGATGCTTTCCTTAACATGGTCAGACTGTCTAAAGATTTTGTTTTTGACAGGCATGCTGTCTCCTGTGTCCACATCATGGGTACACAGGTGTGTCTGACCAGGGGTTAAGGAGAAGAGTTCAGGAAACTGTTGTAGGACTCTCCTACAATCAGCTTGCTGTTGGCCAGAGAGGGTGTCTGAGTAGATCACTCCATCTACTGTGCCATCTTTTGGGTCTGATGACAGAAGATCAGGGAGAGGTTCACTCTCTGCCTCCTGATCCTCATCTGTTACCATTAACAGATTCACATCAGCCCTGTCATGGAAGAGCTTAAGGCGGTTCACATGGATCACCCTCTTGGGGCTCCTGCTTGTGCCCAGGTCCACCAGGTAGGTGACCTGACTCTTCCTTTCTAGCACTGGGTAAGGGCCACTCCATTTGTCCTGGAGTGCCCTGGGAGCCACAGGCTCCAGAACCCAGACTTTCTGCCCTGGTTGGAACTCAACCAGTGCAGCCTTTTGGTCATACCAAAACTTCTGGAGTTGTTGGCTGGCCTCAAGGTTTTTGGTTGCCTTTTCCATGTACTCTGCCATTCTAGAGCGAAGGCCAAGTACATAGTCCACTATGTCCTGTTTAGGCTCATGGAGAGGTCTCTCCCAGCCTTCTTTAACAAGGGCAAGTGGTCCCCTTACAGGATGACCAAACAGAAGTTCAAAGGGTGAGAATCCTACTCCCTTCTGTGGCACCTCTCTGTAAGCGAAAAGCAGACATGGCAAGAGGACATCCCATCTCCTTTTGAGTTTTTCTGGGAGCCCCATGATCATGCCTTTTAATGTCTTGTTGAATCTCTCAACCAAGCCATTAGTTTGTGGATGGTATGGTGTAGTGAATTTATAAGTCACTCCACACTCATTCCACATGTGCTTTAGGTATGCTGACATGAAGTTGGTACCTCTGTCAGACACCACCTCCTTAGGGAAACCCACTCTGGTAAAGATACCAATGAGGGCCTTGGCTACTGCAGGGGCAGTAGTCGACCTAAGGGGAATAGCTTCAGGATACCTGGTAGCATGATCCACTACTACCAGGATATACATATTTCCTGAGGCTGTGGGAGGTTCTAGTGGACCAACTATGTCCACACCCACTCTTTCAAAGGGAACCCCCACCACTGGAAGTGGAATGAGGGGGGCCTTTGGATGTCCACCTGTCTTACCACTGGCTTGACAGGTGGGGCAGGAGAGGCAAAACTCCTTAACCATGTTGGACATATTGGGCCAGTAGAAGTGGTTGACTAACCTCTCCCACGTCTTGGTTTGTCCCAAATGTCCAGCAAGGGGAATGTCATGGGCCAATGTTAGGATGAACTTCCTGAACAGCTGAGGCACTACCACTCTCCTAGTGGCACCAGGTTTGGGGTCTCTGGCCTCAGTGTACAGGAGTCCATCCTCCCAATAGACCCTATGCGTTCCATTTTTCTTGCCTTTGGACTCTTCAGCAGCTTGCTGCCTAAGGCCTTCAAGAGAGGGACAGGTTTCTTGTCCCTTACACAGCTCCTCCCTTGAGGGTCCCCCTGGGCCTAAGAGCTCAACCTGATAAGGTTCAAGCTCCAAAGGCTCAGTTCCCTCAGAGGGCAGAACTTCTTCCTGAGAAGAGAGGTTCCCTTTCTTTTGCTGTGTTGCAGTTGGTTTCCCAACTGACTTTCCTGTTCTCTTGGTAGGCTGGGCCATTCTTCCAGACTCCAGCTCTACTTGTTCACCCTGTGCCTTGCATTGTGCTCTTGTTTTCACACACACCAGTTCAGGGATACCCAGCATTGCTGCATGGGTTTTTAGTTCTACCTCAGCCCATGCTGAGGACTCCAGGTCATTTCCAAGCAGACAGTCCACTGGGATATTTGAGGAGACCACCACCTGTTTCAGGCCATTGACCCCTCCCCATTCTAAAGTAACCATTGCCATGGGATGTACTTTTCTCTGATTGTCAGCGTTGGTGACTGTGTAAGTTTTTCCAGTCAGGTATTGGCCAGGGGAAACCAGTTTCTCTGTCACCATGGTGACACTGGCACCTGTATCCCTCAGGCCCTCTATTCTAGTCCCATTAATTAAGAGTTGCTGTCTGTATTTTTGCATGTTAGGCGGCCAGACAGCTAGTGTGGCTAAATCCACCCCACCCTCAGAAACTAGAGTAGCTTCAGTGTGGACCCTGATTTGCTCTGGGCACACTGTTGATCCCACTTGGAGACTAGCCATACCAGTGTTACCTGGATGGGAGTTTGGAGTGGAACCTTTCTTGGGACAGGCCTTGTCTCCAGTTTGGTGTCCATGCTGTTTACAGCTATGACACCAGGCCTTTTTGGGATCAAAGTTTTTACCCTTGTACCCATTGTTTTGTGAAGAGGCTCTGGGCCCACCCTCCTGTGCAGGTTTTTGGGGGCCTGTAGAAGACTCTTTACTATTTTTAGTTTTGGTTGTCTCATCACCCTTCCCCTGGGGAGTCTTTGTGACCCCTTTCTTTTGGTCACCCCCTGTTGAAGTCTTGGACACCCTTGTCTTGACCCAATGGTCCGCCTTCTTTCCCAATTCTTGGGGAGAAATTGGTCCTAGGTCTACCAGATGCTGATGCAGTTTATCATTGAAACAATTACTTAACAGGTGTTCTTTCACAAATAAATTGTACAGCCCATCATAATTACTTACACCACTGCCTTGAATCCAACCATCTAGTGTTTTCACTGAGTAGTCTACAAAGTCAACCCAGGTCTGGCTCGAGGATTTTTGAGCCCCCCTGAATCTAATCCTATACTCCTCAGTGGAGAATCCAAAGCCCTCAATCAGGGTACCCTTCATGAGGTCATAAGATTCTGCATCTTGTCCAGAGAGTGTGAGGAGTCTATCCCTACACTTCCCTGTGAACATTTCCCAAAGGAGAGCACCCCAGTGAGATCTGTTCACTTTTCTGGTTACACAAGCCCTCTCAAAAGCTGTGAACCATTTGGTGATGTCATCACCATCTTCATATTTAGTTACAATCCCTTTAGGGATTTTCAACATGTCATGAGAATCTCTGACCCTATTTATGTTGCTGCCACCATTGATGGGTCCTAGGCCCCTCTCTTGTCTTTCCCTCTCTATGGCTAGGATCTGTCTTTCCAAAGCCAATCTTTTGGCCATCCTGGCTAACTGGATGTCCTCTTCACTGGGGTTATCCTCAGTGATTTCAGAGGTGTTGGTCTCTCCTGTGAGGGAACCAGCATCTCTGACTATTATTTTTGGAGTCAGGGTTTGAGGGACCCTGTTCTCCCTAGATAGGACTGGTAGGGGGGAATTTTCCTCCAAGTCACTATCCTCTTCCTCTGAGTTGCCACCCTCAGAGGGGTTGGCCTTTTCAAACTCTGCCAAAAGCTCCTGGAGCTGTATTTTGGTAGGTTTGGGGCCCATTGTTATTTTCTTTATTTTACAGAGTGACCTTAGCTCCCTCATCTTAAGATGGAGGTAAGGTGTGGTGTCGAGTTCCACCACAGTCACATCTGTGCTAGACATTTTGCTTCTAAAAGTTGGAATACTTTTTAAGAATCTACAACTGGTTCTAGAATCTAATTCAAACTTTTACAAACTTTTAAACTCTAAAAGAAATGCTAAACAGGATCTAACACAAGGCCCTAGCAGGTCTTTTAAGAATTTAGAAAACTTTTCAAATTGCAAAAATCAATTTCTTATGACAATTTTGGAATTTGTCGTGTGATCAGGTATTGGCTGAGTAGTCCAGCAAATGCAAAGTCTTGTACCCCACCGCTGATCCACCAATGTAGGAAGTTGGCTCTGTATGTGCTATTTCAAAGTAAGGAATAGCATGCACAGAGTCCAAGGGTTCCCCTTAGAGGTAAAATAGTGGTAAAAATAGATAATACTAATGCTCTATTTTGTGGTAGTGTGGTCGAGCAGTAGGCTTATCCAAGGAGTAGTGTTAAGCATTTGTTGTACATACACATAGACAATAAATGAGGTACACACACTCAGAGACAAATCCAGCCAATAGGTTTTTGTATAGAAAAATATCTTTTCTTAGTTTATTTTAAGAACCACAGGTTCAAATTCTACATGTAATATCTCATTCGAAAGGTATTGCAGGTAAGTACTTTAGGAACTTCAAATCATAAAATTTGCATGTATACTTTTCAAGTTATTGACAAATAGCTGTTTCAAAAGTGGACACAGTGCAATTTTCACAGTTCCTGGGGGAGGTAAGTTTTTGTTAGTTTTACCCGGTAAGTAAGACACTTACAGGGTTCAGTTCTTGGTCCAAGGTAGCCCACCGTTGGGGGTTCAGAGCAACCCCAAAGTCACCACACCAGCAGCTCAGGGCCGGTCAGGTGCAGAGTTCAAAGTGGTGCCCAAAACACATAGGCTAGAATGGAGAGAAGGGGGTGCCCCGGTTCCGGTCTGCTTGCAGGTAAGTACCCGCGTCTTCGGAGGGCAGACCAGGGGGGTTTTGTAGGGCACCGGGGGGGACACAAGTCCACACAGAAATTTCACCCTCAGCAGCACGGGGGCGGCCGGGTGCAGTGTAGAAACCAGCGTCGGGTTCGCAATGTTAGTCTATGAGAGATCTCGGGATCTCTTCAGCGCTGCAGGCAGGAAAGGGGGGGGTTCCTCGGGGAAACCTCCACTTGGGCAAGGGAGAGGGACTCCTGGGGGTCACTTCTCCAGTGAAAGTCCGGTCCTTCAGGTCCTGGGGGCTGCGGGTGCAGGGTCTCTCCAGGCGTCGGGACTTTGGATTCAAAGAGTCGCGGTCAGGGGAAGCCTCGGGATTCCCTCTGCAGGCGGCGCTGTGGGGGCTCAGGGGGGACAGGTTTTGGTACTCACAGTATCAGAGTAGTCCTGGGGTCCCTCCTGAGGTGTTGGATCTCCACCAGCCGAGTCGGGGTCGCCGGGTGCAGTGTTGCAAGCCTCACGCTTCTTGAGGGGAGCTTGCAGGGTTCTTTCAAGGCTGCTGGAAACAAAGTTGCAGCCTTTCTTGGAGCAGGTCCGCTGTCCTCGGGAGTTTCTTGTCTTTTCGAAGCAGGGGCAGTCCTCAGAGGATGTCGAGGTCGCTGGTCCCTTTGGAAGGCGTCGCTGGAGCAGGATCTTTGGAAGGCAGGAGACAGGCCGGTGAGTTTCTGGAGCCAAGGCAGTTGTCGTCTTCTGGTCTTCCTCTGCAGGGGTTTTCAGCTAGGCAGTCCTTCTTCTTGTAGTTGCAGGAATCTAATTTTCTAGGGTTCAGGGTAGCCCTTAAATACTAAATTTAAGGGCGTGTTTAGGTCTGGGGGGTTAGTAGCCAATGGCTACTAGCCCTGAGGGTGGGTACACCCTCTTTGTGCCTCCTCCCAAGGGGAGGGGGTCACAATCCTAACCCTATTGGGGGAATCCTCCATCTGCAAGATGGAGGATTTCTAAAAGTTAGAGTCACTTCAGCTCAGGACACCTTAGGGGCTGTCCTGACTGGCCAGTGACTCCTCCTTGTTTTTCTCATTATTTTCTCCGGCCTTGCCGCCAAAAGTGGGGCCTGGCCGGAGGGGGTGGGCAACTCCACTAGCTGGAGTGTCCTGCTGGGTTGGCACAAAGGAGGTGAGCCTTTGAGGCTCACCGCCAGGTGTGACAATTCCTGCCTGGGGGAGGTGTTAGCATCTCCACCCAGTGCAGGCTTTGTTACTGGCCTCAGAGTGACAAAGGCACTCTCCCCATGGGGCCAGCAACATGTCTCGGTTTGTGGCAGGCTGCTAAAACTAGTCAGCCTACACAGATAGTTGGTTAAGTTTCAGGGGGCACCTCTAAGGTGCCCTCTGGGGTGTATTTTACAATAAAATGTACACTGGCATCAGTGTGCATTTATTGTGCTGAGAAGTTTGATACCAAACTTCCCAGTTTTCAGTGTAGCCATTATGGTGCTGTGGAGTTCGTGTTTGACAAACTCCCAGACCATATACTCTTATGGCTACCCTGCACTTACAATGTCTAAGGTTTTGTTTAGACACTGTAGGGGTACCATGCTCATGCACTGGTACCCTCACCTATGGTATAGTGCACCCTGCCTTAGGGCTGTAAGGCCTGCTAGAGGGGTGTCTTACCTATACTGCATAGGCAGTGAGAGGCTGGCATGGCACCCTGAGGGGAGTGCCATGTCGACTTACTCGTTTTGTCCTCACTAGCACACACAAGCTGGCAAGCAGTGTGTCTGTGCTGAGTGAGAGGTCTCCAGGGTGGCATAAGACATGCTGCAGCCCTTAGAGACCTTCCTTGGCATCAGGGCCCTTGGTACTAGAAGTACCAGTTACAAGGGACTTATCTGGATGCCAGGGTCTGCCAATTGTGGATACAAAAGTACAGGTTAGGGAAAGAACACTGGTGCTGGGGCCTGGTTAGCAGGCCTCAGCACACTTTCAATTGTAAACATAGCATCAGCAAAGGCAAAAGGTCAGGGGGCAACCATGCCAAGGAGGCATTTCCTTACAGTGTGTGAGTCTCTAAGTGGGTGTGTGAGTGGGTGTGTTTGTGCCTGAGTAGATCTGTGAGTGGGCGTGTGAGTGGGTCTGGGTCAGAGTGTGTGTGTGAGTGTAAGTTAGTCTATAATTGTCTCTGTAGGTCTGTGAGTCTGTGTGCGTGCAACAGTGCTTGAGTGCCATTTTTTGAGAGCCAATTTTGGCCCTGGGGACCAAATTCCCCAGGGCCCAGCCATAAAAACAAATGGAGGAGGGGGCTGAATTTGGCCCCAGGGCCCCATCCTACAGGCCCGGCCTTCATTCAATAGTGGATGGGGATGCATAACCAATCAGATTTCAGCATGAGATTTGGAGTATTTGCGAAGCATTCGGGCCTCCAGATATCTATATTTCTTTTGCTTTTAATATCTCAAAAACTACTAAACTGATTTACACGAAACAACAAAAAGGCTTTTTTCTGAACCAAAAGCTACCTTTCTGCCAAATGTGGTGTAATTTTGTTCAGCAGTTCAGGCTGTAGTCATGTTCAAAATCCCTATAGGAATTGTAATGAGAAGCGCACTTTTTGGGACCCTCCCCTTTTTCTTGGCCCTCACTTGATGGCTCACCTCGAAACATCCCATGTGCAACAAGATTCTCTAGAACACTTTTTTTGAAAACTTTCGACAAAATTCATCATACGGCTCTAACGATGTAGGCAAGTGAAAAAAAGTTTTTCTATGGAAACATGATCCTAACTACTCTCTACTGGCAACATATATATATGTCAGTGGTTTTCACACCTGTTAATGCGGTGCCCACCAGTGGGGAAAAATAAATCATCTGGTCCCCCGCAGAATTTTTCATTACTATTCTATTAAGTTGGCGATGTTTAAAGTTTAAATAAGTCTAGACGTTTTTAAACATTGCAGTTAAATTCCTTTTTACAAAATGGAATAAAAAAAATTCTGCTTAATGTGAACAATAAATAAAGATTTCCTTGCTATAACTTATCTGTAACCTTTTTTGTCATTAAATACATAAATAACCTTGTGGCGGTCACCACTAGGTAGTTATATTTAGCACCTCGTTCCTATAGAAAAAGCATTTTTTGTTTTGCTCATAACCGGCACTGCTTGATGAATCTTCACTAAATTTTCCACAAAAAAAAGGTGGTCACTTCAGCTGCTGTCTGGAAAGTTTGGGGAGATCCTTCAAGCGGGGCCAAAGAAAAAGGGGGAGTCCCAATGCGTTTTTATTCCCATTCATTTTCCCTCATGGATTTTGAACAATGATAGCGTCCAAACCACTGGACGGAATTACATCAAATTTGGCAGAAAGGTAGGTATTAGTCTAGAGAGAGGCCTTTTTGTTATTTGGTGTAAATCTGTTCAGTAGTTTTAGAGAAATTAAAGAAAATCCAAATTTGTGTATATATGGATGCCAAGGCTTCACAAACTCTCCTGATCTTGTGCTGAGATCTGATTGGCTGTCAACACTTCAACAACCAAGTGTTGGCAGCCATGTTGGGACTTGACTTCAGCCGAGTCCCAGAAAAATGTTTTAACAAAATGGACAAGGGTAGAGTCACCAGGACCCCTTAGCTCTGGTGCTGGGGTCCCAGAGGGACCCCTCCTGAGCTAAAAAACATTTTTCAAAAGTTTCACTGCAATTTGCAGCGGATATGCAGGTCTTTCAAAAAAATGTTTTTAAAACAAGCACGGGTACCAATACTTGCTAATTCTGAAGCCCCCGGGTGGGCCAAGTGTTGGGGGCATTTCTATTTTTATGAGGGGTGACCTGAAACTGTCCCGGGGACCACCACCTCCTGAGGGCAAAAAAAAATGATGTGTGCAGGGGGCCACCTGGCACCACGCTGCCCCAGGAACTGCTCTCCCCGGGGCTTTAAACCAAAATGTTGTGCGGGTCGTTCTTCCCCATGCAGTCCCCAGGACCGCCACCTCCCTGGTGCTTTAATCCAATTCAATGAGGGGGACTGCATGGCACCCCTGCAGCCATTAGGGCCGCCACCTCCCCAGGGCTATTATCCAATTGAATGCAGAGGCCGCATAGCTCCCCCCACAGGCCCAGGGACAACCACCTCCCCAAGGCTATCATGCACAGTTTCCTCATAGCTCAGAGACCACCACCTCCCTGGGGCTTTCAATTTATATATTTCAAAGGAGATGCATTGTTTCTTTCCACACAGCAAGGCAATGCATCTGTTTTCAGGAGCTCAGCCTTGATTTCTCACAGAGATGCTGGGATATTTTGATGACCCGGGACGACACGAGGAAAACCTGAATGATCCAGCAGTCAGTGTTGTGATTTTTCAGCTGTGAGCCAGGTGCTGCATTGATCTAGCAGGCATTGTGTCAACATTTTCAGGCATTGTATCAATTTTACAATGCACTGGATGTTCCTCTCTTTGGTAAAGACTTTGATAGCCCTGAGACCTCAGAACAGGAGGCAAGCTCAATCCAAGCCCTTGGAGAGCACTTTGGGAGGAATGCAGAGTCTTTCCAGCAGAGTTAGGGGCCAGCAGGGCATCAAGCAGGCCAGCAGTCCTTTCAGCAAAACAGTCCAGATGAGAAGTTTGGGCAGCCAGACAGTCCCTCTGACAGAGTCCAGTTGTAGGTCCAGAAGTGTCTGATTTGGTGGGGTCACAGACCCAATATATATACCCAAAGTGCCTTTGAAGTGGAAGAAAGTGGTTTTGAAGTGCACAAGTTCCCCTTTAAACCCATCTCTGTCTGCCAGGAGCCCTGTGGGGGGGTTATCAGTCTTTTGTGTGAGGACGGACCACTAACCTTTGAAGTATAAGTAAAATCCCCTACACCCTTCCAGCCCAGGGAAACCCATCTGGATGCAGCTGAGTGTCCTGTTGATGGTTGCCTGGGTGGAATGCACAAGTGGAGCTGTCAACCAGCGAAGACCAGATGTGGATTTGAGACAAGCTGTAAGGCACATAGGGCACCAAGTGCTCAGAAAGTGGCATTTCTGAAACAGTAATGTATAATCCAACTTCACCAAAAAGTAGGATTTCCCACCATCATTCCAACCATACCAAATATGACAAGTCTATTATTTTCAGATCAGAAATTACCACTTAAAAGCATAAAAGGGAATCCCTAATGCTGGCCTATGAGAGGAGCAGTCTTCACAGTAGTGAAAAACGAATTAGTGAGTTTTTCACTACCAGGACATGTAAACTTACAATTACATGTCCTGCCTTTTACTTACATAGCACCCTGCCCTGTGGGCTACCTAGGGCCTACCTTAGGGGTGACGCATGTAATAAAAGGGGGGTTGAAGGCTTGGCAAGTAGTTTCAAACACCTAGTTTAAGTGGCAGTGAAATTGTACACACAGGCCTTGCAATGGCAAGCCTGAGACATGGTTAAGGAGTTACCTATGTGGTTGGCACAATCAGTGCTGCAGGCCCACTAGTAGCATTTAATTTACAGGCCTTCGGCACATGTAGTACAGTTTACCAGGGACTTACAAGTAAATGAAATATGCCAACTGGGTATGAGCCAATGTTGTCATGTTTTAGGGGGCAAGCACATGCACTTTACCACTGGTTAGCTGTGGTAAATTGTCCAGAGTCCTAAAGTCAACAAAAACAATGTCAGAAAAAGAGGAGGAAGAAAGCAAAAAGTTTGTGATAACCCTTCAGAGAGAGACATTTTCCAACACAACCCTCTTCCATCCTAAAGCCAGTGTAAACAGATCAATACCTTGATGGACTTCCATACTTAGGGCAATAGAATGTGGACAGTGGTCCAAGTGGTCCACTGCTGCAGGGACACTTGCCAGTGCTCTGCCTTTCTAAACTCAGTTGAGTCCCTCTGTCTATAGTTTCTGGGGCAACTCAACTGACCTATGGGGAACCCTTCTCCTCATCTGTGGACCCCATCTGTGAAGTTTCTAACTTTAATTTGCTCATAGATGCATTCCAGTAGGCAGGCAGCACCACTATGGCCAACAAAATGATGTGGTCCATTTCACTCCTTCGGTCTGACTTCTGTCCCCCAACCCAGGCAAAAACTCTGGCCATGAGGATAGCAACCAACAGAGTCCACTGACAGCTGTCAATGTTAAGAGTCAGGCCCCAGGCCATCCATTTATAAGTGGAAGCACTAAGTGGGGCCATTAAGTAAGCTTCTCTCCCAGTCTTGGGGCTTTTAGGGAGTTTCCTATGGGCTCCTGAGGTTTCCCTGACCTCTGAGGTGTCTCAGAGTGAGGGGCAGTAGCCCCAGGAGTTTTGCACCCTATATCTACTCTACTTCCTTCCAGTTCAGGAGTGGTATCCTGACACTGGCCAATCAATCCAGGGTCTGTACCTTGAGGCTGGACAAGGGTGAGTACTCCCTCACCCTGCCCTTCCATCTGCGTCTCTTTACCCTCTGTTTGGGAGTGGTACGCCCATAGACCTGAACTGGTAGGGTGTCTGAGGAGTCTGCCCCCCCCAGCTCTCCTGACACTGTGGAGCTCTCATCAGTGGATGGTTTCTCTGTATAGAGTAGGTTACCCTGCTTGGGTCCCCTGTGGGAACAGTCCAAGCTCTGGGGCTGGGAATAGGGCACCCTGAGTCTCTGCCCACCCCCACCTCTCCTCTTACTTTTAGAAGAGACATGGGACCATTTTCCCCCTTACCATACTGGGGCCTGTTGGGGACATGGTGTACATCCCTCTCACTCTGTTGAGGATAACCTCAACCTCCCACCTTAGGATTACTTCCTAATGCCTCTTCAGACACTCTGATACTCACCCAGAGGTCTTCCTCCTTTGCAGGCTCCCTGGGGTCAGAGAACTTACAATCAACCAGGTATTAGTGTAGCCCTTGAAAACAGTGACTGAACATATGCTCTCTGGCAATCAAATTGTACAGCCCCTCAAAAGTGTTTACCATTCTACCCTTCAACCAACCATCACGTGCCCTGCAAAAGTGTCCCACAAAATCTCCCCAGGACAGGTGAGACAGTTTCCTACCACCCCTGAATCTCAACCTGCATTCTTCTGAGGTGATGCCATATCTCTTGACAAAGGTCTTCTTCATGTGGGATACCTCGGCCTGTCTCTTCCACCTAGGGCCAGTAGGGCATCCTTCCTATTACCAGGTATATGCCTCCATAGGACAGCCCCACATTGTCCTCAGGGATCCTGTGTGCTACGAGAGTGACCTCATACAACCCACACCACCTGTCTATGTCATCGCCCTCCCCGAAGTCAGGCACCAAATCTCTGGGTGTGTAGACCTTTCTTTCAGCACTGGGTATCATAGTTTTGCTGTTGCTGCTAGACTCTACTTGCTTTGCTTTTAAGTCCAGTTCCTTTAGGCTCCGTTCATGAGCCAACAAGATTTGTCTTTCTTCAAACGTTCGTTCAGCCTAAGCTCTCCTTTCTTCCAAGAGGGCTTTGTCAGCCTCAGCTCTCCTATCCTCTGCAGCGAGTTGAACAGGCTGCAGCCTGAGGTCTCTCTCAGCCTGTCTGTCCTTCAGTTCCTCAGAGGAAAGGGTATGGGAGGAGACACTGCTTTCTGTACATGATCCAGCAGGGGGCCCTATCTCTGTGGGCTCCCCTCTCTTCTCTGGAGCCACTGTTAAGTCATTATCCTCCTCCTCCTCCTTCTTCTTCTCAGGGTAATCACCCATTTGCTCCTCTGCTGTAGCCTGGGTCCAACATGCTTCCTCAAAAGCAAATAGGGCATCCTACAGGTTCTGCTTGGTGGACCACTTTTTCACAGGCATCCCTCTATACTTGCAAAACCTACTCAGCCTAACCTTACTGAGGGCTTCAATGGGGACAAGGTCTATCTCATTGTAGTCTGCTGGGAAGTTGGAATCCATTTCGAATCTGTTATAGTATTGCAGGTGCGACACAAAGAGCCCCAAGTTTATGAATGAGAGGTAGGAATCAAATTTGGAAAAATGGCCAATGGAAATAAAAAGGAGAAAACAACTTGTAATGTTCTTTAGATGTGGATGGTAGTGTACACAAGTCACTGTAAAGCACTGCACAAACACAAGTCCCATCCCAATGTTACAAATTGGGTCTCTAGTTGACAGAGGTGTGCACCCTGTCTAAGTAAGGACCACAATCCTAGTTAGGGTAAGTCACAACAGAACCTAAATTATCCTGTGCTCACCCTCTGGACCCTAGGCACAGAGAAGGCAGGCTTAACTTAGAAGGCAATGTGTAAAGTATTTGTGAAATAACTCATACAGTAGCACAGTGAAAACACCACAAAACATATTCCAAACCAGTTTAGTAAAATAGATAATATTTATCTGAATGAAATAAGGCCAAAATGACAAAAATTTACAAGTCAAAATATCACTTTTTATAGGTTTAAATGACCCTCAATGCTTAAGAATCAGTTTTGCTGTATTCTTTTAACACACAGTACCTGGGATGTGTCATAAATTAATGATGCAGAGGGACTGCAGAGGAGATGATACATTGAATAGTAAAGCGATGTGTTGAGTTTTTCAGCGCGGCAAAGGCGATGCGTCATTTCTTTCCGCCCTGCAAGGCGATGCATTAGATTCCAGGAGCGCAGCTTTGATTCCTCACTGTGATGCAGAGATATTTTGATGCCCTGGGATGATGTGTGAAAAACTTAGAACATGCTGATCAGAAGCAACAGGCAATGCATCAATCCAGCAGGCAATGCAGTGATTTTACAGGCGTGAGGCTGGCGCTGCATCGATCCGGCAGGCATCGTGTTGAGTTTTTGTCTTCTCTTTGGTGAAGACCTGAGATCTCAGAACAGGAGGCAAGCTCAATCCAAGCCCTTGGAAAGCACTTGAGGAAAAAGGCAGAGTCCTTCCAGCAGAGTCAAGGGTCAGTAGGCAGCAGGCAGCAGGGAAACAAGCAGGCCAATGGTGCTTCCAGCAAAGCAGTCCAGATGAGTCCTTTGGGCACCCATGCAGTCCTTCTGACAGTGTCCAAGTTCCTCTTTCAACCCAGCCCTGTCTGCCAGGAGCCCTGTGGGGGGTTATCAGTCCTTTTTTTGAGGGCAGGCTATTGACCTTTGAAGTGTAAGTGAGAGCCCCTCCATCCTTCCTGCCCAGGGAAACCCATC
The DNA here is from genome assembly GCF_031143425.1 of Pleurodeles waltl. Taxonomy (NCBI): domain Eukaryota; kingdom Metazoa; phylum Chordata; class Amphibia; order Caudata; family Salamandridae; genus Pleurodeles; species Pleurodeles waltl. The sequence continues at coordinate 856,116,154 of NC_090443.1, forward strand.
TGTATGCAGATGAAAGCAGATGCAGCTGAGTGTCCTGTGTTTATGGCTGTCTGGGTGGAATGCACAAGGGGAAATGTCAACCAGTACAGACCAGATGTGGATTGGTGGCAGGCTGTAAAGCACAGATGGCAGTAAGTGCAAAGAAATATCTAGTTTCTCAAAGTGGCTTTCCTGGAATAGTAGTGTAGACTCCAACTACACAAGTAAGTAGGATTTCTTGCTACCATTCCAACCATACAAGTTAGTGATGTATACTCCTTTCAGATCAGAAATTACCACTTAAAATCTTATAAGGGAATCTATAATTCTGGCCTATGAGAGGAGCAAGCTTCACAGTAGTGAAAAATGAATGTGGGAGTTTTTCACTACCAGGACATGTAAAACTTATAAGTACATGTCCTCCCTTTTACTTACATAGCACCCTGCCTTTTGGGCTACATAGGGCCTACTTTAGGGGTGACATATATAATAAAAAGGGAGCTTAAAGCTTGGCAAGTAGGTTTAAATGCCAAGTCAAAGTGGCAGTGAAACTGCACATACAAACCTTGCAATGGCAAGCCTGAGACATGGTTAAGGAGCTACTTATGAATGTGGCACAATCAGTGCTGCAGTCCCACTAGTAACATTTAATTTACAGGTCCTGGGCAAATGTTGTGCAGTTTACGAGGGACTTAAAATTACATTAAATTTGCCCACTGGGTATGAGTCAATGTTACCATGTTTTAGGGGCAGAGCACATGTACTTTAGCACTGGTTAGCGGTGGTAAAGGGGCCAGAGTCCTAAAGTCAACAAAAATGAGGTCAGAAAAAGAGGAGGAAGGCAGAACGTTTGGGGTGTCCCTTTCAGAAAGTGCCATTTTCCAAACACACACACACACACACATATATAAATATTTATTCACTGAAAAAAACAAAGGTTTCAGGGATGTTATAGTTAGGCTCGCATTTAATACGTACAAAACCTTAGAAATTTGCCAGTCATAGTTTGAGTTATCTCAACTAACTATAACTTGTGCCCTAAGGTAACTATAACTCGTGCCCTCGCCATGCACTGGTAATTACCCACAAATTATGGCACTTATGACATCTTTCATTACATCATTGATAATATCAATGGAATATGTGCAGTAAAAACATTTACAAAAAAACTGTGCATGGCGGTTGCGCGAGTTATAGTTACCTTAGGGCCATTAATTAAATGGATAGCTCTGCAGATTTTTCCAGTGTTGTTAAAAAAATGCTTTTTAGCCATCGCTGGGTGCCTCAGGGACCCCAGCACAAGGGCTAAGCAGTCGGGGTGACTCTACCTTGGCCCCCTGTTTTTTTTGTCTTTTTTGCCTTTTTTTCTGGGACTCGGCTGAAGCCGAGTCCAAAGATGACTGCCAACACTTCCTTGCTGAAGTGTTCTGAGCCGATCAGATATCAGCATGGTGAGAGTTGGATCCACAGAGGATTTGTGTCCCTATATATCTATATGTTTTTTTCTTAAATTTCTCTGAAACTACTGAACGGATTTGCACCAAATCAGAAAAAGTGTGATTTGTAGAGCAGGATCTAGCTTTGTGTCAAGTTTGGTGTAATTCTGTTCAGTGGTTTGGGCTGTAGGCATGTCTAAAGGTCTGAAACTTTCAAGACAGAAGCTGAACTTAGTATAACAAAGTATAAGTTTGGGAAATTTCATGAAGATTCATCAAACGGCGCCAAAGTTATTAGCAAAACAAGAAATGCTTTTTCTACAGAAACTAAGTCCTAACTATACCTACCTAGTGGCAGGTTCCACTAGGCAAAATACATATATATATATATATATATATATATATATATATATATATATATATATGGATACACATCCAAAGAAAAAGCTTTTTTGGTTTGACAGTCTAGCCAACCTTAGGGCAGACAGGGAGCTGTTTGAGGAACCAGGTCTTCAACTTCTTGAAGAACTCAAGAATCAAGGAGGAGGCTCTGATGTATAATGGTAGGTTGTTTCCTTGCTTTAAGGGTGATTGAGGAAAAAGCTTGCCATCTGGATCTGGTTTTGCAGAAGAGCAGGATGTGATGAAGTATTGTCCAGCCAAGTGGAGGTGTCTAAATGGTGTATGGAAGAGATGCGGTTCTTGAGTATGCTGGGCCAGTGTTGTGTATTGTGAAATGCAGACCTCAGCTTATATGTTTGTGATTTTTTTTATAAGACCACATATGTATCAAACCAAATTATATGGGTAGAAGGAGGAAAACAATGGTTAATTAGTCAGAACAAATTATTCAGCAGTAGTTAGTTTATTCCCTGGCCAAACCAAAGATCACAGAGATTGTTGATGTCTCCATTAATCAGCTGGCGTCACCATGTTTATCCAAGGTGCAAATCGACCCAAGAACGGTGCTTGGACAAAATATTGAAAAAAATATTGTGATATAAAAATAGTGTGTCAAGAATATTGGGACACGAAAATCTCATGGACAGGTATATTGACAGTAAAAATATCATTTATAGTGTTGTTTTTAATATTGTAAAAAATGCTGAAGAAGAAAATATTTTATTATGTAATATTGTTTGCAAGTGTTAATTAGCATTTAAAGTATGGTAGTGTGTTTTACTGAATGCGTTTTAATTTTTTAAAATATTTTAGTGAGATTTTTTTGTTGAAATTTTCATTTTTTTGTCGTATTAATGTACATAATTAAATGCTGAATATGTTTTCATTTCAGGATATTAGGTTTTTAATGGCTAAGGGTGGGGAGATTTTTAAAATACATATGTTTTACATTTAAACTTTTAGGGAATAATTTTAAAAATATGCAAATTAATAATTTAGAATATATATTTTATTTATTATATTCATATTTTAAATACTTGTTTGAATTCAATGTTAATTAGGATATACAAATGGTATTATTACTATTAGTATTTTAAATACAGAAATTAAATATTTTGAAAAAAAGTATAGCATTTTGAAATGTTTTAATTTTAAATTATTTTCTAAATTATTTTATAAGTTTAGAAAAAAAGGATGTTAATAAACATTTTAATTTTAAGTTAACATTTTTAAAGTTTTTTAACCCCTTCTGTGCCCAGGACGTAATGGTTACGTCCTGAGGCACAGTGCTGCTGTGCCCAGGACGTAACCATTACGTCCTGTGCACAGAGCCCAGAGGGAGCGCTCTCGCTCCCTCTGTGGGGTTCCCCCCCACCCCCCCAAGTCAGGGATGGAAGGGGAAGCCCTTCCCCTCCCACCCCTGACCCCCCCAACCCCCCCTGTGACGTCAGCGCACGAGCGCGCGCTGATTAGTCACAGGGTCTCCCCCATCGCGCTGGAAGCAGAGCTTCCAGCGCGATTGAAAAAGAAATGCTTTTGCATTTCTTTTTCAATCCCATGGGGGAGGCCCCGAGAGGCTTCAAAGGGAAGGAAATTTATTTCCTTCCCTTTGAAGTCTCTCACAGGTTTCAAAAGCCGGATTGCTTGCAATCCGGCTTTTGAAACCCCACTAGACACCAGGGATTTTTTTTTCTTTTCTTGAAATTGGCAAAAGGGAGCGACCCCTTGGGCAAGGGTCGCTCCCAGGGGGGCATTTTTTTAGGAAGGCCTTTTCTGCCCCCCCTGGGGGCAGATTGGCCTATTATTAGGCCGATCTGCCCCCAGGGGGGGCAGAAACCTCTAGGCACCAGGGACCTTTTTTTTTTTTTTTTTTTTTTTGATGAATTCTTTTTTTTTAGGTGGGGAGCGATCCCTTAGGCAAGGGTCGCTCCCCTACGGGGCAATATATATTTAGGCCATTTCTGCCCCCCTTGGGGGCAGATTGGCCTATTTTGATAAGGCCAATCTGCCCCCAAGGGGGGCAGAAACCATTAGACACCAGGGAGTTTGTTTTTGCGCGCCAATGTCACGCAACAAAGCGACCCCTTTGGCAAGGGTCGCTCCCAGGGGGGGCAATTTTTTGGGAAGGCCTTTTCTGCCCCCCCTGGGGGCAGAAACCTCTAGGCGCCAGGGCAAATTTTTTTTTTGTGTTTTTTTTTTTGTTCTTTTTTTTTTTTTAGAGATGGGGAGCGACCCATCAGGCAAGGGTCGCTCCCCTGGGGGGCAAATTGTATTTAGACCATTTCTGCCCCCCTGGGGGCAGATTGGCCGATTTTAGGTCAATCTGCCCCCAAGGGGGCAGAAACCACTAGGCACCGGGGATTTGTTTTTTGGCGTCAATGTCACGCAGGGGGAGCGACCCCGTAGGCAAGGGTCGCTCCCGGGGGGGGGGTGGGGGTTGGGTGGCAAATTTATTTTAGGCCATTTCTGCCCCCCCGGGGGACAGATCGGCCTATTATTAGGCCGAACTGCCCCCGGGGGGGGCAGAACACTCTAGGCGCCAGGGCAATTTTTTTTTTGTGTTTTTTTTTTTTGTGGTTTCTTTTTTTAGAGATGGGGAGCGACCCATCAGGCAAGGGTCGCTCCCCTGGGGGGGCAAATTGTATTTAGACCATTTCTGCCCCCCTGGGGGCAGATTGGCCAATTTTAGGTCAATCTGCCCCCAAGGGGGCAGAAACCACTAGGCACCGGGGATTTGTTTTTTGGCGCCAATGTCACGCAGGGGGAGCGACCCCGTAGGCAAGGGTCGCTCCGGGGGGGGGGGTGGGGGTTGGGGGGGCAAATTTATTTTAGGCCATTTCTGCCCCCCCGGGGGACAGATCGGCCTATTATTAGGCCGAACTGCCCCCGGGGTGGGGGGCAGAACACTCTAAGAGCCAGGGCAATTTTTTTTTTGTGTTTTTTTTTTTTGTTGTTTCTTTTTTTAGAGATGGGGAGCGACCCATCAGGCAAGGGTCGCTCCCCTGGGGGGGCAAATTGTATTTAGACCATTTCTGCCCCCCTGGGGGCAGATTGGCCAATTTTAGGTCAATCTGCCCCCAAGGGGGCAGAAATCACTAGGCACCGGGGATTTGTTTTTTGGCGCCAATGTCACGCAGGGGGAGCGACCCCGTAGGCAAGGGTCGCTCCCGGGGGGGGTGGGGGTTGGGGGGGCAAATTTATTTTAGGCCATTTCTGCCCCCCCGGGGGACAGATCGGCCTATTATTAGGCCGAACTGCCCCCGGGGGGGGGGGGCAGAACACTCTAGGCGCCAGGGCAATTTTTTTTTTTTTTTGTTGTTTCTTTTTTTAGAGATGGGGAGCGACCCATCAGGCAAGGGTCGCTCCCCTGGGGGGGCAAATTGTATTTAGACCATTTCTGCCCCCCTGGGGGCAGATTGGCCAATTTTAGGTCAATCTGCCCCCAAGGGGGCAGAAACCACTAGGCACCGGGGATTTGTTTTTTGGCGCCAATGTCACGCAGGGGGAGCGACCCCGTAGGCAAGGGTCGCTCCCGGGGGGGGGGGGTTGGGGGGGCAAATTTATTTTAGGCCATTTCTGCCCCCCGGGGGACAGATCGGCCTATTATTAGGCCGAACAGCCCCCGGGGGGGGGGGCAGAACACTCTAGGCGCCAGGGCAATTTATTTTTTGTGTTTTTTTTTTTTGTTGTTTCTTTTTTTAGAGATGGGGAGCGACCCATCAGGCAAGGGTCGCTCCCCTGGGGGGGCAAATTGTATTTAGACCATTTCTGCCCCCCTGGGGGCAGATTGGCCAATTTTAGGTCAATCAGCCCCCAAGGGGGCAGAAACCACTAGGCACCGGGGATTTGTTTTTTGGCACCAATGTTACGCAGGGGGAGCGACCCCGTAGGCAAGGGTCGCTCCCGGGGGGGGGTGGGAGTTGAGGGGGCAAATTTATTTTAGGCCATTTCTGCCCCCCCGGGGGACAGATCGGCCTATTATTAGGCCGAACTGCCCCCCGGGGGGGGCAGAACACTCTAGACGCCAGGGCAATTTTTTTTTTGTGTGTTTTTTTTTTGTTGTTTCTTTTTTTAGAGATGGGGAGCGACCCATCAGGCAAGGGTCGCTCCCCTGGGGGGGCAAATTGTATTTAGACCATTTCTGCCCCCCTGGGGGCAGATTGGCCAATTTTAGGTCAATCTGCCCCCAAGGGGGCAGAAACCACTAGGCACTGGGGATTTGTTTTTTGGCGCCAATGTCACGCAGGGGGAGCGACCCCGTAGGCAAGGGTCGCTCCCGGGGGGGGATGGGGGTTGGGGGGGCAAATTTATTTTAGGCCATTTCTGCCCCCCCGGGGGACAGATCGGCCTATTATTAGGCCGAACTGCCCCCGGGGGGGGGGCAGAACACTCTAGGCACCAGGGCAATTTTTTTTGTGTTTTTTTTTTTTGTTGTTTCTTTTTTTAGAGATGGGGAGCGACCCATCAGGCAAGGGTCGCTCCCCTGGGGGGGCAAATTGTATTTAGACCATTTCTGCCCCCCTGGGGGCAGATTGGCCAATTTTAGGTCAATCTGCCCCCAAGGGGGCAGAAACCACTAGGCACCGGGGATTTGTTTTTTGGCGCCAATGTCACGCAGGGGGAGCGACCCCGTAGGCAAGGGTCGCTCCGGGGGGGGGGTGGGGGTTGGGGGGGCAAATTTATTTTAGGCCATTTCTGCCCCCCCGGGGGACAGATCGGCCTATTATTAGGCCGAACTGCCCCCGGGGTGGGGGGCAGAACACTCTAAGAGCCAGGGCAATTTTTTTTGTTGTGTTTTTTTTTTTTGTTGTTTCTTTTTTTAGAGAAGGGGAGCGACCCATCAGGCAAGGGTCGCTCCCCTGGGGGGGCAAATTGTATTTAGACCATTTCTGCCCCCCTGGGGGCAGATTGGCCAATTTTAGGTCAATCTGCCCCCAAGGGGGCAGAAGTCACTAGGCACCGGGGATTTGTTTTTTGGCGCCAATGTCACGCAGGGGGAGCGACCCCGTAGGCAAGGGTCGCTCCCGGGGGGGGTGGGGGTTGGGGGGGCAAATTTATTTTAGGCCATTTCTGCCCCCCCGGGGGACAGATCGGCCTATTATTAGGCCGAACTGCCCCCGGGGGGGGGGGGGCAGAACACTCTAGGCGCCAGGGCAATTTTTTTTTTTTTTGTTGTTTCTTTTTTTAGAGATGGGGAGCGACCCATCAGGCAAGGGTCGCTCCCCTGGGGGGGCAAATTGTATTTAGACCATTTCTGCCCCCCTGGGGGCAGATTGGCCAATTTTAGGTCAATCTGCCCCCAAGGGGGCAGAAACCACTAGGCACCGGGGATTTGTTTTTTGGCGCCAATGTCACGCAGGGGGAGCGACCCCGTAGGCAAGGGTCGCTCCCGGGGGGGGGGTTGGGGGGGCAAATTTATTTTAGGCCATATCTGCCCCCCGGGGGACAGATCGGCCTATTATTAGGCCGAACAGCCCCCGGGGGGGGGGGCAGAACACTCTAGGCGCCAGGGCAATTTATTTTTTGTGTTTTTTTTTTTTGTTGTTTCTTTTTTTAGAGATGGGGAGCGACCCATCAGGCAAGGGTCGCTCACCTGGGGGGGCAAATTGTATTTAGACCATTTCTGCCCCCCTGGGGGCAGATTGGCCAATTTTAGGTCAATCTGCCCCCAAGGGGGCAGAAACCACTAGGCACCGGGGATTTGTTTTTTGGCACCAATGTTACGCAGGGGGAGCGACCCCGTAGGCAAGGGTCGCTCCCGGGGGGGGGGGGTGGGAGTTGAGGGGGCAAATTTATTTTAGGCCATTTCTGCCCCCCCGGGGGACAGATCGGCCTATTATTAGGCCGAACTGCCCCCCGGGGGGGGCAGAACACTCTAGACGCCAGGGCAATTTTTTTTTTGTGTGTTTTTTTTTTGTTGTTTCTTTTTTTAGAGATGGGGAGCGACCCATCAGGCAAGGGTCGCTCCCCTGGGGGGGGCAAATTGTATTTAGACCATTTCTGCCCCCCTGGGGGCAGATTGGCCAATTTTAGGTCAATCTGCCCCCAAGGGGGCAGAAACCACTAGGCACTGGGGATTTGTTTTTTGGCGCCAATGTCACGCAGGGGGAGCGACCCCGTAGGCAAGGGTCGCTCCCGGGGGGGGATGGGGGTTGGGGGGGCAAATTTATTTTAGGCCATTTCTGCCCCCCCGGGGGACAGATCGGCCTATTATTAGGCCGAACTGCCCCCGGGGGGGGGGGCAGAACACTCTAGGCACAAGGGCAATTTTTTTTTGTGTTTTTTTTTTTTTGTTGTTTCTTTTTTTAGAGATGGGGAGCGACCCATCAGGCAAGGGTCGCTCCCCTGGGGGGGCAAATTGTATTTAGACCATTTCTGCCCCCCTGGGGGCAGATTGGCCAATTTTAGGTCAATCTGCCCCCAAGGGGGCAGAAACCACTAGGCACCGGGGATTTGTTTTTTGGCGCCAATGTCACGCAGGGGGAGCGACCCCGTAGGCAAGGGTCGCTCCCGGGGGGGTTGGGTGTTGGGGGGGCAAATTTATTTTAGGCCATTTCTGCCCCCCCGGGGGACAGATCGGCCTATTATTAGGCCGAACTGCCCCCGGGGGGGGGGGGGGCAGAACACTCTAGGCACCAGGGCAATTTTTTTTTTGTGTTTTTTTTTTTTTGTTGTTTCTTTTTTTAGAGATGGGGAGCGACCCATCAGGCAAGGGTCGCTCCCCTGGGGGGGCAAATTGTATTTAGACCATTTCTGCCCCCCTGGGGGCAGATTGGCCAATTTTAGGTCAATCTGCCCCCAAGGGGGCAGAAACCACTAGGCACCGGGGATTTGTTTTTTGGCGCCAATGTCACGCAGGGGGAGCGACCCCGTAGGCAAGGGTCGCTCCCGGGGGGGGTGGGGGTTGGGGGGGCAAATTTATTTTAGGCCATTTCTGCCCCCCCGGGGGACAGATCGGCCTATTATTAGGCCGAACTGCCCCCGGGGGGGGGGGCGGCAGAACACTCTAGGCACCAGGGCAATTTTTTTTGTTGTGTTTTTTTTTTTGTTGTTGTTTCTTTTTTTAGAGATGGGGAGCGACCCATCAGGCAAGGGTCGCTCCCCTGGGGGGGCAAATTGTATTTAGACCATTTCTGCCCCCCTGGGGGCAGATTGGCCAATTTTAGGTCAATCTGCCCCCAAGGGGGCAGAAACCACTAGGCACCGGGGATTTGTTTTTTGGTGCCAATGTCACGCAGGGGGAGCGACCCCGTAGGCAAGGGTCGCTCCCGGCGGGGGAGGGTGGGGGTTGGGGGGGCAAATTTATTTTAGCCCATTTCTGCCCCCCCGGGGGGCAGATCGGCCTATTATTAGGCCGATCTGCCCCCGGGGGGGGGGGGCAGAAACCTCTAGGCGCCAGGGGAATTTTTCTTTTTTTTCTTTTTTTTTTTTCTTTGTTTTTTTTTTTTAGAGATGGGGAGCGACCCATCAGGCAAAAGTCGCTCCCCTGGGGGACAAATTGTATTTAGGCCATTTCTGCCCCCCTTGGGGGCAGATTGGCTGAGTTTAGGTCAACCTGCCCCCAAGGGGGCAGAAACCACTAGGCACCGGGGATTTGTTTTTTGGCACCAATGTTACGCAGGGGGAGCGACCCCGTAGGCAAGGGTCGCTCCCGGGGGGGGGGGGTGGGAGTTGAGGGGGCAAATTTATTTTAGGCCATTTCTGCCCCCCCGGGGGACAGATCGGCCTATTATTAGGCCGAACTGCCCCCCGGGGGGGGGCAGAACACTCTAGACGCCAGGGCAATTTTTTTTTTGTGTTTTTTTTTTGTTGTTTCTTTTTTTAGAGATGGGGAGCAACCCATCAGGCAAGGGTCGCTCCCCTGGGGGACAAATTGTATTTAGGCCATTTCTGCCCCCCTTGGGGGCAGATTGGCTGAGTTTAGGTCAACCTGCCCCCAAGGGGGCAGAAACCACTAGGCACCGGGGATTTGTTTTTTGGCGCCAATGTCTCGCAGGGGGAGCGACCCCGTAGGCAAGGGTCGCTCCCGGGGGGGGGTGGGTGTTGGGGGGGGCAAATTTATTTTAGGCCATTTCTGCCCCCCCGGGGGACAGATCGGCCTATTATTAGGCCGAACTACCCCCCGGGGGGGGGGCAGAACACTCTAGACGCCAGGGCAATTTTTTTTTGGGCTGTTTTTTTTTTTTTGTTTCTTTTTTTAGAGATGGGGAGCGACCCATCAGGCAAGGGTCGCTCCCCTGGGGTGGCAAATTGTATTTAGACCATTTCTGCCCCCCTGGGGGCAGATTGGCCAATTTTAGGTCAATCTGCCCCCAAGGGGGCAGAAACCACTAGGCACCGGGGATTTGTTTTTTGGCGCCAATGTCACGCAGGGGGAGCGACCCCGTAGGCAAGGGTCGCTCCCGGGGGGGGATGGGGGTTGGGGGGGCAAATTTATTTTAGGCCATTTCTGCCCCCCCGGGGGACAGATCGGCCTATTATTAGGCCGAACTGCCCCCGGGGGGGGGGGGGCAGAACACTCTAGGCACCAGGGCAATTTTTTTTGTGTGTTTTTTTTTTTTTGTTGTTTCTTTTTTTAGAGATGGGGAGCGACCCATCAGGCAAGGGTCGCTCCCCTGGGGTGGCAAATTGTATTTAGACCATTTCTGCCCCCCTGGGGGCAGATTGGCCAATTTTAGGTCAATCTGCCCCCAAGGGGGCAGAAACCACTAGGCACCGGGGATTTGTTTTTTGGCGCCAATGTCACGCAGGGGGAGCGACCCCGTAGGCAAGGGTCGCTCCCGGGGGGGGTGGGGGTTGGGGGGGCAAATTTATTTTAGGCCATTTCTGCCCCCCCGGGGGACAGATCGGCCTATTATTAGGCCGAACTGCCCCCGGGGGGGGGGGCAGAACACTCTAGGCACCAGGGCAATTTTTTTTTTGTGTTTTTTTTTTTTTGTTGTTTCTTTTTTTAGAGATGGGGAGCGACCCATCAGGCAAGGGTCGCTCCCCTGGGGGGGCAAATTGTATTTAGACCATTTCTGCCCCCCTGGGGGCAGATTGGCCAATTTTAGGTCAATCTGCCCCCAAGGGGGCAGAAACCACTAGGCACCGGGGATTTGTTTTTTGGCGCCAATGTCACGCAGGGGGAGCGACCCCGTAGGCAAGGGTCGCTCCCGGGGGGGGTGGGGGTTGGGGGGGGGCAAATTTATTTTAGGCCATTTCTGCCCCCCCGGGGGACAGATCGGCCTATTATTAGGCCGAACTGCCCCCGGGGGGGGGGGGGCAGAACACTCTAGGCACCAGGGCAATTTTTTTTTGTGTTTTTTTTTTTGTTGTTGTTTCTTTTTTTAGAGATGGGGAGCGACCCATCAGGCAAGGGTCGCTCCCCTGGGGGGGCAAATTGTATTTAGACCATTTCTGCCCCCCTGGGGGCAGATTGGCCAATTTTAGGTCAATCTGCCCCCAAGGGGGCAGAAACCACTAGGCACCGGGGATTTGTTTTTTGGCGCCAATGTCACGCAGGGGGAGCGACCCCGTAGGCAAGGGTCGCTCCCGGGGGGGGGGTGGGGGTTGGGGGGGGCAAATTTTTTTTAGGCCATTTCTGCCCCCCCGGGGGACAGATCGGCCTATTATTAGGCCGAACTGCCCCCGGGGGGGGGGGGCAGAACACTCTAGGCACCAGGGCAATTTTTTTTTTGTGTTTTTTTTTTTGTTGTTGTTTCTTTTTTTAGAGATGGGGAGCGACCCATCAGGCAAGGGTCGCTCCCCTGGGGGGGCAAATTGTATTTAGACCATTTCTGCCCCCCTGGGGGCAGATTGGCCAATTTTAGGTCAATCTGCCCCCAAGGGGGCAGAAACCACTAGGCACCGGGGATTTGTTTTTTGGCGCCAATGTCACGCAGGGGGAGCGACCCCGTAGGCAAGGGTCACTCCCGGGGGGGGTGGGTGTTGGGGGGGCAAATTTATTTTAGCCCATTTCTGCCACCCCGGGGGGCAGATCGGCCTATTATTAGGCCGATCTCCCCCCGGGGGGGGGGGGCAGAAACCTCTAGGCGCCAGGGGAATTTTTCTTTTTTTTCTTTGTTTTTTTTTTTTAGAGATGGGGAGCGACCCATCAGGCAAAAGTCGCTCCCCTGGGGGACAAATTGTATTTAGGCCATTTCTGCCCCCCTTGCAGATTGGCTGAGTTTAGGTCAACCTGCCCCCAAGGGGACAGAAACCACTAGGCACTGGGGATTTGTTTTTTGGTGCCAATGTCACGCAGGGGGAGCGACCCCGTAGGCAAGGGTCGCTCCCGGCGGGGGAGGGTGGGGGTTGGGGGGGCAAATTTATTTTAGGGCATTTCTGCCCCCCCCCCCTGGGGCCGGCTGAGCTACAGGCCAAACACCACAGGTAGGCACCTTGCAAAAAACACCTCTGTTTTCTGTGAAAAAATATGTTGTGTCCACGTTGTGTTTTGGGCCATTTCCTTTTGTGGGCGCTAGGCCTACCCACAGAAGTGATGTACCATTTTTATCGAGAGACTTAGGGGAACGCTGGGTGGAAGGAAATTTGTGGCTCCTCTCAGATTCCAGAACTTTCTGTCACCGAAATGAGAGGAAAAAGTGTTTTTTGGGCCAAATTTTGATGTTTGCAAAGGATTCTGGGTAACATAACCTGGTCAGAGCCCCGCAAGTCACCCCATCTTGGATTCCCCTGGGTTTCTAGTTTTCAAAAATGCACTGGTTTGCTAGGTTTCCTCAGGTGTCGGCTGAGCTACAGGCCAAAATCCACAGGTAGGCACTGCTTTTTATAAAAAAATGTGATGTGTCCACGTTGTGTTTTGGGCCCTTTCCTTTCGTGGGCGCTAGTCCTACCCACACAAGTGAGGTATCATTTTTATCGGGAGACTTGGGGGAACGCTGGGTAGACGGAAATTTGTGGCTCCTCTCAGATTCCAGAACTTTCTGCCACAGAAATGTGAGTAACATGTGTATTTTTAGCCAAATTTTGAGGTTTGCAAAGGATTCTGGGTAACAGAACCTGGTCCGAGCCCCGCAAGTCACCCCTCCTTGGATTCCCCTAGGTCTCTAGTTTTCAGAAATGCACAGGTTTGGTAGGTTTCCCTAGGTGCCGGCTGAGCTAGAGGCCAAAATCTACAGGGAGGCACTTCGCAAAAAACACCTCTGTTTTTTTCCAAAATTTAGGATGTGTCCACGTTGCGCTTTGGGGTGTTTCCTGTCGCCGGCGCTAGGCCTACCCACGCAAGTGAGGTATCATTTTTATCGGGAGACTTGGGGGAACGCTGGGTGGAAGGAAATTTGTAGCTCCTCTCAGATTCCAGAACTTTCTGCCACAGAAATGTGAGGGACATGTGTTTTTTTTAGCCAAATTTTGAGGTTTGCAAAGGATTCTGGGTAACAGAACCTGGTCCGAGCCCCGCAAGTCACCCCTTCTTGGATTCCCCTAGGTCTCTAGTTTTCAGAAATGCACAGGTTTGGTAGGTTTCCCTAGGTGGCGGCTGAGCTAGAGGCCAAAATCTACAGGTAGGCACTTCGCAAAAAACACCTCTGTTTTTTTCCAAAATTTAGGATGTGTCCACGTTGCGCTTTGGGGTGTTTCCTGTCGCCGGCGCTAGGCCTACCCACGCAAGTGAGGTATAATTTTTATCGGGAGACTTGGGGGAACACTGGGTAGAAGGAAATTTGTGGCTCCTCTCAGATTCCAGAACTTTCTGCCACAGAAATGTGAGTAACATGTGTATTTTTAGCCAAATTTTGAGGTTTGCAAAGGATTCTGGGTAACAGAACCTGGTCCGAGCCCCGCAAGTCACCCCTCCTTGGATTCCCCGAGGTCTCTAGTTTTCAGAAATGCACAGGTTTGGTAGGTTTCCCTAGGTGCCGGCTGAGCTAGAGGCCAAAATCTACAGGGAGGCACTTCGCAAAAAACACCTCTGTTTTTTTCCAAAATTTAGGATGTGTCCACGTTGCGCTTTGGGGTGTTTCCTGTCGCCGGCGCTAGGCCTACCCACGCAAGTGAGGTATCATTTTTATCGGGAGACTTGGGGGAACGCTGGGTGGAAGGAAATTTGTAGCTCCTCTCAGATTCCAGAACTTTCTGCCACAGAAATGTGAGGGACATGTGTTTTTTTTAGCCAAATTTTGAGGTTTGCAAAGGATTCTGGGTAACAGAACCTGGTCCGAGCCACACAAGTCACCCCTCCTTGGATTCCCCTAGGTCTCTAGTTTTCAGAAATGTACAGGTTTGGTAGGTTTCCCTAGGTGGCGGCTGAGCTAGAGGCCAAAATCTACAGGTAGTCACTTTGCTAAAAACAGCTCTGTTTTCTGTGATGTGTCCACGTTGTGTTTTGGGGCATATCCTGTCGCGGACGCTAGGCCTACCCACACAAGTGAGGTATCATTTTTATCGGGAGACGTGGGGGAATGCTGGGTGGAAGGAAATTTGTGGCTCCTCTCAGATTCCAGAACTTTCTGCCACAGAAATGTGAGGAACATGTGTTTTTTTAGCCAAATTTTGAGGTTTGCAAAGGATTCTGGGTAACAGAACCTGGTCCGAGCCACACAAGTCACCCCTCCTTGGATTCCCCTAGGTCTCTAGTTTTCAGAAATGCACAGGTTTGGTAGGTTTCCCTAGGTGCCGGCTGAGCTAGAGGCCAAAATCTACAGGTAGTCACTTTGCTAAAAACAGCTCTGTTTTCTGTGATATGTCCACGTTGTGTTTTGGGGCATATCCTGTCGCGGGCGCTAGGCCTACCCACACAAGTGAGGTATCATTTTTATCGGGAGACGTGGGGGAACGCTGGGTGGAAGGAAATTTGTGGCTCCTCTCAGATTCCAGAACTTTCTGCCACAGAAATGTGAGGAACATGTGTTTTTTTAGCCACATTTTGAGGTTTGCAAAGGATTCTGGGTAACAGAACCTGGTCCGAGCCCCGCAAGTCACCCCTCCTTAGATTCCCCTAGATCTCTAGTTTTCAGAAATGCACAGGTTTGGTAGGTTTCCCTAGGTGGCGGCTGAGCTAGAGGCCAAAATCTACAGGTAGTCACTTTGCTAAAAACAGCTCTGTTTTCTGTGATATGTCCACGTTGTGTTTTGGGGCATATCCTGTCGCGGGCGCTAGGCCTACCCACACAAGTGAGGTATCATTTTTATCGGGAGACGTGGGGGAACGCTGGGTGGAAGGAAATTTGTGGCTCCTCTCAGATTCCAGAACTTTCTGTCACAGAAATGTGAGGAACATGTGTTTTTTTAGCCAAATTTTGAGATTTGCAAAGGATTCTGGGTAACAGAACCTGGTCCGAGCCCCGCAAGTCACCCCTCCTTGGATTCCCCTAGGTCTCTAGTTTTCAGAAATGCACAGGTTTGGTAGGTTTCCCTAGGTGGCGGCTGAGCTAGAGGCCAAAATCTACAGGTAGTCACTTTGCTAAAAACAGCTCTGTTTTCTGTGATATGTCCACGTTGTGTTTTGGGGCATATTCTGTCGCGGGCGCTAGGCCTACCCACACAAGTGAGGTATCATTTTTATCGGGAGACGTGGGGGAACGCTGGGTGGAAGGAAATTTGTGGCTCCTCTCAGATTCCAGAACTTTCTGCCACAGAAATGTGAGGAACATGTGTTTTTTTAGCCAAATTTTGAGGTTTGCAAAGGATTCTGGGTAACAGAACCTGGTCCGAGCCCCGCAAGTCACCCCTCCTTGGATTCCCCTAGGTCTCTAGTTTTCAGAAATGCACAGGTTTGGTAGGTTTCCCTAGGTGGCGGCTGAGCTAGAGGCCAAAATCTACAGGTAGTCACTATGCTAAAAACAGCTCTGTTTTCTGTGATATGTCCACGTTGTGTTTTGGGGCATATCCTGTCGCGGGCGCTAGGCCTACCCACACAAGTGAGGTATCATTTTTATCGGGAGACGTGGGGGAACGCTGGGTGGAAGGAAATTTGTGGCTCCTCTCAGATTCCAGAACTTTCTGCCACAGAAATGTGAGGATCATGTGTTTTTTTAGCCAAATTTTGAGGTTTGCAAAGGATTCTGGGTAACAGAACCTGGTCCGAGCCACACAAGTCACCCCTCCTTGGATTCCCCTAGGTCTCTAGTTTTCAGAAATGCACAGGTTTGGTAGGTTTCCCTAGGTGGCGGCTAAGCTAGAGGCCAAAATCTACAGGTAGTCACTTTGCTAAAAACAGCTCTGTTTTCTGTGATATGTCCACGTTGTGTTTTGGGGCATATCCTGTCGCGGGTGCTAGGCCTACCCACACAAGTGAGGTATCATTTTTATTGGGAGACGTGGGGGAACGCTGGGTGGAAGGAAATTTGTGGCTCCTCTCAGATTCCAGAACTTTCTGCCACAGAAATGTGAGGAACATGTGTTTTTTTAACCAAATTTTGAGGTTTGCAAAGGATTCTGGGTAACAGAACCTGGTCCGAGCCACACAAGTCACCCCTCCTTGGATTCCCCTAGGTCTCTAGTTTTCAGAAATGCACAGGTTTGGTAGGTTTCCCTAGGTGGCGGCTGAGCTAGAGGCCAAAATCTACAGGTAGTCACTTTGCTAAAAACAGCTCTGTTTTCTGTGATGTGTCCACGTTGTGTTTTGGGGCATATCCTGTCGCGGGTGCTAGGCCTACCCACACAAGTGAGGTACCATTTTTATCGGGAGACTTGGGGGAACATAGATTAGCAAAACAAGTACTATTGCCCCTTGTCTTTCTCTACATTTTTTCCTTCCAAATATAGGAGTGTGTGTAAAAAAGACATCTATTTGAGAAATTCCCTGTAATTCACGTGCTACTATGGTCACCCCGGAATTCAGAGATGTGCAAATAACCACTGCTCCTCAACACCTTATCTTGTGCCCTTTTTGGAAATGCAAAGGTTTTCTTGATAGCAATTTTTTACTCCTTATATTTCAGCAAATGAATTGCTGTGTACCCGGTATAGAATGAAAACGCACTGCAGGGTGCAGCTCATTTATTGGCTCTGGGTTCCTCGGGTTCTTGATGAACCTACAAACCCTATATATCCCCACAACCAGAGGAGTCCAGCAGACGTAACGGTATATTGCTTTCGATAATCTGACATTGCAGGGAAAAGTTACAGAGTAAAACGTAGAGAAAAATTTATGGTTTTTTCACCTCAATTTCAATATTTTTCTTTTTCAGCTGTTATTTTCTGTAGGAAACCCTTGTAGGATCTACACAAATGACCCCTTGCTGAATTCAGAATTTTGTCTACTTTTCAGAAATGTTTAGGTTTCTGGGATCCAGCATTGGTTTCATGACCATTCCTGTCACTGACTGGAAGGAGGCTGAAAGCACAAAAAATTGCACAAATGGGGTATGCCCCAGTAAAATGCCAAAATTGTGTTGAAAAATTGGGTTTTCTGATTCAAGTCTGCCTGTTCCTGAAAGCTGGGAAGCTGCTGAGTTTAGCACTGCAAACCCTTTGTTGATGCCATTTTCAGGGGAAAAACCACAAGCCTTCTTCTGCAGCCACTTTTTCCAATTTTTTTGAAAAAAACGAAATTTTCACTGTATTTTGGCCAATTTCTTGGCCTCCTTCAGGGGAACCCACAAAGTCTGGGTACCTCTAGAATCCCTAGGATGTTGGAAAAAAAGGACGCAAATTTGGCTTGGTTAGCTTATGTGGACAAAAAGTTATGAGGGCCTAAGCGCGAACTGCCCCAAATAGGCAAAAAAAGGCCCGGCACAGGAGGGGGAAAAGGCCTGGCAGCGAAGGGGTTAAAATACAAAATACATGTCTAATTAGTTTTGAAATTTATGATTGTTGATTTGTATTATGAATTTATTTTTATTATATATTTTGAAGTTTATGGTAATAAATATTCTCAACAATATATTGAATCATAATAGTAATTAAATTATTCATTTTATAAAACATATATTTAAAAAAAATTCTATTAAAAAATGTTAGACTATGGACTATTGATTGCGTGGGTCATATTTTTATTTTCTGACATACTATGCAAAATGATCTATTTTGAAGTAGATATTATAAATTTCAACATTTTATTTTCCTGCATCTTCCCCCAATATGGCTAGATTGGAGTGGGAATAATAAATGTCACCCCTTTAGTGTCCAACATCTTCCCCCAAATTGATCACGATTACAGTGGAACAGTAAATTTTACACCTCCTTTAGTGTCCAACACCTTCCTCCAAATTGGGTTAGATTGGAGTGGGAATAGTCAATGTAACCCATTTGGTGTCCAACGCCTTCCCCAAATCGGTTTAGGTTAGACTTGGAATAGTAAATGTCACCCATTTAGTGTTCAACGCCTTCCCCCAAATGAGATCAGATTGCAATGGGAATAGTAAATGTCACCCTTTTATTATCAAAACTCTTCTTCAAATTGGTTGAGATTGGAGTGGGAATAGTAAATGTCACTCCTTTAGTGCCCAACACCTTTTCAAAATTGAATTAGATAGGAGTGGGAATAGTAACTGTCACCCCTTTGGCATCCAACACCTTC
Organism: Pleurodeles waltl; assembly: GCF_031143425.1. Classification (NCBI taxonomy): domain Eukaryota; kingdom Metazoa; phylum Chordata; class Amphibia; order Caudata; family Salamandridae; genus Pleurodeles; species Pleurodeles waltl. Next base: position 856,134,436 of record NC_090443.1, read on the forward strand.
CCCAAATTGAATTAGGTTAGAGTGGGAATAATAAATGTATCCCCTTTAGTGTCCAACACTTTCCACCAAATTTAATTAGAATGGAATGGGAATAGTAAATGTAACCCTTTTGGTGTCCAGCTTCTTCCCCAAATTGGTTTAGGTTGGACTGGAAATATTAAATATCACCTCTCTAGTGTCCAGCGCTTTCCCCAAATTGGTTTAGATGGGAGTGGGAATAGTAAATGTCACCACTTTAGCATCCAACACCATCCTCAAATTAGTTTAGATTGGAGTGAGAATAGTAAATGTCACCCATTTAGTGTCCTACATCTTCGCCAAATCGGGTTAGATTTCAGTGGGAATAGGACGTTTCACCCCTTTAGTGTCCAACACTTTCCTCAAATTGGTTTACATGTGAGGGAGAATAATACATGTCACCCTTTTAATGTCCAGCACCTTCCCCTAAATTGGTTTAGTTTGAGTGGGAATAGTAAATGTAACCCCTTTAGTCCTCAACACCTTCTCCAAATTGATTTGGTTTGGAGTGGCAATAGTAAGTGTCACCCCTTTAGTGTTCAACACCGTCCCAAAATTGACTAGGGTAGATTGGGAATAGCAAATGTCACCCTTTTAGTGTCTAACACATTCCTCCAAATTGGATTGGATTGGCTTGGGAATAGTAAATGGAACCCCCTAGGTGTCCAATACTTTCCCCACACTTTGTATAATAATGAAATCACACATTTTTCTATTTTAATTCACTTCCATTTTTATTTATTCCACAGATTTATATTCTGCTTTATATATATACTTTATGTAAAAATAAAACATGTTAAGTAGATACAATATGTTTTTATTATTTTTTAATAATAAATAACAGATATATCATATTTATATACATATTTATATTGTACTGATTGAAAAAATACTTTATTTCGACCAGTGGTTCCCAACCTGTGGTCCGGGGACCCCAGAGGGTCACGAAGACTCCTCAGGGAGTCCGCGACTGCTTAGAAATTTGAACAATATAAACAGATTAGGTCCCCAGCTGGCAGTAATGACTTAGTGGGGGTCCATGGACTCCAATAATGAGTCAGTGGGGGTCCCTGGGTTCTAGTAATCATAAAGTGGGGTCCACATAAGTCAAAAGGTTGGGAACCACTGATTTTAACAATCAAGTCCATTAAAGTACCAATAACATAGTTTACTATAATGTGCAATTATAAAATATGGTAAGCAGGTAATCTATGTTTCATTATACATTACAATCATAAAAAATGGTTAAAAAAGCAGGTGCGGCTCATAATGCACTATTTCAAAGTGCTAGTGACATAGCTTAGGTGTGGAATGATGAATGAACATAAAGCATTTTATTTAACATATTTATGTTGTACATTTTCAACTTTTATTTTTTATTGTTAATTGTTTAATATACATATTTTCATCATTATTTTAACATGTTTCACTAGCATACATTAAATATTTGTATGTGTTTTGCTATTATTTTATACTAAACATTTTTTTCATAATTTTTTAAAACATTGTCTGATACATTTTGCAAGCTTAATTATTTTTTTCATTTTTTATACATATATTCAACATTTTCACAACATTTCCGTTTCATTTTTATGGGGGGATAGTCTTACTTTAAAATCTATTTATGCTATTTCATTCTATTTGCCTAGAATCAGGTCACTGTAGAGTACTGGTATTCATTGAAACAGGTGTGTTCTTTTTTAAGGATTTTTGTAAAGAGTTTGATAGCATGGAGCATTTAGAGCATTTAGGAGGGAGGTTTAAAAGTTAGTTATAGTGTTATAGTGTTATTTGGGGCATTTGTGTATATTTAGATGTAGTGGTTTTCACTGGTTTGCCATTTTGCACTTTTGTATAGTATTTGATTAACGTATCACTATGCTATTAATTATGTGATGTCAGTTATATTTATTTTGATGTATATATCTTTATAGGAATGTAATGTTTTTTGCACGTAGGTCTTTTTAATTTGCTTTACAGGTTTTTGTCTACAAAAATGTTCTAAGGGCATTTGGAGTTTATGTTTTTTAAGGGGATCAGTTTTGGTTTGTGATAAAACAATGGTTTTTACTTTGATTTCCGTTTTCAGGTTTTCCTGGGGCAGTTCTTTTTTAAAACAAGTTTTTGCTTTTTTAATAGAACCTGGACACTATGGATTTCTTTGAGGGATTTCAATTGGATTTGTTGTATTTCTGCATTTATTGGTGGGATTGTTGGAGTCATTTACCTAATTTGTGGTGGATTACTATGGGGGTGATTCTCACCCTGGCGGGCGGCGGAGGCCGCCCGCCAGAGTTCCCCCCTCCAAAATACCGCTCCGCGGTCGAAAGACCGCTGAGGGTATTTTGGGATTTGCACTGGGCTGGCGGGCGACCGCCAAAAGGCCGCCCGCCAGCCCAGTGCAAATCATCCTTCCCACGTGGACGCCGGCTCAGAATTGAGCCGGCGGAGTGGGAAGGTGCGACGGGTGCAGTGGCACCCGTCGCGTATTTCAGTGTCTGCAAGGCAGACACTGAAATACTAAGTGGGGCCCTCTTACGGGGGCCCCTGCAGTGCCCATGCCATTGGCATGGGCACTGCAGGGGCCCCCAGGGGCCCCACGACACCCCATACCTCCATCCTGTTCCTGGCGGGCGAACCGCCAGGAACAGGATGGCGGTATGGGGTGTCAGAATCCCCCATGGCGGCGCAGCAAGCTGCGCCGCCATGGGGGATTCCCAGGGCAGCGGAAAACCTGCGGGAGACCGCCGGTTTTCCCTTTCTGGCCGCGGCTGAACCGCCGCGGTCAGAATACCCTGTGGAGCACCGCCAGCCTGTTGGCGGTGCTCCCTCCAACCCTGGCCCCGGCGGTCCATGACCGCCGGGGTCAGAATGACCCCCTATGTGTTTTTACATGGAGACAGAGAAAGATGCAGCAACAGAACGGTGCATTGTTTTTCTTACATTTTTTTTGGGTGGGATATATGCTATTATTTCATTTATGTCAAATTTCTGTGATATTAAGTTCTATTGTTTGTATTGTGCGTTGTAATTATTTTATGTGATGGGTTGAGTTTAATTTTAACTATTTTGGTTGGTGATGATTCTATTTTTTAAATACTTTATAGATTTGTGTTATTATATTATGTAAGTATTTATTAAAACTGTGATTTAAAATTATTGTTTGACTGATCTAAAAATGTATCATATTTAATACTTCTAAAAAATTATTTGGGATGTTGGCTTATTGTAGTTTTTATAACTGTAATTGTATTTATATAGTGCTTACAACCCCTGACGAAGCGTTGCAGTGCTTTTTGACAAGTAGCACACTATTCCAGAATCTAAAATTATTATTGGTGGAATAGTATAGGGAAATATGAGTTCATTTGACCATAGTAGTAAACTGAGGTTTGGGGTGAGCCAGGAAGGATGGAGGAGGGAAGAGTCTAGGAAGGGGTATTTTGGAGATCAGAGTAGTAGAATGAGGTTTCTTATAAGTCAGAAAGTGGAGACAGAGTATTGCGTTGGAGAGAGTGATTTTTTAATTTTACTTTTTTGCTTCTTGTATAGTAGAACTACAGTAATACTTATATAGATACATGATTACATAGAAAGAGAATACAGGATGCAGCAGTGGGCAAACCACCCACTGCAGAGACTTGAGAGACTGTGGCTTTGCACTCCCCAGGATGCAGCAGTGGGCAACCCACCCACTGTAGAGACTTGTGAGACTGTGGCTTTGCACTCCCCAGGATTGAACAGTGGGCAAACCACCCACTGTAGAGACTTGTGAGACTGTGGCTTTGCACTCCCCAGGATTGAGCAGTGGGCCAACCACCTACGGTAGAGACTTGTGAGACTGTGGCTTTGCACTCCCCAGGATTGAACAGTGGGCAAACCACCCACTGTAGAGACTTGTGAGACTGTGGCTTTGCACTCTCCATGATTGAACTGTGGGCATGGAGCCCCCTCGTGGATCTGGCGTAGTGCACTCAACCGGCTGAAGTGCCCCCCTCCCCTTCCCCCTGAGGTGCCTATTTCTAACTGATGCCCCTGCAGTGTTCTCTCTGCTTGGAGTCTGGTATTGAGTGTGGGCCTCGCCCATGCCTTTTGGGCCCTTTTGGACTTGTGTCCTTTGTGTTTATAATTGTATATGGTATAAATGTATATATTTGTAAATATTTTTGATGTATGTAATTGAATATATCACAATTATTCTACTCATTTCCTTTTGTCCTTGCATTCTTCCAGGGGGAGTTGGAGGGTGTAACTGTTATGTATCAATATGTATTAGCATGTGTTGTAGTGGCTGATGGTGGGGGTGTTGCATGTTGTGTGTGTGTGTCACTGTTGTTTCCCTCCCCCCTCCCCTGTGTTGTAGGTGCAGTACTCACTGTGGTCTCCGCCGCCGGCGTTCGTGCTCCTGGTAGAGGAGCAGGAAGATAAAGGATGGCAGAATCTGGAGCTCGGGTTCCATGGCGTCCTGATTCCTCGTGGGGTGTGTAGAGGTGAGCGTTTTCCCTTCGAAGTCCTGTTTCCGCTGTATTTTTGTTTGCAGTGAATACGACCCGGAAAAGGTGGCGGATTGGTGGGTTGTAATAGTATGGGTGGTACATTGTCCTCCGCCTGTCTGTTGGTGGTAACCGCCGCAGTGTTTGTTTGTACCGCCGTGGCGGTCGGAGTGTTAAAGTGGCTGTCTCTGTTGGCGGTTTCCGCCACGATCGTGATTCAAATTCTTTTTTTGCCAGCCTGTTGGCGGTCTTACCGATGCTTTAACACCGACTGCCAGGGTTGTAATGACCACCCTTGTGTATTGTGTGTTTAGTAGAGTGAGTAACCGGACTGCAACTCTCAGGAGGCCCTGTTTCAGTAACTCAAAACACCAGCCCAGTGTTCACTTGTCCAAATACCCTTGTCTGCTAACTCTCAATTGAAGTTTACACACCTGAGAAAGACCGAGATACAGATCATGCTCAACTCAGAGATGTGACTCTCTACCTAGCTCCATCTTGACTTGCTCACTCAAGAAGAAACTATTAAGGACAGGAATGAAACCTTACCCACTATGTACAGCAAGTATTCCTAAGACCTCAAGCTACATCACCAGATTGGTATTGGCAGCAGACACATTGACGCAGCATTGTGCCCATGATGACTCCAGTCACATATACAAATAAGTCCTGGGATTGCCTGCATCCCACTCAACCAGGCCTCCAACGGTCAAAGTCATATGTTGCCTCTCCACTGTGTTGACTGCACTGGTGGTAAGATGCCATGTTGAGGCCATCTTCAAAAATGCAACTGATCTGCACATCTCATCAGCTGCTTGAGTCAAATCGGTTTGCCATGCTTCACACAGGTCATGTCAAATCACCCAATACCATAATTACTTTGCACAATTGGATTACCTACAACTTAATTTTGTCCAAGGTCTCTGCTGGTAGGCACACAGAGGCCACAGAATAGACTACCACTACTCCCTTTCATGAAGCCCTCAGTGACTACAACACTCCTTGACTTGTGGACGTGGCGAGAGGTTCTGGACCATCTGGGCAACCTGTTCAGATGGCAACAGTGAGCCCACAACACCACCTGCCAGCCCTGTTGCTTCTACATCACAGGAAACCATTCACCCCCCAACGTATGTGCTTAGCACAGTTTTCACCATAATGTGCATCCCAGTCCTGGATCCTGAGTTGCAGCTCAACACTTGGGACACTGGGGTTCCAGGACCCAGTTGGAGAGAGCACCCTGTACCAATGGCGCCGTTTTGTGAGGGTAGGGTATGTGGGAGGGATACTGTGGGACAGCGGGTTGAGGCCACTGGGGCTGCTCCTGGCCAGGACACCATCAGCCACATCTTGGTGGTCTATCAGAAGTCCCAAGGCATGATGGGCCAGGTACTGACTGAACTCCAGGAAATCAAGCAGCAACAGAGAGACATGCATAGGGACATGCATGAACAGATGGAGGCCCACAAATCCATCATGACTTCCCTAACAGGGGTGCTGAGACACATACACAAAACCCTGCGCAGGGCGTTTCAAAACCAATGTTCTCCTTCCTTTGGGTCATCAACAGCAGGCCCATTGACATTAGCACCAGCCACAGGAAGGGAGAATAACCAGAAGACGAACCAGACACAGACACCCCTGCTCCATAGCAGCTGATCACCACCTGCAAGCGGAGACATCCAGCAAAGAATCCAGGCTGTGCGGATGGCATACAAGTGTCTGCTCATAGGCTGTCAATATGTCTGAACTATTGGAAATCATAAATGATTGACTCATACTGAGTAAATGAGCATATTTACAGGTACAGACCTGCAGACCACGGAAGGAAGGGATTTGCCAGACATTGTCCTGTAGAATTTTCAAACACTGAAGTGGTTAATGTCAGCAGCTTGAGCCTTATCACATACCACACCAAAGTAATCCAACATCACATAATTCAAGATTCAGACAGATGGCAGAACAACGATTTCTGGTCACAAGGTCATTATAATCCACTGCTCATGTATCTAGTGGTATGACACAAACCTTTGTCAGTGTTTTGGACAGGCACTGTGGCCTACAGTGATGAAACACATCTACATCTATATACAGGTCATTCAAAAGCAGTGTTTAACCAATGTCAATGGAAACTGACTTGGTTGTGATCTAGGACTGCATATTTCATGACAACATGATGACAGACATGATGAATCAGGCTCACCACAGAACGCAAAACAGGTCCAATGGGCACTTCTGAACTTCCATCCAAACACTGTGCAAGCTGCTTTAGCACAGGTTTCCTACACCCAAACTATGTGACCTGCATTACCCAGAACAATCCATGTCCACTTCTTATGTCAAAACAATATTACATACCTGCCAATGTCACAACTCTGAAATTGCCCCCCCGAGGTCCTGGCATTCGAGAAATCAGTGTCCCTAAAGATTAATGGGCTCACTAAGACATCAAACAGAGTATTTCACTATATTAGTAAGGATGAACTTGAGGCACTTACATGTCTGACATCCGACCCAAGCATCATTATCAAACCAGCCGATAAAGGCGGGCCAACGGTGATTCTCCCACAAAAGATGTACAGAGATGAATGTGAGCGACTTTTGGGTAACACTAAACATTACAAACGTCTTGCCCGTGACCCCACTCCTGATATCCAAGAAGAAATTTCCTTCTTGATGACCAAAGGGATGGAGAACAATTGGCTCACTGAACACAAGGCAGCCTTCCTAATACAGACTAACCCTAAGATCCCTTACTTCTACATTCTGCCAAAAGTACATAAAGAAAAGATTCCCCCTCCTGGCAGACCTATAGTATCCGGGATAGGCTCATCATTAGAGCCCCTGTCAAAGTTTGTGGATTTCTTCTTACAATCCTTAGTTAGAAGAATCCCCACTTACCTCAAGGACACCACCGATGTCCTACTACTACTGGAATCCATATCTTTTGACAAGACTAAGGAACTCCTGATTACTCTAGATGTGGAATCTCTATCTACTAACATCCCCCAGGAGGCCACACTGGAAGTGATAAGTAACCTGTTAGAAGCGAATATGGGTGAATCTATAACCCCCCCTGAATTCATACTGGACCTAGCGCACCTTGCTCTCATGAGAAACTACTTCAAGTTTGAAGAAAGTTTCATCCTACAAATACAAGGGACATCAATGGGCAGCACCTTTGCCCCCAGTTTGGCATGTCTATATGCCGACATCTTCGAGAGACTTGTGGTCCTTCACGATGACAACCCCTACCGAGACCAGATACAACTCTATCGGTATATTGATGACATACTGCTGGTATGGACAGGAAACAAGGAAGAGGCCCTTGCTTTTGCTGTCTGGCTCAACGGGCCAATCCCTTCTTAACTTTCACCATGACCATAGGTGATAACAAACTACCTTTCCTTGACCTACTCATCTATAAGCACGATGGTGGCTTGGCTACAGAAGTATACTATAAACCTACGGACTGTAATAATCTGCTACAATACCAGAGCTTTCATCCACGAGCTCTGAAGGATAACCTCCCAGTGGGCCAATTCCTACGACTGAGACGGAACTGCTCGTCCGTAGCTGATTACTGTAAACATGCTGATAAACTAGCCACCAAGTTACAAACAAAGGACTATCCCTCACACCTGGTCAGTAGGGCTCCCATGAAGCACGCAACAACAGGGACCAGCTACTGCAGCCCTGGGCAGTGAAACCAGACCTTGAGAAGATCGTGTGTGTCACTACTTTTAACCCCTTATCCAATACAATTCAGAAGATTATAAAAGATAACTGGAAGATTCTTACATCAGGTGGCTTACCCTTCCAACCGCCATTACATGCATATAAGAGAGCAACCAACATACGTGACATAGTGGTCCATAAAAGACCTAAAGAAAAGCCTTGTCCCAGACAGACTACGCTCTGGCAGATCCCACATCCAGCAGGCCACTACCCGTGTGGCAACTGCAGCGTGTGCCGCCTTACCCGCAAATCTACTACCATCAACCTCGACCTCAAAACCCAATGGGTACAAATATCCCTTACGAACTGTAATAGTAAGAATGTGATTTATCTAATCAAATGCCCCTGCCTACTCAAATATGTGGGTATGACCACTAGAAAGGTCAGCACTAGAATCTGCGAACACAGAAGCACGATTCGTTGTAAACGCAATGCCACAAAATTAACCAGTCACTTCCTTCTGAAGACCCACTCCCCGGATGACATGTCTTGGACGGTCCTCGAGCAACTTCCCCCGACAACCCCCAACATGTCACAAAAACAGTTTCGGGCTGAACAACGCTGTGTGTGGAGGCTGCACACTGATAAGGCTGGTCTAAACGATGAGATACCCTGGTTCTCTCTCCAAAATTAGACCCTCCGCTATTAGCCTATTAAACCAAGTCAGTCCATCTACCCTTCTTGCCTTCTCCTCCTGCCCATGCCCTTTCCTCCTTTCTCCTTCCTCCTATCCCTCTTTTTTACTTTCTTCCTGTCTCCTTCCTCCTATCCTTCTTATTTCCTTTCCGCTTCATAGTCCTTCTTTTCTCCCCTCCCCTCTATCCTACATCCCTTCCTCTTTTCCACCTCTCTGTCATTCACCTTATCTTTTCAATCCCTCCCTCCAACCCTTCGTTCCCTTTCTCTTCCCTTGTTTCGCCCCCTTTCCTTTCTCTCTCTTTTTTCTCCTTTTTTTCCCCCTTTTTTACCTTTTTCTTCCAATTAACCCCCCCTTCTTTCCCTTTTCCCCTTTCCCTCCCCTTCACCTTCTTCCCCTTCCTCCCCCCTCTCCCTTTCTTCTTCTCTCTCCGCTGCCCCCCCCTTTTCACCCAGCTTCTTTCCCTTTTCCCCCTTTTTTCCTCTCTCTCCACTTGGCCTCTCTCTCCCAGGCCGCGGGTTGCCGGGGATCCTTCCTCCCCCCGGTCTTCCGCCTCGACTGCCGGGGAACTACGTTTCCCAGCAGCCCCCGCGGGGATCGCGTCAATTTCTGACACCTTCTCCACGCGAGGGCGTCTACCACATACTGGCCAACCCCAGTGGGAGCACCACTGGCCTCGGCCAGGGTATCTTTTCCGGGCCCACGTCCTCACGACGTTGGGGCACGGGGAAGTCTAACGCACTTCCGTTTTCCGCATCCAATCAGGGTCCGGACCTCGGGCTGCGACGGTGATTGCCACCACCTGGTCCCAATTTTCGCCGGCGATTACAACTATATTAACCCGTCTCTCCCAGGCCACTCCATCCAAGCGGTCCTGAGAGAGGTCGGTTTAGGTGCACAGAGAGCGCCCACCTTTGATGCAGTGAGTGAGCCGGCTACCTTTGGACAACACAGATAAGATGCCTATTAGCCTCCTTCTCCCTAATTTCTTTCACCCTCCCTTCCTCTTTCTTCACTCACTTCTCTTCTGTCTACTCTCCCCCTTTTTTTCTTTTTCTCTTTTTTCTTTTCTTCTTTTTTTCTTTTTTCTTCTTTCTCTCTACTCTTGCCTGCTCATTTTCTTTTGTTCCCCTGTTTCTATTTTTCCCCTCTTTTTCTTTTCTTCCTTTCACTCATGTCTTTCTTTTTCCCATTTTTCCCCCCTTTTTTCTCATTGCTTTTTCTTCACGCTTCAGTTATCTTCCTTTGTGCCTTTTCCTTGTCCTTTTCTGCCTCCGCCCTCTTCCTCTCTGGGTAAGGCGCTTTTTGCTTTTTGTTTTATGGATCCTAGTAGGTGTCAGTCCACAAGGGGCCGCGCCTTTGCATCTCCAGAGGCCAACCCTCTTTTCTTGTCTGTTTTTAACCTCACATAGTGTTTTCTTCTCCTGTTCTCCTCCTTCTGAACCTTAGAGTCTGACAATAAGGGGACACTCCCTCTCCTGGACACCAGAGGCCAGTAGCCTCTTGTGATAGGGTAAGAACTTCTTTCTGTCCCAAGTTTATTGTCCTCCACTTAATTGCGTTTTTATCCATAAATTATGTGATGAATGCCTTGTGCACCCAGAACTTCTGTTTGCTGCATGATTATCTGCTTCACGTGTGCTGTGGTTTGCTGTGCATTGCTGTGTCACTTTGTTGCCCTCATTGTCGGTCTGTTTTATTTCCATCAGGCCCCCCCCAGGTAGTTCCCTGGCAAGGTAGGCCCCCCTATATTTTATTATACATACACATTTATTATTTTTTTAGCACTTATTCTCACACTGAGCATGAGTAGCAGGGATCCTTCGCCCTGATGAATGCCCCAAGACTTTCCAGAGCTCATTACTGAGGGCAGAAACATGTTGGCTCCTTCCTCTTAGATAGGTGACCCTGTGAGTCATTGTTCTCACATTGGTGTCCCAATATCCTCTTTTTAACCACATCAAACAGAACCTTCTGTTAAATATTCACACAGGTATCTGTTTAGGTGTTTTTATTTCTTAGTCTAGCTGGATCCCTCCATTTCCAGAACCAGAATTAATTTACGCACTCCCTCCTGTTCCTTTAACAGTGAGGTCGAGTCTGCCCAGGTGGCACTGTCCTTCCTGGGTGGGGCTAGGTGGTCATATGATGAAGCATGACACTATATAGTGTGTGAGACCACCTAGTCCGTAAAGGAAATTCCCCTCCTCTCCCCCTTTTTTTCCCCTCTGTGGCTTCCAGACCCTCCACAGCATCATAGTTCACTGATACCTCGCCTCTAATTGAGGACCACGAGGGACCTGGTGTTGCAATTGATACAACACTGATCCATCCCTCGTTTCATTAAAAGAACCCCTTACTCCCTGGTGTGATTTTGTAGTGATTTTGGGAGCTGAGTACGGTTGTATTTTTCTCTTGCCTCTCCCCTCTCTCCCACATACTCTCTCATTGTGAATTGACAACTCTGAAATGCCCACATGAAGATGTCATGGTGAAGGTACCTGGATAAACAACAAAACAATATAGAGTATAGGTTTGAAACAATACATATCACACATGGCACATAACAAGCATCTGGAACACAAAGCACATTGCAATAAATAAGACACAAACAAAGCAATATCATCAAAGTGGGGATGTGTCAAAAGCAATATCATCAATCAGCCTTTGGCTGATTTTTGCAGAGTATCAGGTCCCTAACTGCTTGAAAAACACTAAACTCCACACATTCTTACAACTACAGTTCATTGTACAGTCATAGTCATGACATCACATGGCATCTCAGGAGAAGTAGCTGTGGATGAAATCTTCTCGCAAGTTAGCTCCTTTCTCTCCACCACTGTCATCTTCATTTGGCATTTCAGGATTCTCACATGGTGACACTCTAGGCTCCCCTTCCTCTGGGATGTACGGGATATTCCTCCACAGGGCGATGTTGAGGAGCATGCAGCATGCCACAGTGATCTGGCACACTTTCCCAGGTGAGTAGAGGAGGGCATCACCAGTTCTGTCCGGACAGTAAAACCTGGCCTTCAGGAGTCCAAAAGCCCGCTCCACTGCATCCATGTTATTCAATGGGCCTCAGTGAAGTGGACTTCCCCTGGCGTAGTTGGATTCCTCAGTGGCATCATTAACCAAGGACAGTTTGGATATGCTGACTCTCCTGTTAAGGGATGGGACCTAAGTGCAACAATGAGTTACTTACTTCATTATAGCACCTGACATTGCTCACACACAATCAGGAAATACGTGAATTATCAACCAGCCAGGCCCTCTCTAGGTCCTGTTGTGACATCAGCTGGAATATGGTGCTGTTACTCATTGTAAAGGAATCAAGGAACATACATTTGAGGCATAGAGATCCGCCAAACAGACAACTTGCACATTGGTGGAATGGACGTTTTTTCTGTTGTGATAGACTTGTTTAATGGCCTGCTGTGACACCAAGCTGACATGTGTGCCATCAATGGCCCCCACCACATGTCAGCCTTCACATTGTCTAAAGCGTCACATCGGTTTTACCTGATATAACTGTCAATGTGTTTCAACATTGCTCAGAGGAAATCTTCTCTCAACGACAAACTGAACATAGGTTGGGACATACCACCAGAGATGTCCACTATATGCTGGAAGGCCCCTGTGGCCAGAAAGTGCAATACTGGCATGACTTGAACAATGGGTGGTATACAGTGTGGATTGCTGTTAGCTGGCATCAGATCTGGCTCCAACTGATGGCATAAATCCACTAATGTTTGCCTATTCAGATGGTGGATCTGGATGACGTGACATTCCTCCATGATCTGAAGATCTGTCAATGGATAGTAGACAGGAGGTTGGTGCATACTCCCTTTCCCAGGGTACCTATGTGTGAATATACATTATTTGGAAATTTGTCAGTGTGTCCACAGCAACATACATGCTGCATCCCAACAATATCATCTGACAAAGCATTTCTGGCTGGGAATACATTACACCCAATACACATCACAGCTGTCAACTACAAAAGGGTAAAATGTGACACAACATGGATTCGGGCGACACCCAACTCAATTGCCCCTCGAAATGTAAGTCTTTTCCATTTGCCTAATGGACCGTGCACTGCCGTCATATGCCATCTGTGCCCTGCAACACAATACACTGGTGGTTGCGTAGTCAGACCTACCCAACAAGACAGATTGAGGATATTTGTAATGATCCTAAACATGTATTGTTGTTGTGACACAATTAACAGGGCAATACACAGTATTTCAAACCTCCAAAATGGTGGATGCCTGACCTACTCCACTGGACATCAGGAACCTCCTGCATCCGCCAGCAGAAGTCATCAATGCGGTGGGCGGTACCAATCATGGCAGACACCGCCATGGGCTAACTCTGTTGCCTATGGCAGGTGCAGTTCAATGGCTGTGTCTGTCGGCTGTGATGACCGCATATGTGTATACTGCATTGTACAGTCAATTGAGTCCTGACACTGCTTCCAACAACACCCCCACCACTTCAGTTGCTGTGTGCCACCTCTGGCAGCAATCACGCCATGTCCAGCAGGTGAAAGGTCCCCTTCCTTCTCTCCAGAGGTCCTGAAGAGGCTTGTGACCGAGGTCCTTCCCCTGTATGATCAGCTCTAGGGCTCACCAGAGGAGCAGGTCAGTACTTCATAGGCACAATTAACTCTGTTCAGCACCATCATTTCCCTCCTCACAGGCTACAATATACCCCTGTGTGCCAGTTAGATTTCTGGTGTGCCTGTTGTTGCAGTTTGTGTGGCATCAATGAGATGTACATGGTGCAGGTATTGGAGACCAGTACTATATATTGTGTTCATTCACATTGTGTTGTTTGATGTTTTTTGAGGCCCTAGATCCTCCTTGTGTTGGATCCACTAGACAAGGAGACTTTAATGCCATAAAATTATATTTCTTTGTTCATAATTGTTGTAAATGTTGGACAAAATGTATATGCATGACAGCATGAGCTGTGTATGCATCTTTTTTGAGTCATTTGAGGATATTGTAGCCAATGTGTATTGTGCCACAGATCTTTCACCCCACATCTTGCCTTGTCAACCTGTTAGGGTGTCTGGAAGGCATAGAATGACTCACTGTGCCCTTCTGGTTGCCACACAACCGACAAGCCACATTGTTGATGGTGATATGATGCACTGTCATGCATGGACGTGATAGAAATGTAAGTGTCATGTAGGTTCTGTATGCTCAGCCTGCAGAGACCAGGGCCTGTCAAATGTATCTCCCAGGATGGGACATACTCCAGGTTGTTGGTGAGGCACTGTGGCTGTACAACTGTGGCAGTGTGCCCACTCCCTGTAGACCTGCAGATCCTGTCATGTGGTCAATCTGAGGCTCTTTTGAAAAAACCTGCCCTGAATGCCTCAGTCCATTGACCAGATTAAGAATGGTACTGAGGTAAATCCCAGAACTAGTCCATATCTGCATTTGGCATCATTGTTAATGTGTGTCTTCGACTCATGACAGGTGCCTTACTCCTACAGTTCTGTTATCACCTTTACATAAGTCATAATTGTCCTGTACAGGTGTATTGCCCAAATGACAAACTCACAGTGCAGACAGTGTGTAGATTCCTGGGAAGCCATGACATGTGACTCAGTAGCTTGGTTACAAAGCAGAAATTTCACAAAACATACCTTTGTATGTTGGATGCCACCTCTGTATGTTAGAAACATATGTTCAAAGGTGTGTTCTGTGATACAGGTACATACCACAGAAACCCACCCTGAAGTGGCACAAGTCTGCATTTGGTAGGCCACACATGCACAGAAAAGACACTTTCGGTATTTACCGTGCCAGCCCTTTGGTAAGTGGGAAATGTCCATTGACATGATTTATGTGCCATCACTGTTGCCAACATTCCTTGTGCCTACATGTTAGCACAAATCCCTTTCTGTTTTGACAAAATGTTTACACTCATGTTTCATTCATGGTCTACTTGTGTTAGATGGATAATTTGTGTATTCCCTCACATATATATGCATGCCAATCTGTGTTTGGAATTGGGCATATGTAATTTCATGTGGTGCCACAGACAGGAGGTTGTCACCATTGATTGATGGCTCTCACATACCCTTACCCATCATTGCATGTCATTGGCATGTACAACTGCAGTAGAAACGAGGGACATGCCATATAGGGCTACAGTTTTTACACACAATGCACATTTCCAAGCCATTGATGTGGCATCATGTAGCAAAGTGCTTTGCACATGTGAAATGGGGAAGGTTTGTAACTTGACTCTTGGCATGCATCCCTGAGTGACTTGCATTTATGTGGGAATCATATGTAAGACAAACATGGAGAAAGTGATGTAGCTTCCCACTAGGCAACATATTCAGGGGCTTCTACAAGTACTTGAGAATCCCTGGGCCTCTATAACATACAAAGGACTAATGGCTTCTACTGATGCAATCAGAGTATGTCATTGTAACGGGTGCCATACAGTCGAGATGATTTCCCCGGGACTAGCTGATTCAATGTGTTGTGGATTTTAGAGACATCCTGACAATTTGCACATTTTGTCTACTGCATACACCCCCATGCCAAATTAGTAGTATATCTGAGTGTTAGACCTGACAGCCTTAGGGTGGTCAACCCTAACTTTTTAACTGCCTCCCTCCACTTTTTATATACTGTTTTTGCTGATTTTAATACTCTCCGCACATTACCACTGCTAACCAGTGCTAAAGTGCATATGCTCTCTCCCTTTAAACATGGTAACATTAGATTATACCCAATTGGACTATTTAATTTACTTATAAATCCCTAGTAGGGTGCACTAGATGTGCCCAGGGCCTGTAGATTAAATGCTACTAGTGGGCCTGCAGCACCAATTGTGACACCCACTTAGTAGCCCCTTAACCTTGTCTCAGGCCTGCCATTGGAAGACCTCTGTGTGCAGTTTCACTGCCAATTCGACTTGGCCTTTAAAAGTACTTGCCAAGCCTAAACCTCCCCTCTGTCTACATATAAGACACCCCTAAGGTATGGCCTAGGTAACCCATAGGGCAGGGTGCTGTGTAGGCAAAAGGCAGACCATGTACCTGTGTAGTTTACATGTCCTGGTAGTGTAAAACTCCTAAATTTGTTTTTACACTGCTGCGAGAGCTGCTCCCTTCAGAGGCTAACATTGCGGCTGCCCTCATACATTGTTTGATTGGTAGCTGCTGATCTGAAAGGAGTTGGAAGGTCATATTTAGTATGGCCAGAATGGTGATACAAAATCCTGCTGACTGTTGAAGTTGGATTTAATATTCCTATTTTAGAAATGCCACTTTTAGAAAGTGAGCATTTCTCTGCACTTAAATCTTTCTGTGCCTTACAATCCACGTCTGGCTGGGTTTAGGTGACAGCTCCCTTGTGTATTCACTCAGACACACCCCAAACACAGGATACTCAGCCTCACTTGCATACATCTGCATTTTGAATGGGTCTTCCTGGGCTGGGAGGGTGGAGGGCCTGACACTTGCATGTCAAAGGGCAGTAGCCAGCCCTCACACAAAGTACTGCCACACCCCCTACTGGGACCCTGGCAGACAGGATTGAACTGAAAGGGGCCTTGTGCACTTCTAAGCCACCCTTTGAAGTCTCCCCCACTTCAAAGGCACATTTGGATATTTAAACAGGGCCTCTGCCCCTACCAACTCAGACACTTCCTGGACCAGAACCTGCATCCTGTCAAGAAGAACTGCCTGGCTGCCCAAAGGACTCAACTGTCTGCTTTCTGTGAAGGACTGCTGCCTTGCTGTTGCCCTGCTGCCTTGCTGATCTCTGGCTGTGGTGAAGAAGTGCTCTCGAAGGGCTTGAATAGAGCTTGCCTCTTGTTCCCTGAAGTCTCAGGATTACAACTTTGGAGGAGGTGTTAATCCGTCCCAAAAGTGACGGTAAAGTGACGGATATACCACCAGCCGTATTACGAGTCCATTATATCCTATGGAACTCGTAAAACGGCTGGTGGTATATCAGTCACATTTGGGACGGATTAACACCTCCTCCAAAATTGTAATCAGGCCCATAATCTCTACAAGAAGCACTCCTTGTGCGGTGAAATTCGATGCACACCCTGCCAGAAACTACGCACAGCCTGCCCCGCGGTGAAAATGTAACCGCATGCCGAACCGGAACAACGCAGCCTGACCTCGCATCGAGAAGATCGACATTGCACCAGCGTAGCAACCAGAAATTCGATGCGAGGCCCACCGCATCAAAGTGCAGCCGAACCGGAACGTCACCTGCCGTGCATTCGAAAATTTTACGCAATGCCCACTGAATCGATGCAGCTCCTGAGACTTCATCCTGCCAGCGCAGGAAATCCATGCATCATCCTCGGGGCATCCTAAAACCCCGCAACCCGAAGAGGATCCATGACCGAGCGCCGGAAATCGACGCATAGCCGTCCCTACATGAAAACTAAACAACGCATTGCTGTGTGCGGCCCGAGAAATCGACGTACACACCTTTGTTTCCACGCATCTCCTCCTCTGCGGTTCTTTGCAGAGCTTTTTCACACGAACCAAGTACTTTGTGCTTGAAAGAGACTTTGATTGCTTTTCAAAGACTTAAGACACTTTATATCACTTTTAAAGTGATATCTCAACATATAAGTATTGCATTTTAATCGTTTTGACCTGCATTTATCCAGATAAATATTATATATTTTTCTAAACACTGTGTGGTGTATTTTTGTGGTGCTATACTGTGTTGTTGTATGATTTATTGCACAACTACTTTACACATTGCCTTCTAAGTTAAGCCTGACTGCTCAGTGCCAAGCTACCAGAGGGTGGGCACAGGATAATTTGGATTGTGTGTGACTTACCCTGACTAGAAGTGAGGGTCCTTGCTTGGACAGGGGGTAACCTGACTGCCAACCAAAGACCCCATTTCTAACACTGAGCAACATTGGTACTACCTTCATGACTCCATCAGGACAATTTATACATGGTGAAGTGTGCATTGTTGATGTTTCCAGTGTGACATGAGTATTTCCATGTCAACTTCTTCAGGCTACTATACTGCTTTCAGCAACATGGCAGGATTTTGGGGGCCCATTCCTTATTGTTGTGTTATTGTGTTTGTGACAAATATATGTATGCATGAACTTTTGTGGGATCTGTGGGAAAGAAGTTGGCATTAGCCTACTGTTGTATGACAACAGGTAACTGAGGTATGCTCCATGAGGCAAAGCATTGAAGGTGATGAGGTCTTCTACTTGTTCAATGATTACCATGTTGCACAACTTCACCTATGCAATTGAAGTTGTCTGATATTTTGATTTTCTGGTGGGCAACTGTTGATGATTCATGTGACATGCATGCATATGGTGTGGCACATGTAGGAGCCACTTTGATGTAGTTTGTTGCTTGGGCCTACTTGACATCATGGTAATGTTTGCTAATCACAGCTGTTGTTCAAGTGTGATCGGGAACATGTGGTGACCCTTTTTCTCTTTGTATTTGCATCATCATCCCAGGCAAGTGACGGAGACAGGGGGAAACCAAATGGGGAAGCATCTGGCCATGATACCTTCATTCATGACACCACTGACACGGAGGGTCACAGTGGCTCAGAGGGTGAGAAAAGTGCCACGACGGACACAGGATCAACCTCGTCACCTTCAAATTCTACCTTCAGTGGCTACTCCCTAGTGGTGGCGGAGTCATCAGGACTGGATCCTACACCCTTCTTGTCTGCCACCCCAAGTTCCATCACCACTCTCCCTTTTGCTCCCCACCCAGTTGGCTATGCCCACTCACCCAAAAGGGTGCCCATCTCCTTTGCCCTAGGCACCTCACCCTCAGCCCCTGTTACTCCTGCTGTCCTGAGAGAGGAGGCCATAGATCTCCTGATGAGTATCTCTGTGGGGCAGGCTGTCATTGTGAATGCCATCCAGGGGCTGGCAAGCCAACTTCAGCAGACAAATGTGAAGCTGGAAGGCATTCATAGTGATATGTCTGGCTTACAGAACTTTTTTCAGGCTCTGGCCTCCTCACTGTGGCAGCCATCCAGCCCCAAAATCCTCCCCCACTACCTCCCTCTTCCCAATCCAAATTCCCTATTCCCACACCTGTCCCAAGCACACAGACACATCCACATGCACCCACCTCAACACACACAAGCAGCACACATAGACACAAGCACCACAAGACACACCAGCATAGAGGAACTCAACAGTCACCCACAGATACCACATCAGCCACCCTTTCAACAGACACCCCTACCGACCCACACACCACAACCACCATACCCACAGATACCAACACAACACCTAGTGACACATCCACCACACCAACCATATACCCAGGCATCAGCTCACAACCCGCGGACCCACACACCTCAACCACCATACCCTCAGACACCACAACAACACGCATAGACACATCCACCACATCAACCATACCCCAGACACCATCTCAACTCACACAGACACATCCACCACATCCACATACCCACAGACACCACCCCATCATACACAAACATATCCACAGCATCTACCATACCCACAGACACCACCCCAACACACACACACACACACATCTACCACTTCCACATCACCTAGCACCTCAACCTCCAAGCCACACAAGACACACAAATGCCCACACTCACACATGCAACAGACAAAACCCAAACACAAGCATAACTCACACATGCACACACCCAAGGTATCAACACCCACAGACAATACCTCCACTTCCTCAACCTCCAAATCCCCAACCCCTTCTGATGACTCTATGCGTTCTGTCAACAAGAGTTTCCTTTTTGATCTTGCCCTTTCTCCTGTTCCCTCCACCCCCTCCCAAACCCAAAAAACTCCACCCACATCCCAAACCATACCTTCCACATCAAAGTCTTCCCCTGTTACACCTGCCTCCCCTGCAAGCACCCGTACCCCTCACCCAAAGAAGAAGTTCACCGCTCCAAAGAAAGAGCCCCCCTTCCAAACCCAAACATTGCAAATCCAACCCCACCCCACACAAGCATGATCCCTGAGGTATCTGCCTCCCCACCTGATGCCACTTCCTGTGGAGGTTTCCTGGCAGTGATTGTAGTCAAGGTTGGGCACAGTACTGCGTATGGACTCATTTGGACTGGCCAATGACATTGACCTATATCATTTGGAGTTAATAAACCTAAGTTGTTGTTTTGTTGGGTACACATTTGTCCTGTCATTATTTTTGTACCCTTTTGTTGTTCCTGAGCAACTTGTGTTATATGCCTACAGTTGTGTGTGTTTCACCCTGTCTGCTGATCCATTTGCTGCTGTTTGCAATGTCTGAATTTGTGGTTAGTGCTCGTATCACCCAACACAAAGGTAGATGTACACTGAATAGATATGGGTGTTAATCCAATTGCAGTGCCATTGTACTGTGTTGTATTTGCGGTGGTAAGTATTTCATGTTGTGCTGGCCAATGGCACCCTGATATGGAATGTGTGGAAGCTAGAGTTTTGTATGGCCACACATGGAGGGTATTCAATGGAGCTACCTTCCTTTGCTTTTGACTCACCATGTATCCATTTTGATGTGGGTACCTCACAGCTACTTCATCCAGATGTTTGGCTCATGCTGTTGCTTTCTTGACTTGCATTTATACATTTGTCAGATAGGCATGTCACTTGCCTCTACTATTGTTGGTCATGAATAGCCAGTTCCTGTGCAAATGGAGCTTTAGGGCATGTGCAAAGTGAAATCTATCCCAGGGTAGCATCATTCCAGGAGTGCTCCTGATGCCCCCATCCCTATTGTGCAGGTAGTGTTTGCATGTGAGCTTTGGATATTTGTCTCACAAAATATTGCGCATCCCATTGACCATCCATTGTGTTGCAATGTGGGTGATGTGTGGATCCATCACAGGGTTGTTTCATGGGAAGGGTGTTTGCATTCCTTGACACATCCATACAGTTGTGTCTTCAATTTAATGACAGTCCATGGCATGTGAGCAATGTGAAGTTGAATTGGTAAACGTGATGTTCCTGTGGTGTTGCTGTTGTGTGACACAAGGTTCGGTACACTTCACTGCCCCTGTACCAAAGATAAGCAGATCTGTGTTATTGGGGAGTGTGGCAGTGCAGTGTCAGTGACCTACCCAAAGGGGGCGATTAATAGCTGTGAATGTGTCATTCTTTGTGAATGACTCTGACCCGGGACACAATGTCAAGTGTACTTGGTGTCCATAGTGTACTCCCCACATCAAGTGGATCACAGCACAACGATCTGTTGGTGAGCTACATGAAACAGGTAGGTGCATGATCTTACCTCCGGTTGCTTCCAAGGCAGCATGGATTTTGTGCTCCATCTATAAGCGGTGCGCAGAACGTACGCAATGGGCTCCATGTTGTTGGACCTGGCCTTTGTGGCAGGTTCATCCCCTGACTTTTTGCCTAATTCCTCCTATTTTTTCTGACCTCTCGCTGTTAGCTCTAGGACTTTGAGCACTTTATCACTGCTGACCAGTGCTAAAGTGCAGGTGCTCTCCCATCTAAAGTTGATGTGATTGGCTTATACCTAATTGGCATATTTAATTTACCTTTAAGTCCCTTGTACAGTGGTATCTCTATACCCAGGGCCTGTAAATTAAATGCTACTAGTGGGCCTGCAGGGCTACTTGCGCCACCAACTGAAGTATCCTTTCAAGCCTGTCTCAGGCCTGCTAGCGCATGGCTTGTGTGCACAGTTTTCTGCCACAGGGACCTGGCATCTAAATTTACTTTCCAGGCCCAGAGCTCCCCTTTTAATACATGTAAGTCACCACTAAGGTAGGCCCTAGCTAGCCCTATGGGCAGGGTGCTATGTATGTAGAAGGCAGGACATGTGCCAGGTTGCGTGGCCTGTTCTGGTAGTGACAAACAGCCTAGCTTGGTGTCTCACTGCTGTGAGTGTTGCCTTCTCATAGGATCGCATTAGAAATGCCCTGGCTTATGTGTAAGGGGTATTATCTGATTTATGAGGGGTAGCGTAGGCATGTTTGGTATGGTTGTAATGGTGATAAGAAATGCTGCTTACTGGTGTAGGTGTATTTTTTATTACTATTACAGAAATGCCACTTCTGGAAAGTGTAGGGTGACAGTTGGGCTTTGTGCATTCTTTCCAGACAGCCTGTACACAGGGAGGGTGGAGATGTACCAGAGGTGCAGCTGCATACTAAATAGTCTTCCTGGGCTGAGAGAAGGGAGAGGCGGGGCACACCTACATTTGTAAAGGCTGTGCCCTGGCCTTACACAATAGGGTAATTTACCCCCAACTGATATTCGGAGCCTGAGCTGGAGGAGAGAGGGGAAACTCCCAGAACCAGTTGTAACTGGTTGGAACCTCCTCTTCCCTTCCATTGTAAAACACTGTAAAGACTGAGTATAAGTACAGGGGAGTTTTCCCAACAATTGGGAGACATTTTAGAAGTGGACACAGAAGGCTGGAACGACTCACCAGGAACCGCCATGGACGGCTGCTGCTGTGCTGGCCTGTGACCTGCTCGGTCACTGTAAGGAACTGCCACTTGCTTGCATCCTCTTTGTGCTGGCCTGTTGCTGGGCCCTTTCACCTGTGGGCCTTTTCCCTGGACATTGTTCCCCAGGGGCAGGGTGCTGTGGCCCCTGACCCCTGCATCCAACTACAACATGAGGAGTGCTTCATTTTCACTTTATAGCGCCTGGAAGGCACTTCACTAAAATTGTGCTGTGCACCAGGAGGAGCACTCTACTTTACCTACGTTGAAGCGTCTTGAGGAGAGCTTCTGGTCATGCTGGGGATGTGCTTTGGGGAGCCCTGGTGCCGTAGGAAAATCACTGCTGCGACCCGGGCTGTATTTGGTGCAGTGCCGGAGTTGCGCTGCTCTCTGTGCACCCGGGGCACCACAGAAGGAAAAGAAAGGAGCGAGTGCACTCCTACCATGCCCCAGGGATGAGTTACGCTCTAAGGAGCGCCCCCGGGGCACAAGTAGGCACCCTCTTCAGTGCCTGCTCGTTTCTGGAATCGGTTTGTGCCTAGGAGGACCGGGAGAGGCTTGGGCACAACGTCGATTGCAGGAGCCTGATTAAGAGCGGGATAAAGGTCGCCTTGGAGTCCCCTGCTCTACCAAGCCCCATTGTTTGTGGGGCATGCTACGGATGGAGAGGAGGCCTCCTCGGAGGCTCCCCGTACCGCCAGGCCCCAACGTGTGTTAAGGAACGGGCGGAGGGACGGAAGCCTCATCGGAGACTCCTCCCGACCCCCACCGGTGACCCCACTGATTGGTTCTTGGCTTTGGGCCCCCCCGGTTGGAGGGCCAGTTGGGGCCTGGGGGGGCCACTGGAGATCATGGGCCCCAGGAGGGGCCCATTGCAAACCAGAAGGGGTGCTTGATGCCCCCTCCTCCCTAATCATTTTTCTGACTTAGGCCCCCTCTCTTGAGGGCCGGTTGAGGCCCAGGGGGACCCCTAGCTATTGCGGGCCCAAGAAGGGGCCCGTCATTAATACAGAGGGGGTGCGTGCTGCCACCCTCAACCTCAGAACTCCTGAGAGGCCCCCGTTTGGCACAGAGGAGCGCCTGGGGCCCCATTTTTTGTTCTACAGGCACTGAAGGTGCCTTCATCTTAAACAGGTACTTTCTACAGGATCTACATATGGCATAAGTTCTTCTTGGAGACTTTAGTGATTTATATGTTGCCTACCTCTTTTATGATGTTTTCATATGTGTATGCAAATGTTCCTTTTATGAGCATAACATGCTAATATGTTTTTCTGACTTGCCATACAATTTATAATGTTCCTAATATGGTCACAGTAACCTGTGTGTTATATGTGACTACTGCTAGTTTTGCAGAGTAACTAATGTGTAACGTTCTGACATCTGCTAAGGTAGCAGGGTTTTACTGGTATGTGATGTTTGGTCTAATAATTGCGTTGTGTACAATACAGTATATTTTCATATAACTTGGTGTTGTTTTTTCCTTTGTGGTGGGAATAGTGCATCACGTGGGTTGTGTGTGTTGTGCAAACACTTTACACATTGCCTCTTGGATAAGCCTACTGTACGTGCCAAGCTACCAAGGGGGTGAGCAGGGGTTATCTTGGACGTGTAACTCCCTTGCCCTGACTAGAGTGGGTGGGTTCTGCCTGGCTTAGGTGCATACCCTAGCCAACCAGAAACCCCATTTCTAACACATGGCAACACAGGACATGTAACACTGCCCGCAGGTGAGCTGCTTCCTTAATGCTCTCCATTTCCGGCTGCTGGGATGTGATAGTTGGAACGCCACGATCAGGTCGGTGGTAGGCAACATCATAATGTGTCCAGTGGAAACACTGGCTCCATTGGCCTGTTTGGCCTGCCTCGCCACCGTGGCGGTCTGCGCTGCCAGACGGTGCCAGCAGGACTGCAGCAGTCTTTCCTCCACTGGACTGCATGCATCGTAATATGGTGGTCCAATCACCATGCTGATGGTAGTGGACCACCACCACTGCCAGGGAAGTCTTCGGACTGCCAAACTCATAATCAGGACCTAAGTCTATGAACGCTGCACACTCTTCTGGTAGCTTCTGGCTACTATATGAGCTTGGGAGTCCTTCAAATCATGCCGCAACCCACAATGTAATAGGGAAGTTCTTTTTTTCCACAGGCCAATGATTTTCAGCCACTAAATGATTGAACTGAGTGATGCATGCGAGAACATCTCTGGACCCCTGTCTCAGATTGAGTATCTCATGGTCACTAGATTGCATGAATATGTTTGGCAAATAGTTTTTTCATGGAATGTTTGAAAGCAGGGAAATTGTATAGCACTAGATCATTATTTTCAACCAGTGGAACGGACCAGGAGGCGGGAACACTACCCAGATAGGAAGTGATGAAAGCCACCTCAGTAGCAACATTTGGAAATACACAAGGCTTACTCAAGAAATGCAATTGGCCTTGTCCCAGGGAGATATAAAATGTGGTACTGTACCCATGAAATAGCCCAGGTGTTGCTAACGATAGGTATGAGCATGGTGCGGGTAATATGGAAGGGAGGAGACTGTGCATTTTTAGGATTTGTGGGCGTGCTTGATTTACCAGTATGATTCCCAAACGTAGCGGGTTGAAACACAGGAGGAGCCTTCCTGAACACAGTATGCCCCCAAGGGGGTAATGTCATGGTTTGAATCTCTGCTGTTCTCTATGTTTTCCCCACTCAATTTTTTAACCTCCATTTGGAGGCTTTGCAAGGTTCTAGCCATATCTACCCCAAGTAGTTTCTCTGCCAAGGTCTGGGCTGAATCTTACCCATTGCTCTGATCATGACCATCCATATCACCCCAAAGGAACACTTATTTTTATGGCTTGGCCTTCTCTCATTCAACGTTATAGGCTGCACCACTCACCTGAAGTCTAGGTGGTTCCGCTTGGGCGATGCTCATTCCCCTTTCCACTGAGGACAAACTTCAGCGTAAGTAGATCGACTCTGTGCTAGCATCAGTATTGAGGGGAAGGGGGACTGGGATTGACAAGAAAGAGAGAGAGGAGTGAAACAGGTTCAATTTCACCTGGTCATGGCACTTATATTATACATTAGTCTGAAGTTGTCTGTATCTCACCCAAAATGCACAGGCTATCCCTTAGAAACTACACACTGTTCTTTAGGATTCATGAGGGCTTCATGGAGTATACAACATGCATTAAGACATGTGACTAGAAACATAGGGAGTAGTTGAATTGTCCACCATGTCATGGAACTCTCTCTTGAAATATGATCATGAACAAAGAAACATGGGATACATCATGACATTATCACAAGTTGCATAATAATCATGTAATTCCTTTGACAATGTTTGATATAATTCTAAACTTATACAGTAAACCTGTGAACTTTGAAGTGCAGCTTTCTGTAGCAATGGTGATAGCGTTTCATGTACTTATATCACGTAAGTCTCTGTGCACTAGCACTAATATTATAATGCCATAAATCATGAACTATTTCTTTGTTCTCTTAGCAAGACTCTGTAGCACCTACAGTAGCATTCTAATACCCACAACCGTAACCTTTGTATTTGCTTCATGCAAGTGTCTGAGGCATTGAGGTTTATGATTATGCGGGCAGTGCACCGCGCTATGCTTTTGCATTAAAACTTGTTTTCGTAATTTTGTTCTTTGTCCTTTTTCTTTTACAGAATAGAACTTGCAGGAAGCGGAATGTCATGAAGAATGAAGGTGCTGACGATCATGGATAGAGGAAGAAGTTGTTTACTGGAAAACACTGCAGGAGCCAGGAAGGGGTAAGTAGTGCATTATGTGACGAGGCCAAGCACCGCCATGCAGGTGGAAGCAGTTTTAATAGCTGTGTCTGCACATGGTAGCCAGAAGCACGTGCAGCTATTAGAGCAGGTGCTCAAGGGGCTTGGTGTGGTTGGGCACTGTTGTTAGAACACCTTGGAGAACACACCTGTAAGCTATGTGTAAACAGCTGTGTGCCTTTCTAGATTATGCACTGTTCTGTTTCAGTGCATCCACTGTCACCAGGGATATGTTACAGAAAAAGTGAATCACAAATACATTATTCATTACAAACCTACCACTGCTACCAGGGATATTTATGTCAATACAAAATAATATATAAATCATGAAACCTCAGTAAAGCACTTCACGAAACCTGGGAGGTGGCCATTCCTTAATAGAACAAGGACCTGGTTATCCTTGCTTCTTAGCACACATGTTGGGCATTATAGTTCCATGCAGTGGCGGGAGTTGGAACCATGACACAGTCTGCCAACCCAAGTGTCTTCAAAATAGTACATTAGGGGACTAGGGGCCTGATTTAGAACTGGGTGGATAGGTTACTCAGTCACAACGGTGATGGAAATTCTATCTGCCAAGATCTACATCCGATTCTATCCCATCGGATTCATTTTTCAGTAGACAGGGTAGCAGTCATTGTTGTGATGGAGTAACCCATCCACTGAGTTCTAAATTAGGCATTAAGTTATTTTTCATTTTGTTGGTAGAAAGGGATTTCTATTAGTACATTATAGTTGTTGGCTACCACTGTGACATGGACATATGCTAGTTCTATCATTTTTATTTCTAAGACAAATGTGCTGTTTCTGCAATATTCTGCATATTTTTGGAGGTGTCTCCTTATAGTTTTATTGAAATGATAATAACAGCTTTGTATGGCTGTGGTGGGGGTATATTTTTAGAATGGTTTAAATCATGGCTTATCTAAAGTCTATGGTTATGTTTTGTGGGTACCAGTTATTTGTTTTATGTTTTATATGGTTTAAGAGCTTGTAGTAAGTAATTATTGTTTATTTGGTAGTAGGGCATATACAAAAAGGGATATTGGTGTTTTGATTTTCACCATGTTTGGTGTGTATCTGAGTGAATAGTTTAGGACATATTTTAAAGTTTCATATTGGCTACGTTTCATTAAGTTATTTGCTGTAGAAAATACTAGGATTTGTTTCTCATTATTTAGATTGTCATAAAAAAGGAAAGGTTTCTCATGTGTATTTGTTAGACGATCAAGTATGTATGTGTCCTGGTAACATCTAGGGGCAGGAGAGGTATCCCTGCTGGATTTCTAGTTTGTACAATTAAACGTTTTCAAGTGGGGATTTTTCTTGTGGGTTGCTGTGAGATTGTGCTTGCCTCTCTTATATCCTGTAATATTTCTCTTACTTCTATTTCAGTCAAATTTGGAGGGTGGTTGTGCTCTTTTACATGAACTACAACATCATCTTTTGTAGTTGCCCTTTTGTAGCATGCATTAAAATAATATTTAGTACATTTCCAGTTTATGTTTATTATCTTTAGGTGTAGCCCATATGGTATACTAATTGCTTTCCTTTTCGTCCTTCGCCATTGTACCTGTACATAGTGTAATAGTATAAATATATAATATATTTTACCTTTTGCACTTTTGCAATTAACATGTTAAAAAAGTTAACTACTTTTATGTTTGTATACTTACATTTATGTTCTGTTGAGATTATTTGCACTGTTTTGCAGCTTTTCGATGGGGGTGTTTTAATGTAGAG
Organism: Pleurodeles waltl; assembly: GCF_031143425.1. NCBI lineage: Eukaryota > Metazoa > Chordata > Amphibia > Caudata > Salamandridae > Pleurodeles > Pleurodeles waltl. The sequence continues at coordinate 856,162,334 of NC_090443.1, forward strand.
AAGGTGCTTCCCTTTATGTTGAATGAAAAAAAATGTAAGTTTCACTTCAAATGGTACTTTTTTGGTAGTTTGTAGAAGTTGAAGCTGTAAGGGTTATTTTTGCATTCTATTTGGGCGAGTTTATAATGTGTTGTTTATTCATTTACACTTACTTTCTTCTATTTTTTGCTTGTTTCTGATAGTCAATATTTTTTAGCAGTTTATTGGTTTTCAAAATGTAGATTTTTTCTCTTAGGAAGTTTATGTAAAACGACAAAAGTTGGAAAGTGAGTTAATATTTATTTGCTATTTGCTATTTTTATGTTTAATAATAGTTACATTTTAGATTAACTATAATTATTTTTTACTTGGCTATGTAGTTGTTGAAATGTATACATTTCTACTTTAATGGTTTGCTGAGAGAATCCAGCAGAGTTTCCTCATCTTGTGGCTTTGTCATTTTTAAAGTATTTAGGCCCTCATTATGACACTGGCGGTAAATCCCACTTACCGCCATGCTGACTGCCGCCAACATAACGGCGCCGCAGCGGATAACCGCCAACCATATTATGACACACATGTACCAATCCGTTACTATTCAGCCACACACATAAGTCCGCCAACCCAAAGGTCAGTGATAAACTGGTGGTAGCAAAACCCACACCGTTACGCCAACAGAACTACGCCCACAACATTATGACCCACGAATTACCGCAGTGGACATTGAATGGCGGTAAACCATTGGTGGTACATACTGCCACACTCAAAATACACACAACCTAACAAAACAACACCACATTGGAAAATTCAAACTACACACACCTGATACCCGTACACACACCGCACCCACACCAATATAAAACACACACCCACATTACCCACAACCCTTTATGAATACAAACCACAGCCAACAGAGAGACAGACAGCAAGAGCACCCACACAACCAGAGCCACATACCACCATCACCTATACACCACACACGCACCTCACAACACACACCTCAACACATCACCCTACACACCCTCACCCATACCACCCACACCACACTCACGGCACCACAACGACACCCCAGGTTCTCTGAGGAGGAGCTAAGGTTCATGGTGGAGGAAATCATCTGGGTCAAGCCACAGCTATTTGGATCACAGGTGCAGCAGGTATCCATTGCTATGAAGATGGAACTATGGCAGAGATTCATGGACAAGGTCAACGCCATGGGACAGCACCCAAGAACAAGGGATGACATCAGGAAGAGGTGGAGCGACCTACGGGGGAAGGTATGTCCCACTGCAGCAAGACACCAGCTCGCAGTACAGAGGACTGGCGGTGGACCCCCACCTCCTCCCCCACAACTTACAACATGGGAGGAGCAAGTCTTGACAATCATGCATCCTGAGGGCCTGGCCGGAGTAGGAGGAGGACTGGACTCTGGTAAGTCAAATCTTTATTACTATCACCCCGACCTGAATTCCATCACATACCCCTACCCTTACCCTCACTCCCATCACTCTACCACCTCCTACATACCCCACCATCACAACTCACTCATCCCAATAGCAAGCCTGATGCAATACCAATGCATGGAAACCCCTCACGGATCTGCATGGACACCTATCACCACAGCATGCACACTAGAGAGACCCACCTAGCCCACCAAACAAAAACTCACACAAGGCAAAGCTGCCAGGGCAATAACAACTATAGAGGGCACCACACCCATGCACAATATGTCACACACAGAAACAATAACACTGCATTTACATCCCCACAGGTAACCCACCCAATTTCACTGGTGAAGAGGTGGCAACAACATCCAGTCCCCCCACAGAAGAGGCCCACAGTGATGACAGCAGCTCTGGTCCCCTGGATCTGGATGATCAACTTTGCCCATCAGGGATCTCTGGACAGTCGGTTACCAAGGCACAGTCTCACACCACCACAGAGCCTCCCCCCTCTGGAAACACCACCACGGCACCCACCCAGTGGGAACATTACCTCTGCCCCCAGGACACGTCAGTCAGCAGTGTGTCCACCACTACAGGGACCCCAGGCCACTCAACAAACCCAAGACAATAAGGGACCTGAGGTCAGTGGCTGTGGGCACACGATTCAGGGGACAGAGGCACAGGACAACAGGGAAGCTGGGAGGACTGCTGTGCGACAGAGGGAGGACAGGCCCAGGGAACTGACATTCCAGGAGGCACTCACCGCGATCCTGGAAGCATACCAACATTCCCAGGATACACTGGACCAGATACTGGACAAGTTGCAGGAGAACATGTGGCTGCAGGAGACCAGTACCTGGGGATCAGGGAGGACTTGAAGGACATCTACACCACCCTGGTCTCCATTGCAGGGGTGCTGGCAAACATGGCCAACAGTATGAGGGAGGCAGTGGCACACCACTGGGCCCCTGACACTGACCAAACCACCAAACAGCCCTCCACCTATGCTGCTGCTAGTGGGCAGGAGGCCCTGCCACTGGAACAACAGGCCACCAGCCCCCCACCCCCTGCAGAAGGAGAACCACCCCACAAACGTTCAAAGCAGTCCAGGCAGAAGCTAGAGACTATGCCAAGACCCCCGCCAGGAAATAAGACCCTCCTGATTGTCACCCTTGTGTCCCACCCTTTCCAACTTGAACTCCCATTGCTCCACTTCCTATGCCCCCTTGGACAATGCACCTGTGATACAAATAGACTGGACTCTACCCTGGACTTTCCTCCATCATCACCCAAGCCCATTGCACTACCCCCTCTTCTTCAGAGAACTGAAATAAGCGCACTTTGATAAAATACAAGTATGGCATATGTCAGATGTTTTCAAAAGGTATTTGCTTAACAAAGGTTCAAACATTGCAATTCAACTGTACAGTTATGTTTACATTGAAAAAACCTGTAGTTGGCTGCACTGAACACACCAGGAGCAATAGCGGGGCACCAACATCTGCAAAAATAGATGCCTGAGGGTACAGTGAGTGGGCATAGAAGTAGGAATACACAGCCTGCCAGTCACAATGTCACACATCATACTGTCAATTATATGTGTATCAAAACTGTCTTACCTGGGTCTCATTGGAAGTATTGACGAAATATTGCACTTCTGTTGTCGTCATCCTCATCCTCTGCCTCCTCATCTTCACTCTCCACAGGGTCCACTGCTGCCACACGGCCATCTCCAGCCTCCTCCTCCTTCAGAAAAGGCACCTGGCGATGCTAGGCATGGTTGTGCAACATACAGCATGCCACAATGATCTGGAAGACATTCTTGGGTGAGTAGCACAGGGCTCCACCTGTCAGATGGCGGCAACAAAACCTGGCCTTCAGGAGGCCAAAGGTCCTCTATATAATTCTTTTGTTCACCCATGTGCCTCATTGTAAAGTTCATCTGCCTTTCTACTGGCATTCCTCACAGGTGTCAGTAGCCATGGGAGGTTGGGGTAACCAGAGTCAACTGCAAATATTGAGGGACAACATTTACCCACACAATATATGGAGCACACCATACCCATACGCCAACATATACTGGGTGGGAGCCAGGGCTCACCTATTAGCCACACCCTGTGTCTCTGTAGTTGGACCACCATATTTGGGATGCTGCTATTCCTCAGGATAAAGGCATCATGCACAGACCCAGGATACTTTGCATTGATGTGGGAGATGTGCTGGTCCACCAGGCACACCATCTGCACATTCATGGAGTGGAAACTCTTTCGATTTCAGAACATCTGTTAATTTCGCTGGGAGGGGACAAAAGCAATATGTGTTCCATCAATAGCCCCAAAAATGTTGGGGATATGTCCCATTGCATCAAAGTCAGCTTTCACTGTGGCCAAATCCTCCACCTGGGGGAAAACAATGTAGCTGCACATGTGTTTAATCAGGGCAGACAACACTCTGGTCAGTACTATTGAGAACATTGGCTGTAACATTCCTGCTGCCAAGCTCACTGTCACTTGGAAAGAGCCAGTTGCCAGGAAATGGAGCACTGATAGCACTCGCACAAGAGGGAGGATCCCAGTGGGGAGACAGATAGCAGATATTAGGTCAGGCTCCAATTGGGCACACAGCTCAGTGATTGTGGCCCTGTCAAGTCTGTAGGTGAGGATAATGTGCCTGTCCTCTATCGTTGCCAAGCCCACCAGGGGTCTGTACATGGGGGATGTCTCCATCTCTTATTCATCCACAGCGGTTGCAACCTATGGGCCAAAATAGTAAGCAGCTAATAATTATCTCTACATTCCAACCACTGCAGTGCAGTGCATGTTGTGATTGTAACAGTATTTTGTTGGAGATGTCCAAATGGTGCATTTGTGTACTGTGACCCAGTTAGGAGCCATGGCCTGCACCCTCCGCCTGTCCTGTATGGAGGGACAGGTGGAAATGAGGTGATTCCGCTGACGTTGTGCACGTTGCTGGAGGCGGTCAAGAACCGCCGTGCAACTCCTCATTGGTTAACATTGGGCCCTATGTGATACAGTGGCCAGTGGTGATGTACGCCGACGGTGACGGTGACCGCCATTTTCTATCTGATTCCTCACTTGCTACCTGAACTTCAACAGGAGAGGACCTACACTGCATGTGCTGCTGTGACCTGTGTCTGGAACCGACCACGACCTGTGTTACTGGGGAAAGGGCCCCTGCCTTCACCTCAGCAGAGTTGGAGCGACTGGTGGATGGGGTCGTACCCCAGTACCGACTGCTGTATGGTCCTCCAGACCAACAGGTGAGTACACAGTGAGTATGATGCATGGGGCGTGAATGCATGGAGTGCTGTGTGTGAAGGCCTCATGTGGGGGGGGTTGGTGGATGGGCCCTGGGCAGCATGCAGCATGTATGGTTGGCCATGTGTGTGTGCTAATGGGGATGAGAAGGGGCATGGTGAGCCATGAGTGTAACAGGCAGGATAGTCAAACTAATACCTTTCCCTGTGTCCATTTCCCTGCAGGTCAGTGCCTATCAAAAGAAGGGTATATTGCGGGCCATTGCCAAGGACGTACAGACCCTGGGAGTCTACGGCAGGCGGAGCGCCCACTGTCGCAAACGGTGGGAGGACCTGAAACGCTGGGCACCGAAGACGGCGGAGGCCCAGCTGGGGATGGCCTCCCAATGAGGAAGGAGTGCCCGTCGAACCCTGAACCCCCTGATAGCCTGCATACTGGCGGTGGCCTATCCAGAGCTAGATGGGCGCTTGGGGGTATCACAGCAGCCACAAGGGGGGGGGGGGCAGTACAGTGCCCTAATATACAACTTACGCCTGGTGGGGTGGTATCCGGGTGGGGGGTGTGGGTCCTGTGGGTGCCCCTAGCCCAGGCCTGACATTGCAGAGTAGGTCCCATGTTGGGCAGGGTTCTGATGTGAAAGTAGTCCAACCAAGCTAGTAGGCATCCACTACTGGGCAGGGGTCTGTGGGTCTCAGGTATGCTGCAATTGGCTTTAGGTGTCGCTATCCGTGGCCTGGTGACTAGCATTGTGACTGGTAGTGCATCACCTAGTACGTAGGGCTGTTCCCTGTGTGTGTGTTCTGTACGCCAACAGTGGTGTTTTTGCCACTGTTGACCAAGTGTATCATTTGTCTCTACCCCCTCTTTTTGTTTAGTCACCCTCTCCTTATGTGCATTAGCATCATCTGGCGGAGGAGCAGAGGCACCGACGATGGAGGGAGTTGCACCCCATAGGATCCAGGAGGCCGAATCCACCGACTGTGAGAGCACCAGTGGGACGGAGGGCGAGGGGAGCTCCACGGCAGAGACATGAGGGGACAGTTCGGACACAGATACCTCCTCCGATGGGAGCACCCCCATCCCAGCAGCCCCTCAGCGAGTTTCCTGTGCCTGCTCACCCAGGAGGGTGGGCATCTCCTTTGCCCCAGGCACCTCAGGCCCTGCCCCAGTTAGCCCTGCTGCCCTGAGTGAGGAGGCTATTCACCTCCTGCAACCCATCTCTGTTGGGCAGTCAACCATTGTGAATGCCATCCAGCGGCTGGCAGCCCAAATGTAACAGACAAATGCATTCCTGGAGGGCATTCACACTGGCTTGGCGGCCCAACAGAGATCAATCCAGGCTCTGGCCTCCTCTCTGATGGCAGCCATTGTCCCTGTTTCCACCCTCCAACTTCCTCTTCCCAATCTCATTCCCCTCAATCCAAACCTATCCCAAGCGTACAGGCAGACGAGCAGGCACCCAGGACAACACACAAGAGTGAACATGGCAAACACAAGCACCACACTTCATCCCACAGGCACTTACACAAACAACATCCAGAATCAGACATAATAACATCCAGTGCCTCCACTGTGTACCCCTCCACCTCCTCGTCCACCTCCCTTCCAGTTGCCTCTCCACTCACACCTGCATGCACTACATCCTCATCCATTACAACCATCACCAGCATATCTATCAGTACACACTCCTAACTGGCAGTCACCACCCCCATATCCATGCACACGTCCCATGTGTCCTCTCCAATTGTGTCAGTGCCCCTCCTCCCAAAGTACACAAACGCAAGCACTCAGACACCCAACAGCCATCCACCTCACAACAGCATCGAGCCCATGCACCTGCACCCAAACACAGCAGACTGGCACCTCCTACCACCACTCCCTCTTCCTCCACTCCCAAACCATCTCCCCCTTCCCATCCCAATGTCCCTAAGAAGCTTTTCCTCACCATAATTGACCTCTTCCCTAGCCCTCCCTCCTGTACCTCATGTCAGGCCAGGGTGGTCAAAACCCAGCCAAGCAACTCAGCCACACAGTCCATGGGCACAGTAGTGTCCCCAGGTGGGAAAGGATCCCGGCCACCACCCATCCAGATGGACAGGGTGCCAGTCCCAAGTGTGTCAAGGAAAGGCAAGGAGGCAGCCCCACCTGCAGGAAGGAAGGGCAAGGAGGTAGCCCCAGCTGCAGGGAGGAAAGGCAAGGAGGCAGCCCCAGCTGCAGGAAGGAATGGCAAGGAGGCAGCCCCAGCTGCAGGGAGAAACGGCATGGAGGCAGCCCCATCTGCTGGAAGGAAGGGCAAGAAGGCAACCCGAGCTGCAGGAAGGAGGGGCAAGGGGCCTGCAACAGCAGTCAGTAGAGACAAGGGGCCTGGTACAGGGACTCAGTCAGAGTCCCCACCATCAACCATGGTGGTGCAGCCATCCTAGGCTGCAGGGGATGGACTGGAGCCTCCCCCCACCACTGCCAGAACCACCACCAGCACTGCCACCTGCAGCAGCAGCCCCAGTGGGAAGCCGGCAGAGGCTGCAGGGGATGGGCTGGAGCCTCCCCCCACCACTGACAACACCGCCACCAGCAGCAGCAGCCCCACTGTCAATTATATGTGTATCAACACTGACTTACTTGTGTCTCTTTGGAAGTATTGACGAATTATTGCACTTCTGTTGTCGTCATCCTCATCCTCTGCCTCCTCATCTTCACTGTCCACAGGGTCCACTGCTGCCACACGGCCATCTCCAGCCTCCTCCTCCTTCAGAAAAGGCACCTGGCAATGCTAGGCAGGGTTGTGCAACATACAGCATGCCACGATGATCTGGCAGACATTCTTGGGTGAGTAGCACAGGGCTCCACCTGTCAGATGGAGGCAACGAAACCTGGCTTTCAGGAGACCAAAGGTCCTCTCTATAATTCTTTTGTTCACCCATGTGCCTCATTGTACAGTTCCTCTGCCCTTGTCCTGGCATTCCTCACAGGGGTCAGTAGCCATGGGAGGTTGGGGTAACCAGAGTCAACTGCAAATATTGAGGGACAACATTTACCCACACACTATCCTATATGGCCCACACCATACCCATGCACCAACATATACTGGGTGGGAGCCAGGGCCCACCTATTAGTCATACCCTGTGCATCTGTTGTTGGGCCATCATATTTGGGATGCTGCTATTTCTCAGGATTAAGGCATCATGCACAGGCCCAGGATACTTTGCATTGATGTGGGATATGTACTGATCCACCAGGCACACCATCTGCACATTCCTGGTGTGGAAACTCTTTCGATTTCAGAACATCTGTTCATTTTGCTGGGAGGGGACAAATGCAATATGTGTTCCATCAATAGCCCCAATAATGTTGGGGATATGTCCCATTGCATCGAAGTCAGCTTTCACTGTGGCCAAATCCTCCACCTGGGGGAAAACGATGTAGCTGCACATGTGTTTAATCAGGGCAGACAACACTCTGGTCAGTACTATTGAGAACATTGGCTCTGACATTCCTGCTGCCAAGCTCACTGTCACTTGGAAAGAGCCAGTTGCCAGGAAATGGAGCACTGATAGCACTCGCACAAGAGGGAGGATCTCGGTGGGGAGACGAACAGCAGATATTAGGTCAGGCTCCAATTGGGCACACAGCTCAGTGATTGTGGCCCTGTCAAGTCTGTAGGTGAGGATAATGTGCCTGTCCTCCATCGTTGCCAAGCCCACCAGGGGTCTGTACATGGGGGATGTCTCCATCTCTTATTCATCCACAGCGGTTGCAATCTATGGGCCAAAATAGTAAGCAGCTAATCATTATCTCTACATTCCAACCACTGCAGTGCAGTGCATGTTGTGATTGTAACAGTATTTTGTTGGAGATGTCCAAATGGTGAATTTGTGTACTGTGACCCAGTTAGGAGCCATGGCCTGCACCCCCCCTGAAATAGCATCCGCCTGTCCTGTATGGAGGGATAGGTGGAAATGAGGTGATTCCGCTGACGTTGTGCACGTTTCTGGAGGCAGTCGAGAACCGCCGGGCAACTCCTCATTGGTTAACATTGGGCCCTATGGGGTACAGTGGCCAATGGTGATGTACGCTGGCAGTGACGGTGACCGCCATTTTCTATCTGATTCCTCACTTGCTACCTGACCTTCAACAGGAGAGGACCTACACTGCATGTGCTGCTGTGACCTGTGTCTGGAACCGACCATGACTCGTGTTACTGGGGAAAGGGCCCCTGCCTTCACCTCAGCGGAGTTGGAGCGACTGATGGATAGGGTCCTACCCCAGTACCAACTGCTGTAGGGTCCTCCAGACCAAAAGGTGAGTACACAGTGAGTACGATGCGTGGGGCGTGAATGCATGGAGTGCTGTGTGTGAAGGCCTCATGTGGGGGGGGTTGGTGGATGGGCCCTGGGCAGCATGCAGCATGTATGGTTGGCCATGTGTGTGTGCTAATGGGGATGAGAAGGGGCATGGTGAGCCATGAGTGTAACAGGCAGGATAGTCAAACTAATACCTTTCCCTGTGTCCACTTCCCTGCAGGTCAGTGCCCATCAAAAGAAGGGTATATTGCGTGCCATCGCCAAGGACGTGCATACCCTGGGGGTCTATGGCAGGCGGAGCACCCACTGTTGCAAACGGTGGGAGGACCTGATACGCTGGGCACGGAAGACGGCAGAGGCCCACATGGGGATGGTCTCCCAACGAGGAAGGAGTGTCCGTCGAACCCTGAACCCCCTGATGGCCTGCATACTAGCGGTGGCCTATCCGGAGCTAGATGGGCGCTTGGGGGTATCACAGCAGCCACAAGGGGGGTAGTACAGTGCCCTAATATACAACTTACGCCTGGTGGGGTGGTATCCGGGTGGGGGGGATCCTTCCTGTGGGTGCCCCTAGCCCAGGCCTGACATTGCAGAGTAGGTCCCATGTTGGGCAGGGTTCTGATGTGAAAGTAGTCCAACCAAGCTAGTAGGCATCCACTACTGGGCAGGGGTCTGTGGGTCTCAGGTATGCTGCAATTGGCATTAGGTGTCACTATCCGTGGCCTGGTGACTAGCATTGTGACTGGCAGTTCAATACCTAGTGCGTAGGGCTGTTCCCTGTGTGTGTGTTGTGTACGCCAACAGTGGTGTTTTTGCTGCCATTGACCAAGTGTATCCTTTGTCTCTTTCCCCCCTTTTTGTTTTGTCACCCTGTACTTATGTGCATTAGCATCATCTGGCGGAGGAACAGAGGCACCGGCAACGGAGGGAGTTGCACCCCACAGGATCAGGAGGCCGAATTCACCGATGGTGAGAGCACCAGTGGGACGGAGGGCGAGGGGAGCTCCACGGCAGAAACAGGAGGGGACAGTTCGGACACGGATACCTCCTCTGATGGGAGCACCCCGTCCCAGCAGCCCCTCAGCGAGTTTCCTGTGCCTGCTCACCCAGGAGGGTGGGCATCTCCTTCGCTCCAGGCACCTCAGGCCCTGCCCCAGTTAGCCCTGCTGCTCTGAGTGACGAGGCTATTCACCTCCTGCAACCCATCTCTGTTGGGCAGTCAACCATTGTGAATGCCATTCAGGGGCTGGCAGCCCAAATGCAACAGACAAATGCATTCCTGGAGGGCATTCACACTGGCTTGGCGGCCCAACATAGATCAATCCAGGCTCTGGCCTCCTCTCTGATGGCAGCCATTGTCCCTGTTTCCACCCTCCAACTTCCTCTTCCCAATCCCATTCCCCTCAATCCAAACCTATCCCAAGCGCACAGGCAGACGAGCAGGCACCCAGGACAACACACAAGAGTGAACATGGCAAACACAAGCACCACACTTCATCCCACAGGCAGGTCTCCACTCACACCTGCATGCACTACATCCTCATCCATTACAACCACCACCAGCATATCTATCAGTACACACCCCTAACTGGCAGTCACCACCCCCACATCCATGCACACGTCCCCTGTGTCCTCTCCCACTGTGTCTGTGCTCCTCCTCCCAAAGTACACAAACGCAAGCACTCAGACACCCAACAGCCATCCACCTCACAAGAGCATCGAGCTCATGCACCTGCACCCAAACACAGCAGACTGACACCTCCTACCACCACTCCCTCTTCCTCCACTCCCAAACCATCTCCCCCTTCCCATCCCAATGTGGAAGCTTTTCCTCGCCAAAATTTACCTCTTCCCTAGCCCTCCCTCCTGTACTTCATGTCAGGCCAGGGTGGTCAAAACCCAGCCAAGCAACTCAGCCACCCAGTCCACGGGCACAGTAGTGTCCCCAGGTGGGAAAGGATCCCGGCCACCAGCCATCCAGATGGACAGGGTGCCAGTCTCAAGTGTGTCAAGGAAGGGCAAGGAGGCAGCCCCACCTGCAGGAAGGAAGGGCAAGGAGGTAGCCCTAGCTGCAGGGAGGAAAGGCAAGGAGGCAGCCCCAGCTGCAGGAAGGAATGGCAAGGAGGCAGCCCCAGCTGCAGGGAGAAAGGGCATGGAGGCAGCCTTATCTGCTAGAAGGAAGGGCAAGAAGGCAACCCCAGCTGCAGGAAGGAGGGGCAAGGGGCCTGCAACAGCAGTCAGTAGAGACAAGGGGCCTGGTACAGGGACTCAGTCAGAGTCCCTACCATCAACCATGGTGGTGCAGCCATCCTAGGCTGCAGGGGATGGACTGGAGCCTCCCCCCACCACTGCCAGAACCACCACCAGCACTGCCACCTGCAGCAGCAGCCCCAGTGGGAAGCCGGCAGAGGCTGCAGGGGATGGGCTAGAGCCTCCCCCCACCACTGACAACACCGCCAACAGCAGCAGTAGCCCCAGTGGGCAGCCGTCCGAAGCTGCAGGGGATGGGCTGGAGCCTCCCCCCACCACTGCCAGCACCGCCACCAGCACCGCCACCAGCACCAGCAGCAGCAGCCCCAGTGAGCAGCCGTCCGAGGCTGCAGGGGATGGGCTGGAGCCTCCCCCACCACTGCCAGCTCCACCAGTAGCAGCACCACTGCCACCACTGAGCAGCCGCCACCGCCGGCAGACAGTGTGTAGTCCTGCATACATAGGCTGTTGTGCGGCCTGCCCCCTGCAAATCCTGTGGGGCTGACACCCAGGTGAGATACTGTGACCCTGCACTTCCCAAGATTTGCATCACTGGGAACAATGCCCCCTTCAGAACCAGTGGAGAAGCCTCACCCCATCCTCCACAGGATGAAGATCACTGGGCACAATGCCCCCTCCAGAACCAGTGGAGAAGCCATCCACTCACCCCATCCTCCACAGGATGAAGATCTCTGGGCACAACACCCCCTCCAGAACCAGTGGAGAAGCCAACCACTTACCCCATCCTCCACAGGATGAAGCTCACTGGGCACAACGTCCCCTCCAGAACCAGTGGAGAAACTATCCACTCACCCCATCCTCCACAGGATGAAGCTCATTGGGCACAACGCCCCCTCCAGAACCAGTGGAGAAGCCATCCACTCATCCCATCCTCCACAGGATGAAGCTCACTGGGCACAATGCCCCCTCCAGAACCAGTGGAGAAGCCATCCACTTGAGAGACTGTGGCCTATCACTCCCCAAGAGCAAGCACAGGGTATATCACCCACTTGAGAGAGTGTGGCCTATCACTCCCCAGGACCAAGCACAGGGCAACTTGCCCCCTCCAGAGCCAGTTGGCAAGTCACCCACTTGAGAGACTGTGGCCTATCACTCCCCAGGACCAAGCACAGGGCATATTACCCACTTGAGAGACTGTGGCCTTTCACTCCCCAGGGCCAAGCACAGGGCATGTTGCCCCCTCCTGAGCCAGTGGGCAAGTCACCCACTTGAGAGACTGTGGCCTTGCACTCCCCAAGACAGAGCACAGGGCATGTTGCCCCCACCAGGACCAGTGGCGTTGAATCATCTTCTGGCTGAGGTGCCCCCCGTTCCCCATCCCCCTGAGGTGCCTGACTATTTTCGACCTGATGCCCCTGCAGTGTTCTCCCCATGTTATTGCAGGAGTGAGGTGGGACCTTGACTTGTACTCACCATGGTCTTCTTCTCTGGCATTGGTGTTAGCAGTGGAGCAGAACGTAGAAGAGCATGGGGAACACATGCAACTCAGGCTCCATGGCGGCATGGTTGTTCCTTGAGTCTCCAGAGGTGAGTATTTTCCCAGGCTTTTGATGTCATTGGTACCCCCCCGGAAAAGGTGGCAGATTGGAATATCATAATATGATGGGAGGAACATTTTCTTCCGCCTGGCTGTAGGAGGTTACAGCCGTGGTGCCTGTTGATTTTGCTCTGGCGGTTGGTGTGTTAAAGTGGCTGTCTGTCTGAGCAGTTTCCACCGTGGTCATAATTTCATAATTATTACTGCCGGCCTGCTGGCGGTATTACCGCCACTATATCACCGACTGCCAGGGTTGTAATGAGGGCCTTAGTTGTTTAAATTAGTATGCCTTTTATGTTGTTGATTTAATTGTTTATTTGATTTTATTGTTTAAAGTTGTTTGTAGTTTTAATCTTTTGATTGGTTTAGTATAGTTTGATTTTTTTTTATAAGTTTAGTCCCTCTGTGGTAAATGCTAATTCAGATGTTATTTTTGATGTATGATATATAGGCCCTCATTGCAACCCTGGCGGTCAGTGATAAAGCGGCGGTAATACCGCCAACAGGCCTGCAGAAAAAAAATGAGATCACGACCATGGCGCAAACCGCCAACATAGACAGCCACTTTAACACACTGACCGCCAGGGCGGTAGCAACAAACACCGCCAACAGACAGGCGGAAGACAATGTACCGCCCACCATATTACGAGGCACAAATCCGTCAGCCTTCCTGGGTCGGTACCAACAACATCAAAAGCACTGAGGAAACAGTACACTGATGAGGAACCACTCACCTTTCGACATTCAACGAAGAACCAGGACGCCATGGTGCCAGAACTGCAGGTCCTCCCCATGCTGGTGTATCTGCTAATACACCAGGAATTTCAAAGAAGGCACCGGCGATGACCACGGTGAGTACTGTACCTAGCACACAGGGGAGGGGGGGAGGAATAAGAGAGTGACACACACACACGCAACACCCCCATCCTCACCCACAACACCATACACACAAACACATGCAGCAACATTACAGTTCCACCCCGTGACCCCCTGGAAGAACACCATGACAAAAGGAATTGATTCAAATCTGTGATATTTAGAAAATACAAATAAAGTTAACGATTGTAAACAACAGTTTATACAAATATTTACAATATGTACAGAGGGCTGTACACTGTCCATTGCAAATGTCCGTGGACCAGTGGTCCAAACAATCATGAGCGAAGCCCACACTTGACTCCTGCCTCAAAACGGAGAGAACAATGCAGGGGCATCACGTCGAAAAAACACAGGCACCTCAGGGGGAAGGGGAGGGGGACACCTCAGCCGAAAGATGGTACTATGCCACTGCTCCTGGAGGGGGCAACATGCCCACAGCGATGTCCTGGGGAGTGCAAAGCCACAGTCTCTCAAGTCTCTCAAGTCTCTCAAGTGGGTGACATGTTCCACTGGTTCTGGAGGGGGCTGTGTGCCCAGTCTGCTTCATCCTGCCAAGGATAGGGGGAGTGGATGCATCACTCCACTGGTTCTGGAGGGGGCATTGTGCCCAGTCTGCTTCATCCTGCCACAGATAGGGGGACTGCATGCATATCTCCACTGGTTCTGGAGGGGGCATTGTGCCCAGTCTGCTTCATTCTGCCAAGTATAGGGGGAGTGAATGCGTCTCTCCACTGGTTCTGGAGGGGGCATTGTGCCCAGTCTGCTTCATCCTGCCAAGGATAGGGGGAGTGGATGCATCTCTCCACTGGTTCTGGAGGGGGCATTGTGCCCAGTCTGCTTCATCCTGCCAAGGATAGGGGGAGTGGATGCATATCTCCACTGGTTCTGAAGGGGGCATAGTGCCCTGTGATGCTGCACCTGGGGTGTGGCAGTTCCCATTCCCTCACCTGGGTGTCTGAAGCACAAGATGTGCAGGGAACAGGTAGCATGGTACTCCATGGAGGCAGAGCCACACTCCATCCTGTGGCGACTTAGGCTGCAAACTGCTGGTAGTGCCAGTGCTGGTGGTGGTGATTCAAGTGGTGGGTGCAGGGTCCAGGCCGTCTCCTGCAGCATCGGATGGCTGCCCACTGGGGATGCTGCTGATGTCCGATGTAGTGGCACTGGCTGGGCATGTGGCAGTGCATATGGCGGTGCATGTGGCAGTGCCTGCGGCAGTGTCTGGGGCGGAGATGCTGCAGGTGCTGCCTGTGCTTCAGGTGCTGGTAGTAGTGGAGGGAGGCACCAGGCCATCTCCAGCAGCCTCTGATGGCTGCCCACTGGGGATGATGCTGCTGACTGTCGTTGTGGCAGCGGCGGTGTAGGGGGCGGTGCAGATGGCCGTGCAGGTGGCGGTGCAGGTGATGGTGCCTGTGGCGGTGCAGGTGGCGGTGCTTGCAATGGTGCTTACTGCGGTACAGGTTGCTGGCCTGTCAGGACAAATGGTGGTCACCAGTCCCTCACCTGGAGGCTCAGAGCCCTGAAGTGCCTTGCCTTTTCTTTTTTTCCCTTTCCCACCTTGGTAGACGCTGCTGGGACCTTGGCACTATCCTCTAGCCAGGAAAAGATTTTAGACACACTGGGATGGGAAGATGGAGGGGATGTGGGAGTGGAGGAAGAAGTAGTGGTTGTAGGAGGTGTATGTCTGCTGAGTTTGGGTGAAGGTGCATGGGCTGGAGGCTGTTGTGAGGTGGATGGCTGTTGAGTGGATGTGTGCCTGCAATTATGTACATTGGGAGGAGGGCTCACAGACACACGGGGAGAGGGCACAGGGGACGTGTGCATGGTTGTGGGTGTGGTGATTGCTTGTGAGGGGTGTTTTGTGATGGGTGTGCTGGTGATGGAGGTCGTGGGTGAAAATGTAGTGAATGCAGGTGTGAGTGGAGACGCTACTGGGAGGGAGGTGGATGAAGAGGAGGAGGGTACACAGTGGAGGAAGTGGATGTTGGTATGTTTGCATGGGTATAGTGCTTGTGTGAGTGCCTGCATGATGATGTGTGGTGCTTATGTTTTCCTGAGCCACTTTTGTGTGTTGATGTGTGTGCATGCTGGTCTGAAGGTGTGCTTGGGATAGGGTGAGGTAGAGGGGATTGGGTCAGGGTAGTGGAAGTTGAAGGGGGGAGGCTGGACACAGAACAATGGTTGCTATCCGTGCTGAGGCCAGAGCCTGAAATGCTCTTTGTTGGGGTGCCACGCCAGAAAGAATGCCTTCCAGGTATGCATTTGTCTGTTGCAAATGCCTCTTGACACCCTGGATGACATTCAGAATGGTTGACCGCCCAACAGTGAGGGATCTCGGGAGGTCAATTTGCTCCTCACTGAGGGCATCTGGGCTGACTGGGGCAGGGCCTGAGGTGCCTGGGGCGAAGGAGATGCCCACCTTCCTTGGTGAGCAGGCACAAGAAACACACTGAGGGGCTGCTGGGAGGGCGTTGCTGGTAGGAGGGGTGGAGGCTATACCTGTTGTTGGGGTGGGCACAGAGGTGACCGCCACCACCAGGGAGCTTCCATCTGAGGAGGAATCGCTGTCACTGGTCTCCCATCCTGTCCCTGTCATGGAGCTCCCCTCGCCCTCCGTCCCACTGGTGCCTTCACCCTCAGTGGATTCGCCCTCATGGGCCATGTGGGATGCAGCTCCCTCTGTCGCTGGTGCCTCTGCTTCTCCGACAGATGATGCTAATGCACACAAGGACAGGGTGACAAAACAAAAAGGGGGGAAAGATAATGCCAGCAACACCACTACCGTTGGCGTACACAACACACACTGAGCTGCCCTATGCACTAGGCCATGCCAAACCAGTCACTAAGGTAGTCACCAGCCCATGGGGTACAATGCGTAATGCCAGCATCTGCACACCTGACACCCACAGGACCCTGCCCAGTAGTAGTTGGCCACTTGTACCATTGGGGTAGGAGTGCTTCAGAGCCTGCACACAAGGGACCTACCCTGCCATGATCGCCCTGCCCTAGGGGCACCCACAGCCCACATTCCCCCCAGCGCGCAAAGTCAGCTTTCTGAATCTGTACTCACCCCCTTGTGGCTGCTGTGATGCCCTCAAGCACCCATCCAACTCCAGATAGGCCACCACCAAGATGCAGAACATCAGGGGGTCATGGTGCAGTGGGCTCCCCTTCCACGTTGGGAGGCCAGCCCCAGCTGGGCCTCAGCTGTCTTCTTGGTCCAGCGGTGCAGTCCTCCCATCTCTTGTGGCAGTGGGTGCTCTGCCGGTGATAGACCCCCACGGTCCGCACCTCCCTGGCGATGGCACACCAAATACCCTTTTTCTGGTGGGCACTGACCTAGAGGGAAAAGACAGGGGAAAATGTAATTACTCACCCGTCCGGACTGCATACTCATTGCCCCCCCAGTTCCACCCACGCACTGATACACACATACACAGACCATCTCTCATGCAGCACTCAGGCCAGAACGCCTCAGCACCCCCCAACATGTGGCTTACATACACACCACTCAAAACATGCATTGGCCACACATCAAGCTCTCAGTGAACTCACTTGTTTGTCTGGAGAACCGTAGAGTAATGTGTACTAGGTAGGACCCCATCCACCAGTTTCTCCAACTCCTCCGCAGTGAAGGCGGGCCCTTTCCCCAGACACTCTAGCCATTGTTGCTTCCAGACTCAGGTCACAGTAGCACTTGCAGTGTAGGTCCTCTCCTGTTGAAGGTCAGGTAGCAAGTGAGGGAATAGCTAGAAAATGGCGGTGACGTCCGTGGCAGTGCGTACTGTCACCGCCGGCGTACTTCGGCATTGGCTCCTGGGACCCATAAGGCCCAATGATAACCAATGCGAAGTTGCGCGGTGGACATCGTATGCCTACCACGACGCAGCAGAATGCCAGCTCACTTACCTCATTTCCCCTTGTCCGTCCTCACAGGTCAGGCATCTGCCATTTTAGGGGGGCACATGGCATGGCACCTAGCTTCGTCACAGCATATATTGGCACATCTACTGACTCTCGACTTCACACACTGCTTCTGTGACAAACATTCATAAACAGTTGTGCCATATATGTGGAAATATGACCTTCTGATCACCGTTCTCCTCCATAGGCTACAACCGCTGAGGCAGATGATGAGATGGCGGCATCCACCGGTGTACAGACCCCTGGTGGACCTGGCGACAATGGGGGACAGACACATTATCATCACATACAGACTTGATCGTGCCACAATCCAAGAGCTGTGTGCCCACAGGAATCCCCCTCTAGTGCAGGTCCTGTCAGTGCTCCATTTCCTGGCAAGTGGTTCCTTTCAAACAACAGTGGCCATGGCATCAGGGATGTCTCAGCCAATGTTCTCCAAAGTGTTGACCAAAGTGTTGTCTGTCCTGCTGAAACACATGCGCAGCTACATCGTATTCCCACAGGTGGAGGATTTGGCCACAATGAATATTGACTTCTATGCCCTGGGACATATCCCCAACATCATTGGTGCCATTGATGGTACACATGTACCCGTAGAAATGAACAGATCCACAGGAATAGAAAAAGCTATCATTCGATGAATGTGCAAATGGTGTGTTTGGCAGACCAGTACATCTCCCATGTGAATGCCAAATATCCTGCCTCAGTGCATGACGCCTATGTCTTGAGGAATAGCAGCATCCCTTATGTGATGGGGCAACTCCAGAGGCACCGGGTGTGGCTATTAGGTGAAGCCAAGGTCCCCACACAGTATAAGTTGGGGTCTGAGTATGGGGTTGTCCCTAAGGGTTAGTGTGTGTCTAACAGTTGTTTACAGGTGACTCTGGTTACCCCAACCTCTCATGGCTACTGATCCCAGTGAGTAATGCCAGGACAAGGGCAGAGGAACGTTACAATGAGGCACATGGGCGTACAAGGAGGATTATTGAGAGCACCTTCGGCCTCCTGAAGGCCAGGTTCCGATGCCTCCATCTGACAGGTGGATCCCTGTACTACTCACCCAAGAAGGTGTGCCAGATCATCATGGCATGCTGTACGTTGCACAACCTTGCCTTGAGATGCCAGGTGCCTTTTCTGCTGGAGGATGAGCCTGGAGATGGTCTTGTGGCAGCAGTGGAGCCTGTGGACATTGAGGAAGAGGAGGCAGATGAAGAAGATGTGGACAACAGAACAAACATTATACAGCAGTACTTCCAGTGACACACAGGTAAGGGACTGTAACTCAACTTCACATTTCAGTATACTTTTGGACATTGTACATGGCAGCCTCTTACCCTCTGTCTATAGACACTGACTGTTCCCTTTGGATTCCCTTTTTTCAGATCTGTGTACCCCATTCTGGCTCCTGCTATATGTACTGCTGCCCACCAACTGTCATCCTGTGGTATAATTCACTGTACATAGACGTTGCAATGCTTTGAGAATGTTGTAAGAATACATCTTTCCAATCATTACACTGACTCCAGAATGGTTTATATTTCAAGGGTATGGGGGTAAGTGCAATTGGCTGGGGTGATGGTGGAGGAAGGTCCAGGGTAGAGTCCAGTCTCTTGGAATCACAGGTGCATTGTCCAATGGGGCATAGGAAGGGGAGTAATGGCAGTTCAAGGCGGACTAGGTGACAGAATGGGACAGAAGGGTGACAATCAGGAGAGTCCTATATCCTGGCGGGGGTCTTGGCAATGCTCTCTGGCTTCTGCCTGGATCACAGGGACAATTTGCGGGTGGTTCTCCTTCTGCAGGGGGTGGGGGGCTGTTGGCCTGTTGGTCCTGTGGCGGGGCCTCCTGTCCACTAGCGCCGGCGGAGGTGGAAGGCTGTTCCTCGGTTTGGCTAGTGTCAGGGGCCCTTTGTTTTGCCACTGTCTACCTCATGGTCTTGCCCATGTCAGCCAGCACCCCTGCAATGGTGACCAGGATGGTGTACATTTTTGTGAGGTCCTTCCTGATCCCCAGGTACTGTCCCTCCTGCAGCTGCTGGGTCTCCTGTAACTTGGCCAGTACCGTGCCCATGGTCTCCTGGGAATGGTGGTATGCTCCCGGGATGTTTGAGAGTGCCTCATGGAGGGTCAGTTCCCTGGGCCTGTCCTCCCCCTGTCGTACAGCAGTCCTCCCAGCTTCCCTGTTATCCTGTGCCTCTGTCCCCTGCACCGTGTGCCCACTGCCACTGACCCCAGGTCCCTGATCGTCTTGTGTTTGTGGGTTTGCCTGGGTCCCTGTAGTGATGGACACACTGCTGATTGACGTGTCCTAGGAACAGAGATATGGGCCCGCTGAATGGGTGCTGTGGTGGTGTTTCCTGAGGGGGGAGGCTCTGTGGTGGTTTGGGACTGTGGCAGGGTAACTGACTGTCCAGAGGTCCCTGATGGGCCAGGTTGGTCATCGTGATCCAGGCGTGCAGAGCTGCTGTCATCACTGTTGGCCTCTTCTGGAGGGTGGAGGCTGGATGTAGCTGGCACCTCCTCTCGGGTGATGTGGGGTAGGGGTCCTGTTGGGATGCAAATGCATAGTTATTGTATCTGTGTGTGCCATCTTGGGTGTGTTTCCCTGTATAATTGTGCTTTCCCTGTTGCAGTGGCCTTGTGTGAGTGGTGATTATGTGGGCTGGGTGAGTCTCTCTAGTGTGCATGCTGTGGTGATGGGTGTCCATGCAGGTCTTTGATGGGTGTCCATGCATTATTGTTGCATTCAGGGCTTGGTATTGGAATGGGTGGGATGTGATAGTGGAATATATGTGAGTTGGTGGAGTGATGGGAGTGAGGGAAAGGGGTGGGGGTATGTGATGGCATGCAGGTAGGGTGGGTATATAATAGTAAAGATTTGACTTACCAGAGTCCAGTCCTCCTGCTACTCCTGAAGGCTCTCAGGATGCATGATCATCAAGACTTGCTCCTCCCATGTTGTTAGTTGTGGGGTTGGAGTTGGGGGTCCACTGCCAGTCTCTGTACTGCAATATGGTGTCTTGAAACCACGGAACACACCTTCCCCCATAGGTCGTTCCACCTCTTCCTGAGGTCATCCCTGGTTCTTGGGTGCTGTCCCACGGCATTGACACTGACGATGATATTCCGCCATAGCTCCATCTTCCTTGCAATGGAGGTCTGCTGCACCTGTGATCCGAATAGCTGTGGCTCTACCCGGATGATTTCCTCCACCATGACCCTTAGCTCCTCCTCAGAAAACCTGGGGTGTCTTTGGAGTGCCATGGGTGTGGTGTGGTGTGAGTGATATGTGTAAGAATGTGCGAGGTGATGTGTGTGGTGATGTGTTGGGGTGTATACTGTGATGTGCGTGGATGGTGTATGGGTGATGGTGTTCTATGCCTCTTATTGAGTGGGTGCTCTTTGCTTGCCTCTCTGTGCTTGGTCTCTTTTTTTCATTGCAAGGGGTTGTGTGTGTGTGTTTTATAGTGGTATGAGTGTGAGGCTGTGGTGTGTGTATGTGTGTCAGGTGTGTATATTTTGAATTGTCCAATGTGGTGTGGTTTTGTAAGTGTGTGTGTATTTTGAGCGCAGCCGTGTGTACCGCCAATGGTTTACCACGGTTGAAAGACCGCTGCTTTGATTCGTGGGTCGTGATACTGTGGGCGTAATCCTGTTGGCGTGACGGTGTGGGTTTTGCTATCGCCAGTTTATCACTGACCTTTGGTGTGGCGGACTTGTGTGGGTGTCTATATTGTGGCGGTATTCTCTGTGTTGGTCATAATACCCATGGCGGATTACAGCCGCAGTCACGGTATCTTGGCAGCCATCAGCACGGCGGTAAGCGGCATTTACTGCCAGGGTTGTAATGAGGGCCATAGTTTGATATTTTTGGACATAAATTATATATATATATATATATATATAATTATATATATATATATATATATATATATATATATATATATATATATATATATAGGTTTATATATAGATATATATTACCTACTGGCAGTCACCAGCAGGTAGTTATAGTTATGCCCACGTTTCCATTGAAAAAGCATTTTCTGACTTCTAAGCCCCAATTGACAAATTCTCATACAATTTGCCAAACAAAGTGTGCCAGTGATCCTTGTTGCATATGGAAAGTTTTTGGTGATCAGTTAAGTGGGGTCTGAGACAAACAGTGGGTCAAAAAAGGTGTTTCTCATGTTAATTCCCATAGGAGTTGGGAACACGACTACAGCCCAAACCACAGTGTGGAATTACACAAAATTTGGTAGAAAGGTAGATTTTGTTCCACAAATTGACCAGGGCAGAATGCCTTAATCATAATGGGGTGGCGACAACCCCCGCATCCTCGGAGACAACCACATCCCTGGGGCTGAAAGAACATGATGAAGAGGTCTGTTCTGGACCCTCAGCCCCGGGAGCACCACCACCTCAGGGCAATTCATTGCAAATAAGGGGGGCCTAGCGCCATCTCCTCCTGCAGCCCTAGGGACCACACAGCCCTGGGGCTGAAATAAAATGATGTACGAGGTATTTTGTGCACCCCTGGTGCCAGGGACCACCACCTCCTTGGGGCAAGTTAGTGCAATTAAGGGGGGGTGCATGCCCCCCCCCCCAGCTCCGGGGACCATCACCTCCCGGGGCTGAAATTAAATGATATAGGGGTCTGTTGCTGACCCCAGCCCCAGGGACCACCCTAGGCTAAGTTAAAATGTTGGAGGGGGGCCACAAAGCTCACTTTGTGGAGCCAATAATGGTCCTGGGGACCGCCACCCCTCAGGGCCCGCCTCCTGCAACGTCCTGGGGTGCCCACCCCTGGGACATAGCTGTTTGCTCTGTCTTGGTGGGAGCTTTCACAGCTCTCGTCCCCAAGTAAGAGCAAACACTTTACTTCCAGCAGGCAAATGCTGTCAAAGTGCTCCCACCCCCTAGAAGCAAAGGTTTCCTCTTTTCCTCTGCTGCAGAGATGCAGACAGGGAAACAGAGGTAACAATTGCTTTTGCAGACAGGGAGCTGCATGTTTAGCAGCTCCCTGTTTGCAAAAGCAATATTGGCTCACGCAGGCTTCGGGGAGCCGGCTAAGACCGTGGGGTCTTGAGGCTCCCCCCATGGTCCCATTGCACACTGGGTGCTCTGAGGAGGTGCAGAAGAGATGGCCGGGGGATAGGGTTCCCGGGGCCAAAAGCAGGCCATGGAGGGGGGCTGCACGGCCTCACTCCTCCATTTAATAGAGATGGGCCCCAGGGGATGGGGTCCCCAGGGCTAAAATAGACCTGGGGAGGGGGGCTATGCAGTCCCAATCCTCATTGAATAGAGATAGGTCCGAGGGGATGGAGCTTCTGAAGCCAAAATCAGCTGGGGGAGGGGGACTGTGCAGCCCCCTCCCCCATTGAATAGAGGTGGGCCCCAGGGATGGGGTCCCCAGGGCCAAACTCAGCCACAGGAGTAACGTGGTTCTCCCTTTAAATTGCAAAAATAATGAGCATGTGCAAATCATCTGGAAGCTGCACCCGCTTGGCCCCTTATCGTCTACCTTAGTGGCATGCATATGTCTTCCCTTTTTTGCCAGGATGATGGACAGCGTCCCAAAGGGTCCCCAGAGTGTTTCCCACCAGTTTTGATGGCACATTCTTGATGCAGAGGAAAGGAGGACATCTCCACAAAACACAGAAGCACTTACTTCATATAGATAAGCTTAAGGACCCGCGGTTCACGCTGCAGTGGTTGGATTAACGTATAGTAATGAAAATTGCTTTATATTAAAAAAATAGAAACTCACTGAAAAAAACAAAGGTTACAGGGACATTATAGTTTGAAAATAAAATTTGTAAAAAACATAGAAATTCACTTAAAAACCAAAGGTTACAGGGACGGTATAGTTAGGGTCTGAATTTACTTACACAAAACCAGAGAAATTCAGCAGTTATAGTTAGAGTTATTTCAAGTAGCTATAACTCGTAGCCTCAGGCAACTGTAACTCGTGCCCACGCCATGCACTGTTAATTACCCCAGATATCACAGCACGCATGACAATTTTTATAACGTCAATGAAAATATCAATGAAATATTACAATTTAAATTATTGAAGTAAAAACTGTGAATGGCAGGGTGCGAGTTATTACACTGGAACTATACCCAAGTGAGCTATCTTTAATTCACCCGAATAAAACTATAGAGCGTTCAGGTAATTTCGGTAACAGGGTTTGATATCCATCCCATTAGGCTTCGGCAAATGCCTTAACAACGTTTTGTTCTTACGGCCTTCTAGGGACACAAGGGAAAGGGCGGTACTACAACGGAGCTACAATGTGTGGATGCACCCTAGTAATGGGCGGTGCACTACCGGAGTACTTGGAGCATTGGAGCAATCGGAAGGAGTATTGGAGCATGCCTGCACCCAGTGGAGCAAGAGCGGAGTACGGCTAGCAGTAAGAGGTCGAAGGATGCGCTACATACAGTGATGGAAACGCTCTAGTAAGTCTCCTTGGGGAGTGTTTGGGATTTCCCACTTAACGCTGTATGGGGCATTTTCTTTACATTTTCCTTATCTCCTCACATAATAAAGGCTCCATTTGGGATTGTATTATCAATACCAAGGGCCCACATGTACTGATACTTATGGATGCACGGAGAACCTGACTCAGTATTATTTGAGTCAGGGAGTGAAATTGAGCCTTCTCTAAATAGATTATTGACACAGTAAGTGATTTTCCAGTTGTTAGGGATGGCATCGGAGAGAGATGCTCTGAGAAACCTGGCTGTGAAGGCATTGCTCACATCGGCCAGTGGGAAGGCCAACACTAATATAGGTAATAGCGACAGCAACATTATGTCTAGACTAAACTGGAACTTAGCAAGTGATGGGAAGCAACTTTGCTTCAAAACTATCTGGACTCAGACATGGTGCCTGGAGGTCTGAGGATATTTATTTTACCTACTTATGAGGAACCTGGTCCCTGTATGATAGATAAATGGGTAGAAAACTTAACCAACAGCTCAAGAAGAATGCTGACTTTTTAGATCAAATAAGTTTGGTCAGACCATGAGAAAGCTCTCAAAGAGATAACTGAAATTGAAAGTGGGCTCGCGACCCAGATAGAAGAGAAACAGATCAAGAAATTCACCACGGAGATGCAACAGAGACTGGACGAATTAGAAAGTGACATTAAAACACGGAAGCAGAGTAAATTCACCAGGGATATCGCTGACTATGAAGCGGGATGCATCCGTATGTTCAAGAAAAGATTTGATCACATCTATAACACTGGCAAGAGTAACATCAATGAAACAACCGCTATTACTGCAGATAGGAAGACAGACACTGCCAATGAGACTGATACTATCAATACATCAGGTACAGAAGACACAATTGTTGCAGGGGGAGAAAACAGTAAAATTCTTTTACAACAGTTCTGCCTCTTGAGCAGAGGGCGGATGGAAAATCGATCACCTCAAAGAAGATCAAGAAGAAAAGGTGGGGGCGGTAGAGGCAGAAAAAAGAGGAAACAAAGCCAAAAGAGACCAGAAACAACTCCTATGGGAACAAGACGAGGGGCCAAGCAACAAGGACTATAATGGAAGGTAATAACACTGTTATGAACCTATCTAGTAGGAACTTGACACCTACAGCACTTAAAGTCTTAAGTCTTGGATTATCCTTTTGCCCTGTGGGAAAGTATGATTTTGTCTCCACCAGAATTTACATATCTAAGTTCAGCAGACATCTGAAACTCAAAAAAAGTTGTATTTTAATTAACATGAGGCACCCTAAAGGAAACGTCCGCGGGTTACTGGGTCATCAGAGTTAGAAATCTTGATGATTGCATATATAGGTGTTTTTTACTACATTAGTGGAACTACGTGGTGAAGGAGGAGAGGTGGGCAATGTGGAATTGTTATTGGAGGGCCAGAACACAGTATATGATTTAAGTGCCCTTACTGATTTCAAATTAAAGTCAAAATGAACTCCCTTACTTGGGTTTGATATGGTGGATGCTTTCCATGAGAAAGTAGTCAAGGACTTGAGAAAATTAGACAGAATGTCAAAGCCCAGCTCACCTGAGTCCTTGTTCAGTTCTGATGGAGGTTGAAGACAATCCGACCCCACCCTGAAACTGCTTGTTCCAGCACACTAGTTTTTAAAACAGTGCACTAAGAACAGAAGCTCAAGGGAAGGGGGGAAGTGGATAAAATAAAATAAAGAGACAACAGCGTTCTTGCGTTTCCACTGTTGAAGTGCTGCACAAATCTGCGGCCCTCTCTGACTTCGGTAGAAACTGGTGCCTAATGAAACATAAACAAAGAACAGATAAGTACATCCTATTCCTAACTGGGTTCCTGACTATCCCTTTATTTATTAGAAATTTTCTTCTAAAAGTACCTCTTGGATCCTGGTCTCTAGTTTCCAGGTTTGGAATGTGTTACTGCTCTGGGATGTGCTTTCTATTACTCTAAAGCTTCTAAAACATTAAACAAATACCGTTATCAGAATTATCAATATCAAACATTCATCTTAATATAACTAAAGCCTAAATTGCCAATAGCAGACTCACTTTTCCCATATTTCCAGAATCTTTTATAAAACAAATACTGTACTTTTACATCAAAATACAGCATGTAATTTGTGCAAGTCCTTGATTTACTGTTTGCCTTGCTGTTAATGGTTTCCACGGTTCGATTCTTAAAAGTTCCATTAAAAAATGTTTGCTTCACAAAGTTCCGCAAAGTATTGTTGTAACAAAGAGTTTGAATCACAATGTTCGTGGAAGGTATCTTGTTTCAAATTGTCTATACACGAGTCCAGAAATTGTTGTCAAAGTTCTTTCAGGTAATAAAAGTTTTGCACTTACTTGTTGCTGGCAAGAGATACTGATCAGTCTAACCTTGTCTTCTTTCTCTTTTGCAGGTTGCTTGTAGGAGAGAGGCTGAGGCAAGGAGGAACCGGAAACCGGAAGAAGGAAGAGCCAGCAGCTGCGCCCATTGAAACCAATGAAAGTCTGTAGAGAGCAGGAGTGCCAGCGCCGAGGGATCTGTCCTCAGGTAAGCGGGAGGTAGACGAGCACAAGCACTGGGCGAGGCTCGAGGGCTGCCTTTTATAGACAGAGCTGGGTGTGGTCCTCACATGCTGCACATGTTCTTGAAAGGTGTGCAGAGCTGGGTGTGGTTTGAAGAGCTGGGTGTGGTCCTCACATGCTGCACATGTTCTTGAAAGGTGTGCAGAGCTGGGTGTGGTTTGAAGAGCTGGGTGTGGTCCTCACATGCTGCACATGTTCTTGAAAGGTGTGCAGAGTTTCAGTTATTATGCAAATGAGTTAAATTAACACATGGCCTAGAGAGGAGTGTTTTAAAGAAGCCTTAGTAAAAGCAAGGCCCAATGTGTAAACAAAACAGCACATTAAACAACATACACAGAAGCCTAGGGGGGGGGGAAGGTGAGATAACAAGAAAGGCTTTCAATAGTAAGTTTAAAAGGGAGCTATTACAGAACCCACTAGTGCAGTGAGAGGGGACATGCTCTTTGCTGTGCACAAACCCTAACAGTTGCCCCCCTCAAAGGCCCTCCTACAGGACGGGGTTTTCCTGGATTTTTTAAATAAAACCGTCTAATCAGCTGTGGGGCATGTACATATGATGCTGGTTCCCATGAATTCTCAGATTCATCATATCCTTTCCATTCTACTAAATAAAACAGACGTCCACTAATTCTTTTTGAGTCTTTTATGCTTTTCACTTCATATTCTAGATTTCCCTTAATTGGTATGGGTGGAGGTGGTGGTTCAGGTCGGGTTTTTGGATTATACGGCTTAAGCAAGGACACATGGAATGTAGTATGTACTGGATATTCTTTTGGTAAATCTAATTTTACTGTTACCGGGTTTACTATGGCAGTTATACTAAAGGGTCCAATGAAACGTGGTTGCAGCTTTCGGGATCCCTCTATGTTTAGGTTCTTTGTGGAGAGCCATACCTTGTCACCGATTTTATACATTGGGGCCTCAGATCTGTGTTTGTCTGCTTGTCTTTTCATGCTTTCCTTGTACTTTAATAAATGTTTCCTGGCTTTGTCTTGTATGTCACCTAACCTTGTTAGTCTATCCGTTACTGTAGGTAACAGAGAATCTTCTAACAAAATGGGTATAGCTCTTGGATGATACCCCTGCAAGAAATAGAATGGTGAGCAAAGTAGAGCTGAATGCTCAGTATTATTATAAACAAACTCCGCTACAGGGAGAGCTTCCAACCATTCACTAGAATAATCAGCCAATAAACAACGTAGCGTTTGAAGTAAGGTTTGGTTCAGTCGTTCAGTCTGTCCATCTGTCTCTGGGTGGAAAGCAGTGGATAATGCCACATCTATTTTCAGTTTTTTACATAATTTTTTCCAAAATTTAGAGTTGAACTGGCTCCCTCGGTCTGACACCACTTTGCTTGGCAAACCATGTAAACGCACAATTTCCCTTATAAAAATATCGGCAAATTCTGCCGCCGTGGGTAATTTCCGTAATGGTACAAAATGTGCCATTTTAGATAAAAAATCCACTATAACCAACACTGTTGTGAAAGATTTTACAGGTGGTAAACCTACAATAAAGTCTACGCTCACAGTGTGCCAAGGTTGCTTGGGTGTTGGCATTGGTATTAACAAACCGTCAGGGGCCTTATGAGAAGATTTATGTCTTGCACAAATTGGACAGGTAGTGACAAATTGCTTAATGTCCTTTCTTATAGTGTCCCACCAAAAGTGTTTTTGCACATTTTCCAGGGTTTTTACCCAACCAGGATGACCTGCCAACGGTGAGGCGTGATGCCAAATTATCACCTGTGTTTGTAATTCAGAGGTGGGCACTAACAGCATGTTGTCGTGATACAATAAACCTCGTTGTATTGTGTTATGGGAATCTTTTAACCAATCCTGAGGTGCTATTTGCATGTGTGCATTATATAGATCTGTGATGAAATCCTTCTGTTGTACTGGTGCCAAAAACTTTTGGAGAGGAATAATGGGTTCTCCTATTTTATCTTGTTTCATGTCTGAAGTATGTCCGTATCTAGATAACACATCAGATTGAATTTGTTGTGCACCTGGTCTATAGGTTATTACAAAGTCAAATGTGCTAAAAAAAATTAACCAGCGCATCTGACGTGGTGTTAGTGCTTTAAGTGATCCAAAAAACTGTAGGTTCCTATGGTCAGAAAAGATTGTAACTGGGTACTTGGCTCCCATTAAATGGTGCCTCCATTCTGAAAAGGCTACTTTGATAGCTAGTAGTTCCCTTTCAGCCACAGTGTAATTTTGTTCAGCTGGTAATAACTTTTTGGAATAGAAGGCTATAGGATGTAACTGGCCATCTACTGCATCTCGTTGAGAGAGAACTCCTCCTAAAGCTACTTGTGAAGCATCCGCTTCAACAAAAAAAGGCAAGTCAGGATCAGGATGTTTCAGAATTGGGGCTGAAGTGAACTTTTGTTTTAGGAGTTGAAAGGCGTGTGCCGCCTCATCAGTCCAAAGAAATCGTTGCCCTTTCCGCAACAAGGTAGTTATTGGGGCTGCAATGTCTGCGAAATGTGCAATAAACCTCTTATAAAAATTGGCGAAACCCAGAAATTTCTGAATATCTTTTACAGAGGATGGTTCTGGCCAATCAGCAATAGCACTGATTTTCTTTACATCCATAGTTATTCCTTGAGGTGACAGGCAGTATCCTAAAAAGTCCACCTTGCTAACATTAAAAGTACACTTTTCTAACTTAGCAAAAAGATGATTTTCTTTTAACTTTGATAATACTGCACGAACATGTTGGGTGTGTTCTTCTGAGTTCTTAGAGTAAATGAGGATGTCGTCTATGTATACTATGACACAAACGTCCAGGAATTCGTGTAGGACCTCATTTATAAAGAACTGAAAGGCCGCAGGGGCATTACATAACCCAAAGGGCATTACTGTGTACTCAAATAAACCAAACTTTGTCTTGAAAGCTGTCTTCCACTCATCCCCCTCTTTTACTCGGACCAGGTGGTAAGCTCCCCGCAGATCTAGTTTAGTGTATACAGTAGAATGTCTTAACTGATCCAACAACACAGGTATTAGAGGAAGAGGATATTTATTCTTTATTGTAACCTTATTTAGTCCTCTATAATCGATACACGCGCGCAGGGATTTATCCGGCTTCGGGATAAAAAAGAGTGGAGATGACACCGGAGATGTGGAATGACGGATGAACCCAGACTGTAGTAGGTCATCTAGGTAGGTTCTTAAGTATTTGGTTTCTTCGTCAGTCAAAGCATATACTCTGTTATTAGGTAAAGGGGCCCCTGGGATAAGATCTATACGACAGTCATAAGACCTATGTGGGGGCAGCACACTAGCCTTTACTGGATCAAAGACGTCTTTAAAGTCAGAATATTCAGGAGGGAGACTTGGTTCATCTTGTATAACACTAGCACAGTGTAATACTGTGCTCTGTTCTGTACCTGCTTCTTGATAGCAATTGGTTCTACAGAAAGAGGAATCCAAAGTAACATTTCTATTCACCCAATCAATTTTTGGGTTATGAGTTGTTAACCAGGGTACCCCGAGAATCAAACCAAAATTAGGAGTATCTATCAGATCAAAGCTAATCACCTCTGTGTGCCCGTTCTGACAGACCATAACAAGTGGACTTGTTTGTTTTGTGATTAATCCAGAGGTCAATTCTGACCCATCCACTGCACATACTGCTTCTGGACAAGGCTTTAGGCACATAGGAAGTCCTAAGGTTTCAGCTAACTTATTATCCACAAAATTTCCTGTCGCGCCTGAGTCCAGTAGGACAGGGAGAGAATGCCTCACTTGGGTAGTAACAATTAAAATGACCTGAATTATGAAATGTCTAGGTATGTGCGGTACCATGAAGGCTGCAGCATTAGAGGTTTGATTAAGATGTTTTCTCGAACAAGTAACCTCTCCCCTTGTCGAGCTTAATCGTTTCCCGATTCAGTTGAGGAGGTGGAGGAAACAGCACCCTTTCGTGGATTTTTAGGCTTTACTGGACATTCTCTGGCAAAGTGACCTGCCCTTCCACAATATAAACATAATTGAAGTTTTCTCCTTCTTTCTTTTTCCTCTGATGTGAGTGAACCTCTGAGTGTCCCTATTTGCATAGGCTCAGGTTCAGGGAGTTTATTATCTGGGTCTTTCATCTCGTGTCTAATACAAGTTAACCGTGATTCCAGTTTGTATTTATCTCCCTTTCTTTCTCCTAGTCTATGTTCTAATTTCACAAGTAAATCTACAAAGTCCGAATAGTCTTCTGGCAAATCAACGATATAAGCCAGCGCGTCTTTTAACTCGTCTCTCAAACCTTTATAGAAAAGGGAGACACGCTTTTCTTCTGGCCAGTGTGTCTCGGTGAGTAAACGATTAAAACTAGTGAGATAGGTCAATAAATCCTTGTTACCTTGTTTAAGATTTAAAAGCTCATTATCACTTGCCTGCATGAAAGTGTGTTTTGCAAAAAGGCTGGTCATGGTACGTTTAAATTGATTCCAATTATGGAGGATGGGATCATCTCTCTCCACGAAAGGAATTGACCAATTGGCTGCTGTGCCACCCAAATAAGACAAGACGAATGCCACTTTCGTAGCATCAGTAGGGAACTGTTGTGGCTTACAAACGAAGTGTAATTGACATTGATCGATAAAAACATGGAATTTGTTACTATCTCCATGAAAACGTTCAGGTGCTGCTAAGAGCACAGCATTAGGAACATTAACAGTGACCTCAACTGGGGGAGGCAAAGTTGTATGTTTTGATGGCGCCCCTGCCTCTGAGGAGGTTTTAAACAAAG
Organism: Pleurodeles waltl; assembly: GCF_031143425.1. Classification (NCBI taxonomy): domain Eukaryota; kingdom Metazoa; phylum Chordata; class Amphibia; order Caudata; family Salamandridae; genus Pleurodeles; species Pleurodeles waltl. The sequence continues at coordinate 856,193,761 of NC_090443.1, forward strand.
GCGTAAAAGCTGTGTTCCACTGAGATACCCTAAATTTATACCTGCTTAAATCCTGTTTTAAAGAGGTATTCTCCATCTTTAATCTCTCTATTTCCTCTTGCATATGTTGCAAGATGCCAGACACTGATTCATTATGAGCCAAGTCCTCATTTAGGGCCTGCGCCATATCCGTGACGTCAATGCCCTCTATTTCTTCCCCGATATTCATCGTCCACCGGAACTGATTTTTTTTTTTTTATTTAAGGCTTGTGCTTCTGTCAAAGCCCAGCTCACCTGAGTCCTTGTTCAGTTCTGATGGAGGTTGAAGACAATCCGACCCCACCCTGAAACTGCTTGTTCCAGCACACTAGTTTTTAAAACAGTGCACTAAGAACAGAAGCTCAAGGGAAGGGGGGAAGTGGATAAAATAAAATAAAGAGACAACAGCGTTCTTGCGTTTCCACTGTTGAAGTGCTGCACAAATCTGCGGCCCTCTCTGACTTCGGTAGAAACTGGTGCCTAATGAAACATAAACAAAGAACAGATAAGTACATCCTATTCCTAACTGGGTTCCTGACTATCCCTTTATTTATTAGAAATTTTCTTTTAAAATTACCTCTTGGATCCTGGTCTCTAGTTTCCAGGTTTGGAATGTGTTACTGCTCTGGGATGTGCTTTCTATTACTCTAAAGCTTCTAAAACATTAAACAAATACCGTTATCAGAATTATCAATATCAAACATTCATCTTAATATAACTAAAGCCTAAATTGCCAATAGCAGACTCACTTTTCCCATATTTCCAGAATCTTTTATAAAACAAATACTGTACTTTTACATCAAAATACAGCATGTAATTTGTGCAAGTCCTTGATTTACTGTTTGCCTTGCTGTTAATGGTTTCCACGGTTCGATTCTTAAAAGTTCCATTAAAAAATGTTTGCTTCACAAAGTTCCGCAAAGTATTGTTGTAACAAAGAGTTTGAATCACAATGTTCGTGGAAGGTATCTTGTTTCAAATTGTCTATACACGAATCCAGAAATTGTTGTCAAAGTTCTTTCAGGTAATAAAAGTTTTGCACTTACTTGTTGCTGGCAAGAGATACTGATCAGTCTAACATTGTCTTCTTTCTCTTTTGCAGGTTGCTTGTAGGAGAGAGGCTGAGGCAAGGAGGAACCGGAAACCGGAAGAAGGAAGAGCCAGCAGCTGCGCCCATTGAAGCCAATGAAAGTCTGTAGAGAGCAGGAGTGCCAGTGCCGAGGGATCTGTCCTCAGGTAAGCGGGAGGTAGACGAGCACAAGCACTGGGCGAGGCTCGAGGGCTGCCTTTTATAGACAGGGCTGGGTGTGGTCCTCACATGCTGCACATGTTCTTGAAAGGTGTGCAGAGCTGGGTGTGGTTTGAAGAGCTGGGTGTGGTCCTCACATGCTGCACATGTTCTTGAAAGGTGTGCAGAGTTTCAGTTATTATGCAAATGAGTTAAATTAACACATGGCCTAGAGAGGAGTGTTTTAAAGAAGCCTTGGTAAAAGCAAGGCCCAATGTGTAAACAAAACAGCACATTAAACAACATACACAGAAGCCTAGGGGGGGGGAAGGTGAGATAACAAGAAAGGCTTTCAATAGTAAGTTTAAAAGGGAGCTATTACAGAACCCACTAGTGCAGTGAGAGGGGACATGCTCTTTGCTGTGCACAAACCCTAACACAGAAAGAATAGAAAAAAGATGCATCAGAATATTACATGGTCACAAAGGCGTGCAATCATATCATTGGCAAAGGACAGCAGTATAATCATCAGACCTGCTGATAAAGATGGGAATGCAGTGAGTATGCCCACAGAAATGTACATCGCAGAGGCACTGAAACAGTTTGATGATAGGTAGTGCTATACTATCATCACTAACAGTGAATACAAAGAGATGGTAAATTAGTACAGGACAAAGTCAATGGTTGGAGGGTCCGGGGCCTCCTGGAGATTGAGGAATATCAATTCTTGAAGAATTTCCATCCTAACACACCCATACCATATCTACTTCCCAATATACATACTACAAATCCACCAAGGAGACCCATAGTCTCCTCAATTGGCAGTTTACTAGAGAATACTCCCAAGTGTATTGATCACTTTTTAATTCCTTTTGTTAGTGCCTTACCATCACACATTGCTGACACTAGAGATTTTCTCAAGAAAATAGAGAGCATACAAGGGGAGTCGGATTTCCTCTTGATGACTTTGGATGTCAAAGCACTATACACTAGCATTCATCATCAGGATGGTATTGATGCTTGTGAACATTTCATCAGAGCTAGATCATTGAATCTCTTGTTATATACTTGTATTGAAATTATTACCATCTGTTTAACCAATAACATCTTTTCTTTTAATGGTACTGATATAATAAGTCCAGATCCGCACTTCATAAGATCGTAAGAAGATCTTTATTGGTTGCAGCAACCACACGGTACACAGCAGGCTCTCTCCTCTCTTCTCCTCTTCTCCCAACTGCCTTTCTCAGAATCCTGTGCTCCTCCACTTTCTAATCTCTGACTTCATTAGTCAGGGATCCAAACCACAACAGGTACCTTGTACAGACAAGTGGAGGGAATTGCGATGTCACCTACTTCACTCCCAGCTATGTGAGTCTTCTCATTGGCTGGTCGGAGGTCAAGTGTCCACCGAATCCGAATACAGTGAGGACATGGAGAGGGACATGCTCTGGTTACGATTCATTGATGATATTTTCTTAAATGGATGAGGCAGCGAAGAGGCTGCCAGTAACTTTGTAGAAAGACTTAATAGAAATAACCTGAATTTGGAATTTACAGCACACTTTAGTGGGAAGTGCATAGTTTTTTTGAGATGTAGAAAAACTTAGAGTGGACAATAGGGTCACATCTAAATTACACCATAAACCTACAGCAGGTAATAGTGTACTACATGCGTGTACTAGCCATCCAGACCCTTTGAACTGCATCATTCCCTACGAGGAACTAGTACAGGCCACAAGAAACTGTAGTGATGATAACATTTTTCAGGCAGAAAGGATCATCTTGTTGGAATGTTTTGCCCAAAGGGGACACCCCAAATGGGTACTAGAAAAAGGGAGCAGCAGAATTGACACTTCCTCTTGAAATGAGATTCTATATGGCACCAACAAAAGGGCAGAAACAGACACAAATGTAGACAGTAATGAAAACAGACTGAATCTGGCATACAATGCTAGACCAATAGACGTTTCTGAGATTCCGTGAAAAAATAGGAATCTCCTCTGTTGTGATCCAGTGGTAGAGAACACCATGGAGAATAGACCTAAGATCACGTACCATAAAACTAAATCTCCGAGAGACATGCTTGTTAAAAATTATGTTCAGATGGGGACAACAGCAAGGAGATATTAGATAGCATTTTACCTGGTTTCCACACTTGCAGTAGATGTAAAGCATGTGAACAACCAGTTAACTATAAGGAGATCATCATCCCAGGTACAAATAGAGTGAAGCCTATTACTGAGTTTATCACCGGTAGCACACTGTTTGATGTATATAGTTTGGAATGTCCCTGTGGTCTTTGGTATGTGGGTAATACTATTCATCCAGTAAGCAGAAGAATTCTCGAACATGCCAGAGCCATGGCTAAGCAGGACTAACATAATCCTGTTGCTAGACACTTTAAGACATATCATTTCAGTAATAGTAAGCTTCTTAAGTACATCAGGATAAAACATATTGCTGTAAACCCATGTGGTGGCGATCGGATTTCCATGTAAAGAAAACAGGAATCCAAGTGTATAATACAACTCAATACTACTGCCCCATATGGCTTAAACTCTGATGAAGAACTACATGTCCACTTGGAGGAGGAGGCAGTTTCTTGGGTTAGGAAATTGACATTGACTTTGACATGTTAAGTGGATTGTGTTTTGTTCTGTTGTGTGCCTACTTTCTTGGCTTCGCTCTGTGGTATTTATGGTTTTTAATCTGTGTATACTCTTCCCCCAGCAATATTAGTTTATGTAGAGCTTTGACTGTGCCTCCCTCCTGATATGTGTGTAGCCTATTTATGATTTTGTTTATTTCACAGGGAGGAGAGGAAGGGACTCTCATCTGGTACACTTGGTTCTAGAGGAGACCCCAGCTAGGGAACCCTACCCTATTTTTCCAGCAGCTTACGGAGCACTGGGTGATATACTTTTTCCTTTATGAATTCATCTATCACTGTGTGTGGATCTTTTGTATTTTGTGATTCATTTTATCTGGGGTGCTAGTTATGCTGATGATTATGTTAATTACCTGTACTTCCCATAGTTTTATTCGGGCAAATTAAGGATAGCCCTCTTGGGCACAATTCCATTAATAGGGGATGATATCCATCCCATAAGGCTTCGGCAAATGCCTTAAAGGTGTTTTGGTCTTACAGCCTACTGGGGCAGAATCCTTTATACAGATCTTAGCTTTGGTGTTTTGAACACCAATTTCTAGATGTTTGATTATATCCAACAAGATCATGTATAGTATATAACTGTGTACAATGCTATAGCTGGACATAACACTTGTAGGGACACAAGGGAATCACACGGTGTGACAAAATTGCAGTAATGTAGCCATTTTCATTATCTTGCATAACTATATGATTTTCCTGTATGTGATTTTCAGAATACTATACAGATTGATTTTTGTTGTGCCATTAATATTGTTGCATTGTACTTACATTTGCTTGCAGTTTTAAAGATCAGTTTGCAATGTAATAACATTTTTACAGTCAAATATGGCACTCGTGTTTAGACAAACATCATATGTTATGGTGGCCCTTCCTTAATATCTTGTTTGTTCACAGTTGGGTAAATTTTAAAGGCTTTGTGAAACACAACTACCATGTGCGTGAACAGCGCTTAGTGACGTAACGCGTCACAGGGGCTAGACTCTTTGCTATAAAGCAGTAAAATTCACTTTGAGAGCACGTGTTCTGTTTCTTTGAGGACAGTTGGTGGATATATATACATATATTTATCTATGTAACTATATATATATATATATATATATATATATAAATATATATCATTATATATATATCAGTTATGTTGGTGGTTCAATGTTTCTAGGTAATGCTAAATTTCCAAAAAATTTTGGGTGGTTTTATTGTATATATTTTAGATATATACATTTTTGGGAGTGAACAGTAAATATTTTGTTGATATAATATAGTTTTAGTTAATTTAAATATGTGTGTAACAAGTGTGGGGTTTATTTGAAGTAATTGGTTTATGTGAAAAGTGTTTTTTTCTTTTTTTAATGATAATTTAATTATTTTGGTGACAATATTTTTAGTCAATATTGTGTGAATCACTATTTTGACACATTATATGTTTATTTAAAGGTACCTATGTTTTCGTTTCCAATTTGTTTTGATATATGAAAAAATCTATATTTTAAACTTGTGTTCTCGATATTGGTGGTTTTTATAGTTAAGTATAAAGAGTTGATATTTTTGTTGTTAATATTTAATTCCTGATATATTTGTGTTTCAATATTTTGTGGATCAATATTATGTTAGTGATCCCCAACAGAAGTTGTGATGCAGTACCAGACAAATCTTGGGCTAACGACAATCCATCTAATTGGAAGCAGGACCCCTATCATGACCCGAAAATTGTGGCATAATGAGGAATACCTTATACATTTCTTGTGGAATCATTATATATAGTAGAAGAAAGATGAAAAATAAGCCACGAGGAAATAAACTTGTTTCTCGAAACATTACTTGGCTAAGCACTTTTTTATCATTATGGAAATACATATTAAATGCAATGTGCTTCTCGTGCATTGACATATTTGAAATTTGGATAGAACCTTGTGAACAACGAAATATAATAAAATAAATATGATAGTTAAATGTTCTTCTGTGAGTATTTGAAAAAACGGAGGAAATAGAAGCAATGAGTCCTTCACTCGATAGTCACAAGATAAGAAATTAGTTGAATGTATTCCATTTCAAGGGGAAAATGTTGTAAAGATCAGTCAAATATATAAAAAGTAAAAAAACACGATTTCAAAAATGTGAATGTACCTATCATATGCTTTAACTCGTTTTGGAACACAAAGTTCATTAATAAAGCATGATATTTTTTACTGTGAAACTGCAACATTTTATTGATGTATTAATGAGGGTAGGTAACTTGGGGGCATATTTATACTCCGTTTGCGCCGGAATTGCGTCGTTTTTTTTGACGCAATTCCGACGCAAAACTAACTCCATATTTATACTTTGGCGTTAGACGCGTCTAGCGCCAAAGTCCATGGAGTTAGAGTCATTTTTTTGCGTGGACACCTATTTTGCGTTAATTATATGCAAGGTAGGCGTTCCCGTCTAAAAAATCGACTCTGAGGCATGTGCGTCGGATTTATACTCCTGGGCAAAATTCACGCCCGGGAGTGGGCGGGTCAAAAAAAATGACGTACGGCCGCTTTTGCGCTGTTTTTTAGCGCCTGCAAAAGGCAGGCGTTAAGGGACCTGTGGGCTCTGAAGGAGCCCAGAGGTGCCCTCCCATGCCCCCAGGGACACCCCCTGTCACCCTTGCCCACCCCAGGAGGACACCCAAGGCTGGAGGGACCCATCCCAGGGACATTAAGGTAAGTTCAGGTAAGTGTTTTTTTTGTTTTTTTTTGTGGCATAGGGGGGCCTGATTTGTGCCCCCCTACATGCCACTATGCCCAATGACCATGCCCAGGGGACAGAAGTCCCCTGGGCATGGCCATTGGGCAAGGGGGCATGACTCCTGTCTTTGCTAAGACAGGAGTCATTTCTATGGGGGTTGGGAGTGAAAAAAAATGGCGCAAATCGGGTTGAGGCGAAAAAATTGCCTCAACCTGACTTGCCTCATTTCTTGACGCCCAAGCCCCATATCCCCCTACGCCGGCGCTGCCTGGTGTACGTCGTTTTTTTTAATGCACACCAGACGGCGCCGGCGGCTAACGCCGGCTAACGTCATTCGATAAATACGGCGCCCGCATGGCGCTTCAGAATGGCGTTAGCCGGCGCTAATTTTTTGGACGCAAAACTGCGTTAGCGCAGTTTTGCGTCAAAAAGTATAAATATGGGCCTTGATATTTGGTGAAGCTTAAACTCCATTAATGGTTTTATAATAGCCCAAATGACAGAAACGTTTAATGTAGGGCAAGGAGGGATGAATGCATGCCATACTTTTGGGTTAATTATAAATGATGTAAATCAGTCCTATTTTGATTAATTGCATGCACGTGTACATATGTATTTATGTTGTATTTGTATAGCACAAACCTAGTTAAAAAGGCTGTGGAGTGCTGTATGTTATGTGGATATTCTGAAAATCCAGTAAATATCTGGCCAACATGGCCTTACACTGAACACCACAACATTTGTTGCGCTACTAAAATACTTGCTGTATTGTTACTAAAGTGTTATGCCTCCGCATTGAATACATGCAGTAAAAGGGTACATTCCCATATACCTCCTCTTCAGTATACCAGGGGCCATATTTATCATGGTTTTGTGTCAGCCTTGCACCACACAAGTGATGCTAGGGTATCATAAATCCTAGAATGACATTTGCCAAGTCATACAAGACCAACTTACATGACCATGTGTGATTTGGTAAATGTGGAGTAACACAAGGAAGCGCAAGTCGCTGCCTTGTGTTAGTCTGCCCAGTGAGGCTTTCCATGGGTGGAGCGTGGGTGTTTCCATGCTTCCAGCCATGAACTTTTGCACATTCCCAGATTTACGATTAGGGATAAACCTGGAATGTGTCAAAATGCTACACCTCTCCAGGGGAGGCCTAACAACGAGAAATATGCTTATTTCTCCTTGTTTTTCCCCTGTAGCACACATAGAAAGAAGAAGAAACCTCAGAGGCTTGTTTTTGTGCAGAAATGTGTCCCTTCCTTCACAAAAACAATCTTGCCTACACTGCAGGCACCCTTGCACCATGTTGCAAGAGTGCTTGCATTGGCACTAGCTAGCGGTTTGCCCACCAGCGCAAGTAGGGAGCAGGAATACCCTGTATAATGTTAAATATGGGATATTGGGATATACAATCTACTATTTAACTCCATGTTTTCAGAATGCTTTCGGGGGTATTTCCTCCCCTGAAAGAAGCAGGGCTAATTCATGACACTCACTAGCTGCAATCTGGCTTTGGGCAATATCCTTGGTGACAGTGTTAGAGGTGTCTGGCACCAGTGGGAGTGGTGGGTGGTTACGCCCCTGAAATTATTTGGGCACCAGAACCTTTAACAGAATAAGCAATATAGTGCATTCTGCAAGCTAACTCTTTTTTAAGTCCATTCTCACTTTTTCCACATCAATGTATGATTAATGTTTGGTCACTTACGCTGTTATTTGTTTCAGGTAGATCACTTTCCATAAGAAACGTAGACAGTACTGCAGGCTTCTAAAGATACAGCAATAACCAAATTAATTTCAGTTTTGATTTTTCAAATAACATGAACTAACAGCATCAAAATAAACTTAGTCAAATGTAATCTGTGTGATTTCGATGTGTGCAATTTCAACTATAAATTGGCTGATAAAGAAGACCCTCAGTTTATAAACAATATGAAATAAATGCTGCTAATTTCATGTGGTACCGTAGCATTACAGACAACTGTTTTATTTTCACAATATGCCTCTCTCGTCTTAAATAACAAGTATTTGATAAATGCGAAGCAACACTTTACCAATTTGACTCGAAATTCGGATAACACAACTACATAAAAATATTTTCAGCAAAAAAGTTAGTGCTGAATTTGTGAATGGTAAAGGTGAACAGGGAGCTGCAAAAAGGAAAGATGTCGCGAGAGAGGTATGTATTGTACCGAGGGAAGTTTTCGGTTTTATTAAAGGATTATAATGTATTCTTTCCTACATGTGATATGGACACAGCCATCATATATTTGTATGAAACTATATTTAGGACCATAATATGAACCTACAATAATATTGCATCCACAACGTAAACATAACTGCTGCATCACATGTTCTGTATATATGTGCTTTTCTTAGCTCCACATCTACTTATTAGGCCTACCTAGCGATGTACGGTTAGATAGATGAAGCGCTTTTAATAATTTGTGATTTAATGCATGTTTTATGGTGCGGGCCTACCCATTATAATCTAGGAAATGAATGATTTAAAGTTAAGAAATAAAATACCAAGATATCTATCAGTGCAAAGTCAAACTTAATGAATAGGAGATATCTTCAGCATTGATTCTAGCGCAGCAACAAATTATCGCATATGGGCCCATATTTATACTTTTTGACGCTAAACTGCGCTAACGCAGTTTAGCGTCAAAAAGTTTTGCGCCGTCTAACGCCATTCTGAAGCGCCATGCGGGCGCCGTATTTATGGAATGGCGTTAGACGGCGCAATCAGACCGGCGCTGCCTGGTTTGCGTGGGAAAAAACCACGTAGACCAGACAGCGCCGGCGTAGGGGGAAAATGGCGCATGGGCGTCTTAAAATGGGGCAAGTCAGGTTACGTCGAAAAAATCGTCTTAACCCGACTTGCGCCATTTATTTTCGACGCCCATCCCCCATCAACATGACTCCTATCATTGTAAAGATAGGAGTCATGCCCCCTTGCCCAATGGCCATGCCCAGGGGACTTCTGTCCCCTGGGCATGGTCATTGGGCATAGTGGCATGTAGGGGGGCACAAATAAGGCCCCCCTATGCCACCAAAAAAATATATAAAAAAAAAAAAATTATACTTACCTGAACTTACCTGAATGTCCCTGGGGTGGGTCCCTCCATCCTTGGGGGTCCTCCTGGGGTGGGCAAGGGTGGCAGGGGGGGTCCCTGGGGGCATGGGAGGGCACCTGTGGGCTCATTTTGAGCCCACAGGCCCCTTAACGCCTGCCCTGAGCAGGCGTTAAAAAGTGGCGCAAATGCGCCGTTTTTAGCCACGCCAACTCCCGGGCGTCTCTTTTGCCCGGGAGTATAAATACCACGTAAAGGCCTGGGAGTCATTTTTTAGACGGGAACGCCTCCCTTGCATATCATTAACGCAAGGAAGGGGTTCACGCTAAAAAATGACGCACATTCCGGGAACTTTGGCGCTATTCGCCTCTAACGCCATAGTATAAATATGGCGTTAGTTGGCGTTAGTTTTGCGTCGAAATTGCGTCAAAAAAAACGACGCAATTTCGGCGCAAACGGAGTATAAATATGGCCCATGATTTTTAAAAATCAACCATTAGTTGACATAATATGCTGATAATTTGGAGCATAAGCATTCACAGTTCAACCAATTTGTACAACTGTTGTATCAAACAAAGTGTGTTAACAAATTATGGAATAAATTATTAAACCTGAAAGATTAAATAGATAGGTGAAGTTGGGCATTCTATATCACAATATCCGTTTCTCCTCAAACAATCACTTTAGAAAAAGAGTGGTACATTTCATTTGAGTTTACAGGCAAAAAAAAAAAAAAGGTTTCATGACGTGCTCAACTAAGCCATGACATTTAGGAGCATCTAAATCAGGCATTAACTGTAACCTTTTCCCTTAAAATAATTTCAGAAGTGAAAATTTGTACAGATGCTGGGGCTGTGAAATAAAAAAAGGACTGCTTCTCTGTTGAATATTATACTAAACAGCTTTCAACTTTTTGCATTTGTTGCGTGATACATTTATATAATATGTGAAACGTGTAAATGAAATGGGTGTATTTTAAAAAGTAACCTTTGCCTCCAGTGCCAGAAAAATTGTTTTAATCTTATTCTAAAAACATTAGTCACTGCTAGGCTTATTTTAAACCAATATACACACTATCGTACCAGCAAGACTAAACATAGATAACTAGGCCTTCAGAGTTTTAATTTTGTACGCACAATAATACCCTGTAATTTATTTGCAAATACATCCACTATTCGTTCAAGGTTTATAAATATAATAACTTAAGAATTTGCAGATTTTGTAGCATACATTGCCTTAATACCAGCAGTAATTCTATGCAACAAATGTTCTCAACAATGTATTGATTTGACCAAAACCAAAACACTGACAAGCGCCATCTTTTCCGGAACTATGCTACATTCCTGAGCAGAAACGAGCATTTAAATGTCTTTGAACATGTCTGCAAACCAGTTACCCCCGTTGCAAATGTAGACAAAACATGGATATGTTGTGTCCTGTCTTCATGAGTGAACTCGGCTTTCATCGCTTTGACACATCCAGTGCACGGAGCAAGGATAAACACCAAGGGCGTCAGTCATGGCG